>NC_067246.2:263828396-265078396 GCF_019359855.2 Lolium perenne | reverse complement strand
GTCATCCATTGTATCTCAATTGAAGGCCATGATGATGGAGTTGATTACTCCAAAGCCTAACCCTATCATAGATACTAATAGAGGTGTCAATGTTTCCCCATCACAAGTCGACTCTTTTCCTTGTGTTGAGATTGTTGAGCAATCAACAAATTCACATCGGGAAAAGGATCTTGAGGATGTTGACACCTCATCAAAGGGGAAGGATGTATCTCCATCAAGTGATTATGACTCAAATGCTCAAATGCCCATGCCTTGCATTATGACTCATGGTCCACCACCATTACTTGAATCTAATAGCTTTGGTGATTGGAAACTATTAATGCATTCTCATGTGCGCAGCACCTCTACCGAGCTTTGGCGGATCATTCAAGAAGGATATTCACCACAACACCCAATGAACTTGACAAGAAGGGAAGTGGTGGATCACCAACTCAACGCCATCGCTATCGACATGATTCATTTGGCCATTACTCTCAAGGAACGTGCTCATATCCAATCGCTCAAGACCGCCAAGGAAGCTTGGGACGAACTTGACAAGCTCTTCCTTGGAAATGGGGACATCCAATGCTCTCATCTTAGTGAAGCAATGGCAAATGACTTTGTCATGATAGAGGGAGAATCGCCCGAAGAGATGTACCAACGCCTTATTGCTTTCGCCATCCAAATGCAAGATCTTGGAGCGACTTTTGTGGATGACCGTTGGATCGAGAAAAAGTTCTACAATGCTCTACTTCCTTGGAGTGGAAACAAGAAACCAAACTCGAGATCAAGGAACTCTTGCTTCAATTGTCGCGACAAAAGTCACTTCGTTGCGGATTGTCTCTACAAGCCAAGGGACTTATATGGTGGATACCTCATTCGTAAGAGAAAGTTTCGACCCCGTCCCAAATGGCTCCCCAACAACCATGTCACCAAGATATCTGACAAGGTATCAACTTGTCAATGCCTATGGGTTGTAGACTAGGGTTTAGTTGGAAGTAGAGGGCAAGTAGATCTCGAAGGTTTCAGCCGAAAAGTACTCGACGATTATGAAGCTAGGGTTTGAGAAACAATGATTCGATGATTGCTTTGTCCCTCGACTCCCCCTTATATAGGAGGCGGAGCCGAGGGATTCGTATTGTACAAGTTACAGAGTCCGGGAAGGTTTCTAGCTCATCCCGCAAGATTACAAATAATACTTCCTATTACAACTCTAGCTTTCCTTAACAATATCTTGGGCTTCCGAATCTTCTTATTCTTCGGGTAGTGGGCCTTCAGTAAACCCCGGGTACTATCTTCGGCAGGCCCATTGGGGATGCCTATGTCAGTAGCCCCCGAGATTTTGCTTGAATCGCAGAGTCGGGGAAAATCTCCACTGTTTATTTTTACTCGACAACTTAAAACTTTTCTATATTTCTTCACATAAATTTCTATATTGTACAGGGATAATGGTAGTTGGGGCTAGTTCACCTGACGGATCAGGTACTAGTTAACTGCTCTAGTGGCAATCCGCAACAACCTACTTCAAGATCACGTCCCTGGACATGATCTCGGGATACTGGTGTAAACTTCGACAGGTGCCGCTTAAGGTCTTACCATTCTGTCGAGTCCCAGTCAAATTTATCGGGTACCTAACGCGTCCGTTAGGATTTTTCTTCGTATCTATTGATACGGATAAAAGTAGCAAACCGACGTCAGAGACGGCGCCACGCCACACAGAACGGATCTGGGGTCTTACCTTCGCAAATTTGCGGCATTCAGAAATTGATCGCAACTTTGGCGTTCTGAGAATATATTGTCGAGTGCTTATTCGGCTGTTGGAATGGCACATTTTATTGAGTCAACGGATGACTTATATTGCTCTCCCGATGGGAGTATATGCAGAGTTATTTATAACTCGAAATATACTCTTTTGCTCTTCTATCTTTCTTCTTCCCGTTCTTTCTTTCTTTTTTATAATTTCATCGGGCACGCGAACAGCGTTCCCGATGGGAGTAGCCCCCGAGGCTACAGCCAAGGACTTGTGCTTGGGTGTAGGCTCCACGCCTTATGCTGCTATATTTTCTTTCTCTCTCGAAGTTTTATAATTTCTCGGGTGCGCGAACAGCGCTCCCGATGGGAGTAGCCCCCGAGGCTATGAGCAAATATTTGTATTTGATCATAGGCTCACGCCATTTCTATTTTGTCTTTCTTGATCTTTTCATGTTTTCAAAGTAGCCCCCGAGCATTTGATCAAAAACTTGTATTTGATCAAAGGCTCTCCAATATTTTTGCATGTCGCCTTTTTATGCAGCTGTTGAGTCGAATTTTTCTCCTGCCAAAGTGACGTTATTGCTGACGATGGCCACGACTGCAAGTCCGAAAATCGCGAGAAGTCTTCTCCCGCTGCCTTGCGGGCCCAATTTATCCATTATCTTGACACGTCGTGCAGGTGGGGGACACACGTCCTCCGCTTTTCCTGGCGCATGTACCGTAACTTCTCCAATGTTAAAATACTTTTTTACCCTTGTTTCCACATGGTTATCATCTGCCGCACACTTTTTCCATCCAACGGTCCGCCGCTTCGCCGCACCTCTATATAAGATCCCCTTCTTCCTTGAGCACTTCCGCTCGCGCCGTTCTCCTGCTCTCCTCTGCAAAACTTCCTCCTGCGCCCCACAACTCCCTGAGCTCATCTTCTCCAAGCTGCATTCCTGCGCCATTGTTGATGCCACTGCGTCGGTTGATCAAACACAGCACGCCGGAATTGTCAATGGCTGCCGTAGATCTGGGAAGCGCGGAGTGGGAAAGGTCCAAAATTTCCACCCAGGACATCAATCTCTTGAAGAAGCTGGGGATCAGCAAGAAGCCCAAGGCGCTGTGCTTCCCTAGTGAAGAAAGCTACCCAACCCCTCCAATGGGGTATCGGGTAAGTTTCATCGACCATCTCATCCACGGTCTTTCCGCCCCCATTCATCCTTTCCTCCGCGGATTGCTTTTTGTTTATGGTCTGCAACTTCACCACCTCACGCCCAATTCTATCCTCCATATTTCCATTTTCATCACCCTCTGCGAGGCCTTCCTTGGCGTCCAGCCTAACTGGGCGCTATGGAAGCGCATTTTCTTTTGTCGCCGCAATGGCTCTCCCAATGTCGCCTATAATATAGGCGGCGTTGTTATCTCCGTTCGCCCCGCAGTCGATTACTTCGACGTCAAACTCCCTGACTCAGTTCAAGGGTGGCGCAAGAAGTGGCTGTACATTCAGGAGGAAAACCATGGATGTGCTGAAGATAACATCCCTCCTTTCGATGGTGCCGAGAAAATCCTTCGCCGCCGCTCCTGGGATGCAGAGGCTACCGAGGAAGAAAAAATATCGACAGAAGCCCTGATGACTCGCATCCATGAGTTGCAGAATACTCGCGGCAAAGAGTTGTCAGGTATCCAAATCACGGCGTATTTTCTTAGAACCAGAGTGCAGCCTCTCCAGGCTCGCAAATACCCTCTCTGGAAATACGCTGGCGACAAGGACGCAGATCGGTTGTCGGCGGATTTAGAGGTCAAGGACTTAGAGAAGCTTGTCCGAAAAATCTCCTCTCTCAGCAAAAAAGATCCTGTCCCTTCTTCTTGCCGTGTAAAACCATATAGCGCCACCAATGCGCTTCCCAAGGTAACCTTTGTCGATTGATTTGTTATTGCCTTGCTATCTTTTTTGTAACTCCTTTTTGACATCTTCCCCTTTTTTTTGTATAGAACCATCCAAATCTTGTCTCGCTTCCTCCCCTTCCTGAAGGTGGAGAAGTCGATGAAAGGGCCGTTGTCACCGACGACAACCAAGATGCCCCCTCTTTTGTGAATCAACCCGCAGATTCTCAAAAAACTGTGGGATCTTCTGAAAAGGAGGCTGCCTCTGAGGGTACTGCATCAGCACAATCTCCTCCTCCTACTGTTTCTCCAAGGAACAAAAGGAAAAGGGATGATGTCGAAGATTCCGGCACCTCCAAAGCCGAAGAAGCTGTTCCTTCACGTCAGAAGGCAGCTTATGATCCATACCTTGAGGCCCTCATCAGCTCGTAAGTCACCTTTTATTTCCCTTTATTTTTGTACTCGAAGATTTTAGTCTATCTTGCTTTTTATGCTGCTGACATTTAATCGCAGTGATGATGAGGAAGAAGTACCAGCTTTTGATGTGGCTGCTCGAACGAGTACGTCACATACTCTAGTTGTTTCGGAGATGCCAATCGAAGGAGAGGAATCCTCGCCTCCTCAACAAAACGTTGGCGCTCCCACTCCTCCTGCAAGTCCTCTTGTCCCTTCACCAAAAAGGACAAGGGTTGAAACGATCATGGAGCCTACCCTGCAATTGGGTAGCTCCTCGAGTCCTCTTTTGGACGATGTAAGTCCATAATTTCTTTTTTGTTATTGTCTATCTTTTCTGTATTTGCTCCTTTGTGCCATCGTGTTTTTTTCCCTCATACCTATGCTTTTTTCCCTTTTTCCTTCTTTGACAGCCCATGATCAAAGAACTTATTCGCATTGGTGCCCAATTCATTGGGTATCGCGAATACGCCAGCAAAACCGAAGGTGATGATTCCCTGCTTGCTTTTGTTCATGGCTTCCTGCTCCTGTATTATCGATATGTTGACTATTTTTGACTATTTTGACAGAAAAACTTGCAGAGCCCAACAAACTTGCCGAAGCGCTTGCTAAAAAATTAGAGCAAAGTGAGACGGCTCGCAAGAAGGCCGAACTTGATGCTGGCAAAGCGAAAGCAGAAGCTAAAAAGGCTAAGGCAGAAGCTGCTGGTGTCGAGGATCTGCAGAAAAGGCTTCATGATGCCGAAACTTTGTTGAACGAGCATAAAGCCGCACAGGCTACTCGTGAAAAAGCAATCATCAAGCGCTTGAACTCGCAGAATCGACGCTTTGTCGGTAAGTTTATCGATCCATTATATCTTTTTTAGACTTGTTTTTCTTTACTTGTTTGTCGACCAACATATATTTTTTATGACAGGTAAAACAAACCAAGAATTTGAGCTTGAAGATCCCGACAACGATCCTCTTCTCGACGCACTCTCTGTCCTCGAGTTTCACGGAACCAAAGCTCGTGAAGGCATTGAACAGGCTGACGCAGGATTGTCGCGGCTGTTCCCCTACTTCTTCCCGAAGAAAACGGAACTCAAGACTTTCCTTGCTCTTGCCAAGGACTTCAATCCACCAGAAGATCTTGGACTAAAGATGCGCCAAGAAAACATGAAGATTGCTGTCGAAAGTACTGTCGCCTTGGTTGCTGACAGCCAGCAAACTATCGACTGGGCGAAAGTAGGCGACACAGAACAGATGGAGACCACAAAATGGCGATCGCTGATCAGGGCAGCAAAGCCCAACACGAAGAAAATCCTGGCCTATCTCGAAATCAAGCCATCTTCGACTCCTAGCTCATCGAAGCCGGAGGTCTAGTTGAATGCCTCTTCTTTTTTCTCTTTTTTTTATTTTTCCTGTTTCTTTTTCCGTTGTCGCCATAGTAGTTTTGGCGACAACGTTCGCAATAGCCCTTCTGAAGAACTTCTCCTGTAATATCTATGTAAATTTTCTGAAGATCAATGAAATTCTACCTTGCACTATCATTGATCCTGATACTTTCTTTTCCAGTTGATATTTGATAACTACTCCGCCAACCCTTGTTCTGCCGATACTTCGCCTGCTTCTTCATTCTCGAAGAAAACCCTTGTCGAAGATTCTTCAAGTAAACATTTGTCGCAAGATTTGCAAGAACTTCGCCAACAACTTCAATCCATGAAGAAACAAACTCTTGCGATGATGGAGCAATCTCGAAAAGCATCCGAGGGAGAGAAAATTGCTCTTCAACAGGCAAAAGAAGCCATTGCTGCAAAGGATGCTGCTGTTGCTGAGGCTACCGAAGCTTCTTCTCGAGAAAATTATATGCTTCAGCTAATGACTGATGCCAGCCTGGACATGACAGGTATGTTTCCTGTTCATAACCATGCTGGATGTTGTTCTTGCTATTTTCCTTCCTTGACAATTTATTTACTGGATCAGGCTCATTTTTGGATACTGCTGCCGAAGATCAACGTGTTGAAGCTCGAGCCAATGTTCTGCTCAGACTGGCTGCACAACATGGTTCTAACTTTTGGGTTACTCCTGAGCGTACCCGCCAAATTGTCAGATTCCAAGATCGCGCGGCTCAGGTCCGTGACTTCCTCGACTTCTGTACGAAGATTTTGTTTTTAGTTTATGGAACCATGTTCCCTCGCAACAAGATGCCAGAAACTCTTCCTGCTTTAATGGAAAAATTTCGAGATGCTCCTCGAATCCATGGCTTTGTGCGGGCTCAACTCTCTGCTGGCGCAAGATTTGCTATGATGATGATAAAGATTTGCTATCCAAAATTGCCCATGAATCAAATTGTTTCCAAGTGCCTGGCTAAGATGTCAAAGAAGAAGAAAAACATGGGCAAAATTGATGATCTTGTGACTCCTGTAGCCGAAGATATGATGGATGAACTTCTTCGGATGGATGCTGAATTCTTTGTGAAGGGTAGCTATGCCGAGCATAGTACTCGTCCTTCCAATGAGCGAATAACCATAGACCATGTGCTAGGTATCCGCTGAGGGTTTTTCCTTTTTCTTGCTGTAGTTTCTCCATTGATACGCCTTTGTGTATTTGTAAACATGATCTATATTGTAAGGCTGTCAACTCTGTAAATATATATTGTTTCTATTTTTGATCGTCAAGCCCCCGAGCCTTTGGCTGGATTTTATACTGTTTTGTTATCCCGAAGTTTTTTCTCTTGTTGCAATAAGATATATATATATATATATTTTGCTGTCGATGGGTACGAGCCCCCGAGTGTCTTGGTGGTGACGTTCTATATTTTTGTTGCGAGGTTTTTAGACCAAAGCAGTAAAATTTTGACGAGTACACTATGTTTATAGTTGTTAGCTCCCGATGTTCTATTTGGCGAGGTATTCTTGTACCAAGGCGAAATATTTCGGTAAGTCTAGTTTATCTATATTGTGTATATTTTGTAACTTGAAGGCATTGAGCCCCCGAGCGTGTCGAAGAATAAGAAGTATATCTCCACTATCTTTATTATATTGCAGCACCGCGAGCCCGCCTCATTAAAAACCTTTCTGGCCCCACTCGGTGCCCCGAAAAGGAAAAGAGTGCGTCTGAAAACTCGCGGGCGTTTCAGTACATTGTATTTTTACAGAGGAGGACTATATTTCGACTCTAAGCATAGAACCGCCTGAGCTGCGCCACGTTCCAGGGGTTTTTCTCGGGAACCCCTGTCTTCTTGTCCTTGATCTTGTATGCTCCTCCGTCGATGACTTCCGTGACGACGTAAGGTCCCAACCATGGTGACTCGAGCTTTTCAGTACTTTGCTGGTTAAGCCGTAGGACCAAATCGCCGACCTGGAAAGATCTGGGCCGCAATCGTCGACTGTGGTAGTTTTTCAAGTCCTGCTGGTACTTGGTTACTCGTGATAGTACTTCATCTCGAGCTTCATCGAGTGCATCCATATCGTCCTCCCGAGCTTTTTGTGATGTTTCCTCGTCATACTCTGTTACTCTTGGAGAATCATGCTCTATTTCGATTGGTAGTACTGCTTCGGCTCCGTGGACGAGAAAAACGGAGTTTCTTGTGTCGCCATATTTGGTGTTGTTCGGATGCTCCACAGAACACTTGGCAATTCTTCTGGCCAAGTATGTCGAGCCTTTTCAAGCGGTCCTAGTAGGCGCTTTTTAATGCCGTTGCAGATGATACCGTTAGCTTTTTCGACTTGGCCATTGGTTTGCGGGTGTCCAACTGACGCAAAGTGCAATTTGATGCCTACTTCTGCGCAGTATGCCTTGAACTCCTTAGCTGTAAAATTAGTGCCGTTGTCCGTGACAATGCTATGCGGCACTCCAAACCGAAAAACGAGGTCTTTCATGAACTTTATTGCCGACGCTGCATCTGGTGAGTTTATTGGCTTCGCTTCTACCCACTTGGTGAATTTGTCGACAGCAACCAGCAGGTACTCATATCCTCCTGGCGAAGCTTTGTGCAACTTGCCCACCATATCAAGTCCCCATTGGGCAAAGGGCCATGACAATGGTATTGGCATCAGCTCTACTGCCGGAGAGTGAGGTTTTGCGGCGAATCTTTGGCACGCGTCGCAGGTTTGTACTATCTCTTTTGCATCCTCGATTGCTGTCAACCAGTAAAATCCTGCCCGAAAAGCCTTGGCTGCAATAGCTCGATTGATCGCATGGTGACCACATATTCCTTCGTGCACATCCTTTAGGATTATCCTTCCTTCTTCGGGTGTGACGCACCTTTGCAGGACGCCGGAAATACTTCGCTTGTATAACTCCCCTTTGACCACTGTGAAAGCTTTGGATCGTCGAATAATTCGCCTTGCCACAACTGGATCGTCGGGTATTTCTTTTCTAAGGATATACGATATGTACGCTTGCATCCAAGGAACTTATACCATCATCACAAGTTCTTGGTCTTCTTCGGCATCCACGGCTTCGCTGAGGGGCGCCGAAGTTTTTTCCTCCTTTGCTTTTTTCTGCGCCTTCTTCGGCTTTGGGGATCTCTCCGCTATTTCTTCCCAAAATACACCTGGCGGGATTGGAAGGCACTGCGACCCGATGTTTGCGAGAACGTCGGCTTCATCATTGCTCAACCTACTGATGTGATTTACCTCGCATCCATCAAACAGCTTCTCAAGCTCATTGTACACCTCCTTATATGCTATCATGCTATCATTGACTGCATCACATTGGTTCATAACTTGCTGAGCCACCAATTGTGAGTCGCCAAAAAAATTTAGTCGAGTTGCGCCGCAAGCTTTCGCCATCTTCATCCCGTGTATGAGGGCTTCGTATTCTGCTTCATTGTTGGATGCGTTTGGGAACGTCATCCGTAGGACATACTTTAACTTGTCGCCTTTGGGTGATATAAGTATCACTCCTGCGCCAGCTCCTTCTACTCTCTTGGATCCATCAAAGTTCATAGTCCAAGTTCTCGACAAATCTGGGGGTCCCGTGTTTTGCAGCTCCATCCATTCTGCAATGAAATCTGGCAGAACTTGTGACTTGATTGCCTTTCTTTTTTCATACGTGATGTCCCGAGGGGAAAGTTCTATTCCCCAAAGGGAGACACGCCCTGTAGCTTCTGGATTGTTCAGTATATTTGAAAGAGGTGCTTCATTGACTACTATTATCGGGTGTGCTGAAAAATAGTGGCGCAACTTTCTTGCCGTTGTAATCACTCCATATGCTAGTTTCTGGTACTGCGGGTACCGCTGTTTGGAAGGCGATAAAACTTCACTGATGAAATATACCGGCCTTTGCACTCCATGGAGTTTCCCTTCTTCTTCTCTTTCGACGACTAGCACCGTGCTAACCACCTGGGGTGTGGCTGCAATGTACAGCAGGAGAGGTTCCTTTTCCTTCGGCGCCACCAAGATTGGTGGTGTCGAGATTGTGCGTTTCAGATCCTCGAAAGCTCTATCGGCTTCTTCGTTCCACTGGAATTTCTCCCCTTGCTTTATTAAAGCGTAGAACGGTAACACTTTTTCTCCCAGCCTGGCGACGAATCTGCTTAAAGCTGCGACTCACCCAGTTAATTGATGTATTTCTTTTAACTTTGTTGGCTTCCTCATTGTTACGATAGCTTGTATTTTGTCGGGATTTGCTTCAATCCCTCTTGCTGAAACTAGAAACCCAAGAAGTTCTCCTGCTGGGACGCCGAAGGAGCACTTCGTCGGGTTCAGCTTGATGCAGAATTTGTTGAGGTTGTCAAAGGTTTCCTTGAGATCCTCGATCAGCGTCGCCCCCTTTTTTGATGTTATGACGACATCGTCGATGTACACTTGCACATTTTTTCCAATCTGTGTCGCCAAACACTTCTGCATCATCCTCTGATATGTTGCTCCTGCGTTTTTCAGACCAAAGGGCATTGTTCTGTAGCAAAACACGCCGTAAGGTGTGATGAACGCTGTTTTGACTTCATCTTCTTCCTTCAATCTAATCTGGTTATAACCAGAATATGCGTCCAGGAAGGAAAGACGTTCGCATCCTGCCGTGGAGTCGATAATTTGGTCGATCCTCGGGAGGGGAAAGTGATCCTTTGGACAATGTTTATTGAGACACGTAAAGTCGACGCACATGTGAAGGACTTTAGTGTTTTTCTTTGGCACCAACACTGGATTTGCTACCCATGTGGCCTCTGTATGCAGCTCCTTGATAAAACCAGCTTCTCTTAGTCGATCAATTTCTGACAGCATAGCCTTGCGGTTTGGTTCCGAAAAACGCCGCAAAGGTTGTTTGATTGGTCTCGCTAATGGATCCAAGTTTAGGTGGTGCTCGGCAAGTTCCCTGGGTACTCCTGGCATGTCAGCTGGACACCATGCGAAGATTTTCCAGTTCTCACGGAGGAACTCGACGAGCGCGCTTTCCTATGCGAGGTCCATGTCATTTGCGATGGATGTCATCTTTTTTGGATCCGTCGGGTGAATCTGCACCTCCTTAGAATTTTTCTCAGTGTTGAAAGTTGATTCTTTATTTGGCCTTCCGATGTCTGGCAGCACGTCGTAGTCAGTCGTAAGCCTTGACGCCAAATACTCAGCTTGCATCCCGAAAGTTTCTGATATTCGATGAAAATCCTTATCACATTTATCGGCTAGGGCGAAGCTTCCTTTGACTGTGATTGGTCCCTTAGGTCCAGGCATCCTCCACAACAGGTACGTGTAATGTGGTACCGCCATAAATCTAGCATATGCTGGTCGTCCCAACAGAGCGTGGTACTGTGACGGAAAATCTACGACTTCAAACTCCAAGTTCTCGATTCTGTAATTTTCTCGGGTCCCAAACTGAACGTCGAGATTAATCTTCCCCAGCGGATAACTTGGCTTCTCCGGTGTGATACCGTGGAATCTCGTGTCTGTTGGCTTCAGGTTTGCTAGGGATATGTTCATCTTCCTTAATGTATCTGCGTACATAAGGTTTAAGCTGCTGCCGCCATCTATAAACACGCGAGATACGTCAAATCCTGCGATGACCGCTGGTAGTATGAGTGCTGACTGCCCTGGTCGAGGAACTTGCTGTGGATGATCCGCTATGGTGAAGCCAACGTATTGCCCTGACCAATTAAGGTACTCGACTGTTGGTGGAGGCATTTTTTCTGCCATGAACACCTGCCGCGAGATTACTTTCTGAGCTCTATTGGATGGCCTTCCCTTCTGAATCATCGAGACCGCTCCGTTAGAGTTAGGATCAACGTAAGGCGGTGGTGCAGGTGCTGCCGCTATTCTGAGTTGATGTCGATTGTCGTCCGTAATCGTGGGAGGAGGTGGCAAGTGAATCTCACTCCTGGGTTCTCGAGGATTTCTCTGTGCTGCCTGAGCATTAGCATGCCCTGCCCACCTTAGCATTGCCTGGAAATTTCTACAATCCTTCTGCAAATGTCCTGACTGTCTTTTTCCGTTGCTGTCGAGGAAAAAATGCATCTGACACGGTCCGTTCATCATCTCTTCGGGAGACACGAAAGGTCTCTGAAACCTTGGCCCGCTATTTTTCCTATTGTTTCGAGAGTCATCTCTATTGTCGCCTCGTTGCTCATTGCTTCTCTGGTAATCATCTCTGTTGTTTCCTCCGGCGCTTGCTCGGAACCCAGCCGAGATTTGACCTGGGGCGTCATAGCTCGAGTACTGCCGAGGAAATCGTCGCCTTGGTTGATAATTTCGACCGCGGTCTTCCTCTGGTGACCTATGCCGTTTGTTGTGAACAGCATCTTCTCCATCTTCCCATCTGTTTGCTATTTCCATTAGTGCAGATACTGTCTTTGGATTGGTCCTCCCCAAGTCCTCGACAAAATCTCCACGCCTGATACCTGCGACAAACGCGTCTATTGCTCTCTCGTCAGATATGTTTTCTGCCGAGTTTTTGATGATATTCCACCTTTGGATATACTTTCTCATTGGCTCGTCTGGCTTTTGTTGGCACGCCCTCAGTTCCTCTAATGACGCAGGTTTTTTGCATGTGGACCGGAAGTTCTTGACGAACACGTCCTCGAAGCTATCCCAGCTGTCGATAGATCCTGGAGGAAGTTTCTTTATCCAAGATCGTGCGGCTCCACTCAAATGCACCTGGATGCTTTGCATAGTTGTTGCTCTGGTTCCTCCTGTGAGCTTCACCATCTCGAGATAATCAACTAGCCAATCCTCTGGATCTTGAAGGCCGTCGAATTTCTTGAAGTTATCAGGTAACTTGAATCCCGAAGGGACTCGAGTTTTTTGAACTCTCCTTGTGAAGCATGGCAAACCACACATATCCTCGTCGTTTAGCTCTGGGCACTGCCGATGTTCCCTTCTGCTTTGTCGCGCTCTGTCGTCCCTTGCTTGTGCTGCCGTGTCCCTTGCTCCACTTGGTCCTTCGGGAACTGCTGCTGTTGCTGCCGCAGGTCGTGGGCTATTTTGCCTTGCTGCTCCTTCGGGAGGTGTTGACGCAAATGCCGTTCCCATGGCTCCAACTCCTGCCATCGCCATGTTGTACAGTGCCTCCCTTGGATCTCCTGGGGGTGGCCTGGATGCAAGGATGAAAGCTTGTGTCGCCATATACCCAGCTTCTAGTGTCTTGGGGATGATGTTCCCTCTCGTGTCTATCGACATAAAAGACATGTCGAGGTTTTGAACCAAGTGCTCTCTTTCCCCTTCAGGTACGTTTTGTAACCTTGATCTTGCTCTGTTCCGAGCCTCCCTGTGGCTATCACCCGAAGTTCTAGATTGTCGACTCAGCTCTGCCCTTCACCTACTTGATGCAGAGGCTGCCTCCTTTCTTCTGTTTAACTCAACTGTCTGTTTTTCCAATTCCCTTGCAGCTCGTGCGAGCCTATATTGATATGCTTGTAGCTCTTCTGGCGTGGCTGTGGTGGCCATTGGTTCTGAGCCATCCATAGCTCTTGCGGCTCTATCCCATGCTGCTTGCGGAAGTTGGACTCTATCTCGCGGTTGTGGCCCGATATATTTATTGCCTAGGCCTCATCGCAAATCAGAGGGATCGACGTATGGATTTCCCAAATCGTCGAAAGCCTCAGATGTTTCCTCCTGGTCACGGCTTGGCTCTCCGATGACACAAATCTGATGATACTTTGTATTCAGATCTATGCTGGGTTTGGTGACACCATCATGAAGATTGGCGAAGACCTTGCCCACTGTAGTGGATTTGTCGATGAAGTTGAAGCTGTCGACACTGCTTGAGTCATCGCTTATATAGGAGTCCGCGGATGACTCAAACGACATGTCGCTGAAGATCTTGGCAAGTTTTTCTCTTGCCCTGGTGCTGATGAAGCGTGACGTCGAAGTTTCTTCTTCTCCTGATTCGGTTGACGATGTATAGCTTGAAAAATCGGAATCGACCGCCGACGATCCCGATGAAATCGGAATTTCGACACGATACGATCCCTCTTTCTCGACGTGAAAGTGAAATCTTCCGAACGTCATCTCCATAGGCTCCTCCAGATACGCATATGCATCCAAACGGGAGGGCGGGTGAGGAACAAAATCGACAAGACCAGTTGCGATCTGTTTACCTCGATCCATCGCGTTGCTTGCGGTTGATGAAGTCGACGATCTTGAACGTGCCATCGAGATCGGATCCTTGACGCCTCTAGTTCCCACAGACGGCGCCAATTGACAAGGTATCAACTTGTCAATGCCTACGGGTTGTAGACTAGGGTTTAGTTGGAAGTAGAGGGCAAGTAGATCTCGAAGGTTTCAGCCGAAAAGTACTCGATGATTATGAAGCTAGGGTTTGAGAAACAATGATTCGATGATTGCTTTGTCCCTCGACTCCCCCTTATATAGGAGGCAGAGCCGAGGGATTCGTATTGTACAAGTTATAGAGTCCGGGAAGGTTTCTAGCTCATCCCGCAAGATTACAAATAATACTTCCTATTACAACTCTAGCTTTCCTTAACAATATCTTGGGCTTCCGAATCTTCTTATTCTTCGGGTAGTGGGCCTTCAGTAAACCCCGGGTACTATCTTCGGTAGGCCCATTGGGGATGCCTATGTCAATATCCTTCACCGACAAGCCTAGAACTAACATGATTCAAGGTGAAGACCATATGGTGGAAAACGAAGGACTTGAGAAGAAGAAGGAATTGGAGCTTATCTCTCTCACCCAAGCTTATGAGGAAGAAGTGTGCATGCGTATGACTCTTGAAACTAGTGCTCTTATTCTTGAAGACTACAACAACTCTCTCATCTCCCAACTCAAGGATCGAGATTATGCTCTTGGTTGGTTGGACAAGCTCAAGATAAAGAAGGATTATCTTGAAGAAGATCATGAATGGTCAATTGAGGATGTTGCAACCTTTTCCAAGAAGAAAGAAGATGAAGGTCCTAATTCATGTTGTGACAAGCTCCTTGACGAAGTATGCTTCTTGAGAAAACACAATGCAAAGTTCTTGGATGTCATCTCAACTCAAGAGGAGGCCTTAGATGAATACTATCGCTTGAGTAAAGAGAAGGTGCAATGTTGTGATCATGAAGAAGAGATTGCCACTCTAAAGAAACACAAGGCCAAGCTAGTTGAAGTCAATGAGAGGCAAAATGAGTCCTTGTTGGAGTGGATCCGTTTGAGCAAAGGAAAGGTCACATGTTGTAACCATGAGGATGAAATTGCTTATCTTAAGAGGAGCAAGGACAAACTTATGGTAATCAAGCTTATGCAAGATGAAGCCATAGAAGAATACAAACGCTCAAGCAAAGACTACATTTGTCACAATCATGAGGACGACATTGCCACCTTGGAGAGACACAAGCATTCACTCACGAGAAGGAGTTCTCTCCTTGAGGAAGCTCTACTGGACCGAGAAGATGAAGCCAATGACTTGAGGTCCGAGATTGAGAGTCTCCAAATTCAAGTCCAATTCTTGGAAGGAGTCATTGAAGCCCACGAGGACTTGTGCAATGAAGGAGAAGTGGCAATTATGCCAAAGAAGATTGAGAGAGAAGGAAGGATCAATGAAGCAAAGAATATGAAGGTAGGGCCCATTGAAAAGTGGGCTCCTATTTCCAACTCTTGATCCGTGAAGGGCCTTGCTTTCGGAGGTGCTTATTGGGTGGATATCTTGAAGCCACAAGTCTTATGTCCGGAAGCAAGGAATTTGTTGCCGTCATCAAGCTCTTATATCCATCTTTCTCATGACGACGACACAATCAAGCTTAAAGGTATTGGAGCCTTGACAAAGTGGTGATCAAAGTCCTATCTTGTCAAGACTCCTACATATGTACTCTTTGTTCATTGCTCTACACTCTTGGGTCTTTGTACCTACTATTATGAACATGTTGTGGTCCTCTTGTGGAGCTAGTCTCCTCAAGGGGCCACGGTCTAGGACTAATGGAATTTGCTTCTTGTGTAGAGATTGTGTTTTGTAGGAATTGTGTTGAAAGGAAATGAATCATGATGAAGCTTCTCAAACAATTTCGATACAAGTTCTATGACATAATCCTTGCACGAAGAAGCAACAATCGAACGGAGTTTGTTCTTAAGATCTTGGATTTCTTCATTGGCAAAGAAGGAATCCACCTTTTGCTCCTAGCCATACTCTTACCCTAACCTCATAGGGTTGCCGGAAGTGAGAGACAAACCTAAGAAGACACTCAAGCATAATGATGGAGTATGAGTCTATTGAGAGGCTTGTGGTATTGAGTGATGAGACTTCTCGATAGATATGATAGTTGTTTGGAGAAGGCGAAGTGCTTCTTGTGAGAAAGGAGATGTAATTCCCCCAATTACCATAGGAAGGATGAGTGTTGGCTCTCGCCAATCTCAAATGCTACCTTCTATGAGTACCGGGGAAGGACGAAGTTCCATCTATATGGAGCCATCTACACCACAAGGCCAAGTCTCTTCCATTGGACAACCAAGTGCTAAGTCACCTCTTCCACAACCTCAAGTTCAGCATCAACATCAATGACGTCAAGGCGAGGACCCAAATCTTGATGATGATCAAGGAATCTCACACGAACCTGTCCTTTTGATCTTCTCTCGCCGGGATGCTAATGCATCAAGACTCCTTCATAATCCAAGCAAAGCACAAGATATTCTCAAGAGCAAGATGTGATGGGATCCAACGGTATAGCAATCCCAAGGATCTATTCTTCCCAAATGTGCCCAACAAGACAACATACTCACTCTCTATCGTTTATCGTCAAGGTTTGCCTCTCTACCCTTGTGCTTCTCATTTGGACATTGTGTCATAAGTGGATACATATACCACTCTTGTGCCATATATCTAGATGTAAAGCACGCATGAACATAGGGGGAGTGCGGTTTAAATTATTGAGCTATCCCTCCCCCCATGATGCACAAAGAAACCCAAAGCATATGCCATTCGTCAATCAAGTGACTATGAGCTTCATGTTGAGTAGTAGTCGTGAGTCCTAGGTCTCTACGTGACCTCACACTACCAAACTCTTACATGGTGGCCTCGGCCACCAAACCTCCTCTTCGAGGAGTTGTTGTTCTTTTTGTTTTCCTTTTATTTTCTCTTCTTGCTTTTGTTTGTCGTTTCTTCTTTCCTCTTTGTTTCTTCTCGGGAGATTCACCCAAGCTTGGCTTTTCTAGCTTTGATTCTTGCAAGCTTGGTTGGGTAGTACCTTAACAGTTCCGTAATCTAATCCCAAGCCATCATCTACCTCTTGAGCCAATTCCGTCTAAAAGCACAAGTCTACACCAAAATCTGAGCTCTTTTTGAATTTGTGGACGGTACTACCGCTTCTTGGGGCGGTACTACCGCTCTGGGGCAGTTCTCTGACGAAACTGACAGTTATCCCCAGGACGGTACTACCGCTCTAAGTACCGGGCTAGTACCGGTAAGCGGTACTACCACTTCTAGGAGCGGTACTACCGCTTGCTCCTTTTGACAAGAGGTACCGGTTGGGGTCGGGTCATCCCAACTCACCACTTCTTCCTCTTCCACCTCAAGTCAAAAGGCATCCCCAAGCTCAAGAGCTCGAGGAGATTGGCCCCGATCTCCTTTTCCAGCCGCCATTGGCCCAATCTCCTCCGTGGAGAAGCTTCCCCAACCTCTTCTCCGCCATGTCCTCCGGTATGAACCCTAAATTCTCTCTCTAGGGTGAGTTGATCTCCCTAGATGCATATGCTAGGGTTTGTTGGAGTTTTGTGGTGGAGAAGCACTCTTGGAAGCTATTCATGTGTAAGGATACTAGCTAGCAACAATGTGTGACTCTAGGGTCGATTTTGCCATGACCCAATCTCGATCTGGTTGTGCGAGCTTGAGCGGTAGTACCGCTCATTCTTGGGCGGTACTACCGGTCAAAGCGGCACTACCGGTTGAAATTGCGGTACTACCGCTCTGTATAAGAGTCACCAATGTTGCTTATTAGTGTCCAATTTGATCTTTAATTTCTCGGCTTGTGCACTCATCTCCTATTCCCTCCCAAATCTCTGCTGTTCACAGGTGCACCAAAAACCCGTGGTGGCAAGGTCAAGCCATCCTCTCGTCGTCATCGCGATGATGAGCAAGAGGAAATCATGCCAACAAGGACCACCAAGAGACAGAGAGACGCAGCAGCAGGGGCAAGGGGACCTCAGAAATCTATGCTTGATATAAAGAAAAGGTCAGTTCTTGGAGGTGCGGGGAGCTAATCCTTATTTGCTCCCAAGAAATGCTCGCCAATGCCCCAATACCTACTTCCATCATATCAATCAAGAGAAGATCTACACCGAGGTCTATGGGGCCAAAGAGTTCAAGTGTTTCCCCCAATAGTCCATAAGCATGGACAAGCTCCGCTCCGACCTCGACTACTTTGGAGAAGCACTTGAGATATGTGAAGAACAAGGTCTTATTCCTATAATGACCTTCTCTCATGATTTCTCCCGGGAGGTGATTTGCCAATTCTATGCCACCGTGGTCTTTCTTGAGGATGAAGGAGGCTATCGCTCCTTGAAGTGGATGACCAAGGAGCATGTGATGGAGGCAACATGGCAAGACTTTGCTCGATGCCTTGGTTATGAGCTTCCCGAAGACAACTCCAACCACTTCCGCATTCATCTCCAAGCCAAGCCCATGGCCAAGGAGAAGATGGCCGACCTCTACATTCGAGGGAGGATGTTGTGTGGAAGCACCAAGGGACTCCTACCGGTCTATGATATCATGAACCGCATCTACCGCAGCACCATCAACCCCAAGCATACCAACCACGATGAGGTGCACGGATTCCTTGTGAATCTCCTTGTGCGCACACATCAGTTGAGGGGCCGCGGCAAGCAACTGGACATCATGGACTACATGTGGCATGAGATGCGTGATTGTGCCTTCCTCCGCAAGCTTCCTCAGTACGCTCCCTATCTTATGAGGCTCATTTGTCTCAAGTGGGATCAAGAAGGCCGCGGAGATCTTCTGCAGCAATGCCGCCCCAACGTCACCATTCACAAGGAGAAGAGTCCTCTTGTCAAGGACCATGACCTTCCAAGGTTTGGCAAAGGAGCTCCCAAGGACAAGGACGAAGATGATGCCGACAGCGACGACTCCGACTATGTGCCCAACTCCATCAAGCAAAAGGGCCTCTTCGCCAAGCTCACCGCTCGCCTCAAGAAGTCCTTTTGCTTCAAGAGGGACCTCGAAGATAGGATGTACCAAGCTCATCACGACAACAAGAAGATCCGCCAATGCCAAAAGGCGATGATGAGGCATATGCAACTCCCGGTCTCCGAGGGCTCCGAGGACAACATCACTCCTCCCGGTGAGTGGAAGTCAAAGCTTGTTTGGTCTAGCTACGAGGAATCCATCCCCGAGCCACCTCATGGCAAAGGACTTGCCCAAGATGAAGAGTATGAGGATGAAGAGGAGGAGGACGTCGAGGATGAAGGTGATGATGATGAGGAGGATGATGACGAGGAGGATGACGACGATGAGTGATTCCCTTGGGACGTGATACGTCTCCAACTTATCGATAATTTATTATGTTCCATGCCACATTATTGATGTTATCTACATGTTTTATGCACACTTTATGTCATATTCGTGCATTTTCTGGAACTAACCTATTAACAAGATGCCGAAGTGCCAGTTGCTGTTTTCTGCTGTTTTTGGTTTCAGAAATCCTAGTAACGAAATATTCTCGGAATTGGACGAAATCAACGCCCAGGGTCCTATTTCGCCACGAAGCTTCCAGAAGACCGAAGAGGAGACGAAGTGGGGCCACGAGGTGGCCACACCCTAGGGCGGCGCGGCCCCCCCCCTTGGCCGTGCGGCCCTATGGTGTGGGCCCCTCGTGCCACCTCCTGACCTGCCCTTCCGCCTACTTAAAACATCCGTCGCGAAACCCCCAGTACCGAGAGCCACGATACGGAAAACCTTCAAGAGACGCCGCCGCCGCCAATCCCATCTCGGGGGATTCAGGAGATCGCCTCCGGCACCCTGCCGGAGAGGGGAATCATCTCCCGGAGGACTCTACGCCGCCATGGTCACCTCCGGAGTGATGTGTGAGTAGTCTACCCCTGGACTATGGGTCCATAGCAGTAGCTAGATGGTTGTCTTCTCCCCATTGTGCTTAATTGTCGGATCTTGTGAGCTGCCTAACATGATCAAGATCATCTATCTGTAATTCTATATGTTGCGTTTGTTGGGATCCGATGAATAGAGAATACTTGTTATGTTGATTATCAAAGTTATGTCTATGTGTTGTTTATGATTTTGCATGCTCTCCGTTATTAGTAGATGCTCTGGCCAAGTTGATGCTAGTAACTCCAAGAGGGAGTATTTATGCTCGATAGTGGGTTCATGTCTCCGTGAATCTGGAGGGGTGACAAGAACCTCTAAGGTTATGGATGTGCTGTTGCCACTAGGGATAAAACATTGGTGCTATGTTCAAGGATGTAGTCACTGATCACATTATGCGCAATACTTAATGCAATTGTCTGTTGTTAGCAACTTAATACTGGAGGGGGTTCGGATGATAACCTGAAGGTGGACTTTTTAGGCATAGATGCATGCTGGATAGCTGACATAGGCATCCCAAATGGGCCTGCCGAAGATAGTACCCGGGGTTTACTGAAGGCCCACTACCCAAAGAATAAGAAGATTCGGGAGCCCAAGATATATTAAGGAAAGTTAGAGTTGTAATAGGAAGTGTTATTTGTAATCTGGCGGGATGAGTTAGAAACCGTCCCGAATTCTGTAACTTGTACAAAACGAAACCCTCGGCTCCGCCTCCTATATAAAGGGGGAGTCGAGGGACGAAGAGATCATCGAATCATTATTACAAACCCTAGTTCTCATAATCGTCGAGTACTTTTTGGCTGAAACCTTCGAGATCTACTTGCCCTCTACTTCCAACTAAACCCTAGCCTACAATCCATAGGCATTGACAAGTTGATACCTTGTCAATTGGCGCCGTCTGTGGGGACTAGAGGCGTAAGGATCTGATCTCGATGGCACGTTCAAGATCTTCGACATCGTCAACCGCAAGCAACGCAATGGATCGAGGTAAATAGATCACTGCTGGTCCTGTCGATTTTGTTCCTCACCCACCCTCCCGTTTGGATGCATATGCGTATCTGGCGGAGCCCATGGAGATGACGTTCGGAAGGTTTCACTTTCGCGTCGAGAAGGAAGGATCGTATCGTGTCGAAATTCCGATTTCGTCGGGATCGTCGGCGGTCGATTCCGATTTTTCAAGCTATACATCGTCAACCGAGTCAGGGGAAGAAGAAACTTCGTCGACATGCTACGTCAGCACCAGAGCAAGAGAGAAACTCGCCAAGATCTTCAGCGACATGTCGTTTGAGTCATCTGCGGACTCATATATAAGCGATGGCTCAAGCGATGTCGACAGTTACGACTTCATCGACAAATCTATCACAGTGGGCACGGTCTTCATCAATCTCAACGATGATGTCACCAAACCCAACATAGATCTGAATACAAAATATCATCAGATTTATGCCATTGAAGATCAAGAGGAAACGTCTGAGGCTTTCGACGATCTGGGAAATCCATACGTCGATCCCTCCAATCTGCGACAAGGCCTGGGCAATAAATACGTCGGGCCACAGCCGCGAGACAGAGTTCAACTTTCGCAAGCAGCATGGGACAGAGCCGCGAGAGCTATGAACGGTACAGAACCAATGGCTACCACGGCCACACCAGAAGAATTACAAGCATATCAATATAGGCTCGCACGAGCTGCAAGAGAATTGGAAAAACAGACAGCTGAGTTAAACAGAAGAAAGGAGGCAGCTTCTGCATCTAGCAGGAGAAGGGCAGACTTAAGTCGACAATCTAGAACTTCGGGTGATAGCCACAGGGAGGCGCGGAACAGAGCAAGATCAAGGTTGCAACATATACCCGAAGCAGAAAGAGAGCACTTGGTCCAAAACCTCGACATGTCCTTTATGTCGATAGATACAAGAGGAAACATCATCCCTAAGACACCAGAGGCTGGGTATATGGCAACACATGCTTTTATCCTTGCATCTAAACCACCTCCAGGTGATCCAAGGGAAACACTATACAATATGGCGGTAGCAGGAGTTGGAGCTATGGGGACAGCGTTTGTATCAACGCCTCCCGAAGGAGCGGCAAGGCAAAATAGTCCACGACCTGCAGCAGCAACAGCGGCAGCACCTGAAGGACCAAGTGGAGCAAGAGACATGGCAGCACAAGCAAGGGTCGACAGAGCGCGGCAAAGCAGAAGGGATCATCGGCAATCTCCGGAGCTTAACGACGAAGATATGTGCGGCTTGCCATGCTTCACGAGGAGAGTCCGAAAAACTCGAGTCCCCTCAGGATTCAAGTTACCCGACAACTTCAAGAAGTTCGACGGCCTTCAAGATCCAGAGGATTGGCTAGTTGATTATCTTGAGACAGTGAAGCTCACAGGAGGAACCAGGGCAACAGCTATGCAAAGCATCCAGGTGCATTTGAGTGGAGCCGCACGATCTTGGATAAAGAAACTTACTCCAGGATCTATCGACAGCTGGGAAAGTTTCGAGGACGTGTTCGTCAAGGACTTCAGATCCACGTGCAAAAAACCTGCGTCGTTAGAGGAGTTGAGAGCATGTCAACAAAAGCCAGATGAGCCAATGAGAAAGTACATCCAAAGGTGGAATATCATCAAAAACTCGGCAGAAAATATATCTGACGAGAGAGCAATAGATGCGTTCGTCGCAGGAATCAGGCGTGGAGATTTTGTCGAGGACTTGGGAAGGACCAATCCAAAGACAGTATCCGCGTTAATGGAGATAGCAAACAGATGGGCAGATGGAGAAGACGCTGTCCACAACAAACGGCACAGGTCGCCAGAGGAGGACCGTGGTCGAAACTATCAACCGAGGCGACGATTTCCTCGGCAGTACCCGAACTATGACGCTCCAGGGCAAATTTCGGCAGGTTTTCGGGCAAACACAGGAGGAAACAACAGAGATGATTATCAGAGAAGCAGTGAACAGCGAGGTGATAACAGGGATGATTCTCGCAACAATAGGCAAAATAGCGGGCCTAGGTTCCCAAGGCCTTTCGTGTCCCCTGAAGAGATGATGAATGGGCCGTGTCAAATGCACTTTTTCCTCGACAGCAACGGTAAAAGACAGTCAGGGCACCTGCAGAAAGACTGTCGAAATTTTCAGGCAATGCTAAGGTATGCAGAGCACGCTAATGCGCGGGCAACACAGAGAAATCCTCGAGAACCCAGGAGCGAGATTCACTTGCCGCCTCCTCCCGCGATTACAGACGACAATCGGCATCAGCTCAGAATAGCAGCAGCACCTCCACCACCACCTTATGTTGATCCTAACTCCAACGGAGCGGTGTCGATGATTCAGAAGGGAAGGCCGTCCAATAGAGCTCAGAAAGTAATCTCACGACAGGTGTTTATGGCAGAAAAAATGCCTCCACCAACAGTTGAGTATCTTAATTGGTCAGGACAAGATATTGGCTTCACCATAGCAGATCATCCGCAGCAAGTTCCTCGACCAGGGCAGTTAGCACTTATTCTGCCAGCAGTTATTGTGGGATTTGATGTCTCTCGAGTGTTCATAGACGGCGGCAGCAGCCTAAACCTTATGTATGCAGATACATTGAGGAAGATGAACATATCCTTAGCAAACTTGAAGCCAACAGACACAAGGTTCCACGGCATCACACCAGAGAAACCAAGTTATCCATTGGGGAAGATCAATCTCGACGTTCAGTTTGGAACCCGAGAAAATTATAGAATCGAGAAGCTGGAATTTGAAGTCGTGGATTTTCCATCGCAGTACCACGCTTTGTTGGGACGACCAGCATATGCTAGATTTATGGCGGTGCCACACTATACATACCTGTTGTGGAGATTGCCTGGACCAAAGGGACCAATCACAGTTAAAGGAAGCTTCGCCTTAGCCGATAAGTGCGACAAGGATTTTCATCGGCTATCAGAAACTTTCGAGATGCAAGCTGAGTATTTGGCGTCAAAAAGCATGACTGATTACGACGTACTGCCAGACGTTGGAAGGCCAAATAAAGAATCAACTTTCAATACCGAGAAAAATTCTAAGGAGGTGCAGATTCACCCGACAGACCCGAAAAAGACGACATCTATCGCAAACGACATGGATATCGCATAGGAAAGCGCGCTCGTCGAGTTCCTCCGTGAGAACTGGAAAATCTTCGCATGGTGTCCAGCTGACATGCCAGGAGTACCTGTGGAACTTGCCGAGCACCACCTAAACTTGGATCCATTAGCGAGACCAATCAAACAACCTTTGCGGCGTTTTTCGGAACCAAACCGCAAAGCTATGCTGTCAGAAATCAATCGACTACGAGAAGCTGGTTTTATCAAAGAGATATTCACAGAAGCCACATGGGTAGCAAATCCTGTGTTGGTGCCGAAGAAAAACACTAAGGTCCTTCGCATGTGCGTCGACTTTACGTGTCTCAATAAACATTGTCCAAAGGATCACTTTCCCCTCCCGAGGATCGATCAAATTATCGACTCCACGGCTGGATGTGAACGTCTTTCCTTCCTGGACGCATATTCTGGTTATAACCAGATCAGATTGAAAGAAGAAGATGAAGTAAAGACCGCGTTTATTACACCATACGGCGTGTTTTGCTACAGAACAATGCCCTTTGGTCTAAAAAATGCGGGAGCAACATATCAGAGGATGATGCAGAAGTGTTTGGCGACACAGATTGGGAAGAACGTGCAAGTATACATCGATGATGTCGTCATAACATCAAAAAAGGGGGCAACGCTGATCGAGGATCTCAAGGAAACCTTCGACAACCTTGACAAGTTCTGCCTCAAACTGAACCCGACGAAGTGTTCTTTCGGCGTCCCAGCAGGAGAACTTCTGGGGTTTCTAGTTTCAGCAAGAGGGATTGAAGCAAATCCCGATAAAATACAAGCTATCGTAACAATGAGGAAGTCAACAAAGTTGAAAGAAATACAGCAGTTAACTGGGCGAGTCGCAGCCTTGAGCAGATTCGTCGCCAGGCTAGGGGAAAAAACGCTACCATTTTACGCCCTCATAAAGCAAGGAGATAAATTCCAGTGGAACGAAGAAGCGGACAGAGCTTTTGAGGACCTCAAACGCAAAATCTCGACACTCCCCATCTTGGTGGCGCCAAAAGAGAAGGAGCCTTTGTTACTGTATATTGCGGCCACACCCCAGGTAGTAAGCACAGTCCTTGTCGTTGAAAGGGAGGAAGAAGGAAAACTCCACGGAGTGCAGAGGCCAGTATACTTCGTCAGCGAAGTTTTATCGCCATCAAAACAAAGGTACCCTCAGTACCAAAAGCTAGCATATGGAGTGTTCACAACAGCACGAAAATTGCGCCACTATTTTTCGGCACACCCGATCATAGTGGTCAATGAAGCTCCCTTGTCAAATATACTAAAAAATCCAGAAGCTACGGGTCGTGTCTCCCTTTGGGGAATAGAACTTTCCCCTCGGGACATCACGTATGAAAAAAGAAAAGCAATCAAGTCGCAAGTTCTCGCAGACTTCATCGCAGAGTGGATGGAGCTGCAAAACACAGGACCCCCAGACTTGTCGAGAACCTGGACCATGAACTTTGATGGGTCCAAAAGACTAGAAGGAGCTGGCGCAGGAGTAGTACTCATATCACCTGAAGGCGACAAGTTGAAATATGTCCTTTGGATGACGTTCCCTAACGCATCCAATAACGAAGCAGAATATGAAGCTCTCATACACGGGATGAAGATGGCGAAAGCTTGCGGTGCAACTCGACTAAAAATCTTTGGCGACTCAAAATTGGTGGCTCAGCAAGTTATGAACCAATGTGACGCAGTCAATGATAGCATGATGGCATACAAGGAGGTGTACAACGAGCTCGAAAAGTTGTTTGATGGATGCGAAGTAAATCATATTAGCAGATTGAGCAACGACGAAGCCGACGTTCTTGCAAACATCGGGTCGCAATGCCTGGCAGTTCCACCAGGTGTATTTTGGGAAGAGATAACAGAGAGATCTACAAAATCGACAAAATCAAAAAAGAAAGAGAAGAAACCCTCGGGGGCTACCAAGGAAGAGAAAGAGGAAGAAGAAGAAGATCAGGACCTGGTCATGGTGATACAGATACCATGGATGCAGACGTACATATCATACATCCTCAGGAAAGAAATACCCGATGATCCAGTTGAGGCAAGGCGAGTAATTCGACGCTCCAAAGCTTTCACGGTGATCAAAGGAGAATTGTACAAGCGAAGTATTTCAGGCGTCCTGCAAAGGTGTGTCACACCCGAAGAAGGAAGAATAATTCTGAAGGATGTACACGAAGGAATATGTGGCCACCACGCAAGTAGTCGAGCCATTGCAGCCAAGGTTTTTCGGGCAGGATTCTACTGGTTGACAACAATAGAGAACGCCAAGGAAATAGTAAGAACTTGCGACGCGTGTCAAAGGTTTGCCGCAAAACCTCACTCTCCAGCAGCAGAACTAACACCAATACCATTGTCATGGCCCTTTGCCCAATGGGGACTTGATATGGTGGGCAAGTTACACAAATCCTGGCCAGGAGGAAAGGAGTACATGCTAGTAGCTGTCGACAAATTTACAAAGTGGATAGAAGCGAAGCCGATAAATTCACCAGACGGAGCATCCGCAGTAAAATTCATAAAAGGCCTCGTCTTCAGATTTGGAGTGCCCCACAGCATCGTCACGGACAATGGCAGTAACTTCACATCCCACGAGTTCAAAGATTATTGCGAAGAAGTGGGTATCAAGTTACACTTTGCGTCAGTTGCGCACCCGCAGACCAACGGCCAAGTCGAGAAAGCTAATGGAATCATCTGCAACGGCATTAAGAAACGCTTATTAGCACCACTTGAGAAAGCTCGACACACCTGGCCAGAGGAGTTGCCCAGTGTATTATGGAGCATACGAACAACACCAAACACAGCAACACAAGAAACTCCGTTCTTCTTGGTTCATGGAGCAGAAGCAGTACTACCAATCGAGATAGAGCATAACTCTCCACGAGTCGTGGAATATGATGACGAGGTGTCGAGAAAAGCGCTAGAAGATGACGTCGATGCACTTGACGAAGCTAGAGACGAAGTACTATCTCGGGTAACCAAATATCAACAGGACTTGAAAAATTACCACAGTCGACGTTTGCGGCCAAGATCTTTTCAGGTGGGAGACCTAGTTCTTCGGCTAACTGATACGTCTCCAACGTATCGATAATTTCTTATGTTCCATGCTACATTATTGATGTTATCTACATGTTTTATGCACACTTTATGTCATATTCGTGCATTTTCTGGAACTAACCTATTAACAAGATGCCGAAGTGCCGATTCTTTGTTTTTGCTGTTTTTGGTTTCAGAAATCCTAGTAAGGAAATATTCTCGGAATTGGACGAAATCAACGCCCAGGGTCCTATTTTTCCACGAAGCTTCCAGAAGTCCGAAGGAGAGACGAAGAGGGGCCACGAGGGGGCCACACCCTAGGGCGGCGCGGCCCCCCCTTGGCCGCGCGGCCCTGTGGTGTGGGGCCCCCGTGCCGCCTCTTGACCTGCCCTTCCGCCTACAAATAGCCTCCATGACGAAACCCCCAGTACCGAGAGCCACGATACGGAAAACCTTCCAGAGACGCCGCCGCCGCCGATCCCATCTCGGGGGATCCAGGAGATCGCCTCCGGCACCCTGCCGGAGAGGGGAATCATCTCCCGGAGGACTCTACGCCGCCATGGTCGCCTCCGGTGTGATGTGTGAGTAGTCTACCCCTGGACTATGGGTCCATAGCAGTAGCTAGATGGTTGTCTTCTCCCCATTGTGCTATCATTGTCGGATCTTGTGAGCTGCCTAACATGATCAAGATCATCTATCTGTAATTCTATATGTTGCGTTTGTTGGGATCCGATGAATAGAGAATACTTGTTATGTTGATTATCAAAGTTATATCTATGTGTTGTTTATGATCTTGCATGCTCTCCGTTATTAGTAGATGCTCTGGCCAAGTTGATGCTAGTAACTCCAAGAGGGAGTATTTATGCTCGATAGTGGGTTCATGTCTCCGTGAATCTGGAGGGGTGACAAGAACCTCTAAGGTTATGGATGTGCTGTTGCCACTAGGGATAAAACATTAGTGCTATGTTCAAGGATGTAGTCACTAGTTACATTACGCGCAATACTTAATGCAATTGTCTGTTGTTAGCAACTTAATACTGGAGGGGGTTCGGATGATAACCTGAAGGTGGACTTTTTAGGCATAGATGCAGTTGGATGGCGGTCTATGTACTTTGTCGTAATGCCCAATTAAATCTCACTATACTCATCATGATATGTATGTGCATGGTCATGCTCTCTTTATTTGTCAATTGCCCAACTGTAATTTGTTCACCCAACATGCTGTTTGTCTTATGGGAGAGACACCTCTAGTGAACTGTGGACCCCGGTCCAATTCTCTTTCTTGAAATACAATCTCTTGCCATCTTTGTTCTACTGTTTTCTGCAAACAATCATCTTCCACACAATACGGTTAATCCTTTGTTACAGCAAGCCGGTGAGATTGACAACCTCACTGTTTCGTTGGGGCAAAGTACTTTGGTTGTGTTGTGCAGGTTCCACGTTGGCGCCGGAATCCCTGGTGTTGCGCCGCACTACATCTCGCCGCCATCAACCTTCAACGTGCTTCTTGACTCCTACTGGTTCGATAAACCTTGGTTTCTTACTGAGGGAAACTTGCTGCTGTACGCATCACACCTTCCACTTGGGGTTCCCAACGAGCGTGTGCTTTACGCGTCATCAAGCTAAATTTCTGGCGCCGTTGCCGGGAGATCAAGACACGCTGCAAGGAGTCTCCACTTCTCAATCTCTTTACTTTGTTTTTGTCTTGCTTAGTTTTATTTACTACTTTGTTTGCTGCACTGAATCAAAATACAAAAAAATTAGTTGCTAGTTTTACTTTATTTGCTATCTTGTTTGCTATATCAAAAACACAAAAAAATTAGTTTACTTGCATTTACTTTACCTATTTCATCATGTTTCCTTTTAATTTTACCACAAAAGACATACCGGTAGGACGTGGGTCTATAGTTGGGAGAAATAATATAGAAGAATTTTTCAATCATGTTAGTACCATTGAAAATTTTGAAGATAGACACTTGGTAGACCTTGCGCCTACTTATGAAATTGCTGCCGCGCATTTAGTTCGCCTGTTGGAAACTAAATTTGTTAATCTTAATCCTATAATCCAACACATGTTTCTCACACTTGGTGATATGGAAGAAGGGGAAAAGAAAGATTTTGTTTTAGAAACCCTTCTTAGAGAATTTGGTGGTCTAGCAAGAGAAGCTAGAAAGGTCTTTGCTAAATTTAATATGCTTGGTTCTCATACTAATTTTGTTAGTCTCCTTGAAAAGATGGATATGGATAGAATAAAGTACACTAATAATATTAATGATGGAGGGGAGATCAAAGCACCAATACCATGTAAGCTCTTAGCTATGAATGATGCACTAGAAAATAACTATGCTTGGCTTGTTCCTGAAAATTTGTTTGATGAGAGTAGCACACCTAAGACTAATGAAAAGGGAGATGCTAAAACTTATGTATCTAATATACTATGCCTAGTTGAGAAAACTCCGCACCCCGCTGAGAATGCACCACCCTTCGATAATACTTGATACACACTTTCTGCGCCTAGCTGAAAGGCGTTAAAGAAAAGCGCTTATGGGAGACAACCCATGTTTTTACCTACAGTACTTTGTTTTCATTTTGTGTCTTGGAAGTTGTTTACTACTGTAGCAACCTCTCCTTATCTTAGTTTTGTGTTCTGTTGTGCCAAGTTAAGCCGTTGATAGAAAAGTAAGTACTAGATTTGGATTACTGCACAGTTCCAGATTTCTTTGCTGTCACGAATCTGAGTCCACCTCCCTGTAGGTAGCTCAGAAAATTAAGCCAATTTACGTGCATGATCCTCAGATATGTACGCAACTTTCATTCAATTTGAGCATTTTCATCTGAGCAAGTCTGGTGCCATTTTAAAATTCGTCAATACGAACTGTTCTGTTTTGACAGATTCTGCCTTTTATTTCGCATTGCCTCTTTTGCTATGTTGGATGAATTTCTTTGATCCACTAATGTCCAGTAGCATTATGCAATGTCCAGAAGTGTTAAGAATGATTGTGTCACCTCTGAATATGTCAATTTATATTGTGCACTAACCCTCTAATGAGTTGTTTCGAGTTTGGTGTGGAGGAAGTTTTCAAGGATCAAGAGAGGAGTATGATGCAACATGATCAAGGAGAGTGAAAGCTCTAAGCTTGGGGATGCCCCGGTGGTTCACCCCTGCATATATCAAGAAGACTCAAGCGTCTAAGCTTGGGGATGCCCAAGGCATCCCCTTCTTCATCGACAACATTATCAGGTTCCTCCCCTGAAACTATATTTTTATTCCATCACATCTTATGTGCTTTTTCTTGGAGCGTCGGTTTGTTTTTGTTTTTGTTTTGTTTGAATAAAATGGATCCTAGCATTCACTTTATGGGAGAGAGACACGCTCCGCTGTAGCATATGGACAAGTATGTCCTTAGTTTCTACTCATAGTATTCATGGCGAAGTTTCTCATTCGTTAAATTATTATATGGTTGGAATTGGAAAATGATACATGTAGTAATTGCTATTAATGTCTTGGGTAATGTGATACTTGGCAATTGTTGTGCTCATGATTAAGCTCTTGCATCATATGCTTTGCACCCATTAATGAAGAAATACATAGAGCATGCTAAAATTTGGTTTGCATATTTGGTTTCTCTAAGGTCTAGATAATTTCTAGTATTGAGTTTGAACAACAAGGAAGACGGTGTAGAGTCTTATAATGTTTTCAGTATGTCTTTTATGTGAGTTTTGCTGCACCGGTTCATCCTTGTGTTTGTTTCAAATAAGCCTTGCTAGCCTAAACCTTGTATCGAGAGGGAATACTTCTCATGCATCCAAAATACTTGAGCCAACCACTATGCCATTTGTGTCCACCATACCTACCTACTACATGGTATTTTCCGCCATTCCAAAGTAAATTGCTTGAGTGCTACCTTTAAAATTCCATCATTCACCTTTGCAATATATAGCTCATGGGACAAATAGCTTAAAAACTATTGTGGTATTGAATATGTAATTATGCACTTTATCTCTTATTAAGTTGCTTGTTGTGCGATAACCATGTTCACTGGGGACGCCATCAACTATTCATTGTTGAATTTCATGTGAGTTGCTATGCATGTTCGTCTTGTCTGAAGTAAGGGCGATCTACACTGAGTTGAATGGTTTGAGCATGCATATTGTTAGAGAAGAACATTGGGCCGCTAACTAAAGCCATGATCCATGGTGGAAGTTTCAGTTTTGGACAAACATCCTCAAATCTCTAATGAGAAAAGAATTAATTGTTGTTGAATGCTTAAGCATTAAAAGAGGAGTCCATTATCTGTTGTCTATGTTGTCCCGGTATGGATGTCTAAGTTGAGAATAATCAAAAGCGAGAAATCCAAATGCAAGCTTTCTCCTTAGACCTTTGTACAGGCGACATAGAGGTACCCCTTTGTGATACTTGGTTAAAGCATATGTATTGCGGTGATAATCCAGGTAGTCCAAGCTAATTAGGACAAGGTGCGGGCACTATTGGTATACTATGCATGAGGCTTGCAACTTATAAGATATAATTTACATGATGCATATGCTTTATTACTACCGTTGACAAAATTGTTTCATGTTTTCAAAATCAAAGCTCTAGCACAAATATAGCAATCGATGCTTTTCCTCTATGGAGGACCATTCTTTTACTTTCAATGTTGAGTCAGTTCACCTATTTCTCTCCACCTCAAGAAGCAAACACTTGTGTGAACTGTGCATTGATTCCTACATATTTGCCTATTGCATTTATTATATTACTCTATGTTGACAATATCCATGAGATATACATGTTACAAGTTGAAAGCAACCGCTGAAACTTAATCTTCTTTTGTGTTGCTTCAATGCCTTTACTTTGAATTATTGCTTTATGAGTTAACTCTTATGCAAGACTTATTGATGCTTGTCTTGAAGTGCTATTCATGAAAAGTCTTTGCTTTATGATTCACTTGTTTACTCATGTCATATACATTGTTTTGATCGCTGCATTCACTACATATGCTTTACAAATAGTATGATCAAGATTATGATGGCATGTCACTCCAGAAATTATCTGTGTTATCGTTTTACCTGCTCGGGACGAGCAGAACTAAGCTTGGGGATGCTGATACGTCTCCAACGTATCGATAATTTCTTATGTTCCATGCCACATTATTGATGTTATCTACATGTTTTATGCACACTTTATGTCATATTCGTGCATTTTCTGGAACTAACCTATTAACAAGATGCCGAAGTGCCAGTTGCTGTTTTCTGCTGTTTTTGGTTTCAGAAATCCTAGTAAGGAAATATTCTCGGAATTGGACGAAATCAAAGCCCAGGGGCCTATTTTTCCACGAAGCTTCCAGAAGTCCGAAGGAGAGACGAAGAGGGGCCACGAGGGGGCCACACCCTAGGGCGGCGCGGCCCCCCCCTTGGCCGCGCGGCCCTGTGGTGTGGGGCCCCCGTGCCGCCTCTTGACCTGCCCTTCCGCCTACAAATAGCCTCCGTGACGAAACCCCCAGTACCGAGAGCCACGATACGAAAAACCTTCCAGAGACGCCGCCGCCGCCGATCCCATCTCGGGGGATCCAGGAGATCACCTCCGGCACCCTGCCGGAGAGGGGAATCATCTCCCGGAGGACTCTACGCCGCCATGGTCGCCTCCGGTGTGATGTGTGAGTAGTCTACCCCTGGACTATGGGTCCATAGCAGTAGCTAGATGGTTGTCTTCTCCCCATTGTGCTATCATTGTCGGATCTTGTGAGCTGCCTAACATGATCAAAATCATCTATCTGTAATTCTATATGTTGCGTTTGTTGGGATCCGATGAATAGAGAATACTTGTTATGTTGATTATCAAAGTTATATCTATGTGTTGTTTATGATCTTGCATGCTCTCCGTTATTAGTAGATGCTCTGGCCAAGTTGATGCTAGTAACTCCAAGAGGGAGTATTTATGCTCGATAGTGGGTTCATGTCTCTGTGAATCTGGAGGGGTGACAAGAACCTCTAAGGTTATGGATGTGCTGTTGCCACTAGGGATAAAACATTGGTGCTATGTTCAAGGATGTAGTCACTTATTACATTACACGCAATACTTAATGCAATTGTCTGTTGTTAGCAACTTAATACTGGAGGGGGTTCAGATGATAACCTGAAGGTGGACTTTTTAGGCATAGATGCATGCTGGATAGCGGTCTATGTACTTTGTCGTAATGCCCAATTAAATCTCACTATACTCATCATGATATGTATGTGCATGGTCATGCTCTCTTTATTTGTCAATTGCCCAACTGTAATTTGTTCACCCAACATGCTGTTTGTCTTATGGGAGAGACACCTCTAGTGAACTGTGGACCCCGGTCCAATTCTCTTTACTGAAATACAATCTCTTTGCACATCTTGTTCTCTTGTTTTCTGCAAACAATCATCTTCCACACAATACGGTTAATCCTTTGTTACAGCAAGCCGGTGAGATTGACAACCTCACTGTTTCGTTGGGGCAAAGTACTTTGGTTGTGTTGTGCAGGTTCCACGTTGGCGCCGGAATCCCTGGTGTTGCGCCGCACTACATCTCGCCGCCATCAACCTTCAACGTGCTTCTTGACTCCTACTAGTTCGATAAACCTTGGTTTCTTACTGAGGGAAACTTGCTGCTGTACGCATCACACCTTCCACTTGGGGTTCCCAACGAGCGTGTGCTTTACGCGTCATCACTAACGCAAAAAAGTCATGAAAAACTCGAGTCACCATGGCTTGGCCCTTACATTGTCACGGAAGTAATCGGAGGAGGAGCATACAGGATAAAGGACAAGAAGACAGGGGTGGAGGAGCAAAACCCCTGGAACGTGGTGCAACTCAGGCGGTTCTACGCCTAGAGTTGAAATATAGTCCTTGTAAAACTTCAATGTACTGAAACGCCCGCGAGTTTTCAGACGCACTCTTTTCCTTTTTTCGGGGCACCGAGTGGGGCCGGAAAAGGTTTTTAATGAGGCGGGCTCGCGGTGCTGCAATATAATAAAGATAGTGTCAATATAACTTTTCTTCATCGACACACTCAAAGTCTCCGACCCGACGAATTTCAATATAATTCCTCGAAAAAAGAAAAAAGCCTCGCCTTGGTATTAAAATACCTCGTGAGTCAATAAAAATACAAAATAGTACTCAACAAAGAAGCTCGGGGGCTGATATTCGCCAAAACTACATATTGAATAAATGCCTTGGTTCAAAACCTCGCAATACACAAATACAGTAAATAGCCACCGAAACACTCGGGGGCTAGACAAATATAGAAATATGATGATTGCTTCACAATATAATCACAATCATGGGTTACAAAGAAGAGTTATCTACCAAAAGGAAAATAATTAGTCATGATTCAATATGTCATCAAGGGTAATTCTGTTTTCTTCAGGAGCAGCGCCAAGAAAATCAGCATAATGACCATCTGCGAAAAAGTCGGCATCCATCCGAAGAAGGTCTTCAATCATTTCTTCGGCTATAGGCGAAACCTTCGTGTTAATTCGGTCGACACCAACTCTTCGGCGCCTTACCTTCTCATGAACTTTCGTAACAACTTGGGTCAGGTCAAGATTTGAGTGGCAGATCTGAAGCATGATAAGAGCAAATCTGGCGCCAGCTACCAGTTGAGCTCTGACAAAATCATGGATTTTGTGGGCATCGTTAAATTTCTCCATTAACTCGGGAAGAGTTTTTGGTTGAACGTTCTGAGGAAACATGGAGTTATAAACCATAGACAGGGTCCTGGTACAGAAGTCAAGGAAGTCGCGAGTTTGAGAGGTGCGATCCTGAAATCTGACAATCTGGCGGGTCCTCTCTGGGGTAGCCCAAAACAGAGAACCATGGTCAAGGGAAAGGTTAACAAGGAGGTTCGTCCTAGTATTTACCCTCTCTTCTTCTATAGCAACAAAGATCAGTAAAGGAACCTATTAAAACAACGGAGCAGAAAACTTTAAGAGACGTAGCATGAAGACGGAAGATATCGGAGGATAAAACAAGCATACCCGACATATCCGCACTGGCTTCATTCATTAACTCGAGCATGAAATTTTCTCGAGTAGTCGCCTTTTCAGCCTCGGAAGCAGCGATTTCCTTAGCAGCCACGGCCTCGCGAGCTTGCTGAAGTGCAATTTTTTCGGCTTCAGATGACTTACGAGACTTTTCCATCATCACAAGTGTTTGCTTCTTTGCATACTGAAGTTGCTGCCGAAGTTCATCCAATTCTCGCGGCAAGGAATCTTCGACAGGTGTAGCATAAGCAAGAGTTCTCCTTGAGCGAGAAGAAGAAGGCGAAACATTGGAAGGAGCGGAAGATGGAGTATAGTTATCAAATACCAACTGAAATTTAATAAAACAAGAAAACATCAATCAACAAGCAAAGATAGAGTTTTCATTAATCTTTCGGAATAATTACAAAGGCCTTACAGTGGAGCTAATGAAGTACGTGTCGCCAAATAACTACTTTGGCGACAAGAGCAAAAGAAACAGAGAAAGAAAAACAAAGAGGCATGCAACTAGACCTCCGGCCTTGATGAGCTAGGAGTTGAAGCTGGTTTGATCCCGAGATAGGCCAAGATTTTCTTCGTGTTGGGCTTGGCTGCCTTAATCAGCGACCTCCATCTTGATTGCTCTATCTGATCGGTGTCGCCAACTTTCATCCAATCAACAGTCTGTTGGCTGTCAGCAACCAGGGCAACAGTGCTTTCGACAGCAATCTTCATATTTTCCTGACGCATCTTCAGTCCAAGGTCCTCTGATGAATTGAAGCTCTTGGCAAGGGCAAGGAAAGTCGGGGGCTCCTCTTTCTTCGGGAAGAAGTAGGGGAACAGCGTCGACAATCCTGCACTAGCATTTTCCACGCCTTCACGAATTTCAGACCCATGAAGCTCCAGATAAGAAAGTGCGTCAAGGAGAGGGTCATTAACGGGATTCTCCAGATCAAACTCTTGGTTTGTTTGGTCTGCCACAGGAAACAAAACGTTGGTCAAAAACAAGAAACAGCGGTTCTCATAAAAATAGAAGGGATCAATAATATTACTGTGAGTGCGTCAACTTTGTGATTTCAGGCGCTTGAGGATCCCCTGTTCACGAGCAGCTTGTGCAGCTTTATGCTCGTTTAAAGCAGATTCAGCATCCTCAAGTCTTTTCTGCAGTTACTCGACACTAGCAGCTTTTGCTTTGGCTTCATCAGCCTCGGCTTTGGCTTCGCTAGCAACAAGTTCGGCTTTCTTGCGAGCCGCCTCACTTTGCTCCAGTTTTTGAGCAAGTGCGTCGGCACGTTTGTTGGCCTCTGCAAGTTTCTCTGTCGAGATAAAAAAAAAGAAAGATCAAAAATCGCGACAAACAACAGGAGCAAAAAGTCAGAAAGAACGGCAAGTATAAAAGTTGTTACCTTCAGTTCTGCTGGCATACTCACGGTACCCAATGAATTGGGATCCGATGCGGATAAGATCTTTGATCATGGGCTGTCAAAGAAGAACAAAGCAAGAGAAACATCGGCATGAAAAAAGAGTAAAGGCGTGAAAAAGCAAAATAGAGGAAATATAGATATCGACAAACTTACATCATCTAAGAGCAAAGTAGAAGAGCCGCCCAATTGAGGGGCAGGCTCAACAATCGTTTCAATCCTTGTCCTTTTTGGTGAAGGAGCAAGGGGGCTTGCTGGCGGAGTTGTGGTGACGACGTTTCGTTGAGGAGGCGAGGATTTTTCTCCTTCAGCTGGTGTCTCTGAAACAACTAGAGTACGTGACGAGCTTGTTCGAGCAGCCACGTCAAGAGTTGGTGGTTCTTCCTCATCATCATTGCGAACAAAAGACGACAGCATAAAAAACAAGATAGACAAAAGAACTTCGAGTACAATGATAAGAAGAAGTAAAAGACAACTTACGAGCTGACGAGGGATTCAAGATATGGATCATAAGCCGCCTTTTGACGTGAAGGATCGGCTTCTTCGGCTTTGGAGGTGCCAGAATCCTCGGCGTCATTCCTTTTCCTTTTGTTCCTTGGGGAAACAGCAGGAGGAAGGGATTGCGTCGACTCGCTGGCGTCAGATTCAACTTCTTTTTCATGGGAAGCCGCAGATTTGTGAGAACCTGCGACTTCACTTTCAGGAAGAGAAGAACCCTGGTTGTCTTCGGCGACGATAGCTCGTTCTTCGACTTCTCCATCCTCAGGAAGAGGAGGAAGGGAAACCACAGTAGGATGGTTCTGCAGGAAAATAGCGACCAAAGAAAAATGAGAGAGATATCAATACAATGAGATGCAGGGAAAGTTCGGAACAAGACAAAAATTCGAGAAGACAAAATACCTCAGGGAGAGGATTGGCGGAGCTGTATGGTTCCACGCGGCAAGAGGAGGGAATAGGATCCTTCTTGTTAAGCGAGGAAATTCTTTGAATAAGCTTTTCCAAGTCCTTTACAGAAAGATCATTGGAGAGCCTATTGGCGTCATTTTCACCAGCATACGTCCAAAGGTGATTTTTGCGAGCCTGAAGAGGCTGCACTCTAATCCTAAGGAAGTAGGCGGTGATTTGAACACCAGACAGCTCCTTGCCTCGAGTATTTTGAAGCTGATGAATACGAGACATAAGTGCTTCTGTCGCCGTTTTTTCTTCTTCGGAAGCTTCAGCATCCCAGGAGCGGCGGCGCAGAATTTTAGCACTTTCGTCGAAAGGGACTATGTTGTGTTCCACAGAATTGGCACTTTCTTTGTGTATGTAGAGCCACCTTTTGCGCCACCCTTGGACAGAATCAGGAAATTTGACGTCGAAGTAATCAACGTCAGTTCGGACACAGATAACAACGCCGCCTATGTTATAGGTGGCGTTGTGGGAGCCATTGCGGCGGAGGCAGAAAATGCGTTTCCACAGAGCCCAGTTAGGAGGGATTCCAAGGAAGCATTCGCAAAGCGTGATAAAAATGGAGACATGGAGGATGGAATTGGGGGTCAACTGGTGCAGCTGAATCCCATAAACAAAAAGAAGGCCGCGGAGGAAATCGTGAATTGGGGCAGAAAGGCCGCGGATGAGGTGATCAACGAAACTAACCCGGTACTCCATTGGAGGGGTTGGGTAGCTTTCTTCGCTGGGGAAGCGGATGGCGTCCTCTTTCTTCATCAGGCCTAGCCTCTTCAGCATGTTGACATCTTGGTTGGAGATTTTAGATCTCTCCCACTCAAGATCTTCAGCGGCCATCTTGGACTCTAGAGTACTGTGGCGAGTGAGTCGCGTGCGCGGTGGCATCAACGGCACTGGAAAAGCAAAGTTCGTGCGTGTGTAGGATCAAAGAGAGTTGGGCGCAGTGGAAGTTTTTGCAAAGGGGAACAGATGTGCGGCGCAAACGAAGGTGCGGACGGAGGTTGAAGAAAGGTTTATATAGGAATTGGGCGAAGCAATGCACCGTTGGATGAAGAAATCGTGTGGTGAAAAAAGATCTTGTAGATAAAGGGTAAAAAGGTATTTTTATTGAGATGGAATAGAACAGGCGTTACAGTACGTGCGCCAGGAAAAGCGGAGGACGTGTGTCCCCCACTTGCACGACGTGTCAACGTGGTGGAAACAATGGACCCACAAGGCAGAAAAATCGCGACTATTAACAGAGATGAAGTAAATTTGACTAAGGGAAGCATGCCGACAAGAAAAATAAAAGAACATTAGCGACAGGAGAAGTTATTGAATACTTCGGGAGCCTTTGATCAAATACAAGTTTTTGCCCAAATGCTCGGGGGCTACTTCGACAAAAGTAAAATTTCGAGTATGGCAATATAGAAATTGTGGGAGCCTACAACCAAGCACAAGTCCTTGGCTGCAGCCTCGGGGGCTACTCCCATCGGGAGCGCTGTTCGCGCACTCGAGAGATGAAAAGAAGATCATATCGAGAAATAATGACAATGTAGCGACAAGGTGGACTAAAATGTTGAGCCTACAGCCAAGCACAAGTCCTTGGTTGTAGCCTCGGGGGCTACTCCCATCGGGAACGCTGTTCGCGTACCCGATGTAATTAAAAGAGAAAGATAGAAAAGCAAAAGAGTATATTTCGAGTTATAACTAACTCTACATATACTCCCATCGGGAGAGCAATATAAGTCATCTTTGACTCGATAAAATGTGCCATTCCAACAGCCGAAAAAGCACTCGACAATATATTCTCAGAACGCCAAAGTTGCGATCAATTTCTGAATGCCGCAAATTTGCGAAGGTAAGACCCCAGATCCGTTCTGCTGGGTGTGGCATCGCCGAAGACTGCGTCACTTTACTTTTATCCGTATCAACGAGATACGAAGAAAAATCCTAACGGACGCGTTAGGTACCCGATAAATTTTCTTGGGACTCGACAGAATGGTAAGACCTTAAGCGGCGCCTGTCGAAGTTTACACCAAGATCCGAGGTCATGTCCAGGGACGTGATCTTGAAGTAGGTTTTTGCGGATTGCCACGAGAGCAGTTAACTAGTACCTGATCCGTCAGATGAACTAGCCCCAACTACCATTATCCCTGTACAATATAGAATTTTATGTGAAGAAATATAGAAAAGGTGGAGTTGTCGAATAAAAATAAACACTGGAGATTTTCCCTGACTCTACAATTCAAGCAAAATCTCGGGGGCTACTGACATAGGCATCCCAAATGGGCCTGCCGAAGATAGTACCCGGGGTTTACTGAAGGCCCACTACCCAAAGAATAAGAAGATTCGGGAGCCCAAGATATATTAAGGAAAGTTAGAGTTGTAATAGGAAGTGTTATTTGTAATCTGGCGGGATGAGTGATGACCCACAAGTATAGGGGATCGCAACAGTCTTCGAGGGAAGTAAAACCCAATTTATTGATTCGACACAAGGGGAGACAAAGAACACTTGGAAGCCTTAACAACGGAGTTGTCAATTCAGTTGCACCTGGAAACAGACTTGCTCGCAAGAGTTTATCAAGAGGTAACAGTTTTATAGCAAGAGGTAGTGAAATAACGAGCAGAGTAACAGAGACAGCAGTAGTGATTTTAGTAAACAGCAGGATTAAAATACTGTAGGCACGGGGACGGATGACGGGCGTTGCATGGATGAGAGAAACTCATGTAACAATCATAGCAGGGCATTTGCAGATAATAATAAAACGGTGTCCAAGTACAAAGCAATCAATAGGCATGTGTTCCATATATAGTCGTGCGTGCTCGCAATGAGAAACTTGCACAACATCTTTTGTCCTACCAGCCGGTGGCAGCCGAGCCTCAAGGGAAACTACTGGATATTAAGGTACTCCTTTTAATAAAGTACCGGAGCAAAGCATTAACACTCCGTGAACACATGTGATCCTCACATCACTACCATTCCCTCCGGTTGTCCCGATTTCTGTCACTTCGGGGCCATCGGTTCCGGACAGCGACATGTGTATACAACTTATAGGTAAGACCATAAACAATGATTATCTTGATGAAGCAATAACATGTTCAGATCTGAGATCATGGCACTCGGGCCCTAGTGACAAGCATTAAGCATAACAAGTTGCAACAATATCATCAAAGTACCAATAACGGACACTAGGCACTATGCCCTAACAATCTTATGCTATTACATGACCAATCTCATCCAATCCCTACCATCCCCTTCGGCCTACAGCGGGGGAATTACTCACACATGGATGGGGGAAACATGGCTGGTTGATGTAGAGGCGTTGGCGGTGATGGCGGTGATGATCTCCTCCAATTCCCCGTCCCGGCGGAGTGCCAGAACGGAGACTTCTGGCTCCCGCGACGGAGTTTCGCGATGTGGCGGCGTTCTGGAGGGTTTCTGGCGACTTCGACTTCTCTCCCGGTGTTTTTAGGTCGAGGCGAATAAGTAGTCCGAAGGAGGGCGTCGGAGGCCGGCCGAGGGGGCCACACCACAGGGCCGCGCGGGCCCCCCCTGGGCCGCGCCGCCCTATGGTGTGGGGCCCTCGGGCCTCCACTTCAATTGCCCTTCTGGCTCCGTTAGTTTCCTGGGAAAATAGGGCCTTCTGCATAAATTCCGAGGTTTTTCCCGAAAGTTGGATTTCTGCACAAAAACGAGACACCAGAGCAGTTCTGCTGAAAACAGCGTTAGTCCGTGTTAGTTGTATCCAAAATACACAAATTAGAGGCAAAACAATAGCAAAAGTGTTCGGGAAAGTAGATACGTTTTGGACGTATCAACTCCCCCCAAGCTTAGCTTATTGCTTGTCCTCAAGCAATTCAGTTAACAACTGAGCGATAAAAGAACTTTCACGAACACATTTGCTCATATGATGTATATATTCTCATGCAATGGCTAATACCTAAGCAGTTCATAATGAGATACATGCAAATAAGATCATCTAACGGCTATGTCAATCATGGAGAGGTACCAACAATTAATAAGAAGCATCATGAATCATGTATATAAGCAAGATTGCAATGTTCATAAGAGAGTATGATAAAGTGGTATCTCGCTTTTTGTATTTGATTGGCAAAACATAAATGCCCGGGCACCTCTGGAGTTCATAGAAAGACTAGAAGTAGTGATTGTCAAAAGATAAATGCATCAAAGTTATACCACAATCAATCATATTTTGAGACAAGCATATTATACTAAGAATGACAGTTGTGCTCTCAAGATAGTGCTCAAAGAAATAATGGAGACACAACATAAAAGTAAAAGATTGACCCTTCGCAGAGGGAAGCAGGGATTAACATGCGCTAGAGCTTTTCATTTTTATAAAGACAGGAGTAAAATTATTTTGAGAGGTGTTTGTTGTTGTCAATGAATGGTAATGGGTACACTAACTACCTTGCCAACCGGACTTTCAAGAGCGGCTCCCATGAATTATTGCATATTTATTTGGCACTCCTTCCAACCTTTCTTTCACAAACCATGGCTAACCGAATCCTCGGGTGCCTGCCAACAATCTCATACCATGAAGGAGTGCCTTTTTATTTTAGTTTTATCATGATGATGACACTCCCCCCAACCTTTGCTTACACAAGCCATGGCTAACCGAATCCTTCGGGTGCCGTCCAACAATCACAAACCATGGAGGAGTGTCTATTTAAGTTAATTAATTCGGGACTGGGAACCCCATTGCCAGCTCTTTTTGCAAAATTATTGGATAAGCGGATGTGCCACTAGTCCATATGAGAGTCCGTCAAAAGTAAATGACAAGGTTGAAAGCTAAACACCACATACTTCCTCATGAGCTATGAAACATAAACACAAATTGAGAAGCATTTTGAAGGTTTTAAAGGTAGCGCATGAGAATTTACTTGGAATGGTTTGAAATGCCATGCATAGGTATTTATGGTGGACACTATGGAATAACTTGGTTTTCAGGTGTTTGGAAGCACGAGCAGTGTTCCCGCTCAGTACAAGTGAAGGCTAGCAATAGACTAGGGAGCGACAAATCAAGAGAGCAGTAACTGTCATAATCATGCTTGCGGCAAAATAAATTAACGGAGGCATAAAAGTGATACAAGAACTCTGAAGCAATATAAATCATCGAGGCTTAATTGACTTTTTGTTCAGTCATATGCATGCGTGAGCATGTGCCAAGTCGATATAAATGAATTATTCAGAGGAGGATACCACAATGCCATACTTACTTATGAATAAAACAATGCAAACAAACATACATGACATGCTACTCATATTAATAAATTGGAGCTAAACATGAGAGATCATGAACTACTAGACTTTCTCAAACAACATATACCTCACATGAACCAACTAAGCATGCTCATATGGATGAGTATATGTACAAAAATGAAAACAAATAGAGTTCATACCAGCCTCTCACCACAATCAGATTGTCGTAGATCGTCATTATTGCCTTTTCACTTGTGCAGCTTGGATAATATGAAATGAAAACCACGCTCCAGCCACCGAAGACCATTGAACTCATAAAGAACTTTACAAACCAGAGAAGAACGGCAAATATTTTTGGTGTTTTCAAATTGCAAACAAGAACAAAAAGAAAACAAACAAACAAAGCAAAATCTTTTTGGGTTTTCTTATAGCAAACTAGCAATAGCAAATAAAGCGAAACAAATGCAAGAAACCAAAGCAAACAAATGGTGAAGAGAAACAACAGAAATATTTTTGGTCTTTTTGTGTTTTGGGAAGGAAATAAAGCGAAAACAAGAAATAGCAAACTAAAAGAAACACAGAAAAGCGAGATGGCAGAAATCTGCCAAAACCTGACAGCAGTACAGAAATCGATTTTAACAAAAATCTTACGTTGCTCAGATCGAAAAGTGTTCAACTAATGAAAGTTAGATAACAACCTGGGGAACCTGCACAAAAATTTGCAGCTTAAAATGACGCTCTGGCTATTTTTGACGATTTTTACAGTAACGTTCCAGAATCTGTTTTCAGGCAGCATTTCCCAAAATATCATCCTCCTCTCATTAGAAAACCACTCAAACGAACAAAACAAGTATGTGCAAGTATCCAGCAACCATAATATGCAAAGAATGAGTGATGCCGGTATACCTCCCCCAAGCTTAGGCTTTTGGCCTAAGTGGAGTTCAATCCCATCGATCCCATGAGGTAGTGTCTCCGTAATATGAAGATGGGTCGTATTCCGGGTATGTGCTAGAAGAAGCACCCGGATATGTGACGGTGTGGTCGTAGGAGGTCCCGACGTCCTCGGAGTCATGTTGCTGGTGGAAGTCTTTTATCTTCAAATGTTCATCCACCTCCTCCTTAGTGCACGACCATGACTGCCTGTCAATACTCAACAAACCAGGTTGGGGAAGAGGGATTTCCTTCTCCTCCCCGTCAGAAAACAACATTCTATACACCATACTATCTAAAGTAGAGTCAGTAGTAACAAAATGATGACTCTTCATAGCAGTAATATCGAGTCTCCTAGGGGCCAATGGCACATCATTAGGATCAATAGGAAGATTAAGAAAAGTTAAAACACGCAGCGCAATAGTTCCTCCAAAAATAGGCCCCCTGGTAGTCAGGCGGCGAGCAATAAGAGCACCAAGGTGATAAGATGTATGACCAGTAAGTACAATATTCAGGAAAGCAAGATGGTAGCTAGAGATATTACTAGTGTTCTCCCTACCAAGAATGCTAGTAGCAATGTAGTATGCAAAATATTTAATGGCGGGGAGTTGAATGTTCCTTATCTTGCCCCGCTGAATGGTGCGACAATCATCATCGGAGATTCCACGGTAGAGCTCCAGCAAGTCCCGGGGGTTGTCATCAATCCTACTTGCTGTACCTACAGGGGCAATATCCAGGGCACAACAAAAATCCTTCAATGGCATAGTCACAGTATTACCATAAATCCTGAACGCAACTGTTGGCTCATAGTGTTTGTTGTTGAACTGGAAACTCTCGACGAAGATTTTGGTGAGCAAGTAGTATTGCTCCCTTTCATCGCCCATATAAGTGGTTAACCCTGCCCTGTTGACAAGGGTTAAGAAATCCTCCAGTATCCCTGCATTCCTTAGAAAATCATAACATGGAAAAGTAGAAGCATTAGGGGGACCGTTGTCCTCTTCAGGCGCGAAACTAGGCGCGAGGATGTCTTCATTGTATGATTGCCTAATCCGGGTGGCGGCCCTAGAAGGCCTCCCGGTGCTGGTTGTCCCTTTCTTGAACAACTCTCCAAAGCTGAACTTCTTCATAGCTTCTCTGAAATTTTCAACAAATGACATAAAAATTTGATTTGGTGACATATAATTGAGGGAAACTACCATAGGGACTTGCTAGAGTACTAATCATGCATCAAAACTAGTTTCTACCACTTAGAACAAGCATGCAAGCTCACTAAACATGTTACCTACAGCAGCAAAATATTCAAGATATACTCAACCAAACGAAATTCTACTTGGATGGGTGGAGGAGTCACATACCAAGGAGCAAATGTGCCAAATTTCAGCAGGAAATCTGGGCTGAGCAAAGAGATCGAGAAATCTGGAGCTCTGGAGCAAAAACGCGAGAGAGAGGAACTTGGTACGAGTTTTTTCGGGAGAGAGAAGGTGCTGGGAGAAAGAGATGACAAAGTGGGGCAAAGGGGGGCCCACACCACATGGTGGCGCGGCCACCTCCTTGGCCGCGCCGGCCTGTGGTTTGGCGCCCTCTGGTGCCCCACAGGTCATCCTCTGGTGCTCCCAGGTGCCTCGTCGAAAAATAGGACCAACGGTATAATTTTTGTGAATTTTTGAAAACTTTGAAAAACGCACATTTCTGGGTATTTAGTTTATTATTACTGGCCAGGAAAAATTTTGAAATCTTCGAATAACTCAAGAACTTTGCAAATTAAAAATGCTACAGCAACTAGAGCAAGTGGAGGAAGAAAGATATGTTGTTTACCTCTCTATGCATATAAAAAGTATCCGTTAACAAGGTTGATCAAGTCTTGCCACCAAATAAATTTTACATAGCATAAGGAGAAATAAACCTCAAATCAATCATGTTACCTTGAATTGTATTGATATGGATCCAATCACAAGAGTTTGATATTCTTCCTTAGGCTCATATATAGGACAATCAATAGTTCCCACTTTGATAGTTCTCACATTAGAAATAGTATTAACTCCACACGCTTTCTCAATCCTCTTGGGAAAATAAACGGTATGCTCCCTATCATCAACATTGAAAGTAACCTTTCCTTTATTGCAATCAATAACAGCCCCTGCGGTGTTAAGAAAAGGTCTCCCAAGAATAATAGACATGTTATCATCTTCAGGCATTTCCAACACAACAAAATCAGTTAATATCAAGCAGTTAGTAGTAACTTGAACAGGAACATTCTCACATATACCAACAGGAATAGCAGTAGATTTATCAGCCATTTGCAAAGATATATCAGTAGGTATCAACTTATCTAAGTAAAGTCTCTTGTAAAGAGAAAAAGGCATAACACTAACACCGGCTCCCAAGTCACATAGAGCAGTTTTAACATAATTATTCTTGATAGAACAAGGAATAGTAGGTATACCTGGGTCGCCCAACTTCTTTGGAATTTTGCCATTGAAAGAGTAATTAGCAAGCATAGTGGAAATTTCCTCATTGGGGATTTTCCTTTTGTTAGTAACAATATCTTTCATATACTTTGAATAAGGTGGCAATTTAATAGCATCAGTCAAAGGGATTTGCAAGAATAAAGGTTTCATCCAATCGCAAAATTTATTATAGTGTTCTTCTTCCTTTGATTTTAGTTTCTTAGCAGGAAAAGGCATTTGCTTTTGCACCCAAGGTTCTCTTTCATTACCATGTTTCTCAGCAATAAAGTCTTCTTTAGTGTACTTTTTATTTTTAGCATGCTTTTCAGGTTCTTCTTCAACCTCTTCTTTATCAGGAGTATCATTCTTAACATTATCATTATCATTATCATGTTCATTACCACTTTCAGTTTCAGCATCAGAAATAGAAATACTATTAGGATCATTAACAGGTTCAGAGGATTCTACAACATTTTTATGTTTCTTCTTCTTTTTCTTCCTAGAATGAGCACTAGGTTCAATGCGTTGAGAATCTTGTTCAATTCTTTTGGGATGCCCTTCAGGATATAGAGGATCCTGGGTAGAGACACCACCTCTAGTTGTTACTTCATAAGCATGTTTCTCTTTAGAATTATTCCCTAACAAATCATTTTGCACTTTAGTGAGTTGATCAATTTGAGTTTGAATCATTTGAAAATGTTTAACAAGCATCTTAACATCATTGGAGGTTCTCTCCACAATATCATGCAATTCACTAATAGCTCGAGAATTTTCCATTAAATGATTCTCTACTCTCATATTAAAATTTTCTTGCTTAACAATATAATTATCAAACTCATCTAAGCATTGTGCAGGAGGTTTCGAATACGGAATATCTTCCCTAGTAAAGCGTTGAAGGGAGTTTACCTCAATCATGGATGAAGGGGGAATTATCTCACATATATCTTCAATAGGAGGTAGATTCTTCACATCTTCAGATTTAATACCTTTCTCCTTGAGAGACTTCTTGGCTTCCCTCATATCTTCATCATTCAATTTAATTAAACCCCGCTTCTTCAATATTGGAGTTGGAGTCGGTTCAGGCGTAGTCCATTCATCATGATTCCGGCTTATTTTAGCCAATAATTCTTCAGCGTCATCCGGAGTTCTTTTCCTGAAAACACAACCAGCACAACTATCCAGGTATGCCCTAGACTCAATGGTTAGTCCACTATAAAATATATCAAGTAAATCATGCTTTTCCAGATCATGCTCAGGCCGAGCTCTAATAAGAGAGCAGAATCTCGACCAAGCCTCAGGCAATTTCTCTTCATCTTCCTGATTAAAATTATAAATTCTCTGCAAAGCAATATGTTGAGCACTAGCAGGAAAATATTTGCGGAAGAAAACATCAAGCAATTCTTTTGGACTTTTAATAGAATTAGGTGGCAAATTATTATACCAAGTTTTAGCGTCATCCTTTAATGAGAATGGAAATATTTTAGCAACAAAGTAAGTACGCATCTTAACATCATCAGAAAACAAGCTACTCAGAGTAGATAATTCAGTCATGTGTTCAACAGCACTTTCTTTTTCAGTACCACAAAAGGGTGTTTTCTCAACAATAGCTATATGAGATAGATCAAGAGAAAAATCATAATCTTTATCCCTAATGTTTATAGGAGATGTGGCAAACTTAGGATCAGGAGACAGTTTATATCTAACAGCATGTTCTGCAAGCAACTTTTTAATTTTTCTTGCATCAGTAGTAGCATTGCATTTTTCAATAAAATCATCATTAAGCTCCACATAATCTTCCTCAGGATCATCACTAAAATAACCAAGTTCAGGTGAACTAACAGGTGTAGTAGCATTAGGAGTTTCAGTATTTTCAATTTGTCTAGACCTAGCAATTGTAGCATCTAGAAAAGATCCCAATGAACCACTATCATCAAGCACAGCAGAAGCATTATCAATATTATGAGAGTGTTCAGATTCAGCAGATGTACCCACATGCGAAGCATGTGGCGGTGAAACAAGTTTATCAATCACAGATGGTGAATCAAGTGCAGCGGAGGTATTCAGAATTGTACCTTTTCTTGTAGTGGATGGTAATATGGCGATCTTAGTATCGCGAGGTTTACCCATGATGGAGAATTTGCAGCGAACAATATTAATCCAAGTGAACTTCCAAATAAAGCTATGCTCCCCGGCAACGGCGCCAGAAAATAGTCTTGATGACCCACAAGTATAGGGGATCGCAACAGTCTTCGAGGGAAGTAAAACCCAATTTATTGATTCGACACAAGGGGAGACAAAGAACACTTGGAAGCCTTAACAACGGAGTTGTCAATTCAGTTGCACCTGGAAACAGACTTGCTCGCAAGAGTTTATCAGTAGTAATAGTTTTATAGCAGTAGCAGTAGTGAAATAACAGCAGCAGAGTAACAGAGACAACAGTAGTGATTTTAGTAAACAGCAGGATTAAAATACTGTAGGCACGGGGACGGATGACGGGCGTTGCATGGATGAGAGAAACTCATGTAACAATCATAGCAGGGCATTTGCAGATAATAATAAAACGGTGTCCAAGTACAAAGCAATCAATAGGCATGTGTTCCATATATAGTCGTGCGTGCTCGCAATGAGAAACTTGCACAACATCTTTTGTCCTACCAGCCGGTGGCAGCCGGGCCTCAAGGGAAACTACTGGATATTAAGGTACTCCTTTTAATAAAGTACCGGAGCAAAGCATTAACACTCCGTGAACACATGTGATCCTCACATCACTACCATTCCCTCCGGTTGTCCCGATTTCTGTCACTTCGGGGCCATCGGTTCCGGACAGCGACATGTGTATACAACTTATAGGTAAGACCATAAACAATGATTATCTTGATGAAGCAATAACATGTTCAGATCTGAGATCATGGCACTCGGGCCCTAGTGACAAGCATTAAGCATAACAAGTTGCAACAATATCATCAAAGTACCAATAACGGACACTAGGCACTATGCCCTCACAATCTTATGCTATTACATGACCAATCTCATCCAATCCCTACCATCCCCTTCGGCCTACAGCGGGGGAATTACTCACACATGGATGGGGGAAACATGGCTGGTTGATGTAGAGGCGTTGGCGGTGATGGCGGTGATGATCTCCTCCAATTCCCCGTCCCGGCGGAGTGCCAGAACGGAGACTTCTGGCTCCCGCGACGGAGTTTCGCGATGTGGCGGCGTTCTGGAGGGTTTCTGGCGACTTCGACTTCTCTCCCGGTGTTTTTAGGTCGAGGCGAATAAGTAGTCCGAAGGAGGGCGTCGGAGGCCGGCCGAGGGGGCCACACCACAGGGCCGCGCGGGCCCCCCCTGGGCCACGCCGCCCTATGGTGTGGGGCCCTCGGGCCTCCACTTCAATTGCCCTTCTGGCTCCGTTAGTTTCCTGGGAAAATAGGGCCTTCTGCATAAATTCCGAGGTTTTTCCCGAAAGTTGGATTTCTGCACAAAAACGAGACACCAGAGCAGTTCTGCTGAAAACAGCGTTATTCCGTGTTAGTTGTATCCAAAATACACAAATTAGAGGCAAAACAATAGCAAAAGTGTTCGGGAAAGTAGATACGTTCTGGACGTATCAATGAGTTAGAAACCGTCCCGGATTCTGTAACTTGTACAAAACGAAACCCTCGGCTCCGCCTCCTATATAAAGGGGGAGTCGAGGGACGAAGAGATCATCGAATCATTATTACAAACCCTAGTTCTCATAATCGTCGAGTACTTTTCGGCTGAAACCTTCGAGATCTACTTGCCCTCTACTTCCAACTAAACCCTAGCCTACAATCCATAGGCATTGACAAGTTGATACCTTGTCAATAGCGGTCTATGTACTTTGTCGTAATGCCCAATTAAATCTCACAATACTCATCATAATATGTATGTGCATGGTCATGCCCTCTTTATTTGTCAATTGCCCAACTGTAATTTGTTCACCCAACATGCTGTTTATCTTATGGGAGAGACACCTCTAGTGAACTGTGGACCCCGGTCCAATTCTCTATACTGAAATACAATCTACTGCAATCTTTGTTCTCGTTTTCTGCAAACAATCATCTTCCACACAATACGGTTAATCCTTTGTTACAGCAAGCCGGTGAGATTGACAACCTCACTGTTTCGTTGGGGCAAAGTACTTTGGTTGTGTTGTGCAGGTTCCACGTTGGCGCCGGAATCTCTGGTGTTGCGCCGCACTACATCCCGCCGCCATCAACCTTCAACGTGCTTCTTGACTCCTACTGGTTCGATTAAACCTTGGTTTCTTACTGAGGGAAACTTGCCACTGTGCGCATCACACCTTCCTCTTGGGGTTCCCAACGGACGTGTCAACTGCACGCATCAGGACGCTAGTATGCTCCTTCTCCCTTTTTGGTGTCTCGATGCCAAAGGGGGAGAAGTTGATCTATTAGGACGGGAATTTGCAAGGGGATGCCAAGGGCTTGGTGGCTTCATTTTGGTTCTTTCGGCCTTGGCATCAAACTTTTCCCCTAGTTATTCGGAACTTTATTCGTATGTGTTTGCTACTCTATTCGTGGGTCTCCCGACCCCCCCGTTTGTATTAAGACTTAATCGTGCGTAGCTTAATGGTCAATGGTCTCCATTATTTATTCTTTGATTGGCCATATCATTCCTATGGAGGCACTTATCATTATGGTGAGTTTTGGTTTTCTCAAGGCAAAGGTATGAAAAGGTTCACCCAAACTCCCCTATATACATATATTCTTGCCTCTATAGTGTACTTGTGCTACATAATCTTGTCATATGATCATCTTAGCACTTGTGCTTGGTTTGTAAAATTTAGGGGGAGTTCTCTCTAGGATATGTGCATTTGTATACAAATGCATATTTTAAATATGCACACATCTAGGGGGAGCTTCGCCTATACTTGCAAATCAAAATACCTTATCATAATATCCTATGAATTATTGCAAATTCATGTGTTGTCATCAAACACCAAAAAGGGGGAGATTGTAAGAGCAAGATCCATATCCCGTGTTTTGTGTGTTTGATAACAACACTCGAACAATTCTAACCGTGCACAAAGTTTGTCATTGATAGGTTTGCAAGATGCACGGTACCCTCACTGAGCACATTATGATCAGAAGACCTAAGCGTAGTTCTTAGGGTTTATGGTTTTGTGTGTGTGTCGTGAGGTGACATGATAGGAGAGGAAGAGAGGAAAAGTTGTTTTAGCCATAGCGGTACTACCGGTACCAGGAGCGGTAGTACCGCTACCTCTACTGGTACCGCCCGTGATACCGCTCCGAGGCTTGCACATGGATATGCCCCACAGAACACGTTGCGGTACCTTCACGGTACCTTGAGCGGTAGTACCGCTTGAGGGCGGTAGTACCGCCCACGGTACCGTGCTAAGTACCGTAACGCGTTATGGTAGTACCGCTCCAGTACCGCTTGGGTACCGCTTGGGATCCAGTAAGGTCTGGACCCTATTGCGGTACCTCAAGCGGTACCGCAAGCGGTAGTACCGCAATGTGTCCACGTGGACAAGTTCAGTGGGGAATTTGAACTCAGAGCGGTAGTACCGCTTCCAGAAGCGGTAGTACCGCTTAGGCAAAAATGGCTGGTAACGGTTGGATTTGGAGGGACCTATATAAAGGCCCCTTCTTCTCCAGCCATCCTCAGCTCTTCTCTCTCTCTCTCCTCCATTGTTGCTGAGCTCAGAATTGAGGGGATCTCCTCATCCACCCAACCAATCTTGCTCATACTTTGTGAGGTGGTGGAGGAGACCCCGATCTATCATTCTACCGAGAGAAAGTCCACCAATTCGTGGTAGTCCTTAGTGGATCTTGTTGTTAGGGTTCCTTGGTGGAAGAGCTTCTTGGTGGAGCACTGGAAGAGCTTCTTGGTGGAGCACTGGAAGAGCTTCTTGGTGGAGCACTGGAAGAGCTGCTTGGTGGAGCACTGGAAGAGCTTCTTGGTGGAGTATTGGAAGGGTTCCTTTGGTGGAGCATTGGAGATGGGTTCCTATGGTGGAGCATTGGAGATGTGCAGCTATGGAGTCTAGCTTGGTGATGTACTAGCTCCATAGGGTGTTGGGAGCATCCTTGTGTGTGTGGAGCTCGCCCCAACCTTGTGAAGGAATCACCGCCTCGACCGGTGCCTTAGTGGAAGAGGGAGAGCACCTTCGTGGAGCTCTCTCGAGGAAGAGGGTGAGGCCTTCCTTCGTGGTGTGGCCGCCTAATCTCTTGTGTGAGACTAGCACCTCCTCAACGCAGACGTACTTCCTTTAGTGGAAGGAACTGCGGGAAACAAACCTCGACTCGCCTCGCCCCCCCCCCCGGTTGTCTCTCTCCTTACTCTCGTTATCTTGTTGATTCCTTTACTTGTTGCACATGCTCTAGCATCATTGTAGGAACACCGCTATAGCAAAAGTTGACACCTTTACCTTCCTTTCCGCTAAAATTGAAAAAGGTTAAAACTTGCCGTAGCGCCATTCACACCCCCTCTTGTTCGCTACGATCCATTCAGCAGAGGGAAGCATTGATTGCTATATTTGTGCTAGAGCTTTGGTTTTGAAAACTAGAAACAATTTTGTCAACGGTAGTAATAAAGCATATGCATCATGTAAATTATATCCTACAAGTTGCAAGCCTCATGCATAGTATACTAATAGTGCCCGCACCTTGTCCTAATTAGCTCGGATTACCTGGATTATCACCGCAATACATATGTTTTAACCAATTGTCACAAAGGGGTACCTCTATGCCGCCTGTACAAAGGTCTAAGGAGAAAGCCCGCATTGGATTTCTCGCTTTTGGTTATTCCCAACTTAGACATCCATACCGGGACAACATAGACAACAGATAATGGACTCCTCTTTAATGCTTAAGCATTCAACAACAATTAATTTTCTCATATGAGATTGAGGATATTTGTCCAAAACTGAAACTTCCACCATGGATCATGGCTTTAGTTAGCGGCCCAATGTTCTTCTCTAACAATATGCATGCTCAAATCATTCAACTCATGGTAAATCGCCCTTACTTCAGACAAGACGAACATGCATAGCAACTCACATGATATTCAACAAAGAGTAGTTGATGGCGTCCCCAGGAACATGGTTATCGCACAACAAGCAACTTATAAGAAATAAAATGCATAAGTACATATTCAATACCACAATAGTTTTTAGGCTATTTGTCCCATGAGCTATATATTGCAAAGGTGAAGGATAGAAATTTAAAGGTAGCACTCAAGCAATTTACTTTGGAATGGTGGAGAAATACCATGTAGTAGGTAGGTATGGTGGACACAAGTGGCATAGTGGTTGGCTCAAGGATTTTGGATGCATGAGAAGTATTCCCTCTCGATACAAGGTTTAGGCTAGCAAGGTTATTTGAAACAAACACAAGTATGAAGCGGTACAGCAAAACTCACATAAAAGACATATTGTAAGCATTATAGGACTCTAGACCGTCTTCCTTGTTGTTCGACCCTTACTAGAAATTATCTAGACCTTAGAGAGACCAATTATGCAAACCAAATTTTAGCAAGCTCTATGTATTTCTTCATTAATAGGTGCAAAGTATATGATGCAAGAGCTTAAACATGAGCACAAAAATTGCCAAGTATCAAATTATTCAAGACATTCTACCAATTACTACATGTAGCATTTCCCGTTTCCAACTATATAACAATTTAACGAAGAAGATTCAACCTTCGCCATGAACATTATGAGTAAAGCCTAAGGACATATTTGTCCATATGCAACAGCGGAGCGTGTCTCTCTCCCACACAATGAATGCTAGGATCCATTTTATTCAAAAAAAACAAAAACAAAAACAAGCAGACGCTCCAAGCAAAGTACATAAGATGTGATGGAATAAAAATATAGTTTCACTAGAGGAACCTGATAATGTTGTCGATGAAGTAGGGGATGCCTTGGGCATCCCCAAGCTTAGACGCTTGAGTCTTCTTGAAATATGCAGGGGTGAACCACCGGGGCATCCCCAAGCTTAGAGCTTTCACTCTCCTTGATCATATTGTATCATCTCCCTCTCTTGATCCTTGAAAACTTCCTCCACACCAAACTCAAAACAACTCATTAGAGGGTTAGTGCACAATCAAAATTCACATGTTCAGAGGTGACATAATCATTCTTAACACTTCTGGACATTGCACAAAGCTACTAAAAGTTAATGGAATAGAAAAATCCATCAAGCATAGCAAAACAGGCAATGCGAAATAAAAGGCAGAATCTGTCAAAACAGAATAGTCCGTAAAGACGAATTTCTAAGAGGCACCAGACTTGCTCAAATGAAAATTCTCAATTGAATGAAAGTTGTGTACATATCTGAGGATCACTCATGTAAATTGGCATAATAGAGTTACCTACAGAGAATTAGGCCCAGATTCCTGACAGCAAGAAATCTGTTTCTGCGCAGTAATCCAAATCTAGTATGAACCTTACTATCAAAGACTTTACTTGGCACAACAATGCAACAAAATTAAGATAAGGAGAGGTTGCTACAGTAGTAACAACTTCCAAGACTCAAATATAAAACAAAAGTGCAGTAGTAAAATCATGGATTGTCTCCCATAAGCGCTTTTCTTTAGCGCCTTTCAGCTAGGCGCAGAAAGTGTGTATCAAGTATTATCAAGAGACGAAGCATCAACATCATTTTCACAATTTATCCCATTAGGTATCTTAGATGCTCCTTTTTCTATAGTGGTATTAAGAGATTTATCAATTTTAGGCCTATAATAGTTTTTTGGTTTAGGCACCTTAGAGACATACATGAACTTTTGCTCCTTACCCACATAAGCTTTCTCTCTAAACTTAATAGATGAAAAAGTTGAACCCAAGGTTCCCATAGCTTCTTCAAGTTCACTAATCCTTTGGGTTTGATTATCATGAGTAGCACAAGCTTCTAGGATGGTGATTCTCTCATTAATTCCACCTAGAGATTTGTCAAGTTTATCAGTGCTATTAAGTAATTCTCCCAGTTTAGTCTCAATACTTGGAAGGTTTTGCTCTATGGTTTCCAACTTTTTCATGACATCTTCAAGAGAGATTTCAATTTTAACTTCATTAACAGGTGGTATTCCAAATATACTCTCAATAATGCAACTAGCTTCTAAGGCAGGGGTACCTAGGAAATTACCTCCCGCGAGACGATCAAGAACATACCTATTCCAGCTAGAGATACCAACATAAAAATTCCTGAGTAGGATAGTGGTGGAGTGTTTCTTAGTGCACCTGTTATGGGCATCACTAATTCTATACCAAGCATCTTTTAAACATTCTCCCCCTTGTTGCTTAAACGAACGAACTTCAACTTCAGGACTACTCATTTTAGCAATAGTAAATAAAGCAAACTAGATAAAGTAAATGCAAGTAACTAATTTTTTTGTGTTTTTAATATGGAGATTGCAAACAAGACAGTAAATAAAGTAAAGCTAGCAACTAATTTTTGTGTGTTTTGTTTTAGTGCAGCAAACAAAGTAGTAAATAAAATAAAGCAAGACAAAAACAAAGTAAAGAGATTGGAGGTGGAGACTCCCCGTGCAGCGTGTCTTGATCTCCCCGGCAACGGCGCAGAAAATTAGTTGCTGGCGCGTAGTTGACGTGGGAGTTAGAAATCTCTGTGGTGTAGTTTTCCTTCACGTCCCCGGCAACGGCGCCAGAAATTTAGCTTGACACGCGTACAGCACGCGACCGTTGGGAACCCCAAGTGGAAGGTGTGATGCGTACAGCAGTAAGTTTCCCTCAGTAAGAAACCAAGGTTTATCGAACCAGTAGGAGTCAAGAAGCACGTTGAAGGTTGATGGTGGCGGAGTGTAGTGCGGCGCAACACCAGGGATTCTGGCGCCAACGTGGAACCTGCACAACACAACCAAAGTACTTTGTCCCCACGTAACAGTGAGGTTGTCAATCTCACCGGCTTGCTGTAGCAAAGGATTAGATGTATAGTGTGGATGATGATTGTTTGCAGAGAACAGTAAAACGAGTATTGCAGTTGATTGTATTCGATGTTAAGAATGGACCGGGGTCCACAGTTCACTAGATGCGTCTCTCCCATAAGAATAAGCATGTTGGGTGAACAAATTATAGTTGGGCAATTGACAAATAAAGAGGGCATGACCATGCACATACATGTTATGATGAGTATTGTGAGATTTAATTGGGCATTACGACAAAGTACATAGACCGCTATCCAGCATGCATCTATGCCTAAAAAGTCCACCTTCAGGTTATCATCTGAACCCCCTCCAGTATTAAGTTGCAAACAACAGACAATTGCATTAAGTATGGTGCGTAATGTAATCAACGAATATATCCTTAGACATAGCATTGATGTTTTATCCCTAGTGGCAACAGCACATCCACAACCTTAGAGGTTTCTGTCACTCCCCAGATTTAATGGAGACATGAACCCACTATCGAGCATAAATACTCCCTCTTGGAGTTACAAGTATCAACTTGGCCAGAGCCTCTACTAGCAACGGAGAGCATGCAAGATCATAAACAACACATAGATGTTATTGATAATCAACATAACATAGCATTCACTTATTCACCGGATCCCAACAAACACAACATGTAGCATTACAGATAGATGATCTTGATCATGTTAGGCAGCTCACAAGATCCAACAATGATAGCACAATTAGGAGAAGACGACCATCTAGCTACTGCTATGGACTCATAGTCCAGGGGTAGACTACTCACTCATCACTCCGGAGGCAACCATGGCGGTGAAGAGTCCTCCGGGAGATGATTCCCCTCTCCGGCAGGGTGCCGGAGGCGATCTCCTGAATCCCCCGAGATGGGATTGGCGGTGGCGGCGTCTCTGGAGTTATTATCGACGAAGGCTTAAATAGGCGGAGGAGGTAGGTTTAGGGGCGACGCGAGGGGCCCACACAGCAGGGCCGCGCGGCCAGGGGGTGGGCCGCGCCGCCCTGGCGTGTCGCTGCCTCGTCGCTCCACTTCGTTTCCTCTCCGGTGTTCTGGAAGCTTCGTGGAAAAATAAGATCCTGGGCGTTGATTTCATCCAATTCTGAGAATATTTCCTTACTAGGATTTCTGAAACCAAAACAGCAGAAAACAGCAACTGGCTCTTCGGCATCTCATTAATAGGTTAGTGCCGTAAAATGCATAAATATGACATAAAGTATGCATAAAACATGTAGGTATCATCAATAAAGTGGCATGGAACATAAGAAATTATCGATACGTTGGAGACGTATCAACCGGTTTACTAGAACTTCATGGAGTTCCTTTCCGGCAGCGTTCGCAGTTCCAAATCCCGAAACAGAGAGTGACAGGTCACGATTCATTACACTCTGCAGAGGTGTGTTGCTTTACCCATAAGAGATCTTAACCTTGCTGCCAACCGGGCAGCTTTCCCGTCCACACTTCCTTCGGTGAGAGGCCTGGTATAAGGTCTAGCCAATCATGTTCCTCCGCTACCTCGAACACCCACCCTTTGTTGCATACCCCGACCCTGGGTCCTCGCCGGTCCTCTTATACCAATTAAGGATGGACCCTGACCACGATGACAGTCTGGGATCGAAGCAAACTCCTTCGCCGGTAGCTGCAACCCATCATAGACCGCAATACCGTGGGGACTTAGGACTCCCCAGCCTCACCGCTTGCTCCTTCGGGTGACAAGTGTACTACATACAATGCCGGGGGGACTTAGGACTCCCCAGCCTCACCGCTTGCCCCCTTGGATTACAAGTGTACTACGGTAAAGCGCGTCCGTTGATGAACGAGAGGTGGAAACACTTTTGACTACTCCGTCCCACTCCGGATCTTATGGTTAACACGGTTGTTACGACACAAGAATCACTGGACGACATTTGTTGTTTAATCCTAGATGGATATAAACCCTTGCAATGGAACCTCCACCATATCAACACAATCCATGGTTCCATTGCCCACCACTTAGTCATATTCATAGTTATAAAAATAGTGGTTTTGCTTTTTATGCAATAGTGATAAACATAGTACTTTGCAAGTAATTTGGTAAAAATACTCAAATGGCATGAGCAAGCGATGAACTTGCCTGAACACTGCAAAGTGTTGCAGTTGGATGGTGTGGACTAACCCTTGTCCTCTGTTGCTGAAAAATAGCATCATTGTCCGATAAGGGCAATGGTTAAAGAAGCAATTATGCATGATTCAGCTTTTAGGGTTGTTTCCCCCTTCCGGTGTTTTTATCATTTCATGTGAGAGGTTAATACTAAGAATGATTTAGGGATACTCTGTTTAGGTAAAATACAACCTTGAAATGTTGTCAAGGTGTTTTTAAAGTCCAAAAGCATTTATGGACTAATTTTCATTATTGAAAATATAAGGTGTGATTTATATGATTATTTTAATCATCAAATTTGGACTTAATCTTGTTTGTATCCAACAATTCCTTTTCATATTTTATTATGATAGAGAATTTTATCCTGAGTAGTTTTCGTACTTTTAATTATTTTTTTAGAGCTATTTATCATTTTCTATGTATTTTCAAAGTTTCATGTTTAAATGAATTTTTGAAAAGTCTAAAATGCCCCTGGGCCCACTTGTCTGGGTGGCCCAGTGGGTTGAGTCTAACCCGAGCCGTCCCAACTAGCTCGGTCGGACTCAGTCGCTCTCTTCCTCTCCCCTCTCGCGAAACCCTAGCCCTTCGAGCTCTGGCGACTCCCGCGTCGCCGCCGCCTTCGCCGATTTTCTCCGGCCATCGCCGGCGGTGAGATGTGGCGCATCTGAACCGCCGTTCGACGGCGCTTCAGATCCACCGCGTCGATCTGTTCTTCGTCGCCTCCTCGTTTCTTCCCCAACTCCTGTGCTCGCCTGGCCGTGGTGATCCGCGGCGATTCGTCTCCGCCGACGATCCTGGCGCCGTGGCGTGGCCGTGTGCCTCGCCGTGGTGATGCTGGGGCTCTTGCGCCCGGCGACGCCTGGCCTGGCTGCGGCCTGGCGCTGCCGTGGTCGGCCCGTGCCGCCGTGCCGCCATGGGCACGTCGCGGTGCTCTGCTCCAGGTATGTTCGCCTCCTTCTCTCCTGTCTTCTCTACCTCCTCTCCTCACTCTGGATGCCTGGGCATCCATCTTGTAGTGCTGCTGCTGCTACGCCTCTGTGCCTTGCGCCATGCCTGCTCTGGTGCTGTGCTAGCTGCTGCTGCCTACATGCGCCATGACTCCTAGCTGTTGTACTTGCTCTACTGCTATGCGTATGCTGCTGCTGTGCTGCTGCCATGGTTCCTAGCTACTGTGTTGTTCCTTCCTTGCTACTGTCTATGCTACTGCCTGCTTCATTGCTTGCTTGATCACTCTAGTTGTGGCAGTGGTTTGGATATATGTGTAGGCCATCTGTTTAAGCATCTCTGGCTTACTGCTGCTTGCAATACTTGCATTTGCAAGTGCCAGCTATGCTTGTTATGTTGCTGTGAAGCTTCTGCCCTTGCTCATGAGCATGTTGTGATGCTCATGGCACTGCCATTTTGCTCCAGATGTTGCTAGGTACTGCCTGATCTTGTATAATTATATGGCTCATCCCTGGCTTGATTACCTTCAGTAATCATTGCTTGAGCAGGGACCAGTGATGTGTGTTGTGTGCTATGCTTGTGTAACTTAATCCAGTGGTACCTCATGCCTTTGATGTGCTTCTGGATACAATTATAAAGTCATTAATTCAGTTTCTGTTTATTCAGTTATGGCTTGGTTGTATTTCTTCAGTAACTAGCTAATTACTGATGCCATGCTTGGCTCTAGCAGTCTGTAGCAAGTTCCAGCAAGCTCTGATGATCATATGATCATCAGTTGCTTGATGGTTAACTGATGTGCTTCTATCTGTGCCTCACTGCTGCTCAATCTGTGATGTGTGTGTGTGTCACAGACATGTGCTGGTGCTTGCTCAAGCATCAGTTAATGCTTGCAGTGATCCTCTGGATCATGTGCAAGTGTTCCAGCCACTGGTGACTTATGTATTTCATTTATCTGTATAGCTTGTCATTGTTTATTGGATAATTGAGATGAACTGCTTGCAGTGATGACTCTTACAGTTAATTTGATTGAGCTAGAGGGATGCCAACAATTGTTGGGGACCCTAGCTCACTCTGAACCCTCTGGGTGATGATGGGTGGCTGATGCGTGTGGTTGGCACGTCCGTTGGGAACCCCAAGAGGAAGGTGTGATGCGCACAGCGGCAAGTTTCCCTCAGTAAGAAACCAAGGTTTAATCGGACCAGTAGGAGTCAAGAAGCACGTTGAAGGTTGATGGCGGCGAGATGTAGTGCGGCGCAACACCAGTGATTCCGGCGCCAACGTGGAACCTGCACAACACAACCAAGATACTTTACCCCAACGAAACAGTGAGGTTGTCAATCTCACCGGCTTGCTGTAACAAAGAGTTAACCGTATTGTGTGGAAGATGATTGTTTGCAGAAAACAGTAGAACAAGTATTGCAGTAGATTGTATTTCAGTATAGAGAATTGGACCAGGGTCCACAGTTCACTAGAGGTGTCTCTCCCATAAGACGAACAGCATGTTGGGTGAACAAATTACAGTTGGGCAATTGACAAATAAAGAGAGCATGACCATGCACATACATATCATGATGAGTATAGTGAGATTTAATTGGGCATTACGACAAAGTACATAGACCGTCATCCAACTGCATCTATGCCTAAAAAGTCCACCTTCAGGTTATCATCCGAACCCCCTCCAGTATTAAGTTGCTAACAACAGACAATTGCATTAAGTATTGCGCGTAATGTAACTAGTGACTACATCCTTGAACATAGCACTAATGTTTTATCCCTAGTGGCAGCAGCACATCCATAACCTTAGTGGTTCTTGTCACTCCTCCAGATTCACAGAGGCATGAACCCACTATCGAGCATAAATACTCCCTCTTGGAGTTACTAGCATCAACTTGGCCAGAGCATCTACTAATAACGGAGAGCATGCAAGATCATAAACAACACATAAGCATAGCTTTGATAATCAACATAACAAGTATTCTCTATTCATCGGATCCCAACAAACGCAACATATAGAATTACAGATAGATGATCTTGATCATGTTAGGCAGCTCACAAGATCCGACAATGATAGCACAATGGGGAGAAGACAACCATCTAGCTACTGCTATGGACCCATAGTCCAGGGGTAGACTACTCACACATCACACCGGAGGCGACCATGGCGGCGTAGAGTCCTCCGGGAGATGATTCCCCTCTCCGGCAGGGTGCCGGAGGCGATCTCCTGGATCCCCCGAGATGGGATCGGCGGCGGCGGCGTCTCTGGAAGGTTTTCCGTATCGTGGTTCTCGGTACTGGGGTTTTCGTCATGAAGACTTTTTATAGGCGAAAGGGCAGGTCAAGAGGCGGCACGGGGGCCCCACACCACAGGGCCGCGCGGCCAAGGGGGGGCCACGCCGCCCTAGGGTGTGGCCCCTCCGTGGCCCCTCTTCGTCTCTCCTTCGGACTTCTGGAAGCTTCGTGAGAAAATAGGCCCCTGGGCTTTGATTTCGTCCAATTCCGAGAATATTTCCTTACTAGGATTTCTGAAACCAAAAACAGCAGAAAACATGAATCGGCACTTCGGCATCTTGTTAATAGGTTAGTTCCAGAAAATGCACGAATATGACATAAAGTGTGCATAAAACATGTAGATAACATCAATAATGTGGCATGGAACATAAGAAATTATCGATACGTCGGAGACGTATCAGCATCCCCAAGCTTAGTTCTGCTCGTCCCGAGCAGGTAAAACGATAACACGATAATTTTCCGGAGTGACATGCCATCATAATCTTGATCATACTATTTGTAAAGCATATGTAGTGAATGCAGCGATCAAAACAATGTATATGACATGAGTAAACAAGTGAATCATATAGCAAAGACTTTTCATGAATAGCACTTCACGACAAGCATCAATAAGTCTTGCATAAGAGTTAACTCATAAAGCAATAATTCAAAGTAGAGATATTGAAGCAACACAAAAGAAGATTAAGTTTCAGCGGTTGCTTTCAACTTGTAACATGTATATCTCATGGATATTGTCAACATAGAGTAATATAATAAGTGCAATAAGCAAGTATGTAGGAATCAATGCACAGTTCACACAAGTGTTTGCTTCTTGAGGTGGAGAGAAATAGGTGAACTGACTCAACATTGAAAGTAAAAGAATGGTCCTCATAGAGGAAAAGCATCGATTGCTATATTTGTGCTAGAGCTTTGATTTTGAAAACATGAAACAATTTTGTCAACGGTAGTAATAAAGCATATGCATCATGTAAATTATATCTTATAAGTTGCAAGCCTCATGCATAGCGTACTAATAGTGCCCGCACCTTGTCCTAATTAGCTTGGACTACCGGATCATCACAATGCATTGTTTTTACCAAGTGTCACAAAGGGGTACCTCTATGCCGCCTTTGTACAAAGGTCTAAGGAGAAAGCTCGCATTGGATTTCTCGCTATTGATTATTCTTCGACTTAGACATCCATACCGGGACAACATAGACAACAGATAATGGACTCCTCTTTTATGCATAAGCATATAACAACAATTAATAATTTTCTCATTTGAGATTTGAGGATTGTTGTCCAAAACTGAAACTTCCACCATGGAGCATGGCTTTAGTTAGCGGCCCAATGTTCTTCTCTAACATATGCATGCTTGACCATATGGTGGTAGATCTCTCTTGCTTCAGACAAGACGAACATGCATAGCAACTCACATGAAATTCAACCAATGAATAGTTGATGGCGTCCCCAAAACATGGTTATCGCACAACAAGCAACTTAATAAGAGATAAAGTGCATAATTACATATTCAATACCACAATAGTTTTTAAGCTATTTGTCCCATGAGCTATATATTGCAAAGGTGAATGATGGAATTTTAAAGGTAGCACTCAAGCAATTTACTTTGGAATGGCGGAAAATACCATGTAGTATAGGTAGGTATGGTGGACACAAATGGCATAGTGGTTGGCTCAAGTATTTTGGATGCATGAGAAGTATTCCCTCTCGATACAAGGTTTAGGCTAGCAAGGCTTATTTGAAACAAACACAAGGATGAACCGGTGCAGCAAAACTCACATAAAAGACATATTGAAAACATTATAAGACTCTACACCGTCTTCCTTGTTGTTCAAACTCAATACTAGAAATTATCTAGACCTTAGAGAAACCAAATATGCAAACCAAATTTTAGCATGCTCTATGTATTTCTTCATTAATGGGTGCAAAGCATATGATGCAAGAGCTTAATCATGAGCACAACAATTGCCAAGTATCACATTACCCAAGACATTTATAGCAATTACTACATGTATCATTTTCCAATGCCAACCATATAACAATTTAACGAAGGAGAAACTTCGCCATGAATACTATGAGTAGAAACCAAGGACATACTTGTCCATATGCTACAGCGGAGCGTGTCTCTCTCCCATAAAGTGAATGCTAGGATCCATTTTATTCAAACAAAACAAAAACAAAAACAAACCGACGCTCCAAGAAAAAGCACATAAGATGTGATGGAATAAAAATATAGTTTCAGGGGAGGAACCTGATAATGTTGTCGATGAAGAAGGGGATGCCTTGGGCATCCCCAAGCTTAGACGCTTGAGTCTTCTTGATATATGCAGGGGTGAACCACCGGGGCATCCCCAAGCTTAGAGCTTTCACTCTCCTTGATCATGTTGCATCATACTCCTCTCTTGATCCTTGAAAACTTCCTCCACACCAAACTCGAAACAACTCATTAGAGGGTTAGTGCACATTATAAATTGACATATTCAGAGGTGACACAATCATTCTTAACACTTCTGGACATTGCATAATGCTACTGGACATTAGTGGATCAAAGAAATTCATCCAACATAGCGAAAGAGGCAATGCGAAATAAAAGGCAGAATCTGTCAAAACAGAACAGTTCGTATTGACGAATTTTAAAATGGCACCAGACTTGCTCAAATGAAAATGCTCAAATTGAATGAAAGTTGCGTACATATCTGAGGATCATGCACGTAAATTGGCATAATTTTCTGAGCTACCTACAGAGAGGTGGACCCAGATTCGTGACAGCAAAGAAATCTGGAACTGTGCAGTAATCCAAATCTAGTACTTACTTTTCTATCAACGGCTTAACTTGGCACAACAAAACACAAAACTAAGATAAGGAGAGGTTTCTACAGTAGTAAACAACTTCCAAGACACAAAATAAAAGCAAAGTACTGTAGGTAAAAACATGGGTTGTCTCCCATAAGCGCTTTTCTTTAACGCCCTTCAGCTAGGCGCAGAAAGTGTGTATCAAGTATTATCAAGAGATGAAGTGTCAACATCATAATTTGTTCTCATAATAGAATCAAAAGGTACCTTCATTCTCTTTCTAGGGAAGTGTTCCATACCTTTCTTGAGAGGAAATTGATATTTTATATTACCTTCCTTCATATCAATAATAGCACCAACAGTTCGAAGAAAAGGTCTTCCCAATATAATGGGACAAGATGCATTGCATTCAATATCCAAGACAACAAAATCAACGGGAACAAGGTTATTGTTAACGGTAATGCGAACATTATCAACTTTACCCAAAGGTTTCTTTGTAGAATGATCAGCAAGATTAACATCCAAATAACAATTTTTCAGCGGTGGCAAGTCAAGCATATTATAAATTTTCTTAGGCATAACAGAGATACTTGCACCAAGATCACATAAAGCATTACAATCAAAATCTTTAACCTTCATCTTAATGATGGGCTCCCAACCATCCTCTAGCTTTTTAGGAATAGAGGCTTCACGCTCTAGTTTCTCTTCTCTAGCTTTTATGAGAGCATTTGTAATATGATGCGTGAAAGCCAAATTTATAGCACTAGCATTAGGACTTTTAGCAAGTTTTTGCAAGAACTTTATAACTTCAGAGATGTGGCAATCATCAAAATTCAAACCATTATAATCTAAAGCAATGGGATCATCATCCCCAATGTTGGAAAAAATTTCAGCAGCTTTATCACAGGCGATTTCAGCAGCTTTAGCGATTTCGAGCAGTTTTTCGCGCTTTGCATTCGAAGTGGAAACATTGCTAACACCAATTCTTTTATTAGTATGAGTAGGAGGTGCAGCAACATGTGTAGCATTAGCATTACTAGTGGTGGTAATAGTCCAAATTTTAGCTATATTCTTCTCTTTAGCTAGTTTTTCATTTTCTTCTCTATCCCACCTAGCACACAGTTCAGCCATTAATCTTATATTCTCATTAATTCTAACTTGAATGGCATTTGCTGTAGTAGTAATTTTATCATCTAAATCCTCAGGTTTAGCAGCCATTTTATTAATTAAAGAAGATTGCGATGCAGACATGTATGAGATTCGGGTTTCGGCACTAGCAAGTTTAGTTTGCAACCCCGAAATCTCCCTATTCAGATTTTCAAGTTGATTCCCTATATTCTTCAACAAGGTAGATTGCTCATTCATAGTTTTAGTAAACAATTTATTTTGCTCATATTGTGATTGCATAAAGCTCTTTGTGGATCTTTCAATTTCTAGCATCTTTTCCTCATTAGATGAAGCATATCTACCATAAGAATTACCATTAGCAGGGTATGGCCTAGAATCATTGTGATTGTTATTTTTAATGAAATTCACATCGACATATTCTTTTTGAGCAGCTAATGACGCTAACGGAACATTATTAGGATTAACATTAGGCCTACCATTCACAAGCATAGACATAATAGCATCAATCTTATCACTCAAGGAAGAGGTTTCTTCGACAGAATTTACCTTCTTACCTTGTGGAGCTCTTTCCGTGTGCCATTCAGAGTAGTTGATCATCATATTATCAAGAAGCTTCGTTGCTTCACCAAGAGTGATGGACATAAAGGTACCTCCAGCAGCTGAATCCAATAAATTCCGTGAAGAAAAATTTAGTCCTGCATAGAAGGTTTGGATGATCATCCAAGTAGTCAGTCCATGGGTTGGGCAATTTTTAACCAGAGATTTCATTCTTTCCCAAGCTTGAGCAACATGTTCAGTATCTAATTGTTTAAAATTCATTATGCTACTCCTCAAAGATATAATTTTAGCAGGGGGATAATATCTACCAATAAAAGCATCCTTGCATTTAGTCCATGAATCAATACTATTCTTAGGCAGAGATAGCAACCAATCTTTAGCTCTTCCTCTTAAGGAGAAAGGGAACAATTTTAATTTTATAATGTCACCATCTACATCCTTATACTTTTGCATTTCACATAATTCAACAAAATTATTAAGATGGGCAGCAGCATCATCAGAACTAACACCAGAAAATTGCTCTCGCATAACAAGATTCAGTAAAGCAGGTTTAATTTCAAAGAATTCTGCTGTAGTAGCAGGTGGAGCAATAGGTGTGCATAAGAAATCATTATTATTTGTGGTTGTGAAGTCACACAACTTAGTGTTTTCAGGGTTGGCCATTTTAGCAACAGTAAATAAAGCAAACTAGATAAAGTAAATGCAAGTAAACTAATTTTTTTGTGTTTTCGATATAGCAAACAAGATAGCAAGTAAAGTAAAACTAGCAACTAATTTTTTTTGTATTTTGATTTAGTGCAGCAAACAAAGTAGTAAATAAAACTAAGCAAGACAAAAACAAAGTAAAGAGATTGAGAAGTGGAGACTCCCCTTGCAGCGTGTCTTGATCTCCCCGGCAACGGCGCCAGAAATTTGCTTGATGCGTGTGGTTGGCACATCCGTTGGGAACCCCAAGAGGAAGGTGTGATGCGCACAGCGGCAAGTTTCCCTCAGTAAGAAACCAAGGTTTAATCGGACCAGTAGGAGTCAAGAAGCACGTTGAAGGTTGATGGCGGCGAGATGTAGTGCGGCGCAACACCAGTGATTCCGGCGCCAACGTGGAACCTGCACAACACAACCAAGATACTTTGCCCCAACGAAACAGTGAGGTTGTCAATCTCACCGGCTTGCTGTAACAAAGAGTTAACCGTATTGTGTGGAAGATGATTGTTTGCAGAAAACAGTAGAACAAGTATTGCAGTAGATTGTATTTCAGTATAGAGAATTGGACCGGGGTCCACAGTTCACTAGAGGTGTCTCTCCCATAAGACGAACAGCATGTTGGGTGAACAAATTACAGTTGGGCAATTGACAAATAAAGAGAGCATGACCATGCACATACATATCATGATGAGTATAGTGAGATTTAATTGGGCATTACGACAAAGTACATAGACCGTCATCCAACTGCATCTATGCCTAAAAAGTCCACCTTCAGGTTATCATCCGAACCCCCTCCAGTATTAAGTTGCTAACAATAGACAATTGCATTAAGTATTGCGCGTAATGTAACTAGTGACTACATCCTTGAACATAGCACTAATGTTTTATCCCTAGTGGCAACAGCACATCCATAACCTTAGTGGTTCTTGTCACTCCTCCAGATTCACAGAGGCATGAACCCACTATCGAGCATAAATACTCCCTCTTGGAGTTACTAGCATCAACTTGGCCAGAGCATCTACTAATAACGGAGAGCATGCAAGATCATAAACAACACATAAGCATAGCTTTGATAATCAACATAACAAGTATTCTCTATTCATCGGATCCCAACAAACGCAACATATAGAATTACAGATAGATGATCTTGATCATGTTAGGCAGCTCACAAGATCCGACAATGATAGCACAATGGGGAGAAGACAACCATCTAGCTACTGCTATGGACCCATAGTCCAGGGGTAGACTACTCACACATCACACCGGAGGCGACCATGGCGGCGTAGAGTCCTCCGGGAGATGATTCCCCTCTCCGGCAGGGTGCCGGAGGCGATCTCCTGGATCCCCCGAGATGGGATCGGCGGCGGCGGCGTCTCTGGAAGGTTTTCCGTATCGTGGTTCTCGGTACTGGGGTTTTCGTCACGGAGACTTTTTATAGGCGAAAGGGCAGGTCAAGAGGCGGCACGGGGGCCCCACACCACAGGGCCACGCGGCCAAGGGGGGGGCCGCGCCGCCCTAGGGTGTGGCCCCTCCGTGGCCCCTCTTCGTCTCTCCTTCGGACTTCTGGAAGCTTCGTGAGAAAATAGGCCCCTGGGCTTTGATTTCGTCCAATTCCGAGAATATTTCCTTACTAGGATTTCTGAAACCAAAAACAGCAGAAAAAAGAATCGGCACTTCGGCATCTTGTTAATAGGTTAGTTCCAGAAAATGCATGAATATGACATAAAGTGTGCATAAAACATGTAGATAACATCAATAATGTGGCATGGAACATAAGAAATTATCGATACGTCGGAGACGTATCAGTGGCTTTGTTGGCTGGTTTTGTGGTTGAGGTGGCCTTAACAGAAACTCTTTGATGTTTAGGAAGCTCCCACCCTTGTTGGCTTGCTGTGGCTTAGTGAATACCTCACTAGATAATTCCTTGTTGGATTTCCAGTGATCTTTGCTGTTGACAAACAAGAATAGACACAAGTTGTCTATCTGTCTGATGGTGTGCTAAGCCTTAGGTGCTAGGTGACTTTGGTTGATTGGATAGGATCATTTCCTTGATGGATTTCCTTGGTTAAGCCACTGTTTTGGTTAACCAGTGTTCCCTTGGTGATTTCCTATTTTCTTCACCATTATTTGCTTGCACCAACTGACTTGGTAGCCAGATGATGACACAAACAGGGTACTCAACCCTATGGCTTGTGTGTGTTTGATGCACATGCTTATTTATGAGCAAAACAGATGTTTGCCAATGATTTCTTGTGTACACCTCACCCCATCTCCTAGAATTAATTGTTGGTGTAGAGGATTGCTTCTATGATGTGCTTGTGCTTGCCCTGCTCCTCCTTGCAAGTTGGTGCTGCTTGATTAATTTATGTGGTTTGCTGGGCTAGGTTGAACAGCAGTGGCTGTTCTTCTTGTTCTTGCTGTTCTTGTGTTCTTGGTGTTCTTACCCTGGTGCTCCTTGTCGATGGAATGGTTAGGGTTTGGCTGTGAAAAGCTTATGTATGCCTCTCCTCTGCTTCTCTGGTCGACAGCAAGGTCTGGCACCATTTTGGTGACTCCCTGGCTGTGTATGTGTTGGTGAGCATGCACACTAGCTAGTGAGCTGCCTGTGTGTTTGCTACTTGGTACTTGGTCCAGTGAGTGGATCAGCTCGGCTGATCATGGTCATATCCTCTCATTTCCATTTTTCTTGCTAACCTGCCAAGTGGCTTTGCCACTTGGCATAACCCTTGTTTGGTCTTTGTGTGTGTGCAGGGACAATGTGATGATCAAGATGAAGATCAGGATCATCAAGAGCAAGAATTACATGATGGCCAACAATGTAGTTTAGGACATTTAGTTGACTTGTAATTTTCCTTTTTCTTTTTCCTTTTATTCAATTCATGTAATGTGTTGTAGTATTTCATAATTCAATTCTGAATATTGTAAATGACAATGTATCATGTGTGATTATCAATAAAGCTCCAATTTTCCTTAATGAGCTTTGTATAATAGTTGTACTATTTATATTATTGATTATTTATAATTTGTTTTATGAATTACCTCAATTTTGAATTAGGAGATATTCATATGATGTTTGAATTTGAAATTCAAACACAAGTTTGTTTGAATTCAATCATGCAACTTAAAGTTGTAATGCACTAACTCTCCTCTCTTCTCAAAACCCTAATTTAGTTAAGTGAGGTGTAAGTTTATCGCACTCTCGAAACCCTAACCCTGTAAGGTGTCGAGAGAGAAACTTGTCCCCCTTCGATGCAGTTTTCTTTTAAAAGCGCGAAATTTCCCCAGAATTTACGATGCAATGCACATCCCTTTCTAAAATCTACCCCTCGATCGTCTCTAAACCTGGGACATTACAGCCTTTCCCCCTTAAAGGAAACTTCGTCCCGAAGTTGTGGTTGTAATACCTGAACAGTTCTGGGTACGATTTTCTCAGGTCTTCTTCCTTTTCCCAGGTGGTTTCTCTCTCGGGATGATGCTTCCATTGGATCTTGCAGTACTTAATGGCTCTATTCCTAAGTTGTTTCCAATTCTCCTCGAGAATCTTGGCTGGCTTCTCAATATAGGTCAAGTCTGGTTGTAACTCGAGCTCATCATGTGATACTGGCTCGTCTGGGGTCTTCAAACATTTCCTGAGTTGAGACACATGGAATACATTGTGAACTTGAGCTAACCTTCCCGATAGGTCCAATTCAAAGGCTAACCCTCGGTTCTGACTCAGTATCTTGAAAGGTCCGATGTATCTAGGGCTAAGCTTCCCCTTTACTCCGAATCTCTGAAGACCTTTCATTGGACTTACCTTAAGGTATACCATGTCTCCAACCTTTGGCTCCCATGTCCTTCTCTTTTGGTCTGCATAACTCTTCTGTCGGCTTTGGGCTATTTTGAGTCTATCTCTTATGATGTCGATGATCTGCTGCTTTTCTTTGACATAGTCTGGATTGAACTCCTTGCTTGAACCTGCCTCATACCAACAGATCGGTGATCTACACTTCCTTCCATACAGAGCTTCAAATGGTGCCATCTTGATGCTACTTTGATAGCTGTTGTTGTATGAAAACTCTGCTAGTGGTAAATGCTCCTCCCATGATCCTCCGAAGTCTAGGGAACAAGCCCTAAGCATATCTTCCAATATCTGGTTTGTTCTCTCTATTTGTCCACCTGTCTGCGGATGATAGGCGGTGCTATAGTCTAACTCGGATCCTAAAGCTTCATGTAGTTGCTTCCAAAATGCATAGGTGAATACGGATCCACGATCTGACACTATCTTCTTGGGCACTCCATGTTTACTCACAATCTCTTTGATGTAAAGATCGATGAGTTTTTCTCCTTTATCCTACTGGTTTACTGCTAAGAAGTGTGCACTTTTCGTCAACCGGTCCATGATTACCCATATCATATCCTTCTTTTTATTAGTCATGGGTAGTCCAGTGATGAAATCCATTCCTATCTCCTCCCATTTCCATTCTGGGATTGGTAAAGGTTGCAACTTTCCTGCCGGACTTTGATGTTCAGCCTTCACCCTTTGACATGTATGGCATTCCGCCACATATTGTGCTATCTCTCTTTTCATGTTATTCCACCAGAACAATTCCTTGAGATCCATGTACATCTTTGTACTTCCCGGATGTATAGAGTATGGTGTTTGATGTGCTTCTCGGAGTATAACTTCCTTGATCTCATCAATATCCTGAACGCAAATCCTTTTCTGGAACCATAATGATCCCGACTCTCCTCGGTGAAATTCTGATGGTCTTCCCTCATCAATCCTTCTCATCTCCTCCACAATGAATGGATCGTCCAATTGACCCATGATTATCTCATTCTTTAAGTTAACACTTAATTCATCGGCTACTTGTAAAGCCGATAGTCCTTCATGAGCTTCTTTCTCCCAAAGTTGTATCTGGGCTTGGCTTATTTCCTTCTTCAACTCCGGTGATATTTCTTGTTCAACTCCTCCAGTGCTCTTCCTACTCAAGGCATCTGCTACAACATTAGCCTTTCCTGGAGTATAATTGATGGTCAAATCATAATCCTTGATCAGTTCAAGCCATCTTTTCTGTCTCATATTGAGTTCCTTCTGAGTGAAGAAGTACTTGAGACTCTTATGATCCGTATAGAGCTCACACTTGGCTCCATAGAGAAAATGTCTCCAAGTTTTAAGTGCAAATACTACTGCTGCTAATTCTAAGTCATGTGTTGGATAGTTCACTTCATGAGGTCTGAGTTGCCTCGATCCATAGGATATTACTTTCCGATCTTGCATGAGTACGTAACCCAATCCATGTTTGGATGCGTCACAGTACACGGTGTAATCTTTGCCAACTTCCGGGACTGCTAACACCGGTGCTGTGGTGAGCTTCTCTTTCGGAGTCTGAAAACTCTTCTCACACTCATCAGACCACACGAACGGTGTGTTCTTCCTTAACAGCTTAGTCATTGGTCCTGCTATCTTAGAGAATCCTTCAATGAATCTCCGATAGTATCCTTCCATTCCTAAGAATCCACGGATCTCCTTGACAGTCTTTGGTGCTTCCCAGTCTAAAACTGTTGCTACCTTGCTTGGGTTAACAGCTATCCCATCCTTGCTTATAACATGACCAAGAAATTCTACTTCATCTAGCCAAAACTCACACTTGCTGAATTTGGCATAGAGTTGATGTTCTCTTAGTGTTTGCAACACTATCCTCAGATGTTCAGCATGTTCAGCTTTATCTTTGGAATATATCAAGATATCATCGATGAATACGATGACAAACTTGTCTAGACTTGGCATGAAGACCTTATTCATAAGATTCATGAAGATTGCTGGGGCATTGGTTAATCCAAAAGGTACTACTAGGTATTCATGATGTCCGTACCTTGAGACAAAGGCTGTTTTCGGAACGTCTTCCTTCTTGATCTTTATCTGATGATAACCGGATCTGAGATCAATCTTGGAAAAGACTCCCGCGCCTCTAACTTGATCAAATAGATCTTGTATTCTAGGAAGTGGGTACTTGTTCTTGATAGTAACATTATTTAGATTCATGTAGTCTCCGCACAATCCTTCGGCCTCCATCTCTTTTATCTACGAATATCTGATGACCCACAAGTATAGGGGGTGTATCGTAGTATTTTCGATAAATAAGAGTGTCGAACCCAACGAGGAGCAGAAGGTATTGAAAAGCAGTTTCGATGAAGGATTCGCTGTAAATGCTCACAGACAAGTATTCAGGGGGTTTTGATATAGCAGATGAATAAAGTACGAGTAAGTAAAATGCGAGAGAAATAATTGCAGCGAGTGGCCCAATCCTTTTTAGCACAAAGGACAAGCCGGTTTGTTTACTTATAATGACCAAACATTCTTGAGGACACACGGGAATTTAGTCTAGTGCTTTCGCTTCATATAGCTGATTAATCTTCATTGTTTTGATAAGTGTTGTGTGGGTGAACCTATGCTAATGCACCGACCTTCCTAGGACTAATACATACTTGTGATTATACCCCTTGCAAGCATCCGCAACTACAAGAAAGTAATTAAGATAAATCTAACCACAGCCTTAAACTCTGAGATCCTGCTATCCCTCATGCATCGATATACCAACGGGGGTTTAGGTTTCTGTCACTCCGGCAACCCCGCAATTGGAAAACGAGTACAAGATGTATTCCCCTAGGCCCATAAAGGTGAAGTATCATGTAGTCGACGTTCACATGACACCACTAGAAGAATAACACCACAACTTAAATATCATAACATTGAATATTACCCAACATAATTCACTACTAACATTTAGACTTCACCCATGTCCTCAAGAACTAAACGAACTACTCACGAGCCATCATATGGAACATGATCAGAGGTGATATGATGATGAATAACAATCTGAACATAAACCTTGGTTCAATGGTTTCACTCAATAGCATCAGTAACAAGTAGAAATCAATACCGGGAGAGTTTCCCCTATCAAACAATCAAGATCCAACCCTAATTGTTACAGCGGTGATGATGTGCAGCGGTGGAGATGGCGGTGATGATGATGGAGATGATGGTGATGATGATGGAGATGATGTCCAGCTCGATGACGGTGACGATGGCATCGATTTCCCCCTCTGGGAGGGAATTTCCCCGGCAGATTTCAGCCTGCCAGAGAGCTCTTTTCTCTCTGGTGTTTTCCTCCCCGCAGAGGCGGCTGTGACTCTTCGCGACTATCCTCTGGAGCTTAGGTTTTCGGGACGAAGAAGTACGCGAAGGAGAGGAGGCCAGAGGGGGCTGTGGGCCCCCTCCCCACAAGGCGGCGCGGCCAGGCCTGGGCCCGCGCCGGCCTATGGGGGGCCATGGCGGCCCTCCTCGGCTCCTCCTTTTGGCTATCTCCGTCTTCTGGAAAAATAAGATTTTCTGTATAATTTCCGTCAATTGCTGATCCTCCGAAATATTGCATTCTGACGGTGCTTTTTCCAGTAGAATCCTGACTCCGGTGCGCGATTCTCCAATAATCATAAAACATGCAAAATAGATGAAATAACATAAGTATCATCTCCAAATATGAAATATATCAATGAATAACAGTAAATTATTATATAAAATAGTGATGCAAAATGGACGTATCAATATCACAGGTGATCCCCATGGTGATATACTCTCCTGAATAAATCCTTTCTGTTCCAGGTCATCCAACTGTTCCTTGAGTTATTTCAACTCCTTAGGCCCCATCTTGTATGGTGCCTTAGCAATCAGAGCTGTTCCTGGAATTAGGTCAATAGTAAACTCTATCTCCCTATCTAGTGGTATTCCAGGTAATTCCTTAGGAAAAACATCCTGGAATTCATTAACTACAGGTATATCCTCCAGCTTTACTTCCTTCATGTTATTCAATTGTAGCTCTACTTCTATCTGTGTATGCTTATCTCCTTGGTAGATCATTCTACTTCCATCGGGGCTTTTCAAAGACACTGTTTTGTTCACACAGTCTATCAATGCTCCATTTGCCTCTAACCAGTTAATACCAAGAATGACATCAATGTCCTTCATCGGTAAAATGAACAGGTCTGCCTCAAACGCACACTTATTGATCATAATGACATGTCCTTGTTTGGTGTGGGTTACTACTATCGTTCCCCCGTAGAAAGTATGGTTATGGGTGTATCTAACTTAGTGCAACTAATCCCATGTTTGATGATGAATTGCTGAGAAATGAATGATGTAGTTGCACCAGTATCGAAAAGTACTTTGCTAGGATGAGTAAGTATCTGAAGCGTACCTATCACTGCCTGATCGGAGTTCACCACCTCCTCCAAGCTGGTGCAGTTCAACTTGCCGAAGGGTTTCTTGTTCTTCCAGTTCCCTTCGGTATTCCCACCTCGGTTTCCTCCTCCTCCTGACTGACCTCCTCCATTCTTCTTCTTAGGGCAATCTCGAAGCATGTGCCCCTCTCGACGACACCCAAAACAGATGATTCTGGGTTTACGACACTCTGTTGAGAGATGTCCTTTCATTCCACAGCTACGGCAAACAATCTGGTTTGCAGCCTGGAATCCTTGGTTCCTCCTCTGGTTGTTGTTGTTGTTGTTGTACCTTGGTTTGAAACTCAAGCCAGTGTTAGGCTTGTTGCTGACATATCTCTTAGGCTCAAATTTGGCCTTCTTTCTCTTTTCCTCCTGCAGTTGTTTGAAGTCATCTTCAAGAGTGATGGCTGCATCCACCAACTCCTGGAACTCAATAGCTCTCATCATCCTGAGCTGTACCTTGAACCGGGGACTTAATCCCCGCAAGAACCTCTTCTTCTTCTTGTCCTCGGTGTTGACCTCCTCAACTGCATACCGGGACAGTTTGGAAAACTCCCTGACATAAGTCAGGATGGCCCTATCTTTCTGCTTGAGACTTTCAAATTCTCGACGCTTCCGTTCCACTATACTTTCAGGGACATTAGATTCCCTGAACTTCCTCTTGAACTCTTCCCAGGTAAACACCTTTTCAGCAGGATAAACGGCTACTATGTTATCCCACCATGATGCGGCGGGTCCACACAACAAGTGTGTTGCGTACCTGACCTTCTCCAGGTCGTTGCATCCAACAGTATTGAGCTTACGCTCAGTGTCCATCAACCAATCCTCCGCGTCCATAGGTTTGGGCGCGTATGCGAAGGATATTGGCTTAGTATTCTGGAAGTCCGACAAAGTGACTCCCTGATTGTCTGGCCTTTCCACCTTTTTCTGCTGAAGTAGCTCCTAAAAGAACTTATTCTGCAGCTCCATAGTCACTCGTTGCCTTTCCTCCAACATTTGCATGTATTGGAGGAAGTTCTGCTGCGTCATGGGTGGTGGTGGTGGAAACTGGTTTCTGGCTGCTTCATCAGCCTCTTCCTTCTGCTTGGCCTCACGCTCGAGGCACTGTGCTTCACTCTCCTCACCCATCGCTCCCGACATATCCCCCTAGTTCTGCAACACAAAGTGGTACTCATAATTACTCCATGCGCAATTTTTCTGAGCTCAACTTTATGCACAGAACTAGTCACGCAATGGAAATCAAGAAGCAAATCCAAATCATACAAAACATATACCATGTATATACATACTTAAGTGGTTTATTACAATACTTAGTGACGATGTGAGTATGCAAACTCACTTATTGAAGTATATGTACAAATTTCTAAAAATATTACATACTACATACATGTGGTACAACTGTATTGTAGTCTCGCCTCCCATGGTGGTCTCTAGTCGTGCTTTACTCCCGGTACATCCCAGGCTTCCATCCGGTCGAACGTATAGTCCTCCTGACAGAATCTGGAACATAGGGTCTTCCCGTCGGCTTATAGTCAGAATCAGAGGATGATCCCAGATAGAAATCTGTGTTCATGAACTGATTATTCAATACATCATAATCCACCCATCTGGTGTACTCCCCCGTGACTCCGCCATAGGTATTTCCACCATCAGTATCCGACTCAATCAGTATAGAGTACTCCTCATAGTCTCCCCTATTATACTGATAGTTCTGGAACTGGGTTGTGGCGTCCTCCTCCATCTCAGAATTACCTCTGACTGGATCACCATAGGTTCCCGGGTCTGACCCCCAACGCCAACCTGTGGAGTTCTCTATAGGAGTCTCGGAACACTGATGGTTTCCAGATTCCTCTCCACCCTCATATCCTCCGTGGGAACTACTAGGAAAGTACCTAGGTGTAATGGGTGTGGTTTGTTGTTCGGGATGGTAAATACTAATGAAATCACCAGCTGAATAAACTGGTGTGTGAACCTCACCCTCCATTGGTTCTTTTCCCTTCGCATCCTCCTTGGGCTCAGTGAACTCTTCTAACATTGTATCAATTTCCCCCGACAGATGTCGGTTCAACTGAAAGAGCAATGACAGAAGGTTGCGGCTGTTATCCATGTACTTAGCGGCTTCTGCTGGTTTGCATTTTGCAAGCTTGAAGAGATTAAGCATAGGATCATCTTCCTCCTCCATATGAGGAATGTGTGCGAATTCGGAACCAATAAGCTCCTTCGTCTTATGTTCCCGAATATTAGTGATGGCTCTCATTATGGCTATGTGGTAGGCTGTTCGGATGGTTCTAGCCTCACCTGCTGGCATCACTATACTCATTCCTAGGGATTCTGGAAGTCTTAGTCCTACCCTACACTTTGCCAATACTGTACCGTCGTAGTACATGCATTTCATTACTTGGATTTGGGGATCGCACCCAAATTCAAGTAACATGGCACGAAGAATATCCGCGAGTCCTCCGTCATAGTCACTCAATGTTGACTCCATCACTTTCACGTTACGTCCCGAGCATGAACTTGCCATAGTTGGCTGTAGAATAGAAAGAATATAATATTAGTAATGATGCATCATAATAGAGATAATAAAGAATTATCGCACTAAAAGATATGATTGTTTTATTCTCAAGTGAATATACACCATATTTTTAGAGAATTCTTTACTAATCCTATTTGACTCCTAACGATCTGTCCCATTACTAGGTTCCAACCTAAGGTCAAAGCTTTTGCTCTGATACCATCTGTGTTGACCCTGCATACCACTGCATGTTGTAGTATGCCAGTCGTTGATATAACATTCACGAAGTACCAATCCGCAAATATTACATCCCTCAGAGTAGTACAACAGAACATAGCAGGTCCATAACTCATTCATTTAATATTACAAGCCACATGTACATATCATCTCGGAGCTCCTCTTGGGTCCTAAGAGGGATACTCCTGGGTTCGAGGCGAACCCGACTTAACTTACAATATAAGAGTCTTACTAAGTTATACATTTTATTCTCCTCGAGCAGTTAAGTACTAAGAGTTCGTACTGCTCGGTTACTACTACTACTCGGTAGGTCTAAGCTTGCTCTCCTCCGGAACCCTCCCCGGTTCCGTAGACTATGAGGTAGTCTACTCCTTCGGTACCTCCAGAGAGGTCTGGTTCTTCATAGCCGATGACTTCGGCTCCTTCAGGGCCGTCGTTGTCCTCCTCCAGTCAATTCAGACAATCTAAGCAGGGGATTTAAGAGTGGTATGAGTACGAGCGTACTCAACAAGTTCATTATAGAAAATAGGTGTTTAATGCACTATCTACGATATCAGACCAGAAAGTCTAATACCAATGCAGTTTTTGATAAACATTTTTTCAAGAGGTTGCTTTTATTCCAAAGAACTATGTCCGTCAGCCTTCACCGGTTTACAAGAACTTCATGGAGTTCCTTTCCGGCAGCGTTCGCAGTTCCAAATCCCGGAACAGGGAGTGACAGGTCACGATTCATTACACTCTGCAGAGGTGTGTTGCTTTACCCATAAGAGATCTTAACCTTGGTGCCAACCGGGCAGCTTTCCCGTCCACACTTCCTTCGGTGTGAGGCCCGGTATAAGGTCTAGCCAATCATGTTCCTTCGCTACCTCGAACACCCACCCTTTGTTGCATACCCTGACCCTGGGTCCTCGCCGGTCCTCTTATACCAATTAAGGATGGACCCCGACCACGACGACAGTCTGGGATCGAACCAAACTCCTTCGCCGGTAGATGCAACCCATCATAGACCGCAATACCGTGGGGACTTAGGACTCCCCAGCCTCACCGCTTGCACCTTCAGGTGACAAGTGTACTACGTACAATGCCGTGGGGACTTAGGACTCCCCAGCCTCACCGCTTGCCCCCTTGGATTACAAGTGTACTACGGTAAAGCGCGTCCGTTGATGAACGAGAGGTGGAAACACTTTTGACTACTCCGTCCCACTCCGGATCTTATGGTTAACACGGTTGTTACGGCACAAGAATCACTGGACGACATTTGTTGTTTAATCCTAGATGGATATAAACCCTTGAAATGGAACCTCCACCATATCAACACAATCCATGGTTCCATTGCCCAGCACTTAGTCATATTCATAGTTATGAAAATAGTGGTTTTGCTTTTTATGCAATAGTGATAAACATAGTACTTTGCAAGTAATTTGGTAAAAATACTCAAATGGCATGAGCAAGCGATGAACTTGCCTGAACACTGCAAAGTGTTGCAGTTGGATGGTGTGGACTGACCCTTGTCCTCTGTTGCTGAAAAACAGCATCATTGTCCGATAAGGGCAATGGTTAAAGAAGCAATTATGCATGATTCAGCTTTTAGGGTTGTTTCCCCCTTCCGGTGTTTTTAACATTTCATGTGAGAGGTTAATACTAAGAATGATTTAGGGATACTCTGTTTAGGAAAAACACAACCTTGAAATGTTGTCAAGGTGTTTTTAAAGTCCAAAAGCATTTATGGACTAATTTTCATTATTGAAAATATAAGGTGTGATTTATATGATTATTTTAATCATCAAATTTGGACTTAATCTTGTTTGTCTCCAACAATTCCTTTTCATATTTTATTATGATAGAGAATTTTATCCTGAGTAGTTTTCATATTTTTAATTATTTTTTAGAGCTATTTATCATTTTCTATGTATTTTCAAAGTTTCATGTTTAAATGAATTTGTGAAAAGTCTAAAATGCCCCCAGGCCCACTTGTCTGGGTGGCCCAACGGGTTGAGTCTAACCCGAGCCGTCCCAACCGGCTCGGTCGGACTCAGTCGCTCTCTTCCTCTCCCCTCTCGCGAAACCCTAGCCCTTCTAGCTCTGGCGACTCCCGCGTCGCCGCCGCCTTCGCCGATTTTCTCCGGCCATCTCCTGCCATCGCCGGCGGTGAGATGTTGCGCATCTGAACCGCCGTTCGACGGTGCTTCAGATCCACCGCGTCGATCTGTTCTTCGTCGCCTCCTCATTTCTTCCCCAACTCCTCTGCTCGCCTGGCCGTGGTGATCCGCGGCGATTCGTCGCCGCCGACGATCCTGGCGTCGTGGCGCGGCCGTGTGCCTCGCCGTGGTGATGCTGGGGCTCTTGCGCCCGGCGACGCCTGGCCTGGCTACGGCCTGGCGCTGCCGTGGTTGGCCCGTGCCGCCGTGCCGCCATGGGCACGTCGCGGTGCTTTGCTCCAGCTATATTCGCATCCTTCTCTCCTGTCTTCTCTACCTCCTCTCCTCACTCTGGATGCCTGGGCATCCATTTTGTAGTGCTGCTGCTACGCCTCTGTGCCTTGCGCCATGCCTGCTCTGGTGCTGTGCTAGCTGCTGCTGCCTACATGCGCCATGACTCCTAGCTGTTGTACTTGCTCTACTGCTATGCGTATGTGATACGTCCAAAACGTATCTACTTTCCCGAACACTTTTGCTATTGTTTTGCCTCTAATATGTGTATTTTGGATACAACTAACACGGACTAACGCTTTTTTCAGCAGAATTGCCCTGGTGTCTCATTTTTGTGCAGAAACTCAACTTTCAGGAAAATCCCCGGAGTTTATTCCAATGGGCCTATTTTCATAGAAGAGGGACGGAGCCAGAAGACCAGAAGGAGGGGGGCCACGAGGCGGCCACCCCTCCCGGCTATGGTGGCGGCGCCTCGGGCGGCCCCCGACGCTCCCCTTTCGACTACTTAATGGTTTTGACCTAAAAACGCACGGGGGGTTAGACGAAATTGCCAGAAGCCATCCAGAACACCGCCGCCATCGCGAAACTCCGTCTCGGGACCAGAAACTCCGTTCTGGCACTCCGCCGGGACGGGGAATTGGAGGAGATCATCGCCATCATCACCACCGAGGCCTCTCCATCGACCAGCCATGTTTCCCCCATCCATGTGTGAGTAATTCCCCCGCTGTAGGCTGAAGGGGATGGTAGGGATTGGATGAGATTGGTCATGTAATAGCATAAGATTGTTAGGGCATAGTGCCTAGTGTCCGTAATTGGTACTTTGATGATATTGTTGCAACTTGTTATGCTTAATGCTTGTCACTAGGGCCCGAGTGCCATGATCTCAGATCTGAACATGTTATTGTTTCATGATGATATTCATTGTTTTATGATCTTACCTGCAAGTTGTATACACATATTGCTGTCCGGAACCCGAGGCCGGCCCCAAAGTGATAGAAATTGGGACAACCGGAGGGGAAGGCGGTGATGTGAGGATCACATGTGTTCACAGAGTGTTAATGCTTTGCTCCGGGGCTCTATTAAAAGGAGTACCTTAATTTCCAGTAGATTCCCTAGAGGCCCGGCTGCCACCGGCTGGTAGGACAAAAGATGTTATGCAAGTTTCTCATTGCGAGCACGTACGACTAAATATGGAACACATGCCTATGGATTGTTTAGTACTTGGATACTGTTTTATTACTATCTGCAAATGCCCTACTTTGATTGTTACATGAGTTTCTCTCATCCATGCAACGCCCGTTCATCCATCCCTGTGCCTACAGTATTTTAATCCTGCTGTTTACTATAATCACTACTGTTGTCTTTGTTACACTGCTGCTGATATTTCGCTACTGCTACTGCTATAAAACTGTTACTACTGATAAACTCTTGCGAGCAAGTCTATTTCTAGGTGCAGCTGAATTGACAACTCCGCTGTTAAGGCTTACAAATATTCTTTGGCTCCCCTTTTGTCGAATCAATAAATTGGGTTTTACTTCCCGCGAAGACTGTTGCGATCCCCTATACTTGTGGGTCATCAAGACTATTTTCTGGCACCGTTGCCGGGGAGCATAGCTTTATTTGGAAGTTCACTTGGATTGATATTGTTCGCTGCAAATTCTCCATCATGGGTAAACCTCGCGATCCTAAAGTCGCCATACTACCATCCACTACAAGAAAAGGTACAACTCTGAGTACCACTGCTGCTCTTGATTCACCATCTGTGATAAGTCAACTTGTGTCACCACCACAAGCTGCACATGCTGGTACTTCTGCTGAATCTGAAAATTCTTATAATTTTGATGATGCTTCTGCTGTGCTTGATGATAGTGGTTCATTGGGATCTTTTCTAGATGCTACAATTGCTAGGTCTAGACAAATTGAAAATACTGAAACTCCTAATGAAAATATTGCTACACCTGTTAATTCACCTGAGTCTGTTGAATACTCTAGTGATGATCCTGACGAAGATTATGTGGAACTTGATGATGATTTTATTGTTAACTGCAATGCTACTACTGATGCAAGTAAAATTAAAAAGCTTCTTGCACAACATACTGTTAGATATAAGCTGTCTCCTGATCCTAAATTTGCCACATCTCCTATAAACATTAAGGATAAGGATTATGATTTTTGTCTTGATTTGTTTCATATAGCTATTGTTGAGAAAACACCTTTTTGTGGTACTGAAAAAGAAAGTGCTGTAGAACACATGAATGAGCTTTCAACTTTGAGTAGCTTGTTTTCTCATTAAAGGATGATGCTAAAACTTGGTATAATAGTTTACCTCCTGATTCTATTGATAGTCCAAGTGGTTTGCTTGATGTTTTCTTTCGGAAATACTTTCCTGCTCGTGCTCAACATATTGCTTTGCAGAAAATTTATAGTTTTGACCAGGAAGATGGAGATAAATTGCCTGAAGCGTGGGCAAGATTTTGTTCTCTTATCAGAGCTCAACCTGGACATGATCTGGAAAAGCATGATTTACTTGATCTATTTTATAGTGGACTAACCATTGAGTCTAGGGCATATTTGGATAGTTGTGCTGGTTGTGTTTTCAGGAAAAGAACTCCAGACGAAGCTGAAGAATTATTGGCTAAAATAGGCCGGAATCATGATTGGACTACACCTGAACCAACCCCAACGCCAATATTGAAGAAGAGGGGTTTGATTAAACTAAATGATGAAGATATGAGGGAAGCCAAGAAATCTCTTAAGGAGAAAGGTATTAAATCTGAAGATGTGAAGAATTTACCTCCCATAGAAGATTTATGTAAGATAATTCCCCCTTCATCCATGATTGAGGTAAATTCTCTTCAACGCTTTACTAGGGAAGATATTTCGTATTCAAAACCTCCTGCTCAATGCTTAGATGAGTTTGATAATTATATTGTTAAGCAAGAAAATTTTAATATGAGAGTAGAGAATCATTTAATGGAAAATTCTCAAGCTATTAGTAATTTGCATGATATTGTGGAGAGAACCTCCAATGATGTTAAGATTCTTGTTAAACATTTTCATATGAATCAAACTCAAATTGATCAACTCACTAAAGTGCAAAATGACTTATTAAAAAATAGTTGTAAAGAAAAACATGCTTATGAAGTAACAACTAGAGGCGGTGTTTCTACTCAGGATCCTCTATATCCTGAGGGGCATCCCAAAAGAGTTGAACAAGATTCTCAACGAACTGAAGCTAGTGCTCCTTCTAAGAAAAAGAAAAAGAAACATAAAAATGTTGTAGAATCCTCTGAGCATGTTAATGATCCTAATAGTATTTCTAATTCTGATGCTGAAATTGAAAGTGGTAATGAACATGATAAAGATAATGATAAGAATGATGCTTCTGATAATGAAGAAGTTGAAGATGAACCTGAAAAGCATGCTAAAAATAAAAAGTATACTAAAGAAGACTTTATTGCTAAGAAACATGGTAATGAAAGGGAACCTTGGGTTCAAAAGCAAATGCCTTTTCCTGCTAAGAAACTAAAATCAAAGGAAGAAGAACACTATAATAAATTTTGTGATTGGATAAAACCTTTATTCTTGCAAATCCCTTTGACTGATGCTATTAAATTGCCTCCTTATTCAAAGTATATGAAAGATATTGTCTCTAACAAAAGGAAAATTCCTAATGAGGAGATTTCCACTATGCTTGCTAATTACTCTTTCAATGGCAAAGTTCCAAAGAAGTTGGGCGACCCAGGTACACCGACTATTCCTTGTTCTATTAAGAACAATTATGTTAGAACTGCTCTATGTGATTTGGGAGCAGGTGTTAGTGTTATGCCTTTTTCTCTTTACAAGAGACTTTTATTTAGATAAGTTGATACCAACTGATATATCTTTGCAAATGGCTGATAAATCTACTGCTATTCCTGTTGGTATATGTGAGGATGTTCCTGTTCAAGTTACTAATAACTGCTTGATATTAACTGATTTTGTTGTGTTGGAAATGCCTGAAGATGATAATATGTCTATTATTCTTGGGAGACCTTTTCTTAACACCGCAGGGGCTGTTATTGATTGCAATAAAGGAAAAGTTACTTTCAATGTTGATGACAAGGAACATACTGTTTATTTTCCCAAGAGGATTGATAAAGTATGTGGAGTTAATACAATTTCTAATGTGAGAACTATCAAAGTGGGAGTTATTGATTGTCCTATATATGAGCCCAAAGAAGGATATCAAAATATTATGATTGGATCCATATCAATACAATACAAGGTAACATGATTGATTTGAGGTTTATTTCATCTTATGCTATGTAAAATTTATTTGGTGGCAAGACTTGATCAACCTTGTTAACAAATACATTTTATATGCATAGAGGAACTAAACAACATTTCTTTCTTCACCCACTTGTTTTACTTGCTGTAGCACTATTTGTTTTGCAAAGTTCTTTAGTTGTTCAGAAGTTTGAAAATCTTTTTCTGCCCAGTAATAATAATTTTAACACCCAGAAATGTGCACCCCAGGGCTGCACCCCACCAGCCGGCACGACCAAGGGGGGGGGGCGCGCCACCCTGTGGTGTGGGCCCCTCCTTGCCCCACTAATTCATCTCTTCCTCCCATTCTACTCTCTCTCTCCCGAAAAAACTCGTACCAACTTTCTCTCACTCGCGTTTTTGCTCAAGAGCTCAGGATTTCTCGATCTCTTTGCTCAGCCCAGATTTCTGTCTGAAATTTGGCACATTTGCTCTCCGGTATGTGACTCCTTCGATTATCCAATTAGAATTTTGTTTGGTAGAGTATATCTTGAATATTTTGCTACTGTAGGTAACATGTTAAGTGTGCTTGCATGCTTGTTCTAAGTTGTAAAAATTAGTTTTGATGCATGTTTAGTACTCTACCAAGTTCCTATAGTAGTTTCCCTCAATTATATGTCTCCAAATCAACTTTTATAATGTTTGTTGAAAAATTTCAGAAAAGGAAGATGGACAACCATACCTTTGGAGAGATGTTCGAAAGAGAGACGACAATCACGGGGAGGCCCTCAAGGGCATCCACTCGAATTAGATGATCCTATAATGAGGATGTCATCGCACTGAGCTTCGAAGTTGAAGAGGATAATGGAGTCCCTAATGCTTCATCTTTTCCATGTTATAACTTTTTGAGTAATGCAGGGCTGCTTGATGATTTCTTGGTCCTCATCAATAATGTGGGCTTAACCACCTATATGGAAGATGAGAGGGATCAATACTACATGCTATCTAAAATCTTTGTTGAGAGCTTTCAGTTCAACAACAAACACTATCAACCATCAGTTACATTCAGAATTTATGATAATCCTATTACTATGAAGTTGAAGGATATTTGTACTGCATTGGATATTGCCCTTGTAGGTACAGCGAAGAAGATTGAGAAGAGTCCCAAGGCTTTGACGGAGCTCTATCGAGAAGTCACTAATGATGACAACCGCACCATTCAGCGCGGCAAGATAAGAAACATTCAACTCCCTGCCATTAGATATTTCGCTTACTATCTTGCTACTAGCATTCTTGGTAGGGAGAACACTAGCAACATTTCTAGCTACCATCTTGTTTTCTTAGTTGCTGCACTTACTGGAAAAACACCTTATCATCTTGGTGCTCTTGTTGCCCGTCGTTTGTCCACTAGGGGGCCTATTTTTGGAGGAATTGTTGCCTCACGTATTTTGGCATATCTAGATCTTCCTCTTGACCCTACTGATGTGAAATTAACTCCTATAAGGCTTGATATTGCTGCTATGAAGAGTCACCAATTTGTTACAACTGACTCTAGTTTAGATAATATTGTCTATAAAATGTTTTTTATTGATGGGGATGAGAGGGAAATCCCTTTGCCGCAAACAGTTTTGTTCGATATTCACAGGAAACCGTTGTCGCGCTCTAAGGAGGAGGTGGATGAGCAGCTGAGGATCCATGGCTTCCACCAGCAGCATGACTCCGAGGACGCCGAGACCTCCTACGGGTACACGGTCACGTATCCTGGTGCATCTTCCAGCACATACCCAGAACATGATCCATCTTCGTTGTACTACGGAGGTGCCACTTCATGGGCACCATGGGATTGATCTCCACTTAGGCCAAAAGGCTAAGCTTGGGGGGAGGTATACCAGCATCACTCATTCATTGCATATTATAGTTGCTGGATACTTGTATATACTTGTTTAGCTTCTTAAAGTGGTTTTCTAATAAGAGGGAGATGATATTTGGGGAAGTGCTGCCTGAAAACAGATTCTTGACTTATACAAAAAAAATTCTCAAAAACAGCCAGAACGTTATTTTGCTTGTTCCCCAGGTTATTATCTAACTTTCATTAGTTGAACACTTTTCGAGCTGAGCAGCGGAAGAATTTATTAAAAATCGATTACTGTACTGCTGTCAAGTTTGACGAATTTCTGCTGCTTTGTGTTTATGCGACTCTTTTAGTTTTCATTTTCTTGTTTTTGCTTTGTTTCTTTCCTAAAACACAAAAAAACCAAAAATATTTCTGTTGTTTCTCTTCACCATTTGTTTATTTTGGTTTCTTGCTCCTATTTTGCTTTATTTGCTATCGTTGGTTTGCTATAAGAAAATCCAAAAAGATTTTGCTTTGTTTGCTTGTTTCCTTTTGTTCTTGTTTCCAATTCAAAAACACCAAAAATATTTGTTGTTCTTATTTGGTTTTGTAAAGTTCATTATGGAGTTCAGCGGTCTTCGGTGGCTGGAGCTTGGTTTTCATTCCATATTATTCAAGCTACACAAGTGAAAGACAATAATGACGATCTACGACAACTCGACTGTGGTGAGAGGCTGGTATGAACTCTATTTGTTTTCATTTTTGTACATATACTCATCCATGTGAGCATGCTTAGTTGGTTCATGTGAGGTATATGTCACTTAAGAAAGTCTAGTAGTTCATGATCTCTCATGTTTAGCTCCAGTTTATTAATATGAGTAGCATGTCATAGATGTTTGCTTGCATTGTTTTATTCATAAATAGGTATGACATTGTGGTATCCTCCTATGAATAATTCACTTGAATCGACTTGGCACATGCTCACGCATGCACATGACTAGACAAAAGTCAATTAAGCCTCGATGATTTACTTTGCCTCAGAGTTCTTGTATCACTTTTATGCCTCCGTTAATTTATTTTGCCGCAAGCATGATTATGACAGTTACTGCTCTCTTGATTGTCGCTTCCCAGTCTATTGCTAGCCTTCACTTGTACTGAGCGGGAACGCTGCTCGTGCTTCCAAACCCCTAAAAACCAAGTTATTCTAGAGTGTCCACCATAAATACCTATGCATGGCATTTCAAACCATTCCAAGTAAATTCTCATGCGCTACCTTTAAACCTTCAAAATGCTTCTCCATTTGTGTCGATGTTTTATAGCTCATGAGGAAGTATGTGGTGTTTATCTTTCAACCTTGTCATTTACTCTTGACAGACTTTCATAATGGACTAGTGGCACATCCGCTTATACAATAATTTTGCAAAAAGAGCTGGCAACGGGGTTCCCAGCCCCAATTAATTAACTTTCATCAGTAATTCTCTTCACATGTTTTGCCCTGATTCATCAGTAAGCAACTTAATTTTGCAAATAGACACTCCTCCATGGTATGAGAATGTTGGAAGGCACCCGAGGATTCGGTTAGCCATGGCTTTTGTAAGCAAAGGTTGGGGGGAGTGTCACCCATAATAAAACTAAAGTACGTGTGTAAACAAAAGAGAAGAGGGATGATCTACCTTGCTGGTAGAGATAACATCCTTTATGGGAGCCGCTCTTGAAAGTATGGTTGACGAGGTAGTTGGAGTGCCCACTACCATTCGTTGACAACAACAAACACCTCTCAAAATAATTTTACTCCTGTTTAAAAAATGAAAAGCTCGAGCGCATGTTAATCCCTGCTTCCCTCTGCGAAGGGTTAATCTTTTACTTTTATGTTGAGTCACCATCCTTTCTTTGAGCACTTTCTTGAGAGTACAACTGTCATTCTTAGTATAATATGCTTGTCCCAAAATATGATTAACTGTGGTATAACTTTGATGCTTTTATCTTTGACAATCTCTACTTCTAGTCTTTCCATGAACTTCGAAGGTGCCCGAGCATTTATGTTTTGCTATACAAATACGGGCAAGCGAGATACCACTTTATCATATCCTTTTATGAACATTGCAATCCTGCTAATAGACATGATTCATGATGCTTATTATTAATTTGTTGGTACCTTTTCCATGATTTACATAGCTATTAGATGATTTTATTTGCATGTATCTTATTATGAATTGCCTAAGTACTTGTCCATATCATGAGAATATTTACATCATATGAACAAATGTGTTCGTGAAAGTTCTTTTATCGCACTCAGTTGTTAACTGAATTGCTTGAGGACAAGCAATAAGCTAAGCTTGGGGGGAGTTGATACGTCCAAAACGTATCTACTTTCCCCGAACACTTTTGCTATTGTTTTGCCTCTAATTTGTGTATTTTGGATACAACTAACACGGACTAACGCTGTTTTCAGCAGAATTGCCCTGGTGTCTCGTTTTTGTGCAGAAACTCAACTTTCAGGAAATCCCCGGAGTTTATTCCAATGGGCCTATTTTCATAGAAGAGGGACTGTAGTGACCCTGCATACCACTGCATGTTGTAGTATGCCAGTCGTTGACATAACATTCACGAAGTACCAATCCGCAAATATTACATCCCTCAGAGTAGTACAACACAACATAGCAGGTCCATAACTCATTCATTTATTACTACAAGCATAATGTACATATCATCTCGGAGCTCTTCTTGGGTCCTAAGAGGGATACTCCTGGGTTCGAGGCGAACCCATCTTAGCTTACAATATAATAGTCTTACTAGGTGATACATTTATTCCCTCGAGCAGTTAAGTACTAAGAGTTCGTACTTCTCGGTTACTACTACTACTTGGCTGGTCTAGACTTGATCTCCTCCGGAACCCTCCCCGGTTCCGTAGACTATAAGGTAGTCTACCCCTTCGACACCTCCAGAGAGGTCTGGTTCTTCATAGCCGATGAAGTCGGCTCCTTCAGGGTTGTCGTTGTCCTCCTCCAGATGGTTCAGACAATCTAAGCAGGGGATTTAAGAGTGGTATGAGTACGAGCGTACTCAACAAGTTCATTATAGAAAAGAGGTGTTTAATACACTAGCTACGATAATAGACCAGAAAGTCTAATACCAAATGCAAGTTTTGATAATCATTTCTTCAAGAGGTTGCTTTTATTTCAAAGAACTATGTCCGTCAGCCTTCACCGGTTTACTAGAACTTCATGCAGCTCCTTTCCGGCAGCGTTCGCAATTCCAAATCCCGGAACAGGGAGTGACAGGTCACGATTCATTACACTCTGCAGAGGTGTGTTGCTTTACCCATAAGAGATCTTAACCTTTGTGCCAAACGGGCAGCTTTCCTGTCCACACTTCCTATGGTGTGAGGCCCGGTATAAGGTCATAGCCAATCATATTCCTCCGCTACGTCGCACACCCACCCTTTGTTGCAAACCCCGACCCTGGGTCCTCGTCGGTCCTCTTACACCACTTAAGGATGGACCCCGACCACGACGACAGTCTGGGATCGAACCAAACTCCTTCGCCGGTAGCTGCAACCCATCATAGACCACATTACCATGGGGAATTAGAAGGGGATCCCCACCCACCAATTGTTCCGCAAGCAGCAACCGTTACGGTAAGCAACAACTATACCGTGGGGAATTAGAAGGGGCTCCCCACCCACCAATTGCTCCGCAAGATACAACCGCTACGGTAAGCGCATCCGTTGATGTACAAGAGGTGGAAATACGATTGACTATTCCGTCCCACTCCAGATCTTATGGTTAACACGAGTATTACGGCACAAGAATCACTGGACGACATTTGTTGTTTAATCCTGGATGGATATAAACCCTTGCAATGGAACCTCCACCATATCTACACAATCCATGGTTCCATTGCCCACCACTTAGTCATATTCATAGTTATGAAAATAGTGGTTTTGATTTTTATGCAATAGTGATAAACATAGTACTTTGCAAGTAATTTGATAAAGATACTCGAATGACATGAGCAAGCGATGAACTTGCCTGAACACTGCAAAGTGGTGCAGTTGGATGGTGTGGACTGACCCTTGTTCGAGATGGTCAATACTAATGAAATCACCAGCTGAATAAACTGGTGTGTGAACCTCACCCTCCATTGGTTCTTTTCCCTTCGCCTCCTCCTTGGGCTCAGTGAACTCTTCTAACATTGTATCAATTTCCCCCGACGGATGTCGGTTCAACTGAAAGAACAATGACAGAAGGTTGCGGCTGTTATCCATGTACTTAGCGGCTTCTGCTGGTTTGCGTTTTGCAAGCTTGAAGTGATTAAGCATAGGATCATCTTCCTCCTCCATATGAGGAATGTGTGCGAATTCGGAACCAATAAGCTCCTTCATCTTATGTTCCCGAATATCAGTGATGGCTCTCATTATGGCTATGTGGTAGGCTGTTCGAATGGTTCTAGCCTCACCTGCTGGCATCACTATACTCATTCCTAGGGATTCTGGAAGTCTTAGTCCTACCCTACACTTTGCCAATACTGTACCATCGTAGTACATGTATTTCATTACTTGGATTTGGGGATCGCACCCAAATTCAAGTAACATGGCACGAAGAATATCCGCGAGTCCTCCGTCATAGTCACTCAATGTTGACTCCATCAGTTTCACGTTACGTCCCGAACATGAACTTGCCATAGTTGGCTGTAGAATAGAAAGAATATAATATTAGTAATGATGCATCATAATAGAGATAATAAAGAATTATCGCACTAAAAGATATGATTGTTTTATTCTCAAGTGAATATACACCATATTTTTAGAGAATTCTTTACTAATCCTATTTGATTCCTAAAGTTCTGTCCCATTTACTAGGTTCCAACCTAAGGTCAAAGCTTTTGCTCTGATACCATCTGTGTTGACCCTGCATACCACTGCATGTTGTAGTATGCCAGTCGTTGATATAACATTCACGAAGTACCAATCCGCAAATATTACATCCCTCAGAGTAGTACAACAGAACATAGCAGGTCCATAACTCATTCATTTATTATTACAAGCCACATGTACATATCATCTCGGAGCTCCTCTTGGGTCCTAAGAGGGATACTCCTGGGTTCGAGGCGAACCCAACTTAACTTACAATATAAGAGTCTTACTAAGTTATACATTTTATTCTCCTCGAGCAGTTAAGTACTAAGAGTTCGTACTACTCGGTTACTACTACTACTACTCGGTAGGTCTAAGCTTGCTCTCCTCCGGAACCCTCCCCGGTTCCGTAGACTATGAGGTAGTCTACTCCTTCGATACCTCCAGAGAGGTCTGGTTCTTCATAGCCGATGACTTCGGCTCCTTCAGGGTCGTCGTTGTCCTCCTCCAGTCGATTCAGACAATTGATACGTCCAATTTGCATCACTATTTTATATCATAATTTGCTGTTATTCATTGATATATTTTATATTTGGAGATGATACTTATGTTATTTCATCTATTTTGCATGATTCATGATTATTGGAGGATCGCGCACCGGAGCCAGGATTCTGCTGGAAAAAGCACCGTCAGAATGCAATATTTTGGAAGATCAACAATTGACGAAAGTTATATGAAAAATCCTATTTTTCCAGAAGATGACGAGAGCCAGAAGGAGGAGCCGAGGAGGGCCACCATGGGCCCCCCTCACAGGCCGGCGCGGGCCCTGCCCTGGCCGCGCCGTCATGTGGGGAGGGGGTCCCACAGCCCCCTCTGGCCTCCTCTCCTTCGCGTATTTCTTCGTCCCAAAAACCTAAGCTCAGGGGGATAAGTCGCGAAGAGTCACAGCCGCCTCTGCGGGGCGGAGAACACCAGAGAGAAAAGAGCTCTCCGGCAGGCTGAGATCCGCCGGGGAAATTCCCTCCCGGAGGGGGAAATCGACGCCATCGTCACCGTCATCGAGCTGGACATCATCTCCATCACCATCATCATCATCTCCATCATCTTCACCGCCGTCTCCACCGCTGCACATCGTCACCGCTGTAACAATTTGGGTTTGATCTTGATTGTTTGATAGGGGAAACTCTCCCGGTGTTGATTTCTACTTGTTATTGATGCTATTGAGTGAAACCGTTGAACCAAGGTTTATGTTCAGATTGTTATTCACCATCATATCACCTCTGATCATGTTCCATATGATGTCTCGTGAGTAGTTCGTTTAGTTCTTGAGGACATGGGTGAAGTCTAAATGTTAGTAGTGAAGTATGGTTGAGTAATATTCAATGTTATGATATTTAAGTTGTGGTGTTATTCTTCTAGTGGTGTCGTGTGAACGTCGACTACACGACACTTCACCTTTATGGGCCTAGGGGAATGCATCTTGTACTCGTTTGCCAATTGCGGGGTTGCCGGAGTGACAGAAACCTAAACCCCCGTTGGTATATCGATGCAGGAGGGATAGCAGGATCTCAGAGTTTAAGGCTGTGGTTAGATTTATCTTAATTACTTTCTTGTAGTTGCGGATGCTTGCAAGGGGTATAATCACAAGTATGTATTAGTCCTAGGAAGGGCGGTACATTAGCATAGGTTCACCCACACAACACTTATCAAAACAATGAAGATTAATTAGCTGTATGTAGCGAAAGCACTAGACTAAAACCCCGTGTGTCCTCGAGAACGTTTGGTCATTATAAGTAAACAAACCGGCTTGTCCTTTGTGCTAAAAAGGATTGGGCCACTCGCTGCAATTATTATTTTCGCACTTTACTTACTCGTACTTAATTCATCTGCTACATCAAAACCCCCTGAATACTTGTCTGTGAGCATTTACAGTGAAACCTTCATCGAAACTGCTTGTCAACACCTTCTGCTCCTCGTTGGGATCGACATTCTTACTTATCGAAGATACTACGATACACCCCCTATACTTGTGGGTCATCAAGACTATTTTCTGGCGCCGTTGCCGGGGAGTGAAGCGCTATTGGTAAGTGGAATTGGTAAGGGAAATTTCTACTGTTTGTGCTGATTTTATTTCTGCCTGCTGCCATAATTCATTATGGAGAGATCTTCTCTTGAGTTTTTATTTGGAAAATCTACTACTACTGCAAAGGTAGTGGATGAGGCGCCAGGTGAGGAAGAGATACCATACAAAATACCTATGAAAATTATTGAACGTGTAGTGGATAACCGTTATACAGGGGATGGAACTGTCCACCCTGGAGATCATTTACTGTTCTTACATGAATTATGCGGTTTATTTAAGTGTGCATGTATTACTATGGATGAAGTGAGGAAGAAACTATTCTCTATATCGCTGTCTGGTAAAGCGGCGCATTGGTATAAATTACTGGATAATGGGGATTCTCTTGAATGGAATGATATTGTGCCCCAGTTTTATTCTAAGTTCTATCCTCCAAGTGAAATTCACAAGGATCGGAACCGCATATATAATTTTTGGCCTCATGATGGAGAGAGTATTTCCCAAGCGTGGGGGAGATTGAAGTCTCTAATGCTCAAATGCCCCATTCATGAGCTTCCTGGTAATATTATTATTGATAATTTCTATGCAAGACTTTCTTTTGAAGACAAGACCTTGCTGGATACTTCTTGTTCTGGATCATTCACGCGCAATAAAGAAGAGTTTAAAAGGGACCTTCTTAATCAGATCCAGGAAAATACTGAAGGATGGGAGAACGACAAAGATAGAGAATCAGTTATAAATTATGATTATAAATGCATTGAAGCTTTTATGGATACTGATAAATTTCGTAATATGAGTGCTACTTATGGTCTTGATTCTCAAGTTGCTGCAAATCTTTATAAAGCTTTTGCCTCTCATTATGAATTGCCTAAGAAGAACTTTGATAAGTATCATGAACCGTATAAAGATAAAATTGATTCATCTATTAATAAATGTGTTGTAGTTGAAACTGTTGATCATGTTATTCCTAAAGCTTATATTGAAAAAACTCCTTTCCCTGCTAAAATGAAGGAGTACTCTGTTATAAATAGTGCGGTTCATAAAAGTGAAAAGAAACCTATAGAACCTAAAGAACAAATAAAAGTTGAACCTGCTGTTGCAATAGTTAAAGATCTTATGACTGAAAATGTGGAGGATGGTCATATTATTTTCTGTGAAGATGCTTCTAATATTGTTTCACATCCTAATAAGTCAAGCTAGTGTTCCTATGTTATCTGTTAGAATTGGAGATCATTGTTATTATGGTTTATGTGATATTGGTGCAAGTATTAGTGCTATTCCTTATGAGCTTTACACGGAGATTATGCACGAAATTGGTTCTTGTGAACTTGAAGATATTGATGTGGTTATTCAGCTGGCTAATAGAGAAACTATTTCTCGAATTGGTATTGTTCGAGATGTGGAAGTTCTATGCGGTAAGATTAAATATCCTGCTGACTTTTTGGTGCTTGGTTCTGCTGCCAGTAAATATTGTCCTATCATTTTTGGTAGACCTTTTCTAAATACTTGTGGAGCTATTATAGATTGCAAGAAAGAGAAAATTTTGACTAAATTTGCTGGTGAATCTTATGAGTTTAACTTCTCTAAATTTACCAAAACTCCTTATAAAGCTGATTTGCCTAATAATGATTTTAGAGTTGAACAGTGTGCATCTATAGCTCTTGCTCCTAATAATCCTTTGCAGCAGCATTTGGAGAATAGTGAGAGTGAAGTTTTTAGGGAAGAAAGAGATGAGCTTGATGAAATTTTCCTTCGTCAACCTATTCTTAAGCATGATTTACCGGTAGAAGATCTGGGTACAACACCACCACCAAAGGAAGATCCTGTCTTTGATTTAAACCATTGCCTGATAATCTTAAATATGCTCATATTGATGATAAGAAAATATATCTTGTTATTATTAGTTCTAAGCTTACAGAGTTTGAAGAAGAAAGGTTATTGGAAATACTGAAGAAACACCGAGGTGCTATTGGCTACACTCTTGATGACTTGAAGGGGATTTCTCCCTCTATTTGCCAACATGCCATTAATATGGAAGATGATGCGAAGCCTGTTGTTGAACCTCAGCGTCATCTAATTCCTAAGATGAAGGATGTGGTAAGAAATGAGGTATTAAGACTTCTTGAAGCTGGTATTATATATCCTATTGCTGATAGTAGATGGGTTAGTCATGTGCATTGTGTTCCTAAGAAAGGAGGAATGACTATTGTGCCTAATGATAATGATGAGCTCATACCTCAAAGAGTAGTTGTAGGGTATAGAATGTGTATTGATTATCGAAAAGTTAATAAAGTTACTAAGAAAGATCATTACCCTTTGCCTTTTATTGATCAAATGTTAGAAAGGTTGTCTAAGAATACTCACTTTTGCTTTCTTGATGGTTATTCTGGGTTTTCACAAATTGCTGTTAAAACTAAGGATCAAGAGAAAACCACTTTCACTTGTCCCTATGGAACTTATGCTTATAGACGTATGCCTTTTGGTTTATGTAATGCCCCTGCTACTTTTCAAAGATGCATGTCTGCTATTTTTCATGGCTTTTGCGAGAGTATTGTAGAGGTATTCATGGATGATTTTTCTGTCTATGAGAATTCTTTTGATAATTGCTTGCGGAACCTTGATAAAGTTTTGTAGAGATGTGAAGAAACTAACCTTGTTCTTAATTGGGAGAAATGCCACTTTATGGTTAATGAAGGAATTGTATTGGGACATAAAATTTCTGAGAGAGGTATTGAAGTTGATAGAGCTAAAGTTGAAGCAATTGAGAAGATGCCCTACCCTAGGGATGTTAAAGGTATTCGTAGTGTTCTTGGTCATGCTGGGTTTTATAGGAGGTTTATTAAAGACTTCTCCAAGATTTCAAAGCCTCTTACTAATCTTCTTCAAAAAGACGTACCTTTTGTTTTTGATGATGATTGTAAGGAAGCTTTTGAAACTCTAAAGAAAGCCTTATCAACTGCTCCTATAGTTGAACCTCCTGATTGGAACTTACCTTTTGAAATTATGTGTGATGCTAGTGATTTTGCTGTAGGCGCTGTTCTTGGACAGCGAGTAGATAAAAAATTGAATGTTATTCATTATGCTAGTAAAACCCTTGATGCTGCTCAAAGAAATTATGCTACTACTGAAAAAGAATTGTTAGCTGTAGTCTTTGCTTGTGATAAGTTTAGATCCTATATTGTTGACTCAAAAGTTACTATACATACTGATCATGCTGCAATCAGATACCTTATGCAAAAGAAAGATGCTAAGCCAAGGCTTATTAGATGGGTACTTCTGTTGCAAGAATTTGATTTACATATTGTAGATAGGAAAGGTGCTGATAATCCTGTTGCTGATAATTTGTCTAGATTGGAAAATATTGCTTATGATCCTGTTCCTGTTAATGATAGTTTTCCAAATGAACAATTGGCTGTAATAAAGGTGAGCTCGCGAGACAGTCCTTGGTATGCTGACTATGCTAACTTTATTGTTTCCAAGTACTTGCCTCCAACCTTTTCAGCTCAGCAAAGGAGGAAATTTTTTTATGACTTGAGGCATTATTTCTGGGATGACCCACACTTATATAAAGAAGGAGTGGATGGTATTCTGCGAAGATGTGTTCCCGAATATGAACAGCAAGAGATATTGAGTAAATGTCATGGTAGTGCTTATGGAGGACATCACGCCGGAGATAGAACCGCGCAAAAGGTTCTACAGTCAGGTTTTTATTGGCCAACCTTCTTCAAAGATGCAAGGAAGTTTATTTTATCTTGTGATGAATGTCAAAGGGTTGGTAACATCTCCAGACGCAATGAAATGCCTATGAATTATACTCTTGTTATTGAACCGTTCGATTGTTGGGGATTTGACTTCATGGGACCTTTTCCCTCTTCAGAAGGTAACACTCATATACTTGTTGCTGTTGATTATGTTACTAAATGGGTGGAAGCCATACCTACAAAAAGTGCTGATGGTGCGACCTCTTTAAGAATGCTTTTAGATATTATTTTTCCTCGATTTGGAGTTCCTAGATATATTATGACTGATGGAGGTTCTCATTTTATTCATGGTGGTTTTAGAAAAACTCTTGCTAAATATGGTATTAATCATAGAATTGCTTCCGCTTATCATCCTCAAACTAGTGGGCAAGTAGAACTATCAAATAGAGAAATTAAATCTATCTTGCAAAAGACTGTTAATAAAACTAGAAAGAATTGGGCTAGTAAATTGAAGGAAGCACTATGGGCTTATAGAACTGCTTATAAAAATCCCATGGGAATGTCACCTTATAAAATGGTTTATGGAAAAGCTTGTCATTTACCTTTAGAACTAGAGCACAAAGCTTATTGGGCTGTAAGAGAATTAAATAAAGATCCTAAACTAGCCGGTAAGAAAAGGTTGCTGCAATTGAGTTCTCTAGATGAATGGAGAAGTGAAGCTTATGAAAATGCTAAACTCTTTAAAGAGAAAGTTAAAAAATGGCATGATAGAAGGATTATCAAAAGATAATTTAATATTGGGGATAAATTCCTATTGTATCGGTCTCGTCTCAGATTCTTTGCAGGGAAATTACTCTCGAAATGGGAAGGACCATATGTCGTTGAGGAGGTGTATCGTTCAGGAGCAATTAAAATTAGCTCTCTCCAAGGCATTGCGGGACATCAACAATCTAAGCAGGGGATTTAAGAGTGGTATGAGTACGAGCGTACTCAACAAGTTCATTATAGAAAAGAGGTGTTTAATGCACTATCTACGATATCAGACCAGAAAGTCTAATACCAATGCAGTTTTTGATAAACATTTTTTCAAGAGGTCGCTTTTATTCCAAAGAACTATGTCCGTCAGCCTTCACCGGTTTACTAGAACTTCATGGAGTTCCTTTCCGGCAGCGTTCGCAGTTCCAAATCCCGGAACAGGGAGTGATATGTCACGATTCATTACACTCTGCAGAGGTGTGTTGCTTTACCCATAAGAGATCTTAACCTTGGTGCCAACCGGGCAGCTTTCCCGTCCACACTTCCTTCCGTGTGAGGCCCGGTATAAGGTCTAGCCAATCATGTTCCTCCGCTACCTCGAACACCCACCCTTTGTTGCATACCCCGACCCTGGGTCCTCGCCGGTCCTCTTATACCAATTAAGGGTGGACCCCGACCACGACGACAGTCTGGGATCGAACCAAACTCCTTCGCCGGTAGCTGCAACCCATCATAGACCGCAATACCGTGGGGACTTAGGACTCCCCAGCCTCACCGCTTGCTCCTTCGGGTGACAAGTGTACTACGTACAATGCCGTGGGGACTTAGGACTCCCCAGCCTCACCGCTTGCCCCCTTGGATTACAAGTGTACGACGGTAAAGCGCGTCCGTTGATGAACGAGAGGTGGAAACACTTTTGACTACTCCGTCCCACTCCGGATCTTATGGTTAACACGGTTGTTACGGCACAAGAATCACTGGACGACATTTGTTGTTTAATCCTAGATGGATATAAACCCTTGCAATGGAACCTCCACCATATCAACACAATCCATGGTTCCATTGCCCACCACTTAGTCATATTCATAGCTATGAAAATAGTGGTTTTTCTTTTTATGCAATAGTGATAAACATAGTACTTTGCAAGTAATTTGGTAAAAATACTCAAATGGCATGAGCAAGCGATGAACTTGCCTGAACACTGCAAAGTGTTGCAGCTGGATGGTGTGGACTGACCCTTGTCCTCTGTTGCTGAAAAATAGCATCATTGTCCGATAAGGGCAATGGTTAAAGAAGCAATTATGCATGATTCAGCTTTTAGGGTTGTTTCCCCCTTCCGGTGTTTTTATCATTTCATGTGAGAGGTTAATACTAAGAATGATTTAGGGATACTCTGTTTAGGTAAAATACAACCTTCAAATGTTGTCAAGGTGTTTTTAAAGTCTAAAAGCATTTATGGACTAATTTTCATTATTGAAAATATAAGGTGTGATTTATATGATTATTTTAATCATCAAATTTGGACTTAATCTTGTTTTTCTCCAACAATTCCTTATCATATTTTATTATGATAGACAATTTTATCCTGAGTAGTTTTCATATTTTTAATTATTTTTTTAGAGCTATTTATCATTTTCTATGTATTTTCAAAGTTTCATGTTTAAATGAATTTGTGAAAAGTCTAAAATGCCCCTGGGCCCACTTGTTAGGGTGGCCCAGCGGGTTGAGTCTAACCCGAGCCGTCCCAACTGGCTCGGTCGGAATCAGTCGCTCTCTTCCTCTCCCCTCTCGCGAAACCCTAGCCCTTCGAGCTCTGGCGACTCCCGCGTCGCCGCCGCCTTCGCCGATTTTCTCCGGCCATCTCCGGCCATCGCCGGCGGTGAGATGTGGCGCATCTGAACCGCCGTTCGACGGCGCTTAAGATCCATCGCGTCGATCTGTTCTTTGTCGCCTCCTCGTTTCTTCCCCAACTCCTCTGCTCGTCTGGCCGTGGTGATCCGCGGCGATTCGTCGCCGCCGACGATCCTGGCGCCGTGGCGCGGCCGTGTGCCTCGCCGTGGTGATGATGGGGCTCTTGCGCCCGGCGACGCCTGGCCTGGCTGCGGCCTAGCGCTGCCGTGGTCGGCCCGTGCCGCCGTGCCGCCATGGGCACATCGCGGTGCTCTGCTCCAGGTATGTTCGCCTCCTTATCTCCTGTCTTCTCTACCTCCTCTCCTCACTCTGGATGCCTGGGCATCCATCTTGTAGTGCTGCTGCTGCTACGCCTCTGTGCCTTGCGCCATGCCTGCTCTGGTGCTGTGCTAGCTGCTGCTGCCTACATGCGCCATGACTCCTAGCTGTTGTACTTGCTCTACTGCTATGCGTATGTGATACGTCAAAAACGTATCTACTTTCCCGAACACTTTTGCTATTGTTTTGCCTCTAATATGTGTGATACAACTAACACGGACTAACGCTGTTTTCAGCGGAATTGCCCTGGTGTCTAGTTTTTGTGCAGAAACTCAACTTTCAGGAAAATCCCCGGAGTTTATTCCAATGGGCCTATTTTCATAGAAGAGGGACGGAGCCAGAAGATCAGAAGGAGGGGGGCCACGAGGCGGCCACCCCATCAGGCGGTGCGGCAGGCCCCTGGGCCGCGCCGGCCTATGGTGGCGGCGCCTCGGGCGGCCCCCGACGCTCCCCTTTCGACTACTTAAGGGTTTCGACCTAAAAACGCACGGGGGGTTAGACGAAATTGCCAGAAGCCATCCAGAACACCGCCGCCATCGCGAAACTCCGTCTCGGGGCCAGAAACTCCGTTCTGGCACTCCGCCGGGACAGGGAATTTGAGGAGATCATCGCCATCATCACCACCGAGGCCTCTCCATCGACCAGCCATGTTTCCCCCATCCATGTGTGAGTAATTCCCCCGCTGTAGGCTGAAGGGGATGGTAGGGATTGGATGAGATTGGTCATGTAATAGCATAAGATTGTTAGGGCATAGTGCCTAGTGTCTGTAATTGGTACTTTGATGATATTGTTGCAACTTGTTATGCTTAATGCTTGTCACTAGGGCCCGAGTGCCATGATCTCAGATATGAACATGTTATTGTTTCATGATGATATTAATTGTTTTATGATCTTACCTGCAAGTTGTATACACATATTGTTGTCCGGAACCCGAGGCCCCAAAGTGACAGAAATTGGGACAACCGGAGGGGAAGGCGGTGATGTGAGGATCACATGTGTTCACGGAGTGTTAATGCTTTGCTTCGGTGCTCTATTAAAAGGAGTACCTTAATTTCCAGTAGATTCCCTAGAGGCCCGGCTGCCACCGGCTGGTAGGACAAAAGATGTTGTGCAAGTTTCTCATTGCGAGCACGTACGACTAAATATGGAACACATGCCTATGGATTGTTTAGTACTTGGATACTATTTTATTACTATCTGCAAATGCCCTACTTTGATTGTTACATGAGTTTCTCTCATCCATGCAACGCCCGTTCATCCATCCATGTGCCTACAGTATTTTAATCCTGCTGTTTACTATAATCACTACTGCTGTCTTTGTTACACTGCTGCTGATATTTCGCTACTGCTAGTGCTATAAAACTGTTACTACTGATAAACTCTTGCGATCAAGTCTGTTTCCAGGTGCAGCTGAATTGACAACTCCGCTGTTAAGGCTTACAAATATTCTTTGGCTCCCCTTGTGTCGAATCAATGAATTGGGTTTTACTTCCCGCGAAGACTTTTGCGATCCCCTATACTTGTGGGTCATCAAGACTATTTTCTGGTGCCGTTGCCGGGGAGCATAGCTTTATTTGGAAGTTCACTTGGATTGATATTGTTCGCCGCAAATTCTCCATCATGGGTAAACCTCGCGATCCTAAAGTCGCCATACTACCATCCACTACAAGAAAAGGTACAACTCGGAGTACCTCTGCTGCTCTTGATTCACCATCTGTGATAAGTCAACTTGTTTCACCACCACAAGCTGCACATGCTGGTACTTCTGGTGAATCTGAAAATTCTTATAATTTTGATGATGCTTCTGCTGTGCTTGATGATAGTGGTTCATTGGGATCTTTTCTAGATGCTACAATTGCTAGGTCTAGACAAATTGAAAATACTGAAACTCCTAATGAAAATACTGCTACACCTGTTAATTCACCTGAGTCTGTTGAATACTTGATATATTTTATAGTGGACTAACCATTGAGTCTAGAGCATATTTGGATAGTTGTGCTGGTTGTGTTTTCAGGAAAAGAACTCCAGACGAAGCTGAAGAATTATTGGCTATAATAGGCCAGAATCATGATGATTGGACTACACCTGAACCAACCCCAACGCCAATATTGAAGAAGAGGGGTTTGATTAAACTTAATGATGAAGATAGGGAAGCCAAGAAATCTCTTAAGGAGAAAGGTATTAAATCTGAAGATGTGAAGAATTTACCTCCCATAGAAGATTTATGTAAGATAATTCCCCCTTCATCCATGATTGAGGTAAATTCTCTTCAATGCTTTACTAGGGAAGATATTCCATATTCAAAACCTCCTGCTCAATGCTTAGATGAGTTTGATAATTATATTGTTAAGCAAGAAAATTTTAATATGAGAGTAGAGAATCATTTAATGGAAAATTCTCAAGCTATTAGTAATTTGCATGATATTGTGGAGAGAACCTCCAATGATGTTAAGATGCTTGTTAAACATTTTCAAATGATTCAAACCAAATTGATCAACTCACTAAAGTGCAAAATGACTTATTAAAAAATAGTTCTAAAGAAAAACATGCTTATGAAGTAACAACTAGAGGCGGTGTTTCTACTCAGGATCCTCTATATCCTGAGGGGCATCCCAAAAGAGTTGAACAAGATTCTCAACGAACTGAAACTAGTGCTCCTTCTAAGAAAAGAAAAAGAAACATAAAAAAGTTGTAGAATCCTCTGAGCCTGTTAATGATCCTAATAGTATTTCTATTTCGGATGCTGAAACTGAAAGTGGTAATGAACATGATAAAGATAATGATAAGAATGATGCTTCTGATAAAGAAGAAGTTGAAGATGAACCTGAAAAGCATGCTAAAAATAAAAAGTATACTAAAGAAGACTTTATTGCTAAGAAACATGGTAATGAAAGGGAACCTTGGGTTCAAAAGCAAATGCCTTTTCCTGCTAAGAAACTAAAATCAAAGGAAGAAGAACACTATAATAAATTTTGTGATTGGATGAAACCTTTATTCTTGCAAATCCCTTTGACTGATGCTATTAAATTGCCTCCTTATTCAAAGTATATGAAAGATATTGTCTCTAACAAAAGGAAAATTCCTAATGAGGAGATTTCCACTATGCTTGCTAATTACTCTTTCAATGGCAAAGTTCCAAAGAAGCTGGGCGACCCAGGTACACCGACTATTCCTTGTTCTATTAAGAATAATTATGTTAGAACTGCTCTATGTGATTTGGGAGCAGGTGTTAGTGTTATGCCTTTTTCTCTTTACAAGAGACTTTATTTAGATAATTTGATACCAACTGATATATCTTTGCAAATGGCTGATAAATCTACTGCTATTCCTGTTGGTATATGTGAGGATGTTCCTGTTCAAGTTACTAATAACTGCTTGATATTAACTGATTTTGTTGTGTTGGAAATGCCTGAAGATGATAATATGTCTATTATTCTTGGGAGACCTTTTCTTAACACCGCAGGGGCTGTTATTGATTGCAATAAAGGAAAAGTTACTTTCAATGTTGATGACAAGGAACATACTATTTATTTTCCCAAGAGGATTGATAAAGTATGTGGAGTTAATACAATTTCTAATGTGAGAACTATCAAAGTGGGAGTTATTGATTGTCCTATATATGAGCCCAAAGAAGGATATCAAAATATTATGATTGGATCCATATCAATACAATACAAGGTAACATGATTGATTTGAGGTTTATTTCATCTTATGCTATGTAAAATTTATTTGGTGGCAAGACTTGATCAATCTTGTTAACAAATACATTTTGGGATTTCTATTTTCGTGCCCTCGGTTCCTTAGTTGTGCTCAGTTTTCCCCAGCCCCTTAGTTTTTCCTCACTTTTCCCCAAGTCCTTGTTTGAAACCCGCAGAAGGCAGCTCAGACGGCAGGATTCCCGTTAAGTTGACCGCTCCGTTCTGACGTGTGGGGCCGCGTCGTGTGGGCCCGCGTCGCGTGGGGCTGGTAGAAAGGGACCGCGTGGGACAGGACGAGATAGCGTTTGGTTGCACATGAGCAGGAGCTAGGTTTTGTCTCTCTCGGCCATTGGCATTTCCCTTTTAAGAGTACCTTTTCTGCCTCCTTCTCTCTGCCTTTTTTCACATAATTAGTATCAAATCTAGAGAAGCTTGCATTTCTGTCTTTCTTCAATTATTATTTGTGCCTTTTGGCCCTGGTTGTTTTCCCAATATGGCAGCAAATCTAGTAGGGAGCCCAATCTAGTACTCCATCTGGTCCATATGTATGTAGTTAAATCTAGAAGCAAATCTACAGGGAATGTACGATAAATTCACAAGGTCATATAGTAGAATAGGGATAGATAATATAGATAATAAGCTGCATTCAGCAGCCAAACATAGTAGGGTTCAAGGTTCTTCACAGCAGTACAGCACCATCATACTAACAACATAACAACGAGGGATCCCTAGCTAACAACAAAGGGATCCCAACAACAAAATGGAGGAGGCAGCAGCAGCACACGTCCAGGACTCCGCCTACCCCATCTGCCTCTGCCTCCACTTGTTGCTCCCCTTGGGAGCCTTGGGCTTGAGCGGAGGCATGCGCCCGCCGGAGATCTCCACCCGCTGGATGCTGCGGAGGTGCATGCCGAGCGCCAAGTGCTTGGCACGGAAGGAGTTGGGGTTCACCGACGCGCCGACCTTGGGGTTGGTGTGGCCGATGTTCTCGGCATGCGTGAGGATGCAGTTGAAGTCAGTGCCGCCGAGCCTCCTAGTGCAGAAGGAGCACCTGTAGACACCCTTGGCGACATCGAGGTAGGAGACATACTGGCCGACCTGCAGCCTCCGCAGCACCTGGCGAGTCTTGACGTCATGGTGCTCGTCGTCGCTGCCGACGTCGCTGCCAGACAGCTGATCCATATCAAACGGGAATTTATTAGTGAATGAGTTGCAAACGTGCATGATAACAAAGTTAGGAAAAACAGAGGCAGCCTCAGTTAGAGTGGACACGATTATATGTCTACAGGGACGGTGTAAACGAACCAAAGCTCATGCACAACAGATTTGTACACAAAAATGGTTCGCTGAACCCTCCCTGTAAAAATCTGTGCCCACCGATTCATCATAGGCAAAGAAACAGATTCCAGATCTGAACTTGAACACATTCCAGATTATTTGCAAAATTAAACGGTTGATATCTTTTGATTCGTGCATAAAATAACTGATTGAGATCCTATGATTACTTGCATAAATTAACTGATTGAGATCCCATTATTACTTGCATAAATTAACCGAACGGCCGAAACCCAAATCTTGAACGAAATCAAGGAGGGATCAAAGCAAAATGGAATAAAATCGGCGCAAATATTAGCCCAATACTCATCCATCCACAGATCCATCTACACCAGCACAAATAGGGTTCAAAAAGGAATGGGGAACAAAAAAGGAAGCAAACCGTAGTTACCTCGTTCCATGGGTCCTCTATGGAGGTGTCGTAGCGGTTCGGGGGCGGGACGTACGGCACCGGCTCATAGGGGTCCCATCCCGGCGGGATCTGACCGCGACCGGCGGCAGCAGCCTCCGATGCACCGGCGGAGGCGGCGGCGACGTCCGTTGAGGGGACGGCGGCGACGTCCGTTGAGGGGACGGCGTCGAAGAGGGAGGCGTCGCGCTTGGAGCCGACGGCGCCGTGGACGATGGGATTGGCATTCTCCTTGTCCATCTCGCCGGCAGAGGAGAGGGAGAGGGTTTTTTGCTTTGGAGAAGATGATGGGACATGAGAGAGGCGGCGTTGCGTAGGCGAGTGAGAGTGACAGAGATAGTGGGAGGAGGCGTCTATAAAGGCAAGGGGTGGTTAATGCGACCCGCGTCCTACGCGTCCACCGCTGCACGTCTGCACGTCTTGGACTTCTGCAATGCACCACGCGTCCACGATTGCACGTCTTCGACTTCTGCACCGCGACCGGCGTCTACGCGTCAAATATTGCACGTCTTTCATTTCTGCACCGCAACACGCGTCCTCGAGTCTAACCCTGGAAATTTAGATATACTCAGGTATAACCTCGAGCATTATACTAGCATTTTTTGTGTGCTCAGTTTTCCCCTTGAGTGCTAATACTGGCTAGTGCAATATGCTCAGTTTTACCCTCAAGTAGCTGGTCAACAGACAGTCAACAAATGGGATTAACTAGTTAAATGAGTCATTTAATGTGCAAAAATTCCGAAAAATAGTGGCACATACTCATGGAGTCTTCACCACAAATTACCAGTTCTCAAAACATAGATAAGTCATAGATAAATCAAGTTTTACCACAAATTGCCACTTCTCAAAGGCCTTCTCAAATCACCTAGTAGCTATGAAGGTGCATGGTTTTCCACAATAAGCCCTTCCCAAAACAGCTTTCCCCAAAACATACTTTGTCTAAATGAGGCCACAATTCTCACACTCATGTATATTTGTATTGCAAATAGTTTGAGATAGGCCAAGATGGGTTTTATTCTACAAAACACGCATTTTCCATTTTTTAAATCTCATATTTGAATCCCTTAGTCTGTTTATTACATAGGTGCCCTTGGTTTCTTGATACTACTCAGTTTTGCCCTCTCCCTCCACAAATTCTCTCACACGTGCAACATTGCCCTGATTGGTCTAGCCCATGTCACGCGGATCGTGCCCGCCGACCGTTGATCGTATGATCTAACGGGCAGGATAACCCCTCTCTCTCTCGTTGTCGGTTACCCTCCACTCTCTAAGTTTGCTAAATGGCGGTTTTCTGTATTTATTTTCACGCGCTAAAAATTATAAACTCTTTTAGGCATTACTTTTCACGCAAAAAATGATAAACCATCACCGATTTGTTGTAGCCATAAATTTTCACGCAAAAAATGATAAACCGTCCCGATTTGTTGTAGCCATTAATTTTCACGAAAATCCCAAATGATAAACCATCACCGATTTGTTGTAGCCATTAATTTTCACGCAAAAAATGATAAACCATCACCGATTTGTTGTATCCATTACCTTTCACGCAAAAAATGATAGACCATCACCGATTTCTTGTAGCCATTACTATTCACGGTAAAAATGATAAACGAACCAATCTATCTATCTCTGTATTTGAAGTTTGGAAGGGTTCACCATCTAGTTATGTTAACTTTCGAGGTTTTGACCTGAAAACAAATGGGTATTATAAAGGGAAATAAAAGTTCAAAAAATGTAAAAACGAAACAATCTACCTATCTTTGTATAGAAGATCGTCTGTATGATTTTTGAGGTCATTTAGAGAAGGTAGAAAAAAATCCCTTTTGAGAAGGTCGAAAAAACCTAACTTGTTACAAAAGCTGGTTTCAGTGAGACCTAACCAAATTTGGCATACATTATTCCATATCTATAACAACAAGGAATATCTAAAAGGGAAAGTTTCACAAAATTTGAAATTTATGGCGAAAATGATGCCATACATGATGCTGTTTTTCGAGGTTTTGACCTGAAAATCAATTGGATATTATAAAGGGAAATAAAAAGTTCGAAAAATATAAAAACGAAACAATCTATCTATCTATGTATAGAAGATCAGCTGTATGAAATTTGAGGTCATTTAGAGGAGGTAGAATAAATCACCTTGTTAGAAAAGCTGGTTTCAGTGAGACGAAACGGCATGCGTTTAAGCAAAGTGATTTTTTCGAACATCTCCAAATGATCCCAAATTTGCCATACATGATGCCATACGTGTAACAACAAGGAACCCTATTTAAAAAGTGTCAAAAAAGTATAGCTCTATCAAAAAGAACCTCACCATGGCGCTAGTATAATTTTGGGCTTAGTTACAAACTTTCGTTACCTAACCTTCAACACGAAACTTGTTTCAAATCACTTTTGGCGTACAAGAAACAAATCCCTCCTTGATTCGAGCACCACAGCCTCCAAACTTTGCCGATGCCGATATCGGCATGGTCAGAACGGCTATGCTCGACGCCACTGCTAGGTCACCGTCGGGATGCACCCTCAATCCCGTCCCCTCATTCGATCACTGACACACCAGAGATACCACCGAGGCCAATGCCGAACGTACATGCTGATGCCAATGCCGAACATGCATCCACGCCGATGTGGGCACGGCCACGCCGCCCCGCTATGTTGGACGCCATAGACCACCGCGAGGTCTTTCCCTTCGCCACCACACTCTTCTAGCACCCATCTATACACGCCAGAAAGGAGAGACACTAGTTTTCTCTACATTGCTCGCGTTCGTGTCAGACACGGTCAGTCAAAGTTTTGAGGTAGTCGTCGATGTCGTTGACCATTTCTTTTCTTCTTTGCATGGTTAAACGCGTCTAGTTCATATCTATCTAATGCGTCTGGGCTCGCCTCATGCAGTTCTTTGTGGACGTCGATCTCATCTCGGCACTCCGCAGGCCACCTCCTCCGTGCCATCGCTGTAGAGCTCCGTTTAAAAATCTATTCCTACCCGTGTATTGCCCCTTGTATCAGCGCCATGGCCCACTTGTCATTCGATATACCGAAGCCCCACTCGTGCGTGTTTTGGTCAGGGATACAGCGATGCTTACGGTCAAACAAAGATGGATGGTCTGACGTGTCTTTGCGGGCTCTACATGGCCCCACTAGTCAGAAGATAACGGTCAACCGTCGGGCAACCGGCTGTTACAGCATCTATGATGGTTTCAGACAAGGTCTTGGGGAAAACTGAGGAAAAACTAAGGAGCTGGGGAAAACTGAGCACAACTAAGGAACCGAGGGCACGAAAATAGAAATCCCATACATTTTATATGCATAGAGGAACTAAACAACATTTCTTTCTTCACCCACTTGTTTTACTTGCTGTAGCACTATTTGTTTTGCAAAGTTCTTTAGTTGTTTAGAAGTTTGAAAATCTTTTTCTGCCCAGTAATAATAATTTTAACACCCAGAAATGTGCATTTTTCAAAGTTTTCAAAAATTCACAAAAATTATACCGTTGGTCTTATTTTTCGAAGAGCCATCTGGGAGCACCTGGGGCTGACCAGTGGGGCACCCCAGGGCTGCACCCCACCAGCCGGTGCAGCCAAGGAGGGGGCGCGCCACCCTGTGGTTGGGGCCCCTCCTTTACCCACTAATTCATCTCTTCCTCCCATTCTACTCTCCCTCCCGAAAAAACTCGTACCAACTTTCTCTCACTCGCATTTTTGCTCAAGAGCTCAGGATTTCTCGATCTCTTTGCTCAGCCCAGATTTCTGTCTGAAATTTGGCACATTTGCTCTCCGGTATGTGACTCCTTCGATTATCCAATTAGAATTTTGTTTGGTAGAGTATATCTTGAATATTTTGCTGCTGTAGGTAACATGTTAAGTGAGCTTGCATGCTTGTTCTAAGTTGTAAAAAATAGTTTTGATGCATGTTTAGTACTCTACCAAGTTCCTATAGTAGTTTCCCTCAATTATATGTCTCCAAATCAACTTTTATAATGTTTGTTGAAAATTTTCAGAAAAGGAAGATGGACAACCATACCTTTGGAGAGATGTTCAAAAGGGAGACGACAAGCACGGGGAGGCCCTCAAGGGCATCCACTCGAATTAGACGATCCTATAATGAGGATGTCATCGCACCGAGCTTCGAAGTTGAAGAGGATAATGGAGTCCCTAATGCTTCATCTTTTCCATGTTATAACTTTTTAAGTAATGCAGGGCTGCTTGATGATTTCTTGGTCCTCATCAATAATGTGGGCTTAACCACCTATATGGAAGATGAGAGGGATCAATACTACATGCTAACTAAAATCTTTGTTGAGAGCTTTCAGTTCAACAACAAACACTATCAACCATCAGTTACATTCAGAATTTATGATAATCCTATTACTATGAAGTTGAAGGATTTTTGTACTGCATTGGATATTGCCCCTGTAGGTACAGCGAAGAAGATTGAGAAGAGTCCCAAGGCTTTGACGGAGCTCTATCGAGAAGTCACCAATGATGACAACCGCACCATTCAGCGCGGCAAGATAAGAAACATTCAACTCCCTGCCATTAGATATTTCGCTTACTATCTTGCTACTAGCATTCTTGGTAGGGAGAACACTAGCAACATTTCTAGCTACCATCATGCTTTCTTAGTTGCTGCACTTACTGGAAAAACACCTTATCATCTTGGTGCTCTTGTTGCCCGTCGTTTGTCCACTAGGGGGCCTATTTTTTGAGGAATTGTTGCCTCACGTATTTTGGCAGATCTTCCTCTTGACCCTACTGATGTGAAATTAACTCCTATAAGGCTTGATATTGCTGCTATGAAGAGTCACCAATTTGTTACAACTGATTGTTTAGATAATATTGTCTATAAAATGTTTTTTATTGATGGGGATGAGAGGGAAATCCCTTTGCCGCAAACAGTTTTGTTCGATATTCACAGGAAACCGTGGTCGCGCTCTAAGGAGGAGGTGGATGAGCAGCTGAGGATCCATGGCTTCCACCAGCAGCATGACTCTGAGGACGCCGAGCCCTCCTACGGGTACACGGTCACGTATCCTGGTGCATCTTCCAGCACATACCCAGAACAGGATCCATCTTCGTCGTACTACGGAGGTGCCACTTCATGGGCACCATGGGATTGATCTCCACTTAGGCCAAAAGCCTAAACTTGGGGGGAGGTATACCAGCATCACTCATTCATTGCATATTATAGTTGCTGGATACTTGTACATACTTGTTTAGCTTCTTAAAGTGGTTTTCTAATAAGAGGGAGATGATATTTGGGGAAGTGCTGCCTGAATACAGATTCTTGACTTATACCAAAAAAATTCTCAAAAACATCCAGAATGTTATTTTGTGAAGCCAATTTTTGTGCTTGTTCCCCAGGTTATTATCTAACTTTCATTAGTTGAACACTTTTCGAGCTGAGCAGCGGAAGAATTTACTAAAAATCGATTACTGTACTGCTGTCAAGTTTGACGAATTTCTGCTGCTTTGTGTTTATGCGACTCTTTTAGTTTTCATTTTCTTGTTTTTGCTTTGTTTCTTTCCTAAAACACAAAAAGACCAAAAATATTTCTGTTGTTTCTCTTCACCATTTGTTTATTTTGGTTTCTTGCTCCTATTTTGCTTTATTTGCTATCGTTGGTTTGCTATAAGAAATCCAAAAAGATTTTGCTTTGTTTGCTTGTTTCCTTTTGTTCTTGTTTCCAATTCAAAAACACCAAAAATATTTGTTGTTCTTCTTTGGTTTTGTAAAGTTCATTATGGAGTTCAGCGGTCTTCGGTGGCTGGAGCTTGGTTTTCATTCCATATTATTCAAGCTACACAAGTGAAAGACAATAATGACGATCTACGATAACTCGACTGTGGTGAGAGGCTGGTATGAACTCTATTTGTTTTCATTTTTGTACATATACTCATCCATGTGAGCATGCTTAGTTGGTTCATGTGAGGTATATGTCACTTAAGAAAGTCTAGTAGTTCATGATCTCTGATGTCTACGCACGCTTCTTTTCCTCTAGACAGTGTTGGGCCTCCAAGAGCAGAGGTTTGTAGAACAGCAGCAAGTTTTGCCTTAAGTGGATCACCCAAGGTTTATCGAACTCAGGGAGGAAGAGGTCAAAGATATCCCTCTCAAGCAACCCTGCAATCACGATACAAGAAGTCTCTTGTGTCCCCAACACACCCAATACACTTTTCAGATGTATAGGTGCACTAGTTCAGCGAAGAGATAGTGAGATGCAAGTAATATGGATGTATATGAGCGGCAATAGCAATCTGAATAAAATATGGCAGCGAGTAAACATGCAGTGGAACAGTAAACAAACAGTGACAACGGCGCCAGAAAATGCTTGCTGGCGTGCAGTTGACGTGGGAGATAGGAATCTTTGTGGTGTGACTTTTCTATTCGGAGACAAGGCCTAGGGATCATACTTTCACTAGTGGACACTCTCAACATTGATCACATAATAAAACCACTCTACACTCTCTTGTTGGATGATGAACACCATTAATTGTGTAGGGCTACAAGAGCACCTCAATGCCGGAGTTAACAAGCTCCACAACATTCGATGTTCATATTTAAATAACCTTAGAGTGCATGATAGACCAACGCAATTATACCAAGTACTAACACAGCATGCACACTGTCACCAACAGACTATGAAAGGAGGAATAGATCACATCAATACCATCATAGTAATAGTTAACTTCATAATCTACAAGAGATCACAATCAAAAACTACGCCAAGTACTACATGATGCACACACTGTCACCATTACATCATGGAGGAGGAATAGAGTACTTTAATAACATCACTAGAGTATCACATAGATTAATAGTGATACAAAGCTCATCATATGAATCTCAATCATGTAAGGCAGCTCATGAGATCATTGTATTGAAGAACATGAGCAACATTTGGAAGTGGTCCTAGAAACCCTGAGGCAGCACCAGTTGTACGCCAAGTTTAGCAAATGTGAGTTCTGGTTGAAAGAAGTAGGATTCCTGGGACACATCTTGTCTACAGGAGGAATTGCCGTAGATCCCGCTAAAATCAAAACCGTTGAAGAATGGAAAGCCCCAACCACCCAGACTGAAGTCCGAGCATTTCTGGGATTAGCGGGATATTACCGCAGATTCGTTGAAGGATTTTCCAGCATCGCAAGACCAATGACTCAACTGCTAAAGAAGGACAAGAAGTTTGACTGGAATGACAAATGTGAAGAAAGCTTTCAGCAGCTCAAGCTCAGATTAACCACAGCCCCAATACTGATCATGCCCGATGTCACCAAGCCTTTCGATGTCTATTGTGATGCCTCCAAGATTGGGCTTGGATGTGTACTGATGCAAGGAGGCAAGGTGATATCATACCTATCAAGGCAACTGAAGCAACATGAGCAGAACTATCCAACTCATGACTTGGAGTTAGCAGCCGTAGTTTTGGCCCTGAAGGTTTGGCGTCATTACCTCATGGGAAATCGATGCCAGATATATTCAGATCACAAGAGCCTGAAGTACATTTTCACCCACAAGGAGCCGAACATGAGACATCGTAGATGGATAGAATTAAGCAAGGATTACGACATGGAAATTCACTACCACCCCGACAAGGCCAATGTGGAAGCGGATGCTTTGAGCAGACTGACGTGTCAGTTGAACTCCATGATCGCAATAGAGCAACCAAGCCTGTACCAAGAGTTTGAATAGTTCAGACTAGAGCTAGTGAGCGAAGGATTCTTAGCTAGCATTGAACTCCAACCCACCTTAATGAGCCAGATAAAAGAAGCCCAGAAGGGAAATGCCAGCATTGACGGAATCAAAAGTCAGATAGCTGCAGGAAAGGCACCAGGATTCACCGTAGATGAAGAAGGAGTTCTTTGGTACAACGGACGCCTGTGTGTACCGTCAGATTCAGAGTTGAAGCAAGTCATTCTGAAGGAAGCTCATGATACACTATATTCCATTCACCCCGGAGGAACCAAGATGTATCAAGACCTGAAGGAACAATTCTGGTGGCACGGAATGAAGCGAGAGATAGGAAGCTACATCGCCAAGTGTGATATCTGTCAACGAGTCAAAGCAGAACATCAACGACCCGCAGGACTGTTGCAACCCTTACAGATTCCTGAGTGGAAATGAGATTCTGTCGGTATGGACTTTATCACAGGATTGCCCAAATCTAGCAGAGGAAATGACTCCATTTGGGTAGTCATCGATAGGTTGACCAAGGTTGCACATTTCATCCCCGTCAAGACCACATACCAAGGCCCAAAATCTAGCAGAGTTATACATCTCCAGAATAGTCAGCCTGCACGGAACCCCGAAGTCAATTGTGCTAGATAGAGGATCTCAATTTACCTAAAGATTCTGGCAGAAGGTGCATGAAGGACTAGGAACCCGTCTGAATTTCAGCACAGCTTATCACCCACAGACTGACGGACAGACCGAGAGAGTCAACCAGATACTGGAAGATATGTTGAGAGCATGTGTGCTACAGTACAGATCCAAATGGGAAGACTGCCTACCATACGCAGAATTCTCATACAACAACAGTTATCAAGCCAGCTTACAGATGGCCCCCTTTGAAGCCCTGTACGGAAGGAAATGCCGTACCCCTCTGAACTGGTTGGCAGTCAGAGATAGTCAAGTCTTCGGCCCCGATATTCTCCGAGAAGCCGAAGAGAAGGTGCACAAGATCCGCGAGTACCACAAGACCGCCCAGTCAAGACAGAAGAGCTACGCCGACAAGAGACGCCGAGAGATGACATTCGAGATCGGAGATTTTGTGTATCTCAAAGTCTCACCCCTCAAAGGAATGCAGAGATTCCAACTCAGAGGAAAGCTCGCCCCCAGATATGTCGGACCCTTCAAAGTTCTGAGTCGCCGAGGAGAAGTTTCATATCAGCTTGAACTACCGGAAGAAATGTCCGCTGTGCACAATGTGTTTCACATCTCACTACTTCGGAAGTGCCTAGAAGTGCCGGAGAAGACCGAAGTGTTCAAGAACATCGACCACAGAGCCATTGATATCAACAAGGATCTAACATACCGTGAAGTGCCTATTCGCATCCTTGAAGAAGCTTTCAGGACCACCCGCACCAAAAGTATCAAGTTCCTGAAAATACAATGGAGTAATCACACCGAAGAAGAAGCCACTTGGGAACGCGAAGAAGATATGAAGAAGGAATACCCAGATCTCTTTAGTAACTACTTGTCTTTAGATCTCGGGATGAGATCTTTTGTAAGGGGGAAGGGTTTGTAACATCCCAAGTTTTCAATAAAAGGAACAAGAGAGAAATTTCAAGAATCCAAAAATCAGAGCCAACAAAAACTTTTTCTCATCATATAGGACTATGCATATAGCTCACATTATTAATTATTTGAATGTGCTTTTTCCATGATGCTTTCTTATGTGTTCTCTCTTACTCTAAAACCCTAACAATGATCACTTGATCATCCAAAGTCAAAGAAAAATAAAATAGAAAAGAAATTATAAAAATCAATTCCACACACACATATGGCTTATGCCACTTTCCCAAATCTTTAATCTAGACCATTTTGGTTTGCACCATTAGTTGTAAATGGATACTAAACACTTATTAACACTTTTGGAAACAATCAAACTCAATTCAAATCAAATTTGAATCAAATTTGAGCTCACCTATGATTATGGTCATATGTGACAATTTCAGCATGATACCCACTTTGAGCCCCTGATTTTTGAGATTTCACTTCTACACTTGACCAAATCTTTGCACCTCTTCCAAGACAACATCAAGGACAACAACTTTGCTCAAAACACTCAACTCAAACTCTGTCTCAATTTCAAACTAGAAGCAAGCCAAGTGGAGACATTGAAACAAAACTAAGATCATATGCAAAATGAGCTTTTGCATTTCAATTCCATTTTGATCACCACCACCACCAATATACTCCATTTAATATATGATTACAACCCACCAAAAAGATTTGCAAAATTCAAAAATATTTTTCTTTCGGGCATTTCATCAAACACCTTTAGGGCAGGGTATCTACTTGTGCCCATGCTGGATTTCTGGAGAAGACCAAGTCCAACCTGAGCCACCACTGCATCCCTGGAGCCTCCTCTCATTTCACAACACCAGTACCACCACTTGCACTGACCTTTGTTTGATCAAATCAACAAGAACTTGCCATGCCGTGGCATGGCATGCCCCTCTCATGCCATCTTCATCTCTGGTCACTTCTGGCCTGCACCACCATGCCCTTTCTCTTCCACTCACTCTCCTGAGCACGCCAGACCGAGCCATGATCAAATCGTGCACCGCAACGGGCAGAACGCAGCGCGCCCAGTGGCGCCCAGACCACGCCCATGCCTCGCCAGAGCGCGCATGGCGCCAACCCTGGACGCGCCAGAGCGTGACGACGCCCACTACCTCGCTTCACCTCAGCCCTTCCTCTCAGCGCCAGTCGACGCACGACGACACACTGAAGCGCCTGGACATGGCCACTTGCCCGTGGGAACGCCATGCTCGACGACCACGACTCCGATCACCCGCCGCGGTACCGAGCCTTCCCATCAAGCTCCCCATCTCCACAGAGCCCCTGCTGCGCCACGATCAAGCGCGTCAGCTTCGTCAGTGCATCAGCAACCAGGCGCGCCCATGTCTTGCCCCTTCGCGACCTTGGAACGGCGACGACGATGACGACCCCAGCTCCGCCCCACGGCCACGTCCCTCTCCTATAAAAGGAGGGCTCCTCCCACCGAATTGAGCACACCAATCTCTTCCTCTCCTCACTACGACTCTCCTCGACACCTCAATTTTCTCGATTACCCACCCCACTGCCTCAATCGCAAGATCGTCGCCGCCGCCAGTACACGGAGCTCGCCGGAGAAGGAGACTGCCCCAGGCGACGCCACTGCTACCATTGGCTTCCTCATCGACGACACGGTCCCTGCGCACATCTCCGACGACCGCCGGAGCTCCGAACAGCTCGCCGACCCCCTACCGCCGCTGCCAGTAAGTCCGTCTCTCGTCGGCGACGACGATGCACATCGACCGTGCGATCATGTTCTAATCGCACGGCTGATAACTCCCGTACCGATTCGCTAGTTTCAGCCCAATGACAGGTGGCCCCCACCTTGTCAGCTGGCCCGCTGCGAAGCTGGGCCGGCCCATTTCCTTCCCGCACTGCACAGCCCGTTATTTCTCCCGCCAGCCCAAGTTTCAAATTCAAAAATGAAAAATAGAGAAATAATACAATCAGATGTCAACTTTGAAATTTAATAGGGATAAATCTACTTGGCCAAATTCTACAAATTTTATATATTTGGAAACCTTAGGAAATTATCTACACAATGCCACTAGATTGAACCCTAGATCTGTTATAGAATTAAAGTGAGAAAATAAACAAGGCAGGGACTTTTCTGCCTTAGAATAATTATTAAAAATCAACCATAAATACTTTTAAGATAATTCCAACTCCTATAATTCACATTTCACTTATACTAATTGTTTCTGCAAAAATATGACATGCCTACTATGAATGATCATGGCCTAGTTGAATTAAAGGACTTTATGGCTATTTCTAGTCAAAGATATTGTCCAAAACTATTAAGAAATCTTATGGGAGGGTTTTCTCTCATTTAAATCTTGTCACCACCAATTCAAAATGAGGTAGAGACTCTGGTCCTTTAGGTATCATATGAATTGTTGTTGATATTAAGTCTTTACCATGCTAGGATTAAATGGTATGAGGTGCTCACCTCATTTAAAACATTTTCTTAAATGATAAGTGTGAAGAGGTTGACTTTGGTCAACCTAGGTCACATATTATTCATGAGAGAAATTAAATCTTAATAAGATAATGAGAGGAAATTATTCTCTAAGTAATTAAAAGTAACATCCAAATTAGTATGAGAGGAAATTATTTTTCTTTAAATAATAAGAAAAACCCATCCACCAACTTAATAGTAATGTGTGATGCTAGTTTAGGTGTGTGAATCATGAGTGTGCTTAGTTTAGTAAATAAGTTTGGTATGATGATTGTGTACCCCATATTCGTATTTTAGAAGCTAGTACCGAGGAGTATCAAGAGGAGGAGGAGGTCTACTTCCAAGGAGAAGAAGACCACTTTGACCAATTCCCCAACCAAGGCAAGATAATACTCTTGCAAAGTGCAAAGCTCATCATGAGCAAGGCATTACCCATTTACTTTATGCTTATGATCCTATTTTCCCAGTTTTACTTTCCAAGCTTTATCTACTTTTGTTTTATCAAAGTACTTTTTGATTTATGATTCACTTGATTAGTATTGGATTAGCACAAGAGTATCAAAGTTAGCCTAGAAGCAAAGCAAAGTACTTAGCACCCCCCTCATACCTAGATGCTAGTGCTAAATAAAACATGACTACTCTAAATGGGAACATGTGTTTGTGAAAGGATGATGTTGAAAACCTTGGAATGGTGAGTCATTTCCATTGAAAGATCTTGAAGGTGAATATGACATGAATTTGACTTGGTGAAATGGCTAAAAAGTGATGATTGAGTTGGATGCGATACCATTCCAATTCTTGAGTACCCCCACAATACCTGATTATGGGTAAGGCTTAGCTGGAAGTTTATGTGTCTTAGTATGGGTTCCCTCTGAACACACGTCATAGGGGTTATGCTTGAGGCTGCCTCCGTTGTTGAGAAATGATGTGAATTGAGGTGAATTGTATGGCCAAGCCCTGTGCAGTTCCCGGGTTAACAGTTGGTTTTCACCGGGAGGCCAAGCTCATGGGGAGAGGTGCCTATACTAGGGTGTGTAAGTGAAAGGTTAACGGTTGATGATCCGCGTACTGAGTTATGATTATTCAGGGTTTATCCCTGATGGATGTAATCAAATGTTGTGGCACAAGTGTGCAACCTCTGCAGAGTGTAAACCTATTCGAATAGCCGCGTCCGCGGATATGGACAATTGGAAAGGCCATACTGTTTCCGTCATCAGAATTTATATCTATGTGACTTATGAATTTGAGCTTGAACTTGAACGGTGACTTTGATTTTGAATCTCAACAGAGTTGTGGGAATGACACTAATGTTCCCACTTGAGTTAGTTAGCACATGAGGAGTTGTTTACTAAAATGTTCCTCAAATAAAATTGGCTTTATGCAAATAACCTTAGAGCTTAGAACACTCTCCATAGAAATGCTAGTACTTACTTTAGTATTAGATTGCGAGTACTTAAAGTTCTCGCGGCTTTGTCCCTGGCTACTCAAATGGCCAGACTATGAAGCCGAGCAGCAGTACGAGGATGACGATCAGCAGGACGTCTACCACAACTAGGAGCTTCTAACGTCAAGCGTTGGCCTGTGGACTAGAGAGTCCATTTATCTTTACGCTTCCGCTATGAACTTGTGTTGTTCATTGATCAATAGATCAACTATTCTTGTAATATGGATCATGTGATTCCAAGTTGTAAGACATTATGGTTTGTAATGAATGATGACTGTGATACTTAACTATTATTATGCCTCGCAACAACAATATTCCTGGGATATCGATGTATGACATAATAGGCATTCGGACTTAAAAATCCGGGTGTTGACACCTGGTGAGCAGTTTGGCTGTGTGTGTACCAGATACTTGGTATCTGGCTTGGTACTTGGCTGTGAGATGATCAGCTCGGCATAGCTTGATCATATCTACTCAATTGGCATTTTCTTTCTAACCTGCCAAGTGGCAATGCCACTTGGCATAACTGGTGCTTTTCTTTGTTGTGTGCAGGGAATCAATATGATGATCAAGTGAAGATCAAGCTCAAGCATCAATGAAGTTTAGCTTGTAGTTTTAGGATATATTATTACATTGTACTTTTCTTTTCTTTTCTTTTTCCATTTTGCCAATTCTTGTAATGTGTTGTAATATTCTTTTATTTCAATTGTGAATATTGTAAAGACAATGTATCTTGTGTGTTTATCAATAAAGCTCAACTTTTCTCTAATGAGCTCTACTTTATATTTGTATTATTCAAGTTCTTTATTATTTATAATTTACTTAATGAATTTCCTCATTTTTTAGTTATGAGATATTCATTTGATATTGGAATTTGAAATTCAAATTCAACTTAGGTTTGAATTCAATCATGCAACTTAAGTTTGAATTCAATCATGCAACTTAAGTTGTGATGCAGTATCTCTCCTCTCTTCTCAAAACCCAAACTTAGTTGAATAAGAAACAAGTTTGTCGCACTCTCGAAACCCTAACCCTGTAAGGTGTCGAGAGAGAAACTTGTCCCCCTTCGATGCAGTTTTGTTTTAAAAGCGCGAAATTTCCCCAGAATTTACGATGAAATGCACATCCCTTTCTAAAATCTAACCCTCGATCGTCTCTAAACCTGGGACATTACAGCCTTTCCCCCTTAAAGAAAACTTCATCCCGAAGTTGTGGTTGTAATATACCTAAAGAGTTCGGGGTATGTTTTCCTCAGGTCTTCCTCCTTTTCCCAGGTGGCTTCCCTCTCGGGGTGATGCTTCCATTGTATCTTGCAGTACTTTATTGCTCGATTCCTGAGTTGTTTCCAGTTCTCCTCGAGAATTTTAGCTGACTTCTCGATGTAAGTCAAATCTGGTTGTAACTCGAGCTCATCATGTGATACTGGCTCATCTGGGGTCTTTAAGCATTTCCTGAGTTGCGACACATGGAATACATTGTGAACTTGAGCTAACCTTCCCGGTAGTTCCAATTCAAAGGCTAATCCTCGGTTTTAGCTCAGTATCTTGAAAGGTCCGATGTACCTAGGGCTCAACTTCCCCTTAACTCCAAATCTCTGAAGACCTTTCATCGGACTCACCTTGAGGTATACCATGTCTCCAACTTGTGGTTCCCATGTCCTTCTCTTTTGGTCTGCATAGCTCTTCTGTCGACTTTGAGCTATTTTTAACCTATCTCTTATAATGTCAATGATCTGTTGTTTTTCCTTGACATAATCAGGATTGAACTCCTTGCATGATCCTGCCTCATACCAACATATTGGTGATCTACACTTCCTTCCATACAGAGCTTCGAATGGTGCCATCTTGATGCTGCTTTGATAGCTATTGTTGTATGAAAACTCTGCTAGTGGTAAGTGCTCTTCCCATGATCCTCCGAAGTCTAGGGCACAAGCCCTATGCATATCTTCCAATATTTGGTTTGTTCTCTCTGTTTGTCCACCTGTCTGAGGATGATAGGCGGTGCTGTAGTCTAGCTTGGATCCTAAACCTTCATGTAGTTGCTTCCAAAATGCTGATGTGAACACGGATCCTCGATCTGACACGATCTTCTTGGGCACTCCATGCTTACTCACGATCTCTTTGATGTAAAGATCGATGAGTTTCTCTCCTTTATCCTGCTGATTTACCGCTAAGAAGTGTGCACTTTTCGTCAACCGGTCCACGATTACCCATATCATGTCCTTCTTTTTATTGGTCATGGGTAGTCCGGTGATGAAATCCATTCCTATCTCCTCCCATTTCCATTCTGGGATTGCTAAAGGTTGTAACTTTCCTGCCGGACTTTGATGTTCAGCTTTCACTCTTTGGCAGGTATGACATTCCGCCACGTATTGTGCTATCTCTCTCTTCATGTTATTCCACCAGAATAATTCCTTGAGATCCATGTACATCTTTGTACTTCCCGGATGTATAGAGTATGGTGTTTGATGTGCTTCCCGGAGTATAACTTCCTTGATCTCTGCAATATCCGGAACGCAAATCCTCTTCTGAACCATAATGATCCAGATTCTCCTTTGTGGAATTCTGATGGTCTTCCTTCATCAATCCTTCTCATCTCCTCCACGATGAATGGATCGTCCAATTGACCCATGATTATCTCATTCTATAAGTTGACACTCAGCTCATCGGCTACTTGTAATGCCGATAGTCCTTCATGAGCTTCTTTCTCCCAAAGTTGTATTTGGGCTTGGCTTATTTCCTTCCTCAACTCCGGTGATATCTCTTGTTCCACTCCTCCAGTGCTCTTCCTACTCAAGGCATCTGCTACAACATTAGCCTTCCCTGGAGTATAATTGATGGTCAAATCATAATCCTTGATTAGTTCAAGCCATCTTTTCTGCCTCATATTGAGTTCCTTCTGAGCGAAGAAGTACTTAAGACTCTTATGATCCGTATAGAGCTCACACTTGGCTCCATAGAGAAAGTGTCTCCAAGTTTTAAGTGCAAATACGGCTGCTGCTAATTCTAAGTCATGTGTTGGATAATTCACTTCATGAGGTCTGAGTTGCCTCGATCCATAAGATATCACTTTCCGATCCTGCATGACTACGCAACCTAATCCATGCTTGGATGCGTCACAGTACATGGTGTAATCCTTGCCAACTTCCGGGACTGCTAACACCGGTGCTGTGGTGAGTTTCTCTTTCAGAGTTTGAAAACTCTTCTCACACTCCTCCAACCACACGAATGGTGTGTTCTTTCTTAACAGCTTAGTCATTGGTCCTGCTATTTTGGAGAATCCTTCAATGAATCTCCGATAGTATCCTACCATTCCGAGGAATCCTCGGATTTCCTCGACAGTCTTGGGTGCTTCCCAATCTAAAACTGCTGCTACCTTGCTCGGATTAACAGCTATTCCATCCTTGCTAATGACATGACCAAGAAATTCTACTTGATCTAGCCAAAACTCACACTTGCTGAACTTGGCATAGAGTTGATGTTCTCTTAGTGTTTGCAGCACTAACCTCAGATGTTCAGCATGTTCAGTTTTATCTTTGGAGTATATCAAGATATCATCGATGAATACGATGACAAACTTGTCTAGGTATGGCATGAAGATCTTGTTCATAAGATTCATGAAGATTGCTGGGGCATTGGTCAATCCAAAAGGTACTACGAGGTATTCATGATGTCCATACCTTGAAACAAAGGCTGTTTTCGGAACGTCTTCCTTCTTGATCTTTATCTGATGATAACCGGACCTTAGATCAATCTTGGAAAAGACTCCCGCAACTCTAACTTGATCGAATAGATCTTGTATTCTAGGAAGTGGGTACTTGTTCTTGATAGTAACATTATTCAAATTCCTGAAGTCTCCGCACATCCTTCTACCTCCATCTCTTTTATCCACGAAGATCACAGGTGATCCCCATGGTGAGATACTCTCTTGTATGAATCCTTTCTGTTCCAAGTCAGCCAATTGCTCCTTAAGTTCTTTCAATTCCTTAGGCCCCATTTTATATGGTGCTTTAGCAATCGGAGCTGTTCCTGGTATTAGGTTGATAGTAAATTCTATCTCCCTATCTCGTGGCATTCCAGGTAATTCCTAGGAAAAACATCCTGTAATTCATTTACTACAGGTATATCCTCCAACTTTACTTCCTTCATGCTGTTCAGCTGTAACTCGACTTCGATCTGTGTATGCTTATCTCCTTGGTAGATCATTCTACTTCCATCGGGGCTTTTCAAAGACACAGTCTTGTTCACACAGTCGATCAATGCTCCGTTAGCTTCTAACCAGTTCATACCAAGAATGACATCAATGTCCTTCATCGGTAAAATGAACAGGTCTTTGTCAAACGCGCATTTATTCATCATAATGACTTGTCCTTGTTTGGTATGGGTTACTACTATCGTTCCCCCCGTGGAAAGTATGGTTATGGGTGTATCTAACTTAGTGCAACTAATCCCATGTTTGATGATGAATTGTTGAGAAATGAATGATGTAGTTGCACCAGTATCAAAAAGTACTTTGCCCGGATGAGTAAGTATCTGAAGCATACCTATCACTGCCTGATCGGAGTTAACCACCTCCTCCAAGCTGGTGCAGTTTAACTTGCCGAAGGGTTTCTTGTTCTTCCAATTCCCTCCGTTGTTTCCTCCTCGGCTTCCTCCTCCTCCAGATTGACCTCCTCCATTCTTTTTATTGGGGCAATCCTTCATCATGTGGCCCTCCTGACGACACCCAAAGCATATTATCTTGGGTTTCCTGCAATCTTGTGAGAGATGCCCTCTGAATCCACAAATGCGGCAAACGATCTGGTTTGCGGCTTGGGATCCTTGATTCCTCCTATTATTGTTGTTGTTGTTGTTTTTGTTGATGTACCTTGGTTTAAAACTCAAGCCAGTATTAGGCTTGTTGCTGACATACCTCTTAGGCTCAAATTTAGCCTTCTTCCTGTTCTCTTCCTGCAGCTGCTTGAAGTCATCTTCAAGAGTGATGGCTGCATCCACAAACTCTTGGAACTCAGTCGCTCTCATCATTCTAAGCTGAGCCTTGAACTGGGGACTTAATCCCCGCAAGAACCTCTTCTTCTTTTTGTCCTCGGTGTTGACCTCCTCAACTGCATACCGAGACAATTTCGAAAACTCCCTGACATAAGTCAGGATGGCCTTATCCTTCTGCTCGAGACTTTCAAATTCTCGACGCTTCAACTCCACAATGCTTTCAGGGACATTGGATTCCCTGAACTTCCTCTTAAACTCCTCCCAGGTGAATACCTTTTAAGCCGGATAAACGGCTACTATGTTGTCCCACCATGATGCGGCGGGTCCACACAACAAGTGTGTTGCATATCTGACCTTCTCCAGGTCGTTGCATCCAACGGTATTGAGCTTTCGCTCCGTGTCCATCAGCCAATCCCCCGCGTCCATTGGTTCAGGCGCGTATGCGAAGGATATTGGTTTTGTGTTCTGGAAGTCTGACAGAGTGACTCCCTGATTGTCGGGTCTCTCCACCTTGTTCTGTTGAAGAAGCTCTTGGAAAAACTTATTTTTCTGCTCCAACGTTATACGTTGCCTTTCCTCCAACATTTGCATGTATTGGAGGAAGTTCTGCTGCGTCATGGGTGGTGGTGGTGGTGGAAACTGATTTCTGGCTGCTTCATCAGCCTTTTCCTTCTGCTTGGCTTCGCGCTCGATGCGCTGCGCTTCACTCTCCTCACCCGACGGTCCCGACATATCCCCCTAGTTCTGCAACACAAAGTGGTACTCATAATTACTCCATGCGCAAGTTTTCTGAGCTCAACTTTGTGCACAGAACTAGTCACGCAATGGAAATCAAGAAGCAAATCCAAATCATACAAAACATATACCCTGTATATACATACTTAAGTGGTTTTATTACAATACTCAGTGACGATGTGAGTATGCAAACTCACTTATTGAAGTATATTGTAACACCCCAATTTTCAAAATAAAGAGAAAAATGAATTTCCTTTTTCCCAAAAATGAGAACCAACAAAAACTTTTCTGAATTAGAGTGCTATGCTTAGTGCTCATCCATAGTACTTGTGTTTTTAGCCTTGATGAGTGTAGTATACTTGTGTGATACACCCTCAAACCCTAGAGTGATCAAGTGAAGATCACAAACCAAATAAAGTTAAAAGAAAAAGAAATCAAATAAGAAAAACCCAAAACCCTAACCCTCTCCAAAATCCTTTGGATATATTTTGAGAAACCTAAAATAAAGGAAAAGCCATATGTGGGCCTATGGCCTTATTTTGTAAATATTAAACCCTACCTTATCTTTTTGCTAAATGGTGGTGAACCATTGCAAAACTTATTTAACCCTAAACCTCATTCCTCTTGCCATCAATCTTTGCAAAATAAAATAAAAAGAAAACCTCTTATTTATGATAGAGGCATATATGCCTATGGCTATTGTTATAAAACTTTACCCTAGGCCTTTCTACTTTATTGAGAGGGTTGAAAAACCTTCTTAAACCTTTCTAGTACTTCTCCAACCCAATCCAAAGTGGAACAAAAGATTTTGAAAAGAAAGTAAAAATGCCATAGAGGCATATGAGAGCAAAATATCAATTTGTGAAATTTAGGATCTTAACCCTAGACTTGAAGTTGAATGGTTGGATCACTCTTATATACCTTTTCAACTCTCAACAACATTAGCTGGGTCAAGCCTAGTCAAATTAAAAATCACGTGCCACATATGCATAGAGGCATATGTGACCCCTAACCATTTTTACCAATTTTTGTCCTATGCACGTCTACTTGTACCAAATGGTGTGAAACCATCTCTGAACCCAATCTAAACCTAATTTGACCCTTCACCCTTGCTCAAGTAAAGCAAGGGGAGCACCTTACAAGAATAAGAAAAATTGACATGTCCTCTCTCATGCATTTTGGCAAATTTTACAAATCTTTGAACAAGACCTTTTGAAAGGGTTTCAATGGTTTGAAAATATTTCTAAACTAATAAGAATGACATTAGAGTCAAGTCCAAGCAAATGGAGAGAAATCCAATAGTGGGATAATTCCATTTTTTCCCTCACATACACATAGGGCCAATTTATCAAATCTTGACCTAGGCACCAACCTTGTCTCAAAATGGTTGGAACCTTTCATCCAACTTCTTCTAACCTCAAATAAACCTCACTCTTGTCTTTTTGAAACAAAGAGGAATAAAAGAATAAAAGGGAGAAAATCACAAAACCCTCACATAGGGCTTATGCCATTTTTATGAATCTTGACCCTAGACCATTTTGGCCTTCACCATTAGTTGTATAATGTTACTCAACACTTATTACAACTTTTGGAATCAAAGAAACACATTTCAAATCCAATTCCAACTCAAATTTGGCTCACATACAATAATGGTCAAATCTGCCATTTATATTCTGGTCCCTACTTTGAGCCTCTCCTTTTCAAGTTTTTCAAACTAAACTTTCCCAACTCTTTGCCTGTCATTCAAGAGCACATCAAGGAGAGCAACTTTGGTAAAGACCCCCTGGCCAAAATCCTTTTTGATCAATTGCTATGCTCATCCAAAGTTGGCACTTTTAATTAAGTGGAACAATCTCCCACTTAGTGAAAATTGCCATATTTTGATTTTCTAAATTCCACCACCACCCCTCTTGGCCTCTGGTTATTTAGAACCAAACCAAACACACTCTTTTCAATTTGGTCAACCTTTTGAACTCAAGCCAATTTGAGCAAATATTGCAAAATACAAATATGACATAAATACAACACTATTTGCTATAGTGATTCTACTACCCCTAACCTACCCAAACTAACCCTACCTGTTCCCTTGCCCCCTCTCTGCCTCACACCACCACAGAAACCCTAGGAGGGGGAGGCTAGCTAGCCAAGACCTAACCATGCCGGCCATGGACATGCCCTCTTGCTCTCCCTCTCTTCTCTCCACTCTAGCACCGACCACCTTGCCCTACTGCCTCCCCTTGGTCCCCTGAGCAAGCTCATACGCGCTATGGGTCGAAAGGTGGACCACAGAGCCCAGGCCAGCACGCGCCCACGACGCACTGGTGCGATAGGAGCGGCATGGCCATGCCATTGCATGTCTGCCGACGCGCGCACCGCGGCCACCCATCGACTCGCCGCCCCGCTCCATCCCTGGCCCCCTTTCTTCACCTCTAGCCTTGCCACCACAACACAAACCCGCCAGACAAGCGCCCGTGTCCCCGCGAGCGCCGTCGCCGACAACCAGCTCGCCGCCTTCCCACGCCCGTGTCGCCAGAACCCGCAGTCGAGCTCGCTCGCCAGGACGTCCCCCACCTCGTACCCAAGCTCCCTAGCCTCGCCTGGATGTCACCTACCTAGCCCTGCCCTCACCTTGCCCCTTCGCTCACCGGAACAGCCGCGCCACGGTCGACCCGAGCTCACCCCCGCAGCACCTCGCGCCGCTATAAAAAGAGAGCAACCCTGGACGATTTCTTCACACTCGCTTGCTTCCCTCTCTCTTCTGATCCTCCTCGACCATCCCTCTCCCTCAATTGCTCACTGGAGCCCTCCAATTTCTCGCCGGAGCCCGCGGCGGACCTGAGATCGCCGCCGTCGATTTAGGCCACCATTCGAGCCGTCGTCTGCGCCATCTGCTTCCTCGTCTTCGACAACGTCGTCGCCGCACGTCGCCGACCCTCGCCGGAGCTCCAGCTCGCCGCCGACCCCTACCTCCGCCGCGGCAGCAACTTCTTTCCCCCCGACGACGACGACGACGCACAGCCGCCCGATCGCCATCTAATCCTACGGCTCACGATCAGAGGTACCGATTCGGTAGAAGTGAGTCACTGCCGCGCGGGCCCCTTTGTCAGCTGGCCCGCAGCGCTAGTTGGGCTGCCCCCTGGCTTTTCAAATCTTTCGGCCCGTTTAGTTTCCCGCCAGCCCGCCTAGTCGATTTTATTTAAATCCAATTCAAACTTTTCCAATACTGCACCCCACTTTGAATTTAAATAGTTTCAAATCTACTGAACCAAATTTTATGAATTTTATGCCGTTGGAAAACTTAGGAAAAGATCTATCCAATGCCACTGGTCCCATCTCAAGATCTTGTGTAGAAATAATCTGACAAAAATAACAAGACAGGGACTTTTCTGCCTTAGAGTAATTCTTAAAAATCAACCAAAATAGCTATTGAGTCAACTCCAACTCCTTTAGCTCACATTTGACTTACACTAATTGTTTATGCAAGAAAATGGTGTGGTCACTTTGCATGATCATGCCCTAGTCTAAGTAGTGGATAATATGGCTAGTTTAACTAGTTGATATGGTCCAAAACTATTAAGTAATTCATATGAAGTATTATACTTCATTTAAATCTTGTCTCAAATGAATTCATGTGATGTTTGGACCCCTGACCAAACTCACTTATATGAATTATTTAGAGATTTAAATCATAGGTAGTGTCATTAAATGGTGTGAGGTATTTTACCTCATTTAAATCCATTTCTCAAATGATGATGATGAATGGTTGACTTGGGTCAACCTGATTTCATGCATGATTGTTTGAGAAATTAAATCTTAAGAAGTTTTCAATAAGAGAAAGGTATTTCTCAAACCCTAGATGGAAACTATCATTTACATGTAAGGAGAGGAGATTATTTTCCTCAAGCAACACAACCAATGCACCCTAAGTGTAGCATTGGTGTAAATAGAATAATTGGTGTAAATACAAGTAATGTTAGAATAGTCAATGAATTGTTGAGGATGGGAAATCACCTCAATGGTAGTTGTTAACCTAGTTACAACTAGGTGTTAAATCATATGAGAGGCTTTCCTCTCATTTAAATCTTGGTCTCAAGTATTTCAACATGAGGTGATGACCATGGTCTATATAATCTCATATTGAGTATTTGGTGAAATTAAACCACTACCATGTTAGGATTAAATTGTATGAGGTATGGAACCTCATTTAAATCATTTTCTTAAATGATGAGTATGAAGAGGTTGACTTTGGTCAACCTAGGTCATATTTTGTTCATAAGAGAAATTAAATCGTAATAAGATATGAGAGGAAAGTATTTCTCTAAGTAATTAAAAGTAACACATAAGTTAGTATGAGAGGAAATTATTTTCTTAAATAGGAAGAACACCTCCACCCACTTAATAGTAGTGTGAGATGCTAGTTAAGTTGTGTGAAACTTGTGTGTGATTAGTTGAGTAGGTAAGTTTGGTATGATGATGGTGTACCCCGTATTCGTATTTTAGACGCTAGTACCGGAGATCATCAGGAAGAGGAGGACTTCTACAACAAGGAGAAAGGAGAAGAGAACTTGGACCCTCCCTCCAACCAAGGCAAGCTGAAATACCAATGCAAGTTATTCTCAATGATATTGTTGGCAAGCTATACTCTTGTTGCAAGCTAATATTCTTGCAAAGTGCAAAGCCCCTTGGGGCAAGGCACCATGAATCTTACCCTTTTCCTACATAGCCTATCCCAAGTTTATACATTACCAGTTTTTACTTGTTTTCTCAACAAGTTGCTTTTATAGTTAACTTTGGTCAAGGTAAAGAAGTTTGCTAAAGTAGTAACGTTAGCAAGCTACCACCAATGCAAGCTAGCTTGAGGCAACCCATTTTGGGTTGCAAGATAATACTCTTGCAACTGGCTAAGCTCTCTATGAGCAGAGCATTCCCCTATTTTACTTAGGCTTATGATCCTATTTTCCAGTTTGTATTTTACAAGCTTTATTTACCTTTGTTTTATCAAAGTACTTTTTGATTCATGACTCACTTGGTTAGTATGGGATTAGTACAAGAGTATCAAACTTAGCCTAGAAGCAAAACAAAATACTTAGTACCCTCATACATAGATGCTAGTGCTGATTTGAAAGTGAATACTCCATTTGGGGAAACTGGGAACTGAAATGATTGCGAAAACCTTGGAATGACGAGTCATTCTATTGAGAGATTTTGAAGGAGTTTTGAAACCTTGGAATGAAGATGCATTTCCATTGAATGATTTTTGAAGGTGAATATGACCGGTGAAGGACTTGGTGAATTTTTACAAAAATACTGATGGTTGGGTTCGGATGCGATACCATTCCAATTTTACCGTACCCCCACAATACCTGAATCTGGGTAGGGCTTAACTGGAAGTTTGTGTGTCTTAGTATGGGTTCCCTCTAAACAAGCATCATCGGGGTTATGCCGAAAGCTGCCTCTACCACCAAAGAAACGATACGATATGATGCGAAATGAGGTGAATGTCCGGCCCAAGCCCTGTGCAGTTCCCAGGCTGACTGACTGTCTTCACTGGGAGGCCAAGCTCATGGGGAGAGGTGCCTATACTAGGGTATGTAAATGAAAGGTTATGATTGGTAGTTCGCGTACTGCGTACGATAAATCAGGGCCGATTACCTCGACGAACTATTGCAATTGTTGTGGCACAAGTGTACAACCTCTGCAGAGTTAAACCTATTCGAATAGCCGCGTCCTCGGTTATGGACAGTTGGGAAGGCCATACTGTTCCGTCATCAGACTTTTCGAAAACTATGAATGGTGACGGTTGACGTATGATTTTGAACTTGAGATCTTGACTTGGAATCACAACAGAGTTGTGGGAATGACACTAATGTTCCCACTTGAGTTAGTTAGCACATGAAGAGTTGTTTACAAAAAAAAAACTGTTTGTGAAACAAAATTAGCTTTATGCGAAATAAACTAGAGCTTAGTACCCCTTACTAGAATTATTAGCACTTTCATTAGTATTTAGTTTGCGAGTACTTTAAAGTACTCACGGCTGTGTCCCTGGCTATTCAAATGGCCAGATTATGAAGCAGAACAGCAGTATGAAGAGGACGACCAGCAGGACGCCCACGACAACTAGGGAGCCTTCTGACGTCAGACGTTGGCCTGTGGACTAGAGAGTCCCTTCTATTTACGCTTCCGCTATGAAACTACGAACTGTGTGTATGTGGATCAATAGATCAACTATTTGTGTAATATGGATCAGGTGATCTCTATTTGTAAGACGACGATGGTATGTAATGAATGATGACTTATGATATTCAACTGTTATGTCTCGCAACAACAATATTCCTGGGATTGCGATGTTTGGCATAACAGGCATCTGGACTTAGAAATCCGGGTGTTGACAAGTTGGTATCAGAGCCATTGTTTGACCTTAGGAGACCCTAGTTAGAATGGACGTCTGAAAAACTTAGTTTCACAAACCCATGAAGTGAATATTTGTGAAAACTTGCTCTTACCCTTATCCTTGAAATCCTTTTTCCAAAAAGATGAGAAACCTATACTCTACTTTCTTGGCGAACTTACATAAAATTTTGCGCACTTGACTACTTCTCTAATTAACTCCTCCTCTTTGCTCACAGATGACGTACCAATGGGAGTCCTATCAGCTTGGTCCCGAAGGCGACCTCAAGTTCGAAAAAGAGTTGAAGCAACTAGTAGATTATCTAGGACACCCGTACCCCAAGTTCTTCGGAATACCACTCAAAGCTAAGTCCGGAGAACCACCTCAGTGGGACGTTTCTACGGATCTACGAAGGAAGCTTGATGCCCCGGTATGGGAAACCATTTGGATTTCTGTCACGGGAAACACTTGGAAGGAAGGGCTAGCCAAAGCTATGCAAGAAGCAATTTTTCGTCTGTGTGGACAAAATGAGGACAAGATCAAGAACACTCGCTTCATCTACTACCCAAGACATGACTCCATGGGAAGACCTATGACCATGCCCCCACCACAACCAAAGATGAACCCCTATGAAGCACCTCAGGACTTCAGGCAGTACAAAACCCGCAGGGATTTGGACAACGCCCTCGCCTCTCGCCAAGCACCTCACCCGTGAAGAAGAAGATTCCACCCGGAAGAGTAGTATCACCCCAGCACTTAAGTAGGTGTGAGTTGTATCAGGATCCCCTTGTATCGTAGGGCGAATGAATGGTTCTTCAAACCAACGGTGTGTTAGAATTGTAATTTGTGATGTTTGGTATGAATGAAAAAGTGTTGCTGGTTTTTACCCCCTCAACACTACTCAAGTTTTCAAGTTTTAAATTTTTGAACTTTAACTCAAACAAAACCATAGAAGTTTCCCTCTTATCTTATCATCTACCTCAATGTTCAGATGGCCCCTCCTACCCGCAACAACTCCCGTGCCCAGGCCAATCAGATACACACTGAGCACGCCAAGATGACTAACGCCATCAACATCCTTGCAATGGAGCGCAAGGCACTTCGCCATCAACACGCCAAGAAGGACTACCTCATTGCTCGCCTCCGCATGAAGATAGCATCACTGGAGCAGCACATCCCACTACCCCACCATGCCCCCAGAGCCAAGTCCAATGTGACTTGCTACGCATGTGGTGTTACTGGTCATTACTCTAACAAGTGCCCAGTGAAAGCCGCCAACAATGCCCCAAGGACTGGAAGCAATGCTGTACCCGTTACACAAAAAGACAAGTCAACGGTCATCTGCTATGAATGTGAAACTGTGGGTCATTACTCCAATGAATGCCCCAAGAGGCTTGCCAAGATCGCCGCCAACACCGCTGCACCTGCACCGCAGCAGCGCCGTATCGCAACTAGAAGAAAGTTTGCTCCAAACTACCCGAACAACCGCAACGGTCGCTACTACAACAGGACGGCCACCAAAGCGCAAGAAGCACCCCAGAAGATACCAAGTATGTGCCCTACTAAATCATATCACCCAATCTCTCTTAGGAACCTAACTCTTCTTAAAATCTCGGGACGATATTTGTTTAAGGGGGAAGGGTTTGTAACACCCCAATTTTCAAAATAAAGAGAAAAATGAATTTCCTTTTTCCCAAAAATGAGAACCAACAAAAACTTTTCTGAATTAGAGTGCTATGCTTAGTGCTCATCCATAGTACTTGTGTTTTTAGCCTTGATGAGTGTAGTATACTTGTGTGATACACCCTCAAACCCTAGAGTGATCAAGTGAAGATCACAAACCAAATAAAGTTAAAAGAAAAAGAAATCAAATAAGAAAAACCCAAAACCCTAACCCTCTCCAAAATCCTTTGGATATATTTTGAGAAACCTAAAATAAAGGAAAAGCCATATGTGGGCCTATGGCCTTATTTTGTAAATATTAAACCCTACCTTATCTTTTTGCTAAATGGTGGTGAACCATTGCAAAACTTATTTAACCCTAAACCTCATTCCTCTTGCCATCAATCTTTGCAAAATAAAATAAAAAGAAAACCTCTTATTTATGATAGAGGCATATATGCCTATGGCTATTGTTATAAAACTTTACCCTAGGCCTTTCTACTTTATTGAGAGGGTTGAAAAACCTTCTTAAACCTTTCTAGTACTTCTCCAACCCAATCCAAAGTGGAACAAAAGATTTTGAAAAGAAAGTAAAAATGCCATAGAGGCATATGAGAGCAAAATATCAATTTGTGAAATTTAGGATCTTAACCCTAGACTTGAAGTTGAATGGTTGGATCACTCTTATATACCTTTTCAACTCTCAACAACATTAGCTGGGTCAAGCCTAGTCAAATTAAAAATCACGTGCCACATATGCATAGAGGCATATGTGACCCCTAACCATTTTTACCAATTTTTGTCCTATGCACGTCTACTTGTACCAAATGGTGTGAAACCATCTCTGAACCCAATCTAAACCTAATTTGACCCTTCACCCTTGCTCAAGTAAAGCAAGGGGAGCACCTTACAAGAATAAGAAAAATTGACATGTCCTCTCTCATGCATTTTGGCAAATTTTACAAATCTTTGAACAAGACCTTTTGAAAGGGTTTCAATGGTTTGAAAATATTTCTAAACTAATAAGAATGACATTAGAGTCAAGTCCAAGCAAATGGAGAGAAATCCAATAGTGGGATAATTCCATTTTTTCCCTCACATACACATAGGGCCAATTTATCAAATCTTGACCTAGGCACCAACCTTGTCTCAAAATGGTTGGAACCTTTCATCCAACTTCTTCTAACCTCAAATAAACCTCACTCTTGTCTTTTTGAAACAAAGAGGAATAAAAGAATAAAAGGGAGAAAATCACAAAACCCTCACATAGGGCTTATGCCATTTTTATGAATCTTGACCCTAGACCATTTTGGCCTTCACCATTAGTTGTATAATGTTACTCAACACTTATTACAACTTTTGGAATCAAAGAAACACATTTCAAATCCAATTCCAACTCAAATTTGGCTCACATACAATAATGGTCAAATCTGCCATTTATATTCTGGTCCCTACTTTGAGCCTCTCCTTTTCAAGTTTTTCAAACTAAACTTTCCCAACTCTTTGCCTGTCATTCAAGAGCACATCAAGGAGAGCAACTTTGGTAAAGACCCCCTGGCCAAAATCCTTTTTGATCAATTGCTATGCTCATCCAAAGTTGGCACTTTTAATTAAGTGGAACAATCTCCCACTTAGTGAAAATTGCCATATTTTGATTTTCTAAATTCCACCACCACCCCTCTTGGCCTCTGGTTATTTAGAACCAAACCAAACACACTCTTTTCAATTTGGTCAACCTTTTGAACTCAAGCCAATTTGAGCAAATATTGCAAAATACAAATATGACATAAATACAACACTATTTGCTATAGTGATTCTACTACCCCTAACCTACCCAAACTAACCCTACCTGTTCCCTTGCCCCCTCTCTGCCTCACACCACCACAGAAACCCTAGGAGGGGGAGGCTAGCTAGCCAAGACCTAACCATGCCGGCCATGGACATGCCCTCTTGCTCTCCCTCTCTTCTCTCCACTCTAGCACCGACCACCTTGCCCTACTGCCTCCCCTTGGTCCCCTGAGCAAGCTCATACGCGCTATGGGTCGAAAGGTGGACCACAGAGCCCAGGCCAGCACGCGCCCACGACGCACTGGTGCGACAGGAGCGGCATGGCCATGCCATTGCATGTCTGCCGACGCGCGCACCACGGCCACCCATCGACTCGCCGCCCCGCTCCATCCCTGGCCCCCTTTCTTCACCTCTAGCCTTGCCACCACAACACAAACCCGCCAGACAAGCGCCCGTGTCCCCGCGAGCGCCGTCGCCGACAACCAGCTCGCCGCCTTCCCGCGCCCGTGTCGCCAGAACCCGCAGTCGAGCTCGCTCGCCAGGACGTCCCCCACCTCGTACCCAAGCTCCCTAGCCTCGCCTGGATGTCACCTACCTAGCCCTGCCCTCACCTTGCCCCTTCGCTCACCGGAACAGCCGCGCCACGGTCGACCCGAGCTCACCCCCGCAGCACCTCGCGCCGCTATAAAAAGAGAGCAACCCTGGACGATTTCTTCACACTCGCTTGCTTCCCTCTCTCTTCTGATCCTCCTCGACCATCCCTCTCCCTCAATTGCTCACTGGAGCCCTCCAATTTCTCGCCGGAGCCCACGGCGGACCTGAGATCGCCGCCGTCGATTTAGGCCACCATTCGAGCCGTCGTCTGCGCCATCTGCTTCCTCGTCTTCGACAACGTCGTCGCCGCACGTCGCCGACCCTCGCCGGAGCTCCAGCTCGCCGCCGACCCCTACCTCCGCCGCGGCAGCAACTTCTTTCCCCCCGACGACGACGACGACGCACAGCCGCCCGATCGCCATCTAATCCTACGGCTCACGATCAGAGGTACCGATTCGGTAGAAGTGAGTCACTGCCGCGCGGGCCCCTTTGTCAGCTGGCCCGCAGCGCTAGTTGGGCTGCCCCCTGGCTTTTCAAATCTTTCGGCCCGTTTAGTTTCCCGCCAGCCCGCCTAGTCGATTTTATTTAAATCCAATTCAAACTTTTCCAATACTGCACCCCACTTTGAATTTAAATAGTTTCAAATCTACTGAACCAAATTTTATGAATTTTATACCGTTGGAAAACTTAGGAAAAGATCTATCCAATGCCACTGGTCCCATCTCAAGATCTTGTGTAGAAATAATCTGACAAAAATAACAAGACAGGGACTTTTCTGCCTTAGAGTAATTCTTAAAAATCAACCAAAATAGCTATTGAGTCAACTCCAACTTCTTTAGCTCACATTTGACTTACACTAATTGTTTATGCAAGAAAATGGTGTGGTCACTTTGCATGATCATGCCCTAGTCTAAGTAGTGGATAATATGGCTAGTTTAACTAGTTGATATGGTCCAAAACTATTAAGTAATTCATATGAAGTATTATACTTCATTTAAATCTTGTCTCAAATGAATTCATGTGATGTTTGGACCCCTGACCAAACTCACTTATATGAATTATTTAGAGATTTAAATCATAGGTAGTGTCATTAAATGGTGTGAGGTATTTTACCTCATTTAAATCCATTTCTCAAATGATGATGATGAATGGTTGACTTGGGTCAACCTGATTTCATGCATGATTGTTTGAGAAATTAAATCTTAAGAAGTTTTCAATAAGAGAAAGGTATTTCTCAAACCCTAGATGGAAACTATCATTTACATGTAAGGAGAGGAGATTATTTTCCTCAAGCAACACAACCAATGCACCCTAAGTGTAGCATTGGTGTAAATAGAATAATTGGTGTAAATACAAGTAATGTTAGAATAGTCAATGAATTGTTGAGGATGGGAAATCACCTCAATGGTAGTTGTTAACCTAGTTACAACTAGGTGTTAAATCATATGAGAGGCTTTCCTCTCATTTAAATCTTGGTCTCAAGTATTTCAACATGAGGTGATGACCATGGTCTATATAATCTCATATTGAGTATTTGGTGACATTAAACCACTACCATGTTAGGATTAAATTGTATGAGGTATGGAACCTCATTTAAATCATTTTCTTAAATGATGAGTATGAAGAGGTTGACTTTGGTCAACCTAGGTCATATTTTGTTCATAAGAGAAATTAAATCGTAATAAGATATGAGAGGAAAGTATTTCTCTAAGTAATTAAAAGTAACACATAAGTTAGTATGAGAGGAAATTATTTTCTTAAATAGGAAGAACACCTCCACCCACTTAATAGTAGTGTGAGATGCTAGTTAAGTTGTGTGAAACTTGTGTGTGATTAGTTGAGTAGGTAAGTTTGGTATGATGATGGTGTACCCCGTATTCGTATTTTAGACGCTAGTACCGGAGATCATCAGGAAGAGGAGGACTTCTACAACAAGGAGAAAGGAGAAGAGAACTTGGACCCTCCCTCCAACCAAGGCAAGCTGAAATACCAATGCAAGTTATTCTCAATGATATTGTTGGCAAGCTATACTCTTGTTGCAAGCTAATATTCTTGCAAAGTGCAAAGCCCCTTGGGGCAAGGCACCATGAATCTTACCCTTTTCCTACATAGCCTATCCCAAGTTTATACATTACCAGTTTTTACTTGTTTTCTCAACAAGTTGCTTTTATAGTTAACTTTGGTCAAGGTAAAGAAGTTTGCTAAAGTAGTAACGTTAGCAAGCTACCACCAATGCAAGCTAGCTTGAGGCAACCCATTTTGGGTTGCAAGATAATACTCTTGCAACTGGCTAAGCTCTCTATGAGCAGAGCATTCCCCTATTTTACTTAGGCTTATGATCCTATTTTCCAGTTTGTATTTTACAAGCTTTATTTACCTTTGTTTTATCAAAGTACTTTTTGATTCATGACTCACTTGGTTAGTATGGGATTAGTACAAGAGTATCAAACTTAGCCTAGAAGCAAAACAAAATACTTAGTACCCTCATACATAGATGCTAGTGCTGATTTGAAAGTGAATACTCCATTTGGGGAAACTGGGAACTGAAATGATTGCGAAAACCTTGGAATGACGAGTCATTCTATTGAGAGATTTTGAAGGAGTTTTGAAACCTTGGAATGAAGATGCATTTCCATTGAATGATTTTTGAAGGTGAATATGACCGGTGAAGGACTTGGTGAATTTTTACAAAAATACTGATGGTTGGGTTCGGATGCGATACCATTCCAATTTTACCGTACCCCCACAATACCTGAATCTGGGTAGGGCTTAACTGGAAGTTTGTGTGTCTTAGTATGGGTTCCCTCTAAACAAGCATCATCGGGGTTATGCCGAAAGCTGCCTCTACCACCAAAGAAACGATACGATATGATGCGAAATGAGGTGAATGTCCGGCCCAAGCCCTGTGCAGTTCCCAGGCTGACTGACTGTCTTCACTGGGAGGCCAAGCTCATGGGGAGAGGTGCCTATACTAGGGTATTAAATGAAAGGTTATGATTGGTAGTTCGCGTACTGCGTACGATAAATCAGGGCCAGTTACCCCTGACGAACTATTGCAATTGTTGTGGCACAAGTGTACAACCTCTGCAGAGTTAAACCTATTCGAATAGCCGCGTCCTCGGTTATGGACAGTTGGGAAGGCCATACTGTTCCGTCATCAGACTTTTCGAAAACTATGAATGGTGACGGTTGACGTATGATTTTGAACTTGAGATCTTGACTTGGAATCACAACAGAGTTGTGGGAATGACACTAATGTTCCCACTTGAGTTAGTTAGCACATGAAGAGTTGTTTACAAAAAAAAACTGTTTGTGAAACAAAATTAGCTTTATGCGAAATAAACTAGAGCTTAGTACCCCTTACTAGAATTATTAGCACTTTCATTAGTATTTAGTTTGCGAGTACTTTAAAGTACTCACGGCTGTGTCCCTGGCTATTCAAATGGCCAGATTATGAAGCAGAACAGCAGTATGAAGAGGACGACCAGCAGGACGCCCACGACAACTAGGGAGACTTCTGACGTCAGACGTTGGCCTGTGGACTAGAGAGTCCCTTCTATTTACGCTTCCGCTATGAAACTACGAACTGTGTGTATGTGGATCAATAGATCAACTATTTGTGTAATATGGATCAGGTGATCTCTATTTGTAAGACGACGATGGTATGTAATGAATGATGACTTATGATATTCAACTGTTATGTCTCGCAACAACAATATTCCTGGGATTGCGATGTTTGGCATAACAGGCATCTGGACTTAAAAATCCGGGTGTTGACATATATGTACAAATTTCTACAAATATTACACACTACAATACATGTGGTACTATTGTATTGTAGCCTCGCCTCCCTTGGTGGTCTCTAGTCGTGCTTCACTCCCGGTACATCCCAGGCTTCCATCCGGTCGAAATAGGGCCTTCCCGTTGGCTGGTAGTCGGAATCAGAGGATGATCCGAGGGAGAAATCTGTGTTAATGAATTGATTATTCAAAACATCATAATCCACCCATCGGGTGTACTCCCCTGTGACTCCGCCATAGGTATTACCTCCATCAGTATCTGACTCAATCAGTATAGGGTACTCCTCATAGTCTCCCCTATTATACTGATAGTCCTGGAACTGGGTTGTGGCGTCCTCATTCATCTCCGCATTATTTCTGGCTGAATTGCCAGAATTTCCTGTGTCTGACCCCCAACGCCAACCTTTTGAGTTCTCTATAGGAGTCTCGGAACGCTGATGGTTTCCGGATTCCTCTCCACCCTCATATCCTCCATAGGAACTACTAGGATAGTACGTAGGTGTAATAGGTGTGGTTTGTTGTTTGGGATGGTCAATACTAATGTAATCACCAGCTGAATAAACTGGTGTGTGAACCTCATTCTCCATTGGTTCCTTTCCCCTAGTCTCCTCCTTGGGCTCAGTGAACTCCTCTAGCATTGTATCAATTGCCCCCGACAGATGTCGGTTCAACTGAAAGAACAATGACAGTAAGTTGCGGCTATTGTCCATGTACTTAGCGGCTTCTATTGGTTTGCGTTTTGCAAATTTGAAGTGGTTAAGCATAGGATCATCTTCCTCCTCCATATGAGGAATGTGTGAGAATTCGGAACCCATAAGCTCTTTCGTCTTATGCTCCCGAATATCAGTGATGGCTCTCATAATGGCTATGTGGTAGGCTGTTTGGATAGTTCTAGCCTCACCTGCTGGCATCACTATACTCATTCCTAGGGTTTCTGGAAGTCTTAATCCTACCCTACACTTGGCCAATACTGTACTGTCGTAGTACATGTATTTCTTTACTTGGATCTGGGGATCACACCCAAATTCAAGTAACATGGCACGAAGAATATCTGCGAGTCCTCCGTCATATTCACTCAGAGTTGACTCCATCACTTTCACGTTTCGTCCCGGACGTGAACTTGCCATAGTTGGCTGTAGAATAGAAAGAATATAAGATTAGTAATAATGCATCATAATAGAGATAATAAAGAATTATCGCACTAAAAGATATGATTGTTTTATTCTCAAGTGAATATACACCATATTTTCAGAGAATTCTTTACTAATCCTATTTGACTCCTAACGTTCTGTCCCATTTACTAGGTTCCAACCTAAGGTCAAAGCTTTTGCTCTGATACCAACTGTGGTGACCCTGCATACCACTGCATGTTGTAGTATGCCAGTCGTTGACATAACATTCACGAAGTACCAATCCGCAAATATTACATCCCTCAGAGTAGTACAACAGAACATAGCAGGTCCATAACTCATTCATTTATTATTACAAGCATAATGTACATATCATCTCGGAGCTCCTCTTGGGTCCTAAGAGGGATACTCCTGGGTTCGAGGCGAACCCATCTTAGCTTACAATATAATAGTCTTACTAGGTGATACATTTATTCCCTCGAGTAGTTAAGTACTAAGAGTTCGTACTGCTCGGTTACTACTACTACTTGGCTGGTCTAGACTTGATCTCCTCCGGAACCCTCCCCGGTTCCGTAGACTATAAGGTAGTCTACCCCTTCGACACCTCCAGAGAGGTCTAGTTCTTCATAGCCGATGAAGTCGGCTCCTTCAGGGTTGTCGTTGTCCTCCTCCAGATGGTTTAGACAATCTAAGTAGGGGATTTAAGAGTGGTATGAGTACGAGCGTACTCAACAAGTTCATTATAGAAAATAGGTGTTTAATGCACTAGCTACGATAATAGACCAGAAAGTCTAATACCAAATGCAAGTTTTGATAAACATTTCTTCAAGAGGTTGCTTTTATTTCAAAGAACTATGTCCTTCAGCCTTCACCGGTTTACTAGAACTTCATGGAGCTCCTTTCCGGCAGCGTTCGCAGTTCCAAATCCCGGAACAGGGAGTGACAGGTCACGATTCATTACACTCTGCAGAGGTGTGTTGCTTTACCCATAAGAGATCTTAACCTTGGTGCCAACCGAGCAGCTTTCCCGTCCACACTTCCTATGGTGTGAGGCCCGGTATAAGGTCATAGCCAATCATATTCCTCCGCTACCTCGCACACCCACCCTTTGTTGCAAACCCCGACCCTGGGTCCTCGTCGGTCCTCTTACACCACTTAAGGATGGACCCCGACCACGACGACAGTCTGGGATCGAACCAAACTCCTTCGCCGGTAGCTGCAACCCATCATAGACCACATTACCGTGGGGAATTAGAAGGGGATCCCCACCCACAAATTGTTCCGCAAGCAGCAACCGCTATGGTAAGCAACAGCTATACCGTGGGGAATTAGAAGGGGCTCCCCACCCACCAATTGCTCCGCAAGATACAACCGCTACGATAAGAGCATCCGTTGATGTACAAGAGGTGGAAATACGATTGACTATTCCGTCCCACTCCAGATCTTATGGTTAACACGGGTATTACGGCACAAGAATCACTGGACGACATTTGTTGTTTAATCCTGGATGGATATAAACCCTTGCAATGGAACCTCCACCATATCTACACAATCCATGGTTCCATCGCCCACCACTTAGTCATATTCATAGTTATGAAAATAGTGGTTTTGCTTTTTATGCAATAGTGATAAACATGGTACTTTGCAAGTAATTTGATAAAAATACTCGAATGACATGAGCAAGCGATGAACTTGCCTGAACACTGCAAAGTGTTGCAGTTGGATGGTGTGGACTGACCCTTGTCCTCTGTTGCTGAAAAATAGCATCATTGTCCGATAAGGGCAATGGTTAAAGAAGCATTGATGCATGATTCCAGTTTTTAGGGTTTGTTCCCCCTTCCGATGTCGTTATTATTTCATGTGAGAGGTTAATACTAAGAATAACTTAGGGATGCTCTATTTAGGGCAAAATATAACCTTGAAATGTTGAAGGTGTTTTTAGAGTCCAAAAGAATTTATGGACTTATTTTCATTATTGAAAATAAAATGTGTGATTTAAATGATTATTTAAATAATCAAATTTGAACTTATTCTTGTTTAATTTCAAAAATTCTATTTTATATTTTATTATGATAGAGTTTTTATACTGAGTGGTTTTCATATTTTTAATTATTTTTTTAGAGCTATTATACATTTATTATGTATTTTCAAAATTTCAGCAATTTTAAAGAATTATGAAATGGCACATTTGTACCTGGGCCCACATGTCAGTGTGGCCCAGCGGGCTGGGTTAGACCAGCTCGGGTCCAACCGACCCGAGCGGTCGCTCACACCTCGCCTCCTCGCGCCGCCTCGACGAAACCCTAATCCCCTCTCTCTGGCGACTTGCGTCGCCCTCGCCGTCGCCGTTCGATTCCGGCGAGCTCCGCCGGTCTTGGCCCTCGCCATGGGGCGCAATCGAATCGCCCCACGACGCTGGTCAATCTTCTCCGCATCGATCTGGAGCAGGCGCTGCTCCCGCTCGTCCTCGACCCCCTTCGCGGCGGCTAGGGTTACGGGATCGCGGCGATCCCGCTGCTCCCAGGGTTCCAGGCGCGATGGCGCCGCCGTGGGCCTCACCACGGTGGTGCGGGGCACTGCGGCGCTTGTCGGAGCATGGCCTGGCCTGGCCAGGTGCTACCGTGCACTCGGCGCGCGCCGCCGTGGCCGCCATGGCCTCGACTCCTGTCTGCTCGCCTCGGGTACGTGCGCCACCCTTCTCTCTCTCTCTCTTGTACCTCGTGGAGATGCCTGTCGTGCCCATGCTCTGCTGCCGTGCCTAGCTAGATGTGCAAGCGCGCATGCTGCTGTGCTGCTGCTGTGCTGTTTGTGCTGTTGTTGTGCTGTTCATGCTGCTGTGCTCCACTGGCCTTGGCCATTGTTGCCATGGCCATGCCAGTGCTTGTGTTACTGCTGTGTGCAGCCTTGCCATGCCTCTGTGCAAGAATTCCTAGTCTAAGTGCTTGCTATGCTTGCATTTCTTACTTAATTCTATCTCTGTGTTTTTGTTCTTGTTACTATGCTTGCCAGATACTCAAGTGTATTCATATATGCTGCCCTGGCTTGATTACAGTGTGTAGTTCTTGCAAATTTGCAAGTGCCAGAGCCATGGTGTGCTATTTCTTGTGCTCAAATTCATGAGCATGCTCAACTGAGCATTGCTGTTGGCTTAACAGTATGATTCAGTGATAAGTGATATGTGATTTATTTGTTTATCATGATCCAGTGGTTCATCAAGCCTTTGATGTGCTTTTGGATACAATCATATGGTTATTAATTCAGTATCTGCTTATTCAGTTATGGCTTGGTTGAATTTATTTAGTGGCTGGTTGATTCCTGTTGCTATGGTTGGCTATTGTAATCTGTAGCAAGAGCTAGTGGTGCTCTGATAATCAATTGATCAACAGTTGCTTGTAAGAAATTGGTGTGCTCCTCTCTGTGACTAACTGGTGCTCATCCAGTGCTATGTGTGCTCCATACAGGCTTGGCCTGTGTGTGCTGGTGCTTGCCCAAGCATCAGTGGATGCTTGCAATGATCCATTGGATCATCTGCAAGGCTATGTGCAACAATTGCTTGTCTGTTTCATTTATCTGTTTATCTTGCCTTAATAAATGGATGAATGATGTGAATTGTGATACAGTGATGATCATTTCAATTAGATTTGCTAGGGCTAGCTGGATGACAACCTCTGGTTGGTACCCTGGCCCTCTACTGAATCCAAATGGATGATGATGTGGTGGTTTCATGTGTTGGCTTTGGGTTGAGGTGGCCCTGGCAGCACTTGTGATGCTGTCATGGGTAGCTCCCCTCTCTGTGGCTTGTTATGGTTGGTGATTGTTTGCTGGGATTGGATACTTGCTCACTGGCTTGATCCAATACTGGACTTCCAGTGGCTTTTGATGTTGACAAACACAAATAGGCACAGTTTGTTTATCTGTCTGATGGTATAGCTAAACTATTAGGTGCTTGTGAATTTGGTTGGCTATATAGGACTGAATCCATGCTGGATTTCTCTGGTTGTGTCACTGTGTTGACACTAACAGTGTTCCCTTGGTAGATTTCCTTCTAGCCTTGGTTTAATTTGCTGGCACCAAATGGTTCTGCAACCAAGTGATGATATACCCAGGGTTTCATACCCTTTTTTGCTTCTGTGATGCATGTGTATGCTTAATTATGAGCAAAACAGGGTTTTGCTCAGGTTGATCTTGTTTATACCTCACTCCAGCTCCTAGATGGTTTGTTGGTGTAGAGGATTTCTTCAGTGTTGAGCTTATGCTTGCCCTGCTCCTCCTTGCAAGCTTGTGATGCTTGATTTGGTGTTGTGATGATTTGAGCAAGTTGAACAGCATTGATGTTCTTCCTGTTCTTGTGTTCTTGGTTTCTGGTGGCTAGGGTTTACTGTGGAGCTTTTATGTGGCCTTCTCCTTCCTCTCTGGTCGACAACAAGGCCTGCAGCTTGTGGCGACACACTGGCTTGTGTGTGCTGTTGAGCATGCACACTGCCTGGTGTAACATCCCAAGTTTTCAATAAAAGAAACAAGAGAGAAATTTCAAGAATCCAAAAATCAGAGCCAACAAAAACTTTTTCTCATCATATGATGCTTTTCTTGGCATAACTGGTGCTTTTCTTTGCTGTGTGCAGGGAATCAATATGATGATCAAGTGAAGATCAAGCTCAAGCATCAATGAGGTTTAGCTTGTAGTTTTAGGATAGATCATTACATTGTACTTTTCTTTTCTTTTCTTTTTCCATTTTGCCAATTCTTGTAATGTGTTGTAATATTCTTTTATTTAAATTGTGAATATTGTAAAGACAATGTATCTTGTGTGTTTATCAATAAAGCTCAACTTTTCTCTAATGAGCTCTACTTTATATTTGTATTATTCAAGTTCTTTATTATTTATAATTTACTTAATGAATTTCCTCATTTTTTTAGTTATGAGATATTCATTTGATATTGGAATTTGAAATTCAAATTCAACTTAGGTTTGAATTCAATCATGCAACTTAAGTTTGAATTCAATCATACAACTTAAGTTGTGATGCAGTATCTCTCCTCTCTTCTCAAAACCCTAACTTAGTTGAATAAGAAACAAGTTTGTCGCACTCTCGAAACCCTAACCCTGTAAGGTATCGAGAGAGAAACTAGTCCCCCTTCGATGCAGTTTTGTTTTAAAAGCGCGAAATTTCCCCAGAATTTACGATGAAATGCACATCCCTTTCTAAAATCTACCCCTCGATCGTCTCTAAACCTGGGACATTACAGGGACGGAGCCAGAAGACTAGAAGGAGGGGGGCCACGAGGCGGCCACCCCACCAGGCGGCGCGGCAGGCCCCTGGGCCGCGCCGGCCTATGGTGGCGGCGCCTCGGGTGGCCCCCGACGCTCCCCTTTCGACTACTTAAGGGTTTCGACCTAAAAACGCACAGGGGTTAGACGAAATCGCCAAAAGCCATTCAGAACACCGCCGCCATCGCGAAACTCCATCTCGGGACCAGAAACTCCGTTTTGGCACTCCGCCGGGGCGGGGAATTGGAGGAGATCATCGCCATCATCACCACCGACGCCTCTCCATCGACCAGCCATGTTTCCCCCATCCATGTGTGAGTAATTCCCCCGCTGTAGGCTGAAGGGGATGGTAGGGATTGGATGAGATTGGTCATGTAATAGCATAAGATTGTTAGGGCATAGTGCCTAGTGTCCGTAATTGGTACTTTGATGATATTGTTGCAACTTGTTATGCTTAATGCTTGTCACTAGGGCCCGAGTGCCATGATCTCATATCTGAACATGTTATTGTTTCATGATGATATTCATTGTTTTATGATCTTACCTGCAAGTTGTATACACATATTGCTGTCCGGAACCCGAGGCCCCAAAGTGACAGAAATCGGGACAACCGGAGGGGAAGGCGGTGATGTGAGGATCACATGTGTTTACGGAGTGTTAATGCATTGCTCCGGTGCTCTATTAAAAGGAGTACCTTAATTTCCAGTAGATTCCCTAGAGGCCCGGCTGCCACCGGCTGGTAGGACAAAAGATGATGTGCAAGTTTCTCATTGTGAGCACGTACAACTAAATTTGGAACACATGCCTATGGATTGTTTAGTACTTGGATACTGTTTTATTACTATCTGCAAATGCCCTACTTTGATTGTTACATGAGTTTATCTCATCCATGCAACGCCCGTTCATCCATCCATGTGCCTACAGTATTTTAATCCTGTTGTTTACTATAATCACTACTACTGTCTTTGTTACACTGCTGATGATATTTCGCTACTGCTACTGCTATAAAACTGTTACTACTGATAAACTCTTGCGAGCAAGTCTGTTTCCAGGTGCAGCTGAATTGACAACTCCGCTGTTAAGGCTTACAAATATTCTTTGGCTCCCCTTGTGTCGAATCAATAAATTGGGTTTTACTTCCCGCGAAGACTGTTGCAATCCCCTATACTTGTGGGTCATCAGTATGTTGCTGCTGTGCTGCTGCCATGGTTCCTAGCTACTGTGATGTTCCTTCCTTGCCACTATCTATGCTACTGCCTGCTTCATTGCTTGCTTGATCACTCTAGTTGTGGCAGTGGTTTGGATATATGTGTAGGCCATCTGTTTAAGCATCTCTGGCTTACTGCTGCTTGCAATACTTGCATTTGCAAGTGCCAGCTATGCTTGTTATGTTGCTGTGAAGCTTCTGCCCTTGCTCATGAGCATGCTGTGATGCTCATGGCATTGCCATGTTGCTCCAGATGTTGCTAGGCTACTGCCTGATCTTGTGTAATTATATGGCTCATCCCTGGCTTGATTACCTTAAGTAATCATTGCTTGAGCAGGGACCAGTGATGTGTGTTGTGTGCTATCCTTGTGTAACTTAATCCAGTGGTACCTCATGCCTTTGATGTGCTTCTGGATACAATTATAAAGTCATTAATTTAGTTTCTGTTTATTCAGTTATGGCTTGGTTGTATTTCTTCAGTAACTGGCTAATTACTGATGCCATGCTTGGCTCTAGCAGTCTGTAGCAAGTTCCAGCAAGCTCTGATGATCATATGATCATCAGTTGCTTGATGGTTAACTGCTATGCTTCTATATGTGCCTTACTGCTGCTCAATCTGTGATGTGTGTGTGTCACAGACATGTGCTGGTGTGTGCTAGTGCTTGCTCAAGCATCAGTTAATGCTTGCAGTGATCCTCTGGATCATGTGCAAGTGTTCCATCCACTGGTGACTTATGTATTTCATTTATCTGTATAGCTTGTCATTGTTTATTGGATAATTGAGATGAACTGCTTGCAGTGATGACTCTTACAGTTAATTTGATTGAGCTAGAGGGATGCCAACAATTGTTGGGGACCCTAGCTCACTCTGAACCCTCTGGGTGATGATGGGTGGCTTTGTTGGCTGGTTTTGTGGTTGAGGTGGCCTCAACAGCAACTCTTTGTTGTTCAGGAAGCTCCCACCCTTGTTGGCTTGTTGTGGCTTAGTGAATACCTCACTGGATAATTCCTTGTTGGATTTCCAGTGATCTTTGCTGTTGACAAACAAGAATAGACACAAGTTGTCAATCTGTCTAATGGTGTGCTAAGCCTTAGGTGCTAGGTGACTTTGGTTGATTGGATAGGATCATTTCCTTGATGGATTTCCTTGGTTAAGCCACTGTTTTGGTTAACCAGTGTTCCCTTGGTGATTTCCTATTTTCTTCACCCTTATTTGCTTGCACCAACTGACTTGGTAGCCAGATGATGACACAAACAGGGTACTCAACCCTATGGCTTGTGTGTGTTTGATGCACATGCTTATTTATGAGCAAAACAGATGTTTGCCCATGATTTCTTGTGTATACCTCACTCCAGCTCCTAGAATTAATTGTTGGTGTAGAGGATTGCTTCTATGATGTGCTTGTGCTTGCCCTGCTCCTCCTTGCAAGCTGGTGCTGCTTGATTAATTTATGTGGTTTGCTGGGCTTGGTTGAACAGTAGTGGTTGTTCTTCCCGTTCTTGCTGTTCTTGTGTTCTTGGTGTTCTTACCCTGGTGCTCCTTGTCGATGGAATGGTTAGGGTTTGGCTGTGAAAAGCTTATGCATGCCTCTCCTCTGCTTCTCTGGTTGACAGCAAGGTCTGGCACCATTTTGGTGACTCCCTGGCTGTGTATGTGTTGGTGAGCATGCACACTAGCTAGTGAGCTGCCTGTGTGTTTGCTGCTTGGTACTTGGTCCAGTGAGTGGATCAGCTCGGCTGATCATGGTCATATCCTCTCATTTCCATTTTTCTTGCTAACCTGCCAAGTGGCTTTGCCACTTGGCATAACCCTTGTTTGGTCTTTGTGTGTGTGCATGGACAATGTGATGATCAAGATGAAGATCAAGATCATACAGAGCAAGAATTACATGATGGTCAACAATGTAGTTTAGGACATTTAGTTGACTTGTAATTTTCCTTTTTCTTTTTCCTTTTATTCAATTCATGTAATGTGTTGTAGTATTTCATAATTCAATTCTGAATATTGTAAATGAAAATGTATCATGTGTGATTATCAATAAAGCTCCAATTTTCCTTAATGAGCTTTGTATAATAGTTGTACTATTTATATTCTTGATTATTTATAATTTGTTTTATGAATTACCTCAATTTTGAATTAGGAGATATTCATATAATGTTTGAATTTGAAATTCAAACACAAGTTTGTTTGAATTCAATCATGCAACTTAAAGTTGTAATGCACTAACTCTCCTCTCTTCTCAAAACCCTAATTTAGTTAAGTGAGGTGTAAGTTTATCGCACTCTCGAAACCCTAACCCTGTAAGGTGTCGAGAGAGAAACTTGTCCCCCTTCGATGCAGTTTTCTTTTAAAAGCGCAAAATTTCTCCAGAATTTATGATGCAATGCACATCCCTTTCTAAAATCGACCCCTTGATCGTCTCTAAACCTGGGACATTACACTACACTAGTGGTAACTCTCCAGATAACAAGTGTTGGGTGAACAAATTACAGCTGGGCAATTGACAGAATTGAATTTAGCATTAAGACAAAATATCCAGTCTATTAATATCGTAGGCATGTTTTCCATATATAGTCATACGTGCTCGCAATGAGAAACTTGCATAACATTGATGACCCACAAGTATAGGAGATCGCAACAGTCTTCGCGGGAAGTAAAACCCAATTTATTGATTCGACACAAGGGGAGCCAAAGAATATTTGAAAGCCTTAACAGCAGAGTTATCAATTCAGCTGCACCTGGAAACAGACTTGCTCGCAAGAATTTATCAGTAGTAACAGTTTTGTAGCAGTAGCAGTAGTGAAATATCAGCAGCAGTGTAACAAAGACAGCAGTAGTGATTATAGTAAACAGCAGGATTAAAATACTGTAGGCACAGGGATGGATGAACGGGCGTTGCATGGATGAGAGAAACTCATGTAACAATCAAAGTAGGGCATTTGCAGATAGTAATAAAACAGTATCCAAGTACTAAACAATCCATATGCATGTGTTCCATATTTAGTCGTACGTGCTCGCAATGAGAAACTTGCACAACATCTTTTGTCCTACCAGCCGGTGGCAGCCGGGCCTCTAGGGAATCTACTGGAAATTAAGGTACTCCTTTTAATAGAGCACCGGAGCAAAGCATTAACACTCCGTGAACACATGTGATCCTCACATCACCGCCTTCCCCTCCGGTTGTCCCAATTTCTGTCACTTTGGGGCCTCGGGTTCCGGACAGCGACATGTGTATACAACTTGCAGGTAAGATCATAAAACAATGAATATCATCATGAAACAATAACATGTTCAGATCTGAGATCATGGCACTCGGGCCCTAGTGACAAGCATTAAGCATAACAAGTTGCAACAATATCATCAAAGTACCAATTACGGACACTAGGCACTATGCCCTAACAATCTTATGCTATTACATGACCAATCTCATCCAATCCCTACCATCCCCATCAGCCTACAGCGGGGGAATTACTCACACATGGATGGGGGAAACATGGTTGGTCGATGGAGAGGCGTCGGTGGTGATGATGGCGATGATCTCCTCCAATTCCCCATCCCGGCGGAGTGCCAGAACGGAGTTTCTAGTCCCGAGACGGAGTTTCACGATGGCGGCGGTGTTCTGGATGGCTTCTGGCGATTTCGTCTTACCCCCGTGCGTTTTTAGGTCGAAGACCTTAAGTAGTCCAGAGGGGAGCACCTGGGGCCGCCCGAGGCGTCGCCACCATAGGGCGGCGCGGTGAAAATAGGCCCCCTCCTTATGGGGTTGGAGCCTCGTGGGCCCCCTCCTTCTGGTCTTCTGGCTCCGTGAGTTTTCTGGGAAAATAGGCCCTTCGACATTAATCTCGGGGATTTTCCTGAAAGTTGAGTTTCTGCACAAAAACAAGACACCAGGGCAATTCTGCTGAAAACAGCGTTAGTCCGTGTTAGTTGTATCCAAAATACACAAATTAGAGGCAAAACAATAGCAAAAGTGTTCGGGAAAGTAGATACATTTTGGACGTATCAACTCCCCCCAAGCTTAGCTTATTGCTTGCCCTCAAGCAATTCAGTTAACAACTGAGTGCGCTAAAAGAACTTTCACGAACACATTTGTTCAGTAATCGATTTCTAAGAAATTCTTCCGCTGCTCAGCTCGAAAAGTGTTCAACTAATGAAAGTTAGATAATAACCTGGGGAAAATGCACAAAAATTGGGTTCACAAAATAACGTTCTGGCTATTTTTGATTTTTTTTTGGTATAAGTCCAGAATCTGTTTTCAGGCAGCACTTCCCCAAATATCATCTCCTCTTATTAGAAAACCACTTTAAGAAGCTAAACAAGTATGTACAAGTATCCAGCAACTATAATATGCAATGAATGAGTGATGCCGGTATACCTCCCCCCAAGATTAGGCTTTTGGCCTAAGTGGAGATCAACCCCAGCGAGGGTCAGGGTTCCACGCCGGTGGATCATACATGGCGTGGTCATAATAAGGTCCCGGTGCAGAAGAAAAGGGTGAAGGCTCCACATGCCCAAAATGTTGATGCGAAGAGCTTGCTGCATCGGATGACGAGTCGAGGTGTTCCCCGGCCTCCTCCGTGCCATCCTCTGCATGATGGCCATTCCCCTCTATGTATGCATTCAGTTCTTCTTCCGTGACCGACCATTTTTTCCTGGAATCAAGGTTAAACAAAGCAGGTGCATGCAATCCTACTAGCTTTTCAGTTTTCTTAGTTGTTCTCCAACTTTTCTTGTAAAATGTTATCTTATAAGACAGGTTACTCGAATTAGACAAATCAGAAACAAAGTCATGTTTAATCATAGAAACAATGTCAAGTTTCTCTATGGAGAGCTGAATATCAAGATGGTGAGGTTCTACACCATGCATAGCTAATAAACGAGAGGCAATGAGACCTCCACAAATTCCTCCCTTTTCACGGTTAGTAGCAAGTCTATAGGCTATCAAATCACCCAAATTATAAGTCCTATCACCTTGCAATGCAGCAGCTAGGAAAGCCAAATCCTGGATAGATAACTTATTTGCATTCTTCCTAGCAAGAACGCACTTGGAGATGAAATAAGAAAAGTAGCGAATAGCTGGGAGTTGAATACTACTGATTTTACCACTCTCATCTGAGAAGCTTCTCCCTTGACAAATCATTTTGTATAGATTCAAGAGCTCATGCGGCAGTCCCCTAACCTTCTCGCATGATCCCCATTGTGGCACTCTAATTGCTGCACAAAAATCATCAAAAGGCAAGTTGACAGTTTTATTATAAATTTTGTATCGAACCATGGGGTTAGATTGAGACCGATTGAATTCAAAATCCTGCACCACTGACATGGTCAGCTTTGCATATTGGTAAGGTTCACCAACAACAAAACTTTCCAACCCTGCATTGGAAATCAGATTTTGAACATCTCGCAAGATTTCTGCACTCCTCATAAAATCTGTGCATGGGTAGTAAGAGGGGTATACTCCCTCTTCGCGGTGAAATCTCATAACTTCTTGCACCTCCAATTCTTGTTGGTTTAGTTGGAGCCTATTCCACTCCATTTTCTGAAATTTTTCAACAAACATTATAAAAGTTGATTTGGAGACATATAATTGAGGGAAACTACTATAGGAACTTGGTAGAGTACTAAGCATGCATCAAAACTAGTTTCTACAACTTAGAACAAGCATGCAAGCTCACTAAACATGTTACCTACAGCAGCAAAATATTCAAGATATACTCAACCAAACAAAATTCTAATTGGATAATCGGAGGAGTCACATACCGAAGAGCAAATGTGTCAAATTTCAGACAGAAATCTGGGCTGAGCAAAGAGATCGAGAAATTCTGAGCTCTTGAGCAAAAACGCGAGTGAGAGAAAGTTGGTACGAGTTTTTTCGGGAGAGAGAGTGAGATGGGAGGAAGAGATGAATTAGTGGGGCAAGGAGGGGCCCACACCACAGGGTGGCGCGCCCCCCCCTCCTTGGACACGCCGGCTGGTGGGGTGCGGCCCTGGGGTGCCCCACTGGTCATCCCCAGGTGCTCCCAGATGCCTCTTCGAAAAATAAGACCAACGGTATAATTTTTGTGAATTTTTGAAAACTTTGAAAAATACACATTTCTGGGTATTAAAATTATTATTACTGGGCAGAAAAAGATTTTAAAATCTCTAAATAACCAAAGAACTTTGCAAAACAAATAGTGCTACAGCAAGTAAAACAAGTGAGGGAAAGAAAGAAATGTTGTTTAGTTCCTCTATGCATATAAAATGTACTTGTTAACAAGGTTGATCAAGTCTTGCCACCAAATAAATTTTACATGGCATAAGATGAAATAAACCTCAAATCAATCATGTTACCTTGCATTGTATTGATATGGATCCAATCATAATATTTTGATATCCTTCTTTAGGCTCATATATAGGACAATCAATAACTCCCACTTTGATAGTTCTCATATTAGAAATTGTATTAACTCCACATACTTTATCAATCCTCTTGGGAAAATAAACAGTATGCTCCCTGTCATCAACATTGAAAGTAACTTTTCCTTTATTGCAATCAATAACAGCCCCTGCGGTGTTAAGAAAAGGTCTCCCAAGAATAATAGACATATTATCATCTTCAGGCATTTCCAACACAACAAAATCAGTTAATATCAAGCAGTTATTAGTAACTTGAACAGGAACATCCTCACATATACCAACAAGAATAGCAGTAGATTTATCAGCCATTTGCAAAGATATATCAGTCGGTATCAACTTATCTAAATAAAGTCTCTTGTAAAGAGAAAAAGGCACTAACACCTGCTCCCAAATCACATAGAGCAGTTCTAACATAATTATTCTTAATAGAACAGGGAATAGTCGGTATACCTGGGTCGCCCAGCTTCTTTGGAACTTTACCATTGAAAGAGTAATTAGCAAGCATAGTGGAAATCTCCTCATTAGGAGTTTTCCTTTTGTTAGAGACAATATCTTTCATATACTTTGAATAAGGAGGCAATTTAATAGCATCAGTCAAAGGGATTTGCAAGAATAAAGGATTCATCCAATCACAAAATTTATTATAGTGTTCTTCTTCCTTTGATTTCAGTTTCTTAACAGGAAAAGGCATTTGCTTTTGAACCCACGGTTCTCTTTCATTACCATGTTTCTTAGTAATAAAGTCTTCTTTAGTATACTTTTTATTTTTAGCATGCTTTTCATGTTCATCTTCAACCTCTTCTTTATCAGAAGCATCATTCTTATCATTATCTTTATCCTGTTCATTACCACTTTCAGTTTCAGCATCAGAAATAGAAATACTATTAGGATCATTAACAGGCTCAGAGGATTCTACAACATTTTTATGTTTCTCTTTCTTTTTCTTTGAAGGAGCACTAGGTTCAATTCGTTGAGAATCTTGTTCAACTCTTTTGGGGTGCCCCTCAGGATATAGAGGATCCTGAGTAGAAACGCCGCCTCTAGTTGTTACTTCATAAGCATGTTTTTCTTTAGAACTATTTTTAACAAGTCATTTTGCACTTTAGTGAGTTGATCAATTTGAGTTCGAATAATATGAAATTGTTTAACAAGCATCTTAACATCATTGGAGGTTCTCTCCACAATATCATGCAAATTACTAATAGCTTGAGAATTTTCCATTAAATGATTCTCTACTCTCATATTAAAATTATCTTGCTTAACAATATAATTATCAAACTCATCTAAGCATTGAGAAGGAGGTTTTGAATACGGAATATCTTCCCTAGTAAAGCGTTGAAGGGAGTTTACCTCAATCATGGATGAAGGGGGAATTATCTTACATAAATCTTCTATGGGAGGTAAGTTCTTCACATCTTCAGATTTAAAACCTTTCTCCTTAAGAGATTTCTTGGCTTCCCTCATATCTTCATCATTTAATTTAATCAAACCCCTCTTCTTCAATATCGGCGTCGAGGCTGGTTCAGGTGTAGTCCAATCATCATGATTCCGGCCTATTTTAGCCAATAATTCTTCAGCTTCGTCTGGAGTTCCTTTCTTGAAAACGCAACCAGCACAACTATCCAAATATGCTCTAGACTCAATGGTTAGTCCACTATAAAATATATCAAGTAAATCATGCTTTTCCAGATCATGTCCAGGTCGAGCTCTGATAAGAGAACAAAATCTTGCCCAAGCTCCAGGCAATTTCTCTCCATCTTCCTGGTCAAAACTATAAATTTTCTGCAAAGCAATATGTTGAGCACTAGCAGGAAAGTATTTCCGAAAGAAAATATCAAGCAAACCAGTTGGACTATCAATAGAATCAGGAGGCAAACTATTATACCACGTTTTAGCATCATCCTTTAATGAGAAAGGAAAAAATTTAGGAACAAAATAAGTACGCTTCTTGATATCATCAGAAAACAAGCTACTCAAAGTAGAAAGTTCATTCATGTGTTCTACAGCACTTTCTTTTTCAGTACCACAAAAGGGTGTTTTCTCAACAATAGCTATATGAGATAAATCAAGAGAAAAATCATAATCCTTATCCTTAATGTTTATAAGAGATGTGGCAAATTTAGGATCAGGAGACAGTTTATATCTAACAGTATGTTGTGCAAGAAGCTTTTTAATTTTACTTGCATCAGTAGTAGCATTGCATTTAACAATAAAATCATCATCAAGTTCCACATAATCTTCATCAGGATCATCACTAGAGTATTCAACAGACTCAGGTGAACTAACATGTGTAGCAGTATTTTCATTAGGAGTTTCAGTATTTTCAATTTGTCTAGACCTAGCAATTGTAGCATCTAGAAAAGATCCTAATGAACCACTATCATCAAGCACAGCAGAAGCATCATCAAAATTATAAGAATTTTCAGATTCAGCAGAAGTACCAGCATGTGAAGCTTGTGGTGGTGAAACAAGTTGACTTATCACAGATGGTGAATCAAGAGCAGCAGAGGTACTCAGAGTTGTACCTTTTCTTGTAGCGGATGGTAATATGGCGACTTTAGAATCGCGCGGTTTACCCATGATGGAGAATTTGCAGCGAACAATATCAATCCAAGTGAACTTCCAAATAAAGCTATGCTCCCCGGCAACGGCGCCAGAAAAAAGTCTTGATGACCCACAAGTATAGGGGATCGCAACAGTCTTCGCGGGAAGTAAAACCCAATTTATTGATTCGACACAAGGGGAGCCAAAGAATATTTGAAAGCCTTAACAGCGGAATTGTCAATTCAGCTGCACCTGGAAATAGACTTGCTCGCAAGAGTTTATCGATAACAGATTTTGTAGCGATAGCAGTAGTGAAATATCAGCAGCAGTGTAACAAAGACAGCAGTAGTGATTATAGTAAACAGCAGGATTAAAATACTGTAGGCACAGGGATGGATGAACGGGCGTTGCATGGATGAGAGAAACTCATGTAACAATCAAAGTAGGGCATTTGCAGATAGTAATAAAACAGTATCCAAGTACTAAACAATCCATAGGCATGTGTTCCATATTTAGTCGTACGTGCTCGCAATGAGAAACTTGCACAACATCTTTTGTCCTACCAGCCGGTGGCAGCCGGGCCTCTAGGGAATCTACTGGAAATTAAGGTACTCCTTTTAATAGAGCACCGGAGCAAAGCATTAACACTCCGTGAACACATGTGATCCTCACATCACCGCCTTCCCCTCCGGTTGTCCCAATTTCTGTCACTTTGGGGCCTCAGGTTCCGGACAGCGACATGTGTATACAACTTGCAGGTAAGATCATAAAACAATGAATATCATCATGAAACAATAACATGTTTAGATCTGAGATCATGGCACTCGGGCCCTAGTGACAAGCGTTAAGCATAACAAGTTGCAACAATATCATCAAAGTACCAATTACGGACACTAGGCACTATGCCCTAACAATCTTATGCTATTACATGACCAATCTCATCCAATCCCTACCATCCCCTTCAGCCTACAGCGGGGGAATTACTCACACATGGATGGGGGAAACATGGCTGGTCGATGGAGATGCGTCGGTGGTGATGATGGCGATGATCTCCTCCAATTCCCCGTCCCGGCGGAGTGCCAGAACGGAGTTTCTGGTCCCGAGACGGAGTTTCGCGATGGCGGCGGTGTTCTGGATGGCTTCTGGCGATTTTGTCTTACCCCCGTACGTTTTTAGGTCGAAGACCTTAAGTAGTCCAGAGGGGAGCACCTGGGGCCGCCCGAGGCGTCGCCACCATAGGGCGGCGCGGCCCAGGGGCCCACCGCGCCGCCTTATGGGGTTGGCGCCTCGTGGCCCCCCTCCTTCTGGTCTTCTGGCTCCGTGAGTTTTCTGGGAAAATAGGCCCTTCGACATTAATCCCGGGGATTTTCCTGAAAGTTGATTTTCTGCACAAAAACGAGACACCAGGGCAATTCTGCTGAAAACAGCGTTAGTCCGTGTTAGTTGTATCCAAAATACACAAATTAGAGGCAAAAAATAGCAAAAGTGTTCAGGAAAGTAGATACGTTTTGGACGTACAAACATCTTTTGTCCTACCAGCCCGTTTGCAGCGGGGCCTCAAGGAAAACTACTGGTAATTAAGGTGCTCATTTTAATAGAGCACCGGAGCAAAGCATTAACACTTGGTGAAAACATGTGATCCTCATATCAAAGCCATACCCTCCGGTTATCCCAATTCGAGATCACTTTGGGGCCTCGGGTTCCGGACAAAGACATGTGCATATAATTTGTAGATACAATCTAAGAAACAATTATAGAGCCTAGATCTAAGATCATGCCACTCGTGCACTAGTGAGAAGCATTAAACATAACAATATTGCAGCAACAAATACTTCACAAACTTATAAGATATACTGAACATAATGATCAATCCATCGGATCCCAACAAACACAACACCGATTACATCATATAGATCTCAATCATGTAAGGCAGCTCATGAGATCATTGTATTGAAGCACATGGGCGGAAGTGGCATCTAGCTACAGCCAAGAACCCATGGTCCCTGTGGGAATTACTCACAAACCATCATGGAGTCGAAGTGGAGGCGGTGGAGTCGATGGCGATGGCTGCGGGGGCACTTCCCCGTCCCGGCAGGGTGCCGGAACAGAGACTTCTGTCCCCCGAAACTTGGTTTCAGCGATGACGGCGGCTACGGAACTTTTCATGGACGGAGGCTCGGGTCCCTGGGGTTTTCCCAATACGAGAAATAAATAGGCGGAAGGGCGGAGCAAACGAGGCGACGAGGCGCCAGTACATGGGCCATGTGCGACCAAGGGTGGGGCCATGCCTGCCCTATGTACTGCCGCGTGGCAGATCTCCTGCGCGTGTCCTTCTGGCTCCGTCTTCACCCCGGAAAAATAAGACTCTGGGCTTTTGTTTCGTCCAATTCCGAGAAACTTTCATGTACAACTTTTCTGAAACACAAAAATAGCAGAAAACAGGAACTGGCACTGCAGCACTGCGTTAATAGGTTAGTCCCGGAAAATGCTAAAAAGTGTGGAAAAGTGCACATAAAACATATAAGAATTGTAACAAAACAAGCATGGATCATCAAAAATTATAGAAACATTTGGGACGTATCAGCGCCATAGGAGAAACCAACCATTACCTCCAAACGAATTGGACCAACCAAAAAACTGTCTCATTTACCCAAAACGGCGCCTTCAAGAAGGACACCACACCGGAGGCGTAGTCGCCGCCCAATCCAAGAGGAATTGCGATTTCACCCAGGCCTATGGGGAATGGTAGGAGGGAGGGGATTTTTGATGGTGCCTCCAACAAGGAAATGATGCCCACGGGGCCACCACCATCGTGGCCACTGACCAGGGGTTTCTCTTGGAGTCCCAAGCCTACCGACCCACCGTGACCCACCTAGCCAAGATCTGGCGGCCAAGCAGGGCCACAAATCTAACAGAAGAAGGGCGTCCTTCAGATCTGACGCTCGTGACGCTAGAGAAAGGTCAACACGCCGGACCAGCACCCTGCCATCAAGTCGCTGCCCATGCAGCCTAGGACGGCAGCCAGCATCCACGCAAGCATCACCCCTCTGGAGAAGTGACGTCACCCACCAGCTCAGTGCCACCGCCCTGATTTCCCGAGCCCCAACCAAGCAGAGCATCGGCATACACCTCCCTTACCTAGGCCATTCTAGATAGCCAGCTGTCAGAATAGGACGAGACCGCCAAGCAGCCGCCACAGCAGCGGCGAGCCTGGCACGGAGGTCCTCCACCTATTCAGTGTGCGGGGAGCCGAGGGCCCAAATCCCTGCTGCCCCCTTCATCGGAGTCATAATCTTAGACCAGGAGCGTTTCTGGGGCGACGAGGAGGGAGGAGATGGAGGGGAGAAGTGTTGGCGGATGTGCTAGGGTTTTGCCCCCTCGGTCGTCTAGAGGGGGCGATGCGAGGGGAGCGGGTATCGTTCCCTTTGTTTATGATTCAGTTGTCTTGGACAAAGTGGTGGGATGGCGGCAAGTCATGGTCGTGGATGTGTCGCCTGGAGCGAGAGTCCGTCACTTCAGATTTATAGCAGCAGTGGCTGGGGCAGCGGGTGGAAAATTGTTCGCGCAGGCGGAAGAACATGACAGGAAGATGTGGCGTGGGCGGGAAACCGTAGTGCTGACATTAACCTTTGGTTAGTGAAGCCGGCCGTATTTAATCCACTGCTTAAGGCAGTGTGGCGGACTGCTAGCCCCACGAATGAAATAACCTGTTAGGTCATCTCCAACGCAGCGACCCAAACGAACGCGTTGGGTCATTCGTTTTGGGCCGTTTGTGTGGCCGCATGGACACGCGGACAGCAGCCCGCGCCCGCGTGTCCGTTTGGGTCGCATGCTGCACCCAACGCGCGAACGCATCACATAAGTGAAAAACAACAAAAAAGGAAAAAAATGAAAACAATTAAACCTAACCATATTTCATTAAACATATGCCCTATTTTGGGCAAATTTATACATATGCCATATTTTGGGAAAATTTAAACTACCAAAAGAAAGCCCACTATATGGGCTTTAAATTTAAAAAAAATTAAAAAACCCTATCCTAGGGTTTGGAGGAGGACGAGGTGGCCGTCGGCGCGCCGCCTAGTCTCTGAGGGCCTCGTCGCCGTGGGTGTCGATGATGTCCCTAGGCGGCGAGGCGCTGTTGTGGCTCGACCGCGCCGAGGATTCCGGCCACGGCGACCACTTGGCAACTTCCCAGGCCGACTGGGGGTCCGGAGGCGCCCGCTGCTCCGCCGCAGCAACCTGGCGCTCCGCCTCCTCCCTGAGGCGGAGCTGCCTCTCCTGCCACGCGAGGCGCTTGGCCTCTTTGATGAGGACACCCCTACCAATCCACCACCTCCGTAATTGCAAGATGAAGACGATGCTGCTGTAAAGCTCAAGTCCAATGAAGTTAGGATTGGACCCATTACAAGGGCCCGTGCGAAGCTACTTAAGGAGCAGGTGAATTAACTCCTAAATGATACTTTGATCGATAAGAACTTTATACTGCCTAAGTCCTTTTACTTTTGTATGATCAGGTACGAAGATGGAGCAATCATCGCACGAGGAGAAGAGGAGGAGCTGGACGTGAAGCTGGACATGGAGCTGGACATGAAGCTGGACAAGAAGACATCCCATGGATGCGCGAGGGAGGAGAGGGAGGTATGCGCGAGGGAGGAAGGCAACGTACAGGCCGGCGCCACGCCCGGTCCGACTGGCCGCCACGCCGGACGGCTCGGTCTCACGTCTAGTCCAACCGGACGCCACACCGGGTAAGCCCGACGCCCGCTGGATCCTGCGCCGGTGCCAACCGGGAGGGTGTATTGTATGTCATCCCGGTGGCCCGGTCACAGGCCGGTCCCAAGCCCGGTCCAAACCGGACCGGCCGGTCCCTGGCCCGGTCGATCGGCCCCTAGGCCGGCCGTGTCCGAGTCAGTCTTGACCATATCCCGGTCTGAGTCGATATTTAATGTATTTTCTCGACTTCTAGTCATCCTGAACCCCTATATAAGTACCCATGACGCCCCCAAATTAGGTTTAGACCACGTTTAAGATATACCCTAGTTCATAGTTGTAAGGGTACATTGTCCCCATGTGTGGTTTTGGTAATTAATGACAACCCCTATGGACTAATGTTTTCATTGATTTTATATGAAGGAACATTCCATAGGTACTTGTAGTCCATGTGTTGGTTTCAAGTATGGATGCCATGAAGATAAAGATATACCTTGTGTATTGGCATCAAGATCATCGATTTGAAGACATATATGTGATATGATCAAGAAGAAGAAATGAAGATGGAGTTCTTATGTGGAACTCAACATTGGCCATGCTCTAGCTTATGTGTTAAGCAATGAATGATCAAGATCTTGAGTGCTTAATTCCGAGTGAATAATTCAAGATATGACTCTAAGTCGGTGTCATGATAGTCTCATAAGTTGAGCTATGGTTGACTAAGATTTAGAGCATGCAAGCAAATGAAGAATTCTTTATACACCTCAAGATAGTATGATAGAGCATGAGAAGATACAAGGTTGACCAATACAAAGAATGGAGAATAGATTCAAGTTTGGTCAACACATGAAGCATGAAGAATGTGCCACGTGAAGTCATGCGGTATGGTAAGGCTTGTCAATTATGCTTCATGAACTAACCCGTCATATATGTGCCCTTGTGTTGTCTATGACGGTTAGGTATCTTTCGATGGGCATGCATCAAAAGTGAGATCTCATATAGCCCATGAAAAGATGACATCAAGTGGTGATCGTCATCAAGGTAACTTGATTGCATCGTCTTAGGGAGCTCAATCCTTTGCATACTTTGCATATCCCTATTGGTTGTTGGTGTTTCTCTGTGTGAGGTTCTTGAGCTTGTTGCTAGCTTTACAACAAGCCCAAGTTCATCGAAAATGGAATCCGCATGCATCTTCTATTGCGTTTTCGAGTTTGGACGCCTTCACCGTTTCTTGACGGTGGGAGACTCCCTCTCTAGAATCATATAAAAATATCATGTTGGGTTCTATTTGTCGTTATCTTTCCAACAAAAATTGGTTTCATGTCAATCAGAGTTCGGGAGCATTTTTTATTTTAAAGAAAAAGAAAAAGGTTTTTGGCCTGAAGCAGTCCGGCCCACCGCCCGGAACTGCCGGCTGTGGCACCGGCCAGCCCGGCGCCGACCGGCCCCTGGACCGGTGCACACCGGGCACAATCCAGGGGAGTTTTCCCTTTCGCCCGATGCTGGCCTGGCCTGCAGCTCGGTTCGCACCGGACTGGCCCCGGTCTCACGCCCGGTCGGACCGGGCTGTGGACCGGCTGCCCCGGCGTGGACCGGCCCCTGCTCCGGTGGCAACCAGGAGCCAAGTACTGCGCGAAAAGATCCGCCCCGGTCACGGCCCGGCGCCAGGCCCGGTTTGGACCGGGCGGTCCGGGATGTGGCCCGGTTGGACCAGCCCTTGCACTGGGCGACCCGGCCCCAGGCCCGGTTGACCGGGCTCCTCGAAGATTTGGTGAGCTGGACATTTCCCCAACGGTTAGATTTCAGCTTGGGCTATAAATATGCCTTCTTCCACCTTGGGCTGTATAAGTTCTTGTACTCTCTCTCCTCCATTGTTGACTTTGAAGAACTTGCCCTATCTCTTGATTCCCCCATGATTCTTGCTCATTCTTGAGGGATCTAAGAGAGAAGATCTAGATCTACAATCCCTACCAATCTATTTCTCCTCTAAGTGAGGGGAACCCTTTGGATCTAAATCTTTGAGTCATTTGTTGATTTCCTCTTTGTTCTTCCTCTCTAATCTCATCCTAGCATTTGTTGCTTTGGTGGGATTTGAGTGTGAAGGATTTGAACACCTCTAGTGTGCTTGCTTTGCATCATTGCATAGTGTTGAGCTCTCCACCACGATTAGTTCGAGTGAGAGACCGTGAGCTTGTTACTATTGGGGGGAGACCTCCTAGTTGGCTTGGCGGTTGGTGCTCCGATTATCTCTTCAAAGAAGATTGTGAAGAGGCTCGAGCTTCTCCTTCGTGGAGCTTGTGAAGTGGTTTTGGAGCTTGCCATCTCCGGAGTGGAGGAAAAGCTAACCATAAGGAATGGGCCATTATCCTTCGTGGGTTTGGCTCGGAGAATAGGGTGAGCCTTCGTGGCGTTGGGGAATCCTTCGTGGGACCTCCACCCCTCCAAACGTGACATATCTTCTTGCAAAGGAAGGGAACACGGGAATACATCTTCGTCTCCGCGTGCCTCGGTTATTTCTATACCCGAGCTTCCTTTCCTTGTGATAGCCATCCTGCTTGAAGTACATATATCTTGCTATCACTTGTGCTACATATATCTTGTGCCTATCTTGCTTAGCTCTAGTTGTTGTTGTTGCACTTAGGTGAGCCTAGCATATTTAGGGTTTGTGCTTGTAGAATAAACATAGTTTAATTCCACATTCTTACAACCCAAATCCGTAGGAGTTTTTTTAAACGCCTATTCAACCCCCCCCCCCCCCCACACACACACACACACCCTAGGCGACATGTCATCCTTTCAATAGTTGATTGCTTTGCAACTCTATTGAATCTTTACACCAATTCGCATCGATCTGGTGTTTTGCTACTGAAAGTCTTGTGTGGTCTGCTGTTCCATTGGGAATTAGACGGTTACGACTTACCGCTTCGTGGTCAGTGGATACGTGCGCAAGTGTGTGGAGTTGCGAATATCTTGCAGGGTTGAGAGATGTTGCATTGGCGACAGGGATCGATCGAGAGACTCATCAGCGTCATACAAGTTATCATCCACTTCATCATCGTGTATCTCCATTGTGTTCATCGCATGTTCATCATCACCCCCGTCGCTTACTGAGAAGATCGGGCCACCCCTTATCACTCCTGGCGCCTCTCCTGCTCTGCCACGCGCCTGGCCTCCTGGCGCCTCTCCTCCTTGTGGCGGAGCCTGACCTCCTCGCGCCGCCGCCTCGCTTCCTCCTCCCGGTGGGCCTGGTCAAGCAATGCCCATGCCTCGACGTCCTCGAGCGCATGCAGGGCCTCCTCCTCCATCACAGAGGTCGGTATGACCTCCGCGAGATGCGGCCAGTTGGTCTCGTCCTCCGCCTTGGACAGGGCCATCGCGGCGCGCATCTCCGGGTCGTCTTCCTCCTCCGGCTTTCGCAGCAGCGTCGCGGGTTGCGCCAATGCCGCGCTGACGCAGGCGGCTTCTCCGATGTAGAGACCGCCGCGGTATCCCCCAGCCCTCCGCACTAGCGGAGGACGGCGGCTGCTGCTTGCCTCGCCGTCGTTGGCGCCGGGAGCGAAAGCCCTCTTCGGGGCCATGGCGGCGGTTACGCGTGCGTGGGGAACTGTCGAGTGGAGTGGGGAAGTGGGGACAGACCCCTCCCAGTCCACATTTAATATGACATGCGCCCCACACCGACAGCTAGGCCCAGGGAAGCGAACATGCGAGCAGGCGGACGCGACCGAACGCCGCGTGCCATCCGCGGCCACGCAAAGCTGGCTCAGATTTGGGTCTGGTTTGGATCGTTCCGAACACCGCAACCATCCGCATTTACAATGTGTGGCCACAGTTTTATCTATTTAGATCCATCCGGACACGTGGGTGTGGGATGGATCGGCGCGTTGGAAGGGGATATGGATCGCGGGCCACTGCTGGCGCCACCGCAACAGATAGTTTCGGTGTCTAAAACAGGGCCCGCCGTCGGAGACGCCCTCCACTTTAAACACAGTCGAGCCGCCTCGCGGTGATTCATGGCACCCAGGGCTCTCTGCCATACCCCGGTGTCGTTGGCAAGGGTGGGTGCGTGCGCGGACCACCGTCGACCGATCACAGCCTGGCCTACTGGGATCGACAAGGGAACACGTACAAGACACCTGGAAGACGATCATCAATGTTCGGTTTGGTCCGTAACTTCTGGAGTTGGGAGACTGAGATGATGCATGTTCCGCTGCGACAAAGGTGCGTGGCGACGAGAACGAAACCCGGCCCGGAGGCTCATGGCGACGACACACCGGTTCGTCTATTCTCTTCGACGGGACCATCGGTGGTTCCAGCGTGCCGCGTTTATTCCAAGCATCGTCTTCCTCCTCCAGCTATACCAGTCCAGGCCCGCGCAACCACAACACCGTGCGTGAAGTGTGAAGGTCTTGTAGCCCCCAAATTTGCAAGTGATGGTCTCAACGACGCATCTTCCAGTTCCAGCCACACGCACCGCGCGCTGCGTTCTGACCTCAAATTTTTACGTCTCCGCGCGCTGCCAATTAAGGCCCGGACAAATGGACAACACCGAAAGCTCTCCCTTTGTCACTTATCCTGATGAACAAACCTGATATTCATATTCTCGTACCAGCACGTCGACAGATAGCCATGCATTTTATTGCCCGCGGCAGATGACGTCGTTCGCGTGATTAATTGTTCGTCTACACCTGTCGCTTGCAGGAAGCACTGGAGCCACGACCCGTTGAGCTAGCACGTGGTAGCCGTCCTCGATCACATTCCAGGGCTAGAGAGAGGAGACGTGAACAGCCGGAGGCGTCGCCTGAACGTGCTTGCCTCGCCTCGCCTCGCGCGGCGACGCGTCCGGGGGCCCCGATACGTACGCGCGGCCGCGACGGCATGTGCCGTCGCTCTCGTCGCATTATGAGCGGCACCCGGCGGGGTATGTCGGGGCCGGCTTCGTGTTCGTGATGGGCCGAACAGCCGTCATGCCAGGTGTGGCCCGCGGGGCTCGGAAAACGGCGATTCCTATAGGGGGGTGCTGTACGCCGACCTGGTCGGCGCGGACCAGGCGCCGCACACCCCCCAGGCGGGTTGTTGGGACGGCCCAACACATTCCCACTCTTGTTTTTTTGCTTTTTCGTTTTTTCTGTTTAATTTTCTTTTTATGTTTTTAAAAAGCTGATTCTTTTTAGACCCGATTATTTAAAATTATTTAAGTTTTTCAGAAATTTAAATATTATTTAATTTGAACATTTTTTAGATCGGAACAATTTTTAAATTGGAATAAATTTTAAATTGGAACAAATTTTAAAATAGAACAATTTTAAATTGGAACAAATATTTTTTGAAAAAAATATTATTTTTTATATATGAACAATTTTCGAATTTGAACAATTTTTATACTTGAACAATTTTCGCATTTGAACAATTTTTATACTTAAACAATTTTCGCATTTGAACAATATTATACTTTTTCGAATTTGAAATTTTCTCAAAAAAATTTAGTTAGAACATTTTACATTAAAAAATATATGTAAATTTTAAAAATTAAATCTTAAAAACGAAAAAAGAAACAGAAATGAGAAAGAAACAGAAATAAAAAAAAGAACAGAAAAATGACTCAGAAAAAACAGTGGCCAACTGGCCCAACACCCGAACTGGGCCGGCCCGTACCGCGCGGGGGGTGTGCGGCGCGCGGTACGCGCCGACCTGGTCGGTGTATAGGAAATCCCATTCCTATACACCGCACTGGTCGGTGCCGACCGGACGCCGCACACCCTTATTTGGGCCAGGCCCATTACTGCGTTGGTTTTGCTTTATCTGGTTTTCGCTTTTCTGTTCGGTTTTTCTGTCAGGATTTTCTATCCGGTTTTCGTTTTTTGACCGGTTTTTCTTCTTTTATTCTTTCAAAATATATTATATTTTTAGAAAATTTTCAAATTTCGCAAATTGTTCAGATTTAAAAAATCAAATTTTGAAAATTGTTTAGATTCGAAAATTGGTCAAATTTCGAAAATTGTTTGGATTTTGAAAATTGTTCATATTCGAAAATTGTTCAAAAAACTAAGATTAAAAATTCTAAAATTCGAAAAAATAGATTCGAAATTTGTTCAAATTTTAAAAATTGTTCAGATTCGAAAAATGGTCAAATTTCAAAAATTGTTCAGATTCGAAAAATGTTCAATTTTAAAAAATTGTTCAGATTCGAAAATTGTTCAAATTTTGAAATTGTTCAGATTCGAAAATTGTTCACAAAATTAAGATTAAAAAAATTCTGAAATTCGAAAAAATATTAGATTCGAAATTTGCTCAAATTTCAAAAATTGTTCACGTTCAAAAATTGTTCAGTGCGAAACAACGAAACAGAAGTTGACTTAAACGAGCGAACGTTACGAGCGGGGGAAAGGAATCCGCGTTAATGGGCCAAGCCCACATGCGACAGGAGGGTGTGCGGGACGTATTTGGCACCGACCAAGTCGGCATATAGCATCACCCCGGAAAACCCTATTTATCGCTTCATTGCGTGCGGTAATAATAGGGTGAACTCACCTGCGGTCGCCTTTCGGGCCTGACCATCATCCTTTGGTTTTCCCGGTTTTGAGAACTTTCTAGAACGTTCCTGTCGGTTTTTCCTTTTTTTTTTGTTCTTAGGTTTTTTTTACTCCTTTTGGTTTTCTTTCATTTTTCATTTTCCATTTTTCCAGTTTTTTCTATTTGAACATATTAAATTTGAACACTTTTCAAACCCATTTTTTTTTTTAAATTCGAGAATTTTTAAACCTTAGAAGTTTTCGTCCCTTGTTATCTGATGTATGTTCATTGCGCAAGGTATGAGACGATGACCACTTGACCAAGACGACAAGGAGGAATAGAACAGATGGATAAGGGAAATCCGAACATCTTAACAAACTTTGTCGCGTCACCTCAACAAAGCATGCCGGTTCTGTCTAACAAATGGATAGATCTGGATCAGCTATGCTGGAACATATATTACGTTTAGATGATAATACTGATAATACGATGCAGGGATTTCAAATGGTAAATTTAAAGGAGGTGGTAACAACGACATGTTGGTACCTATGGTGGATGAGACGGAGACGCACACATGCAGAAACTGTGCCACCTTTGAATAAATGTAAGCTCTCAATCCTAGCTATTGCTGCCAATGCAGCCTAGGCCTATGGGAAAAAATCAAATTTAATGCCGATCAAATGGAGGAGGCCGGAAGCAAGACATACCAAACTCAATGTTGATGCAGCATACCATGACGATGTCAAGGCAGGTGCTACTGGAGCGGTATTACACAATTGCAATGGTGATTTTATAGCAGCCTCGGTATACTATCTTCCTAAGACTACCCACAATGGGAGTATCATAGGTAGTATCATGCATTCCATGCATGCAAAATGCTGATGTGGCAGTGCAATTAAGGATAAGAGAGAGGATACTAGTATCATAGGTAGATACCGTATCATAGCACATACTACTAGAAAATTTAATGTCAAGTAAATCTTGTACATATATTTGCATTGAGATTCTATAAAACAATTAATATATGAAGACTATGATACTAGCATATGATACCATGCATTGTGGAGATAGTAACATGTAGTAGTATCATACGCATGATACTTCTATATGATACTATGCATTGTGACTAGTCTAATGTGGCATCACCGTTGATGGCGCAAGCATATGCGATGAAGGAGGGGCTTTCTCTGGCAATTCACATGGGATATAACATGGTTGTCGCAGAATCAGATTCTATGGAGGTGATTGAAGCTTGTTCCTGGGCTGAAATTTGGTGGAGCGAGGCGGCGGCAATCTATGCAGACTATGTTGACATAGTAGCTTCAATTGGTATTGTTTCGTTCCACCATACGTTAAGGGAAGCAGACCAAGTAGCTCATGAATTAGCAAAGAATACCTTCTCCAATAAGTCCACTTGTAATTGGGTCGATGAACCAACTAATTTTATTTTAGATAAACTTCTAAACGATGTAACTGTTATATGATTGGTGGAGCAAGTTTCACACGCACTCTTTTCCTTATTAGGGTACCGAAAGGACTAGAAGGTTTTTAATAATATGTGAGTTATGTTACACAAGATTATTACTGTTGGTTTCACCTTCGAAAGCACTTCTTCTGATAATTACAATTTTACAACCACTAAGGCACTAACAAAATATTACAACCATGATCAAAGCTCATATTTAGACCGGCCAAATATGCGTAATCGATATTTACGAACGGAAGTACTTCTATCTCTCATTTTCAAGCCAATGCATTCTTCTCTTTGAGGAAATAAAAGATAAGTAAGTGACGTCTCTAAGATAACACGGGAAGAGCTGGCACTACGTATGGATGGTCGACATAAACTCATAGTCAAGTCAACGTTCTTCTTTTGAAAAAAAGAAAGAAATGCGGAAGAGATGCTGTTCCCAAGTCAATGTTCTATGGAACGCTTAGTACAGCCACGGGCGATGGATCCGTACAATCATATGCAGTGGCGCGCAAGGAAAAAAGAAATGGCATACACATCAGCCGCCGATTGAGAACCACCATACCGTCGATACTCACACATGACTATCAGGAGGGTCCTTGCTTTCATAGTTTCATGTCTGAACGGAACCTGCAGCATATCCCTGAAATTTGGTTACCTGCACAGCACATTATTTGCTTAGCACATGGGTTGGAAAAAAAACTGTGCTTCTGGAGAGGACAAATGAGTGCATCTTACTACCTTCGTTTCAATGAAGTCACACACATATTGCAAAGTAAACTGTGACCGAAAAATTGAGCACAAAATCTTGATTATATTGTACGTAACTAGTATCGTCGGATTCATATTGAAAAACATTTTCTAATGATGCTAATTTTATACCAATAATCTTCATATATTTAGAGTAATTCTTGGTCAAATAAAAAACACAGAAGACGAGGATGCCTTATTCATTGGATTGGAGGGAGCAGCAAACTTTGAACTGCCAATACTAAGCATGGGAGATAAAGTTTCAATGCTGAGAAGTGCAACGCGTTTCAGTTCAGCTAGTTCCAGGGAAACTTCATGGAGGAAAATAGGGGTACATAGCAGAAAGAATGAATTTCATCGAACTGAGCCTATATCTTTGACCTTTTTTTGTGAACATGGACAGTTGATTAGTCATCATACAAGACAGAGACAGAGGCCTATAAATAGCATTGCCTACTAGATCATATTAACATGTGCTACCATCCCAACATGGATTTTCACTCTTCCCATCGGCGTTTTTCAGCTTGCCTCTTATTCTGCTTATGCCTTATGATAAGCATAAGCAGAGCATATGGAACTCAAAAGGTATTGGTGATGCATTACCCCCAAAATCTCATTTCTTTTAGAAAAAGAATTACCCTACATCTTATTCATATCACTGATTCTGTTCCATGCTAAAGTATGTTTTCTGTTCCTGTCCATGCATAGATGTATATCGTCTACCTGGGAGAGAAGAAACATGACGACGCTGCTCTGGTCACAGCTTCACACCATGACATGCTCAGCACCATTCTTGGAAGGTAAACCTAAGAACTAATTTTCTAGCTTTCAGAGTTTGATTCAGATTTTATGAAGAACAATACTTCTAAAAGACGTTTAACAACTCCAGAAGTAAGGGTAAGGCTGCCAATTTTTCTGACCGCTTGATGATTTGTTTCAGCAAGGAAGAGGCATTGGCCTCCATCACTTATAGCTACAAGCATGGCTTCTCAGGCTTCGCGGCAATGCTAACAGATGACCAGGCACAAGATCTTGCAGGTGGGATGAGTTTACCACTTTACCTAAACAAATTACTTCTCGTCTAGTTCTCTGCTAGTCCTAATGCAGTTGAACAAAGAAAAAACAATCAAAGCTTATTTGGTGATTGAAATTTGCTTCTTTATGGAAAGTACATCTGTTAAGTAGTTTATCTTTGCAATCATGAATGTGAGATCCGCGGGGGTAATTTTATGTTTCTTCATCCCATTTTTTTTTAAAAAAAAACTAACTCTGGCTCAATCTCAAGCCTTTTTTCTGCATGTAATGCAATTATATTTAGTTGTCGCTAATTTTACTACGAAGCTGCACACTGCAGTAACCTTATGATCCTGCTTGTGCTTGATTATTATTCTGGTACCAGTCAGTATTTATAAGATGACAGAGATAACTATTTCTATGTCACTACTGAGAACTGTACGACCAGAAATTAGTATCCATGTAAGTGTAAAAGGGATTAGAATATTTCTATCTGATGACTATTAGTGGTTGATTGAGAAAATCTATTTTTGTGTCAGGCTATGATCCTTTCTTTTGTTACCTGATGTTGTATACACCACACAGATATCTAACTGGGGAGACTTCTGACTTTAGTTTTTAGGAGGGGAGGGGTTACCTTTTTAAGATGAAGAAGCGATAGAGTTCCTAACATATACATTTCACATGTGCAGACCTACCTGAAGTTATCAGCGTTACTCCCAATCAGAATCACGAGTTGATGACCACAAGAAGCTGGGACTTCCTTGGCATGAACCTGGACCAGCAGCCACCTAACCTGGACCAGCAGCCACCTAATAAACTTCTGCAGAGGAGCAAATATGGAGAAGACGTAATTATTGGGATATTTGACACTGGTGAGTCTTCACCGTTAACAAGTTAATGATGAAAATCTTCACCAAAAATTTCTTGCCATAACACTGCAAATGCACTTGATGCAGGGATCTGGCCTGAATCAAGAAGCTTCAGCGACCACGGATACGGACCAATACCGTCAAGATGGAAGGGAGTGTGTCAGCTGGGACAGGCCTGGGAGGGCACCAACTGCAGCAGGAAGATCATAGGTGCACGGTACTATCCGGCTGGACTGGATAAAGCTGACCAAGAGGCGAATTACATGTCTCCACGGGACATAAATGGGCATGGAACGCACACCGCATCCACAGCAGCCGGTGCAGTGGTGGAGGGAGTCAGCCTCCATGGCCTTGGAGTAGGGGTGGCACGTGGAGGTGCGCCCCGAGCGCGCATTGCTGTGTACAAGGTCGCGTGGCAGACCACAAAAAGGGTGGAGCTTTCTAGCATCGCAGTGCTAGCAGCTCTGGATGATGCAATTCATGATGGAGTAGATGTATTATGCTTACCAATCGTCCTCAATGATGATTCCTTTGGTGCACTCCATGCAGTTCAGAAGGGTATTACCGTTGTTTATGGCGCGGGAAATAGCGGGCCTCGACCACAAGTCATTTCTAACACAGCTCCTTGGGTCATTACAGTCGCAGCGACCAAGATTGACCGGTCTTTTCCAACAGCAATTACAATGGGGAACAATCAAACCTTAGTGGTATATACTACAGAAACATGATATTTGCTAGACACTTAGAACACCTTTGCTCCACTATCATCCTCAAACACTTACCACTGAAAGTTACGATTAACTCTTTTCATATTTGCAGGGTCAGTCACTGTATTACCTGCTAAAAAATGAGTCCTCGAGTGAGTTCAAACCACTTGTACACGGTGGAAGGTGTGTCAGATGCTATTTATTTATTGATTAACTGCATTTATAGATAATGCTAGTTTATGGATAGGCGTTAAATTTCTGAATCCAATTGACAAATTATTGTGGTCTGTCTGTTTACAGTTGCTCAGGGGAAGCGCTAAATGGCACGATAATCAACGGCAAAGTTGTCCTATGCATTTTAGAAAATTTTGGCCCAACACAAGACATTCTCCCAGAAATCATAACAAATGTTAAAAGTGGTGGGGCATTTGGTGCTATTTTTGCTCTATATACCATAGATGTTCTTTCGAGCACCGATGATTGTTTGGGCATGGCGTGTGTAATTGTTGACATTGATATTGGGTTTCAAACTGCAACATACATCGGAAGCCAGAGGTGAGGAACACATTTTTGTGACCTGACACACTTAGCGGATGCTGTTTTCTCTATGATTATTTAAAGACTCAGATAAACTGTGATTCGACTTGAACAGATTGCCCATTGTGAAGATTGAGCCAGCAAGAAATATTACAGGGAAACAAGTTCCTGCTCCAAAAGTGGCATTCTTCTCTTCAAGAGGGCCATCCGTCAAATACCCTACAGTTCTTAAGGTACACAAGTTAAAACTAGTGCATCATGTTGGCTTCCTCTGCAATCGATATTATATGATTATTATAAAAACAATACTGGGACAAACATGAGGTTAGGTAATCTTAAGATTTCTATCGGAAATAGGGATTATAAAGGCTTTTTTGTATGATAAGTTAGCACTACTTTCAAACAGTGAAATTATCTTAATCCTGTTACAACTACTTCAACAGCCTGACATAGCCGCACCTGGAGTCAACATCTTGGCAGCCATAGGAGATGGATATGGATTCGACTCAGGGAATTCAATGTCAACCCCACATGTAGCAGGCATCGTAGCATTGCTAAAGGCTGTCCATCCTCATTGGTCTCATGCTGCCCTAAAATCAGCAATTGTTACCACCGGTAAATTACATGATATCCATATGCGACATTGCCCTGATCATCCTTGCACACCTTTACTAACAAAAAATCACTCTTCTTTGCATGGGTAAAGCATCGACCAAGGATGAATATGGCAATCCAATGTTAGCAGAAGCACTACCCCGGAAGGTTGCCGACCCATTTGACTATGGAGGGGGTAGCATAAATCCGAATGCAGCTGTCGATCCTGGTCTTGTTTACGACATCGATCCAAGAGATTACAACAAGTTCTTCGCCTGCAACATGCAGAAATACAAGATTTGCAACATTACAACAACATTGCCAGGCTATCACCTAAACCTGCCTTCTATTGCCATTCCTGAACTAAGGCGGCCGATTAAGGTGCAGCGAGCAGTCACAAACGTGGGAAATGTGGATGCAGTTTACCAATCCGATATACAGTCTCCAATAGGAGTCAAGATCAAAGTTGACCCACCAACCCTAGTCTTCAATGCCACACAGAAAGTGCACTCCTTCAAGGTTAGCATAACACCTCTGTGGAAGGTGCAAGGGGACTACACTTTTGGCAGCCTAACTTGGCACAACGAGCACCACTCAGTAAGGATCCCAATAGCAGTCCGGATCACAATCCAGGATTTCTACGCCGACGTTGCATAGTTACTAAGAAATGTCATATGAAAAATAAAGATTGGTGACTCCTACCGTTGTTCTGGCGGGTGCTCACAATACCATTTGTAATTGTACTTGCAAATTACTTTGTTTTGCAATAAAACAGTACTAGTTGCTATTTGATTTGTGTGGTTATATGTTCGGTTCTTGATTTTACCCCCACAAATCGCTCAACGGAAATCGCTGTAGAGGGAGGAGGATGGCTGGGGCGAACCTGGCAGCAAGGGCGGCGGAGAGATTCACCGGATTGCCTTGGAGAGTAGCCACCGTCCCTGAGGTAGCCATGGGAATGCGGGTCCGCGTGCGTTGCCCTGCGCCGCCGCCGGGAATCGACGTGACTGGCAGTCCGAGTATCGCCGTGCGGCTGACGGCCACAGTCCGCAGCCTTTTCCCGGTCCTGTTCATGGGCCTCATTACTGATAGATGGCCGGCCTTGCTATCATCTGTCTGGATGACACAGCTTCAGCTTTGTTGCACTCAAGCGGCAATTCCTATTCTCCGCTTATAGCGGGACGGATCTGGCGCTCCGCACAGGGGCAGTTCTTTCTGGGCCGGCCCATTTAGCGGGGACAGTGCGTTTTCTCCCGGTTTTTGTTCTCTTTAGGCGGTTTTCTCTGGATTTTCTTCTGGTTTACTTCCGATTTTGGCTGGATTTTTTTTATTTTTGTCAAAAAAAAATTAAAATCGAATTTGAATTCTACAACTTTTTTAAGTTTTTAAATCGGAACTTTTTTTTGATATTTTTTCGAATTTTGAACATTTTTGAATTTTGAACATTTTTTGAATTTGAATATTTTTTGTTTAGAACAATTTTTAGATATGAACATTTTTTAAATTATAATATTTTTTCAGTTTCAAATTTTTAATGTTCGAATATTTTTTGGATTTGAACAGTTTTAAAATTTGAACATTTTTCATGTCAGAATATTTTGAAATTCGAACATTTTTTAGATTCAAAAAAAATTCAAAATTGATCATTGAAGCAACTAGCAATTTTTCAGATTTGATCATTTATTCAAAATTTGAATATTTTCATAATAAAAAACAACAAAAAAAACAGACATGGTTAGCGAAGCAGAGCACATCATGTGACCTTGACGTAAATGGGCCCAGCCCAAGTTACCTTCCCTTGAGCGATTTTGATCCATGGCCTCGCTTAAAGCGGAGCATAGGGGCTCCCGCCTCAAGCCCTCGAGCCACACGCTCACAGCCACTCTTCGTTTCGTCAGCTCGCTCGTCTTAAGAGCAATAACAATACAAAAGTTGGGGGTTGGCTATATATTTGGAAAACGCTTTGGATCCGGCGACCGATCGCGCACCAGCGATCGGTCGTTCGGCCTCGCTCCCTCATCGGCTTATATGGGCCTGCTTTTTTCGGTCCAAGTATGGTTTCTGCAAAACACATGAGTGAGATGATGAACTATTTGTTGTAAACAATCCATAATTTTTGTAGGATTTGTTGTTAACAATTGTTGTAAAGAGAAATTTTTTTTATGCTAATAACAAAGTGATTTTTAATTTTGTTGTAACTATTTGTGACTTTGGATAAAATAGTAGGTGTTTTTGTTGTAATTCTATCTGTAGCAAAATTAAATGTCGCTTGACCACTTTGCATCATTTTGCAAATATATTGATTTTTTATTGTAATCGTTTGTGACTTTTCGTAAAAAAAGTTGGTGACTTTTGTTGTAATTCAATCTATACCTACTAATAAAGGAAGGAAGGTTTCTCCCTAAATTTTTCGTCCGTTTTAGTTGTACCCCTACTTTTCAGCTGAAATTACATAGAATGTGTTACGGTCAAAACCCACCGGCGGGCAGCGACGGGCAACACAGTAGAGCCGGGAACAACTTAGGGCTGCGGCTGGCCCTGGTCCCTCCGAGCGACGGCCCGCAAAGCCTCTGGTACACACGTCCGATGCTGGTGCAGGGCGTGCCACCTGACCTATACCTGGTCAGGAAGGTGATGAAGATGCCTCGCTTAGTTTCATGCATGGCATACACGTAAACATTAAATACGAGCCTCGATCGGCTCTCAGGTTATCCTGTGAATCGGCTCAAGGAGCCGATCCACCCATGATTCGTACGAGGTGCACGAATATATGGTGGTCCTGCTTGATCAAGATAAAGCTAAAACGATCTACGACGATTTAGGGTTTTCACCGCATAATCGGATCATCCTACTCACGATTGGACCTCGCGGCCACGCACGGTGATCGTAAGCCGATCCTAGACAAGGCCTAAAAACCAACACGAGGTTGATCCCCGGAACATCCTGTCTAGGACTAGCAAACGACACCCTGCGTGCCGCTGGGTCCTCCAACCCTTTGTAAGGCCTAACTATTGCAGATATTAAACTAATCCTTGAGGAACAAGGAGCAACCGTAACGGATCGGATCTACTAAATAATGACCAAGCGGGGTGCCGCCCCCACACCTAAGATAGGTGTGAGGGCGGCTAGATATGCAAGGGTTGCACTACGATAGCATATGATACGAAGAACAATGCTAACCCTAACATATCTAAGATAACTACGTTGCTCGCCATCAAAAAGGCTTCAGTACGAGCAACGCATGAACAACATGAAGCTTCTGCTGCCTAGATCGCAAGATGCGATCTAGGCAGCATGATGCTTACCGGTAGAAACCCTCGAGACGAAGGAGTTGGCGATGCGCCGAGATTGATTTGTTGGTTGAACGTTGGTTGTTGTTTATTCCATAAACCCTAGATACATATTTATAGTCCAAGGGACTTTCTAACGTGGGAATAATCCCCACCGTGCACGAGACAAACTCTACCTAAACGACACGTATCCTACTATGTTACAAATACACGGGCCAACTAGCCCAAACTTTGCATGTAAGGCCGATTCACGTGATTCTTCTATGTATATTCTTCAAATCCATCTTGATCGCGGCCCACCTCTGACTCGGTCAAATTCTGGTGATAACACATGCCCCCCTGGTTTTGGAATTGGTAATTCCAAAATCACTCTGCTTTTTCTTCGTCGGGTCATGTCGTGGCAGAACCGCCGCAGAATCTTTCATCATGATGCCTTGCCTTCTCAACTTCTCCGCGTGACCTGGCAGTTTTTTTTTTCTTTTAGGCACCACTTCCTCGGAAACTGCTGTGGCATTGAATTTCCACTATATCCCCTTTTATTTAACCGCTCCGAACAGTTTACTCCTGCATCCCCTTCGCATTAGCACTCCAAAAGCCCTCCTGCGCCACGATGTCTTCTTCCTCCTCTGCCCCATCGGATCTTTCCACCCAATCCTCCTCTTCCCGCGAGCCGACGCCGGAGCCGAACCCGGCGGAGGTCCACGCAGCCAACACTCGCCGTGCCATCGAGGCCGGGGAGGAGCCCAGCCATGACTTCTCCGTCTGGTCTGAGGATGACAAGTCCTTGACCGACGGGGAAAGCGATCTCCGCTTCCTCGCCGACGGGGAAACGGAGGAGGAGAGTGACGACGATCGCTTCTCCTGCGACTTCACCTCTTCCGAGGAGGCGGAGGAGGAGAAGGAGGAGGAGGAGGCGGAGGAGGACGACACCTCCTCCGACGAACCGCCGGCCAAACGGTTCTGCCCCTGGCCGGGGAACCTCAGCGACTTCGACAGCGACGGCGACGACGCAGACGAAGAGGACGAGGACAATGAGGGCCCGGTCGGCGGCCATTGGAGCAGCGACGATGAGCCCGCCGGGAGTAGCGCCGATAGCGGCGACGACGGCGACGACGAGGGCAGCGATGGCCCGTAGATAGGACCTTAGTATAGGACCAGTAGTAGTAGATGGGGCAATGTATCCCCTAGTACTCCCTTTTGAGAGTAATCAGCTCTTTATGTAAAAAATCTTGCATATCAATGAAGAACTTCTCCCAATTTGATTTTTGCCGATTTCCTTTGAGCTTAATTTAGCCGATTTCCTCTCATACTGATCTTGCCGATTTGTCCCCTTAGCCAATGCATAATGAGCCGATAGCAACGCATCGGTCCTTTTTAAAATTCCCCCTTCAATTCTTCAACTGATGATTTTGAGATCTGGTGGATAAAGTAGAGTCTTCAGGAAAGCCTTTAAATTCTTCCAACCAAACCTAATGGTCTTCTTCAAACACTCATCATTTTGTGAAGAAGGTTTGCGACGAAAGATCAGCCGATGGTACCTCAATCGGCTCTTAACAGAGCATCTACCAGGCCTATGCCCCCCGAGCCTTACTCGAGGCGAGAATGTCAGTGAGGATGCACCAAAGCCAATCACCTTTCTTCCTTCGAAAGCCGATATACCTCTTCTGTCAACACTGCTGAACTAGCACCAAGGGCGAATCGGCTCAAGGCAGCTGAAGAAGCAGGAGGTCCCACAGCTGAACTGGAGGAGAACTTGGTGAAGACCCGGTAGATCTTGTAATTGCACTAGAGTCGATGGCTGCGCATCGGCTTTGTTTCTTAGTTCTAAAGTCGATGCCCTTGCATCGGCTGTAAAAAAAAAAATTTTTTTTTACTGGCCGATTTTTCCTATCAGCCCCCAATGTTTCACTGCACACAGGTTCATCTGCACCTGTTCATCTGATTAGATGCCCCCCGAGCCGAATCTGCCAGGTGACTGCAGATATCGGCTTTGTGGTTAGCCAAGGCCTTGTATTTGCACGTCGGCTCCGCTAGGATTCGTGTTGACTCTCATCCGCCGACGTGACCGCTGCCCAATAGATCAATGCTGAACGTAAGCAGAACCTGTGGTGAAGATAATTTTGGCCGATTGCTGAAAATCGGCCTCCATATTGATCAAAACGCTCAATGAAGGTCTTGTAATTTTCCCTCATAGATTTTTTGGGGCCGATCACAAGGATCAGCCTTGCCACGTTTGCTCATTGGTTTGCTCCAGTTACATGGTCAGGCCAGTGGATAAAACCAGCCTAACCCTGCCCTTTGTCACGTCGATGCGCTCGCAGTCGTCCAAATTGATACCTGAGAGTGGTTCTTGGCCTGCTGCTTCCCACGCGTTCATGCCAGCCGTTGAAATTTCGGCTGAGTCATCGGCCTGGACGACCTCTACCTCATCTCCATCCCACTGTATTATGCATTGGTGCATCGTGGTGGGAATGCAACAGTTGGCGTGGATCCAATCTCTTCCTAGCAGAACAGCATAGGTGCTCTTGCTATCGACGATGAAGAACGTCGTAGGGATAGTTTTCCTTCCTACGGTCAGATCCACGTTCAGGACACCTTGTGCGTCAGATGCTTGGCCATTGAAATCACTCAATGTTACGTTGGTCTTGATCAGATCCGAGCTAGAGCGTCCCAACCGACGTAGCATAGAGTATAGCATAATGTTGACTGCCGCTCCGGTGTCCACCAGCATCTTATTGACAGGCCTCCCATCGATGTAACCTCGCAAGTACAGGGCCTTCAGATGTCTGTAGCTTCTTTCTCGTGGCTTCTCAAAGATAACCGGCCGTGGACCGCAGTCAAGTTTTGCCACAGGTGCCTCGTCTAATCCTGGAGCACTGAACTCCGAAGGAAGGATGAACACCATGTTTGTGCCAGCCGATGTTTCATCATCGGCTTTCCTTTGCTTGGGGCGCCACTCCATTCTCCGTGGACGACCCTCTTCATCCAGGGTTCGCTGAACTTTCGCAGCCAGATCAGGTCGCGCCTTCCTTAGCGTATGCAGGTATAACCTTTCGGCTTCCTCCAAACCGCGCAATCGCTGAACCCTGCGCTTTTGGGAACGGCTGAGTCCATCAGGGCACCACCTTGGCCGGTGGTACCTGTCTTCTTCTTCTCCCTCGTCTTCTGAATCCTCGAGATCTTCCAACCGAGGGGACTCCGCGCGTTCACTTTGTGTTGGGAGAGGCCCTAGACGCTTGAACACAGACACGTTGGCTGCCTCCTTCTTCTTCTGGTTGCATTCTGGGCAATTGCCGATTGTAGGCAATCGGCTCATTCCTGAATCCCAGCAGTGTCTGAAGAAGGGGCAGTCCCAGTGCCTATCGTTGTCGCCTTGCTCCCTTGATTTTTCCTTGGCACGGCGCTCGTACTCCTCCTCTTTGCGATCATGCCGATGATGTCTTCTGGCTTCCCTAGCCAGACGATCTCTTTCGTCTTCATCACTGGATCGTCGGCGTTGGTCATACTGACTCACATACTTGTTGAGGAGGTGATCAGAGAGGGGTCGCTGATATCTTACGTTCTTTGCTTCTCCCTCCGTGACGTAGCGCTTGCCGTCATGACGGAGCCGATCGCGTGGAGCGGCCTCCTCTGTGTCCTTGCTACGAGAGCAGCTGCCCTCGTCTCCATCCTTGCCAGAGTGGTGCTCAGGTCCTACCATGTTGATACTGAACGAGGATCCTGGCTGGCAACCTTCAGGGTAAGTGCATTCCACCATGTTAACGGCGGGGAAGGGTTGGGTGTCGACCTTCATGGCGTACTGGTTGAAAATCAGACGTCCTTGTTCTATCGCCATTTGGATCTGCTGACGCCACACCCTGCAGTCGTTGGTGGCATGGGAGAGCGAGTTATGCCATTTGCAGTATGGCTTTCCGTTCAGCTCCTGCACCGTGGGGAATTTGAGACCTTCGGGTATCTTCAACTGCTTCTCCTTGAGCAGGAGGTCGAAGATTTGCTCAGTTTTGGTCACATCAAAATCAAAACCCCTGGGCGGACCTGGTGGCTTAACCCATTTGCAGGACACGGGGTTTGCCCCCCGAGTCCATTCAGCCACTGCTACCTCTTGATCTCCCGCAGAAACTTCGTCTTCCTCTGCCTCGACCAGGACTACTGCACGCTTGAATTTATCCTGGTACAAGTCCGGGTGGCGCTGTTCATATGCCGACAGTTTCTGAACCATGTGCGCCAGTGAGGGGTAGTCTGCTTGGGAGGCCATGTCCTTGAGCGGCGCTGCAAGGCCTGCCACTGCCAACTCGACTGCTTCCTTTTCAGTCACACGAACCGAATAACATCGGTTCCTAAGATTCCTGAAGCGCTGGATGTATTCTGTCACAGTTTCTCCACGCTTCTGACGTATTTGTGCTAGATCGGCAAGGCCAGACTCGGAAGCCTCTGAGTGGTACTGCATATGGAACTGTTCTTCCAACTGCTTCCAAGTCCGGATCGAGTCTGGTGGCAACGAGGTGTACCACCCGAAAGCCGATCCCGTGAGGGACTGTGAGAAGAACCTCACGCGTAGTGGATCCGACACTGAGGCCGTTCCTAGCTGTGCCAAATATCGGCTCACATGCTTGATGGAGCTGGAACCATCTGAACCGCTGAATTTGGAGAAATCAGGGAGCCGATATTTAGGTGGTAGCGGGATCAACTCGTACTCGTCGGGGTACGGCTTGGAATAGCCGATTGCCCTCCTTTTCGGCACCATGCCGAACTGGTCTCTCAGTATGGTACTGATCTGATCCGTCTTGGCCGGGCAGGAGTTGAACTCTGAAGATTCGCCGGGGTGGCGTACTTAGCCAGCCATGCTTGCTTTTCCAGCTCTGAGCCAACTGCAGGAGCTGAGCTCTGGAGGTTCGTCGGGGTGGCGTACTTAGTTAGCCACGTCTGCTTTTCAAGATCTGTCGCTGACGTTCCTCCTGTTTTCCCAGAAGTCCCTGATGTCGCGGCCTGGTTTGTGAGCGCCCAGTTGCCGCAATCTGGCACATACGTGCACATGTACCCGTGAGGGGTCTCCTTAGGCGCCTCATGCAAGAATTGGCAGTCACTAGGGTCACCACCGATCTTGTAGACGACGAATGCCGGTGAATTCGGCACTTCTGGTGCTGCCAACGCAAATGGCAGCGGTGGACGGGACTGGAGTGGCATCTCTCCTTGATGCGTCCCGAGAGCTGGTCCTGACGGCGAGTACTGGTGCCTCATGATCTCCTGGATCACCCGAAGAGCGACACGCTCCAACGTGTTTACCAGGTTCTCAGAGTGGCGGTGTAGCGAGTGAGCCACCAAGTAGTTGATCTCCTGCCGCAAGGACCTGGTGCGTTCTTCTGACGGGGCAGAGAGGTCTATCCCATCGAGTGCACCATCAGGCGAGAACCCCTTCCACCGGATGCCATGTGAACGGGTTCTGTGGAAAGAGCCGATGAGGTCGGCTTCGAGGATTGCTTTGACCTCGTCATACTTCTTCTTGAGCTCGTCGGTCAGATCCTCGTACGTGACTAGAGTGCCGTCCGCCATCTCAGATGTAGATGGCGATGTGGTTGATGGCGAAGCTTGTCCCACCGGGCGTGCCAGAATGTGTTGCGGTCAAAACCCACCGGCGGGCAGCGACGGACAACACAGTAGAGCCGGGAACAACTTAGGGCTGCGGCTGGCCCTGGTCCCTCCGAGCGACGGCCCGCAAAGCCTCTGGTACACACGTCCGATGCTGGTGCAGGGCGTGCCACCTGACCTATACCGGTCGTGAAGGTGATGGAGATGCCTCGCTTAGTTTCCTGCATGGCATACACGTAAACATTAAATACGAGCCTCGATCGGCTCTCAGGTTATCCTGTGAATCGGCTCAAGGAGCCGATCCACCCATGATTCGTACGAGGTGCACGAATATATGGTGGTCCTGCTTGATCAAGATAAAGCTAAAACGATCTACGACGATTTAGGGTTTTCACCGCATAATCGGATCATCCTACTCACGATTGGGCCTCGCGGCCACGCACGGTGATCGTAAGCCGATCCTAGACAAGGCCTAAAAACCAACACGAGGTTGATTCCCGGAACATCCTGTTTAGGACTAGCAAACGACACCCTGCGTGCCGCTGGATCCTCCAACCCTTTGTAAGGCCTAACTATTGCAGATATTAAACTAATCCTTGAGGAACAAGGAGCAACCGTAACGGATCGGATCTACTAAATAATGACCAAGCGGGGTGCCGCCCCCACACCTAAGATAGGTGTGAGGGCGGCTAGATATGCAAGGGTTGCACTACGATAGCATATGATACGAAGAACAATGCTAACCCTAACATATCTAAGATAACTACGTTGCTCGCCATCAAAAAGGCTTCAGTACGAGCAACGCATGAACAACATGAAGCCTGCGCCTAGATCGCAAGATGCGATCTAGGCAGCATGATGCTTACCGGTAGAAACCCTCGAGACGAAGGAGTTGGCGATGCGCCGAGATTGATTTGTTGGTTGAACGTTGGTTGTTGTTTATTCCATAAACCCTAGATACATATTTATAGTCCAAGGGACTTTCTAACGTGGGAATAATCCCCACCGTGCACGAGACAAACTCTACCTAAACGACACGTATCCTACTATGTTACAAATACACGGGCCAACTAGCCCAAACTTTGCATGTAAGGCACGTGATTCTTCTATGTATATTCTTCAAATCCATCTTGATCGCGGCCCACCTCTGACTCGGTCAAATTCTGGTGATAACAGAATGCCACCGCTTAGTCAATACAACGATTCGTCCAGGGAGAAAAGGAAACCAGCGAGGCGTCCGTTCTCCATGTTGGGCTTTGCTTGCTCCGCGTCATATCGCATCGGTAGGTCAGGAACATGGCCACGTTGGGCTTGGCTGCTCGCCATCCATCATACAAACTCTATGACCGGATTGGGCTGGGCTGCTCGCCGTCCATCATACAAACTCTATGACCGGATCCATCACAAACCCTACACTAGATCGCTTCAGTAAAACCCGCACGGACGGCTCGCTAAAAATCCCCCTCCCGCCGCCATCGCCCGCACCTCCTGTTCTCGGCATTGACTATCTCCTCTGCTCGATTCCTTGAGGCCGTTGACTGAGTTCCCATCCAGGAGAGCAATAATATCAGGTTCATGATGCAGGATTGGTCAAGCGCCCGAGTCCCGCTCCTGTGTCGTGTCCCAAGCTGCAGCTTTGCTCATCGGAAAAAAAATGCCGGAGTTGGAGAGCTCGCATGGACAGCGACAGCCCAGGGTGGATATAATAGGGATGACCCAACTATATCATCTCCGCCATGCATGACATCGCCAGTACTACGAAACAAGATGCTTTCTACCTGACTTCCAGATCAACCGTCTTAGCACGACCGGCGGTAATCCTGAGGCGTGTTGCTGTTGAACGCCACCGTCCAGCTGCGCGCGATGCACGCCATCTCTTACATGTGCTGATGGTGGCCCAGCCAAAAGCCATCGCGTTGATCTGGCTTGCAACCGGTATGATGGTGGCCTATAGCCGAGCATGCAGCCAGTCTGCCGCCGCCTCCCCTTGAATCTTTGTCTCACTTCTGACGACTTCACCGGAGTGAGCAGCAGTCTCGCCATTCGTCCGACGGCATCGTGATTTTCCGCCGACTTTGCCATGACTCCGCATTGTCCGGCCTCGGCAGACATCCGTTTCCAACCCGAACAACAAGCTCTAAGTTCTGGGCTACAAGGCCTGGAGGCCGGAGCACGCCCTATGGCCGGCATGAATTCTTGATTGGGCAAGGAGAGAAGACAATCGTCGAAGGTTTAATTCTTCCTCCTTGCTGAAGTAGAAAATTCAGACTTTATATTTCCTTTTGTTGATTGCGGATCACATATACTATGTGATAATAAAAAAAAGTCGGGCTTTGATGCATGCAAATTCAGTACTTGGTAGCAGCTAGACAAAGAGGGAAAGTAACCTCATAGAAAGCTATACAGAAGAAGAAAAGGCTATACGGGTTCATGAACTTTCTACAGAAAAACTCATGCGTGCTGAGGCTACATTGTGCACGTATATATATCCGAACGGACAACTTGATTCACTTTGAGTCCCTTTTCTGAAATCAAGATTTGCAAAGCAATTTAAAACATTCTTGGGGACAAAAGGCCCCCGGACCTGACGGTTGTGGTTTGGCCACAAGCTGGTACTGAGAAAGAGACAGCTACTGATTTGCCTGAATTGTTTGCATGTACTGATTTGGTAAACAAAAACACTTGATACATTTCTTTGAGTGCATTGAATATTGATCTAACTAATTTTGATGCAACTATTTTTTATTATTATGGATAGCACATCTTCTTGATAGAATTTAATAACTTCTATCTCTCGTTCATATATTCTAGAGTTTTTTCTATATTTTGAATTTTAAAATAAAATCTCACACAACACCTAAATTTTTACCCCAAATAAATAGCCCGGATAAAAAACTCCAAAATATGAGATAGTGTAACCAAAGACTTGTGAAAATACTGGTGAGAATAAAGTGATAATATTGATTTCTATACGAGATATCTAGAAATGGATGAACACTCATGTGACATAGCTCCATAGCTTTGCGGGGGAAAAAATAGAACCTGGTGTCATTCACCGATATTTGTTTTGCGCAAATTTAAGAGACTAATTTATTAATTACCAATCCGTTGCAACGCATATGCACCCCACATAAAAAGTGGATTTCCTCCTTACTTGCATGAACTGATAGCTGGCCAGCCCCAAAGCAAAAGTCACGTGAGAGAAGCCAAAGAAGACGTGTGGAGACATGTGCATCTATTAGACCGTGGAGAAATAAATGAATTTGTGCGTTGTGTCCTCTCGAAAAAAATAATTCCACTACTGAAATTGTCGGTAACAAATCCGCCGCAACGCGCGGGCATTTTTCCTAGTATGTAATAAATTAACGTTTTCTTCTATTTTTTGCAAATATATGGATTTTTGTTGTAATAGTATCCGGTTTTTGTTAATAATAATGGCTAAAACAATTTGTTGGTTTAACCACTTTATTGTGACATTATTTTAAAAAAAATGTTGCGACTTTTTGTTGTAATAGTATATATTTTTTGTACGCGGTGAGATGATTTTTGTTGTAATACTCTTCACATTAGGGGCGCTTTGTTGTTTTAAAGTGAAATATCTGGACTGCGAGTTGGTTTCCAGAAAAGGGAGGGTGACAAATGTAAAACTACATTTAAACTAATTCTGGACATCGGATCCCGATCGGACGGTGCGGAAACGACCGATTTTGGGGCCTCCGATCGGCCGACCGACGCAGAGCGTTATCCTATATATTTGTACCATGTCATCTATAGTTTACTTGTAGTCAGCTCATAGTACAATAGTTAGAGATAAGTATGGACTACTTTATATGCATATGCCTCACCTTACAATCTCACAAAGTGTTTATGAGCACGCGCTGCAGCTGGCTATTAGTATCTTATAGCGTACTTCTCTTCTCTCTCCTCCAACTCATTAAAACTACGGTATTTTAAGTCTTATAGTCTGCTGATTGTATATTGTACTTGCTCTAAACTTACCATAACAATGCTTTGGAAATTGCAAGGACTTAGGAGGCCATTAAAAAATTAACCTTAGTCTATTTTGTGTTGAAGTTTTAAAAGTTTTTAGAAAAACAATTTTTATCAATTTTCACAAATAATAGTAGTGATCTTGTCAACATACACAGTTACGAATCGTTCTCTCCAACGACGCATGGAAGACAATTTAACATCAACAAATTCATCGACAATGACAGGCTAACCACTACGACTTCTCGCCTAGAACGTACTCCCACGACTTTAGTCTCAACTCTCAAATCAACCTGTACACGTTTTCTACACTACTTAATAAAAAGAACGAAGTTCCTCCGTTTTCTGCCACCAATTTCGTCGTCGTCGCCCTCTTGGGCCTGGCCGAGCTTCATCTTCGCCCCTCTGGCCTGGCCCATATTCTCCCCAACAATTCAACCAGCAGTCCCCGCACCATCAGGATCCCTCGATTCACCTTCTCCCTCTCGCGAACTAGGGTTGGGCGCCGCCGCTCTCTTCATGGTCGACGGCAAGCTCCCACGTATCTGCTGGCCGCCCCAATCCGCTGATGCACGCCGCCGCTTGCTAGCCCTTCTCGTCGTGCGTCCACTCCGCGTCTAGGCACTGCCATCGGAGTCATTCAGCCGCCTTCAGCAGGCTCCATGGTTGCCTTCTCCCTCCGCGCTTGTCCCCAAGCCAACCTCCTGTGCGATGGGTGAACGCCGATGAGGCTCACCCACGCCGGAGCCACGGGTGGAGATGCACATGGGGGTGAGGACCTTCCTGATGCAAAATTCTTCATCGTCGGTGTACGCATCAGACGCCTGCCCATGGGGAGGCGGACGCACATAGTCATGGGGATGCTCCTCCGGCTCCGCCTACCAATCTTCGTCCTTCGCGAGTCAGTGACCAATTTATCGCTACTGTTTGTAAGTATATATTGTTGGAGTTGGGTGAAGCACCATTATTGTTTTGTCAAGCTGAACGTTTGCACATCCTCATCAGTTGCTAGCTCAGAGAAGAAAATTGACACCAGAGGGGAAGAAGGCGACAACCGGGCCTCAATGCCTGAGAGTTGATCCCACTGGTATATCAATCCCCAGCGATCTAGAGAAATTATTCAGAGGTTGAAGATATGTCTTCAGAGGTTGAGCATACTTGGATTTAGTCGTGGGATTTATTCCTCCAAATCAATCTACAATGCTCACTTCATGACATCAACTACATGTGAGACATCAAATGGGATCTGGTATGCCCTCATAGCCGGAATTGTCTGTTCTGCAGGTCGACGCAACAAGATTCTGAATATTTATTTACTGGTTGTGCTGTGGTAAAGACAACTAAAACTCTGCATTATCCTTCTGTGTAAATTCAGTTCAACAAGAGAGCCCCTAGATCCATAAACAAATGCTAATGCTTCACTTCTGTATTTTTTGCATAATTGAAGGTCCAGAGACAATACAAGTCTTCATTGAGATGCAATAGCGAGAGATTCAAGACAATATCGGCGTAACAAAGTTTCCTTTTAATGGAAGAGGTGATTTTTTCTGCACATTAATGTCATTTTACAAATGCAAACAGTAGCTCACCTCATTATGGGTAATATTCTCATGTTAGATGATTGCAAGTGCAACAGCTAATAAGAGATGCAGAAAGCAGAGGTGCCAGCAGTAAAGACAATGAAAATGCCAGAGATGCCATGTACTATTCAATTCTTGCCTTATACGGTGACCCCCAGACCTTATTTACTCAGTATGCAAAAGTGTTTTTTTCTCTGAAGTTGTTCTTAGTAATGCGGAAGTACATATGTACATGTATAGTAATATTCATTCATTTTGCTTTCTCTAAAGTAGTCACCAAAGACAATGAAACAACTCTATCTGACATCATTCTCTTTTATATCTGGAATAACCATTTATGTAGGCTTGATATCTCCAGTAGTAAGTGCCAGCTTCATCTCTAAGTAAATTTTGGTGTTACTTATTCCTTTAAAAGATTATGTTGTATTTTCCAAGAGATTCTTGTTCGTAGGAGAGGTAATGTACTATCTTCTTAGAAATAATCTTTTGATGCATCTTGAACTGAAATTAGTGCTTGGTGGTATATCTTTTGGAGATTTTATAAGAAAACATGTATTGTTCCTCTTCAATTAAGGTGCTATAAAAGCTTGTTGTTTTACGGAATTCTCCAGTAGTGATTTAATAACTTTTCTTGCATGTTCTATTGTCAGGTAGATTTTCTACTCATGGATTTTCCTGGCGCCTCCCCTTTTCTGACCGTCACCGACCTGGTTGATTGGATCCCCATGTGTTTCTCCATCTGCCGCCCCACTTACATCAAGGATGTGCGCCTGGTCGTCGGCACCGAATTCGGAGTGGTCGTCCTGCCTCGCCGCCGCGGTTGTGCGCCATCGGGAGATGCCCCACACCGACTTCTGCATCGACTCAGCCACGGCAACGCCTTCGTGTGCCTCTACATGGACTCCGGCGCCGTCCCATTTATGGAGGCAGTGGTGGGCTGGCCTCATCTTCTTCGGCGATGTCATATCTGGTGTCATGTCGCTTCATATCGTCCACTGTAAGTCTTTGATTAACCCGTCCGATTTTGCTTCTCAATCTCTTTTATAAGGCAGCTTACGTCGGTGCACACACTAGATCAAGGTTTGGTTCCTGTTCGTGTTTTTTATTATGTGATCTTGGATGATTGCTCTCTTTTTTGTCCTTCTGATTTGGTTGCTTTTCCTAGGTCTGTGAGATTCAGCCAAGAATTAAGTTACATCCAAATCACTGTCAGTCAGCGTAAACAAGGTACTTTGATAGAACGAGAGCATTATACTGCTGGCACTCCATGTTAACATGGCACAAATCATAAATCTATCACGGTACAGTCTCAGTACTTCTTCCTATCTGTAATTTTCTAAGGACAATCTCAAAGCTTGCCACTAACATGTTATTTTGTTGTAATGCAGATAGCGCATCAGCTTAGTTCGTTTGAGTGGTGAGGCAGCCATGTGCAATCACATGGGCTTGGTGATATTAATGGTGACCGTGGGGTTGCTGAGTATTGTAAAGAAATGATAGTTGTGTCAACAGTCCTACATGCACATTATGTCCGAAGAGGAAATCCCAAGGTGATTAATGGTGTATTGGTATTCATGCAGCCATAGTGTGTTGTTGTTAGCACATATTACCCATGGTTTATCGATTTCTTCCTTATTGTTGAAGAACCAGACCTATCATTTAGATAATATTACTTTCCTGTCTTAAGAAGCTGAACAAATGCTTGCAGCTTTTCCATTAAATAGGGAATCTTTTAGCCTTAGTTACATGTTAAAAATTATCATTTTGTTTGACATCTGGGCACATTATATAACTAAAAAAAAATCATACTGTCATCTAATCCCCCCATGTTGTTGCATTGGTTCTTTGCTACATTAGGTAATATATTGTTCAGAAAGGCGCAGCCAGTGTTTGTCTATCGGTGTGTCACTTATCTTGCCAAACTAAAGGGTTCTCGCACCATCAAATTTTTAGTTGAAAGGTAAAATCTAATTTGGTAACGGAAAAGCTAAGTAATAGTGACACTATCTTAGTTTGCTGCATGGTCATGATAATTTGCATGCTTTCGTTTTATGCTTGGCCTGTTGGTCGTTTTGAGCAGCCTATGGATATGATAGGTATCTCATATCTCCCTTCAATTCCAAATAAAAATATCCTGTGAAGAAGTTAACCTTTGGAGGTGATTTGTATGTTAATATAGTACTACCATTTGGAATTACATACATTTTTATGGCGAATAATTCTGTCAGGAACATTTTATAGCAACAGAAGATCTTGCAGTTTGCATGTTGGCATGGTTTTTAGAGAAAGGTAATGTTATTTCTCCTACTTTACTGGTTGTTTTTATTTCCTTTCAGCCCTTGTTTTATTGAAATATCCATAATTATATCAGGAAAATTCACCGTACATATCTCACGTAGTTGCTACCTGGGTATATTTGATTTTTAGAGTGGTGCCCCTCTTCTATTGGACTTGGGTGCATTTAAGTAGCATATTATCAATTTATGGCCGTTCTGTGCATGTTTTTTTTATAACTCCAAAAAGGTATTCATAATATTGTGATCTTGGGAGTTATAGGTTTTTGGGGAAATGGTTACTCAAGTGTTTTTTCTCACGAAAATTATATTACATAGTTTAGGCCCACTCCAGAATTATTATATTAATTAAGCATTGGCATCTTAAGAGTTCCATGCTACATACCAGCATGCATGGTAGATGCTTGTGGTCTCGGCTTCTCTGTTTATACTAATCAGGTTATGTAAGTGACTGATATAGGAAGATGGTTTCAGCTTTAAAAGAGCGCTAACTGTCTATCCTGAATGTAGAACAAATTTTCTGAGTACTTCCTGAGAATAAACTTGCCTCTTGGTTACAAATACGAAAATAGGTGGATGCCATTCATGGCTTCTTTCCATTTAGTGAGGCTACAGTAAAATGTAGAATTCCTACTTGCAGTGTTGCAATATTTCCTTTTGGTTTTATCATCTATAGTGGCCTGTGACCAAAATTTCTCATGTCAAATTTTCAGTGTTTTTGTCAAGATCAATTTTTTGGTCTTGTTGCCTCTAAATTAATCTAAAGAAGGAAGTAATTGTTTTAACGAGGGAATAACATTTTGATAGCAGCTGAAGGTTCTTGAACACTTGAGGCAGCAAATCAGCCTATCACTTGATGTCATTAGCTTGCTCTAGAAATATGTTCAGAAGTGGAAGCTGGGATGGTGTCCCCTGTGTCACAAGGGATGGGAAAAAACATAGAAGAGGTAAAATGTGACACATGATTTGCTTAATATGGTAAGATGTAGCATAACTTCTTAAATGTTGTAAAGTAGCTCACAAGGCACTTTGTATGCAGTAAAGTATGTAAGATCTACCTGTAAATTATGTGGGTACTTTTCATGTACAATGCAATGAGTATGTAAGAGATGACCAACCGGAAATACACTTTGGCTACTAAAGTTATATATGCAAGCCATTTTAAAATGTAAAAAAAAATCTGTAAACAAAAATTCTGACACATTATGTTTGCACACAAAGTTTAAGGAAAATGTAACATTTTTGTGTCTTCTTAAATAAGATAATTTTTATGCTCCAGTATGACTATTCACAAGAATTTTTATTTGTCTTTTTATTACTGGATCAAAAATTGTCTTTATATTTGGACATATTATCCTGGATTTGACAATTTTGTGTCTCATTAAAGGCGAAATATTCTTCTATGGGAGGTGATATTTTCATCGATAGTGAGGCGTATGTGGTGACTTCGTTAATCTCAAAACCCGCCGGATCAGTTTCTTAGACTTAGTCTCTCGGAGGTGCTAATAAAGGTAGAGAGTGCATGTGTTCATAGGGGTGATTGTGTTACCATGTTTCACAAACAAAAAAGAAATTTATATGGTATATTGTTCTCCCGTGGCAACGCACGGGCAAATGTCCTAGTCAGATATAAAAATGCTACCCAGCCACTGAGCTGTGGACTCGTGGTCGACGTGGCGTAGACTAGTCAACACTATGGCCGGGTCAACTATGGATCCTGCATAAATTTACCATGCGCGCAGCAAGCTGCCCACAACATCGAGTTGGAGCTGCAGATAAGCAGAGGGAAAGAAATTTTACCCAAAAGAATCGGCGTGAGCGTGCTAGCCTGACCTGGGAAGAGGAGAAGATGCGAGGTTTCTTGCCACTTTGCGCGCTCCTTCTCGTGCTGCTGTGCCTGGTGGCCAGTTTCGCGGAAGGGAAGGGCGGAGGCCGACCCTACATCGGCGCCGGCAGCGGCGGGGCCAGAGGAAGTGGATCCGGCAGTCCGCGTACCCTCAGCGGCGGTACCTGGGCGGCGTGCGTCGCCTCCTCTCTGCTTCTCGCGGCGGCCATGCTCTAGCTTACAGTTTATACGGCTCGTTTTAGGACTTCGTTTAGCAACTAGAGTAGCTAGCTAGCTCTCTGTATTTTTCTTTCGCTCTTGTAGTCTTGTTCGTGATTTGTGCGATGTTCTTCCGACTTTGGGGCATCGGAATGCTTTTCTTGATTTGTTTGTTGTGTACATTCATACATGCAACTACGTGAGGAGACTCGTGGATTCAGTTAAGTTTGGTCCAACAGGTGATATTTGAGCTGTTCTTCCCACTTGGGGCCATCTGAAATTCTGGATGCTTTCGTTGAGGAGGTCAAAGGCTCTCATTTCTCCCCCTTTCTTCTCTCTCTTCCACCGTCCTTGAGAGTCTCCGGTGTCTTGCCGACTACTCTCCCCATCTCCTCCGGTGGCTTCGCTGGCTTGCTGGGATGCAAAAGAGGAGGCCGGCACCCTGTCCATAGCATAGTTACCAGCGAACCGGATCGTTTGGATCGAGGAACGGGATCGGGGAACAGGGTTCGACATGCTAGCGAACAAGGATCGATCAAGGGTATACATCTCTGGTACGCTAAGTTGGATCGTGGATCGCGATCCACCTTGGTTTGGATCGATGACCCCGGATCGATAAAGTTTTTTTTCTAAACTGTGCAAATAAAAATCTGGGCCCGTCAGTTTCAGCCCACTAGGCCACTAACCCACGCCGGTGTTGACTCCAGAAATCCAAAAGAGACATCTCATCGTCTTCTTCCTGGGGCAAGAACAGCGTGAGATTGAGACTGCATCTCATCTGGGTCTTGATTCTTGAGCAGCTGCGGCACCTGCCTGTTCGGCCCGCGGGAGCTAAATGCCGCCACCACCGGCGCCGGCTGCACGTCCACTACAGTCCCCGCGAAGCTCAGCACCACCTCCTCGTTGTCTGCGTCAGAGGACTCAACGTACCTCCTAATAGCTTCGCCGCTGGTGGCGCCGACGGCAACAGCGGGGAGCAGGTGGCTTTCCGCGACGATCTCCCCGCCGCTCTCCGTGGTGTTGGCGAGCACCATCCCCATCCCGCCGGCCTGCTTCACCACCCAACATCGAACGGGATCGTGACCCGGCTGCGAATCATGTCGACCCGCTGTCGTTCCCGACCCTCGATCCAGGTCGATCGACCCAGGGTCGCGGAACGCGGCACCGATCCCGAATCCTGCAACTATGGTCCATAGTAGTAGTACTAGCAGTAGGACCAGCTTTGTGTTTTTTTCCTATATGGAGTATGCTGTGATGCCACTTCTCTCTCGTTTCCTGGTACTCGCGAGCGATATCGATTGTCCATGGAGGATAGTGTTTGGAGTGAGTCTTAGCGGCGGCGACCTAAATAAGCTCAGCGGCGGCGACCTAAATAAGCTCAGTTGCGATGCAGATCTTGGTGATTTCGCCCACTCTTCTTCTCGGGGCTGGCCATCTTGGTGATGGTCGACTGGGAGATGGCCTTGTGAAGCTTTCTTCTCGATCGGCAGCGTGGGGATCTTGGGATGCGGAAGTTCCTAGGAGTTACTCAGTAGGGTATGTGCGACATCCGACACTATCTTGCCCTTGCTTCTCATGGCCGAAGGGCGGCCTCCTCAGTCACATGGCAGTGAATATTCTTCATCTAGGTTTGGTGGCGGAGGATCTTCATCCTCTCTGTCCGAGCTCTTCATAGCGACGTTTCTCCAAGTGGTTCATCGGATATAGCGATGGTGCTGGCACAGGCGTTGAGCCGATTTCTTGGTTTTCTTCCGAGTTCTTGTTGCAAAGTTGTTGGTTGAGGTTGTAATGTTCTTTACTTTTTGAACCTTCCTATAAAATGCCATCCCAGTGCTGGAATATAACCCAGCTTCTAGGTCCTTCAGGACCCATCCGTGTTAAAAAAAATCTTTCGTTGATTTGTTTGTCGTGTACATATACTTAGGTGCGGCATTTTGTAAGCCAAGCTACATGTAGCTCCTTTTTCTGAAAAGATTAAAAATAGCATCTTAAAGTTTCACAAAAATCTGAATACAAAATTATAGATGTAGGTAAATGGTGTATATTCTTTAAATGTGCAATAACTCAAAATGATTTATATTTCCGGCAGTGCGGAAATAATAAAAGTGGAAATCAGAAGTAGTAAACACTGAATACATCACTTGTCGACGTTTAGATTTTTTCAAATTTTTATGAAACATTGAAATGGTATTTCTCCTTTAAAAAAAGGTCTACATGTAACCCAAGCTATATTTGTAGTTTTTCACATACTCCACATGTATGCAGGGGCGGCGCGTCTTGGAGGCCATACAGGGCCCTGGCCCAGTCTTTTCTCAATGCAAAACACTAACTCTAGCTTAAATAATCCAGATATTTGATACTTATTAGCCTAGTTTGCTTCATCTGGCCCAGGCTACAAAGTAACGCTGCCTTATAGGAAGATTTGGCCCATGCTTTGTTTAGTTTCACGCTCCGCCACTGATGTATGCATACTACTACTGGAGAATCATGGATCCAATTAAGTTTGGTCCGATAGATGAGCTATGGGACAAATCATCGAATCTTAAGTTGTCCACATCCTGTTATCCTCATGGCACTAAAGGCATCTCCACCGGGCGCGCCTAAAGGGCTTGTCTACACATGACTTTTGGCAGCGCGGGTGACCTAATTTTATGTCTGCCACTCTCACGTCGGCCCCGATCTATAGTGACCAGTCTGGAAGCGTCGAAAAATATTTTCACGTAGGATCGCATAGACGGGCAAGCACTGGCAGCGACCCCCAACCATAGTCCCGAATGTGCTGAGTTATCATAATCTTGCGAGGGTGCCACATTTTCCATTCCTTGTTTATCCCAAATGTGTTGAGTTATCATGATCTTGCTATGGTTTGTGTTGTCTACAGTTACAATGTATTGCTTATCTAATTTAGGATGATGTTGGTATGGTTTGTGTTGTCCACTTTAGCTATGTCTTTGTTCCCAAGTAGATTCACGCCTTCTGTGATAACTTTAGTCAGGCGCTTGTCTGCATTGAAGACTCTCAGATCCCTTCGCAAGTTGTCAATTCACAGTCCCTCTATGAGTCCAAGATGGTGGTCTGATGACGGGAAAATGGCGGCGACAAAAGTAACTAATGTACGTGTCCACGTCATAGAGACATATAGTATATAAATTTAAAGTTGCGCGGATATAAATGACAAATCAAGAATTGCGAGTACTTTATTTCCAGAACTCTTACATATGCATAAAAGAACTGTTAATTACATCTCCGAAGAGAAAACCCCTGATTAAGAATTCCAACATTTCTAATATAAATGATTACATCACATGACTATTACAAAAGATTAAATAGAAAATCTAAGTCCTCCTTGCTGTCGTCGACGCCGCCGTGCTTGGGGGAGCATTTAATCTTCTTTGAATTATCTTATGATTTCATATTGTTTATTTGGTGATATATGTGGCATACTTTTTTTACTTGCACTAGTATTAGAAGTACAAGGAATATGCGTGCATCAGATACAATTTTATTTAATCGGCTTATATGGAATGCATGATTAAGGTCATTTGCATTTTAGTTAGCCGACTAAAATAGTATTTAGCATGGTGCATGCAGTTTTGGCCATGTAATACACACGGCACACTTTTTTTATATGCATGAAGTAAGCTATATGCAGCTAGATTTTCATATTTGTTTAATACTACTGAGCTCGTTTGCACGTCACAGGGTATGCATATATAACCTATTTTTTAGCATGGGCAGTGTAAGCTGATGGTCACATATTGAATTAGCGTACATGCGTTTTGTTGGATTTTTGCCATGCGTACATGTTAAGGCATGGGCGAGGGGATTTCAATATGGGGTTGCCAATCTATTTGGAGGCAGATTTATGGCAACGTATGGAATTTCAGACATGACCTTTTGGAGCAGTGCAGCTTACGTAGACGGTTTTCTTTCATTTTGTTCTAGATTAGATTCATCTATTTTAGAGATTTGGCTAACTAGACTTTGTGGTACGTTTTAGACTGTACCAAGATTAATATTTGGTAATTTAATTTATTGGACGATACATGGGATTTTAAAGCTCTTTAGCTTGTGTCAATATGACCAAACTAAGGGCATGATGTTAACATGTAATTTTAAAGCAACTTATTTTGTGTCAATGTGACCAAAACAAGCAGATGATTTTAATAACATTTGTATTTTGAGAAACTCAGTTTGTGTTAATGTAACCAAACCAAGAGCCATTTATTTTAGTGATATGTGTATTTTATAGCAACTTGGTTTGTGTCGATATGACCAAAACAAGAGGCGAAATTTCTTATCATATGGGTATGGATGGTTATATGGATTTAAAGCAACTTGGTTTGTGTCAATGTGACCAAACCAAGAGCAATTATTTAGTAGTATGTACTTTTAGAGCAACTTGTCTTGTGTCAATGTAACCAAACCAAGAGCCATTATATATTTATTTTAGAGGATATTGATTTAAAGCTACTTGGTTCATGTCAATGTGACCAAACCAAGCGCTTGATTTTACCAATATTTGATTTTATAGCAACTTGTTTTGTGTCAATGTGACCAAAACAAGAGCATGATTTTAGTAACATTTGTATTTTGAGCGACTTGGTTTGTGTCAATGTAACCAAACCAAGAGCCATTTGTTTTAGTGACATGTGTATTTTATAGCAACTTGGTTTGTGTCGATATGACCAAAACAAGAGGCGAATTTTATTATCATGTGGGTATGGATGGTTATATTGATTTAAAGCAACTTGGTTTGTGTCAATGTGACCAAACCCAGAGCAATGATTTAGTAGTATGTATTTTTGGAGCAACTTGTTTTGTATCAATGTGACCAAAACAAGAGCCAATTATTTCATGATTATATGGATTTAAAGCAACTTGGATTGTGTCAGTGTGACCAAAACAAGAGCATGATTTGAGTAACATGTGTATTTTGAGCAACTTGGTTTGTGTCAATGTAACCAAACCAAGAGCCATTTGGTTCATGATTATATGGATTTAAAGCAACTTGGTTTGTGTCAATGTGACCAAACCAAGAGCAGCGATTTAGTAATAGTTTTCAGAGCAACTTGTTTTGTGTCAATGTGACCAAAACAAGAGCCAATAGTTTTAGGATCATAGAAAGAATGTAATATGAGAGGTAGCAATTTAGGAAGAGAAATCCCTAGTTCGTGTCAATGTGACCAAACTAGAGATTAGGAGGAGAAACTCCATGGTGTGTGTCAATGTGACCAGCCAAAGAGCAAAGAAAGGATCATATTCTCACCTTCTTGTAGATGTCCTCCTGGTGCTCTTCGTCAAGTATGCAAGTGCTGCAGCTCTGCAGCGCGTATGACGAGCGGCCAGCCGGCCGGACGTACAGCGATGGCGAAGCGTGGATTGGTGATTTTCTTAGCAATCTGTGTATGGAGAATGGGCGCGAATTGGCGGGGCTGTGAATATGGAGTCTGGGCGGGGGTGTGAATATGGAGTCTGATGCCGGAGCGCTGAGCCTGACCCTGTATATATAGAGCTGGCTGATGGCAGTTTCTCAGTCGACGCGGGGGACGCTCCCACGTTCGACAGATCGTGGAGCGAGGGTGGCGGTTCCACGTTAATTATTTAATCAGCTGATCGTTTGGATATCGATCGTGGAGAGCTGACCAAGTCCAAACCCCGCGTGGTACAGCGTTTGGATACGATCGTGGAGAGCCAACTTGATGGGCTGCTGCTATGCATCGGGTCATGGGTCTGATTAGTTAGTGTTTTATGGGTAGTTTAATAAGATGATTAGGCAGCGGTGCCGCTAAATCCATGCATACACGTAGCCTATCCAATAATGTGTATGGCATATATGAGATAGCTATCTAATAAATCGTTAACCTTTACTCATGCTTAATTTCTATACAGGTTGTAAAACTTCTCTTTGGTGAAAACTTCTCTATATATTTTGTCCATTTATTTTAGTTCAACGCGGCCGCCTTTTATGGGGTTGTCACGTTAAAGCCGAATTTAATTCTCGCACGGTCGAATACTTTAGAAATTTAGTGTCGCTCGCGGAGTTTTGAATTTAGGTCAATATTAGACTACCACCGTCGATGGCGACATACATGTTAATAAATTTACATTTGATTGTTTGGTACACCTTTTTATATTTGGAATTTATTTATTAATTTTAGCATATTTCATGATCATTTATTTTCGTTACAACTTAGGACAAATCGGTGTCAACATGGTCACCCCTGTGTCGGCCATAAATGGGCATGTGGCTGACCTGGTGGCTCAGGTAGCAGCAGAGGTGGCGGCGAGGATGGCCTCTTCAAAGAAGAGAAAGAACAACACTGAAGCGGCCAAGGTCTTGAAAGCCTCACATAAGGCGAACGCGGCCATGAAATGCCTTCCCTTCATGTCCAGCTTCGTGTTGAAGAAGATGTGCGCCTTGATCAAGAGCGGAGTGAGAAATGACAAAGGATTCAAGGAAGTCCACCTGACTGTTGTGGCGATGGCCCTGTTTGAACACTGTGGTGTAGGCATTAGCTCCACTCAGGTGTACAACCACCCGAGGAAGTGGTGGCAGAGGTGGCTCAACTTAGCAGGCTCCGCGATATAAGCGGGGCTCAGTGGTGCGACGAGAGCAAATGCATCATCCTTGAGTCTAAGCACTATTACGGGCATGTCGCGGTGAGCACGCTCTGTCCACCTCACTAACTCTTTTCATCACCGACGTGCACAACTAACATCATTGTCCCTTCATATCGTAGAATCACCCAAAGGATGCGGAGTACCCGAATGTTCCCATTGCGAACTACGATGAGATGCATGCCATCTTCTCCTTCGGCCTCGCCACCGGCAAGTACGCCATGGGATCAACTGATCCCCTGGGCACGGTTGTAGCTACGCCTTCACCTGAGGATGCTGAATTCAGGAGTCCGACACAGTCATCCTCGATCGGCCACCTGAGAAGGGTTGTCGACGCGCCTGATAAGCAGACCACCGGCAAGAGGAAGAGAGGTGCCTTCGCTGAAGATGAGCTGGTGGCCTTCACCAACATGATTTTTGCTGTGAAGGACGTCGCACAGGCCATCCGAGACAACAAGCCCACAGACATGCACCCGGACATGTACAATGCGGTCATGTACATGCTAGGCTTCGCCGAGAAGGATCTCATGGTGGCGTTGAGCCACCTCGTCGACCACAAGGCCTAGGGTTGCAGCTTCGTGGGCATGACCTCTGACTAAGGAACTACCTTGCCAAGTACCAAGCTATAGTGGTGCCCTTAAGAGCGTGGTTTAGGGGATGCATGCGTGGAGGTGATGATGATGGCTAGGGTTGAAAGACATTTGATGGCCCTTTTTGTAACTATGATGAGGTAGTATATTGTATACTAACCCCTTAGGTGATGGTGAACTTGCAGTGTTAGGATGACACCCACTTTGGTTGTGGTGGTAGGATGACACCATAGTAGTGTAGGATGAACTTGTGATCCACTTTTGCAATGATCATGCATGCCCTCTATTTGTAGTTTATCATTTGTTGTCAATATTGTGTTGTTCTCTTACGACTTTGTTTGAAGTTACATTACTCTATTATGAATTGGTTCATGGTTGTGATCGATTACTTGTTCTTATTATGCCATGCCAGTGGTATGTGGTGTTCCGAGGACGGGTTCTAGAAATCTATAGCTCATGAAGGATCTGTCAGGAAAGTCATTGGCTACTTCAACAACAGCTACAGAGGTTATGGCATGGTATTCTCACTCTTAAAGTATGGTAAGGATATGAAACTATTATTTGTGTAACCAAATAATTGATTCGTGTTTTCGTGCGTCCAAATTGAGCTGGAAGTAGGCAACCAAACAATGGGGGCTCACTTCCCTACCAGGTGCAGATATGAGTGGTCTAGTCGACCAAACAACAGGTCGTTTCTGGCCCGTGGCCCGTCTAAAACGCGCAGGGGCGTTTTCTTCATCACGCAGTGGTGCACAAAATCGATCTAGGCTACCAAACGGGCCTGTCCCTCTGTGATGACATGGACTCTACACAAATGCGCCTGATTCCGGTCTCTGGAGTTGTACAAGCTATGCCGTTTTGGCCACGTTCGCGCAATTCATTTAGGGTGTGTTTGATAGTCCGGACCAACTGAGAAATTTTCATTCCAGTAGTCCAATTTTTTCATCTAGCCATTGTCCACCACATACGAAAAATACCCCTCGGCCCTGCCCAACAAAGAAGCTCGATTTAAGCATCTTACCTCGGCCTAGCTGAGCAGCACGCGAGGCTCACCGCCCACACGAAAACACTATATTATTCTCCCTCGTCTCCAAGGCCGCCGCCGCAACCACTCGCCATGATCTCGCGCCGCCGCTGCCTGCCACAAGCATGGTCGCTAGCCGCAAACTCCACCACGGCCTCGCACCGCCAGCAGCAAGCTCATTCGTTGCCTTGCGCCGCAACAGCCACTAGCAGCAAGCTCCGCCATGGCCTCGCACCGCCACGACCGCCAACAGCAAGCTCCGCCATGGCCCGCCGGCGGAAAGCTTGACCATCGATCTAAGAACCTAGTTGAATCTTTTGTTTTCTGTTCAAGGTGCTTTGTGTAAAATTTGGACCTTTTGTAAATTCATATTTCTGCACATGCGAGTGAGCATGTCTTAGCACATACAAGCCCAGCAAACAACATCGTACAGCAGGTATCAACGCACACGTGCTACCAAACACATGTCAAAATCTCAACCCAACTTAACTGGGATCGTCATGTATGAGGGGAGATGGAGATTCTCTGTTGGCCCATGCTACCAAACACATCCTTAGGGCAGCAGCGCACCTTGGGCCCACTCTCGGATGAAGTTCTCTTCCTGGCTACTGGTTAGTCGAGAGTGCACACCTGGCTCCTAAGAACATGTCAGGTAGTGTTTGATACTGAAGTTTTTGCGAGCATTACTGGGGATAATACTCTAGAGTTTGGGTGAAACCGCTACCATCATTCAATCCCCACAAAACATCATCCCCGATCCACTAAGTAAAAGTAGAGTATTGAGAATTGAAAAAAAATACAGTAAAATTTGAGAAAAAGCGGAAATAAATGGGGATTAAACTCATTCAATGTTTATAGTACCAAACATGCTTTTAGAAGCAAGTGAAAACTTAGGGTTCATTAAAAATTATCTCCACTAACCTCCACAACAAACTCTAGAATCAAATAAGGCCTCACCGAGGACAAAGCGGGGTAGGTAGGATTATTGAAATGAGAATCGTCAGTGCCACTTCTAGAAACGGCTAGCCACATGATGCTGCACTGCTGCCCGCCCAACCAAATGCCGCACGAGGCTCGACCATGTTCATCTCCTGGCGCCCCCTCCCGCGGTCACTGCGGATACGGCGCATGCGTTCATCATGCTCTGCCCTGGCTCATCTCGAAGACAAGTAACGGAGCGGGCCGCCGCTCCCTCTCTTCAGCTCACCCCCAAACTCTGCCCAAACGCCGCCGCGCTATGTGCTGTGTGCATCTCCCCCAGAGCCTGGGTCGCTCCGTTGAAGATTGGCTTGCAGGGCTCCCCCGTTGCAACTATTCTCCCCCTGGGTTGAAAATTGAAAAACATGATGCTGATTGCAGCAGGCAAAAACAGCCAAGGTTCCGGCGGGTCCGTATGTCCATTTTTCCATGCCACTCCAGATGATTGTATGGACTTATCTCCCATGGGAAATTAAGTTGAATGCTATAGCAGGGCGAAAATGCAACACCCTGGAAACTTCACGGCGGAAAATTGGCTATATGTTTGACCTTTCTTTCTAGACATGGGCATTTAATCAGTCATCACACAAGAGAGACTAAAACGCCTATAACTACCACTACCTAACTGGACCATATTAACATGTGTTCTACCATACCAACATGGATTTTCACTTTTCTCCTCGGCGTTTCTCAGCTTGCATCATATTCTGCTTATGCCTTACGATAAGCACAAGCATAACCAGAGCAGATGGATCTCAAAAGGTATTGGTGATGCATTACTCTACATCTTATTTCATAGCGTTGATTCTGTTTGATGCTAACATATGTTTTCTGTTCTCCCCACGCATAGCTGTATATCGTCTACCTGGGCGAGAAGAAACATGAGGACGCTGCTCTGGTCACAGCTTCACACCATGACATGCTCAGCGCCATTCTTGGAAGGTAAAAAGAACTAGCTTCCTAGCTCTCCAGTAAGGCTGTCATTTTTCTCATCAGTTGCTGATCTGTTTCAGCAAGCAAGAGGCGTTGGCCTCCATCACTTATAGCTACAAGCATGGCTTCTCAGGCTTCGCGGCGATGCTAACAGATGACCAAGCACAAGATCTTGCAGGTGCGCTAATTGTTATTTTGGGAACTGAAAGTTTTCATTACCCCTGGCCTCTGCATCTAGATGCATATAGCCAAATCTTATTACAAGTCGTTGGTCCAAAGAAAAGTTATACTAATCAAAAGGTGTGAAAGGCCACGGTTTTTTTAATCAAGCCTAATGAACAAAGTGTGACAGACCACACAAAAACAAATTACCCGTTGTCTAATTCTCTGCTAATCTAATACTAAGATAGCCAAATTGAAGAATTCTATCCTGATGCAGCTGAAGAAAGAAATGACGATCTTTGGTGATTAAAATTTGCTTCTTTATAGAAAGTGCATATTTTAAGCAGTTTATCTTTCCAATCATGATGTGAGATCCAGGGGATAGTTTTATGGTTCTTCTCAAACCTACTCTACAACAACAACAACCAAGTCTTTCAGTCCCAAACAAGTTAGGGTAGGCTAGAGTTGAAACCCATAAGATCTCGAAGCCAAGTCATGATTCCGGAACGTGGATAGCTAACTTCCACACACCCCTTTCTCAAACCTACTCTGGCCATAATTAAGTTTTCGTGTAATGTAAAAAGGGTGAGGAACTTTTAATATGATGAATATCATTAGTTGACTGTTACATGACTATTTCTAAGTCGGGTTATGACCATTTCTCTTGTAACTTTGTGCTGTATACACCACACAAATAACTAAGTGGACAGACTTCTGATTTTAATTTGTAGGAGGGGCCAGTTTAGCTTTTTAAGATGAAGAAGAAATATAGTTCCTTACTTTTTCTTTTACATTTTCAGACCTACCTGAAGTTATCAGCGTTATTCCAAATCAGCATCATGAGTTGATGACCACAAGAAGCTGGGATTTCCTTGGCATGAACCTGAACCACAAGCCAGCAAGTAAACTTCTGCAGAGGAGCAAATATGGAGAAGACGTAATTATTGGGATAGTTGACACTGGTCAGTCCTTCATTGTTACTTGTTAGCAGGTTAATTATAAAATTCTTCACTAAGCAAATTCTTGCTAAACACTGCATATTATGCAGGGATCTGGCCTGAATCAAGAAGCTTCAGCGACAATGGATACGGACCAATACCATCGAGATGGAAGGGTGTGTGTCAGCTGGGACAGGCCTGGGAGGGCACAAACTGCAACAGGAAAATCATAGGCGCACGGTACTATGCTGCAGGAGTGGACAAAGCTTACCAAGAGAAGAATTACATGTCTGCACGGGACATAAATGGGCATGGAACACACACCGCATCCATAGCAGCCGGTACAGTGGTAGAGGGAGTCAGCCTCCATGGCCTTGGAGTAGGGGTGGCACGTGGTGGTGCGCCCCAAGCGCGCCTTGCTGTGTACAAGGTCGGGTGGGACACAACAGACCCAACAATAACTGTGCAGGCTTCTAGTGCCGCAGTGCTAGCAGCTTTCGATGATGCAATTCATGATGGAGTTGACATCCTATCCCTATCACTTGGGGTTGATGAAAACTCATTTGGTGCACTCCATGCAGTCCAGAAGGGTATTACCGTTGTTTATGCCGCGGGAAATAGCGGGCCTCGACCACAAGTCATTTTTAACACAGCTCCTTGGGTCATTACAGTCGCAGCGAGCAAGATCGACCGGTCTTTTCCAACTGCAATTACCCTGGGAAACAATCAAACCTTAGTGGTAAGTATGTATACTAGAGAAATATGATCTTTGTTAAGAGGCTTAGAGCACCTTTGTTCCATTAATCATACTCAAACAACCACGCAAAAGTTATGAATAACTCTTTCATATTTGCAGGGTCAGTCACTCTATTACATGCTTAAAAATGAATCCACAAGTCGGTTCAAACCACTTGTACATGGAGGAAGGTGTGTCAGTTGCTATTTCATTTCTTGATTAACAGTAGATAGATGCTAGTTTATCTTTAGGCGTTAAATTTCCGAATCTAATTGGGCAATTATTGTTGTCTTTCTGTTTACAGTTGCTCACCGGAGGCGCTAAATAGCACAATAATCAACGGAAAAGTTGTGTTATGCATTGCAGAAAAATTTGGCCCAGCAGCAGACATGATCTCAGACGCCATAACAAACATCAAAAGTGGTGGGGCATCTGGTTTTATATTTGCTCTATATACCATAGATGTTCTTTTGAGCACTGATGATTGCAAGGGCATGGCATGTATAATTGTTGACAATGCTATTGGGTTTCAAGCTACAACATACATCGGAAGCGAGAGGTAAAAACACTTTTCTGAGACCTGCCACGCTTAGTAGATGTTGTTTTCTCTGCAACCATTTGAAGACTCAGCTAAACTGTGCTTCAATTTAAACAGCTTGCCAATTGTGAAGATTGAGCCAGCAAGAAGTATTACAGGAAAACAAGTTCCTGGGCCAAAAGTGGCATTCTTCTCTTCAAGAGGCCCGTCCACCAAATATCCTACAGTTCTCAAGGTACACAAGCTAAAATGAGCGCATCATGTTGGCTTCCACTGCAATCTATATTATAATTTATAATTATAAAACAATGTTGGAACAAACATGAGGTTAGGTGATATTAAGATTTCTATCGGAAATAGGGATGTTGCTTTTGACTGATAAATTAGCACTACTTCCATACAGTCAAATTATCTGAACCCCTGTTGTAACTACTTTAACAGCCTGACATAGCCGCACCTGGAGTCAACATCTTAGCGGCCAAAGGAGATGCATATGTATTCAACTCAGGGACGTCCATGTCAGCCCCACATGTCGCAGGCGTCGTAGCATTGCTAAAGGCTGTCCATCCTCATTGGTCTCATGCTGCGCTCAAATCAGCAATTGTTACCACTGGTAAATTTCATAAATATGACATCCATATGAAAAACTATCCTGACCAATACATACACACCTTTATTAACAACGATTTACTCTTATTTGCATGGGTAAAGCATTAACCAAGGATGAATATGGCAATCCAATGTTAGCAGAAGCCCTACCCCGGAAGGTTGCAGACCCATTTGACTATGGAGGTGGAAACATAAATCCTGATGCAGCTGCCGATCCTGGCCTTGTTTACGACATCGATCCAATGGATTACAACAAGTTCTTCGCCTGCAAGATCCAGAAATACGGTATTTGCAACATTACAACAACATTGCCCGCCTATCACCTAAACCTTCCTTCTATATCAATTCCTGAACTAAGGCATCCAATTAAAGTGCGGCGAGCAGTCACAAACGTTGGCAAGGTCGATGCAGTTTACCAATCCGATATACAGTCACCCCTAGGAGTCAAGATCAAAGTTGAACCACCTACCCTAGTCTTCAGTGTCGCAAAGAAAGTGCACACCTTCAAGGTTAGCATAACACCTCTGTGGAAGGTGCAAGGAGACTACACGTTCGGCAGCCTGACTTGGCACAACGAGCACCACTCCGTAAGGATCCCGATAGCAGTCCGGATCACAATCCAAGATTTCTACGCCGATGTTGCGTAGTATACGAAGAATGTCATACAGTATGAAAAATAAAGATTGGTGACCTCTACAGTGGGTGTGGCGGGTGTGCCCATTTGTAACTGTACTTGGAGATTTTTTTTTGCAATAAAACAATTGTGGACATGCTCGGTTCTTGATTTTACCCCGATGAATCGCACAACGGAAAACTCCGTACAAAAAAATCGCGCAACGGAAATTGCTGCAGAGGGAGGAGGCCAGCTAGGAGGAACCTGGAGGGCGTGGGCTGCGGGGAGCTTCGCCGAATTGGCCTTGGAGAGTGACCACCGCCCCTGCAGTCGCCATGGGAATGCGGGTCCGCGTGCGCCGCCCTCCGGCTGCCGGAATCGACTTGACTCCCGGTGCCGGTATCGCCGCCTTTTTCCGCTTCTGCACATGGGCCTTGTTACTTATAAATGGGCCTTATGGTCTATCCGGATGACTCACATACTTGTCCTAAAGAAAATCTCAAGCACGTAACCTTTCAGCCTCGGGCCCCTCCAAGCCACAAATATTCTTCGTTTCAGCAGCTCGTTTTTTTTTTTCTCATCTTAACATTGCCGAGCCACATGCCCATTTTCGTCTGGCATGGGAAGTCACTTTCTCGCCGGCAAGCAATGGTCACCCGTGTGTAGAGTTTAGAGGCGTGTGTATGCACTGACATAACTCGGCAAGCCATTGCAGTGTGAGGTAACGACGAACCTACTTGGCACGTGCGTCTACCGCGTAGCTTCGCTATCAGGAAACCTGGAGCATACATTATGTGCCACAAATCACAAAAGTAGACTCGCAGATATTGTATTGCAGTTACTCGGATAACACGCGTATGATCTTGTCAACCTACAAGGATACGAATCGTTCTCTTCAATAACCCGTACACGGAAGACCATTATCATCAATAATCTGATCGATAGTTCGATACTGATAGGCTAAACCATTACAACCTCGATACTGATAGGCTAAACTATTGCAGCCTCTCATCCATCGTGCAGGAAACGTGCAGGGGCGGAGCCAGAAAATAATTTTAGAGGGGGTAAAGATGTGCTAATTGGAGCAATATTTTTTTTTAAGTGGGGGCAAATCACTATTTGGCATGGCATATTACAAAGAAAGTGAAAATTGAGTGGGAGCAGCTGCCCCCCTTGGCTTACATGCTGGATCCGCCCTTGGAAACGTGTAGTACTCCTTCCCAATTCTGACTCAATCTGCACACGGATTCAGATACAGAATGCTACCCAGCCGCAATCTGTGGATTCGTCATCGACGTGGCGTACGTAGACCAGTCAACACTAGGCTGGGTCAACTCTGGATCCTTGTATAAATATCCATGCGCGCAGCAGCTGCCCACGACATCGATCGAGTTGAAGCAGTAGATAAACAGCGGGAAAGAAATCTCACCCACAGCCACAAGAATCGGCGCGTGCGCTCTAGACTGCAGCTGGGAAGCAAGCAAGCAAGGAAGAAGAAGAAGAAGATGATGACGAGACATTTCTTACTTTGCGCGCTCCTCCTCGTGCTGCTCTGCCTGGTGGCGAGCATCGCGGAAGGGAAGGGCGGAAGCGGAGGCCGTGGAGGCGGCCGAGCCTACATCGGCGGCAGTGGCGGTGCCAGAGGAAGCGGGTCCGGCAGTCCGCGTAGCCTTAGCGGCGGCACCTGGGCGGCGTGCATCGGCTCCTCTCTGCTTGTCGCGGCGGCCATGCTCTAGCTTAGTACTCAGTTTATAGTTATACGGCTCGACTTCGTTAGGAGCTAGGCTTCCTGTGCCCTCGTCCGCCATTTTTGCATTGTTCTTGGGACTTGGGCCATCTCTGATTTGTTTGCAGTTGTACATACGTATGTAAGCAGATTCATGGATTCAATATGTTTTATCCTGATTACAAGACTGCGTACGCAGCTAAATGTGATTGTGAACTTATTTCATTTTGTCGGAGGAGCGCGCAATTCTATCCATAAAACTACTACTCCCTCCGTCCATAAAGAATATCATACACATCTAAGGCCTCCTTTGATTCATAGGAAGGGAAAAGTATAGGAATAGAAAAATCATAGGATTGAGATGTCATGTCTACTTGAATTCAATGGAAAGATGAAATTTGTTTGATTGTAGCAAAGAAATTTTTCCTTTACAAGATTCCTATAAAATTAGTTTCTGCAGGATATATTCCTATAAATCAAACACTTGTGTAGAAAATTTTTCCATAGAATCTAAATCTTACATAATTCCTATACAGATCCTATGAATGAAAAGAGGCCTAAATTTTAACAAATATAAGACATCCTTTTATAAACGAGGGTAGTACTAGTATTATTTTAAATGGAGACAAAAGTTTTTTCCATATAGTATATCATTAACCAAAAGCAAATTGTGCACAATCCATTAATAGAAATCAGACAAAATTGTTACAAATGACTGCACAACACAAAGACACGGACCGACCTAGCTACCCACACAGTCTCGAGACACTACTGAGGGAAAACACCCATCAAGGCTGCCTAGGCACATCTGCCACCTTTATCACCCATCTTTCTCGATCCAGTGACACAGACTTGAGATTAGACAATCATCAATGGGTCGATCATCATTAACCATTGTACAAATCCCACGTTGCCGCATGCCAAACAATTGACCAAGCACGCCAATGACACATTTCGACTTTTGCGGAGCTTAGGAGAAATATGCAGGTTTGCGTCAACCGAGGCTCTCGTGGAACAAGAAGTTGAGATTTTAGAGGTACTCAAATTTGAAGAAAATAACATAAAATGTACGTAACTGAAAAGATAAAATTCAATAAACTCCGAGATAGGAAGCTACTTAGCTAACTAAAGTTGGAAATTTGTAAAAGCATGAATCGTCGAAGAAGTTAAATCATAAAATGTAGTAAAAAGATAGAAAATTAAAGGCTTCAAAGGCAACATCAAAGACAAACATGGTTGCTCTTGGGTGCTAACCTTACTAACATATTAATTTTTATTGTCATGAATGAACAAAAAATGATTTGTGATTTTTCGGACTAGATGAGATGAGGTCTGCATATCCTCACTGCAAATAACGGCAAGTGCTAATGCCTATGAACTTGACTTAGGAAAATCCCCTTTGTGAACTTGGAAACCAACATGGTCAAAGCATGGAAAGGAAAGTATTAGAAAAGCTAAGCTACATCAACATAGGTCTAGGGTAGAAAACATAGCACTTCTAAGATTCCCTAGATTTGTGCATGTACACTTATGAGTTCATGGACATTTGGAGGAGAAATTGGAGGAGAAAGGTGTCGAGGTTGTTGACTTCTATGGGCGGTTATGCAACAGGGGAGCTACAAGCCTACAAACACTGGTAGAAAAATAGGCTTCCGTCCAGCCCCATAAGTCGCGAAGCAAAAGGAACCGCGACTAATGGGATCTTTAGTCGCGGTTCGGGAGGCGAACCGCGACCAAAGGCCTGGGCCCAGGGCGCTCGGTGGCCAGCTGGTGCACGTGGGGGGCTTTAGTCGCGGTTGGACTTCCGATTGCTTTGAGGGGGCTCCTGCCGGAAAATGTTCGAGTAGCCATTGTGAAGCTATGTGCATTCCTCAATGCAATCTCTCAGAAGGTAATCAATCCAGAAGTTCTACCACGGTTACAGAACGATGTGATCCAATGTCTTGTCAGTTTCGAGTTGGTGTTCCCGCCATCCTTCTTCAATATTATGACGCACCTCCTGGTTCACCTAGTCAATGAGATTTCCATTCTCGGTCCTGTATTTCTACACAATATGTTCCCCTTCGAGAGGTTCATGGGAATATTAAAGAAATATGTTCGTAACCGTGCTAGGCCAGAAGGAAGCATCGCCAAGGGCTATGGAAATGAGGAGGTAATTGAGTTTTGTGTTGACTTTGTTCCTGACCTTAAGCCGATTGGTCTTCCTCGATCGCGGCACGAGGGGAGACTAAGTGGAAAAGGCACGATCGGAAGGAAATCAACGATATGTATGGACGGCCATTCTCTGACTGAAGCACACCACATAGTTCTGACCAATTCCAGCTTGGTGGCTCCGTACTTTGAGAAACACAAGAATATTTTACGCTCGTACAACCCTGGGAAGCCTGAATCCTGGATTAGGAAGGCCCACATGGAGACTTTCGGCAGTTGGTTGAGAAAACATTTAATGAATGACGATCATGTTGTAGATCAGCTGTACATGTTGGCCAAGACACCATCTTCGACTATAACGACTTTCCAAGGGTACGAGATAAATGGGAATACATTTTACACGATCGCCCAAGATAAAAAGAGCACCAACCAAAACAGTGGTGTCCGCTTTGATGCAGCAACCGAGAATGGGCAAAAGGTCACATATTATGGTTACATAGAGGAGATATGGGAACTTGACTATGGACCCTCCTTTAGGGTCCCTTTGTTCCGGTGCAAATGGTTCAAGCTAACAGGAGGTGGGGTAAAGGTGGACCAGCAATACGGAATGACAATGGTGGATTTCAACAATCTTGGTTACCTTGACGAACCATTCGTCCTAGCGAAAGATGTCGCTCAGGTTTTCTATGTGAAGAACATGAGTAGCAAACCGAGGAAACGGAAAGATAAGAAAACGATCAGTACATCATGCGATGATCCAAAGCGCCACATTGTTCTTTCAGGGAAAAGAAACATCGTGGGAGTGGAGGACAAGACAGACATGTCAGAAGATTATAATATGTTTGCTGAAATTCCGCCCTTCAAAGTGAACACCGACCCAAGCATTAAGTTAAATGATGAGGATGCTCCATGGATACGGCACAATCGTAAGCAAGCAGGGACACAAGGAAAGAAATGATGTGTAATAATTTATTGTACCAAACTTTGTTGAATGGATCATGTGAATTATATTACCCGTGATGTGTTTGGTGTCCATTTTCGAATGATTCAATTGACTCGAGATAGCACTGATGATACATAAAATTTGGAGTGATTCAGTCATACTCCTGCATACAGGAAATTTGGAGTGACTAAGTCATACTCGTGCATACATGAAATTTGGAGTGATTTAGTCATACTCCTGCCTAGGCGTATAATATGCATACTCGTAGTCTTCATAGCCGCCGCCGTTGTACTGGTAGTCGTCGCCTTCTAAGTTGCCGCCGTCGTCGTCGCTGTCGCTGCCGTCGTCGGGCGGCGCTCGTGGCTCGAACTGAGGGTAGCGCAGGCAGGGGATATCGCCGGCCGTGATGTAGTCCATGACGCTCTGCAGAGTCCGGCCGTACCACCATAGCCGACGGCCGGCCTCGTGGAAGTTTCCAGGAGGCAGACCGTCCTCCTCATACCTGGCGAGCGCCCTCTCACGCCGATTGATGAAGAAGGCGTCCCAAGTATGCTGGTTATCGGGATGCCAGCGGGGATTCATCCGCTGCTCCGGCGTGAGGTCGAGGTAGTAGTGGTTCGTGATGGCCGCCCGGCGCGCAGTACCCTGAGGGACGGGAGGGACCGGCACGCCGCCGGCGCTTAGGCTCCAGCCGGCGGGGACGCGGTAGCCCGGTGGGCAAGGGTAGTTCGAGGCGCAAAGCTCCTCCACCTGCTGGTAGGTTAGAGTGGGTGCGGTGGAAGCCATGAGAGAGTGATGAGAGATTGTAGAGATGTGATAATGCTGGCCAAGCCGGGCTACATATATGTAGTGACAAATGGCGGGAAAAATGGGAGCGGGAAGACAAGAGGCGGGAAGAAAGTGGCGGGAAGAAAGAGGCGGGAAGAAATTGGCGGGAAGAAATTGGCGGGAAGAAAGAGGCGGGAAGACAGGGAAGAAATGGCGGGAAGACGAGGCGGGAAGAGGGGGTCGACGGAAAGACAGAGGCGGGAAGAGGGGGCCAACGAGAAGACAGAGGCGGCCGGGAAGAACTGGTGGGAAAAACTGGTGGGAAGAGGGAGGCGGAAAGATTTCTATTTATAAGATTTTTAATTGAATTAGTTTTATTTTTCTTAATTTTTTGATATATTATTTGTATTTTTAAGATTTTGAATTGAATTAGTTTTATTTTTATGAATTTATTGATGTATTATTTGTATTTTTAAAATTTTGAATTGAATTAGTTTTATTTTTCTGAATTTATTGATGTATTATTTGTATTTTCAAGATTTTGAATTGAATTAGTTTTATTTTTATGAATTTATTGATGTATTATTTGTATTTTTAAAATTTTGAATTGAATTAGTTTTATTTTTCTGAATTTATTGATGTATTATTTGTATTATCAACATTTTGAATTGAATTAGTTTTATTTTTCTGAATTTTTTTGATATATTATTTGTATTTTTAAAATTTTGAATTGAATTAGTTTTATTTTTCTGAATTTTTTGAGATATTATTTGTATTTTAAAATTCTGAAATTAAAAAGTATTTTGAAAAAAAGACCTTTAGTCGCGGTTGGCCTGGCCAACCGCGACTAATGGTCCTTCCCGCGAGAAACCGAAAAACCGGCGAAAAAACACTTTAGCCGCGGTTGGGGTCACCAACCGCGACTAAAGGGTACCCTTTAGTCGCGGTTGGTGACCCCAACCGCGACTAAAGGCTGCTACCTATATATTTGCGCGCGGCGCCGAGCGGTTCGCTTCTTCGTTTTCTCGCTCTCGACGCTCGCCGTTCGCACTTTCGACGCCGCCAACGACGCCACCACCTCGCCGTCTCTCTCTCACCGTGCCGCTCGCCGAACGTCGCTCGCCGCGCCGCGCCGCCTCGCCGAACGTCGCTCGCCGCGCCGCCGCCTCGCCGCGCCGCTCTCGCCTCACCGTGCCGCCTCGCCGAGAACGTCGCTCGCCGCGCCGCCGCCTCTACGCCGTTTCCCCGCAGAACGCCTCGCCTCTACGTCCCCAGACCGCCGCCGCTGCGCCGCCGCCACCTCACGCGCCGTGCCCCCTCTCCCCCTCTGCATGTCGCCGGGAACGCTCCATGCCGATCATCGCCATTGGCGAGCTCCGCGCCGCCGGCGAAATTCCGGCCGGGCGCCGCCCGTTTAGTCCCCAGGACGCCGTCCAGCTGGACCGTCCAGATCGCCCACGATCTGACGGCCACAGCCCTTCTAGGGCGATCCGCGTGATCCCCCTCGCAGCCAATCGCGTTGCGCCACGTCGCCTGCACAGTCAGCCCCCCAGTCAAAAGCAGTCAAACATTGTTTAAATTCCAGATTTGTTGTCCAAACTTGTAAAATTCGTATAAAATCAACCGTAGGGCCAAATTTTGTAAATTTTATAGTTTCGAAAAGCTTACAATCTGTAGAACACCATTATGCCATAATATAGCATATGTACTGTGTTAGATTTCACGTCAAAATTCAAATAGAGAAATAGACCAGATTACACTATAAAATTTGTATAAAATAATCTACTGGTCCAAATTTGATGATTTTGTACTTTCTGGAATCCTCAGAACATGTACTTCAACTTGGTATAGGATTTGTACAACCTTGATACGTGCACAAACTTGCTTTAGTAAAATCTATCCGAATCAGTAATTCGAAGATGATTCAAATTCTATAAATCGTTTTCGAATAATTCCAATTGCACTACTTTTGTATCACTGTAACCTATCCAGGGAGGTCAAACTCATATTTTTATAACACATAATGCTTGCAGTAGCTAATTATTAAGATTGTATATGTTAAGTAGATACTCGAATAATGGTTTTTCTAAATTAAATTAAAAGTCCAGAATATTTTAGTGACATGACACATATCAGAGAGCACATAATGCAACACTTGCACACCACCTCTTTTGTGAAATTAAATCGTCCGCATACACATCTAATACGCGTCCCCCCTCTCGCCTCCCTCGTCGCCCTCTCGGTCACGCGGTCACCGCCACAGCCCCCCTTTCGCCACCGCCACCGCCCTTTCGCCACCGCCACCATTCTCTCGGTCACGCGGTCACTGCGTCCCCCCTCTCGCCTCCCTCATCGCCCTCTCTCTTTATATGTAGAAGAGATATGATAATGCATATACACAATTAATTTGTTTTGACTACATGTTTTCAGGACGACTGACATATGGCGGACGATAGAGCTGACCCGATTATGGACAACTATGATCCGGACCTTGAAGACCATATGTTCGGCATCATAAAAGGCGATATTCTATATGTGCCGACCGGACAAGAAGAAGATGATATCTCTTCTTATCTGAACCTTGAGGGTGAAGATGAAGGGCGCCGTCAGCAAGATGATGCCGAAGAAACGTCGATAAACGACGATCTTCAATTGGAAGTAGCAACCACCTCCGGCGCCGAGGTATATATATACATTGAGCCTCTGGTGATACAAACTAACTGATCGATTTGAATAAATATGCGTGTACTAACGCGCGCGACTCTCTTTCTTATTTTAGCCCTCGGTCGGATCGTCGAAACAATCGAGTACGTCGTCAAAGCGTGGCGCAACCAAGACGATGAAACCAGGAGAAACATGCACCATCGAGGTTGTCGAGGAAGCAACCGGCAGGCCGCTGGAGCCCCGCAAGAACGCCACCAAGTTTATCAGCCAATGCGGAGCCGTTGTTAGAGACAACGTCTCGATCACCGTCCAGGAGTGGAATGAGCCAAATAAGGCACGTCTTGGTTACACTTTTGTCGATAAGAGAACAAAAAAAGATTGCTTCAACAAGCTTATGAAACATTTCGTTCTACCTCCGGAATACCGCAAATACGATGAGGAGGGTAACAAGATTGAGGAAAACAAGGAGAGGTGCAAGCTAGTCAAACAGTTCGCTCTTTCTAAGATGTCCAACGCATTCCGGAAATACAAGCAAAATCTAGCCCATGACTTTGTCAAGCAGGGCAAGACTCCGGATTTCAAAGGACAATATGAGAAACTGCAACATGATTGGCCAGAATTTGTGAAGCAAAAGAAATCGGAGCCGTTCCTTCAAATATCGAAAAAAAAATAAGGAAAATGCGGCCAAGAAGGAGTACAATCATATTATGGGGCCAGGAGGGTATCGCCTTTGGATGCCTAGGTGGGAGAAGATGGAGAACGAGCTGAGGGCGCGAGGAATCCATCCAGGTATGGAGGGATGGGACCCAAGGGCCAAAAGCTGGTGGTACGGGCATGGGGGATCGCTGAACCCGGAGACAGGGGAGTGTGTTTACCAGGGCAAAATAATTAAACCCACCCAAAAGCTTATTGAGGCAATGAGGGATGCTGAAGAGGGGAGGATCAAGTTCAACAGAGAGAACGACGCCCTGACAAAAGCCCTCGGGAATCCTGAACACGGAGGACGTGTACGAGGCATGGGGCACATTCCGTGGAAAGTAGGGTTCCCCCAGAACGATGACCCGTACGGTTACAGAAGCCGTGAGAGAAAGATGGATCGGGAAGCAGATGTTGTGGCGCGGTTGGCATCGGAAATGGATGTCATGAAGAAAACCGTGAGTGTACTAGTAGCCGAAAGAGATGCAGCTCGGGCGCAGCATGAAGATCATCCATTGGATCTCGGAAGCCAGCAGCGGAGAAGCAGCGTGGCTTCCACGGAGGCCCCACCGGCTGGTGCACCGACGATCGAAATTACTGCACCGGAGCCTCTGGTGGTCGAAATTACTGCACCGGAGCATCCTCGCTACCCCGTGGACGATATAAAGGAGATGAAAGCATGTCATTTGTATTATCCTATCGGGAACATGTCCATGAAGGTAGCCATCGGCAGTGCTTTACCACCTGGAGCACTCCACCACAACAACCCCATTCAAGATGGCTATGCTCGTGTCACGGTGGAGGACATAGTCAAAGGGTTTGAGGACCTGGACATTGACATTGCTACACCTGAAGGGGCGACAAGACTTGGAGATGTCAAGCGCCAGTTCATTCTATGGCAGAAGAAGTTTATCAAGTTTCCAAAGCGAGGCGCCAACAAGTCCACCCCCTACGGTGGTGGTGGTGGCGGCGGTGGCGGTGGTGGTGGTGGTGCTTCACCTACACCTCCTTCACGTCGGCCCGACGCCGCCCCAATTCACCTCCGGCGGGTAAGCAGCCACCGCCCTAGTCCGCCCGGCGGGTGCGTACGCCGCCCCCCAATCCACCTCCGGCGAAGAAGCAGAAGCAGCAGTCCTGGATTATTAACCCGGACCCTTACGTACCTAAGAAAACAAAGGTACCGGAGCCATCACTGAAGCCTCTCACCACGAGGCCATGGGAACGTAGTGCCGAGGAAGTCGAGGCGGCCGCGACTGCTGAATTAGAGAAATGGAAGGCGGGCTGCAAGAAGAAAAGAGAGCCCGAGCCCAAGCCAGTATTTTCTGATGAGCAAAAGAAGTGGGCTAAGTCATTTTTGAACACACCGTCCCAAGCCGCGAAGAATCTGCCTGACGACTATGCACGTGAACTAAAAAATCAGGCAAGCATGTTCAATAAGAAGAAAGAGGAGGCCGAGAAAGCGGAATTAGAAAGTGCACAAAGCGGGAAACGAGTTGTTGCCCAGCTCGGGGAACAAAGTAAACAATCGATTGCCCCGCTTATAGTGACAGCCGCCGGTCCGGATGCCCCCGAAATCATAGAAGCTGCGGCAGCACAGGGATTGACTGTAACGAGTGCCAGAGAACAAGCGGCCAACTTAGGTATTACTCTTCGTGAACTGTTAGGCCTTGATGAGGCGCCAGTGAAGGAGGTAGTACTTTCATATGTGAAGAATGGGCCTCTCGTCGAGCCTGCGCAGGAAGAGGATCTACCTCCACAAATGAAAGGTTTGCTGAACTGGTACAAGGGTTACATAAAACATAAAAACGCCAAAGATTATATTTATGCGGAAGTTGGATATGAGCATCACTTCAAACAATACTCTGTACAAATTCATCTGAGTGAATTGTTCCAGCTTTTCAATCTGCGCGAGCTCGACAAATCTATCATCAGTTGCTACGTTCTGTAAGTGATTTATTTCTACCCCATCTCGTTCATATTGCCTGCACTATATATATATATGTCCTAACTATATTGTTGTGTCCGCTATTATACATGCAGATTGAAGATTAAGGAATGCAGAGTAAGGAACATCTATGATGTTGGGTTCATTGACCCACACATCATTAATGGATATACGTTAAAGCATCACCCCGCCGACATGGAGAAAGACCTGTGGCAGTTTCTTGAAAAGCAGGAACTCAAAAGTGATATTCTATTTCCTTACCATTTTGGGTGAGTGTTTATGTCTTGAGCACATTCTCTTTTGTTTACTCCATGCATGGTATGTGGCCGGCTAATCGATGAGTTATGCATGACGTACTGTGCATGTATCGTGTCCGCAGGTTCCACTGGATTCTGCTAGTAATTAAAGTTGACAAATCAGAATGTATCGTCCACGACTCTCTGAATATGGATAAGGCGGAGTGGGCCGACATGAGACAAATGATTCAAAAGTAATTGTTTTCATTCATTTGCGCTCTATATCGATCGGCCTATTTCGTTCATTTCCTAATTAAGCTTCAAGTAATTAACTAATAACTCTCTTGTTCATTTAATTTTCTTTGCCTCGTAGGGTTTGGAGACGGTTCTCAGATAAAAAGGTCGGTGAATTCAAAAAAGAGCTAAATTTCATGCGGTCAAAGGCTAAGAATGGTGGCGATATTCAGCCACCGGGAACCAATCTGTGTGGATACTATGTCTGTGAGATGATCCGGAGATACACCTCTGAGCGCGTTCCGAGTGATCTCAATGCTCAGAGGAATAACCTCCGGATGATGCTTAGTCCGAGCTCGCTCCGACCACTTCAAGAGGAACTAGCTGGATGGTTCAGGAGGGAAGTCCTCGATCCTAAAGGAGAACACCATTGCGAGGACGTAGAACTATACATGCATTAAATTATGTATGGAAACTTGTTCAAACTTGTATATGGTCATCCGATGATATTGAATATATATTGTATATTCCTCTTGAATTCTTTTTGGTTCTAATTTCAAATTTGTTTGAAATTGTACATTCATATGCATGTATATATGTAGTACCGTAGAATATGTGAAACTCCTTCAAAATTACAATAAAGCACAAAAGAAATAAAACAATATACAAATTAAACAGAAAATATGTTTAGGGGGGGCAGGTTTAGGGGGCCTAAAACCCTAAACCTGCGGCGGCCTTTAGTCGCGGTTGGCCAGAAGAACCGCGACTAAAGGTCCTCCGCCCCGACGGCCGCCTGGCGCCTACATGGACGGGCCTTTAGTCGCGGTTCGTAAGGAACCGCGACTAAAGGGGGGGCGGGCCTTTAGTCGCGCTACTTTGGTCGCGGTTGCGCAACCGCGACTAATGGCAGTTGCGAACCGCGACCAAAGGCCATTTTTCCACCGGTGAAAGCTTTTCTCGGGAGTGCATCTACTATAGTGAAGCTTTGGATGCTTTCTTTAATGGTCGAAGGGCAACCACTCCCACCCCGTTGTCAGCTTTGGCTTCTTTCGGCAGATGACAAATGGCCATGTCTGACCTCCCGACGCCCACTCCCAAAGTGGTAACATCCGTGGCGATGGTACAGTTGGTTGTGCTGCGAAGCTCCGTGGTGGAGAAGGAGCTTGACCCCGATTGCTTTTTCCAGCTTAGATCTAGGATCCTTTAAGCAAAAAAAAAAAAGTGAAGACTTAGTTGTAATTTTTTATTTAATTATGATCACCTATGTAATTTATAACTTCACTGGCGGTAACGAAGAAGCTTCTCGGTTCATCGGGGTCGACCGTTGTTAAATAAAATTCGGCAAACCATGCTATTTGTGAGGTAACGACGAACCTACTTAGGACGTGCGCCCACCGCGGAGCTTCGCTGTCAAGAAACCTGAAGCAATATTATTAGCCACAAATGTAGGCTCGCAGATATTGTATTGTAGTTATTAGTTCCTCTAATCAAATAACACGCATATGATCTTGTCAACCTACACAGTTACAAATCGTTCTGATCTTCAATACACGGAAGACCATTCATGATCCATATAAACTGATAGATAATGAGGCTAAAAGCATCTCCAGTCGCGTCCCCCAAACCGGTCACCCAAACCGCGCCGGATCGAGCGTTTGGGGGACGTGTTTTGTTCGTGCCGCCTTTGGGAGACGTCGCTCCCCAGCCGCGTCCCCCAAACGCCGCCCCCAATCAGAAATTTAAATAGATGCATTCAAAAGAGATCGTTTCCGCCGATTCATCGCGATCAGAGTAGCGGCGATCGATCAAAGTACTGGGCGCGCGATCATATTACAGACCGGTGGTGCATGCAAATTAGAAGAAGGGGAAGGGGTTGGGCGACGGCGTCGTATCCTGAGTCGACGCAGGCCCGTCGAGCACGATGACCTCGTCGCGATCTGCCTGTTGTTGTGCATGGTGCGTCTGCTCCGTCGCCGACACAGAGGCCGACGCAGGTGTAGCAGTAGAAGACGCGTCAGCCTGCTCTTGCTGCGCTGCCGCCGATGCCGCTGCCAGGGCCGCCGCGTCCGCCGCCAACATTTTGGCTTCGATGTCGTCGAGGATCTGGCATTTGAAGAAGTTGTGCGCCGCTCGCGTCCGGGGAGACATTCTCTCTGTCGACGTTCTCAGCAGGGACATGTCGTCCCTGCGTTTCTTGAGCTCCAGCTTCTCCTCTTGCCTCTTGAGCAGCTCGGCCCACCTATGGTCGGCCTTCTTGTCGCGGGAGATAAAGGTCGAGGAGACGTCGGCGAGGCATTTCGTGATCGATGCCTGCGTCTTCTCAGACGACGCAGCGTCGGCCAAGGCGGCCTTGGCAGCCTTGTTGCCAGTAGGACGCCCTGTCGAAGTTGCCAGCGGCGCGTCCAGATCAATGGCGTCCTTCCCCTTGGAAGGCGGATGACGACGGAGAGAAGACTCCCGGAACGTACACCGGCACGTTCATACTATATGGGCTCGCGTTGGTGGCGGCGATACACCCGGCCAGTATGTGCTGGTGCTGGCGCGCCGCCAGAGCCTACTTCTCCAGCTCCTCCGCCCTCCGTCCTTTCCGCTCCGCCGTCGATAGCTTCCGGCGCAGGCAATCTTGCTGCCATTGATCGTCGGTCCATCCTTCAGGCTTCTTCTTCAAAGCCGGCGCCTTCCGCGGCCTCGCGAACGGCGCTGTCGCCCCTTTCGCCCATTGCCCGGCGGCTTCTTGGCCGCTTTCTTCGCCATCTTTTTGGGGGCTGTCGGCGGCGCCATATGGAGAGGGTAGCGCCGGCGGGTGGACGGCGGGAGGGAGAAACAAATCGGCGGGATAGGAGAAATGAATCGGCGGCGGGATATGTTTTGGGAGGCCTGAAATGCGCGGCGGTATAGGCGCGATTTGGCGGGAGCGGCGGGATTTGGCGGGAGTGTGAGACGAATTTTCCCTGTGCCGCTGACGGGTCGGCCCCGCCACTCCCCGTCTCGCTTTTCGTTGTGTCTGGCGTCCCCGGTGCGTCCCCTGTGGGACGGGGACGGGCTCGGGGCGCCCGACACCGTATGGGGGCGCGCCGGACAAAAATGGGCTTTGAGGGACGCGGCTGGAACGGTTTTTTTGTCCGGCGCACCCCAAATCCCTTTGGGAGACGCTTTGGGGGACGTGGTTGGAGATGCTGTAACGGCTACAACTTACAAGCCTACAACTTCTCAACCAATTTTGACTCAATCTGCACCACTACTGATGTGCACACGCTTAAAATATGCAGGTGCCAGGCACCTAAACTGTGGACTCGTCGTCGACGTGGCGTACGTAGACCAGTCAACACTGAGGCTGAGTCAACTCTGGATCCTGTATAAATATCCATGCGCGCAGCAGCTGCCCACGACATCGAGTTGGAGCAGCAGATAAACAGCGGGAAGGAAATCTCAGCCATAACCACAACCACAAGAATCGGCGCGTGCGTTGTACACTGCAGCTGGGAAGCCAGGAAGAAGAAGATGATGATGATGATGATGAGACGTTTCTTACTTTGCGCGCTCCTCCTCGTGCTGCTCTGCATGGTAGCGGGCATCGCCGAAGGGAGGGGCGGAAGCCGCGGAGGCGGCCGCCGAGCCTACATCGGCGGCGGCGGCGGTGCTAGAGGAAGCGCATCCGGCAGTCCGCGTAGCCTCAGCGGCGGCACCTGGGCGGCGTGCATTGGCTCCTCTCTGCTTGTCGCGGCGGCCATGCTCTAGCTTAGTACTCGTTTTATACAGCTCGACTTTGTTAGGAGCTAGACCTCATGTGCTCTCGTCCGCCATTTGTGCATTGTTCTGAATACTTCATTGATTTGTTTGTTGTTGTACATACATATGTAAAAAGATTCATGGATTCAGTTTGTTTTTGGAGTATGCTTAATCCTGGTTACAAGACTGCGGAGGCAGCCAGTGGCGAAGGACGGAAGAAAATTTAGGTCGGGCGAACTTACGAACATAAAAATTGATGCAAACAAATAATTTTTTTTGACACGTAAATATTTTATATGATGTTAAGCATAGTAACTCGGTACTATGGTACTCCCTCCTTGCCATAATATATTGCGCATTGGTTTTCACGAAAGTCAAACTTTATTAACTTTGACCAAGTTTATTAAAAGAATTATCCATATTAAAATATACTTCATGATGAATCAAATGGAATTGATTTGATACTCTAAATTTAATATTTTTTGGTACAAACTTGCTCAAAGTTCATACGATTTGACTTCCAAAAAATCTTAGACACTATATTTTGGCATAGAGGGAGTAATAGCAACATATTGAAATATAAGCTGGACCTACAAACGTACCGATAGTAAAGCTTTAACGCCTGTCTAGAAGTTTCAGGCAATGGCAAAGCTCTACCTTCCTTTTTTTTTCACCGAGATCGAAAACTTTTGAATATCCCTCGCTCGATGTAGCACGTTATCAAATCTTTCAATAAGTAGACCATGTTTAGAGAAAATCTCCAGAAGTGCTTTATTTAAAGCCGGAGATGTTGTGTTTGAGACATGTTGAATACCCAAAAATATTTCAATAATATCACTTTTGTTCACATACCTACAATAAGATAATATAATCAGTTGAATGACACTACATAGAAAGGAAGTAAAGAAAAAATAATATACTTCGACACTTAGCTGTAGTTTTCTTCCCCTTGCTGTCCATCTTTCGATCACAAAACCACATCAACAAACTGTCAGAAGTCTCGTAGAAAACCTAGACGCGCTAGCCACCAGCGCCTGGTGATCTGCAGAACTGGGATGTGCATACTGGCCGGCGGGGGAGTCGGACGGATCCGCCTGGAAGGAAGCCGCCAGGGCAGGGCGTCGGGCGACCGGCGGCGCAGGGAGTCTCGTACTCGCGTCGAAGACGAACAGGCAGGCGGGCGCACGGGACTGCCTGGGCGAGTTGTTTTCCTGGGAGCACGTCGCACGCGAGAGGGTGGTTTTCCTGGGGGTTGAGGCCTGATGTTCGATCCCGTATTCCAGTCAATCGATTTGATGGTGTACCTGGCTCCTGGCATCGCACGGGCAGCCTAGGCAGGAGCCCAGTTTGGTCCCGCGGTCCATTTCCTCCTTTTTCTTTGGTTTGTTGTTCAGAAACAGATAGAACTTGTACCAAACTGATTGTATGTCTATAGATACGTATATATATGCGATTTTTTGTCAAAAATCAAGGTAGGGCAACTGCCATACCTTGCCCAAAGGGGAGCTCCGCCCCTGGATATGACATGATATGATATGAGCCCCCGCTATGTGGCTAATAATGTTTTTACCCAACATGGATGCGAGTGTAGTTTTTGGATTGGGTCCTTAGAGCATCTCTAGCAGAGCCCGTAAACTGAACAGCTGAAAAACTCCGACGGTTATACGGGTTCGGGCCGAAAATAGCCTAGAACGGAGCCCGAACTCGCGACCTGGCCCGTATAACGAGTTTGGGCCCCCGAGAAATCGAGCGATCGCCCCGTATTAAAAGGGGCCGCGGAGGAGAGTTCGGTTTCCAAACCCTATTCCCCTTTGCCGCTTCCACTCCCTCCGCCGCCGCCTACCCCGATTTCCGGCGAGCAATCGAGCACCCCCAGCCACCGATCCACCCTCCTCGTCGGCGTGATGGCCTCCCGTGGCGGCTCAGCAGGCCGCGGCGCCGGATTGGGCAGCGGGGACTTGCCGCCGCGTCCCCCCGTGTTCCGCACCGACGCGGAACAGCGGAAATGGAATAGGTCGGAGGGCGCGCGCAAGCGCAGCGCCCACCGGCGGACGAACTGGGGGCTCACTCCCCTAGGGAAGCTGGCCAGGTACGGCAACGCCGGCGAGGGGTCCTCGTCCGGTGGCTCAAGCCGCGCACCGCGGCTCCCCATCGCGGACATCAGCGATGACGACGACCTCATCCCCGCGCGGTCGCCCACCATCTCGGCGGGCGACTACGTCCACGGCAGCGACGAGAAGGAGGCCATGCTCGCTCAGACGAAGGCCATCAGCGAGGCGGAGGCCTGCTCCCTTCCGTCGGGAGGAGGCGGACGCCGTCCGCCAGGTGCGAGAGTATGAGGCGGCCCGCCGGGAGGAGCACGTCCGCCGCGTCAAGCTCGAAATAGTCGAGCTTGACACCGACGAGGAGTGAAGCTCCTCCACGACAGCGTCTACACCGTCTACCGCCGAGACGCTCCGCCACCACCACCACCACCACATGCATAGGCCACTATTTTAGGCCGCATTTTGCTTAAACTAAGTAGCGATCGCCGGTGTATAAGTAATTTAGGTTTAATTTCTCGAACTATGTAAAATTTGATGCTCAATCGGAGCATCAAATTCATCTATATACATGATCATTGCCTAATTTACTCGCGACATTTCAAATTCCGTTTTTCAGTTTCTCTTTACGGATTTTAATCTGTCACAAGGGTTTTTCGGCCCGTAAACACGAGCCGAACTTGCATTTTCAGTTCACTTGTTTACGAGCTCTACTAGAAATGCTCTTAGGTTTTATATCAGTCGTAAGTGACTATGTATTTTGCCTTCATCATTTGTGTTTCTTGCAGTTGTGTGCATTCCATGCTGGGAGTAAGAAACTTCCCATTTACCGTGACTCCGTGAGAGAGAGAAAAAAAGAGCTAGTCGGCCGCGCGTTAATCTGCAGACGCGGTAGTCCAACCGGGCATACTATTTACAAGAGAAAGAAGAATTTTCGTTGATGAAAAGGACATTTGCACATGCTTTCAAATACGTATTAAAACGCAGCTGGCAAGGAAACACAACCACTCTGTTGTGGGCACGTGGTGTGTACTGCCCAGCAGATCATGCTGAGTTAACTCTGGTTCAGGCATAAATAAACCATGCGTGCAGCAGCTGCCCACGACATATCCGAGAGGAACCACAGACATCAGATCTTAGGAGTCGCCTGTGCTAGCCGCCTAGCTTGAACATTAGAAGAAGATGAGAGCTTTCTTGCCTCTGTGCATGCTCCTCCTCGTCCTGCTCTGCTTGGCGAGCCTCATGGACGTCACGGAAGGGAGGTTCCGAGGCGCAGGAGGCCCTGGCGGCGGCACCCGAAGCAGTAACAACAGTAGCAGCAGCGGCAGCGCCGGTAGCCTCGGCGGCGGCACCTGGGCGGCGTGCGTCGGCTCCGCCGCAGCCATGCTCCTGTAGCTGTTTGCTTTGCATCAGTCAGCGCCTAGCGATTGTGTGATACGGATGGCTAGCACTAGCAGTTGTATGTGAGTGATTTGTGTGGTGTGCAATTGGGAGTTGGAAACTTGGAAGCATCAGGATAATACATGTCCAGTGTGTGTGCTGTTGCGGTAATGAGGAACAAGTATGGCGAAGGTTTAATTTCGTTGCATCCGTATTAGTACTACCAACTTTTGTAGCATGTGAAGTATGCCAGATTGCCAGACAATGTTCAATATGTATTCTTGAGGTTGTGAGATTTTTCAACACAATTTCTCGGTCTCGTAGATCTTTTTACGCAGGATGTGTTCAAGAAGTATTCTTGAGGTTGTGGGATTTTTCGACACAATTTCTCGGTCTCGTAGAACTGTTTACGCAGGATGTGTTCAAGATGTATTCTTGAGGTTGTGAGATTTTTCAACACAATTTCTCGGACTCATAGATCTCTTTACACAGCAGGAGGTATTCCCGCCATCTTTGTTTGATGTTACAATATATCGAGTGTGGGTCTCGGGCTACGCGGAGCCCCTTTTTAGAAAAATTCAAAAATAACATTTTGAAGTTGCAAAAAATTATCATAAAAAATCTAGATGTAGAAAATAATGTACTTGTACCAACATGAAAAACTCAACTTGAAATTACCCCATATTTTGGGCTGCACAAAAATGTCAAAATATGTCATCTAAAGAATAGTGCAAAATTTTAATCCTCCAAATTCTATCAGATTCTGTCATTTTTTTAAGTCCAAATTATAAGGTATTTCAGGTCCAGATTTCATGTGTTGGTAGAGTACATCATATTCTATATCTAGGTTTGTTTTTAGAATTTTTGGAACTTTGAAATGTTATTATAATTTTTTTTAAATAATCGAGCTCTATGTAGCTCGAGCTCTAAAGCAAATCTCTGCAAATATCTCACTACGCACCTAACGTATGCGATAAAGATGTGCGTGGTCATGTATTATGCATAGAGGTGTAAACGGATAGGATAATTTCAGAACTGAATCTGTTTTATGGTATTCATATCCGATTTTAAAAAATTCGGTGGATAAGGATATCTGATTCCGGAGTGGTGCTCCGGAGATGGTATAGGATATGGTATATCAAATAGCATGTGCGTATGGATTCTCAGAAATTTAGGATAATCCGAAGGTTTTAAACCAGATAATTCAACTTTTGAGTCAAAAGCCAAGGCCAATCTTGCAAGATCAGTAGTTATTGAGTTACCATATTTATTTGACAAGTATGTTTAGCTCTATATTTCTATCAATGCTCGAAGTTTAGCGCATTGTGTCTCTTTTTTCTTAACTATACAACATTGAAGTTTAAATCTCTCTTAAGATTGCAAGAATTACAAGTATATATCTGACTCTTTTTGTTTCTGGTCCGAATCTGCCCTATTTCCGATTTGAATCCGCAATCTTGTATATCTGCATTCGAATCCAAAATCGATCAGTATCCGCTCCGATCCAAATCGAGAAAAATATATGATCAAGGATACGGTATGAGCAAAATCCAGTCCGATCCGATCCGTTTACACCCCTAATCATGGAGCATGCTCTATTGAACAGCCCATAGAAACAATCAATGAAACATGTTCAGAATTGACCGTTGGCCTAATGTAGAAGGTTATATATCTGAGGAGGTTGTTAAGTTTTATTTTTTCAAAATGGAAGTGACCCCTAGCCTCTGCATCTATTGATGCATGCGGCTTTTACTACTTTGTTAATAGTTAATTTTTCTAAAAGATTACATTGAAGACGCTTGAGAGTCGACGCAAAATTATAGAAGTTGAGAATATTATTGACAATGATGTAACCAATGAGTTCGGTGACTCAACAACCATTGAAGACACTTGAGAGTCGACACAAAATTATAAAGAAAATTTCTACTTGTGAGAAGAATATTCTTAAGGTCTAGCATACAAAGGAAATAAGTAGTGGGAGAATGAAGAAGAATTTGAAAATATGTAATCTTAAATTTTAATATGAACATGTGGTATCCATATATATTTTTTTATATTTCTAGAACTTGGATTTTTATTTTTGAGGTTTAACTTTTGCGGACAAACTAATTTATTGTCCAAATTATATAAGAGAAACACATATGTGGGCCGGCCATATGATATAATCCCAGCCCAGGTTGCTATAGTTTTATCATTTTTTAGAATGGTCTAACTTTGCTCAATAGTGAAACAAATTGTATCAAGTCAAAGAAACTGAAACACACATGTACAAAAATTATCAATGATACAACCAAAATTTACATTGAAATTATTTGGAGTCCTTGCCTCTAGCTTCATATATTGTTCTGATTTTCCTCTGAATCTCTAGGGCAGAAATTCCAAAAGGAGAAACTTGCATACATTGGAGTAACCTCATAGGGTTTGAAATATGTGTGAGTCCCCCATCCCAATAGATGAGAAACAAAGACCGTTGAAAACACTTCGGCACGGAACACACCCCTTGTAACGCAGGCTCATGATTTACTGTTTTCGTTGACGTATTGTTGGGAAAGACCATGAGCACTAAGAAGTGAAACACGAGAATTACCTTGACGGGCATGATGTGGCCAACATTAGCACACCAAATTAACACTGAGATGCTTAAGACTCCACTCCAACATTATTCGGTGGTTCCTCCACCTCCTGGTTCTAAAAAGTAACCAAGACGAGGAAAACTAACAGCATCTCCACCGGCAGCCCCCAAATAGGCGCCGGCAGGGGCGCCGGCACCTCCGTTTGGGGATGCCGGTACTGCATCCTCTATTTGGGGACGCTGCTCCCACACCGGCGCCCCCATAACGGCGGTCCCGATAGATGTTGAAATTTAAATTTAAATTTGCAAAACGATATTCATACAAAGTTCGAACGAAATTTGTACAAATTTAACGTGATTTCAAACGAAAAAACTAGAAAAAACAACTAGGGGTGCTGGGAGTCGAGAAGGCGCTGAAGTCCAGTTCGTCGCCGCTGGATGTCCCGAAGGACCAGCTGTCGACATCGTCGGCCTCCTCCTCGTCGGCCTTCTCCTTCTTTGGCGCTGGCAGCTCGGATGGTCCGGCGAGGTCGACGTAGTTGGCACCGTGGTCCCTGGCGGACCACACCGCCACCTACCTGGCGATAGTCTTTGTCGACGGAGCGGCCGAGGATGAAGTTCTGGCCGGGGAACTCCTCCTCGCCGCCGTCGCCACGGAGGGCCGCCTGCGCCTCGGCTTCCTTCTCCCACCATTGCTCCTTCGCTGGCGGAAGTGGTGGCGAAGCGTCCTCCTTCTTGACGCGGGAGCGGCGGCCCGACCTCGTCGTCCGACAAGCCGGAGCAGAGGACGCGCGCCTCGCATCGTCGCGGATGACACCGCCTCCGGAAGGAGGCGCGGGCGCGGCCGAGCGCGTGCGCGCGATGGTAGACGATCTGGTGCGTGAAGTTCCGGACACCGCGGTCCGTTCCGGCGCCTTCTGCCGGGTAGGCGGCGGCGCAATGTTCGCCGTCTGCGGGAAGTATAGCGGCTCCCGTTGCCCGCGGACGCGTGGACGGTAGTCGTATTGGCAGAGCGTGTCATCGACGTCGCGGCCGTACCACCAGGCACGGCGGCCGACGTTGTTGAAGCGGCCGCCCGAGGGTTTGTCCGTCCACGAGCGCTCGACGGCGCGCTCGTGTTCGAAGCGCCCTACCCAGGAAGGGCTTTCGACGGCGTTCTCCGGTAGGCTCCTCTCCGCCGGTGTCATCTCGGCCCGCCGTTCCCTGGCGAGGGCCCGCGTCTGTGCTCCTCACGGTGGCGGCGGCGGCACAGCGAAGCCGCCGTTGGAGATGTGCTAGCCGTGCGGCAACTTGTACTGTACTGGCACGGGGATGCGGTGCCAGTACAGCACGTCGGCCTCGTCGAACATCAGCTGCATCGAGCGGAGCATGCTGCCGCCGCTGCCGCTGCTGCCGCCAGCATGGTCGTTGTGCGCCATTGCGTCGGCGGGGTGCATGGGTGGTGGTTCACGCGGAGGTTGAGGACGGCGGCGGCTACAGTTGGACGGCGGGGAAAAGAGAGAAGTGCGCGCCGGTGGGTTTAATGGGAGGCGACGAACGCGCATTGAAGGCGCGTGGGTGAGGTAGGTGGACGCCGCGTGGCTAGTCGCCGCCCTCGCCGTTTTGGTTTCCGCGCGGGAGGCCATTAACGCCGATGACTAACCTCCCCTCGTCGTTCCCGATGCGAACCGCCGCGTCCGCTCGCTGACAAGGCATCCCCACCCGCGAAACCGTCATTCCGCGAGGCGCTGGCGCGCCCGATTCGCGCCCTTGGTGAAGGGGCCTGCACGGGGTTGTCGGTGCTTCTATTGGGCTCGAAAAATCACCGGCGCCATTTGGGGCGCGCCGGTGCGAGTCCATTTTCTCTCCCGGTCCCCAAATTGCTACCGAGGCCGCTATCGGGGCTGTCGGTGGAGATGCTCTAATGGAAACATGGGTAAGAAAGGAGCACTTTGGCTGACTGGATGCTCTGTACGCAAGTTTTATGCGCCGGATGTGTTCGTGTTGCTTGGTTCTGCCCGAACTTACGTGCGATATTTTTAAAATAATACACTTTTTTAATTAATTTCAGAAATAATATTTGTTTTTCACTTTTTTATAGGAATAATACACCGTCGGGGTCCGTCAACCCGAAATTGAAAAATCGGGGTTCAGAAACCCGAGTCGGACGGAATCTCGTGCGGCAGGCCAAAGTCGGGCTGGCTGACCCCGAGTGGGTCCTATCGGCCATGCGCGGGCCGTGTCGTCCTATCGGCTGGCCAGGGCAGTGCTTGTCGGACAGAGGAATCCCGTGTAGAGGGAATCGGGTTCCCTGACCCAGAGTCGAGTTCGCTGACCCGAAGCGCGCCTGTATTAAAATCTACCGAGCCGAGCGGGGCAGCGACGCTCTCTTCTTCCTCCTGCTCTCTATGTTCATCTTCTCGTTTGCTCTCAGCCTAGCAGCATTTCTCTCATTTGTGAGCGATTTTTCCAACCAATTGTTGTAGTTTGACCACCAAATGTTGTAGAATCACTTGATCTATAGATGGGTTAGTTTTTGAGGCGTTTTGGTGGAGGTGCTGTTGGAGTAGGTGGTGGTGGAGGAGGAGCTGGTGGTGGTGCTGCTGCTGCGTGGTGGTGCAGCTGCTGCGTGGTGGAGGAGCTGAGCTGCTAACGGAGGTGTTTGGCACGCTTAAAGGATAAGCCTAATTCTTGATATTAGATGGTATAATCATGCAAGTTGCGTTCGTTAGCTTCGCAGATTAGTTACTGATATAGGTACCAGTAGAAAATATTTATTTAGGACTGTAGGTGCTAGATTATTATTTATTTATGAGTGTAGGTGCTAGACTTTTTTGACGAGTCTGTAATTTGTATAGGTGAGCAGATATGTCATATAGAGTAAAATTCGTTGTTTTCTTCTGTAACGGCACGGACCGAACAACTAAGATGGAAGCTGATCTGAGTGAGTTTCAGTATGAGGAGTTGCATTTGTCAAACCCAAAACCATGACGAGTTACTCAGTTGAAGGAGTGGTTGACCGTGAATTTCGGGCTTAATCCAGAAGCATACACTGTTGGTGTGCATGTTTTGTGGAGCAGCTCAAGTACCCAAATTTTCTAGCGGTTGAAGACGATTGAGCGGACCTCTTAGTGGGTGCACTGGTATAGAAGCGTGCGAGCGCAGGGGAACTCACCTCATCGCATTAATGCTTCCCGAGGCAAAGGCGGGAGTGAGTTCCATCCAGGCCAGAGCAGTCAAAGTTATGATGTTGGAGGCAGCAGTTTCTAATCCGGGCAGAGTAGCCATGCAGCTGATTGTCATGATAGTAGTGCGGAGGTTGATCGCGAGGAAGAAGAAGAAGAGCAGATGCAGAACATGATGGATGAGGAAGACGAGGATGGAGTGGAGGATGAGCTTGAGTCAGAAGAATCCGGTGGATCCGATAATTCAGATGACAACGAGGAGGAGGATCCGATCCTCTCTTCTTGGAACTAGGATTTGTCGGAGGCAATGATAGTGGATGACCGGCATGATTCTGCTTGGGAGTACAACATGAACACCATCTCGATTGGTGCTAGATATGCTGACAAGAGACATCTGCATGAAGAAATCACTTAGTGGGCAATGAACATGCAAAGGGTATTCAGAACCACCGTTTCAAGTCAGAATTCTTGACAGTGGTCTGCAGCAATGCTAGATGTCCATCAAGGGCGCATGGGTACTGTCCGAAGTATGACACAACATGGGTTGTGAGCGACTTTGTGCCGCACACTATGTCCTTAAGAGTATGCTGAAGGATCACCGAAACCTTACCTCCACTCTGCTTGCTCGCCTGTTCTACAAGGAGATTGTAGAGAATAGAGCAATGGGGGTTAAATCCATCCAAGAAAGAGTTCACCTTAAATATCAGTATGAAATTTCATATGGCAAGGCATGGAGGGCTAAACAGACGGCACTGGAGAACAGATTCGGGACCTTCCTAGATGCTTATGACCGTGCCGTCCGTCTCCTCCAGACATTGAAGGACCGGAATCCGGGCACCCATGTGGACATACAAGACTTTGTGATACCAGAGTTCCCTAATGTCAGGGTTCTACAGAGGGTGTTTTTCGCATTCAGCATATGCATCGAGGCTTTCATGCACTGTCGCCCGGTGATGTAAGTAGATGGAACTTTTCTGACTGGCAGGTACAGGGGTCTGATTTTGACAGCCATTGGAATGGACGGCAACAATCGAATTGTGCCTCTCGCATTTTCATTTGTTTAGAGTGAGAACACTGCTAGCTCGTTATGGTTCTTCAGGCAGTTAAAAAAATCGATAGTGAATGATCGCCCAAATGTGTGCATGCTCCACGACAGGCATGCATGTATACTTGTGGCTATCAAGACACTGGAAGAAGCCGGACCTGATGAAGAGATGCCATGGCAGGATATGCAGAGTAGGTGGTGCATGCGCCACCTGGGGGCCAATTTCTTCTCGCAGTTTAGGAGCAAGAGTCTTATGAATCTATTCAAAAAGTTGTGCAAGCAGAATCATGAATGCAAGTACACTTTTATCCGCGGCAAGCTGGATGAGTTCACTAAGAACCATGTGCGACAAAGGAGAGTCACGCGAGCTGCATTAGCAGCAGCTCATGCAGCAGTTGTGGCTGCAGCCCAGAGTACGCATGTTCCGGAAGTCACAGAGCCAGCTCCTATTGGGATATGTGACATGCCTGGATTTGACCCACCCAATACTAGAAGGAGGCCTAGAGGACGGATTAAAAAAATTGCAGAGTGGATAGAGCACGAGCCATTAGAAGGGTGATCTTTGCTGCATGACACACATGGAGCTAGGTATGGTGTGATGACTACCAACCTAGCTGAATCATACAACTTCGTGCTTAGAGGAAATAGGGCATTGCCGCTGACAGCCCTTGTGGAGGGTATTTTATATGGCACTATGAATTATTTCAAAGAGAGACGCCAGTTGGCTGAGAGTCATATGCTGGAAAATCCAACCACTCCTTACTGTAAGTCCATTATGGAATATATGGATGACAAGATGAAGAAGGGTATGTCACACGCTGTTCTGGCCATCGGTAATCAGGAAAGGAGGTTTGAGGTGCGCTTACCTACTGATACGTCTCAAACGTATCTATAATTTCTTATGTTCCATGCTAGTTTTATGACAATACTCACATGTTTTATATACACTTTATATCATTTTGATGCATTTTCCGGCACTAACCTATTAACAAGATGCCGAAGCGCCAGTTCCTGTTTTTGGTTTCAGAAATCCTACACAGAAAATATTCTCGGAATTGCACGAAACAAAAGCCCACGGTCTTATTTTCCACGGAGCCTTCCAGATGTCCGAAGAGGAGACGAAGAGGGGCGACAAGGCGGCCACACTCTAGGGGGGGCGCGGCCCCACCCCTGGCCGCGCCGCCCTATGGGGTGGGCCCCTCGAGCGTCCCCCGACTCTGCCCCTTCGCCTATTTAATCTCTCCATCGCGAAAACCCTAGTACCGAGAGCCACGATACGATAAAAGTTACTGTGACGCCGCCGCCGCCAATCCCAAGTCGGGGGATTCAGGAGATCGCCTCCGGCACCCTGCCGGAGAGGGGAATCATCACCGGAGGGCTCTACATCACCATGCCCGCCTCCGGACTGATGCGTGAGTAGTTCATCCTTGGACTATGGGTCCATATCAGTAGCTAGATGGTTGTCTTCTCCTCTTGTGCCATCATGTTTAGATCTTGTGAGCTGCCTATCATGATCAAGATCATCTATTTGTAATGCTACATGTTGTGTTTGTTGGGATCCGATGAATATGGAATACTATGTTAAGTTGATTATTGATCTATCATATATGTGTTGTTTATGATCTTGCATGCTCTCCGTTGCTAGTAGAGGCTCTGGCCAATTTGATACTTGTAACTCCAAGAGGGGGTATTTATGCTCGATAGTGGGTTCATGCCTCCATTGAATATGGGACAGTGACAGAAAGTTCTAAGGTTATGGATGTGCTGTTGCCACTAGGGATAAAACATCAATGCTTTGTCTAAGATATTTGTATTGTTTACATTACTCATAGTACTTAATGCAATTGTCTGTTGTTTGCAACTTAATACTGGAAGGGGTGCGGATGCTAACCTGAATGTGGACTTTTTAGGCATAGATGCATGCTGGATAACGGTTTATGTTCTTTGTCATAATGCCCTAAGTAAATCTCATATTAGTCATCATGATATGTATGTGCATTGTTATGCCCTCTCTATTTGTCAATTGCCCAACTGTAATTTGTTCACCCAACATGCTATTTATCTTATTGGAGAGACACCACTAGTGAACTGTGGATCCCGGTCCATTCTTTTTCATCTGAAATACAATCTACTGCAATCATTGTTCTCTGCTGTTCTTTGCAAACAAATATCATTCTCCACACCATATGTTTAATCCTTTGTTTACAGCAAGCCGGTGAGATTGACAACCTCACTGTTAAGTTGGGACAAAGTATTTTGATTGTGTTGTGCAGGTCCCACGTTGGCGCCGAAATCCCTGGTGTTGCGCCGCACTACACTCCTTCACCAACAACCTTCACGTGGCCTTCATCTCCTACTGGTTCGATAAACCTTGGTTTCTTACTGAGGGAAACTTGCTGTTGTACGCATCACACCTTCCTCTTGGGGTTCCCAACGGACGTGTGCTTCACGCGTCATCAAGCTAAATTTCTGGCGCCGTTGCCGGGGAGATCAAGACACGCTGCAAGGGGAGTCTCTCACATCCAATCTCTTTACTTTGTTTATTGTCTTGCTTTAATTTATTTTATTTTCTGTCTTGTTTGCTTTCTTTATATCAAAAACACAAAAAAATTAGTTACTTGCATTTAATTTATTTTGTTGTCATGACTAGTCCTGTACTTGTTACTCTGTCATCTGAGGAATTGATCTTTACTTTTAAACAAGGGGATGAGGAGAGTTTTAAGGGAGCTTGGTCTAGAATTTTTGATTCTTATGGTAAAACTGAACCTAAAATGACTCTAAGCCTGCTTCTTAGTAACTTTTATTTTGGGCTTATTCTTCGCTATAGATATGCCTTGGATGCTGTAGTGGGAGGAGATTTCCTTCACTGCGATGGGGATCAAGCTTTTAATGCCATAAAAAAATTGGTTACATCATCTAGCTCCGCTAATAATTTTGATTCATCTCTTGCTAGTATTTATAATAGATTAAACGCTCTCGAGACAAATATATCTTGTTTAAAAGAAGGGTATAGTCAGATTCGTGAGCATTTTGATTATGTCCCAGTAAACTTTGAACCTTCAATGTGGGACCCTACTATTAAAGTTGCTATTTGTGGTGAAACTTTTTATGCCCGTTGTGATATTATGTCTGAGTTTTGCCTTATGCCTAAAAGTATTTATGAATCTTTAACACTTTGGGGACTTACTGAAGGAGGAGAAGGAATAACTCTTACTGATAACTCTTTTATAATTCCTAAGGGAATAGCTGAAGGTGTGTTCACAACCTTTCTTGGAAGAACGGTATCCACTGATTATCTCGTTATTGAATGTGTAGGGACAGGACAAATCACACTTGGAAGATCCCTGCTGAAACTCTTGGGAGCAACCATAGATGTGGGGAAAGGCACTCTAAATTTTACCTCTACACCCAGATGCGGTCATATATTCCCTAAACCAAAGAGTAAGAATAAGAGTAGGAAGGGTAGGCGCAAATCCCCTGGTAATAATGTTAATGCTTCCTCTTTTGATAATACTTGATTTACACTTTCTGCGCCTAACTGAAAGGCGTTAAATAAAAGAACTTATGGGAGACAACCCATTATTCTATTTCTGCAATTTTTGTTTTATATTTGAGTCAAGGTGCTTGTTACTACTGTAGCAATACCTTTGTATCTTTACTTTATTGCATTGTTGTGCCAAGTAATGTCTTTGATAGTAAGGTTGATACTAGATTTGGATTTCTGCGCAGAAATAGATTTCTAGCTGTCACGAATTTGAGTACATCTCTCTGTAGGAAACTCAGAAAAATCTGCGAAGATTCATGAGTGATCCTCAGATATGTACGCAACTTTCATTCAATTTGAGCTTCTTCATCTGAGTATGTTAAGTGCCTCTAAAAAATTCATCTTTACGGACTGTTCTGTTTTGACAGATTCTGCCTTTTATTTCACATTGCCTCTTTTACTGTGTTGAGTGGATTTCTTTGCCTCATTAAATTTCAGTAGCCTTGGGTAATGTCCAGAAGTGTTGGGAATGATTGTGTCCTCTCTGAACATGTGAATTTTTGATTATGCACTAACCCTCTAATGAGATTGTTTTGAGTTTGGTGTGGAGGAAGTTTTCAAGGATCAAGAGAGGAGGATTATATAATACGATCAAGAAGAGTGAAAAGTCTAAGCTTGGGGATGCCCCCGTGGTTCATCCCTGCATATTTCAAGAAGACTCAAGCATCTAAGCTTGGGGATGCCCAAGGCATCCCCTTCTTCATCAACAACTTATCAGCTCACCTCTAGTGAAACTATATTTTTATTCCGTCACATCTTATGTGCTTTACTTGGAGCGTCTGTATGCTTTTATTTTTGTTTTTGTTTGAATAAATTCGGATCCTAGCATTCCTTGTGTGGGAGAAAGACACGCTCCGCTTTTTCATATTGAACACTGGTGTTCTTAGCTTTACTTTTAATGTTCATGGCGAAGGTTGAAAACCGCTTCGTTTATTGCTATTTGGTTGGAAACAGAAAATGCTTCATGTGGTAATTGGTATATTATCTTGAATAATTTGATACTTGACAATTTTTTTGAGCTCTCAAATAGATCATGTTTAAGCTCTTGCATCATGTAGTTTGAACCTATTAGTGGAGAATTACTGTAGAGTTTGTTGAAATTTGGTTTGCATGATCGGTGTCTCTAAAGTCTAAATATTTTCTGGTAGAGGTGTTTGAACAACAAGGAAGACAGTGTAGAGTCTTATAATGCTTGCAATATGTTCTTATGTAAGTTTTGCTGTACCGATTCATACTTGTGTTTGCTTCAAACAACCTTGCTAGCCAAAGCCTTGTACTGAGAGGGAATGCTTCTCGTGCATCCAAAACCTTGAGCCAAAACTTATGCCATTTGTGTCCACCATAACTACCTACTATGTGGTATTTCTCTGCCATTCCAAAGTAAATTGCTTGCGTGCTACCTTTAAAATTTCATTCCTTGTCTTTGCAATATATAGCTCATGGGAAAGTAGCTTAAAAACTATTGTCGTAAAGAATGTGTCGCTTATGTATCTTATTTCTTATAAGTTGCTTGTTGAGCGGTAACCATGTTTCTGGGGACGCCATCAACTGTTACACTTTTGTTGAATATCATGTGAGTTGCTATGCATGTTCTTCTTGTCTGAAGTAAGGGTGATTTTGTCATGATTAAATGGTTTGAGTGTGCATATTGTTAGAGAATAACATTGGGCCGCCAACCAAAGCCATGTATCATGGTGGAAGTTTCAGCTTGGACATTAATCCTCAATCTCTTATGAGAATATTATCTGTTGTTGAATGCTTAAGCATTAAAGAGGAGTCCATTATCTGTTTTCTATGTTGTCCCGGTATGGATGTCCTCAAGTTGAGATTTATCAAAAACGAGAAATCAAATGCGATTTATCTCCTTGGAGTTTTGTACAGGTGGCATAAAGGTACCCCTTTGTGACACTTGGTTGAAACATATGTAATGCAATGATAATCCATGGAAATCCGAGCTAATTAGGACAAGGTGCGAGCACTATTGGTATTCGATGCATGAGGCTTGCAACTTATAGTATGTTTTATGCATAACACATATGAATTATTACTACCGTTGACAAAATTGTTTCCATGTTTTCAAAATTAAAGCTCTAGCACATGAGTAATCCCTGCTTCCCTCTGCGAAGGGCCTTTCTTTTACTTTATGTTGAGTCAGTTTACCTACTTCTTTCCATCTTAGAAGCAAACACTTGTGTCAACTGTGTGCATTGATTCTTACATACTTGCTTATTTGCACTCATCATATTACTTTGTGTTGACAATTATCCATGAGATATACATGTTGAAGTTGAAAGTAACTGCTGAAACTTATATCTTCCTTTGTGTTGCTTCAAAACCTTCTATTAAGAATTTATTGCTTTATGAGTTAACTCTTATGCAAGACTTATTGATGCTTGTCTTGAAAGTACTATTCATGAAAAGTCTTTGCTATATGATTCAGTTGTTTATTCATTATCTTTACCATTGCTTTGAATCACTTCATTCATCTCATATGTTTTATAATAGTATTGATCAAGATTACGATAGTAGCATGTCACTTCAGAAATTATCCTTGTTATCGTTTACCTACTCGAGGGCGAGTAGGAACTAAGCTTGGGGATGCTTGATACGTCTCAAACGTATCTATAATTTCTTATGTTCCATGCTAGTTTTATGACAATACTCACATGTTTTATATACACTTTATATCATTTTGATGCATTTTCCGGCACTAACCTATTAACAAGATGCCGAAGCGACAGTTCCTGTTTTCTGCTGTTTTTGGTTTTAGAAATCCTACACAGGAAATATTCTCGGAATTCGACGAAACAAAAGCCCACGGTCTTATTTTCCACGGAGCCTTCCAGAAGTCCGAAGAGGAGACGAAGAGGGGCGACGAGGCGGCCACACTCTAGGGGGGCGCGGCCCCACCCCTGGCCACGCCGCCCTATGGGGTGGGCCCCTCGAGCGTCCCCCGACTCTGCCCCTTCGCCTATTTAATCTCTCCGTCACGAAAAACCTAGTACCGAGAGCCACGATACGAGAAAAGTTACTGTGACGCTGATACGTCTCCAACGTATCGATAATTTCTTATGTTCCATGCTACTTTATTGATGATACCTACATGTTTTATACATACTTTATGTCATATTTATGCATTTTCCGGCACTAACCTATTAACGAGATGCCGAAGAGCCAGTTGCTGTTTTCTGCTGTTTTTGGTTTCAGAAATCCTAGTAAGGAAATATTCTCGGAATTGGACGAAATCAACGCCCAGGGGCCTATTTTTCCATGAAGCTTCCAGAAGTCCGAAGAGGAGACGAAGTGGGGCCACGGGGCGCCGCCACAGTAGGGCGGCGCGGCCTACAGGGGGCCCGCGCGGCCCTGTTGTGTGGGGCCCCCGTGACGCCTCTTGACCTGCCCTTCCGCCTACTTAAAGCCTTCGTCGCGAAACCCCCAGTACCGAGAGCCACGATACGGAAAACCTTCCAGAGACGCCGCCGCCGCCAATCCCATATCGGGGGATTCAGGAGATCGCCTCCGGCACCCTGCCGGAGAGGGGAATCATCCCCCGGAGGACTCTTCACCGCCATGGTCGCCTCCGGAGTGATGAGTGAGTAGTTCACCCCTGGACTATGGGTCCATAGCAGTAGCTAGATGGTCGTCTTCTCCTAATTGTGCAATCATTGTCGGATCTTGTGAGCTGCCTAACATGATCAAGATCATCTATCTGTAATGCTATATGTTGTGTTTGTTGGGATCCGATGAATAGAGAATACTATGCTATGTTGATTATCAATCTATTATCTATGTGTTGTTTATGATCTTGCATGCTCTCCGTTACTAGTAGAGGCTCTGGCCAAGTTTTTACTTTTAACTCCAAGAGGGAGTATTTATGCTCGATAGTGGGTTCATGCCTCCATTAAATCTGGGACAAAGATGTAAAGTTCTAAGGTTGTGGATGTGTTGTTGCCACTAGGGATAAAACATCGATGCTATGTCTAAGGATGTAGTTGTTGATTACATTACGCACCATACTTAATGCAATTGTCTGTTGTTTGCAACTTAATACTGGAAGGGGTTCGGATGATAACCTGAAGGTGGACTTTTTAGGCATAGATGCATGTTGGATAGCGGTCTATGTACTTTGTCGTAATGCCCAATTAAATCTCACTATACTCATCATATCATGTATGTGCATGGTCATGCCCTCTTTATTTGTCAATTGCCCAACTGTAATTTGTTCACCCAACATGCTTATTCTTATGGGAGAGACACCTCTAGTGAACTATGGACCCCGGTCCATTCTTTTAATCGAATACAATCTACTGTAATACTTGTTCTACTGTTTTCTGCAAACAATCATCATCCACACTATACATCTAATCCTTTGTTACAGCAAGCCAGTGAGATTGACAACCTCACTGTCACGTTGGGGCAAAGTAATTTGGTTGTGTTGTGCAGGTTCCACGTTGGCACCGGAATCCCTGGTGTTGTGCCGCACTACACTTCGCCGCCATCAACCTTCAACGTGCTTCTTGGCTCCTACTGGTTCGATAAACCTTGGTTTCTTACTGAGGGAAAACTTGCCGCTGTACGCATCACACCTTCCTCTTGGGGTTCCCAACGGACGCGTGCTGTACGCGTATCAGACGCCGCCGCTAATCCAATCTCGGGGGATTCAGGAGATCGCCTCCGGCACCCTGCCGGAGAGGGGAATCATCACCGGAGGGCTCTACATCACCATGCCCGCCTCCGGACTGATGCGTGAGTAGTTCATCCTTGGACTATGGGTCCATATCGGTAGCTATATGGTTGTCTTCTCCTCTTGTGCCATCGTGTTTAGATCTTGTGAGCTGCCTATCATGATCAAGATCATCTATTTGTAACGCTATATGTTGTGTTTGTTGGGATCCGATGAATATGGAATACTATGTCAAGTTGATTATTGATCTATCATATATGTGTTGTTTATGTCTTGCATGCTCTCCGTTGCTAGTAGAGGCTCTGGCCAAGTTGATACTTGTAACTCCAAGAGGGGGTATTTATGCTCGATAGTGGGTTCATGCCTCCATTGAATCTGGGACAGTGACAGAAAGTTTAAGGTTATGGATGTGCTGTTGCCACTAGGGATAAAACATCAATGCTTCGTCTAAGGATATTTGTATTGTTTACATTACGCACAGTACTTAATGCAATTGTCTGTTGTTTGCAACTTAATACTGGAAGGGGTGCGGATGCTAACCCGAAGGTAGACTTTTTAGGCATAGATGCATGCTGGATAGCGGTCTATGTTCTTTGTCGTAATGCCCTAAGTAAATCTCATATTAGTCATCATGATATGTATGTGCATTGTTATGCCCTCTCTATTTGTCAATTGCCCAACTGTAATTTGTTCACCCAACATGTTATTTATCTTATTGGAGAGACACCACTAGTGAACTGTGGATCCCGGTCCATTCTTTTACATCTGAAATACAATCTACTGCAATCATTGTTCTCTGTTGTTCTTTGCAAACAAACATCATTCTCCACACCATACGTTTAATCCTTTGTTTACAGCAAGTCGGTGAGATTGGCAACCTCACTGTTAAGTTGGGGCAAAGTATTTTGATTGTGTTGTGCAGGTTCCACGTTGGCGCCGGAATCCCTGGTGTTGCGCCGCACTACACTCCTTCACCAACAACCTTCACGTGGCCTTCATCTCCTACTGATTCAATAAACCTTGGTTTCTTACTGAGGGAAACTTGCTGCTGTACGCATCACACCTTCCTCTTGGGGTTCCCAACGGACGTGTGCTTCATGCGTCATCACCTACCGACAAGTTTGGTTGTGTGAATGCAGTGAGAACACATGAGGCTAGAATTAGAAATGAAGAATGGCCATCGTGTGAGTGCACATGCAACAAACCGAAATTGCTTCACCTTCCATGCTCGCATGTGCTGGCAGCTTCTAGACAACTAGGGATGGACTCAATCTCTTTCGTATTTCCATATTACATGAAAGAGTTTGTGCAGAACACCTGGACCGGTGAGATGGTAGGATATAGAGTTGTGGGAAATTTTACTACGGTGATACGAAATGAAAGGCGGTACATCCCTGACCCAAGGTTATTGCGGACAAGCAGAGGTCAACGGGAGACAAGGCGCATTAGGAATGATATGGATGAGGCCGAAGCGGGTGGTCCAACTAGGCAATGTTTTCTGTGCAACCAGCTTGGACACAGGGACCCCCTATGTCCCACTTTCTACCCATCGGCTGCAGCGGCGATGGCTAACCATGGTCGAGGCAACCGAGGAAGGCGTGGGAGGGGAAGAACTAGAGCGAGACAGTAGCAAATTTGTAATATGTATGAACTATGGTTTAATTTGTAGTATGCCTGAAAAATACTTCAATTTGTAATATGTACGAACTATGCTTTAATTTGTAGTATGTCTGAACAATGCATCAATTTGTAATATGTATGAACTATGCTTTAATTTGTAATCTTTGTGATCAATGGTTTAATTTGTACTATGTCTGAACAATGCTACAATTTGTAATATGCATGAACTAAACTTTAATTTGTAATATGTGTGAACAATGGTGTTATGTGTGCAGATATGGCGGCCCCGATTGATTAATCAGAAACATCGTGCAACGTACTTGGAGGCTGAACCACGGAGCTTCGAGCTCCTGCAGACCCGTACTCAAAAGTAGAACTGGATGATAAACCCTGAATTGGTTGTCAGGTACATGTTCAATTATTTTGTATTAAATTTATAAGAACTATATTGGACCTACTTTAGCATGTGCATGATTTGTTTTGCAAGTTAAAGTGGGTTGGTCTACTAACTTTCGCTCGATTAGTGGAGGCCCGAGATCACCTTTCGCGACTAAACTATATATGATGCTGCTTTAATCACCTGCTTAGTGGATCGGTGGAGGCCCGAGACCTACACATTCGGCTTTCGCTGGGGTGAGATGGCTCCTACTCTAGAGGACGTGTCTATGTTGTTGGGCCTTCCGTTTGCTAGTGAGCCCATAGGCCCATTGGAGGAAACCATCGGCTGGCAGCACACCATGGATGCACATTTCCATGGTATTCGCGCAGACGTTGGGCCTATGACTTTTGAGGCTCACGGCCCTCGCCATACATGGCTACACGAGTTACAGGTTCGTAACAGTTTCGTCTTTTTTTATCACAGGTTATTTACCTCAGAATATGTAAGTACTAACATTGAAATATATCTTGATAGATCGAGCAGTTCGGATACCCAGCCGTACCGATGACTGCGGCCCAGATCACTCGCAGCTTGGAGGCGTACCTCATGTGGCTACTCGGGAAGATGATGTTCATGGACAATGACGGGAACACGATCAGTGCGCACTACATCCCTATAGCTCAGGAGATAGCAGAGGCTACAGAAGTTGAGCACATCACACAGAGGAGCTGGGGTTCTGCGGTATTAGCCGCTACGTACCGAGGTATGTGTAAGGGTTGCCAGCTCACCTCGCAGGGTTATGGAATCGTTGGATGCCCACTCTTGTTGTAGCTCTGGTCCTGGGCGAGGTTTCCCATCGGTCGTCTTGAGATTGGTGGTGGGTCTTGGCCGGCAGACGAGATGTACGACGCGGAGCGCATCGACATGCCGACGTTTGGTTCTCTATGGACTTTGCGGAAGGTATACACAATATTTACGCCGTGTTTATATTTTTATATAAAATGTAACACTAACATAATTAAGTTATGTTATGCAGAGATGATTTGGGAATAATCAGCTAAGGAATTGCTACCCAGCATTCACAGAGCAGTTTGACCTACTACTAGAGAGTGTTGTCAACTGGGAGCCATACAGTGAGGACCACCGCGATGGGGCATACCCAGGCGGTATGTCGAACATGTGTTCCAGAGATTGGGCCTACTGGATGACGAAGGCGAAGATCATCTTCGATATCTTCGCGGAGGAGATGTTGCAACAGAGGGTCATGAGACAGTTTGGAAAGCGTCAGTTGATCGAGCCACCATCTCCCACCGTTCCTCTACCACCATGCATCCACATGTGAGTACAATTTAATTTTATCCTAAGTTATTACATCAATTGGACAATCATTGACGGTATGCATTTTCAGGTTGAACAGAAAAGGATCGAACAAGACTTCTCCTGGATTGGTACAGATCCTGACTCCATACATCACGGGTTGGGCCAATACACCGGCAGTATCATGGGACGCTAGTGACATAGGCATCCCCAATGGGCCTGCCGAAGATGGTACCCGGGGTTTACCGAAGGCCCACGAGTCGAAGAATATGAAGTTTGGAAGCCCAAGTTATATTAAGGAAAGTTAGAGTTGTATTAGGAAATATAGACTTGTAATTTTACGGGACGGGTTAGAAACCCTCCCGGACTCTGTAACTTGTGTATTACGAATCTCTCGGCTTCGTCTCCTATATAAGGGGGAGTCGAGGGACAAAGAAAGGATCGACTCATTGTTTCACGCAACCCTAGTTTTCACAACCGTCGAGTACTTTTCGGCTGAAACCTTCGAGATCTACTTGCCCTCTACTTCCGACTAAACCCTAGTCTACAATCTGTAGGCATTGACAAGTTAATCCCTTGTCAGCTAGGGGGCAGTTTGATCTTCAGGAATTTCAGCAGTACTTGCGGGCTTACATGCCTAGGACACGACTTCGGCTGAGCCAGACGTGTGACCTAGTTTAGAGGCCTCCCTCGACACAGTAGGACACCTACCCTCGTCAATCCACTTCAGGCACTCGACATCATGTTGTAAGTCAAATATATTTTTTGTACATTTTGCCAACACATTTGAAATTTGTGCTCACAATTGTAGGCCCAGTTGACGGCGGAGCACCAATATGACGCCGCCCAGTATACACGCTCGCTCTCGTATGGCCCACTTCTTGGATGGTATGAGCACCACACCTCATTCGCACAACGTTTTGAGGACAAACTACGTCGTATCTATGCGGCTATCACATGCACCCGATCTTCGGATGTTGTCGAGTACCGAGCAGCACAGCGGCCATCTCGTCCCTCTTTGCAAGTGTCACGTATGAAGGCACCGCCGAGCCCGAGGCCACCATCTCCTAACCAGACAAGAGGTTCTGGTTGGAAAAACTAGCAGCAGCAGGAGCCTACTTACGAGTACTGGCAGGGTGGAGGTTTCGGCATGGAGTAGCAAACTCCCATGCCTAACTTGGGGTGGCGTCCCCGTATGGACTCGCCACGGGGTATGAAATTCCTCACTATCCATATTAATTGTGCACCATGTATGAATTTCCTCGTGACTAATGGTTTTTATATCTAATCATAGGTGAGGCACATATGTCGTCTATGTCCGGATCACGATCCTTCTGGTCTAGTGCTCATGATCAGGACGAAACATAGCAGATGTACCAAGACTGGATGGCCAGTCAACATCAAACTCCACCTCCAGATCCCATACAGCCCACACAGGACAGTCAGCACGAGCAGGGGTATATGCTTCCTCCCCGACAGCGGCAGCCACCTGTCCATATGTACTCGCCATCACCTTTTCAGGTTGGACCGCCACCGAGGCGTCGAGGGAGGGGCCGTGTTCAGCGAGATGACACTCAGTGAGTCATCTGTACGGATGAGACATGTTGCTAGTACTATTTCCTTCTAGTGTATGAGTACTATTTGTATGCACCATGTACCACTACTATTTGTATGGACCATGTATGACTACTATTTGTATGCACCATGTATGACTAGTATTTGTATGGACCATGTATGATTACTACTCCTGCGATTCATTACTATGTGCGAGAGACATGTTATTATTATTTCTGTTCAACAAACATTTCATATTCAACTTGAAGCCATAATTAAGATACAACTTACTACTGCAACATACCTCTCTACTAACAAATTAAACGGTACACCAATGCTACAACATACTGCAAGATCCATGACTACTGAGAACTACAACACTAAGAACGCAGCACACCCTTTCCCTTGCCCTTCGACGATGCAGCTTTCATGGCCTTGGTGCTAGGCTCGAACTCATCGTCCGAGTCGATGACCGGCGGTGCAGCACTCTTGCCCTTCGAGGATTTGGCACTCTTGCCCTTCGACGATGCAGCTTTCTTTGCCTTCGTGTTAGGCTCGAAGTCGTCGTCCGAGTCGACGACCGGCGGTGTAGCACTCTTGCCTTTCGACGAGTTGGCACTCTTGCCCTTCGACGATGTAGCTCTCTCCGCCTTGCTGCTAGGCTCAAAGGTAGCATCGTCGTCCTCACTCTCAGCCGCCCACAGTGCTGGACATCTCAAATCCCTTTTCCTATCTTCTTCATTCTTCCATGTTAGTGACTTCCACTTCTCATTCAACCTGATAAGCTCACACCTTATTTCCTGTGGGCTACGAGCAGGCATCTTCTTGACTGGATATCCATAAGACCAAGTCTCAAATTCCCTACCTACCTTACAGAGCAAGGCGTCGCTACTGATGAACTCCTCGAATGTCTCTACCTTACTCTCCCTCAGCACATAGCGGGCACTGTCTAGAAGAGGTTTGGCCATGAATTCGGTGAAAAGATGGGGGGATTCTTATATGGGTGATCAATCTTGTTGAGAGAATACACTGAAACACAAGGAAACGATGTGGGGTTTTTATAGGCTAGAAGGGATGACTTTCGGCGGGAAAATGTGAGCGGGAGATTTGGGCAGGAATAAATGGTGGGAAAATTGGGTGGGAATAAATGGCGGCGAATTTCGGCGGAAAACAATTGAGCCAAAATTTTGGACACAACATATTTGCGGCAAATTCATTTCACATTAATACTACAACTGAAATTAAGATACATTGAAATTATAATACGGCTTATCACTACAACGGAATTTAAGATACAACGGCAAACAAAACTGAAATTAAGATACATAGCAAGTACGACACATCACCCTACTTTCCCTGCGTCCACCGTGGCCATTTTCCGGACTTGTCGCTGCGTTCTTCTTCCGCTTGCGCCTCAGCAGCTATTTCCCTTAGTCTCTTCCTTTTCGCTTCACGAGCCTCCCTGCGCACCTCTTCCTCTGCAAACCTACGTACAGCATCATCATCCATCCTCTTCTGATTCACCTCGCGATGCCGAGCTTGTTCCGCCCTTAGTTTCTGGATCTGTCTCTCTCGCTCTGCTTTAGCATTAGCACGAGCATTTTCCTTATGCTCCTCCTCAAAGAACGTTGCCCAACCACGCCGGTGTTTCTCCTCAACCTCCTGGCGCGCCTAATCCGGCTGCTCTATGTCTATCCAGTGAAACCATTTGCATAGGGACAGGGGAGACTACAACACAAACAGTAACATTAAATCACATTCATAAATAAATTTATGCCTACATAAAATTATGTGAAAACATACCGGCGGCCTGGTGGACGACGAAGCTGAACTTCGGGGTGGATCATGCTCATAGCTCGCACATATGAAAAATTTCATGCCGACCCAATCTGAGAAATCATCCACCTGCTTAACCTTAGCAAGACAGACGCACTAACACCGCTCCGCGGTCACACCCGAGCGCAAACTTGCAGCCTTCGCCTTCACTGGCCTAAACTCCTGGTAGAGCATGGCACACTCATGACGGCTAAGGGTGAGCCAACAGAAAAAGAGAGAAATAGAAGCACTTGTGCAGCGAAGAGTGTCGATGCCTGCTTTTATAGGAAAAAATCCGAGAGCGTGGCGGGAAATTATGGCAGGAGATGGTGGCGGGATGAAATTGGCGGGAGATGGTGGCGGGAAGCGCATGAGGAATACACGGCGGTGCGAACGGCTGAGGGAAAAGGCGGGAAAAATTCAGCTGGAAATAGCTCGAGTTCACCTAACCCGAAGCATTTGAATCGGGCCAGCCTATGCCAATTTATTAAAATCGGGTTCAAAGACCCCGATTTTTTCTTTCCCTTTTCTTTCTTTTTTCCCTACGTACCGTGCAACGTTTAATCGGGTTGGCCAACCCCGATTTTTAAATTTCGGGCTACTCCTGTCCCGATTTTTCAATTTCGGGTTCCATGAACCCGATGGTGTATTATTCATGTAAAAAATTAAAACCAGTATTATTTCTAAAATTAGTAAAAAAATTGTATTATTTTAAAAAAATCGCAACTTACGAGCTTCGTATGACCTAATTCCTGGTACTAATTGCACGCAAAAAAGAGCTAGCATACAACCTATCCTAGCTGTCTTGCTAATGCTAGCTATCGAAACCACCGGAGTGGTCTGTCCTAGTTGACTTTACTAATTTGCTGAAGGTCCAGGAAATTAGGAGAAAATGGAGCATATGTCGCTACTAAGAGCATCTCCAGTCGCGTCATCCAAACGTTCCCAGCTGCGTCTCCCAAAGCCGCTTTTTTATCCGGCACGCCACGATACGGTGTCCGGCGCCCCGAGTCTGTCCCTGCCCAACATGGGACGCACCGGAGACGCCGGACACACCGAAAAGCGAGGCGGGGAGTGGCAGGGCCGACCCGTCAGCGGCACATTGAATTTTAACCTAACCGTCACCTACCTCACGACAGAAGTTATTTGCGCGCAGCGACGGTGCAGTTCCCGCAGAGGCGCAACGAAGCGTTTCATCGCGCCTAGCTCTGCGTGCCGACGTTAATGAGCGCCACCGCTCCCCCACCTCCCTCCGGCCTATAAAAAGGACCGCCTCTCATCGTCCCTCTCACACACAAACCCTAGCTCCTCTCTCCCCAACCCTAGCTGCCACCATCTCAAGAGTCGACGCCATGGCTGGTAGAGGCGGAGGTCGCGCTCGCGGCCGTGGTCGGGGTCGTGGCCGCGGCAGAGCTGCACGCTCATCGTCGTCTGCGACGCCGTCGTCTGATACGTCTCCGACGTATCGATAATTTCTTATGTTCCATGCCACATTATTGATGATATCTACATGTTTTATGCACATTTTATGTCATATTCGTGCATTTTCTGGAACTAACCTATTAACAAGATGCCGAAGTGCCAGTTGCTGTTTTCTGCTGTTTTTGGTTTCAGAAATCCTAGTAAGGAAATATTCCCGGAATTGGACGAAATCAACGCCCAGGGTCCTATTTTGCCACGAAGCTTCCAGAAGACCGAAGAGGAGACGAAGTGGGGCCACGAGGTGGCGACACCATAGGGCGGCGCGGCCCAAGCCCTGGCCGCGCCGACCTATGGTGTGGGCCCCTCGTGACGCCCCTTGACCTGCCCTTCCGCCTACAAATAGCCTTCGTCGCGAAACCCCCAGTACCGAGAGCCACGATACGGAAAACCTTCCAGAGACGCCGCCGCCGCCAATCCCATCTCGGGGGATTCAGGAGATCGCCTCCGGCACCTTGCCGGAGAGGGGAATCATCTCCCGGAGGACTCTACGTCGCCATGGTCGCCTCCGGAGTGATGTGTGAGTAGTCTACCCCTGGACTATGGGTCCATAGCAGTAGCTGGATGGTTGTCTTCTCCCCATTGTGCTTAATTGTCGGGTCTTGTGAGCTGCCGAACATGATCAAGATCATCTATCTGTAATTCTATATGTTGCGTTTGTTGGGATCCAATGAATAGAGAATACTTGTTATGTTGATTATCAAAGTTATGTCTATGTGTTGTTTATGATCTTGCATGCTCTCCGTTACTAGTAGATGCTCTGGCCAAGTAGATGCTTGTAACTCCAAGAGGGAGTATTTATGCTCGATAGTGGGTTCATGTCTCCGTGAATGCGGGGAGTGACAGAAACCTCTAAGATTATGGATGTGTTGTTGCCACTAGGGATAAAACATTGGTGCTATGTTCGAGGATGTAGTTACTGATTACATTACGCGCAATACTTAATGCAATTGTCTGTTGTTAGCAACTTAATACTGGAGGGGGTTCGGATGATAACCTGAAGGTGGACTTTTTAGGCATAGATGCATGCTGGATAGCGGTCTATGTACTTTGTCGTAATGCCCAATTAAATCTCACAATACTCATCATAATATGTATGTGCATAGTCATGCCCTCTTTATTTGTCAATTGCCCAACTGTAATTTGTTCACCCAACATGCTGTTTATCTTATGGGAGAGACACCTCTAGTGAACTGTGGATCCCGGTCCAATTCTCTATACTGAAATACAATCTACTGCAATACTGTTCTACTGTTTTCTGCAAACAATCGTCATTCACACTATACATCTAATCCTTTGTTACAGCAAGCCGGTGAGATTGACAACCTCGCTGTTTCGTTGGGGCAAAGTACTTGGTTTGTGTTGTGCAGGTTCCACGTTGGCGCCGGAATCCCTGGTGTTGCGCCGCACTACATCTCGCCGCCATCAACCTTCAACGTGCTTCTTGACTCCTACTGGTTCGATAAACCTTGGTTTCTAACTGAGGGAAACTTACTGCTGTACGCATCACACCTTCCACTTGGGGTTCCCAACGGTCGCGTGCTGTACGCGTGTCAAGCTAAATTTCTGGCGCCGTTGCCGGGGAGATCAAGACACGCTGCAAGGGGAGTCTCCACATCCCAATCTCTTTACTTTGTTTTTGTCTTGCTTAGTTTTATTTACTACTTTGTTTGCTGCACTAAATCAAAATACAAAAAAATTAGTTGCTAGTTTTACTCTATTTACTATCTTGCACTCTATATCAAAAACATAAAAAAATTAGTTACTTGCATTTACTTTATCTAGTTTGCTTTATTTACTGTTGCTAAAATGGGTACTCCTGAAAATACTAAGTTGTGTGACTTCACAACCACAAATAATAATAATTTCTTATGCACACCTATTGCTCCACCTGCTACTACAGTAGAATTTTTTGAAATTAAACCTGCTTTACTAAATCTTGTTATGCGAGAGCAATTTTCTGGTGTTAGTTCTGATGATGCTGCTGCCCATCTCAATAATTTTGTTGAATTGTGTGAAATGCAAAAATATAAAGATGTAGATGGTGACATTATAAAATTAAAATTGTTCCCTTTCTCATTAAGAGGAAGAGCTAAAGATTGGTTGCTATCTCTGCCTAAGAATAGTATTGATTCATGGACTAAATGCAAGGATGCTTTTATTGGTAGATATTATCCCCCTGCTAAAATTATATCTTTGAGGAGTAGCATAATGAATTTTAAACAATTAGATACTGAGCATGTTGCACAAGCATGGGAAAGAATGAAATCTTTGGTTAAAAATTGCCCAACCCATGGACTGACTACTTGGATGATCATCCAAACCTTTTATGCAGGACTGAATTTTTCTTCGCGAAACCTATTGGATTCAGCTGCTGGAGGTACCTTTATGTCCATCACTCTTGGTGAAGCAACAAAGCTTCTTGATAATATGATGATCAATTACTCTGAATGGCACACGGAAAGAGCTCCACAAGGTAAGAAGGTAAATTCTGTCGAAGAAACCTCTTCCTTGAGTGATAAGATTGATGCTATTATGTCTATGCTTGTAAATGATAGGACTAATGTTGATCCTAATAATGTTCCGTTAGCTTCATTGGTTGCACAAGAAGAACATGTTGATGTCAACTTCATTAAAAATAATAATTTCAACAACAATGCTTACCGGAACAATTCTAGTAACAACTATAGGCCATATCCTTATAATAATGGCAACGGCTATGGTAATTCTTATGGGAATTCTTACAACAATAATAGGAACACACCCCCAGGACTTGAAGCCATGCTTAAAGAATTTATTAGTACACAAACTGCTTTTAACAAATCTGTTGAAGAAAAGCTTGGGAAAATTGATATACTTGCTTCTAAAGTCGATAGTCTTGCCGCTGATGTTGATCTTTTGAAATCGAAAGTTATGCCTAATGAAAATCATCATAATAAAATTGTTACTACAGCAAATGCCATCCAAGTTAGAATTAATGAGAATATAAGATTGATGGCCGAATTGCGTGCTAGGTGGGAAAGAGAAGAAAATGAAAAAGAAGATAATATAGCTAAAGTTTGGACTATTACCACCACTAGTAATGCTAATGCTACACAAGTTGCTGCACCTCCTACTAATAATAATAAAAGGATTGGTGTTAGCAATGTTTCCACTTCTACTGCAAAGCGCGAGAAACTGCCTGAAACTGCTAAAACTGCCGAAACTGCCTGTGATAAAACTGCTGAAATTTTTTCCAACATTGGGGATGATGATCCCATTGCTTTAGATTATAATGGTTTGAATTTTGATGATTGCCACATCTCTGAAGTTATAAAGTTCTTGCAAAAACTTGCTAAAAGTCCTAATGCTAGTGCTATAAATTTGGCTTTCACGCAACATATTACAAACGCTCTCATAAAAGCTAGAGAAGAGAAACTAGAGCGCGAAGCCTCTATTCCTAAGAAGCTAGAGGATGGTTGGGAACCCATCATTAAGATGAAGGTCAAAGATTTTGATTGTAATGCTTTATGTGATCTTGGTGCAAGTATTTCTGTTATGCCTAAGAAAATCTATAATATGCTTGACTTGCCACCGCTGAAAAATTGTTATTTGGATGTTAATCTTGCTGATCATTCTACAAAGAAACCTTTGGGGAAAGTTGACAATGTTCGCATTACCGTTAACAATAACCTTGTCCCCGTTGATTTTGTTGTCTTGGATATTGAATGCAATGCATCTTGTCCCATTATATTGGGAAGACCTTTTCTTCGAACCGTTGGTGCTATCATTGATATGAAGGAAGGTAATAATAAATATCAATTTCCTCTCAAGAAAGGTATGGAACACTTCCCTAGAAAGAGAATGAAGTTACCTTTTAATTCTATTATTAGAACAAATTATGATGTCGACACTTCGTCTCTTGATAATACTTGATACACACTTTCTGCGCCTAGCTGAAAGGCGTTAAAGAAAAGCGCTTATGGGAGACAACCCATGTTTTTACTACAGTACTTTGTTTTTATTTTGTGTCTTGGAAGTTGTTTACTACTGTAGCAACCTCTCCTTATCTTGGTTTAGTGTTTTGTTGTGCCAAGTAAAGTCGTTGATAGAAAAGTTCATACTAGATTTGGATTACTGCGCAGAAACAGATTTCTTTGCTGTCACGAATCTGGGCAAAATTCTCTGTAGGTAACTCAGAAAATTATGCCAATTTACGTGAGTGATCCTCAGATATGTACGCAACTTTCATTCAATTTGAGCATTTTTATTTGAGCAAGTCTGGTGCCTCGATAAAATTCGTCAATACGAACTGTTCTGTTTTTGACAGATTCTGCCTTTTATTTCGCATTGCCAGTTTTGTTATGTTCGATGGATATTTTGATTCCATTGACTTTCAGTAGCATTGTGCAATGTCCAGAAGTGTTAAGAATGATTATGTCACCTCTGAACATGTATATTTTGATTGTGCACTAACCCTCTAATGAGTTGTTCTAAGTTTGGTGTGGAGGAAGTTTTCAAGGATCAAGAGAGGGAGATGATACAACATGATCAAGGAGAGTGAAAGCTCTAAGCTTGGGGATGCCCCGGTGGTTCACCCCTGCATATATCAAGAAGACTCAAGCGTCTAAGCTTGGGGATGCCCAAGGCATCCCCTTCTTCATCGACAACATTATCAGGTTCCTCCCCTGAAACTATATTTTTATTCCATCACATCTTATGTGCTTTGCTTGGAGCGTCGGTTTGTTTTTGTTTTTGTTTTGTTTGAATAAAATGGATCCTAGCATTCACTTTGTGGGAGAGAGACACGCTCCGCTGTAGCATATGGACAAGTATGTCCTTAGGCTCTACTCATAATATTCATGGCGAAGTTTATTCTTCGTTCAATTGTTATATGGTTGGAATTGGAAAATGATAAATGTAGTAATTGCTATAATGTCTTGGATAATGTGATACTTGGCAATTGTTGTGCTCATGATTAAGCTCTTGCATCATATACTTTGCACCCATTAATGAAGAAATACATAGAGCATGCTAAAATTTGGTTTGCATATTTGGTCTCTCTAAGGTCTAGATAATTTCTAGTATTGAGTTTGAACAACAAGGAAGACGGTGTAGAGTTTTATAATGTTTTCAATATGTCTTTTATGTGAGTTTTGCTGCACCGCTTCATCCTTGTGTTTGTTTCAAATAACCTTGCTAGCCTAAACCTTGTATCGAGAGGGAATACTTCTCATGCATCCAAAATACTTGAGCCAACCACTATGCCATTTGTGTCCACCATACCTACCTACTACATGGTATTTCTCCGCCATTCCAAAGTAAATTGCTTGAGTGCTACCTTTAAATTTCTATTCTCCACCTTTACAATATATAGCTCATGGGACAAATAGCTTAAAAACTATTGTGGTATTGAATATGTACTTATGCACTTTATCTCTTATTAAGTTGCTTGTTGTGCGATAACCATGTTCACTGGGGACGCCATCAACTACTCTTTGTTGAATATCATGTGAGTTGCTATGCATGTTCGTCTTGTCTGAAGTAAGGGCGATCTACCACCTTATGGTTAGAGCATGCATATTGTTAGAGAAGAACATTGGGCCGCTAACTAAAGCCATGATCCATGGTGGAAGTTTCAGTTTTGGACAATATCCTCAATCTCAAATGAGAAAATTAATTGTTGCTACATGCTTATGCATAAAAGAGGAGTCCATTATCTGTTGTCTATGTTGTCCCGGTATGGATGTCTAAGTTGAGAATAATCAATAGCGAGAAATCCGATGCGAGCTTTCTCCTTAGACCTTTGTACAGGCGGCATAGAGGTACCCCTTTGTGACACTTGGTTAAAACATGTGCATTGCGATAATCCCGGTAGTACAAGCTAATTAGGACAAGGTGCGGGCACTATTAGTATACTATCCATGAGGCTTGCAACTTGTAAGAAATAATTTACATGATACATATGCTTTATTACTACCGTTGACAAAATTGTTTCTTGTTTTCAAAATCAAAGCTCTAGCACAAATATAGCAATCGATGCTTTTCCTCTTTGAAGGACCATTCTTTTACTTTTATTGTTGAGTCAGTTCACCTATTTCTCTCCATCTAAAGAAGCAAACACTTGTGTGAACTGTGCATTGATTCCTACATACTTGCATATTGCACTTATTATATTACTCTATGTTGACAATATCCATGAGATATACATGTTACAAGTTGAAAGCAACCGCTGAAACTTAATCTTCCTATGTGTTGCTTCAATGCTTTTACTATGAATTATTGCTTTATGAGTTAACTCTTATGCAAGACTTATTGATGCTTGTCTTGAAGTACTATTCATGAAAAGTCTTTGCTATATGATTCACTTGTTTACTCATGTCATATACATTGTTTTGATCGCTGCATTCACTACATATGCTTTACAAATAGTATGATCAAGGTTATGATAGCATGTCACTCCAGAAATTATCTTTGTTTATCGTTTACCTGCTCGGGACGAGCAGGAACTAAGCTTGGGGATGCTGATACGTCTCCGACGTATCGATAATTTCTTATGTTCCATGCCACATTATTGATGATATCTACATGTTTTATGCACACTTTATGTCATATTCGTGCATTTTCTGGAACTAACCTATTAACAAGATGCCAAAGTGCCGATTCTTTGTTCTGCTGTTTTTGGTTTCAGAAATCCTAGTAAGGAAATATTCTCGGAATTGGACGAAATCAACGCCCAGGGTCCTATTTTGCCACGAAGCTTCCAGAAGACCGAAGAGGAGACGAAGTGGGGCCACGAGGTGGCGACACCATAGGGCGGCGCGGCCCAAGCCCTGGCCGCGCCGACCTATGGTGTGGGCCCCTCGTGATGCCCCTTGACCTGCCCTTCCGCCTACAAATAGCCTTCATCGCGAAACCCCTGATGCGGAAAAGCCACGATACGGAAAACCTTCCAGAGACGCCGCCGCCGCCAATCCCATCTCGGGGGATTCAGGAGATCGCCTCCGGCACCCTGCCGGAGAGGGGAATCATCTCCCGGAGGACTCTACGCCGCCATGGTCGCCTCCGGAGTGATGTGTGAGTAGTCTACCCCTGGACTATGGGTCCATAGCAGTAGCTAGATGGTTGTCTTCTCCCCATTGTGCTTAATTGTCGGGTCTTGTGAGCTGCCGAACATGATCAAGATCATCTATCTGTAATTCTATATGTTGCGTTTGTTGGGATCCGATGAATAGAGAATACTTGTTATGTTGATTATGAAAGTTATGTCTATGTGTTGTTTATGATCTTGCATGCTCTCCGTTACTAGTAGATGCTCTGGCCAAGTAGATGCTTGTAACTCCAAGAGGGAGTATTTATGCTCGATAGTGGGTTCATGTCTCCGTGAATCTGGGGGAGTGATACGTCTCCGATGTATCGATAATTTCTTGTGTTCCATGCCACATTATTGATAATATCTACATGTTTTATGCACACTTTATGTCATATTCGTGCATTTTCTGGAACTAACCTATTAACAAGATGCCGAAGTGCTAGTTGCTGTTTTCTGCTGTTTTTGGTTTCAGAAATCCTAGTAACGAAATATTCTCGGAATTGGACGAAATCAACGCCCAGGGTCCTATTTTGCCACGAAGTTTCCAGAAGACCGAAGAGGAGACGAAGTGGGGCCACGAGGCGGCCAAACCCTAGGGCGGCGCGGCCCCTGCCCTAGCCGCGTGGCCCTATGGTGTGGGCCCCTCGTGCCGCCTCCTGACCTGCCCTTCCGCCTACTTAAAGCCTCCGTCGCGAAACCCCCAGTACCGAGAGCCACGATACGGAAAACCTTCCAGAGACGCCGCCGCCAATCCCATCTCGGGGGATTCAGGAGATCGCCTCCGGCACCCTGCCGGAGAGGGGAATCATCTCCCGGAGGACTCTACGCCGTCATGGTCGCCTCCGGAGTGATGAGTGAGTAGTCTACCCCTGGACTATGGGTCCATAGCAGTAGCTAGATGGTTGTCTTCTCCCCATTGTGCTTAATTGTCGGGTCTTGTGAGCTGCCTAACATGATCAAGATCATCTATCTGTAATTCTATATGTTACGTTTGTTGGGATCCGATGAATAGAGAATACTTGTTATGTTGATTATCAAAGTTATGTCTATGTGTTGTTTATGATCTTGCATGCTCTCCGTTACTAGTAGATGCTCTGGCCAAGTAGATGCTTGTAACTCCAAGAGGGAGTATTTATGCTCGATAGTGGGTTCATGTCTCCGTGAATCTGGGGAAGTGACAGAAATCTCTAAGATTATGGATGTGCTGTTGCCACTAGGGATAAAACATTGGTGCTATGTTCAAGGATGTAGTTACTGATTACATTACGCGCAATACTTAATGCAATTGTCTGTTGTTAGCAACTTAATACTGGAGGGGGTTCGGATGATAACCTGAAGGTGGACTTTTTAGGCATAGATGCATGCTGGATAGCGGTCTATGTACTTTGTCGTAATGCCCAATTAAATCTCACTATACTCATCATAATATGTATGTGCATGGTCATGCCCTCTTTATTTGTCAATTGCCCAACTATAATTTGTTCACCCAACATGCTGTTTATCTTATGGGAGAGACACCTCTAGTGAACTGTGGACCCCGGTCCAATTCTCTATACTGAAATACAATCTACTGCAATACTGTTCTACTGTTTTCTGCAAACAATCATCTTCCACACTATATATCTAATCCTTTGTTACAGCAAGCCGGTGAGATTGACAACCTCGCTGTTTCATTGGGGCAAAGTACTTTGGTTGTGTTGTGCAGGTTCCACGTTGGCGCCGGAATCCCTGGTGTTGCGCCGCACTACATCTCGCCGCCATCAACCTTCAACGTGCTTCTTGGCTCCTACTGGTTCGATAAACCTTGGTTTCATACTGAGGGAAAACTTGCCGCTGTACGCATCACACCTTCCTCTTGGGGTTCCCAACGGGCGCGTCCTGTACGCGTATCAAGCTCTTTTTCTGGCGCCGTTGCCGGGGACGTGGAGGAAAATTACACCATAGGGATTTCTAACTCCCACGTCAACTACACGCCAGCAGATCTTTTTCTGGCGCCGTTGCCGGGGAGATCAAGACACGCTGCAAGGGGAGTCTCCACATCCCAATCTCTTTACTTTGTTTTTGTCTTGCTTAGTTTTATTTACTACTTTGTTTGCTGCACTAAATCAAAATACAAAAAAATTAGTTGCTAGTTTTACTTTGTTTGCTATCTTGTTTGCTATATCAAAAACATAAAAAAAATTAGTTACTCGCATTTACTTTATCTAGTTTGCTTTATTTACTACTGCTAAAATGGCCACCCCTGAAAATACTAAGTTGTGTGACTTCACAACCACAAATAATAATGATTTCTTATGCACACCTATTGCTCCACCTGCTACTACAGCAGAATTCTTTGAAATTAAACCTGCTTTACTGAATCTTGTTATGCGAGAGCAATTTTCTGGTGTTAGTTCTGATGATGCTGCTGCCCATCTTAATAATTTTGTTGAACTATGTGAAATGCAAAAGTATAAAGATGTAGATGGTGACATTATAAAATTAAAATTGTTCCCTTTCTCATTAAGAGGAAGAGCTAAAGATTGGTTGCTATCTCTGCCTAAGAATAGTATTGATTCATGGACTAAATGCAAGGATGCTTTTATTGGTAGATATTATCCCCCTGCTAAAATTATATCTTTGAGGAGTAGCATAATGAATTTTAAACAATTAGATACTGAACATGTTGCTCAAGCATGGGAAAGAATGAAATCTCTGGTTAAAAATTGCCCAACCCATGGACTGACTACTTGGATGATCATCCAAACCTTTTATGCAGGACTGAATTTTTCTTCATGGAACCTATTGGATTCAGCTGCTGGAGGTACCTTTATGTCCATCACTCTTGGTGAAGCAACAAAGCTTCTCGATAATATGATGATCAATTACTCTGAATGGCACACGGAAAGAGCTCCACAAGGTAAGAAGGTAAATTCTGTCAAAGAAACCTCTTCCTTGAGTGATAAGATTGATGCTATTATGTCTATGCTTGTGAATGATAGGACTAATGTTGATCCTAATAATGTTCCGTTAGCTTCATTGGTTGCACAAGAAGAACATGTTGATGTCAACTTCATTAAAAATAATAATTTCAACAACAATGCTTACCGGAACAATTCTAGTAACAACTATAGGCCATATCCTTATAAGAATGGCAACGGCTATGGTAATTCTTATGGGAATTCTTACAATAATAATAGGAACACACCCCCTGGACTTGAAGCTATGCTTAAAGAATTTATTAGTACACAAACTGCTTTTAACAAATCTGTTGAAGAAAAGCTTGGGAAAATTGATATACTTGCTTCTAAGGTTGATAGTCTTGCCTCTGATGTTGATCTTTTGAAATCGAAAGTTATGCCTAGTAGGGATATTGAAAATAAAATTGTTACTACAGCAAATGCCATCCAAGTTAGAATTAATGAGAATATAAGATTAATGGCTGAATTGCGTGCTAGGTGGGATAGAGAAGAAAATGAAAAACTAGCTAAAGAGAAAAATGTAGCTAAAGTTTGGACTATTACCACCACAAGTAATGCTAATGCTACACATGTTGCTGCACCTCCTACTATTAATAATAAAAGAATTGGTGTTAGCAATGTTTCCACTTCTAATGCAAAGCGCGAGAAATTGCCTGAAACTGCTAAAACTATTAAAGCATGTGATAAAACTGCTGAAATTTTTTCCAACATTGGGGATGATGATCCCATTGCTTTAGATTATAATGGTTTGAATTTTGATGATTGCCACATCTCTGAAGTTATAAAGTTCTTACAAAAACTTGCTAAAAGTCCTAATGCTAGTGCTATAAATTTGGCTTTCACGCAACATATTACAAATGCTCTCATAAAAGCTAGAGAAGAGAAACTAGAGCGCGAAGCCTCTATTCCTAGAAAGCTAGAGGATGGTTGGGAGCCCATCATTAAGATGAAGGTTAATGATTTTGATTGTAATGCTTTATGTGATCTTGGTGCAAGTATTTCTGTTATGCCTAAGAAAATTTATAATATGCTTGACTTGCCACCGCTGAAAAATTGTTATTTGGATGTTAATCTTGCTGATCATTCTACAAATAAACCTTTGGGGAAAGTTGATAATGTTCGCATTACCGTTAACAATAACCTTGTCCCCGTTGATTTTGTTGTCTTGGATATTGAATGCAATGCATCTTGTCCCATTATATTGGGAAGATCTTTTCTTCGAACTGTTGGTGCTATCATTGATATGAAGGAAGGTAATATAAAATATCAATTTCCTCTCAAGAAAGGTATGTAACACTTCCCTAGAAAGAGAATGAAGTTACCTTTTGATTCTATTATTAGAACAAATTATGATGTTGACACTTCGTCTCTTGATAATACTTGATACACACTTTTTGCGCCTAGCTGAAAGGCGTTAAAGAAAAGCGCTTATGGGAGACAACCCATGGTTTTTACTACAGTACTTTGTTTTTATTTTGTGTCTTGGAAGTTGTTTACTACTGTAGCAACCTCTCCTTATCTTATTTTAGTGTCTTATTGTGCCAAGTAAAGTCGTTGATAGAAAAGTTCATACTAGATTTGGATTACTGCGCAGAAACAGATTTCTTTGCTGTCACGAATCTGGGCTGTTTTCTCTGTAGGTAACTCAGAAAATTATGCCAATTTACGTGAGTGATCCTCAGATATGTACGCAACTTTCATTCAATTTGAGCATTTTCAGTTGAGCAAGTCTGGTGCCTCGATAAAATTCGTCAATACGAACTGTTCTGTTTTGACAGATTCTGCCTTTTATTTCTCATTGCCTCTTTTGCTATGTTGGATGAATTTCTTTAATCCATTAATGTCCAGTAGCTTTATGCAATGTCCAGAAGTGTTAAGAATGATTGTGTCACCTCTGAACATGTTAATTTTTATTGTCCACTAATCCTCTAATGAGTTGTTCTAAGTTTGGTGTGGAGGAAGTTTTCAAGGATCAAGAGAGGAGTATGATGCAACATGATCAAGGAGAGTGAAAGCTCTAAGCTTGGGGATGCCCCGGTGGTTCACCCCTGCATATTCTAAGAAGACTCAAGCGTCTAAGCTTGGGGATGCCCAAGGCATCCCCTTCTTCATCGACAACATTATCAGGTTCCTCCCCTGAAACTATATTTTTATTCCATCACATCTTATGTGCTTTTCTTGGAGCGTCGGTTTGTTTTTGTTTTTTGTTTTGTTTGAATAAAATGGATCCTAGCATTCACTTTGTGGGAGAGAGACACGCTCCGCTGTAGCATATGGACAAGTATGTCCTTAGGCTCTACTCATAGTATTCATGGCGAAGTTTCTTCTTCGTTAAATTGTTATATGGTTGGAATTGGAAAATGATACATGTAGTAATTGCTATAAATGTCTTGGGTAATGTGATACTTGGCAATTGTTGTGCTCATGTTTAAGCTCTTGCATCATATGCTTTGCACCCATTAATGAAGAAACACCTAGAGCATGCTAAAATTTGGTTTGCATATTTGGTCTCTCTAAAGTCTAGATAATATCTAGTATTGAGTTTGAACAACAAGGAAGACGGTGTAGATTCTTATAATGTTTACAATATGTCTTTTATGTGAGTTTTGCTGCACCGGTTCATCCTTGTGTTTGTTTCAAATAACCTTGCTAGCCTAAACCTTGTATCGAGAGGGAATACTTCTCATGCATCCAAAATCCTTGAGCCAACCACTATGCCATTTGTGTCCACCATACCTACCTACTACATGGTATTTCTCCGCCATTCCAAAGTAAATTGCTTGAGTGCTACCTTTAAAATTCCATCATTCACCTTTACAATATATAGCTCATGGGACAAATAGCTTAAAAACTATTGTGGTATTGAATATGTACTTATGCACTTTATCTCTTATTAAGTTGCTTGTTGTGCGATAACCATGTTCACTGGGGACGCCATCAATTATTCTTTGTTGAATATCATGTGAGTTGCTATGCATGTTCGTCTTGTCTGAAGTAAGGGAGATCTACCACCTTATGGTTAAGCATGCATATTGTTAGAGAAGAACATTGGGCCGCTAACTAAAGCCATGATCCATGGTGGAAGTTTCAGTTTTGGACATATATCCTCAATCTCATATGAGAAAATTATTAATTGTTGTTACATGCTTATGCATAAAAGAGGAGTCCATTATCTGTTGTCTATGTTGTCCCGGTATGGATGTCTAAGTTGAGAATAATCAATAGCGAGAAATCCAATGCGAGCTTTCTCCTTAGACCTTTGTACAGGCGGCATAGAGGTACCCCTTTGTGACACTTGGTTAAAACATGTGCATTGCGATGACCCGGTAGTCCAAGCTAATTAGGACAAGGTGCGGGCACTATTAGTATACTATGCATGAGGCTTGCAACTTGTAAGATATAATTTACATGATACATATGCTTTATTACTACCGTTGACAAAATTGTTTCATGTTTTCAAAATCAAAGCTCTAGCACAAATATAGCAATCGATGCTTTTCCTCTATGGAGGACCATTCTTTTACTTTCATTGTTGAGTCAGTTCACCTATTTCTCTCCACCTCAAGAAGCAAACACTTGTGTGAACTGTGCATTGATTCCTACATACTTGCATATTGCACTTATTATATTACTCTATGTTGACAATATCCATGAGATATACATGTTACAAGTTGAAAGCAACCGCTGAAACTTAATCTTCCTTTGTGTTGCTTCAATGCTTTTACTATGAATTATTGCTTTATGAGTTAACTCTTATGCAAGACTTATTGATGCTTGTCTTGAAGTACTATTCATGAAAAGTCTTTGCTATATGATTCACTTGTTTACTCATGTCATATACATTGTTTTGATCGCTGCATTCACTACATATGCTTTACAAATAGTATGATCAAGGTTATGATGGCATGTCACTCCAGAAATTATCTTTGTTATCGTTTTACCTGCTCGAGACGAGCAGAACTAAGCTTGGGGATGCTGATACGTCTCCGACGTATCGATAATTTCTTGTGTTCCATGCCACATTATTGATGATATCTACATGTTTTATGCACACTTTATGTCATATTCGTGCATTTTCTGGAACTAACCTATTAACAAGATGCCGAAGTGCCGATTCTTTGTTTCATTGTTTTTGGTTTCAGAAATCCTAGTAACGAAATATTCTCGGAATTGGACGAAATCAACGCCCAGGGTCCTATTTTGCCACGAAGTTTCCAGAAGACCGAAGAGGAGACGAAGTGGGGCCACGAGGCGGCCAAACCCTAGGGCGACGCGGCCCCTGCCCTGGCCGCGCGGCCCTATGGTGTGGGCCCCTCGTGCCGCCTCCTGACCTACCCTTCCGCCTACTTAAAGCCTCCGTCGCGAAACCCCCAGTACCGAGAGCCACGATACGGAAAACCTTCCAGAGACGCCGCCGCCGCCAATCCCATCTCGGGGGATTCAGGAGATCGCCTCCGGCACCCTGCTGGAGAGGGGAATCATCTCCCGGAGGACTCTATGCCGTCATGGTCGCCTCCGAAGTGATGAGTGAGTAGTCTACCCCTGGACTATGGGTCCATAGCAGTAGCTAGATGGTTGTCTTCTCCCCATTGTGCTTAATTGTCGGGTCTTGTGAGCTGCCTAACATGATCAAGATCATCTATCTGTAATTCTATATGTTGCGTTTGTTGGGATCCGATGAATAGAGAATACTTGTTATGTTGATTATCAAAGTTATGTCTATGTGTTTTTTATGATCTTGCATGCTCTCCGTTACTAGTAGATGCTCTGGCCAAGTAGATGCTTGTAACTCCAAGAGGGAGTATTTATGCTCGATAGTGGGTTCATGTCTCCGTGAATGCAGAAGTGACAGAAATCTCTAAGATTATGGATGTCTTGTTGCCACTAGGGATAAAACATTGGTGCTATGTTCAAGGAGGTAGTTACTGATGCCATTACGCGCAATACTTAATGCAATTGTCTGTTGTTAGCAACTTAATACTGGAGGGGGTTCGGATGATAACCTGAAGGTGGACTTTTTAGGCATAGATGCATGCTGGATAGCGGTCTATGTACTTTGTCGTAATGCCCAATTAAATCTCACTATACTCATCATAATATGTATGTGCATGGTCATGCCCTCTTTATTTGTCAATTGCCCAACTGTAATTTGTTCACCCAACATGCTGTTTATCTTATGGGAGAGACACCTCTAGTGAACTGTGGACCCCGGTCCAATTCTCTATACTGAAATACAATCTACTGCAATATTGTTCTCTTGTTTTTACGCAAACAATCATCTTCCACACTATACATCTAATCCTTTGTTACAGCAAGCCGGTGAGATTGACAACCTCATTGTTTCGTTGGGGCAAAGTACTTTGGTTGTGTTGTGCAGGTTCCACGTTGGCGCCGAATCCACAGTGTTGCGCCGCACTACATCTCACCGCCATCAACCTTCAACGTGCTTCTTGGCTCCTACTGGTTCGATAAACCTTGGTTTCATACTGAGGGAAAACTTGCCGCTGTACGCATCACACCTTCCTCTTGGGGTTCCCAACGGGCGCGTGCTGTACGCGTATCAGGGAGTGACAGAAACCTCTAAGATTATGGATGTGCTGTTGCCACTAGGGATAAAACATTGGTGCTATGTTCGAGGATGTAGTTACTGATTACATTACGCGCAATACTTAATGCAATTGTCTGTTGTTAGCAACTTAATACTGGAGGGGGTTCGGATGATAACCTGAAGGTGGACTTTTTAGGCATAGATGCATGCTGGATAGCGGTCTATGTACTTTGTCGTAATGCCCAATTAAATCTCACAATACTCATCATAATATGTATATGCATGGTCATGCCCTCTTTATTTGTCAATTGCCCAACTGTAATTTGTTCACCCAACATGCTGTTTATCTTATGGGAGAGACACCTCTAGTGAACTGTGGACCCCGGTCCAATTCTCTATACTGAAATACAATCTACTGCAATACTGTTCTACTGTTTTCTGCAAACAATCATCATCCACACTATACATCTAATCCTTTGTTACAGCAAGCCGGTGAGATTGACAACCTCGCTGTTTCGTTGGGGCAAAGTACTTGGTTTGTGTTGTGCAGGTTCCACGTTGGCGCCGGAATCCCTGGTGTTGCGTCGCACTACATCTCACCGCCATCAACCTTCAACGTGCTTCTTGACTCCTACTGGTTCGATAAACATTGGTTTCTAACTGAGGGAAACTTACGGCTGTACGCATCACACCTTCCACTTGGGGTTCCCAACGGTCGCGTGCTATAGCCTGTACGCGTGTCATCGTCGTCCTCATCGTCGGACATGCAGGACGAGGAGGGGCCCGTGCTGTTCGAGTTCATCGCCGTCCTCAAGGGCGACCCACACGCCATCCAGAGGCTGCCGGACACCTTCGCCGACTTTGTCGCCGGCGACGAGCGCCCGCGCTCGCTGCATCTGCGGGAGGATGACTGCGGCTGCTACCGGTGGATCATCGACGTGAACTATGATGCGCGCGGCAAGATGTACATCCACATCGGCAGGGAGAAGTTCGCGCGGTACCACCGTCTTGAAGCCGGCTTCGTGCTCGTGTTCTCCTACTTTGGTGACAGGGACATGAGCGTCAAGGTGTTCGACGAAACGCGTTGCCGCCGGAACTACCACGTCGACAACACCGACGAGAACGACGACTGAAGAGTGTTGTTTCTTCACGAAGGTTTCTGGTTGTTCTTCCTCGGAAGAACCAATAGGGGCACCCTCATCAGCTGGAATTTTCCAGTTTGGGTGACTGGGTGTGCCCTCGAGTGTTCTTTCTTGGCAGCGAACACACGAAACCTTCGATGCTCGGCCTAGTTAAGTTTAGTTCTTTTGCAATATTTTATATTTGTGTCAACCATGGTTCAAAATATGTATTAGTTTGTGGAAAATCATATTTTAAATTATGTCTTCGTGTAAACCATGTTCCCAATTATGTATTAGGTTGTGAAATATTTCTTCTCTTTATTGAAATAAAATGCAAAAAAACAAAAAAATAATAATGTTTGGGGCGGCGTTTGGGGGACGTGGCTGGGGAGCGACATCCCCCAAATACGGCACGGACGAAACACGTCCCCTAAATACTCAATCCGGCGGCGTTTGGGGGACGCGGCCGGAGATGCTCTAACTAAGCAAAGACCGACCGAGACAGCTTCCATTCCGTGTTGTGTTCTTCCCATGGTTGACGTGATTGATAATCCTAGTATTGTAACCTGGTACTTCTCGTTTGGTCCATAATAGGGAGAAGAGTAGAAAATTCAATCTAACATGGACCAGCCAAACCGCTAACCTCTAAACTGAACCTCAGACCACTCATCACGCACAAATTAACGTAGTCGGTGGCCTACAACATTTCAGAACAGTTTTCTAGATATATAACTCGAAAAGGATAAGAGATTCTTCGTCTAACAAGAGTAGGAAAATGGCATGTCAACTCGACATTGCGATGATAAATACCTGACCAATAATCAGTAGGCTTCGTGGTGGTAACTAAATCAGCACACCTGGCAGGTCAGCTCAGACGACCATGCATAAATACACCATTGTGGCAGCAGCTAGACGGCCTCGACACCGAGTTGTGGGCAACAGAAAGAAATCGAGCACTCTCGGAGAAGAAACGAGTAGAAGTTGTGATATTGGAAGATGGGACGCTTCTTGCTTCTCTGCGCATTCCTCCTGGCTCTACTCAGCATGGCGAGCCTCGTGGACGTCACGGAAGGGAGGGGCGGAGTACGCTTCCCCAGCTTCCGCTTCCACGGCGTAGGAGTCAGCGGCAGCAACCCCCGGAGCATCAGCGGCGGCACCTGGGCGGTGAGCATCGGCTCCTCGCTGCTGGCCGCGGCGGCCATGCTCCTGTAGCCGTGCTGCATGCATCACTGCATCAGAATGATGTCTGATCTAGTGATCTGTCATCGTTCAATTGGCAACAACAGTATGTCTATGTTGTGTGCTTCAGAATGATGTCCGATCTGTTATCGTTCGATTGGCAACAACAGTATGTGTATATCGTGTGCATCAGAATGATGTCCGATCTGTCATCGTTCGACTGGCAACAACAGTATGTCTATGTCGTGTGCATCAGAATGATGTCCGATCTATCATCGTTCAATTGGCAACAACAGTACATCTATATCGTGTGCATCAGAATGATGTCCGATCTATCATCGTTCAATTTGCAACAACAGTACGTTTATGTCGTGTGTGCTTCGTATAATTTGCTCACCGAGAGCTGATGGCATTGTGTGCATGGGAGAGGTTGCATGCGTGCGTTTCTTTTCTTCTTTTTCCTGCGGAGGCATGCGTCCGTTTCTTTTCTTCTTCTTTTTTTTCTGTGGGAGACGTTTCTTTCTTGTTATCGCCGAAAAGAGAATTGTGATTGATATCATGGTGAACATACCTATTGTTTAAATATGAAGTCGTCGTATTTGGATTATTGATATTGTTTTTTCTTGGTGCACAGATATGTGAGCATGTTTGTGGATACTACTATGATATTGCTTACCTAGGTGCAATTAGTTCTGACTTAAGGTGTGAAATGCATATCAAACGCTTAATCAGTTCGCCATGACCCCTCAAGTACAACGGGCTAGGTGTCCCCGGCCTTGGTCTTGGGTGTCGACGCGAGCCTTTGGGCGAGTTGGATGTGTTCTAACCCGCCGCGTCCTTGGAAAGGTCTGGCCGTCTGGATATGCAAGTTCACTCATGAGGAGTCACAGGTGTTTGCCGCATCCACCATTACGGCGTTGGGTGACGGTGCATCCACCTTGTTCTGGGAGGACATGTGGTTAGGGGGGCTTGATGGTCCTAGAGATCCCACCTGCCCTAGCGGAGCTCATTGAGTCAGATGGCTGGGCGACCATCCTAGACCGATGGCGGATCACCAACATTAGAGGTGCCCCTAGCCCGCTGGGGTTATGGCAATACATTGTGTTTTGGAGGAAGACCGGGATGTGCACATTAATGGGAACCAGGTGCTCTCCTCTGACGGTTAATTTTCTTCTTAGTCCTACTACATTTATATTTTTTGAAGGATCGGTATGCTCAGGCTCTTAGCTTAACTAGAAGTTTTGGACACCACCTTAGGTGAAGTTTTAAATTTGGCTTGCTTGCCAAGATAGGTGTTGGATCTGGATCGGCTACCAAGGATGGGTCTCCAATATGCCCCACGCTGAGTTATGTGCGACAAGACCTAGGAGACTATAGAGCACCTCGTGACGGGTTTCTTCTTCTCGCAGTCTTGGATCCGATTAACCGCTGGATCCACCTCTAGGTGTTGAGGACACCTTGATGGACCTTTTCCCAAAACTGCTAGGAAAGACACCTTGTGGTTGATTATACTCATGGTATGGTGGATTTGGAAGCAGCATAACGCGGTCATCTTTGACGCCGCACATCTTAAGAGCATCTCCAGCCGTCTCCCTGGAAAGGCCTCCAAGATCCTTTTTTTCATCCGGATGGACAAAAACGGCCCAGTCGCTCGCGCATCCGGAACCTCGTTTTCGCCCGGATTTGGGCTTTCATCCGTCCGGCGAGTCCAGGTCATCCCCCACCCCCCTCGGGGAGCGCTTGGGAAGTCCGAACGAAACGAAAGCGCGGGAAACATCGAGAAAACTTGCCGCGCGGATGGTGGCCCCGACTTGTCGGTGACAAAGGCCAATCAGTCTTCGCCGGACGCATAGCTTCCACGCGACGAGTTAATGCCGTCGCCTCGGATTCACGCGCGGCTCCCTCTATTTATCGCGGAACCTACCGCGTCTGGCCGCATTCAGCATCGCCGTCTCCCTCCTCTCCCTAGCCTGTCTTTTCTCCCCAATCCGCCTCCAGCGAGCAATGGCGGGCCACGACGAAGGCGCGGTGAACAACAGCTTCGGCCGCCGTTCCCTACACCAGTGGGAGGCGGGACTCCTGCACATGGCGGGCTACCCGGCGCCGCCGGACTTCCGCGTGCCCGGAGGATGGCGCCTGAGCGCGGGGGGCGTCCCGATCCCGCCGCTTCCGGTGGGAGGCGACGAGCTCGACGCCGCTATCGACGCTGTGCGGGTCACCCACAACGAGGAGCAGCGCGCGGAGGAGTGGTACCTCACCGACAACTACGACGCCTGGAACGAGTTCTTCCGTCTCCGGCACGAACGGGAACTCGCAGCGTACGACGGTCCTCCCCCTCCTCGAGCGCGTAACAACACCGCCGGCCACCGACGCTCAGCCGGGCCACATGCTCGCCAGTGTGCTCGCGCACATAGAGGCCGACAACTCCCCCGCCTGGGGATGTCGGGGTCGGCGCCGGCGCCAGCGCCGGCTCGGCACATCGTTTTTCAATTTTAGTTTATGCTTCCATCTGACCGAATTTAAATATGTGTACGAATTCGGCCTATATATGTACGAATTTGCCTATATATGTTAAATATCTTTAAATTTCGCTTATATTTCATCGAATTTCGCTTTGTTTTGTCTTAATTCGTCGTTATTTATCAAAAAAATTCATCCATTCTGGACTCGCCGCTGGAAAAATGGTCGGATTTCGACATGAGAACCGCAACGGCTGGAGATGATCTAATGTCTACCAGCTACTCCCCATAATTTAGGCGGAAGCTCAGGAATGGGCAACAACATGGGCCAAGGGAGCTGGTACCTAGTTCATCGGAGAGTCGAGTTGTAAAAGCATCCCCAGCCGTTGGGGCTACGCGCGCTTTTGTTTCGTCCGGAGTCCCCGAAAGCTCCCCGGGGGGCCGGGGATGGCGTGGGATCGCCGGATGAATTTAGGCCCGAATCCGGACGAAAACGAGGAACCGGGGGCGCGACTGGGCCGAATTACGCCGTCCGGATGGAAAAAACGTCGTTCGGGGGCCTCGTCGGGGAGACGAGTGGAGATGCTCTAATACCGGCTGTGTCTCCCTCTCTTGTGCGTGTGAAAAAAAACCATCTACACTTCTGCACAAAAATGAGTTTGCCGTGAGAAAAAAAACCATCTACACTTCTGCACAAAAATGAGTTTGCCGTGAGAAAAGAAAAGATGAATCTACTCCCTCCGTCCCACAAAATATATCTCAGTTTTACAAAAACTTTATTAGAAATTACCCAGCAAGAAAACGGCGTGTGAAAAAACCCCTCTACACTTCAGCACAAAAATGAGTTTGCCGTGAAAAAAGAATCTACCCCTCCGTCCCACTAAAAATACCTCAACTTTATCAAGATTTACCTCAACTTTATCAAGATTTGGATGTATCTAGACAATATCTAGTAGGTAGACACTTTTGGTGAAACCGATTGTGATTATTAATCTAGTTCCGCCTTGTAAGGGTAAGGGTGTGTTCGGTTGTTGGATGGAATGGAATGGAATGGAACGGTTCCGTTCCATTCCATTCCATCCCATTTGGGTGTTCGGTTGATTTCAGAAGCTGTGGAATGGAAGAGAATCTAATTAGTCTAAACATACAATTAATTAGACCCTAATTTAATTTAAATATTTAATTAACTTAATTATTCCCCAAAACCAGAAAATGTCGGAACCCAAGGTCGAGAAGGCGGCCCTCCTGGACACGCTCAAGGTGGAGGACACGGCGGAGGAGTTCCTGGACGCGCCGTCCTCGCTGCCCATCGACCTGGAGGCCAAGAACGGCGACGCGGCGCTCATCACGGAGGTGATGGCCAAGGAGCAGGAGGAGCTGTGCCAGGCGCGGATCAAACCACGGAGAGGAGCCCGCCCACGCCCGGCGACCTCCGCGCCCCCGCCCACGCCCGGCGACCTCCGCGCCGCGCCCACGCGCCGGCGACCTCCGCCCGCGCCGCGCCGGCGAACTCCCGCCGCGCCGCGCCCCGCGCCGGCTGCTCCGTCCGCCCGGCCCCCGCCGGCCGCCAACCCGCCGCCGGCCCTCGCCTGCTCGGCCGCCAACCAGCGCCGACCCCGGCCTCCGTCCGCCGGCGGCCGTGCCTTGGCTCCGGCCGGCCCCGTCGCATCACCGGCTTCAGCGCGGGAGAGAGAGAGAGTGCTTAGCGTGAGAGAGAGGATTAGCACGAGCCGTTCCACCTCGTTCGGCCGATTTGGCCGGACGGGTGCGTTCCGCATCTGCACGGAATATTCGGTTCCGAGGAATCACTTCGTTCCATCCTTTTATCTAACCGAACACGAGAATGGGTTTCAGGTGTGGAACCATCCCGTTCCATTCCTCCTAATTCCAGAACCGAACACACTCTAAATGAGTTTGCCGCGAGAAAAGAAAAGATGAATTCAACATCCTCGTTCGTTTCACCACAAAGAGGCATCCTCGTTCCTATTGACTTGTCGTCCATACCCATCCAAATGCGAACTCTTTTGCCTTGTAATTTTAAAATGGGTCCAGCCTTTCTGCACAACCGATATATCACCCTGTTTTATAATAATTATGAAACAGAGGTAGTACTTGCCCGAGATAGCCAAACCAGCAGGTAAATAGTTCATGGTTTATATTACTCCGTTTTATGCCTCACAAGACAATCTGATTTGGAGTATAAAACGTAGGCATTACTTGTGAGGGATAGCCGAATCAGCGTGTCAAACTAACTAACTACCATGCCGCCGCACTCCAGAGTAGCCCATCATCGCATGATCTTAATCCGAGATCAGAACCGAACAGTAAACCCTACATTCAGTTCAATCATATATGCTGGTCTAAAAGAAAAAGGTATTAGTCAAGCGAAGAAACAGGGGCAACTATGGGAGTATTGCATATTCAATCGTGCGGCAAGTACGATATCAGCAATCTACAAACCATGATGTTATGAAGCATATGCATCTAGTAAAAAAAAGTATTGCATATTTGCAACAAATAAAAAAGGACTTGCCTAGGCTGCCCACAGCTGGAAAAGTACGCCAGCAGAAGGCTGAAGCATAGAAGCAGAGAGCACGCCACGGAACTGAGAGATAATCCCAACAAACTCTGACGAAGCCGAGCATGGGGACGCAAGCGGCGCCGGCGACCCGCCAGATCGCGGCGGTGGGCGTCATCGGCGCGGGCCAGATGGGCTCGGGCATCGCCCAGCTCGCCGCCGCCGCCGGCTGCGGCGTCTTCCTCCTCGACTCAGACCCCGCCGCCCTCTCGCGCGCCGTCACCTCCATCTCCTCCTCCCTCGGCCGCCTCGTCGCCAAGGGGCAGCTCTCTCAGGTGGGCGCTTTGACCTCCCCTCGTCGCCCTTCGCGAATCAGGCCTGGTTGCTTAGTAATTAAGGATGACGCTATTCCTGTTCGCTGACATTTTTGGCTTCACCTTGGTCAATAGGCTGCGTGCGATGATTCCGTCAAGCGGATAAAGTGCGTCTCCGATGTGCAAGAGCTTCGGGGTGTGGATCTTGTGATAGAGGCCATCGTTGAGTCGGAAGATGTCAAGAAGAAGCTGTTCATGGAGCTGGATAAGATCACCAAACCCTCTGCTATTCTTGCGTCCAACACCAGCTCCATTTCTATAACCCGGCTTGCCTCAGCTACCAGCCGCCCCTCTCAGGTGATCACCAACTAGGCTTCTCTCAGCAGAGTAGCTGTTTGCTTCTCTCAGCTGACTAAATGTGGCATCGTATGGTGGTATAGTATAGATCTTATCCATTGCATGTCAAGCGGCATTTCGTGAACTATGGTGTCCCCATTTGTTATGTAGGTGAACAAATTCGCATCTGTCGCATCTGTTATGTAGGTGAAATATGTGTATACGATAATCTGAAGAACCAAAAAGTAGTTTGTACAACTTCAAGACATGCCTCTGAAGAGAAAAGCACCTTCAATATTTTGCAGTTTCTGAATGCCAAATATTCTAGTAGTGTAACTGTAGTCAAGGCACTCCTGTAATTTCTTAGCTTTCCCAGTCCTCTGATTTCCATGTCTTTATTGTTTTTGTCTTCTTAGTCCATCGCATTCAAATATGTTTTCCCAGCAAAGATGGCCCTGTTTGTTTTTGGAGCTTTTCTCCATGATACTGATTTAAAAATCAGTCCCATGACTTGAAGAGGTTTCCATGATGCAGGTAATAGGTATGCACTTCTTTAACCCTCCTCCAATAATGAAGTTGGTTGAAATCATACGAGGAGCTGATACATCAGAAGAGGTTTTTTCGCAAGTTAAATCTTTTTCAGAAAGGTAAACGAAATCTTCCTTTTGCACTTGGTAAACCTACTAGGCATAGTTTAAATGCTATCTTTTTCTGCACATATTTGATGGACCTTTACCCAAAAAGATATCTGACTTCTGAAGTGGGACCTAAACCTGTAAGCTGTAACCAGTTGTTGTTGTTCAGAGATTAGGGACACACAGAACTAGAGTGCTAGAAAACTTAATTTATACCCCTATATAATGTAGTACCCCAGTTTTGAAATGAGACTAGAGTATCAATTCTAACCCTCGGTCTCCTAGATCTAGCGGCTGAGATCATTGGGATTCGCTGTGAACAGTAGACCACAGCTGCCTCTAGGTTGTTCTAGAACAATATCGCCATTTGTTAAGCCCAATAGAGCTAGCCTAGGAGATGGGAGTGCGAAGTAAAAAAATATATACAAGGGTCCTACCATGTACATAATTTTTTTTGTTCTGAAGTCTTCTCCGTGTCACCCAATTATACAGGTTGCTTACTAATTTCTAATTTTCTAAACTAAATTTATTTATTGGACATCAATAATAATGATGATTGTTTACTAATTTCTAATATTCTTTTACCTTGAGTATACTCCTTCCGTTCCAATGGATAAGGCCTTTAAAAAAAGTCAAGCTAAGTAAAGTTTGATCAATTCTTTACAAAACGATCTAAAACTATGATATTATGGTGTAGATTTTAAATTATACATATCAATGTTTTCATATAAAAATTTGATCAAATTTTACATAGTCTAACTATTAGAAAAAAAAACCTTATTCGTTGGAACGGATGTATTATCAATTCTATGCATTTTCTTCCTTTACCAAAAACCATTCCATGATGATAAGATGTGCATTGCATGTGTATACATACTAGTATTGGTAATGGATTTGTCTAGAAGTTAGAACACATCAAACTTGCCATACTTAAAAGTTCAAATAAATTTTATATTCTGAGTTGAGTAGTATTTACCAGGTAACCCAATATTTCAACTCAGATTAAAATAGGTTCAATATAACTGTTGCAGGATTTTACTTGAATTGTCAATTTAGAACTGGATGTTGCCAACATGTTTTTTGTATTGCTTCCTACCTAAGCACGAAGTTGATTCTTCTTTCATAGATAGTGGGCAGCTAGTTAAAGAAACTCAAATCAGACTGGAAGTGCCAGTCTCTAAAGCGTAAACCACATTTTACGCCCTTGAAACTGCCTAATGATTTTGTTTTTCCTAGGATTGGAAAGGTGGTTATATGTTCGCAAGATTACCCTGGCTTCATTGTGAACCGCATCCTGATGCCGATGATTAACGAGGCATTTTGGGCACTTTATACGGGAGTAGCTACCAAAGAGGACATCGATACAGGGATGAAGCTTGGCACAAATCATCCAATGGGTCCTCTTCAGCTTGCAGACTTCATTGGGTTAGATGTTTGCCTCTCAGTGCTTAGGGTACTTCACAATGGGCTAGGAGATAACAAGTACAGTCCGTGTCCCCTTCTTGTTCAATATGTTGATGCCGGACGACTTGGAAAGAAGCGCGGACAGGGTGTGTACTCATACGGGAGAAGCTCTTCATCAATTAAACCCAAGTCATCTTTGTGAACATATCGATAGGCTGCTGAGCAGAGAAATGAAGCTTTGTATGTACCTTGTGCATCAGTGGTGAATGAAAACAGAAGTCCAAAAAGAATACTAGTCACTCACCATCAGTCACAGACTTATGCAGGCTTGGCTCTGGAGTACTGTTAAATAGCTGTTGTTTCGGCTTAGTTTTATAGCATCTTTAAGTGGTCATGGATTGAAGTTGCCTGTATCCCACAGCTTAATGTTAAAAGTGACGTGGCATGGCCTTCAAAATGTAACTTCAATCTATTGGCTACTCTAGTATACATGTAACACCCAAATAAAAATAAGTATGCAAAAGCACTTTTTGTGACAAATCTATACATGTGGTTTTTTAGTTTACCATCCTGAATATTCAAAATAATATTTTCTATCAAAGTTTGACTGAAGGCACATGTTTGAAAGTGTCTTTTTTGTGTGAATTGAAGAGAGTAAGTAAGACTGTAAAAATGATGAAATTTACATATGGTTACACTGCAGTTTCAGAGATTAAGTCTTACAATGATCCGTCAAGATCAGCTACGAATTTGACTACTGCGAGAACTAGCATAGCTGGATCGTGTACAGCAGCAACCGAACAAGTCTTCAAGCCCAGCAGTTCAGCAAAATAAATGCGCTTAATGTTGATCGATTGCCAAAACAATCACGAAATTTACATACTTGAGCACCTGTAAGCATCACGACCTTGTGCCAAAATAAGTCACTGAACCGAAACACAGGCACGCGCACACATCATACTCATAATTATCTCTATATCTTAACTCAACAAGAAACAAGAAATATCTGGAGACTGGATCATATGAGTTCGCCGGGCGAGTGTCAGATGGAATAACAACATATAGCATTTGCTACGTTCGAGGTGAGATTGAGTCTTCATACGGATCAAACTTCACGATCCTTCTCACATCAGGGAGCAACTGGTGCTTAATTGGTCTGTGTCCTTTCTTGTACCAATAGTTGGTAATGTATCCTTCCAATTTTCTAACCTGATAAAGCAACAAAGTCAGAACCATCTTGGGACTATGCAAAATATCTATGAGAAACAAGCAAGTCATATGCTTGAAGCATGATCATCCAGATCCAGTTAGCAAGTCACATCCACAAGAAACGTAGCACACAAAACTTGAAGAATGGTTGAACTAGAACATCAATAAAGTTCCTTGGTCTAACATCTAATGTGGATTTTCCTCATAAGTTGAATTACATGAACAATAGCTACACATTAAAAAGGTCCCAACATTTGATAAGCACATACTTCCTCTGATCCAAAATGTAAGTTTTGGACATGAGAAAAGTTAATATCTATTTGATATTTTTGCCATTACTAATTCTTTCTTTATAGATGGTCAAACTTAGAAATGTTTGACCAATCAGAGGTAGTACCTGTATCCCTTAAGATTATCGCATCACCCTGGCAGGCAAAACAGTACAGCCAGTAGCATAGTTGTGAAAAATAATCTCGCACGATTAATCATTCTAGTTTTTTTTTTTTTTTGAACAAAGAGGGGCGCCGGAGGCGCCAATTTCATTCAACTCATAGGCAGTTTACAACATGAATTACAAGACCTGATAAGTTTATCTGAGAAACTGTAGAAAGAGAAAGACAATTTACATGACTATGAGTTGAAGAGGAGCAACTAAGAATAGGCTTAGACATGGAAAGTCTAAGCGCCTTATGAGCACAGACATGAGCAATGTTGTTTAGATTCCTGCTAATATGGAAGATAGAAGCTTGAGAGTGCAAGTAACTGGCAATGGATACCGATATCACGATAATCGAAACGCTTCCAATAGATAAATCACTAGAAAGTATAACCTTCCACAAGAAAACAGCAGACTGGCAAGTAACAGAAAAAAGATCATGCTCAATCTATGCCTCTATGGTGCGTTCTTTTTTTAGTATACTGTTCATTTTTCTGTTTTCAAGGTTGCTGATATGTTGTTAATTTCATAGGAGAAACACAGAGCATAGGTCTTACCCTTTTGACAATGTAAGATTCACCGGCAAAACTCAACGGTTCTGTTAATACAGTAAGAAAGCCATTCCTATTTCCATATACAATATCAGTAAAGTATCTATCACCAACCTGGAAAAGGTAGGTAAAATATTAGCAAACTGAACACATTTTAATGTCGAGTAAGAATGGTCAGAGCTGATAATAGCCATTCCTACCAAAACAAGATCTGAAGCTGAACAACCAAAATAACTCTCAATTTCCTTAGCTGCTCCAGCAGGCTTCTTAGCATCTGTAATCAATACAGGCATCGTTATTAGTTCAAAAATTTCCACTCAAAAAGTCAAATTACATTCTAAGAAAAAAAGATGTTATAGAAACGCAAACTCGTTTAACATCTAAATGCAAGTAATTGCAACACATAATTTCAGTGCTTCAGTATCATGAGATGTAACTCATACTTAACAAAATGGAGCTTTTGAACTAATACTGATGCCAAATGAACTTGAATTAAGTTACCATTGTACATAACAGGTGAAAGGTTAGCTCAGTTCACTTGTTTTCATGAAGATCGCATTAGAGTTCCACAGTTCACAAACTCCCATTTCTGGTAGCAGATTGATTTGCATGTAGTGCTAGGCTCACCAACGACAGGACCAAGGGCATACGTGATCCAGATGTTTGTGAAGCTAATAATTCTACAGCTATGAGTCCGTGGGCACTTACCATGTCTAATCACATGAACCCCGTCGATTGCCGCCTCGACTGTACTGGCATCCACCCCATCCGGATCATACTGCTTCAAGCCTGCATCCAGGCAAACACATCAATTCCATCATCACGCAAAACGTTTTCCCCAATTTTACACTTCCTAAGAGCAGGCGCAACTCGACCAGGGCAGACCTGCGGAGTTGCTGTAGAGAGCGATGGCGCCGGGAAAGGCCGCGCGGCACTGGTCAAACGAGGCAGCGAGCAGTGGCCAGAGCGCGGGCGCGTAGGGCGCGGTGAGGGTGTTGTCCTTGTCGAACACCACGCCACGGAACCCCGCGCGACGGAGCTCCGCCCAGTCCAGCCACCGGATGTCCTGCACCGCTACGTGTGGCAGCGCAAGGCGCGGCTCCGACGCCGCCACGGTCACCACCGCGGCCACGCCGCCCGCGTTGAAGCGCTGCCCCAGCGCGCGGGGCCACGACGCCGCCACGCCCATGGGTGTTGCTCTGGCGGCGCTGAAGGGGGCGGCAGGTGGATCGGTGTTTGGGTTCGCAGCTCTGGGGGCGGGGAGCGGGGAGGAGCGGGGAGCGGGAGGGAGAAGTGGCGCCGGCGGCGGCCTTAGCATCAGAGCAGCGACGAGATGCTTGCTGCCGCTGGGCGTGCCCGTCTGGGAGAGAACGATCGGATGGATACCTTGGCCCTTGGGGATGGCGACATATTGCCAATCTGGCCCTGCGATGCAGTGGAAAATCTTGTCCCTTGCAGTTGCTTCCAAGCTGAGTTTACTTTGGGCCTCTTTGGTTTTCAAAAAAATTCATGCAGGTTTTAGGCAGCCAAATTTAGGCAGTTTGGTTGTTTTTGCCGACATCAAATCTTGGCCATCACGGTTCTTAAAGCACGTTTCAGCTGCACCAAGAGAAACGGCCGAATCCACGGTTTTTCCCATAGCCAACTTTTGCGCGTGCAAAAGGGGGGAGGTTGCACCGAGCTCGTGTGAGGGAGGAGATGGCGCGAGCTCGTGCGTCCGCGGAAATAAAGCGGGAGAAAATACGTTACCTCGTATCGATTTGCAAGCCCTATTTAAACTTGGTGGTAAAAAAAAGATGTGCACATCACTTGATGCATAGGCCGAGGTCTTTATCCCCCATTTCGAATATAAACACCCTTTGGCTCTGGCCCACCGTCAAATCACACGCACCATTCCCCCTCCCCCTCGAGCACTTCATCCCAGGAAGAATTTTCACTGATGATCAGATAAGCGATGCCATCTACTCCAGTCAGTGTAGGACGGCGGCGGCAAGCGATCTTCCTCCTCTTCTATGAGTTGTTCGTTGCCTTCTCTGTTCCTTTGATGGCAGTGAGTATTAGCAAACCCTAGTGTTGGTAGTTTAGAGTAGATGATGTGATGTGGTACACCTAACATAGTTATGTAGATTTTTCTTGTTGGTGGTGGTGTTCATGTTTTAGTGATAGATCAATGATTTTGTGGCCATATGACAGGTTTTGCATTTACTGCTAGTGTTATTGTGTAATATGTTCTTATGTAATTCCAATGAAATGTTGATTATGTGTAGTATGTTTATGTGTTGTATGTTTTTATCTAGACCTTGCGAAAAAGATTGTTAGAATTTTTTGACAATTAGAAATATGTTTTTTGGGTGGAGAAAGCATATGCATCCGTGAGCCGAATTGAATTTTCGACTAAGAAGAATGTATATATGCTCAAAGGCGATGTCTCATGTGTATTAGAAACCACGGTACTCATGCTTATAAGATGGTCTAATGACCACAAAGAAACATTTCTTTAACTTTAGATCATTTACTATTAAGTTAGCCCAGAAACCATATTCTCGGAGGATAAAAGTCTAGGAAAAAACTCTCTTGAAACAATATCCCCTATACAATATCATCCGCCACAAGAGCGACACTGTCACCACAGTTTTGGAGAATTTCCACCAATGTGACATTTATGCGATATTTAGTTGATCCAGGCTTGCAACATGGAACATTTCTTGGATAGTTGGTGGTTGTTCAATTATTGCAAGGAAATGGCCTATTTCATTGGAAGCTACATGAGGGTGTACAGAGCACTGGCTCATTCAGAATTGTCAGTTGATAATAACCGAAGTATCTGGAAAATGAAGGTATTGTCAAACTAAAACTTTCTTGTGGTATCTCCGCAGATTTGTCACCATGATAAGACAATTAAGCACTTATTTTTCAGCTGCCTCGTAGTGTTGCAAACATTTGCAACTCATTACCTGAAATAGATCACATGTATAGAATTCTCATCGGTGAAAGCATTAGTCGCTTTAGCTACGGAAAAATAATATAATATGATTTACAAATTTTATTTCTTTGCAGGTCATTTACCTATGTCTCCATTTGCTGTGTTTGTGATCCTCTCTCCAACATATAGAGAGATCTGTTTACGACAGTTGTAGTAGGCGGTGAGCATATTTTTATCCTACATGGACAAGCTCCATCACGTTGCTACGAGTTAGCTACATATTTGTATTGTGCTTATTTTTGTACCGATGTGTATGAATTGTATCTACATGATGCTAACTTATACCTTTATTATAAAAAAAGCCATGATGAACATGCCATCTCTTTAACTCCGTCAATTCGATGTCGGTTGCTGAAAGATATTCCGCATGCAGTCATAAAAGCCTCGTCGAAGGCAAGGGAGCTAGTTTATCATACGCCTAACAGAGAAGTCGTAAGAGTACCTCTATAATACAGATGGTGTTGTAAAGAAATATAGTTTGCATCATTTGGAAAAAAAATAATGTCCAACAGGTGACCTGTAGCTATATGTGACCTAAGTTTTCCCTCTATGTGATGTAAATATACATCACCAAACAGGTGGTGCAAAACAAATCTAGGTTGCGCGTGCACAACCAACTGCTAGCCTGGACATTCATTTCACCCTCCCATCACGCGTCCACCACCCTCCCAGGATCGCCGCTGGCGACCAAATCGAGTCACGCCATCGTCAGTGGGCGTCGCCCTGCTCCACCGCCCCCTCAGCCACTCCGGATGGCCGCGTCATCCCATGAGGTTATTCAAAGATGAAGAAATGATGCGGACAACAAGCTCATGTCTGACTACTTCCTTGAGCATCCGGTGTACCCGAGATATTTTCATCGCCGATTCCGAATGACTCTCAATTTGTTCAAGCGCATTGCATAGTGTGTCAAGTTCCATGATTGGTCCTTCGAACGGACGAGGAGTTGCGCCAGAGAGCTAGGGAATAGCACCTCCCAAAAGGTGATTGCCACATTGCACATGATGGCATAAATTATTCTGACAGATCTTGTTGATGATCACTCGGCAATGTGCGAGAGGCATAGCATCAAGTGTGCGACACGCTTTGTAGTGGCGGTGGTTGTAGTGTGTGAGCCTGAATTCTTGAGAGCACCCAATGCTCAAGACATGGCTCGGCTATTGGAGAAGAGTGCAACACTTTGGATTTTTTTAGGTATGTTCGGTTTCATTAATTGCATGTATTGGAGGTGGAAGAACTGTCCTGCAACATGGCATGGATAATTTAGATGAGACAAGAAGGATTCAACTATCATAATTGAGGCAGTGGCCAATTATGAGACATGGATATGTCATGCTTTGTTTGAATGTCCGGTTCTTGCAATGGCATCAATGCTCTCCAATGGTCACCTTTTTTTTAGCTAATGGTGAGTCACCAACGATGGAGTTTGTGAATCTCCAGTGGCCAATTTGCCGATGGCATTTATCTGAAGCGTGTTATATTTTTGAATCCACTTCAAAGCCTCCATGGTAAGAAATAACTCCAATTTCATAATACTCAAGCGGCGGCTAAGAAAACGTGGAACAAACATTTTGGATTTTGCAAGTCTAATTTGCTATTGTGAGATCACCGGCTAGACTTCAAGATCAAGAAATCCTTTGATATATCATGAATGCTTGCGTAATCATGCATAACTTGAACATTAAGATAATCATGGCAAGAATGAGGTATATGACAAATAAGACTTGAAGTGCCAAGAGACCGAGTCCCGAGCTTTCTTGATGCGTACCATAACATTTGAGATTCGGGTGTGCACGATTATCTTCAAAGGGATCTCATTGAGAAGTGGTAGAGGTGGAATGACCAACAAAACCACTAGGTTTATATATATGTCATGTTTTATGTGATGAACTTGATGTTGTTTGTGTGATGATTCGTGTGCTACTTGTTGAACTATTTGTAGACCAAGTTTCATTTGTTTCATAAATGTAGAACTATTTGTCGACCAAGTTTCATTTGTTTCATAAATGTATGCAATTGTAAAGGTGGTTGTGTGGCAGCCATGCCTTATTTTGCATCATCTCGTAAACCAAAAACTGCACATGTCACCTAAATTCCAGTTTTTGTTGATGCATAACGGCACTAGTTAGATATGCTCTAAGCCACAGATCTGTCAATCAGTAACTTGTGTTCGCCACTGGGTGAAAGTATAGTGGCAGACTGAAGATATAGGTAGATAGAAGAGCGCTGAACCAGAAAAACAAAAAATGATCCCACTAGGTGGTATAAATGCTATGACTCGGTAAAAAACTAATAAGGCACATCTTAATTTACTAATTTAAAACTATCAATGATATTATCAACCCAACGAATTAACACATGAAGATTTATCTATATATTACAAAGACAATATACAAATCTAAACAAGAACACATGAGAAAAAGAAAGATTTTCCCATTTAGCACATTCCCACTGCTTTTTACATATCCAGAAGAAGACCCAACGTAATTCCCGCAGTGAGTCAAGCCACTGAATTGATCTAGTCTTGAGTTTTCAAAGCATATAACAATTCCTGTCATGTGGCAATTGAAGTTAAGGAAAATGTAATCTTATCAGACAGCACAACAAGGAACAAGCATATACGACGCTAAACTTGGTTCATGGTTGGTTCTTACCAGATCATTGCGACCAGAGGAAAATGAAGGGTGGAGATCAGAAAGAAGTTTATCTTCTCTCAATCTTTCCAAGCCATCAAGTAGCTGCAGTTTTGTCTCAGCAGAACTTGAGTCCGTCGCAACACCTCTTCTGTGGAGGTCCATCCTTATGTATATCTCAAGTTCTTCAACTTGGCGAGACAACTGGAGAGCAATGAGCTAAGAACATAAAAATAATCTGGTTATTTGATTTGGAACACATAAACTACAATAGTCCAAAAAGAGAAGACTGAGAGGCAAGCAATCACCTGTACAAGATGTCGAATGGATACAGTTGGTTGACAACTTAGATAGGGCTTTTCCAATTTAGGTGTTGTTTGTCCATCAAGAGGAAGGAGAACAAGGTACAAGTTGAACTGCAAGGAAATAGTATGAACGCCCTCAAGTCTAAATTAAAAATAAAGTAGATCTACAACCAATGTAGCACAGGCTTCTTTATACGTTCCAGTTGAGTTCTGTTAGTTCATACAGACCTATCTGGCAAAACTACTGGAACAAGAGAAGATACATATATCAGAGGAATACATTGCCCATGAATGCATCTTACTATGCAGAAAAGGCTAGCAATACTACCAAACATGATGCCTGAGTACGGAAAAGTATGATTTTGACCCTCTTTGAAGTAATCCTTTTGCAACATGTTCCAGTTTATCAGTAATTTCTTGATTATAAATATATAAATAACTTTATGCTAAAAAAATACAGAAATGATATAATGTGCATGCTCCAGAAGTACCTCTTTATCCATTTCATCAGTTGTACGCAGGTGCTCCACTAACTTCGCAACACGTCCACTCTTTCCAAGCCTGCCATTTAAGCCGCCAACATTGCCATATCGAGTTTGGCTTCGCGTACCATTTTTTCCCCATGCGAGCATCTCTCCCCGCAATGGAGAGGTGGTGAAATTTTCTTTTACAGATACTAGTTCATCATTCTCCTCAGATCCATGGTCACTAGTGGCAATACCCATGGTTCTAACAGGAGAAGGTAGTGGTGCAGGCCTCTTTCTACCTCTTTTCTGCTTTAAATCTGGAGAGTGGTTATCAGCAGAAGATGGGTCTTTGCTGGCATCATTAGAATTTACTTCTTTTCTACCCTCATCATCGGAGACAGTATGGACAATATCACGAGCAACAGTTCTACCTCTCCCACGTGTTCGCACATTTCTCCTGTACTTCCTTGCAAAAGCATTGGCAGTGGCTTTTGCTGTGGAACTTTTCTTAACCATGGCCTGTGACTGTTTTCGAACCGTTTCTTCAATGGTTGCTTGAATCTTCCATGAAAAAATGATATTGATGAAAAATAATAATGAAAAGGAAGCTAAACTTTGCATGAGTATGTTCCTTGATTATTACTTACTACCCAGCAGATAAGATTACCTTCTTGTTCCGAGTCTTCTCCTCTTCACTGAAAGCGAATTCCTGAAGCCTCAAGTATATGAGAAGCATGGCGAGAAGAGCTAAATGGGGCTAAATAAGATAAACTAAACGCTGACAGTGTAACATAGGCATCACCTCTTCCTCATACTTATCAATATCTGGGTACAAGGTTGCAATCAATGCATCGTAATTAGGATCATCCCTCAAAGAACGTCTGCTCGCACAATGAGTGCGGCATGCTGGGCACTCATTATTTCTGCAAGACCAGTTTGTACTGTCAAATATGCTTTTTTTCATAACTTGCAGCACAGAATTAGTTTGTGAATTTCCCATTGTGAAAATTAATAACATGACAAGCTTGTAGAAAAAATATGTTTGGCATCATACCCGAGCCGCATAGATTTATCAATGCAATCCCTGCAGAAACGGTGCAAACATTCCATAACTGTTCTCGTCTTCCGGATAATTCCTGTAAATTTGAAGGACAAAATTTGGTGTCTGTCATATCTTCATCGAATGAAACATTACATATAAGGTGTAGCAAGTGACTATAATATTTTCACTTATATTTCTTTATAATTTTTATCCAACACACTAAATTTGTATTAAACTCTGATATTAAAAAAAAACTACTTTGCGAACTTTTGTAAAATGAAAAGGGACATCAACAGCGTCAAAGATTTGTACCCAGGTAGGAAGTTATGCCATCAGATGTAACATAGGAAGCTAGACTGCATAACGTATACTAGAGAAATTAGAGATGGACTGACTCTGAACTAGAAGAGGCACACTACAGAATATAGTAAATAATACCATCAGCATGAGAAAGGGAAAAGTTGCGAGTGAGCACCATCAGTCCCTCACTAACTTTTGATTTTTTTTGAAAAATAGTAAATAAAAACAAAAAAAACTACAAAAAGGGATGAGCGCAGTACAAGATTAGACTATGCTACACACAAAAATTCAGAGAAAAACTTATAGTACATGGCCTACACAAAATAACAAATTGTAGCAAATATATGTGAATACAAGATTCTTCAAAATTTATCTTTTTTGTATCTCTCAAATAGCACAGCATATTAATCTCAAATATTTCAGGTCAATATAACTTTTGCACTACATGGTGTAGATATTTATTTTCAAAAAATAATTGTTCACTGAAAGTCTCTAAAAGATGTGTGGGGTGTAGGTGTCATGGTGCTTAGAAAAATGCTACTCGACAGAAAGTGGCACTGATTCAGTCAAACAATAAGATGTACATTTGGTACAGCGCATGTAAAACAATTATGCATGGTAGAAGAATGATCATACAATAATACTAAAGAAAGGTTCAGGATTAGTTTCTCCTGAACAGGTAACTAGTATCGACAATTCAAACAACTATAGTTCCTTCGATGTAGATGCCTTCACCTACGAAGGAAGCAAAACTGGGAAGTCCTTACGATGCAGACTGTGGTTTCAACTTAGCTGTGCTATGTAATTACACATTATAAAAAAACTATTACAACTACCCTTAAACTTGCATATGTAAGGTAAAACAGACGAGACAACTAATTGATGCCCAGAAGATTATCAAAGATACACTGACGATCAGAAGGCAACAAATATTAGAGGGAAATGTAATATACGCAGCAGCACGAATGAAACAGGTGGGCTACTGAATATGCTAGGTTATTATGCAGTGATAAAAAATGTTTAAATATGTATGTAGACATAAGGCGTATGTGCATTAGCATGTTCAGGAGCTTCCATGTTAGCATTCAGAAAAGCAATATGGAATCCGAATCTCTAAGCAAAATGGCAACATGTACACATACCTAAACAAATAGGGCACTGGACTTCCTTCCGTATTTCAGCTAATTTCACTAGTATAAACCTGTGGAGAAAACAGTTCATGTAAGCTTCAAGCTGCGTGAAATTAACATCAAACCTTTCAGCATATATCAACCTTATGATCTGAGGTTTGATTGAACAGTTCAATATAAAGCAGTAGCAGCTTGAAAATATATCTGACTACAAACTTAACACCAAATAATAACATATAACCTGCAGGTGCTTGCCTACAGAGTCATGTGGCGACATAGATCCATAAGACATCTGAATAAAACAATACAAAATGCGGTCTTAAGACCAACCCTGATCTCCAACATTGCACTAGTATGGAAAATCCAAAGGAAAAAAAAGAGTCTGTAGTGGTGTACCAAAAACAGAGTTAGAACACCTAGTAGACAACGTTAGGACACCTGACCAAAGTAGTAAGGTAACATCAACGGGAAATCGTCTAGGCCAGCTAAGGAAGAGTTCCGAATAGAAGCTGGTCAGAAGCTATGAGAACTTATAAACACACATCCGCCAAAAAAACAGCAACGGAAGAGCAAATGTAGAGCAAGAACGATGAGACAAACAGAGCAGCTTAGGCTTCAGATGCAAGTGGTGACCCCAGTCCAACATAAGAGTGTAGCACAGACAGGTAGCTTGCACAGCTGGGTGTCTAGGCTGAGCCCGAATATTATTCCCAGGAATCTCCGTCATGACTATGGCGTGGCGTCCAGTATGATGGAAGCATGCATACACCATCAAAGAGATCGTTCGCATAGCTCGAAGAAATAGGATGCAAGACTGTTGGTTGACGAACTGATCATACTAACGAAGCGAAAAGAATCGCTGCTCCGAGTCTAGCAGGCAGGTAACCGAGCCCACCCGTCACCTCGCAGATTCGCCTGCGTGGGTGGGTGGGAATAGGATAGGAGGAAGCGGGGTAGGACTCGAGGACACGGAGCATGGCAGGGCAACCGACAAATCGCGTAGAAAGCCACACGGGATCCACGATACCGGAAGGCCGGGATAGGGCCGGAGCCGGGAGAGACCTGAGGGGAGGAGGGAAGAGCGAAGACTCACTCGTCCATGCCGCCGTCGCTCTGCGACGATTCGCTGTCGCTGTACGCGCCGCCGCCGCCGCCGCGTTTGGGGCTTCCTGAATCTGCCAGACCCATAAGAAATAGGACACACATGCTTCTTAGCCATATTCACACCGAAACATGCAGAGCACAGCGCGATTGCGAGATACGATAGGTCTCGATGCTCACTGCGTACGCGCTGTGGCTGCGGGTCGGTGACCCGATTGGCGGCGCCTCCGCCCGGCACCAGGTGGAGCCCGCCCCCTCCGCCGCCGGCCGTGGAAGCATCCGTCCCGTTGGTCTCCACGTGGTCGCGGGGTTTGGAGGACGGCGAAGGGAGCTGGCGCTTCTGCGCGGGCATTCTGGCGTAGGATCCCGGCCCTCGGATTCCGGCGAGGCGCTCCCCCGAGCCGTCCGGGAGAGGGGAGGGGCAGAGGGATGCGGCGGTCGGCGGGGAGGACGACTGGAAGAGGTGGTGGCCAGGTGGGTGCGGGAGCCGGGATGGAAGGGAGGCAGGCAGGGGCGGAGAAAGAGAGAGGAGGACTTGCGGAAATAAATAAGGAGCTCGATGCGTGTCTGTGCTGTGCTCGGTCGTCCCGGTCGTGTATATCTATCTCCTGCCTGCTTCGTCTCGGGGAATCGCGTGAGAGATCAGGAGCGAGGCCGGCAGCGAGCGACGCGAAGACATGCAGGCCGCCGTGCTTCGCCGGCGTGGTTCGCCGGCGTGGCTCCGATTGTTGCAGCTGCGTCGGGGCAAAGCGGAGGGCGGCCGTACTTCCATGCCGGCGCTCGATCTGTATACAACGAACAAGACGGACACGCGTGAACACAGATCAATCAAGCTGAACTTCGACGACCCGTTGACAAGCTGACGTATGTCCTTCAGCTCGTAGAACCAACGCATTCAGGGACAGACAAAGCACCAGAGTTTGCTAGCCACAGCATATGAGGAAGAGTGTAGATCGAGTTTTAACTTGTGTTTCTTCATACAAGGAAGCCTAGCTAGCTAGAAACAGGGGGCGGCATTTCTTGATTCGATACCGCAACATGAAACAATCTTTTCACAATATAAGCTACTGCGAGAGCAAACACTAGACAGGGCTCAGGAGAGGTAACTATACACTGTCAATAGAATTATGTAGTGTGGCTTCTGGTTCAGCACTTCATCATATATGCTTCCCTCTAAAAAGAGTTGATCACGAAATCATGTAGGAGTAGTATAGAACCAGGAATTCAAAAATATAAGTGAACACACTTCTTATCAAAAATGATCTTCTAGAAATATAAAACTGAACCACAGGACATCTAGCTCTTCTAAAAAAATGAAACAGAACTGAAAGATCAAAGATGCAATGCTATTGGGATGGAAGAAACAGTCTAGCCGTATAGGTTATAAGAGGAACACTGCTATACTTAATTGTGCTTGACTTTCTACTCCGAATGACGTTGAAACTCCCGGATTATATATCCAGTGCTGACTGCTGAGTACGTCACGGCCGGGCTAAGCAGTAGATTCTTATTGCAACTCGTCAGATCACTAAGCCAGTGTCAGAATGTCTGACAAGTGAAACGACAGCGATATTCCAATAGCTTCTGAAGTTGCAAATTGTCATTTCCTGATTGGTAAGTATTCTTCTCGTAAAATCAGTAGCCGAAGCTATGATACGGACGGCGACTCTATCATCATGATAAAAGAGAAATAATTTATGGATTCATAGCAGAAGTCCATACTCTAAAAACTAGTCCTAACAGAAGCCATGAACAACTATAAAAATTCAAAAATAAGCCATGAACTGGGAACTCCAGATAACAGTGCTGCCGTAATCAACAAATTAATCAGTGACTCGAGGAAACACCAAGCTGATCTTGCATTCAACAGCTCTGTGCCTGTTTTAAGAGATGACCGATCGCATGTCGCAAGAGATGTGAAATCAGCGGCTACATCATGACACCACAGCAGCAGCAGCTGTCAAGGACAAGGAGCGACCGAGCGACACGCCGCCGCCGCCGGTGTGGCGACAGGCATAACGGCGAAGGCATGCAGACCATCATAATGCACGACACTTCATGCGTCCAATGTTTATGCTAGGATCAAAATCTCGTGAGGATAGTCAGCTGTCCCAAAGACCACGGACAAATTGGAACAACGCAATCATCGAGCATCGTGGTTGTATACTTGTAGACCACTACTCTCCTGATACCCTGAGCTCACCAGCTCGGCCATGTATCTCGCCGTTGGCCAGAGTCACAGCAGCAGCATAACGGAGCTAGGCTAGCCCACGACTGCACGAGACATAAAGCAGCAAGGAGATCGATCGGATCGCCTTGACGGGCACGACCCAGCAGAGGAGAAGAGAGCAATGAGCAGGGAGCAGCGAGCAGGGGCAGGGAAGGCTTACCCGTCCTCGTCCTCGTCGCCGGCGCTCAGAGACGACTCGCTGCCGTTGCCGCTTCCGTCTCCTCCTCCACGCCCACCCTCCGCGTCGGGATCTGCGCAACCAATCAAGCACGGACGAGGCCACTTAGAGATACCCACAGCCCCATGCCATCGAACGCGATGCCCGCGCGCGTGCATCGAGAGACAGAGAGGTCGGCGCCCTTCGTCTTACCGCCGTAGCGCGTCTCCCGCGGGGGCGGCCTCGTCCGACGCGCAGCGAGTTCGCCGTCCGACGACCCATGCGAGGCCGCGCCTCCGCCGCGGCTGGTGGCGGCGCGGCGGACCCGGACGTGGCCGTGCGCGTCGTCGTCGGAGGCGGGCGGCGGGAGCAGGAGCGGGCGCTTCCGGGCGGCCATTCCGGGGTCCTCGACCGCGCGGCGGCTTTCGCTGGGCGTTGGGGGGAGCGGGTGGTGGTTTCGCGGAGAGGGAGGAAGTGCGGCAGGGAGAGGAAGAGGAAGAGGAAGAGGAGGAGGGTCAGGGCAGGTCTGAGGGATGCATTTGTAGCGTGCGTGTGGCCTGACCGGATTTGACGATCGCGCGAGGGCCAGCGAAGAAGGGGCCAAGGAAGAAGCGGACGGCGCACGGGACTTGCTAGCCGGCGCGCGGCACACCTGCCGTCTTCGCCGAGATATGCGAGAGCCGTTTTTCTGAAATCGCGTAGCCGTAGTGTCCTCAACTCGTGTCGAGTACGGAGTAGTTTGGTACTACTCCACTTTGATGTAGGGTTGAGAACTTGAGATGAAGTAAAGGTGTAGTTCGAGTTTATTTGAACGGTAAGAACGGTAATCCATCACAAGGTGCATCACCGGGACATTTTCGTTAAGAACTTTTTAAGAATTTCGTTGCAAAGTATTTAAGGTCATTTGAGAGTTGATATCATTTTTCTACTCCCTCCGTCCCAAAAAATTGTCTAAACTTTGCTGGATTTAAATTTACCTAGACAGTAAATAGCATCTAGATACATTTAAATTTTAACGAACTTTAGATAAGTTAGATGATTTGAGAATTGAGATAATGTTGATATGTCTAATCAGGAATTGGAAGTGCTAGTGGCTAGTTGGCCCAGTTGTCTCTTAGTGGTGGGCTAACTAGGGTTAGGGTTTACAAACGTGATATTGGCCAATATCTTAAGAGCGGCGAATCTGGCATGCATATCTAATCCATTGGTATCATGCTTTACAATCCGTGTTGACTTATTTCATTATGTTTCGTCATTTCATCATGTTTCGTAATAACCATACAGATTGAAACAGAAAAAGACGGGATGAAAGAGTGCAAACTACCAAATACATCATCATCAGTACAGTGGATAGACTTGTTCGGAACAGATTGTCCGCAAGGAGCGTTTCTAAAGATTACTTCTAGATCCTTGACCGTACCAAATACATCATCACCAGTACGGTGGATAGGCTTGTTCCGGTGATCCGTCTCACCTTTGAAATGCTTGCCTTTCCTTCTTGCGACATGATTCTTCGAAAGAAATCGACGATGCTCAAGGTACACAACCTTCTTACATTTAATCAAATATACACTTTCAGTATCAGCTAAAGAGTGCATGCATGCATTGTATCACTTGTTTACAACGACGAACTGTAGCAACGGTGCATACGAGGGAAGAACACTTTATTATCTTGATATTAATGTGAGAGATCATCTTATAATGCTACCGTCGCGATCTAAGCAAGATAAGATGCATAAAGGATTAACATCACATGCAATTCATAATGTGATATGATATGGCCATTTAGTCTTTGCGCCTTTGATCTTCATCTCCAAAGCACGGACATGATCTCCATCATCAACAGACATGATCTCCATCATCGTCGGCGTAGCGCCAAGGTCCATGGCGCCGTCTTCATGGTTGTTCACCACAAGTAGCAACTATTACAACTACTTTGAAATAATACTACTATATGAAATATAAAGACAACCATAAGGCTCCTGCCGGTTGCCACAATACAATAATGATCATCTCATACATATTCATCATCACATCATGACCATATCACATCACCAAACCCGGCAAAAATAAGTTAGACGCCTCTAATTTGGTTTGCATATTTTACGTGGTTTAGGGTTTTCGAGTAAGATCCAATCTACCTATGAACATGAACCACAACGGTGATACTAGTCTTGTCAATAGAAAGAGTAGATTGAATCTTCACTATGGTGAGAGAGACAGACACCTGCAAAGCCACTTATGCAATACAAGTTGCATGTCGAGCGTGGAGCAAATCTCATGAACGCGGTCATGTAAAGTTAGCCCGAGCCGTTTCATCCCACCATCCCGCAAGATGCAAAGTACACTAACTAAAGACAACAAAAGCATCAACGCCCACAAAACCATTGTGTTCTACTCGTGCAACCAATCAATGCATAGATACGGCTCTGATACCACTGATGGGATTCGTAGCATAGAAAACAAAAAAATTCCTACGGCAAGAACGAATAACAAGCCAAGATCCAATCTAGAAGATGGTAGCAACGAGAAGATCATGAGACTAACCCTCGAAGATTTCCAAAGCCTACGAGATTTAGATCTCGTTGTTGCTGTAGTCGATCACTTGCCGCTTTCAAAAGCGCGTAGAAGATCTTGACGGTGCCACAGTCGGGCAGCACCTCCGTACTCGGTCACACGTTCGGTGTTGATGACGATGTCCTTCTCCCCATTCCAGCGGGCAGCGGATGTAGTAGATCCTCCTCGGAATCCCGCCAGCCCGACGGCGTGGTGACGGTGGTGGTGGAGATCTCCGGCAGGGCTTCGCCGTAAGCGTTGCGGGAGAAGAAAGAGGAGGGAGTAGCTAGGGTTTGGGGAGAGGGGGCAGCCAGGGCGCCCGCCTTGGTGCCTCTTGATGGTGTGGCCAATGTGGTGGCCGGCCCCTGATACGTCTCCAACGTATCCATAATTTCTTATGTTCCATGCTAGTTTTATGACATTACCTACATGTTTTGTTCACACTTTATATCGTTTTGATGCATTTTCTGGAACTAACCTATTAACGAGATGCCGAAGTGTCAGTTCCTGTTTTCTGCTGTTTTTGGTTTCAGAAATCCTAGTAAGGAAATATTCTCGGAATTGGACGAAATCAAGGCCCACGACCTTATATTTCCATGAAGCTTCCAGAACACCGGAGAGGCACCAGAGGGGAGGCCCAGGGCCCCCACACATGGTGGCGGCGCGGCCAGAGGGGAGGGCGCGCCCCCCTGGTGTGTGGGTCCCCCAGATCCCTTCCGACTCCGTTTCTTCGCCTATATAAGTCGTCGTGACCTAAATCTTCGAGACCGATAAGCCACGATACGGAAAACCTTCCAGAGCCGCCGCTATCGTGAAGCCAAGATTCGGGGGACAGAAGTCTCTGTTCCGGCACGCCGCCGGGACGGGGAAGTGCCCCCGGAAGGCATCTCCACCGCCATCTTCACCGCCATCGCTGTCTCCATGATGAGGAGGGAGTAATTCTCCCCGAGGCTGAGGGCTCTACCGTAGCTATGTGGTTCATCTCTCTCTTTGTGATCTAGTTGAATATCATCTATGTGTTACTCTGGTGATGTTATTAAAGTAGTCTATTCCTCCTCCATGATGTAATGTTGACAGTGTGTGCATCATGAAGTACTTGGTATAGGTTATGATTGTGATCTCTTGTAGATTATGAAGTTAACTATTACTATGATAGTATTGATGTGATCTATTCCCCCTTTCATAGCTGATGTTGACAGTGTGCATGCTATGTTAGTACTCGGTATAATTGCGTTGGTCTATCATGCACTCTAAGGTTATTTAAATATGAACATCGAATGTTGTGGAGCTTGTTAACTCCAGCATTGAGGTGCTCTTGTAGCCCTACACAATGAATGGTGTTTGTCATCCAACAAGAGAGTGTAGAGAAAGTAGTATTTGTTTATTCAGTTATGTGATCAATGTTGAGAGTGTCCACTAGTGAAAGTATGATCCCTAGGCCTTGTTTCCAAACATCGAATCTCCGTTTATTTACTGTTCTGTTGCATGTTTACTCGCTGCCATATTTTATTCAGATTGCTATTACCACTCATATACATCCATACTACTTGTATTTCACTATCTCTTCGCCGAACTAGTGCACCTATACATCTGACAAGTGTATTAGGTGTGTTGGGGACACAAGAGACTTCTTGTATCGTGATTGCAGGGTTGCTTGAGAGGGATATCTTTGACCTCTACCTCCCTGAGTTCGATAAACCTTGGGTGATTCACTTAAGGGAAACTTGCTGCTGTTCTACAAACCTCTGCTCTTGGAGGCCCAACACTGTCTACGGGAATAGAAGCGTGCGTAGACATCAGCCCCCTCCCTCTCTCCCTCATTATATAGGTGGAACCCCAAGGGTTAGCCCTAGAATCCGAATAAGAGTCCAACTCCTAAACCTTCCAAAGGGCCAAACCTAGGGGGAGTGGGACTCCCCCCTTTCCTTCTTACTTGGCCGGCCAAGGAGGTGGAGTCCACCATGGACTCCACCCTCCTACTTGGTTGGCAAGTTAGGGTTGGCGGAGTCTCGACCGGGACTCCACCTTCCATAGTGATTTCTTCCGGAAGGTTCTAGAACATTCTAGCGCCTTCCATAAATGCACCGGATCATCTCCAAACTTGGAAAGTGACTTCCTATATATGAATCTTATTCTCCGGACCATTCCGGAACTCCTCGTGATGTCATGGATCCCATCCGAGACTCCGAACAAAATTCGAACTCCATTCCATATTCCATATCTACTTAAAACGACATCAAACCTTAAGTGTGTCACCCTACGGTTCGTGAACTATGCAGACATGGTTGAGACTTCTCTCCGACCAATAACCAATAGCGGGATCTGGAGATCCATAATGGCTCCCACATATTCAACGATAACTTAGTGATCGATTGGACCATTTACATACGATACCGATTCCCTTTGTCACGTGAGACTCTACTTGTCCGAGGTTCGATCATCGGTATCACGATATCTTGTTCAACCTCGTCAAATCTTTACTCGTACCGTGGCATATCATCTCTTGTGAACCAGTCACATGCTTGCAAGCTAATCAGACGACATTCCACCGAGAGGGCCCAGAGTATATCTATCCGTCATCGGGAAGGACAAATCCCACTCTCGATCCATATGCCTCAACTCACACTTTCCGAATACTTAATCCCATCTTTATAACCACTCATTTATGTAGTGGCGTTTGATGTAATCAAAGTACCCTTCCGGTATAAGTGATTTACATGATCTCATGGTCGAAGGACTAGATAACTATGTATCGGAAGCTTATAGAAAATTGAACTTAATGACGTGATCTTATGCTACGCTTATTTGGGTGTATGTCCATTATATCATTCATTCAATGACATAACCTTATTATTAATAAGATCCAATGTTCATGATCACGAAACCATGATCATCTATTAACCAACAAGCTAGTTATTCAAGAGGCTTACTAGGGACTCCTTGTTGTTTACATAACACACATGTATCAATGTTTCGGTTAAAACAATTATAGCATGGTATGCAAACATTTATCATAAACACAAACATATATTATAATAACCATTTTATTATTGCCTCTTGGGCATATCTCCAACATATTGTAGAAGAGAGTAGCGAAGAGGAGGGTGGAGATACAGATCATCGCCTCAATGGATCAGCTGGGGAGTCCTTCACAGTAAGCTCTCCATGGTAACCATCTTAAGGCCGGTGGGCGAAACTGTGTTAGTAACTCGGGTGATACGTCTCCGACGTATCGATAATTTCTTATGTTCCATGCCACATTATTGATGATATCTACATGTTTTATGCACACTTTATGTCATTATTATGCGTTTTCCGGAACTAACCTATTGACGAGATGCCGAAGTGCCAGTTCCTGTTTTCTGCTATTTTTGGTTTCAGAAATCCTAGTAAGGAAATATTCTCGGAATTGGACGAAATCAACGCCCAGCATCTTAGAATCCCCGGGAGCTTCCAGAACACCCGAGAGCCGCCAGAGAGGGGCCACAGGGGGCCCACACATGGTGGCGGCGCGGCCCAGGAGGGGGGGCGCCGCCCTAGTGTCTGGTGGCCCCAGACCCCCTCCGAGGCTGCCCTTCCGCCTACTTAAGGTCTCCGTCGCGAAAACCCTACCACGTTCGACGAAACCAGAGAAAACCTTCCAGAGCCGCCGCCATCGCGAAGCCAAGATCTGGGGGACAGGAGTCTCTGTTCCGGCACGCCGCCGGGACGGGGAAGTGCCCCCGGAAGGCTTCTCCATCGACACCACCGCCATCTTCATCAACACTGCTATCTCCCATGAGGAGGGAGTAGTTCTCCATCGAGGCTCGGGGCTGTACCGGTAGCTATGTGATTCATCTCTCTCCTATGTACTTCAATACAATAATCTCATGAGCTGCCTTACATGATTGAGATTCATATGATGATGCTTGTAATCTAGATGTCATTATGCTAGTCAAGTGGGTTTTACTTATGTGATCTCCGGAGACTCCTTGTCCCACGTGTGTAAAGGTAACAGTGTGTGCACCGTGTGGGTCTCTTAGGCTATATTTCACAGAATACTTATTCACTGTTATTAATGGCATAGTGAAGTGCTTATTTATATCTCTTTATGATTGCAATGTGTTTTGTATCACAATTTATCTGTGTGCTACTCTAGTGATGTTATTAAAGTAGTTTATTCCTCCTGCACGGTGTAATGGTGACAGTGTGTGCATCGTGTAGTACTTGGCGTAGGCTATGATTGTGATCTCTTGTAGATTATGAAGTTAACTATTGCTATGATAGTATTGATGCGATCTATTCCTCCTTTCGTAGTGTGAAGGTTACAGTGTGCATGCTATGTTAGTACTTGGTTTGGTTATGTTGATCTGTTATGCACTCTAAGGTTATTTAAATATGAACATTGAATATTGTGGAGCTTGTTAACTCCGGCATTGAGGGTTCGTGTAATCCTACACAGTTAGTGGTGTTCATCATCCAACAAGAGGGTGTAAAGTCTAGCATCTATCTATTTATTCTGTTATGTGATCAATGTTGAGAGTGTCCACTAGTGAAAGTATGATCCCTAGGCCTTGTTCCTAAATACTGCTATCGCTGCTTGTTTACTGTTTTACTGCATCTTTACTTCCTGCAATATTACTACCATCATCTGCACGCCTTGACAAGCACTTTTACGCGCCGTTACTACTGCTCATATTCATTCATACCACTTGTATTTCACTATCTCTTCGCCGAACTAGTGCACCTATTAGGTGTGTTGGGGACACAAGAGACTTCTTGCTTTGTGGTTGCAGGGTTGCATGAGAGGGATATCTTTGACCTCTTCCTCCCTGAGTTCGATAAACCTTGGGTGATCCACTTAAGGGAAAACTGCTGCTGTTCTACAAACCTCTGCTCTTGGAGGCCCAACACTGTCTACAAGAATAGAAGCACCCGTAGACATCAAGCACTTTTCTGGCGCCGTTGCCGGGGAGGAAAGGTAAACGACACTCACACACCGGCAACCCCGGAAACTAGCTATTTTCTGGCGCCGTTGCCGGGGAGGAAAGGTAAAAGGCACTCATACTCCGGTCCCAGGTAAAGTACTTTTCTGTTGCCGTTGTGTGTATGCTTGAAGCTATTTCCTTTAGATCCTGCAATTGCATCTTTTTGTTTCTTGTTTACACTAGTTTGGCATAATGGACAACAATGAGCTTCTTATTCTATTTCCTGATTTAAGACATGGATGGTTTGATGCGAAAATTAAAAAACCTATGGAACCTTATTTGCATGCTGGTAGTAATATTAGTATGAACGCTTTGAACACCATTGTTGATAACGATATAGAAAGTTCTAAGCTTGGGGAAGCTGGCTTTGATGAACATGATATTTTTAGTCCCCCAAGTATTGAGGAGAAAATTTTCTTTGATGATACTTTGCCTCCCATATATGATGATTATAATAATATTGGTCTTTTAGTACCGCCTGTTATGGAGGATAAATTTGATTATGATCACAATATGCCTCCTATATTTGATGATGAGAATAATAATGATAGCTACTTTGTTGAATTTGCTCCCACTACAACTAATAAAATTGATTATGCCTATGTGGAGAGTAATAATTTTATGCATGAGACTCATGATAAGAATGCTTTATGTGATAGTTATATTGTTGAGTTTGCTCATGATGCCACTTGATATTATTATGAGAGAGAAAAATATGGTTGTAGAAATTTTCATGTTACTAAAATGCCTCTCTACATGCTGAAATTTTTGAAGCTACACTTGTTCTATCTTCCTATGCTTGTTACTTTGCTCTTCATGAACTTGTTTATTTACAAGATTCCTTTTCATAGGAAGCATGTTAGGCTTAAATTTGTTTTGAATTTGCCTCTTGATGCTCTCTTTTGCTTCAACTACTATTTCTTGCGAGTGCATCATTAAAACTGTTGAGCCCATCTTAATGGCTATAAAGAAAGAACTTCTTGGGAGATAACCCATGTGTTTATTTTGTTACAGTACTTTTATTTTTTATTTGAGTCTTGAAAGTTGTTAATACTGTAGCAACCTCTCCTTATCTTATTTTATTGCATTGTTGTGCCAAGTAAAGTCTTTGATAGAAAGGTTGATACTAGATTTGGATTACTGCGCAGAAACAGATTTCTTGCTGTCACGAATTTCGACCTGCCTCTCTGTAGGTAACTCAGAAAAATCTGCCAATTTACGTGCTTGATCCTCAGATATGTACGCAACTTTCATTCAATTTGGGAATTTTCATATGAGCAAGTCTGGTGCCACTGTAAAATTCGTCTTTACGGACTGTTCTGTTTTGACAGATTCTGCCTTTTATTTCACATTGCCTCTTTTGCTGTGTTGGATGGATTTCTTTGTTCCATTAACGTCCAGTAGATTTGGGCAATGTCCAGAAGTGTTAAGAATGATTGTGTCACCTCTGAACATGTGAATTTTTATTATGCACTAACCCTCTAATGAGTTTGTTTCGAGTTTGGTGTGGAGGAAGTTTTCAAGGGTCAAGAGAGGAGGATGATATACTACGATCAAGGAGAGTGAAAGCTCTAAGCTTGGGGATGCCCCGGTGGTTCATCCCTGCATATTTCAAGAAGACTCAAGCATCTAAGCTTGGGGATGCCCAAGGCATCCCCTTCTTCATCGACAACATTATCAGGTTCCTCCCCTGAAACTATATTTTTATTCCATCACATCTTATGTACTTTACTTGGAGCGTCTGTGTGCTTTTATTTTTGTTTTGTTATTTTCATTCTCTGAATAAAATGCTTGTGTGGGAGAGAGACACGCTCCGCTGGTTCATATGAACACATGTGTTCTTAGCTTTTAATGTTCATGGCGAAGGTTGAAACTGCTTCGTAAATTGTTATATGGTTGGAATCGGGAAATGCTACATGTAGTAATTCTAAAATGTCTTGAATAATTTGATACTTGGCAATTGTTGTGCTCATGTTTAAGCTCTTGCATCATATACTTTGCACCCATTAATGAATAAATACATAGATCTTGCTAAAATTTGGTTTGCATATTGGTCTCTCTAAAGTCTAGATAATTTCTAGTATTGAGTTTTGAACAACAAGGAAGACGGTGTAGAGTCTTATAATGTTTACAATATGTCTTTTATGTGAGTTTTGCTACACCGGTTCATCCTTGTGTTTGTTTCAAATAACCTTGCTAGCCTAAACCTTGTATCGAGAGGGAATACTTCTCATGCATCCAAAATCCTTGAGCCAACCACTATGCCATTTGTGTCCACCATACCTACCTACTACATGGTATTTCTCCGCCATTCCAAAGTAAATTGCTTGAGTGCTACCTTTAAATTTCCATCATTCGCCTTTGCAATATATAGCTCATGGGACAAATAGCTTAAAAACTATTGTGGTATTGAATATGTACTTATGCACTTTATCTCTTATTAAGTTGTTTGTTGTGCGATAACCATGTTCCTGGGGACGCCATCAACTACTCTTTGTTGAATATCATGTGAGTTGCTATGCATGTCTGTCTTGTCTGAAGTAAGGGAGATTTACCACTCATTTAATGGTTAGAGCATGCATATTGTTAGAGAAGAACATTGGGCCGCTAACTAAAGCCATGAATCATGGTGGAAGTTTCAGTTTTGGACATATATCCTCAATCTCATATGAGAACATTAATTGTTGCTACATGCTTATGCATTAAAGAGGAGTCCATTATCTGTTGTCTATGTTGTCCCGGTATGGATGTCTAAGTTGAGAATAATTAAAAGCGAGAAATCTAATGCGAACTTTCTCCTTAGACCTTTGTACAGGCGGCATAGAGGTACCCCTTTGTGACACTTGGTTAAAACATGTGTATTGCGATGATAATCCTGGTGATCCAAGCTAATTAGGACAAGGTGCGGGCACTATTAGTATACTATGCATGAGGCTTGCAACTTGTAAGATATAATTTACATGATACATGTGCTTTATTACTACCGTTGACAAAATTGTTTCATGTTTTCAAAATAAAAGCTCTAGCACAAATATAGCAATCGATGCTTTCCTCTTTGAAGGACCATTCTTTTACTTTTATGTTGAGTCAGTTCACCTATTTCTCTCCACCTCAAGAAGCAAACACTTGTGTGAACTGTGCATTGATTTCTACATACTTGCATATTGCACTTGTTATATTACTTTACATTGACAATATCCATGAGATATACATGTTACAAGTTGAAAGCAACCGCTGAAACTTAATCTTCCTTTGTGTTGCTTCAATACCTTTACTTTGATTTATTGCTTTATGAGTTAACTCTTATGCAAGACTTATTGATGCTTCTCTTGAAGTACTATTCATGAAAAGTCTTTACTTTATGATTCATTTGTTTACTCATGTCATTACCATTGTTTTGATCGCTGCATTCATTACATATGCTTATAATAGTATGATCAAGGTTATGATGGCATGTCACTCCAGAAATTATCTTTGTTATCGTTTACCTGCTCGGGACGAGCAGGAACTACTTTGGGGATGCTGATACGTCTCAGACGTATCGATAATTTCTTATGTTCCATGCCACATTATTGATGATATCTACATGTTTTATGCACACTTTATGTCATTATTATGCGTTTTCCGGAACTAACCTATTGACGAGATGCCGAAGTGCCAGTTCCTGTTTTCTGCTGTTTTTGGTTTCAGAAATCCTAGTAAGGAAATATTCTCGGAATTGGACGAAATCAACGCCCAGCATCTTAGAATCCCCGGGAGCTTCCAGAACACCCGAGAGCCGCCAGAGAGGGGCCACAGGGGGCCCACACATGGTGGTGGTGCGGCCCAGGAGGGGGGCGCGCCGCCCTAGTGTATGGTGGCCCCAGACCCCCTCCGAGGCTGCCCTTCCGCCTACTTAAGGTCTCCGTCGCGAAAACCCTACCACGTTCGACGAAACCAGAGAAAACCTTCCAGAGCCGCCGCCATCGCGAAGCCAAGATCTGGGGGACAGGAGTCTCTGTTCCGGCACGCCGCCGGGACGGGGAAGTGCCCCCGGAAGGCTTCTCCATCGACACCACCGCCATCTTCATCAACGCTGCTATCTCCCATGAGGAGGGAGTAGTTCTCCATCGAGGCTCGGGGCTGTACCGGTAGCTATGTGGTTCATCTCTCTCCTATGTACTTCAATACAATAATCTCATGAGCTGCCTTACATGATTGAGATTCATATGATGATGCTTGTAATCTAGATGTCATTATGCTAGTCAAGTGGGTTTTACTTATGTGATCTCCGGAGACTCCTTGTCCCACGTGTGTAAAGGTGACAGTGTGTGCACCGTGTGAGTCTCTTAGGCTATATTTCACAGAATACTTATTCACTGTTATGAATGGCATAGTGAAGTGCTTATTTATATCTCTTTATGATTGCAATGTGTTTTGTATCACAATTTATCTGTGTGCTACTCTAGTGATGTTATTAAAGTAGTTTATTCCTCCTGCACGGTGTAATGGTGACAGTGTGTGCATCGTGTAGTACTTGGCGTAGGCTATGATTGTGATCTCTTGTAGATTATGAAGTTAACTATTGCTATGATAGTATTGATGTGATCTATTCCTCCTTTCGTAGTGTGAAGGTGACAGTGTGCATGCTATGTTAGTACTTGGTTTGGTTATGTTGATCTGTTATGCACTCTAAGGTTATTTAAATATGAACATTGAATATTGTGGAGCTTGTTAACTCCGGCATTGAGGGTTCGTGTAATCCTACACAGTTAGTGGTGTTCATCATCCAACAAGAGGGTGTAGAGTCTAGCATCTATCTATTTATTCTATTATGTGATCAATGTTGAGAGTGTCCACTAGTGAAAGTATGATCCCTAGGCCTTGTTCCTAAATACTGCTATCGCTGCTATCGCTGCTTGTTTACTGTTTTACTGCATCTTTACTTCCTGCAATATTACTACCATCATCTGCACGCCAGCAAACACTTTTCTGGCGCCGTTACTACTGCTCATATTCATTCATACCACTTGTATTTCACTATCTCTTCGCCGAACTAGTGCACCTATTAGGTGTGTTGGGGACACAAGAGACTTCTTGCTTTGTGGTTGCAGGGTTGCATGAGAGGGATATCTTTGACCTCTTCCTCCCTGAGTTCGATAAACCTTGGGTGATCCACTTAAGGGAAAACTGCCGCTGTTCTACAAACCTCTGCTCTTGGAGGCCCAACACTGTCTACAAGAATAGAAGCACCCGTAGACATCATCGGGTGAGTTCACCTTTGGAATAAGCACCAAGATTGTGTAATAAAATCCGAAGGACAATCTTTTCCCACCAAAAATGTCTCATGGCCTGACAAACTTCCCATTCTAGGCGCTGGTAGAATAAGGCCAGTAGCCCATCCGGCCTTGACGCCTTTGTTTGACCCATCTGAAATGATCTCCTTGTCTGAAACTGATGTCGTAACGGCTATGTTCATTTCATCTGTAACAAATTCGTTGATCAACTGAAGAATATTGTTCATATCAGTCGACCCATCAGAAATGAGGAGGGATTGGTAGAAGGAATGTTCATTCCTCTTACCCTCGTCGGTATTGCGCATACTCACATCTTGACATCATAAACCTCACTTTGTATTCTTTCTCTTACTATGAGTGGCTCTATTTTGAAATATCTCGTGTTGCGGTCACCTGCCTTGAGCAACTCTTGTCGGGATCTTTGTCGTAAACTAGTGAGACTTGATCAAGGCTATACTAACAAGTACATGTGTGTATGTCAAATAATATATATTCATTTTAGGTCCATATGCCTGATCTAAGGACAAGTACGGCCTTAGCTATAGGTTTGGCAATGGTGCCGACATGATTAGATCAAGAAGGAGAAATCTGAAGTGGCTAGTCAGAAGATACAAGCCACGAATCCCTTACTGTGACGTCTGCACCATCGGACAGCGGGGGGGGGGGGGGGGGGGGGGACGAGACAACCGATGGTGTGCATGGCCTTTGTGGGCACATGCCCCTCCTTTGGCTCGTGAATCGTGATCTCCAGCTTTGTCTGGTATTTGTCGCAATGCAAACAATCGAGGCTGGACTTTCCCTAAATTAGTCGTGCCCGGAAACTTATCAAAATGAAATAACTCTCAAACGATTCTATCCTTGCGTCGAGATCTTTAAATCCTGATCCCATGTTGATAGGTTTTGACGAGTTTTTTTTCACGCTTCCAAAACTAGTATACTTGTGCTTATTAGTACTTTGGGTTTATTGTTTTTGTACTTTGGAGTTTTGGTATACTTAGTATTTTAGTATTTAGTACACTTGTACTTCGTAATTTTCGATCAGTGTACTTTGTACTTTTGTTTTAGTACATTTTCAGTATACTGATACTTCATAGTATAATTGTGCATTGTACTTCGGTTACTATAGATAACTCCATATTTCATGGATATTATATCTACATTTATATGATAGAGTTACTTGAATGCATCCTTCTAATTCTTCCATACAAAGTAAGAAAATATGGTGTTGATATGTATACAATCTATCAAGACTTTTGTCAGTATTACCTTTATAAACCTAACCCCTGTTAGCCCAATACTATCAAGTTAGAGATTACCGGGCCAATATCTAGCTACCAGAAAATCGAGCTCCATTGCTAGACAATAGCAACGCTACCCCAAACCCACTAGAAAATGGTCTCAAATCACCTCCAAAACCTTTTTTTCGAAAATTCCATCAATCTATTTATAGTTATCAAAAGTAGTACAATAAATCTAAAAATATTTAAAAAAAGGCCTTTGAATCACCTAGAGAAGATTACAAGTACCCGAGCGAACCAAAGGCGTGTCAGTAACCTCGCCCCTCTTTCATTCGATCCTGGAAAAACTTGTCGTAGTAGACATACGGGAAATGGTCGTGTTACGACCCCAAATGACAAACGCAAGACAACAACAAGTGTCTCCAATGATAAGAACCATGACTTGGAAGAGATAGACCTGCAACCACACCAACAACCACAAAAACCGACCCGATCCCAATCCACGCGTCCTCCGCTAGTGTTGGGCGCACCAACGGAGCGAAGATAGATAGGGGAGGATAATCTAACTTCAAGATATAGTCGTCGCCTCACAATCCCGAAAAAAAAACACTAGAACTTTGAATGGATCGTAGCAAACAAGAGGGGGGTGAATGGTTGCTACGTCAAGTTTTAATCTTTTTCAATTTTAGTGCAACGGAAGATAAAGGTGATTGCTTTAGTGGTGTTGGTGATCCTACAATGATCCTAGAACGAATGCAACAAGCAAAGGAACAATCACAAGATAGTAAGAGTAAGGAGCGGGACAACCGGAGGGTGCGGAGACGAGGCGAGGTTTGTTTTCCGCAGTTCCTCCCACAAAAGGGAGTACGTCTGCGTTGAGGAGGTGCTAGCCTCACACAAGAGGCTAGACGGCCACACCACGAAGGAAGGCCTCACCTTCTTCCTCGAGAGAGCTCCACAAAGGTGCTCCCCCTTCTCCACTAAGGCACCGGTCGAGGCGGTGATTCCTTCACAAGGTTGGGGCGAGTGATGGCGTGTATTTCACACGTTCGTTGGGCAACCCCAAGAGGAAGGTATGATGCGTACAGCAGCAAGTTTTCCCTCAGAAAGAAACCAAGGTTTATCGAACCAGGAGGAGCCAAGAAGCACGTTGAAGGTTGATGGCGGCGGGATGTAGTGCGGCGCAACACCAGGGATTCCGGCGCCAACGTGGAACCTGCACAACACAACCAAAGTACTTTGCCCCAACGAAACAGTGAGGTTGTCAATCTCACCGGCTTGCTGTAACAAAGAGTTAACCGTATTGTGTGGAAGATGATTGTTTGCAGAAAACAGTAGAAACGATTGCAGTAGATTGTATTTCAGTAAAGAGAATTGGACCGGGGTCCACAGTTCACTAGAGGTGTCTCTCCCATAAGACGAACAGCATGTTGGGTGAACAAATTACAGTTGGGCAATTGACAAATAAAGAGGGCATGACCATGCACATACATATTATGATGAGTATTGTGAGATTTAATTGGGCATTACGACAAAGTACATAGACCGTCATCCAACTGCATCTATGCCTAAAAAGTCCACCTTCAGGTTATCATCCGAACCCCCTCCAGTATTAAGTTGCAAACAACAGACAATTGCATTAAGTATGGTGCGTAATGTAACTAGTGACTACATCCTTGAACATAGCACTAATGTTTTATCCCTAGTGGCAACAAAGCACAACACAACCTTAGAACTTTTCTGTCACTGTCCAGTGTCAATGCAGGCATGAACCCACATCGAGCATAAGTACTCCCTCTTGGAGTTACAAGCATCTACTTGGCCAGAGCATCTACTAGTAATGGAGAGCATGCAAGATCATAAACAACACATAAGCATAACTTTGATAATCAACATAACAAGTATTCTCTATTCATCGGATCCCAACAAACGCAACATATAGAATTACAGATAGATGATCTTGATCATGTTAGGCAGCTCACAAGATCCGACAATGATAGCACAATGGGGAGAAGACAACCATCTAGCTACCGCTATGGACCCATAGTCCAGGGGTAGACTACTCACACATCACACCGGAGGCGACCATGGCGGCGTAGAGTCCTCCCGGGAGATGATTCCCCTCTCCGGCAGGGTGCGGAGGCGATCTCTGGATCCCCGAGATGGGATCGGCGGCGGCGGCGTCTCGGAAGGTTTTCCGTATCATGGTTCTCGTGCGGGGTTTCGTCACGGAGACTTTTTATAGGCGGAAGGGCAGGTCAAGAGGCGGCACGGGGCCCCACACCCACAGGGCCGCGCGGCCAAGGGGGCCGCGCCGCCTAGGGTGTGGCCCCTCCGTGGCCCCTCTTCGTCTCTCCTTCGGACTTACGGAAGCTTCGTGAGAAAATAGGCCCCTGGGCTTTGATTTCGTCCAATTCCGAGAATATTTCCTTACTAGGATTTCTGAAACCAAAAACAGCAGAAATGACGACATGGCACTTCGGCATCTTGTTAATAGGTTAGTTCCGGAAAATGCACGAATATGACATAAAGTGTGCATAAAACATGTAGATAACATCAATAATGTGGCATGGAACATAAGAAATTATCGATACGTCGGAGACGTATCAGCATCCCCAAGCTTAGTTCTGCTCGTCCCGAAGCGAGTAAAACGATAACACGAGATAATTTACGGAGTGACATGCCATCATAATCTTGATCATACTATTTGTAAAGCATATGTAGTGAATGCAGCGATCAAAACAATGTATATGACATGAGTAAACAAGTGAATCATATAGCAAAGACTTTTCATGAATGGCACTTCAAGACAAGCATCAATAAGTCTTGCATAAGAGTTAACTCATAAAGCAATAATTCAAAGTAAAGATATTGAAGCAACACAAAAGAAGATTAAGTTTCAGCGGTTGCTTTCAACTTGTAACATGTATATCTCATGGATATTGTCAACATAGAGTAATATAATAAGTGCAATAAGCAAATATGTAGGAATCAATGCACAATTCACACAAGTGTTTGCTTCTTGAGGTGGAGAGAAATAGGTGGAACTGACTCAACATTGAAAGTAAAAGAATGGTCCTCCATAGAGGAAAAGCATCGATTGCTATATTTGTGCTAGAGCTTTGATTTTGAAAACATGAAACAATTTTGTCAACGGTAGTAATAAAGCATATGCATCATGTAAATTATATCTTATAAGTTGCAAGCCTCATGCATAGCGTACTAATAGTGTCCGCACCTTGTCCTAATTAGCTTGGACTACCGGGTCATCACAATGCATTGTTTTTACCAAGTGTCACAAAGGGGTACCTCTATGCACTTTGTACAAAGGTCTAAGGAGAAAGCTCGCATTGGATTTCTCGCTATTGATTATTCTTCAACTTAGACATCCATACCGGGACAACATAGACAACAGATAATGGACTCCTCTTTTATGCATAAGCATATAACAACAATTAATAATTTTCTCATTTGAGATTTGAGGATTGTTGTCCAAAACTGAAACTTCCACCATGGATCATGGCTTTAGTTAGCGGCCCAATGTTCTTCTCTAACATATGCATGCTTAACCATATGGTGGTAGATCTCTCTTACTTCAGACAAGATGAACATGCATAGCAACTCACATGAAATTCAACAATGAAAAGTTGATGGCGTCCCCAGTGAACATGGTTATCGCACAACAAGCAACTTAATAAGAGATAAAGTGCATAATCACATATTCAATACCACAATAGTTTTTAAGCTATTTGTCCCATGAGCTATATATTGCAAAGGTGAATGATGGAATTTTAAAGGTAGCACTCAAGCAATTTACTTTGGAATGGCGGAAAATACCATGTAGTATAGGTAGGTATGGTGGACACAAATGGCATAGTGGTTGGCTCAAGTATTTTGGATGCATGAGAAGTATTCCCTCTCGATACAAGGTTTAGGCTAGCAAGGCTTATTTGAAACAAACACAAGGATGAACCGGTGCAGCAAAACTCACATAAAAGACATATCGAAAACATTATAAGACTCTACACCGTCTTCCTTGTTGTTCAAACTCAATACTAGAAATTATCTAGACCTTAGAGAAACCAAATATGCAAACCAAATTTTAGCATGCTCTATGTATTTCTTCATTAATGGGTGCAAAGCATATGATGCAAGAGCTTAAACATGAGCACAACAATTGCCAAGTATCACATTACCCAAGACATTTATAGCAATTACTACATGTATCATTTTCCAATTCCAACCATATAACAATTTAACGAAGGAGAAACTTCGCCATGAATACTATGAGTAGAAACCAAGGACATACTTGTCCATATGCTACAGCGGAGCGTGTCTCTCTCCCATAAAGTGAATGCTAGGATCCATTTTATTCAAATAAAACAAAAAACAAAAACAAACCGACGCTCCAAGCAAAAGCACATAAGATGTGATGGAATAAAAATATAGTTTCAGGGGAGGAACCTGATAATGTTGTCGATGAAGAAGGGGATGCCTTGGGCATCCCCAAGCTTAGACGCTTGAGTCTTCTTGATATATGCAGGGGTGAACCACCGGGTGCATCCCCAAGCTTAGAGCTTTCACTCTCCTTGATCATGTTGCATCATACTCCTCTCTTGATCCTTGAAAACTTCCTCCACACCAAACTCGAAACAACTCATTAGAGGGTTAGTGCACAATATAAATTGACATATTCAGAGGTGACACAATCATTCTTAACACTTCTGGACATTGCATAATGCTACTGGACATTAATGGATCAAAGAAATTCATCCAACATAGCGAAAGAGGCAATGCGAAATAAAAGGCAGAATCTGTCAAAACAGAACAGTTCGTATTGACGAATTTTAAAATGGCACCAGACTTGCTCAAATGAAAATGCTCAAATTGAATGAAAGTTGCGTACATATCTGAGGATCATGCACGTAAATTGGCTTAATTTTCTGAGCTACCTACAGGGAGGTGGACTCAGATTCGTGACAGCGAAGAAATCTGGAACTGTGCAGTAATCCAAATCTAGTACTTACTTTTCTATCAACGGCTTAACTTGGCACAACAAAACACAAAACTAAGATAAGGAGAGGTTGCTACAGTAGTAAACAACTTCCAAGACACAAAATAAAAACAAAGTACTGTAGGTAAAAACATGGGTTGTCTCCCATAAGCGCTTTTCTTTAACGCCTTTCAGCTAGGCGCAGAAAGTGTGTATCAAGTATTATTGAAGGGTGATGCATTCTCAGCGGGGTGTGGAGTTTTCTCAACTAGGCATAGTATATTAGATACATAAGTTTCAGCATCTCCCTTTTCATTAGTCTTAGGCGTGCTACTCTCATCAAACAAATTTTGAGGAACTAGCCAAGCATAGTTATTTTCTAATGCATCATTCATAGCTTAGAGCTTACATGGTATTGGTGCTTTTATCTCCCCTCCATCATCAATATTATTAGTGTATCTTATTCTATCCATATCCATCCTTTCAAGGAGACTAACAAAATTAGTAGGAGAACCAAGCATATTAAATTTAGCAAACACCTTTCTAGCTTCTCTTGCTAGACCACCAAATTCTCTAAGAAGGGTTTCTAATACAAAATCTTTCTTTTCCCCCTCTTCCATATCACCAAGTGTGAAAAACATGTGTTGGATTATAGGATTAAGATTAACAAATTTAGTTTCCAACTGGTGAACTAAATGCGCAGCAGCAATTTCATAAGTAGGCGCAAGGTCTACCAAGTGTCTATCTTCGAAATTTTCAATAGTACTAACATGATTGAAAAATTCTTCTATATTATTTCTCCCAACTATAGACCCACGTCCTACCGGTATGTTTTTTGTGGTAAAATTAAAAGGAAACATGATGAATAAAGTAAATGCAAGTAAACTAATTTTTTTGTGTTTTAGATATAGCAAACAAGATAGCAAATAAAGTAAAACTAGCAACTAATTTTTTTGTATTTTGATTTAGTGCAGCAAACAAAGTAGTAAATAAAACTAAGCAAGACAAAAACAAAGTAAAGAGATTGAGAAGTGGAGACTCCCCTTGCAGCGTGTCTTGATCTCCCCGGCAACGGCGCCAGAAATCTATGCTTGATGGCGTGTATTTCACACGTTCGTTGGGCAACCCCAAGAGGAATGTATGATGCGCACAGCAGCAAGTTTTCCCTCAGAAAGAAACCAAGGTTTATCGAACCAGGAGGAGCCAAGAAGCACGTTGAAGGTTGATGGCGGCGGGATGTAGTGCGGCGCAACACCAGGGATTCCGGCGCCAACGTGGAACCTGCACAACACAACCAAAGTACTTTGCCCCAACGAAACAGTGAGGTTGTCAATCTCACCGGCTTGCTGTAACAAAGAGTTAACCGTATTGTGTGGAAGATGATTGTTTGCAGAAAACAGTAGAACAGTATTGCGATGGGTGTATTTCAAGAAGAGAATTGGACCGGGGTCCACAGTTCACTAGAGGTGTCTCTCCCATAAGACGAACAACATGTTGGGTGAACAAATTACAGTTGGGCAATTGACAAATAAAGAGGGCATGACCATGCACATACATATTATGATGAGTATTGTGAGATTTAATTGGGCATTACGACAAAGTACATAGACCGTCATCCAACTGCATCTATGCCTAAAAAGTCCACCTTCAAAGTTATCATCCGAACCCCCTCAGTATTAAGTTGCAAACAACAGACAATTGCATTAAGTATGGTGCGTAATGTAACTAGTGACTACATCCTTGAACATAGCACTAATGTTTTATCCCTAGTGGCAACAAGACAACACAACCTTAGAACTTTCATCACTTGTCCCGGTGTCAATGCGAGGCATGAACCCACTATCGAGCATAAGTACTCCCTCTTGGAGTTACAAGCATCTACTTGGCCAGAGCATCTACTAGTAACGGAGAGCATGCAAGATCATAAACAACACATAAGCATAACTTTGATAATCAACATAACAAGTATTCTCTATTCATCGGATCCCAACAAACGCAACATATAGAATTACAGATAGATGATCTTGATCATGTTAGGCAGCTCACAAGATCCGACAATGATAGCACAATGGGGAGAAGACAACCATCTAGCTACTGCTATGGACCCATAGTCCAGGGGTAGACTACTCACACATCACACCGGAGGCGACCATGGCGGCGTAGAGTCCTCCGGGGAGATGATTCCCCTCTCCGGCAGGTGCCGGAGGCGATCTCTGGATCCCCGAGATGGGATCGGCGGCGGCGGCGTCTCTGGAAGGTTTTCCGTATCGTGGTTCTCGGTACTGGGGGTTTCGTCACGGAGACTTTTTATAGGCGGAAGGGCAGGTCAAGAGGCGGCACGGGGGCCCCACACCACAGGGCCGCGCGGCCAAGGGGGGGGCCGCGCCGCCCTAGGGTGTGGCCCCTCCGTGGCCCCTCTTCGTCTCTCCTTCGGACTTCTGGAAGCTTCGTGAGAAAATAGGCCCCTGGGCTTTGATTTCGTCCAATTCCGAGAATATTTCCTTACTAGGATTTCTGAAACCAAAAACAGCAGAAAACAGAATCGGCACTTCGGCATCTTGTTAATAGGTTAGTTCCAGAAAATGCACGAATATGACATAAAGTGTGCATAAAACATGTAGATAACATCAATAATGTGGCATGGAACATAAGAAATTATCGATACGTCGGAGACGTATCAGCGAGCTCCACACCACAAGGAGGCTCCCAACAATCCATGGAGCTAGTACAACACCAAGCTAGCCTCCATGGATGCACTTCCTCCAATGCCCCACAATAGGAACCCTAACACCAAGATCCACTAAGGAATAGCAAGTATTGGTGAAATCTCTCTTGGTAGAACTATAGATCGAGGTCTCCTCCACCACTCCTCAAAATTTGAGCAAGATTGGTTGGATGGTTGGGGAGATCCTCAAGGATTAAGCTCAGCAACAATGGAGGAGAGAGAGAGAGAAGAGATAAAAACGAATTGGGGAAGAAGGGGCCCTTAAATAGGCTCCTCCAAATCCAACCATTATGTCCAGTTTTTTCCTAAGCGGTACTACCGCTTCTAGAAAGCGGTACTACCGCTCTGAGTTCGAATCCCCACAGAACTTGTCCACGTGGACACATTGCGGTACTACCGCTTGAGGTACCGCAATAGGGTCCAGACCTTACTGGATCCAAAGCGGTACCGAAGCGGTACCAGAGCGGTACTGCCGTAACATGTTACGGTACTTGAGCGGTACCGTGGGCGGTACTACCGCTTGCAAGCGGTACTACCGCTCGCGGTACCGTAATGGTACCGTAACTTGTTCTGTGGGACAAATCCAGCGCAGAACTCAGAGCGGTACCGTGAGGCGGTACCTATAGGGGTAGCGGTACTACCGCTACAGGTACCGGTAGTACCGGCCTGGCTAAAACTGGTTTTCTTCCCTTTTTCTCTCCAGCCATGTCACCTCGCGAAACACACACACAAAACCAGAAAACCTACAGCTACCTATAACTACGCTTCAGTCCTCCGATCTTGACGTGTCCAGCGAGGTCACCATGCACTTGCAAATCTGGCAATGATACTCAAGGCACACGGTGAGATAACTCAAGTGTTGTCATCAAACACACAAAACACGGGGTTTAGACTTTGCTCTTTCAATCTCCCCCTTTTTGGTGTTTGATGACAACACAAGACTTTTCAAAAGCATATGATATTATGATAAGATTCTTAGATTTGTAAAATCTCGACGGAGCTCCCCCTAAACGTGTGCATACTTTGAATATGTATTTGAATACAAATACACACGTCTTAGAGGCATAACTCCCCCTTGATTTTACAAACCAAGCACACATGTAACAAGGATACAAGATCATGTTCAAATAACATATGCGCAATATGGAGGTAACATAAGATCATGTAGGGAGATTTGGGTGAAGTTATCATACCATAGCCTTGAGAATACCCAAACTCACCATAAGATACCTCCATAGAGTTGTTGATGTAGCCACAAGACAAGATAAGTAACTAGGATCACAAGGCTACAAACAACAAAGGTCCCCATCCACATAGGAACTTCTCCCCCTTTGGCATCGGAACACCAAAAAGGAGAGTAGAGAAACTAGGAGGATGGAGAAACAAGAACATACAACCAAGCTTGCAAAAACCGAAAGGGAAAACAAGCGTGATTGAGATGCTTCAAAAACATGAAGAAAAAGATAGAAAAGAAGAAGGACAAAAAGAAGGTCACAAAGAAACACAAAGAACCGAAAGACTCCTCAAGGAGGAGGTTGGTGGCCGAAGCCACCGTGTAAGAGTGTAATAGTGTGAGGTCGCGTAGATGTATTTAGGACTCACGGACTACAACTCAACATGAAGCTCATAAGTCACTCAATTGACAAATAGCATATGTTTTGGATTTCTTTATGCATTATGGGGGAGGGATAGCTCAATATATTTAAACCGTACTCCCCCTATGTTCATGCGTGCCTTTCATCTAGATATATAGTTTGAGAGTGGTATGTGCGCACGACGGTCAAGCAAAGTTCGACGGATCAATGATATTTAGCTTATGCCTCAACTCAATGAAACGCTTCTCATCCAAGGGCTTTGTGAAGATGTCCGCCAATTGCTCCTTAGTGCCAATGAAGGATAGAACAATATCTAGACTTGACAATATCGGGTGTAGGCTCAACTTGCTTTTAATCGACAATTTTTCCTCTTTCTTATATCTTATCGGGAGGGTGAACAATACTCTCGATAAGAGTAGCCCCCGAGCCTATGGACATGTGCTTGCACCTGGGCATAGACTCAAGTTGTACTACTCGATAAAGAACTTGACTATATTTCTGGGCGCAGCCCCTCATTCTATTGACTCCTGGCCGTTGCTATCTATGTTGTTCAGGGATAATGGTAAATGGGGCTGGTTCATCTGACGGATCAGGTACCAGTTAACTGCTCTTGTGGCAATCCCGCAAGAACCTACTTCAAGATCACGTCCCTGGACATGATCTCGGGATACTGGTGTTAACTCGACAGGTGCCGCTTAAGGTCTTACCATCTGTCGAGTCCCAGTCATGTTTTATCGGGTACCTAACGCGTCCATTAGGATTTTTCTTCGTATCTGTTGATACGGAAAAAAGTAGCAAACCGACGGGTGTAGGCTCAACTTGCTTTTAATCGACACCACATTTTTTCCTCTTTCTTATATCTTATCGGGAGGGTGAACAATAATCTCGATAAGAGTAGCCCCCGAGCCTATGGGCAGGTGCTTGCACCTGGGTATAGACTCAAGTTGTACTACTCGATAAAGAACTTAACCATATTTCTGGGCGCACCCCTCTTTTTATTGACTCCAGGCCATTACTATTTATGTTGTTAAGGGATAACGGTAAATGGGGCTGGTTCATCTGACGGATCAGGTACCAGTTAACTGCTCTTGTGGCAATCCCGCAAGAACCTACTTCAAGATCACGTCCCTGGACATGATCTCGGGACCTGGCGTAATTCGTCACGTGCCGCTTAAGGACTTACCATGATCCGAATTCCAGTAATGTTATCGGGTCCACAACGCGTCCACCGGGATATTTCTTCACATCTGTTGATGTGGAAAAAAGTAGCAGAGCGCAGTCTTTGGCGATGCCACGCCACACAGGATGGATCCCGGGGTCTTACCTTCGCAGAGTTTTGCGGCATTCAGAGATTATTCGCGACTTTGGCGCTCTGAGAATATTTTGTCAAGTGCCTTGTTCAGCTGATGCAATGACCCATTTTGCGGGTTCTTCTATTTTTCTCTCGGGCTTGATGAGACAGCTGAATATATTGGTTATTCTATATTGTCGGGTACATCACCGATGCTCTTGCTCGGAACAGTATGACGAGTCAATGAACCCGAAGATTTGTCCACCTCTTTTTTTTTGGGTTCCTCTGATACGTCTCCGACGTATCGATAATTTCTTATGTTCCATGCCACATTATTGATGATATCTACATGTTTTATGCATACTTTATGTCATTATTATGCGTTTTCCGGAACTAACCTATTGACGAGATGCCGAAGGGCCAGTTCCTGTTTTCTGCTGTTTTTGGCTTCAGAAATCCTAGTAAGGAAATATTCTCGGAATTGGACGAAATCAACGCCCAGGGTCCTATTTTTCCACGAAGCTTCCAGAAGTCCGAAGGGGAAACGAAGTGGGGCCACGAGGTGGGGACACAGTAGGGCGGCGCAGCCCAAGCCCTGGCCGCGTCGGCCTAGTGTGTGGCCCCACCAGGACTCCACCGACCTTGCCCTTCCGCCTACTTAAAGTCTCCGTCGCGAAAACCCTACCACTTTCGACGAAACCAGAGAAAACCTTCCAGAGCCGCCGCCATCGCGAAGCCAAGATCTGGGGGACAGGAGTCTCTGTTCCGGCACGCCGCCGGGACGGGGAAGTGCCCCCGGAAGGCTTCTCCATCGACACCACCGCCATCTTCATCAACGCTGCTGTCTCCCATGAGGAGGGAGTAGTTCTCCATCGAGGCTCGGGGCTGTACTGGTAGCTATGTGGTTCATCTCTCTCCTATTTACTTCAATACAATAATCTCATGAGCTGCCTTACATGATTGAGATTCATATGATGATGCTTGTAATCTAGATGTCATTATGCTAGTCAAGTGGATTTTACTTATGTGATCTCCGGAGACTCCTTGTCCCACGTGTGTAAAGGTGACAGTGTGTGCACCGTGTGGGTCTCTTAGGCTATATTTCACAGAATACTTATTCGCTGTTATGAATGGCATAGTGAAGTGCTTATTTATATTTCTTTATGATTGCAATGTGTTTTGTATCACAATTTATCTATGTGATACTCTAGTGATGTTATTAAAGTAGTTTATTCCTCCTGCACGGTGTAATGGTGACAGTGTGTGCATCGTGTAGTACTTGGCATAGGCTATGATTGTGATCTCTTGTAGATTATGAAGTTAACTATTGCTATGATAGTATTGATGTGATCTATTCCTCCTTTCGTAGTGTGAAGGTGATAGTGTGCATGCTATGTTAGTACTTGGTTTGGTTATGTTGATCTGTTATGCACTCTAAGGTTATTTAAATATGAACATTGAATATTGTGGAGCTTGTTAACTCCGGCATTGAGGGTTCGTGTAATCCTACGATTAGTGGTGTTCATCATCCAACAAGAGGGTGTAGAGTCTAGCATCTATCTATTTATTCTGTTATGTGATCAATGTTGAGAGTGTCCACTAGTGAAAGTATGATCCCTAGGCCTTGTTCCTAAATACTGTTATCGCTGCTTGTTTACTGTTTTACTGCATCTATACTTCCTGCAATATTACTACCATCAACTGCACGGTAGCAAGCACTTTTCTGGCGCCGTTACTACTGCTCATATTCATTCATACCACCTGTATTTCACTATCTCTTCGCCGAACTAGTGCACCTATTAGGTGTGTTGGGGACACAAGAGACTTCTTGCTTTGTGGTTGCAGGGTTGCATGAGAGGGATATCTTTGACCTCTTCCTCCCTGAGTTCGATAAACCTTGGGTGATCCACTTAAGGGAAAACTGCTGCTGTTCTACAAACCTCTGCTCTTGGAGGCCCAACACTGTCTACAAGAATAGAAGCACCCGTAGACATCAAGCACTTTTCTGGCGCCATTGCCGGGGAGGAAAGGTAAAAGGCACTCATACTCTGGTCCCAGGTAAAGTACTTTTCTGGCGCCGTTGTGTGTGTGCTCGAAGCTATTTCCTTTAGATCCTGCAATTGCATCTTTTTGTTTCTTGTTTACACTAGTTAGGCATAATGGACAACAATGAGCTTCTTATTCTATTTCCTGATTTAAGACATGGATGGTTTGATGCAAAAATTAAAAAACCTATGGAACATATTAGTATGAACGCTTTGAACACCATTGTTGCTAATAATATGGAAAATTCTAAGCTTGGGGAAGCTGGCTTTGATGAGCATGATATTTTTAGTCCCCCAAGCATTGAGGAGAAAATTTACTTTGATGATACTTTGCCTCCTATTTATGATGATTATAATGATATTGGTCTTTTAGTACCGCCTGTTATGGAGGATAAATTTGCTTATGATTACAATATGCCTCCTATATTTGATGATGAGAATAATAATGATAGCTACTTTGTTGAATTTTCTCCCACTACAACTAATAAAATTGATTATGCCTATGTGGAGAGTAATAATTTTATGCATGAGACTCATGATAAGAATGCTTTTTGTGATAGTTATATTGTTGAGTTTGCTCATGTTGCTACTGAAAGTTATTATGAGAGAGGAAAATATGGTTGTAGAAATTTTCATGTTACTAAAACACCTCTCTATGTGCTGAAATTTTTGAAGCTACACTTGTTCTATCTTCCTATGCTTGTTACTTTTTTCTTCATGAACTTGTTTATTTACAAAACTCCTATGCATAGGAAGCATGTTAGACTTAAATTTGTTTTGAATTTGCCTCTTGATGCTCTCTTTTGCTTCAACTACTATTTCTTGCGAGTGCATCATTAAAACTGCTGAGCCCATCTTAATGGCTATAAAGAAAGCACTTCTTGGGAGATAACCCATGTGTTTATTTTACTACAGTAATTTTGTTTTATATTTGAGTCTTGGAAGTTGTTACTACTGTAGCAACCTCTCCTTATCTTATTTTATTGCATTATTGTGCCAACTAAAGTCTTTGATAGTAGAGTTGATACTAGATTTGGATTACTGCGCAGAAACAGATTTCTGTCTGTCACGAATTTGGGCAGGGCTCTCTGTAGGTAACTCAGAAAAATCTGCCAATTTACGTGCGTGATCCTCAGATATGTACGCAACTTTCATTCAATTTGGGCATTTTCATCTGAGCAAGTCTGGTGCCACTTTAAAATTCGTCTTTACGGACTGTTCTGTTTTGACAGATTCTGCCTTTTATTTCGCATTGCCTCTTTTGCTGTGTTGGATGGATTTCTTTGTTCCATTGACTTCCAGTAGCTTTGGGCAATGTCCAGAAGTGTTAAGAATGATTGTGTCACCTCTGAACATGTGAATTTTTATTATGCACTAACCCTCTAATGAGTTTGTTTCGAGTTTGGTGTGGAGGAAGTTTTCAAGGGTCAAGAGAGGAGGATGATATACTATGATCAAGAAGAGTGAAAAGTCTAAGCTTGGGGACGCCCCAGTGGTTCATCCCTACATATTTCAAGAAGACCCAAGCATCTAAGCTTGGGGATGCCCAAGGCATCCCCTTCTTCATCGACAAATTTATCAGGTTCCTCCCCTGAAACTATATTTTTATTCCATCACATCTTATGTGCTTTGCTTGGAGCGTCGATTTGTTTTTGTTTTTTGTTTTTGTTTGAATAAAATGGATCCTAGCATTCATTGTGTGGGAGAGAGACACGCTCCGCTGTTGCATATGGACAAATATGTCCTTAGGCTTTACTCATAGTATTCATGGCGAAGGTTGAATCTTCTTCGTTAAATTGTTATATGGTTGGAATCGGGAAATGCTACATGTAGTAATTCTAAAATGTCTTGAATAATTTGATACTTGGCAATTGTTGTGCTCATGTTTAAGCTCTTGCATCATATACTTTGCACCTATTAATGAAGAAATACATAGAGCTTGCTAAAATTTGGTTTGCATATTTGGTCTCTCTAAAGTCTAGATAATTTCTAGTATTGAGTTTTGAACAACAAGGAAGACGGTGTAGAGTCTTATAATGTTTACAATATGTCTTTTATGTGAGTTTTGCTGCACCGGTTCATCCTTGTGTTTGTTTCAAATAACCTTGCTAGCCTAAGCCTTGTATCGAGAGGGAATACTTCTCATGCATCCAAAATCCTTGAGCCAACCACTATGCCATTTGTGTCCACCATACCTACCTACTACATGGTATTTCTCCGCCATTCCAAAGTAAAATTGCTTGAGAGCTACCTTTAAAATTTCCATTCTTTACCTTTGCAATATATAGCTCATGGGACAAATAGCTTAAAAACTATTGTGGTATTGAATATGTACTTATGCACTTTATCTCTTATTAAGTTGTTTGTTGTGCGATAACCATGTTCCTGGGGACGCCATCAACTACTCTTTGTTGAATATCATGTGAGTTGCTATGCATGTCCGTCTTGTCTGAAGTAAGGGAGATTTACCACTCATTTAATGGTTAGAGCATGCATACTGTTAGAGAAGAACATTGGGCCGCTAACTAAAGCCATGAATCATGGTGGAAGTTTCAGTTTTGGACATATATCCTCAATCTCATATGAGAACATTAATTGTTGCTACATGCTTATGCATTAAAGAGGAGTCCATTATCTGTTGTCTATGTTGTCCCAGTATGGATGTCTAACTTGAGAATAATCAAAAGCGAGAAATCCAAATGCGAGCTTTCTCCTTAGACCTTTGTACAGGCGGCATAGAGGTACCCCTTTGTGACACTTGGTTAAAACATGTGTATTGCGATGACAATCCCGGTAATCCAAGCTAATTAGGACAAGGTGCGGGCACTATTAGAACACTATGCATGAGGCTTGCAACTTGTAAGATATAATTTACATAACACATATGCTTTATTACTACCGTTGACAAAATTGTTTCTTGTTTTCAAAACCAAAGCTCTAGCACAAATATAGCAATCAATGCTTCCCTCTGCGAAGGGCCTTTCTTTTACTTTTATGTTGAGTCAGTTCACCTATTTCTCTCCATCTCAAGAAGCAAACACTTGTGTGAACTGTGCATTGATTCCTACATACTTGCATATTGCACTTGTTATATTACTTTACATTGACAATATCCATGAGATATACATGTTATAAGTTGAAAGCAACCGCTGAAACTTAATCTTCCTTTGTGTTGCTTCAATACCTTTACTATGAATTTATTGCTTTCTGAGTTAACTCTTATGCAAGACTTATTTATGCTTGTCTTGAAAGTACTATTCATGAAAAGTCTTTGCTTTATGATACATTTGTTTACTCATGTCATTACCATTGTTTTGATCGCTGCATCCATTACATATGCTTACAATAGTATGATCAAGGTTATGATGGCATGTCACTCCAGAAATTATCTTTGTTATCGTTTACCTGCTTGGGACGAGCAGGAACTAAGCTTGGGGATGCTGATACGTCTCCGACGTATCGATAATTTCTTATGTTCCATGCCACATTATTGATGATATCTACATGTTTTATGCATACTTTATGTCATTATTATGCGTTTTCCGGAACTAACCTATTGACGAGATGCCGAAGGGCCAGTTCTGTTTTGCTGTTTTTGGTTTCAGAAATCCTAGTAAGGAAATATTCTCGGAATTGGACGAAATCAACGCCCAGGGTCCTATTTTTCCACGAAGCTTCCAGAAGTCCGAAGGGGAAACGAAGTGGGGCCACGAGGTGGGGACACAGTAGGGCGGCGCGGCCCAAGCCCTGGCCGCGCCGGCCTAGTGTGTGGCCCCACCAGGACTCCACCGACCTTGCCCTTCCGCCTACATAAAGTCTCCGTCGCGAAAACCCTACCACGTTCGACGAAACCAGAGAAAACCTTCCAGAGCCGCCGCCATCGTGAAGCCAAGATCTGGGGGACAGGAGTCTCTATTCCGGCACGCCGCCGGGACGGGGAAGTGCCCCCGGAAGGCTTCTCCATCGACACCACCACCATCTTCATCAACGCTGCTGTCTCCCATGAGGAGGGAGTAGTTCTCCATCGAGGCTCGGGGCTGTACCGGTAGCTATGTGGTTCATCTCTCTCCTATTTACTTCAATACAATAATCTCATGAGCTGCCTTACATGATTGAGATTCATATGATGATGCTTGTAATCTAGATGTCATTATGCTAGTCAAGTGGATTTTACTTATGTGATCTCCGGAGACTCCTTGTCCCACATGTGTAAAGGTGACAGTGTGTGCACCGTGTGGGTCTCTTAGGCTATATTTCACAGAATACTTATTCGTTGTTATGAATGGCATAGTGAAGTGCTTATTTATATTTCTTTATGATTGCAATGTGTTTTGTATCACAATTTATCTGTGTGCTACTCTAGTGATGTTATTAAAGTAGTTTATTCCTCCTGCACGGTGTAATGATGACAGTGTGTGCATCGTGTAGTACTTGGCGTAGGCTATGATTGTGATCTCTTGTAGATTATGAAGTTAACTATTGCTATGATAGTATTGATGTGATCTATTCCTCCTTTCGTAGTGTGAAGGTGACAGTGTGCATGCTATGTTAGTACTTGGTTTGGTTATGTTGATCTGTTATGCACTCTAAGGTTATTTAAATATGAACATTGAATATTGTGGAGCTTGTTAACTCCGGCATTGAGGGTTCGTGTAATCCTACACAGTTAGTGGTGTTCATCATCCAACAAGAGGGTGTAGAGTCTAGCATCTATCTATTTATTCTGTTATGTGATCAATGTTGAGAGTGTCCACTAGTGAAAGTATGGTCCCTAGGTCTTGTTCCTAAATACTGCTATCGCTGCTTGTTTACTGTTTTACTGCATCTATACTTCCTGCAATATTACTACCATCAACTGCACGCCAGCAAGCACTTTTCTGGCGCCGTTACTACTGCTCATATTCATTCATACCACATGTATTTCACTATCTCTTCGCCGAACTAGTGCACCTATTAGGTGTGTTGGGGACACAAGAGACTTCTTGCTTTGTGGTTGCAGGGTTGCATGAGAGGGATATCTTTGACCTCTTCCTCCCTGAGTTCGATAAACCTTGGGTGATCCACTTAAGGGAAAACTGCTGCTGTTCTACAAACCTCTGCTCTTGGAGGCCCAACACTGTCTACAAGAATAGAAGCACCCGTAGACATCATCCTCCTTGATGAAAATTTCGTCGAGTTCCTCCTTCAGGAAAATTTCTTCGGGTCCTCTTTGAGGACAATTCTTCGGGTCCTCCATGAGGACAATTCTTCGAGTCCTCCCTGAGGACAATTCTTCGAGTCCTCCCTGAGGACAATTCTTCGGGTCCTCTTTGAAGATAATTCTTTGAGACCTCTTTGAAGATAATTTTTCGGGACCTCCTTGAAGATAATTCTTCGGGACCTCCTTGAAGATAATTCTTCGGGACCTCCTTGAAGATAATTCTTCGGGACCTCCTTGAAGATAATTCTTCGGGACCTCCTTGAAGATAATTCTTCGGGACCTCCTTGAAGATAATTTTTCGGGACCTCCTTGAAGATAATTCTCCGGGACCTCCTTGAAGATAATTCTTCGGGACCTCCTTGAAGATAATTTTTCGGGTCCTGTTCTTTCTTGAAGACAATTTCGTCGAGTTCTCCCTGTAGACAATTTCGTCGGGTTCTCTCTTGAAGACAATTTCATCGGGCACGCGACCAGCGCTCCCGATGGGAGTAGCCCCCGAGGCTATGGTCGGGTGCGCGCATCCGGACATAGGCTCAAGAACTTGTATACTTTGAAATTTACTTTCTCCTGCACAAATAAACAAACTTTTTCTATCTTTTCCTTGGCTCTCTTTTTTGCATGCGGTGTTAGATGCTCGGATTCGATGATATGTAAAGTGAATTTATGCCGCACAGCCCCCCGAGTGTCGTGTGCGGCAAAAGTAAATGATAATCAACTTTGTGTAAAATAAAGGAAACACTTCGCTTATTAGATACGACAAAGTCGATGCGCGATGAAGTCTTCGAGTGCAGCGAAAAAGTTGAGCCGAAGTAGAAACCACCGAATTGCGAAAGTGGATGCCACAAAATTGTACATGAAGAGATAGCTGAGCCCCCGAGCACTGCTGGGGTGATGTCATGATTGCTGCTTAGACGCCGTGTCACAGTTGTTACTCGGGGTAAAGTCATTGTCGAGCCCCCGAGTGTTAGCCGTGATGTCGGAAGAAGTTGACGGAGTCATGATGTCATATAAGGTGAATCCATTTAGGATGAAGCCGTTGACAATAATACAATATGAATCCACTGAAAATTTATGCCATTGGAGATGAAATCATTCGAAGATGAAACCATTGAAGATTACGCCAAATATGAAGTACTGGAGATGAATCCAAGATGAAGTATTTGATATGAATCCATATGGAAGATTACGCCATTAAATACCAAGCATATATTGATGATGAATCCGCCGAAACCATAGAGGATGAATCCATTGAACCGAAGAATCCAGTAATAACCATAGAAGATGAATCCGTTGATATCATAGTGGATAAATCCATTGACCCGAAGAAAATAATTCCAGTAATAACCATAGAAGATGAATCCGTTGACCCGGAAACGCATCGGGTAATATTGTATAAGAGTGAACCAATAATAACTCGAAAAAAACCAATCGAGTGAACCGAAGAAAATAAATCCATTGAGCCGAAGAAAATAATTCCACTAAGTCGAAGAAAATAATTCCACTGAGCCGGAGAAAATAATTCCACTGAGGTGGAGAAGATATATCCAGAGCCGAAGGAAAAGAAATTCACCAAGTACTCGAGTATATTTGCGGTAACGAAATAATGGCGTAGCCATGAGTGTCGGGTGTATTTGCTGTAATGAGATAATGACGTAGCCCCCGAGTATTCGGGTGTGGTGAAAGTAAATGATAATCAACCCTTGGAAGAGGTACACTTAACTTTTTTATCGGGTGCGACGGAGCCGACCTGGAAGTAGGTCATGTGGCGGACGCAGCCGGTATGGTCACGCGACGCCTGGCTGGGAGTAGTCGATGAAGATGACGCAGTCGATGTAATGGATCCTCGACGGGCGAGCCCCGTACGTGGCGAGTGTGCGATGTCGATTTACGGCGGGTGAGCTCCTGAGCGTGGCGACTGTGCGCGGCGAAGCAGTTGAAGCTTGTTCCGACCTGCCGTTGTAGTGGAGCACGAAATCTGCGCGCAAATAACAGCAACAAAGCCGAAAAAATATTTGGCCAAAATAAATTTTGCAAGTAGCAATTGGAAATATAGCACTTTATAATTCTTGTGTTTAATGAAATCGGCGGTGTAAACATGCCAACGGCCGACAATGAGTCCATGATGGTGAATCCGCGGGAGTCCGTAAAACTCACGCCTGATTTTTACTCTCATGGTGCTTGCTGATAGGCTGGTTAGCAAACCGATTTATGCAAAATAAAATAGCAAAAAAGCAAACTAGAAGGTCTAACTAGGCTACGTATTGGACATGGTTACTTAGCTTTCTATTTTTGAAGGAGGCAAACCGATGGCTCTTGAAACTTGTGAAGGCCACGCCTTCTACAGTTCGTGACCGCATCGACTGCTCGATCCCTTGATTCCTTGACAACGAGAACAAGTGGATTTTCTTCGGTTTCGTGACCTGCTTCGACATCTAGCTGACTTTCTCTTTCCCTGATGATTCATCAGGTGGGTTGCGCACGTGCCAAGGCTTTGCGTTGTAGATCGGAATCTCACAAAAATTCGTGGCTGCGCATCTTGACTCTGTTCATCTGCGCGTCGCTGATGATGAAGGATCTCGCCCGGATGACAAAATCCAATCGCCGCGATCCCCACGGTCGGCGCCAATTGACGAGGGAACACCTCGTCAATGCCTACGTATTGTAGACTTGGGTTTCGGGAGAGAGCGACGATGGAGATTCCGGGAGCGAGATTAGGCACACGACGTACCCAGCTTAGGGTCCCCTCGCTGGAGGATCCCTACGTGCTGCTAGCAATCCACTATATGATCATAGATGTGTTTACAGGGTGCCGCCGTAGGCGGAGCTATGTTGTCTATCTATTGGCCTCCTTTTTCGGATACCCTGGCTAGCTTTATATATGCAACCAGCCTAGGGTTTTACAAGAGTCCTAGTCGACTACTTCTTCGGGTTGCCTTGTTGGGCCTTCTCCATATTGGGCCGAGCCGATCCAGGTATACCAATAATGGGTACCCGAAGGGTATGCCCATGTCACCACGTGCAATGTGATCTCGAATGAAGTGGTTCCTTATCTCAATATGCTTCGTCTTCCCATGAAGAACCGGGTTGTAGGCGATCTTGATGGCGCTCTCATTGTCGCACAATAGAGGAACCTTGCTATACTCGAGTTCATAGTCCCGCAAGGTTTGCCTCATCCATAAGATTTGCGCACAACTACTTGCCGCGGCGACATACTCGGCTTCCGCAGTGGAGACGGAGACACAATTTTGCTTCTTCGAGGACCAACACACCAAAGATCTTCCAAGAAAGTGACACGCTCCGGATGTAGACTTCCTATCAACCTTGTCTCCCGCCCAATCGGAGTCGGTGAAGCCCACCAAAGCAAAGTCCGTGTCCCTTGGGTACCATAGTCCGAAGTGTGGTGTATCAACTAAATATCGAAAGATCCTCTTGACCGCCACAATGTGGTTTTCCTTCGTACTTGCTTGAAACCGTGCACACATACCAACGCTTAACATTATATCCGGGCAAGAGGCACAAAGGTAAAGAAGCGAACCTATCATCGAACGGTAGAGCTTGGGATCCACCGCTTTGCCGGTCTCGTCAAGGGAGAGTTGACACTTGAGATGCATTGGAGTTCCAATTCCCTTGGCGCCCTTCATGTCGAAGCGGTTGAGCATGTCTTGGAGATATTTTGCTTGATTGATGAAGGTGCCTTGTCCCATTTGCTTGATCTCAAACCCAAGGAAGTACTTGAGTTCACCCATCATTGACATCTCAAACCTATTTGTCATTAACATAGCAAACTCATCATTGAATTTTGTGTTAGTCGAGCCAAATATGATGTCATCTACATAGAGTTGGCATATGAAAAGCTCCCCATTGACTTTCTTAGTAAAAAGAGTGGGATCAATTTTCCCCACTTCGAAACCACGGTCTTCAAGCAACTCCTTTAGGTGCTCATACCAAGCTCTAGGAGCTTGTTTGAGTCAATATAGGGCCTTTTTGAGCTTGAAGACATGGTCCGAGAAATGGGGGTCCTCGAAACCCGGGGGTTGCTTCACATACACCTCCTCATGTAGAGGACCATTAAGAAAAGCACTCTTAACATCCGTTTGTTGCAACTTGAAGCCATGATGAGAGGCAAAGGCCAAAAGGATACGGATGGACTCGAGCCTTGCAACGGGTGCAAAGGTTTCACCAAAGTCCACGCCTTCGACTTGAGAATAGCCTTGTGCCACCAATCTTGCTTTGTTGCGGATGACCATGCCATGTTCATCTTGCTTGTTCTTGAAGACCCATTTTGTGCCGATAACATTGCGGCAATGATCGGGTCGCTTCATGAGAGTCCACACATCATTCCTCTTGAAGTTGTTGAGTTCCTCTTGCATCGCATTCAACCAATCGGGATCTTTAAGAGCTTCATCAACTTTGAGTGGTTCCACCATAGAGACAAAGGCGTGGTGCTCACAAAAGCTTGCTAGTTGTCTCCGGGTGGTTACTTTGCTCTTTAGATCACCAATGACATTACTCAAAGAATGGGACTTGAGGCGCAAGTGTCTTGCAATAGGATCTTCACGGCGAGTGACGGCTAAAGGAGTAGATTCTTGTGGATCCTCTTGGCTTTCATCACGGTTTAGGTCCTCACCTTGACCTTCATTGTTGTTGAATTGGGCATCATCATCATGAGATTCGGATGACTCGGGGGTACTAGGAATGGTATTGTCCATATAAATCATCCCCGAACCATTCGAAGAAGAACTTGAAGCTTGGCCTTGGTCACTTGATGTCGGTTGTTGTTATAGATGAGCTTGTGGTTAGTGTTGTTCTTGAGCTTGTGGTAGATGTTGTTCTTGAGCTTGTTGAGGTGAGCTCGTACTTGATTGTTGTTGTAGATGTTGAGGTTGAACTTGAGGTTGTGGTAGAGGTTGGCTTGCATTTGTAAGATCAATGGAAGAAGCTTGGCCTTGTGGTGTAGATGGCTCCACTTGGGTGGAACTTGGTCCTTCCCCGGTACTCATAGAAGGTAGCTCTTGGGGTCGGCGAATGCCAACACCCATCCTTCCTATGGCATCCGGGGGAATTGCATCTCCTTTCTCACAAGAAGCACTTTGCTCCTCCAAAGATCTATCATCTTCATCGAATGTCACGTCACAAGATTCTACAACCCGCCCATTTGACTTGTTGAAGACTCTATAGGCGTGAGAATCCGTAGCATAGCCAACAAAAATTCCTTCTTGAGCTCTTGAATCAAACTTGGATAGACGGGTGTCTTTGACAAGCACATAGTATTTGCATCCGAAAACCTTGAAGTATGACACATTGGGCTTGTTTCCGGTGAGAATCTCATATGGTGTCTTCTCTAGGCCTTTGCGAAAGTAGAGACGATTAGTAGCATGGCATGCGGTAGAGATAGCTTCCGCCCAAAAATTGTAGTTGGACTTGTACTCCATTGATAACCCACAAGTATAGGGGATCGCGGCAGTCTTCGAGGGAAGTAAAACCCAAATTTATTGATTCGACACAAGGGGAGGTAAAGAATACTTATAAGCCTTAACAACTGAGTTGTTAATTCAGCTGCACCTGGAAAAGCACTAATAACAGGGGTGATGTGAAAGCAGCAGTAGTATGAGAGCAATAGTAACAGTAACACAGCAGCAGTAGCAATAACACAGGAGCAATGGCACCGGAAAATAGTTGATACTACTTCCAATGACATGTAGAACGAGTATATAATGATGAGAGATGGACCGGGGTTCCCAGCGATCTACACTAGTGGTAACTCTCCAATAACAAGTAACAAGTGACAAGTGTTGGGTGAACAAATTACAGTTGGGCAATTGATAGGATTCAAAGCATTAAGTTAGAACATCCAGCTTATTAATCATGTAGGCATGTTTTCCATATATAGTCGTACGTGCTCGCAATGAGAAACTTGCACAACATCTTTTGTCCTACCAGCCGGTGGCAGCCGGGCCTCAAGGGAATCTACTGGATATTAAGGTACTCCTTTAATAGAGTACCGGAGCAAAGCATTAACACTTGGTGAAAACATGTGATCCTCACATCACCGCCATCCCCTCCGGTTGTCCCGATTTCTGTCACTTCGGGGCCTTTGGTTCCGGACAGTGACATGTGCATACAACTTGTAGATACAATCTAAGCAATAAGTATAGAGCTTAAATCTAAGATCATGCCACTCGGGCCCTAGTGACAAGCATTAAGCATAACAAGATTGCAGCAACAATAACTTCACAAACTTTATAGACAGACTAATCATAATGTATCATCCATCGGATCCCAACAAACACAACACCGATTACATCAGATGGATCTCAATCATGTAAGGCAGCTCATGAGACCATTGTATTGAAGTACATGGGATAGAGAGTACCAACTAGCTACTGCTAGAACCCGTAGTCCATGGGGGAACTACTCACGGAGCATGATGGAGGCGGTGGCGTTGATGGAGATGGCTTCCGGGGGCACTTCCCCGTCCCGGCAGGGTGCCGGAACAGAGACTTCTGTCCCCCGAATTGGAGTTTCGCGATGGCGGCGGCGCCCCTGGAGTCTTTCTGGAGTTTCGTCAATTGGTCGAGGTTTTAGGTCAGGGACCTTTAAATAGGCGAAGAGGCAGAGTCGGAGGGCTGACGAGGTGGCGACACAGTAGGGGGGCGCGGCCCAGGCCCTGGCCGCGCCGCCCTATCGTCTGGGCCCACCAGGGCTCCCCTCTGGTGGCTCTCGGGTGTTCTGGAAGCTTCGTGGAAAAATAGGATGCTGGGCATTGATTTCGTCCGATTCCGAGAATATTTCCTTACTAGGATTTCTGAAACCAAAACAACAGTGACAAACAAAGCGGCCCTTCGGCATCTCGTCAATAGGTTAGTTCCGGAAAACGCATAAATATGACATAAAGTATGCATAAAACATGTAGATATCATCAATAATGTGGCATGGAACATAAGAAATTATCGATACGTCGGAGACGTATCAGCATCCCCAAGCTTAGTTCCTGCTCGTCCCGAGCAGGTAAACGATAACAAAGATAATTTCTGGAGTGACATGCCATCATAACCTTGATCATACTATTGTAAGCATATGTAATGAATGCAGCGATCAAAACAATGGTAATGACATGAGTAAACAAATGAATCATAAAGCAAAGACTTTTCATGAATAGTACTTTCAAGTCAAGCATCAATAAGTCTTGCATAAGAGTTAACTCATAAAGCAATAAATCAAAGTAAAGGTATTGAAGCAACACAAAAGAAGATTAAGTTTCAGCGGTTGCTTTCAACTTATAACATGTATATCTCATGGATATTGTCAATGTAAAGTAATATAACAAGTGCAATATGCAAGTATGTAAGAATCAATGCACAGTTGACACAAGTGTTTGCTTCTAAGATGGAAGGAAGTAGGTAAACTGACTCAACATAAAAGTAAAAGAATGGCCCTTCGCAGAGGGAAGCAGGGATTAAATCATGTGCTAGAGCTTTGGTTTTGAAAACATAAAGAGAGCATAAAAGTAAAGTTTTGAGAGGTGTTTGTTGGTGTCAACGAATGGTAGTGGACACTCTAACCCCCTTGCCAGACAAACCTTCAAAGAGCGGCTCCCATTTTATTTTTATTTTTGTGTGGCACTCCTTCCAACCTTTCTTTCACAAACCATGGCTAACCGAATCCTCGGGTGCCTGCCAACAATCTCATACCATGAAGGAGTGCCTTTTTATTTTAGTTTTATTATGATGACACTCCTCCCCACCTTTGCTTTCTCAAGCCATGGCTAACCGAATCCTTCGGGTGCCGTCCAACAATCACATACCATGGAGGAGTGTCTATTTTTGTTAATTAATTTGGGACTGGGAATCCCATTGCCAGCTCTTTTTGCAAAGTTATTGGATAAGCGGATGAAGCCACTAGTCCATTGGTGAAAGTTGCCCAACAAGATTGAAAGATAAACACCACATACTTCCTCATGAGCTATTAAACATTGACACAAATCAGAGGTGATAAATTTTGAATTGTTTAAACGTAGCACTCAAGCAATTTACTTTGGAATGGCGGAGAAATACCATGCAGTAGGTAGGTATGGTGGACACAAATGGCATAGTGGTTGGCTCAAGGTTTTGGATGCACGAGAAGCATTCCCTCTCAGTACAAGGCTTTGGGCTAGCAAGGTTATTTGAAGCAAACACAAGTATGAACCGGTACAGCAAAACTTACATAAGAACATATTGTAAGCATTATAAAACTCTACACTATCTTCCTTGTTGCTCAAACACTTCTACTAGAAAATATCTAGACCTTAGAGAGACCAATCATGCAAACCAATTTCAACAAGCTCTACAGTAGTTCTCCAGTAATAGGTTTAAAATACATGAAAAAAAAACTTAATCATGATCTACTTGAGAGCTCAAAACAATTGCCAAGTATCAAATTATTCAAGACAATATGAGGCATTTTCTGTTTCCAACCAAATAACCATAAGTGATGTAGCTTCCAACTTTTATCATTGAACATTAAAAGTAAAACGAAGAACAAGTATTCATATGAAAAAGCGGAGCGTGTCTCTCTCCCAAACAAGGATTGCTAGGATCCGATCTTATTCAAACAAAAATAAAACACACAGACGCTCCAAGTAAAGCACATATGATGTGACCGAATAAAAATATAGTTTCAATAGAAGAAACCTGATAAGTTGATGAAGAAGGGGATGCCAGCTTAGACGGTTGAGTCTTCTTAAAATATGCAGGGATGAACCACGGGGGCATCCCCAAGCTTAGACTTTTCACTCTTCTTGATCATATATCATCCTCCTCTCTTGACCCTTGAAAACTTCCTTCACACCAAACTTCTCATAAACTTCATTAGAGGGGTTAGTACTCAAAAAAACTTGAATCCACCTTGGTCCTGTAGTGACACATTGCAAGAACTCAATAAAACATTAGCTACAGCTCTCCACGTCTAGAAAGCCTTGCTTAAAGTCCACAAGAGACAATGCAAAAAACAGAGACAGAATCTGCCAAAACAGAACAGCCAGTAAAGATGAATTTTAAAGGGGTACTTCCGTTGCTCAAATCAGAAAACTCAAAACTAATGAAAGTTGCATACATATCTTAGGAACACGCACGTAAATTGGCATAATTTTCTGAGTTACCTACAGAGAAAACAGCCCAGATTCGTGACAGATAGAAATCTGTTTCTGCGCAGAAATCCAAATCTAGTATCAACCTTCGATTAGAGGCTTCACTTGGCACAACATTGCAATAAAATAAAGATAAGGAGAGGTTGCTACAGTAGTAACAACTTCCAAAACACAACAAAACAGTAGCAAAATAAACACATGGGTTATCTCCCAAGAAGTGCTTTCTTTATAGCCATTAAGATGGGCTCAGCAATTTTGATGATGCACTCGCAAGAAATAAGAGTTGAAGCAAAAAAGAGCATCAAGAGGCAAATTCAAAACAAATTTAAGCCTAACATGCTTCCTATGAAAAGGAATCTTGTACACAGATGAATTCATGAAGAACAAAGTGACAAGCATAAGAAGATAAAACAAGAGTAACTTCAAAATTTTAAGCATATAGAGAGGTGTTTTAGTACCATGAAAATTTCTACAACCATATTTTCCTCTCTCATAATAATTTTCAGTAGCTTCATGGATAAACTCAACAATATAACTATCACATGCAGCATACTTTTCATGATTCACAAACACATAATTTTTATCAAGCTCAAAAATAGTGCGATTAAAACTTTCAAACACACTTTTATCAATAATATAACAAGATGGTTGATCAATCTCAAGAGATATGGGACTCATAGATAATGTCAAGACCTCTCCAATCCCATTTTCATTAGTAGTACAATTAATATTATCAAGTAACATAGGACCATCATCAAGAGCTTTATCATAAACATTTGCTACGCAAAATTCTTTAGTACCATGCATTTCGACATCAGGCACAAACAAAGCATTATCATAAGATTTATCAAAGTAGCATGGATTATCATAAATAACAGTAGCATAATTATTCTCACAAGTTTTACTCATAGGGAATATTTCAAGAGAATCCACAGGAACATAACATTCAACCTCTTTCGGTAAGCATGGAGGACAATCAAATAGTGTAAGAGATAAAGAGTTACCCTCATTAGAAGGTTGGCATGGGTAGCTAATCCATTCTTCCTCCTTTTGTTCATCACTCTCCTCTTCTTTTTCATCCAATGAGCTTTCAGGTTCATCAATTTCCTCCTCTTTTTCATCCAATGAGCTTTCAGGTTCATCAATTTCTTCTTCCACAGGTCCCTGCAAATTGTGAGTGCATTCTTGTGCATTAATGAGTCTCTCTTTATAATCAATGATATAAGGATTATCAGTGTAACTTTCATTGCAAAAATTAAGGATAGAAGAGACATAATCTTTAAGGTCCTTACAAACAACACAAGTTTCATAATTTTTAACCATGAAGGATTCTATCTCAGAGGCTCCCATAAATATGACAAATTGTTCTACCTCTTCAAACCCAAAATGAATATAGCTATTCCGATTATAGTTCTTAATTAAAAATTCCTCACTAAAGCCACATTGAAATTTAAGATGTTTAGTGTCCTGTTGAGAGCAACAGTTTATATCATGGCGTTTAAGCAAGATTTTAGCAATTGTATTCAATTTTTCTATCACGGCACTCATCACTTTTCCCGCTCTTGATTCTCTATAATTATTATAATATTCTATAAGCTCCAAGTAGGTTGTAGGTTCTCCCATAGCAACAGTTTTTAATTTTTCGGTTTTCAAATTTTTATGGATTTTCGGGTATATAAGGAAAATAAAACAAAACAAAAACAAACTAGACAAAAGTAAACTAAGCAAAGTAATACTAGACAGAAATAAACTAAGCACAAATAAACTAGACAAAAATAAACTAAGCAAAACAAAATAAATTAAAACAGAGAGAGAGGTAGAGTGTACTCCCCAGGTGAACTTATGAGTAGAGCTATGCCTCCCCGGCAACGGCGCCAGAAAACAGTCTTGATAACCCACAAGTATAGGGGATCGCGGCAGTCTTCGAGGGAAGTAAAACCCAAATTTATTGATTCGACACAAGGGGAGGTAAAGAATACTTATAAGCCTTAACAACTGAGTTGTCAATTCAGCTGCACACTGAAAAGCACTAATAACGGGTGATGTGAAAGCAGCAGTAGTATGAGAGCAATAGTAACAGAATAACACAGAAGATAGCAATAACACAGGAGCAATGGCACCGGAAAATAGTTGATACTACTTCCAATGACATGTAGAACGAGTATATAATGATGAGAGATGGACCGGGGTTCCCAGCGATCTACACTAGTGGTAACTCTCCAATAACAAGTAACAAGTGACAAGTGTTGGGTGAACAAATTACAGTTGGGCAATTGATAGGATTCAAAGCATTAAGTTAGAACATCCAGCTTATTAATCATGTAGGCATGTTTTCCATATATAGTCGTACGTGCTCGCAATGAGAAACTTGCACAACATCTTTTGTCCTACCAGCCGGTGGCAGCCGGGCCTCAAGGGAATCTACTGGATATTAAGGTACTCCTTTTAATAGAGTACCGGAGCAAAGCATTAACACTTGGTGAAAACATGTGATCCTCACATCACCGCCATCCCCTCCGGTTGTCCCGATTTCTGTCACTTCGGGGCCTTTGGTTCCGGACAGTGACATGTGCATACAACTTGTAGATACAATCTAAGCAATAAGTATAGAGCTTAAATCTAAGATCATGCCACTCGGGCCCTAGTGACAAGCATTAAGCATAACAAGATTGCAGCAACAATAACTTCACAAACTTTATAGATAGACTAATCATAATGTATCATCCATCGGATCCCAACAAACACAACACCGATTACATCAGATGGATCTCAATCATGTAAGGCAGCTCATGAGACCATTGTATTGAAGTACATGGGATAGAGAGTACCAACTAGCTACTGCTAGAACCCGTAGTCCATGGGGGAACTACTCACGGAGCATGATGGAGGCGGTGGCGTTGATGGAGATGGCTTCCGGGGGCACTTCCCCGTCCCGGCAGGGTGCCGGAACAGAGACTTCTGTCCCCCGAATTGGAGTTTCGCGATGGCGGCGGCGCCCCTGGAGTCTTTATGGAGTTTCGTCAATTGGTCGAGGTTTTAGGTCAGGGACCTTTAAATAGACGAAGAGGCGGAGTCGGAGGGCTGACGAGGTGTGATACGTCTCCGACGTATCGATAATTTCTTATGTTCCATGCCACATTATTGATGTTATCTACATGTTTTATGCACACTTTATGTCATATTCGTGCATTTTCTGGAACTAACCTATTAACAAGATGCCGAAGTGCCGATTCTTTGTTTCTGCTGTTTTTGGTTTCAGAAATCCTAGTAAGGAAATATTCTCGGAATTGGACGAAATCAAAGCCCAGGGGCCTATTTTCTCACGAAGCTTCCAGAAGTCCGAAGGAGAGACGAAGAGGGGCCACGGAGGGGCCACACCATAGGGCGGCGCGCCCCCCCCCCCCTTGGCCGCGCCGGCCTGTAGTGTGGGGCCCCCGTGCCGCCTCTTGACCTGCCCTTCCGCCTATAAAAAGTCTCCGTGACGAAACCCCGATCTGAGAGCCACGATACGGAAAACCTTCCGAGAGACGCCGCCGCCGCCGATCCCATCTCGGGGGATCCAGGAGATCGCCTCGGGCACCCTGCCGGAGAGGGGAATCATCCCCCGGAGGACTCTACGCCGCCATGGTCGCCTCCGGTGTGATGTGTGAGTAGTCTACCCCTGGACTATGGGTCCATAGCAGTAGCTAGATGGTTGTCTTCTCCCCATTGTGCTATCATTGTCGGATCTTGTGAGCTGCCTAACATGATCAAGATCATCTATCTGTAATTCTATATGTTGCGTTTGTTGGGATCCGATGAATAGAGAATACTTGTTATGTTGATTATCAAAGTTATGCTATGTGTTGTTTATGATCTTGCATGCTCTCCGTTACTAGTAGATGCTCTGGCCAAGTAGATGCTTGTAACTCCAAGAGGGAGTACTTATGCTCGATATTGGGTTCATGCTGCATTGACACAGGACGATGTGAGAAAGTTCTAAGGTTGTGTTGTGCTGTTGCCACTAGGGATAAAACATTAGTGCTATGTTCAAGGATGTAGTCACTAGTTACATTACGCACCATACTTAATGCAATTGTCTGTTGTTTGCAACTTAATCTTGGAGGGGTTCGGATGATAACTTTGAAGGTGGACTTTTTAGGCATAGATGCGGTTGGATGACGGTCTATGTACTTTGTCGTAATGCCCAATTAAATCTCACTATACTCATCATGATATGTATGTGCATGGTCATGCTCTCTTTATTTGTCAATTGCCCAAGTGTAATTTGTTCACCCAACATGCTGTTCGTCTTATGGGAGAGACACCTCTAGTGAACTGTGGACCCCGGTCCAATTCTCTTTACTGAAATACAATCTACTGCAATACTGTTCTACTGTTTTCTGCAAACAATCATCTTCCACACAATACGGTTAACTCTTTGTTACAGCAAGCCGGTGAGATTGACAACCTCACTGTTTCGTTGGGGCAAAGTACTTTGGTTGTGTTGTGCAGGTTCCACGTTGGCGTCGGAATCCCTGGTGTTGCGCCGCACTACATCCCGCCGCCATCAACCTTCAACGTGCTTCTTGGCTCCTCCTGGTTCGATAAACCTTGGTTTCTTTCTGAGGGAAAACTTGCTGCTGTGCGCATCATACCTTCCTCTTGGGGTTGCCCAACGAACGTGTGAAATACACGCCATCAAGCTCTTTTAGGCGCCGTTGCTTGCAGGAGATCAAGACACGCTGCAAGGGGAGTCTCCACTTCTCAATCTCTTTACTTTGTTTTTGTCTTGCTTAGTTTTATTTACTACTTTGTTTGCTGCACTAAATCAAAATACAAAAAAAATTAGTTGCTAGTTTTACTTTACTTGTTATCTTGTTCACTATATCAAAAACACAAAAAAATTAGTTTACTTGCATTTACTTTATCTAGTTTGTTTTATTTACTGTTGCTAAAATGGCCAACGCTGAAAATACTAAGTTGTGTGACTTCACAACCACAAATAATAATGATTTCTTATGCACGCCTATTGCTCCACCTGCTACTACAGCAGAATTCTTTGAAATTAAACCTGCTTTACTGAATCTTGTTATGCGGGAGCAATTTTCTGGTGTTAGTTCTGATGATGCTGCTGCCCATCTTAATAATTTTGTTGAATTATGTGAAATGCAAAAATATAAAGATGTAGATGGTGATATTATTAAACTAAAATTGTTCCCTTTCTCGTTAAGAGGAAGAGCTAAAGATTGGTTGCTATCTCTGCCTAAGAATAGTATTGATTCATGGACTAAATGCAAGGATGCTTTTATTGGTAGATATTATCCCCCTGCTAAAATTATATCTTTGAGGAATAGCATCATGAATTTTAAACAATTAGATACTGAACATGTTGCTCAAGCTTGGGAAAGAATGAAATCTTTGGTTAAAAATTGCCCAACCCATGGACTGACTACTTGGATGATCATCCAAACCTTCTATGCAGGACTAAATTTTTCTTCACGGAATTTATTGGATTCAGCTGCTGGAGGTACCTTTATGTCCATCACTCTTGGTGAAGCAACAAAGCTTCTTGATAATATGATGATCAACTACTCTGAATGGCACACGGAAAGAGCTCCACAAGGTAAGAAGGTAAATTCTGTCGAAGAAACCTCTTCCTTGAGTGATAAGATTGATGCTATTATGTCTATGCTTGTGAATGATAGGACTAATATTGATCCTAATAATGTTCCATTAGCTTCATTGGTTGCACAAGAAGAACATGTTGATGTAAACTTCATTAAAAATAATAATTTCAACAACAATGCTTACCGGAACAATTCTAGTAACAACTATAGGCCATATCCTTATAATAATGGCAACGGCTATGGTAATTCTTATAGGAATTCTTACAACAATAATAGGAGTTCACCCCCTGGACTTGAAGCCATGCTTAAAGAATTTATTAGTACACAAACTGCTTTTAACAAATCTGTTGAAGAAAAGCTTGGGAAAATTGATATACTTGCTTCTAAAGTCGATAGTCTTGCTGCTGATGTTGATCTTTTGAAATCAAAAGTTTTGCCTAATGAGAATCATCATAATAAAATTACTACTACAGCAAATGCCATTCAAGTTAGAATTAATGAGAATATAAGATTAATGGCTGAACTGCGTGCTAGGTGGGATAGAGAAGAAAATGAAAAACTAGCTAAAGAAAAGAATATAGCTAAAGTTTGGACTATTACCACCACTAGTAATGCTAATGCTACACATGTTGCTGCACCTCCTACTCATACTAATAAAAGAATTGGTGTTAGCAATGCTTCCACTTCTAATGCAAAGCGCGAAAAACTGCACAAGCGCTAAAAGCTGCTGAAACTGCACTGTGATAAAGCTGCTGAAATTTTTTCCAACATTGGGGATGATGATCCCATTGCTTTAGATTATAATGGTTTGAATTTTGATGATTTCCACATCTCTGAAGTTATAAAGTTCTTGCAAAAACTTGCTAAAAGTCCTAATGCTAGTGCTATAAATTTGGCCTTTACACATCATATTACAAATGCTCTCATAAAAGCTAGAGAGGAGAAACTAGAGCGCGAAGCCTCTATTCCTAAAAAGCTAGAGGATGGTTGGGAGCCCATCATTAAGATGAAGATTAAAGATTTTGATTGTAATGCTTTATGTGATCTTGGTGCAAGTATTTCTGTTATGCCTAAGAAAATTTATAATATGCTGGACTTGCCACCGCTGAAAAATTGTTATTTGGATGTTAATCTTGCTGATCATTCTACAAAGAAACCTTTGGGGAAAGTTGATAATGTTCGCATTACCGTTAACAATAACCTTGTTCCCGTTGATTTTGTTGTCTTGGATATTGAATGCAATGCATCTTGTCCCATTATATTGGGAAGACCTTTTCTTCGAACTGTTGGTGCTATTATTGATATGAAGGAAGGTAATATAAAATATCAATTTCCTCTCAAGAAAGGTATGGAACACTTCCCTAGAAAGAGAATGAAGGTACCTTTTGACTCTATTATGAGAACAAATTATGATGTTGACACTTCGTCTCTTGATAATACTTGATACACACTTTCTGCGCCTAGCTGAAAGGCGTTAAAGAAAAGCGCTTATGGGAGACAACCCATGTTTTACCTACAGTACTTTGTTTTTATTTTGTGTCTTGGAAGTTGTTTACTACTGTAGCAACCTCTCCTTATCTTAGTTTTGTGTTTTGTTGTGCCAAGTTAAGCCGTTGATAGAAAAGTAAGTACTAGATTTGGATTACTGCACAGTTCCAGATTTCTTTGCTGTCACGAATCTGGGTCCACCTCCCTGTAGGTAGCTCAGAAAATTAAGACAATTTACGTGCATGATCCTCAGATATGTACGCAACTTTCATTCAATTTGAGCATTTTCATTTGAGCAAGTCTGGTGCCATTTTAAAATTCGTCAATACGAACTGTTCTGTTTTGACAGATTCTGCCTTTTATTTCGCATTGCCTCTTTCGCTATGTTGGATGAATTTCTTTGATCCACTAATGTCCAGTAGCATTATGCAATGTCCAGAAGTGTTAAGAATGATTGTGTCACCTCTGAATATGTCAATTTATATTGTGCACTAACCCTCTAATGAGTTGTTTGAGTTTGGTGTGGAGGAAGTTTTCAAGGATCAAGAGAGGAGTATGATGCAACATGATCAAGGAGAGTGAAAGCTCTAAGCTTGGGGATGCACCCGGTGGTTCACCCCTGCATATATCAAGAAGACTCAAGCGTCTAAGCTTGGGGATGCCCAAGGCATCCCCTTCTTCATCGACAACATTATCAGGTTCCTCCCCTGAAACTATATTTTTATTCCATCACATCTTATGTGCTTTTTCTTGGAGCGTCGGTTTGTTTTTGTTTTTTGTTTTGTTTGAATAAAATGGATCCTAGCATTCACTTTATGGGAGAGAGACACGCTCCGCTGTAGCATATGGACAAGTATGTCCTTGGTTTCTACTCATAGTATTCATGGCGAAGTTTCTCCTTCGTTAAATTGTTATATGGTTGGAATTGGAAAATGATACATGTAGTAATTGCTATAAATGTCTTGGGTAATGTGATACTTGGCAATTGTTGTGCTCATGATTAAGCTCTTGCATCATATGCTTTGCACCCATTAATGAAGAAATACATAGAGCATGCTAAAATTTGGTTTGCATATTTGGTTTCTCTAAGGTCTAGATAATTTCTAGTTTTGAGTTTGAACAACAAGGAAGACGGTGTAGAGTCTTATAATGCTTTCAATATGTCTTTTATGTGAGTTTTGCTGCACCGGTTCATCCTTGTGTTTGTTTCAAATAAGCCTTGCTAGCCTAAACCTTGTATCGAGAGGGAATACTTCTCATGCATCCAAAATACTTGAGCCAACCACTATGCCATTTGTGTCCACCATACCTACCTACTACATGGTATTTTCCGCCATTCCAAAGTAAATTGCTTGAGTGCTACCTTTAAAATTCCATCATTCACCTTTGCAATATATAGCTCATGGGACAAATAGCTTAAAAACTATTGTGGTATTGAATATGTAATTATGCACTTTATCTCTTATTAAGTTGCTTGTTGTGCGATAACCATGTTCACTGGGGACGCCATCAACTTTTCATTGTTGAATTTCATGTGAGTTGCTATGCATGTCCGTCTTGTCTGAAGTAAGAGAGATCTACCACCATATGGTTAAGCATGCATATGTTAGAGAAGAACATTGGGCCGCTAACTAAAGCCATGATCCATGGTGGAAGTTTCAGTTTTGGACAACAATCCTCAAATCTCAAATGAGAAAATTATTAATTGTTGGTATATGCTTATACATAAAAGAGGAGTCCATTATCTGTTGTCTATGTTGTCCCGGTATGGATGTCTAAGTTGAAGAATAATCAATAGCGAGAAATCCAATGCGAGCTTTCTCCTTAGACCTTTGTACAGGCGGCATAGAGGTACCCCTTTGTGACACTTGGTAAAAACAATGCATTGTGATGACCCGGTAGTCCAAGCTAATTAGGACAAGGTGCGGGCACTATTAGTACACTATGCATGAGGCTTGCAACTTATAAGATATAATTTACATGATGCATATGCTTTATTACTACCGTTGACAAAATTGTTTCATGTTTTCAAAATCAAAGCTCTAGCACAAATATAGCAATCGATGCTTTTCCTCTATGGAGGACCATTCTTTTACTTTCAATGTTGAGTCAGTTCACCTATCTCTCTCCACCTCAAGAAGCAAACACTTGTGTGAACTGTGCATTGATTCCTACATATTTGCTTATTGCACTTATTATATTACTCTATGTTGACAATATCCATGAGATATACATGTTACAAGTTGAAAGCAACCGCTGAAACTTAATCTTCTTTTGTGTTGCTTCAATATCTCTACTTTGAATTATTGCTTTATGAGTTAACTCTTATGCAAGACTTATTGATGCTTGTCTTGAAGTGCTATTCATGAAAAGTCTTTGCTATATGATTCACTTGTTTACTCATGTCATATACATTGTTTCGATCGCTGCATTCACTACATATGCTTTACAAATAGTATGATCAAGATTATGATGGCATGTCACTCCAGAAATTATCTGTGTTATCGTATTACCTGCTCGGGACGAGCAGAAATAAGCTTGGGGATGCTGATACGTCTCCGACGTATCGATAATTTCTTATGTTCCATGCCACATTATTGATGTTATCTACATGTTTTATGCACACTTTATGTCATATTCGTGCATTTTGGAACTAACCTATTAACAAGATGCCGAAGTGCCGATTCTTGTTTTCTGCTGTTTTGGTTTCAGAAATCCTAGTAAGGAAATATTCTCGGAATTGGACGAAATCAAAGCCCGGGGGCCTATTTTCTCACGAAGCTTCCGTAAGTCCGAAGGAGAGACGAAGAGGGGCCACGGAGGGGCCACACCATAGGCGGCGCGGCCCCCCTTGGCCGCGCCGGCCTGTAGTGTGGGGCCCCCGTGCCGCCTCTTGACCTGCCCTTCCGCCTATAAAAAGTCTCCGTGACGAAACCCCCGCACCGAGAGCCACGATACGGAAAACCTTCCAGAGACGCCGCCGCCGCCGATCCCATCTCGGGGATCCAGAGATCGCCTCCGGCACCCTGCCGGAGAGGGGAATCATCCCCCGGAGGACTCTACGCCGCCATGGTCGCCTCCGGTGTGATGTGTGAGTAGTCTACCCCTGGACTATGGGTCCATAGCAGTAGCTATATGGTTGTCTTCTCCCCATTGTGCTATCATTGTCGGATCTTGTGAGCTGCCTAACATGATCAAGATCATCTATCTGTAATTCTATATGTTGCGTTTGTTGGGATCCGATGAATAGAGAATACTTGTTATGTTGATTATCAAAGTTATGCTATGTGTTGTTTATGATCTTGCATGCTCTCCGTTACTAGTAGATGCTCTGGCCAAGTAGATGCTTGTAACTCCAAGAGGGAGTACTTATGCTCGATAGTGGGTTCATGCTGCATTGACACAGGACAGTGACGAGAAAGTTCTAAGGTTGTGTTGTGCTTTGTTGCCACTAGGGATAAAACATTAGTGCTATGTTCAAGGATGTAGTCACTAGTTACATTACGCACCATACTTAATGCAATTGTCTGTTGTTTGCAACTTAATACTGGAGGGGGTTCGGATGATAACCTGAAGGTGGACTTTTTAGGCATAGATGCAGTTGGATGACGGTCTATGTACTTTGTCGTAATGCCCAATTAAATCTCACTATACTCATCATGATATGTATGTGCATGGTCATGCTCTCTTTATTTGTCAATTGCCCAACTGTAATTTGTTCACCCATCATGCTGTTCGTCTTATGGGAGAGACACCTCTAGTGAACTGTGGACCCCGGTCCAATTCTCTTTACTGAAATACAATCTCTTGCAATCTTTGTTCTCTGTTTTCTGCAAACAATCATCTTCCACACAATACGGTTAACTCTTTGTTACAGCAAGCCGGTGAGATTGACAACCTCACTGTTTCGTTGGGGCAAAGTACTTTGGTTGTGTTGTGCAGGTTCCACGTTGGCGCCGGAATCCCTGGTGTTGCGCCGCACTACATCCCGCCGCCATCAACCTTCAACGTGCTTCTTGGCTCCTCCTGGTTCGATAAACCTTGGTTTCTTTCTGAGGGAAAACTTGCTGCTGTGCGCATCATACCTTCCTCTTGGGGTTGCCCAACGAACGTGTGAAATACACGCCATCAAGGTGGCGACACAGTAGGGGGGCGCGGCCCTGGCCGCGCCGCCCTATCGTCTGGGCCCACCAGGGCTCCCCTCTGGTGGCTCTCGGGTGTTCTGGAAGCTTCGTGGAAAAATAGGATGCTGGGCATTGATTTCGTCCGATTCCGAGAATATTTCCTTACTAGGATTTCTGAAACCAAAAACAGCAGAAAACAGCAACTGGCCCTTCGGCATCTCGTCAATAGGTTAGTTCCGGAAAACGCATAAATATGACATAAAGTATGCATAAAACATGTAGATATCATCAATAATGTGGCATGGAACATAAGAAATTATCGATACGTCGGAGACGTATCATCCATCATCATGGTTCGAGCGGCTTCGATCAAGGTTCGATTATTCCTTTCGGCGACCCCATTTTGTTGGGGAGTATATGGTGTGGAGTATTGGTGTTGGATTCCTTCTTCGCCGAGGAAGTCATCCAAAGTATAGTTCTTGAACTCCGTTCCATTGTCGCTCCTTATTGCGAGGATCTTGTTGTCGTACTTGCGTTGAACTTGATTGGCAAACTCCATCATGGTCCGTTGAGTCTCACTCTTGTACTTGAAGAAGAATACCCAACAATAGCGTGAATAGTCATCGACAATGACGAGGCAATACTTCTTTCCTCCAAGACTTTCATGAGACGGTGGACCGAAGAGATCAACATGTAAGAGCTCCAAGCATCTTGTGGTAGAGATGATAGTCTTGGCCTTGTGAGGAGCTCCATGCATTTTTCCTTGTACGCAAGCCCTACAAACACGATCCTTACAAAAAGAGACATCTTCTTTTAGTCCGAGAATGTGGCCACCCTTGTGGAGACTTTGCAAAGTCCTCATGTTGACATGGGCTAGTCGGCGATGCCATAACCAACCCTTGTCACCTTTGGCAAATAGGCAAAGAGCGGAGGATGTTGTCTTTCCGGAGAAGTCAACAACATATAATCCGTTCTCTACATATCCAACAAAAGCTACACGGAGTGTCTTGCTCCACAAGAGGACCACCATATGTTCATCAAAGAAAGTACATAGACCCATGCGAGCAATTTGATGAACGGAGAGTAAGTTGTAACCAAGGGTCTCGACAAGGAGGACATTCACAAGTGAGATGTCGGGTGTTACCACCACCTTGCCAAGACCCAATACCTTAGAGCACGTGTTGTCGCCATATGATACGGTAGAGTAGGAAGGCTCGAGGTCGACAACAATATTCTTGCTTCCGGTCATATGACCTGTGGCTCCACTATCAACCACCCATTTAGCACCACCGGAAGCATAGTCCTACAAGGAATCAAGTCTTGGATTTAGGTACCCATTTTTCAATGGGTCCTAGCATGTTAGTAACAAGGGGTTTGAGAACCCAAATAGTCCAATCAACATTGTCCTTTTGAGGACCAATAAAGCGAGCACGAATATGTCCATAGTAATCAACAAAAAGAACGTGAGAAGGGTTGTTAGAGCCGGCGAAACCCTTCGAGGCGGAGTTGGGTACTCCATCCCTCCTTGAGCTAGCATTGCTCTCCTCAAGGTTGATCTCCATGTTCTCCTTGTTCTTCTTCTTCTTGGTCCTCATATTCCTCTTCCTCTTTGGCTTGGTAGCCACTCCTCCTTCATTGTAAGAGCCCTCTTTGGCTCCATTTTTAGCTTCAATGACTCCTTCTAAGTACTTGGCTTGAACTTGGAGCCTATCAACTTTGGCCTTCAAACGATTGACTTCCTCTTCATGCTCCAGATGAGGGTGGCAAATATCAAACACTTGGACTTCCTTTGCCTTGTTCACCCGGAAATGTTCCATCATGGCTTCTTCTTGGAGAGCGTTCATCTTCATGAGTAAGCGCTTGTCACTCTCCATCTTGGCAACGTCACCTTCATGAGTGCAACACACACGGTCCTTGCTCAAAGGAAAGTACTCCTTCAAAGCTTCCTCTTGCATGGTATTGACCTCCATGAGCTTGGCTTCCCTTCTCTTCAAGGCGGCTATTTCCTCCTCATGATCACAACAAGTGTCCTTCTCCTTGCTCATGCGGAGACATTCCACCAAAGACTCTTCTTGCATGCTACTCAACCTCAATAGCTTGGCCTTGGTGGTCTCAAGAGTGGCAATTTCTTCTTCATGGTTGCAACATGAGGTCTTCTCTTTGCACAAGCGGTAATATTCATCCAAGGCTTCTTCTTGAAGAGCATTGACCTCCAAAAGAAGAGCCTTGTGCTTTCTCAAGGAGGCAACTTGATCAACAAGCTCGTCATGGCAAGAGTTGGGGTCTTCATCATCTTTCTCCTTGTTAGCTTCCTCAAGAGAAAGCATCTTCTTTTTGAGATCACCCATCAAACCAAGAGTATGATCTCGGTCCTTGATGAGTTGGGAGACAATAGCCTTGTTGGTGTCTTCGAGGACAATGACACTAGCTTCAAGAGACATGCGCAAATTTTGTTCATCTTCAAGCTCCTCTTTGAGCGAGGCAATCTCATTTGCCGCTTCCCTTTCCAACCTTTCCTTCTCCTCTATGAGGTCTTGTGCCGCACCAAGTTGGCTCAAGAGAGCCCCAACATGAGTCTTGGTATCCCCTTGCATGTTAGTGAGAAAAGCATCCAAACCCATAATCTCACGTTTAACGGTGAGACTAGTGGCATCATCAATATATAGGGCATTAGTCAAGGGTGATGGTTTGGAGGGGAATTTTACCTCCGAGGATGCCTTTGCCATAAGGCAACGAGCATTGTTGGTGGCGAGGTTCTCATTTGGAGAGTTGAAGAGGGAGATAGAGGGAGTGGTAATGGCGATGGTGGCCACTCCCTCTCCTTCCTTGTTGGAGCTCTTGTCCCCACGTTCTTCATCCTCATCGGAGGAGTATTCTTCTCGAATGATGAAGGCTCTAGGCTTCTTGGTGAAGGAGACCTTGTCATCATCGGACTTGGGGGAGAACTTGGAGAATCCTTTTGAGAGTGACTTGAACTTTTCCTTGCGGATAAGTCTTCCACCATGATCTTCTCTTCTCTCAAACATACAATCCGCGACAAAATGACTCTTGTCGCCGCAATTGTAGCATGTTCTTCCCTTTTGCCCCTCCCTTGGGCTCTTGGAGAAACTTCTTAGAGAATCACGTGATCTTCTTGGCCTTGTGCTTTGGGACTTGTTTCCATCCCAAAATTTCTTGGCGGCGAGAGCCATGTGCTCATGATAATTGATCTTGAGATCATCCGGTCCCCACTCAATGGGATCCTCATCGCTTTCACTAGCCTCATGTACCTTCATCTTCAATGCAAGGTTGGGCTTGCGTGTGTTGTGGGCGCGAGCAACAAGATCCTCCGCATTCTTCTTGGAGATGTCCAAAGCGATGACTTCGCTAAGAACTTCATCGGATGTCATAGCACGGAAGGAGGCGTTTTGGCGGATGGCCGTCAACTTCACTTCCTCATAAGGGAGGAGAGCGTTGTAGAACTTGCGCTTGATCCAATGGTCATCCACGAACGTTGCTCCAAGATCTTGCATTTGTACGGCGAGGGCGATGAGGCGCCGGTACATTTCTTCGGGGGTCTCTCCTTCAATCATGACGAAATTGTCGGCCATATTGTTCACTTCATCGAAACGAGAGCTTTGGATGCTCGCATTTCCGAGGAAGAGCTTGTCGAGTTTATCCCATGCTTCCTTGGCGGTCTTGAGCGAGCGGATATGAGCGCGGTCCTTTGGCGTGACGGCCATGTGAATCATGTTGATGGCGGTGGCGTTGAGTTGGTCATCCACCACATCTCTTCTTGTCAATTTCTTTGGATCTCGTGGTGAGTAGCCTTCCTCAATAATGCGCCAAAGCTCGGTAGACGCGCTGCGCACATGAGATTTCATCAAGAATTGCCAATTTTCAAAGTTGTTTGACTCAAGTAACGGTGGTGAACCATGCGACAAGATATGTGGCATAGGTATTGGAACGTTTATTGGAACGTTTATGGTGTAATCACTTGGTGGTGGCACCTCATGATAATCCCCTAGACGTTCCGCAACCGGTGTCTCATCCTTCCCCTTTGTTGAAGTGCCGGTCTCCCCAAGCCCTTCCTTTTGTGGATCTTTTGTCGCTTGCGCGACAAAATCAACAAGAGGAAAGGGGTAGCTTTTGGTGGGGGGTTCTCGGCACTTGCTTGAGGATCAACACTAGGGTTTGGTTTTTGAGCAACCAACTCCATCATCATCGCCTTCATTTGGTTAACGATGGATGACTCCAATTTCTTGAGGTCATCCAACGTAGCCGTTGTGGTGTCGACGGGAGATGATGGAGCGGGTGGCACAAGGGAAGGTGACCCATTCGCCACACCCGCATCTTGTTCGGCCATTTCTTAGGCGGTAAAGCCCGAGCAAGAAAACCTTGCTCTGATACCAATTGAATGGATCGTAGCGAACAAGAGGGGGGGTGAATGGTTGCTACGTCAAGTTTTAATCTTTTTCAATTTTAGTGCAACGGAAGATAAAGGTGATTGCTTTAGTGGTGTTGGTGATCCTACAATGATCCTAGAACAAATGCAGCAAGCAAAGGAACAATCACAAGATAGTAAGAGTAAGGAGCGGGACAACCGGAGGGCGCGGAGACGAGGCGAGGTTTGTTTCCCGCAGTTCCTCCCACAAAAGGGAGTACGTCTGCGTTGAGGAGGTGCTAGCCTCACACAAGAGGCTAGACGGCCACACTGATACGTCTCCGACGTATCGATAATTTCTTATGTTCCATGCCACATTATTGATGTTATCTACATGTTTTATGCACACTTTATGTCATATTCGTGCATTTTCTGGAACTAACCTATTAACAAGATGCCGAAGTGCCGATTCTGTTTTCTGCTGTTTTTGGTTTCAGAAATCCTAGTAAGGAAATATTCTCGGAATTGGACGAAATCAAAGCCCAGGGGCCTATTTTTCCACGAAGCTTCCAAGTCCGAAGATGAAACGAAGAGTGTCCACGGGGTGGCCAAACCCTAGGGCGGCGCGGCCCCACCCCTGGCCGCGCCGGCCTATGGTTTGGGCCCCCCGAGCCGCCTCCTGACTTGCCCTTCCGCCTACTTAAAGCCTCCGTGACGAAACCCCCAGTACCGAGAGCCACGATACGGAAAACCTTCCAGAGACGCCGCCAACGCCGATCCCATCTCGGGGGATCCAGGAGATCGCCTCCGGCACCCTGCCGGAGAGGGGAATCATCTCCCGGAGGACTCTACGCCGCCATGGTCGCCTCCGGTGTGATGTGTGAGTAGTCTACCCCTGGATTATGGGTCCATAGCAGTAGCTAGATGGTTGTCTTCTCCCCATTGTGCTATCATTGTCGGATCTTGTGAGCTGCCTAACATGATCAAGATCATCTATCTGTAATTCTATATGTTGCGTTTGTTGGGATCCGATGAATAGAGAATACTTGTTATGTTGATTATCAAAGTTATATCTACGTGTTGTTTATGATCTTGCATGCTTTCCGTTACTAGTAGATGCTCTGGCCAAGTAGATGCTTGTAACTCCAAGAGGGAGTACTTATGCTCGATAGTGGGTTCATGCCTGCATTGACACCGGGACGATGTGAGAAAGTTCTTAGGTTTTGTTGTGGTGTTGACACTAGGGATAATTCATTGATGCTATTTCTTAGTATGTATTTGTTGATTTCATTACTCACCATACTTTATGCAATTGTGCATTTGCTTTGCAACTTAATACGGAGGGGTTCGGATGATAACTTTGAAGGTGGACTTTTTAGGCATAGATGCAGTTGGATGGCGGTCTATGTACTTTGTCGTAATGCCCAATTAAATCTCACTATACTCATCATGATATGTATGTGCATGGTCATGCTCTCTTTATTTGTCAATTGCCCAACTGTAATTTGTTCACCCAACATGTTGTTTGTCTTATGGGAGAGACACCTCTAGTGAACTGTGGACCCCGGTCCAATTCTCTTTACTGAAATACAATCTACTGCAATACTTGTTCTACTGTTTTCTGCAAACAATCATCATCCACACTATACATCTAATCCTTTGTTACAGCAAGCCGGTGAGATTGACAACCTCACTGTTTCGTTGGGGCAAAGTACTTTGGTTGTGTTGTGCAGGTTCCACGTTGGCGCCGGAATCCCTGGTGTTGCGCCGCACTACATCCCGCCGCCATCAACCTTCAACGTGCTTCTTGGCTCCTCCTGGTTCGATAAACCTTGGTTTCTTTCTGAGGAAAACTTCTTGCTGTGCGCATCATACCTACCACTTGGGGATCACAACGAACGTGTGAGTTACACGCCATAAAGCATAATTTATGGCGCCGTTGCCGGGGAGATCAAGACACGCTGCAAGGGGAGTCTCCACTTCTCAATCTCTTTACTTTGTTTTTGTCTTGCTTAGTTTTATTTACTACTTTGTTTGCTGCACTAAATCAAAATACAAAAAAATTAGTTGCTAGTTTTACTTTATTTGCTATCTTGTTTGCTATATCAAAAACACAAAAAAAATTAGTTTACTTGCATTTACTTTATCTAGTTTGCTTTATTCACTGTTGCTAAAATGGCCAACGCTGAAAATACTAAGTTGTGTGACTTCACAACCACAAATAATAATGATTTCTTATGCACACCTATTGCTCCACCTGCTACTACAGCAGAATTCTTTGAAATTAAACCTGCTTTACTGAATCTTGTTATGCGAGAGCAATTTTCAGTGTTAGTTCTGATGATGCTGCTGCCCATCTTAATAATTTTGTTGAACTATGTGAAATGCAAAAATATAAAGATGTAGATGGTGATATTATTAAACTAAAATTGTTCCCTTTCTCGTTAAGAGGAAGAGCTAAAGATTGGTTGCTATCTCTGCCTAAGAATAGTATTGATTCATGGACTAAATGCAAGGATGCTTTTATTGGTAGATATTATCCCCCTGCTAAAATTATATCTTTGAGGAATAGCATAATGAATTTTAAACAATTAGATACTGAACATGTTGCTCAAGCTTGGGAAAGAATGAAATCTCTGGTTAAAAATTGCCCAACCCATGGACTGACTACTTGGATGATCATCCAAACCTTCTATGCAGGACTAAATTTTTCTTCACGGAATTTATTGGATTCGGCTGCTGGAGGTACCTTTATGTCCATCACTCTTGGTGAAGCAACAAAGCTTCTTGATAATATGATGATCAACTACTCTGAATGGCACACGGAAAGAGCTCCACAAGGTAAGAAGGTAAATTCTGTCGAAGAAACCTCTTCCTTGAGTGATAAGATTGATGCTATTATGTCTATGCTTGTGAATGGTAGGCCTAATGTTAATTCTAATAATGTTTCGTTAGCGTCATTGGTTGCTCAAAAAGAATATGTTGATGTGAATTTCATTAAAAATAACAATTACAATGATTCTAGGCCATATCCTGCTAATGGTAATTCTCATGGTAGATATGTTTCACCTAATGAAGAGAAGATGCTAGAAATTGAAAGATCCACTAAGAGCTTTATGCAATCACAATATGAGCAAAATAAATTGTTTACTAAAACAATGAATGAGCAATCTACCTTGTTGAAGAATATAGGGAATCAACTTGAAAATCTGAATAGGGAGATCTCGGGGTTGCAAACTAAACTTGCTAATGCTGAAAACCGAATCTCATTCATGTCTGCATCACAATCTTCTTTAATTAATAAAATGGCTGCTAAACCTGAGGATTTAGATGATAAAATTACTACTACAGCAAATGCCATCCAAGTTAGAATTAATGAGAATATAAGATTAATGGCTGAACTGCGTGCTAGGTGGGATAGAGAAGAAAATGAAAAACTAGCTAAAGAGAAGAATGTAGCTAAAGTTTGGACTATTACCACCACTAGTAATGCTAATGCTACACATGTTGCTGCACCTCCTACTAATACTAATAAAAGAATTGGTGTTAGCAATGTTTCCACTTCTAATGCAAAGCGCGAGAAACTGCACTGAAAGCTGCTAAAACTGCTTTGAAAGCTACTTTGTGATAAAGCTGCTGAAATTTTTTCCAACATTGGGGATGATGATCCCATTGCTTTAGATTATAATGGTTTGAATTTTGATGATTGCCACATCTCTGAAGTTATAAAGTTCTTGCAAAAACTTGCTAAAAGTCCTAATGCTAGTGCTATAAATTTGGCTTTCACACATCATATTACAAATGCTCTCATAAAAGCTAGAGAAGAGAAACTAGAGCGTGAAGCCTCTATTCCTAAAAAGCAAGAGGATGGTTGGGAGCCCATCATTAAGATGAAGGTTAAAGATTTTGATTGTAATGCTTTATGTGATCTTGGTGCAAGTATTTCTGTTATGCCTAAGAAAATTTATAATATGCTTGACTTGCCACCGCTGCAAAATTGTTATTTGGATGTTAATCTTGCTGATCATTCTACAAAGAAACCTTTGGGTAAAGTTGATAATGTTCGCATTACCGTTAACAATAACCTTGTTCCCGTTGATTTTGTTGTCTTGGATATTGAATGCAATGCATCTTGTCCCATTATATTGGGAAGACCTTTTCTTCGAACTGTTGGTGCTATCATTGATATGAAGGAAGGTAATATAAAATATCAATTTCCTTTCAAGAAAGGTATGGAACACTTCTCTAGAAAGAGAATGAAGTTACCTTTTGATTCTATTATGAGAACAAATTATGATGTTGACACTTCGTCTCTTGATAATACTTGATGCACACTTTCTGCGCCTAGCTGAAAGGCGTTAAAGAAAAGCGCTTATGGGAGACAACCCACGTTTTACCTACAGTACTTTATTTTTATTTTGTGTCTTGGAAGTTGTTTACTACTGTAGCAACCTCTCCTTATCTTAGTTTTGTGTTTTGTTGTGCCAAGTTAAGCCGTTGATAGAAAAGTAAGTACTAGATTTGGATTACTGCACAGTTCCAGATTTCTTTGCTGTCACGAATCTGGGTCCACCTCCCTGTAGGTAGCTCAGAAAATTAAGCCAATTTACGTGCATGATCCTCAGATATGTACGCAACTTTCATTCAATTTGAGCATTTTCATTTGAGCAAGTCTGGTGCCATTTTAAAATTCGTCAATACGAACTGTTCTGTTTTGACAGATTCTGCCTTTTATTTCGCATTGCCTCTTTTGCTATGTTGGATGAGCTTCTTTGATCCACTAATGTCCAGTAGCATTATGCAATGTCCAGAAGTGTTAAGAATGATTGTGTCACCTCTGAATATGTTAATTTTTATTGTGCACTAACCCTCTAATGAGTTGTTTCGAGTTTGGTGTGAGGAAGTTTTCAAGGATCAAGAGAGGAGTATGATGCAACATGATCAAGGAGAGTGAAAGCTCTAAGCTTGGGGATGCCCCGGTGGTTCACCCCTGCATATATTAAGAAGACTCAAGCGTCTAAGCTTGGGGATGCCCAAGGCATCCCCTTCTTCATCGACAACATTATCGAGTTCCTCCCTGAAACTATATTTTTATTCCATCACATCTTATGTGCTTTGCTTGGAGCGTCGGTTTGTTTTTGTTTTTGTTTTGTTTGAATAAAATGGATCCTAGCATTCACTTTATGGGAGAGAGACACGCTCCGCTGTAGCATATGGACAAGTATGTCCTTGGTTTCTACTCATAGTATTCATGGCGAAGTTTCTCCTTCGTTAAATTGTTATATGGTTGGAATTTGAAAATGATACATGTAGTAATTGCTATTAATGTCTTGGGTAATGTGATACTTGGCAATTGTTGTGCTCATGATTAAGCTCTTGCATCATATGCTTTGCACCCATTAATGAAGAAATACATAGAGCATGCTAAAATTTGGTTTGCATATTTGGTTTCTCTAAGGTCTAGATAATTTCTAGTATTGAGTTTGAACAACAAGGAAGACGGTGTAGAGTCTTATAATGTTTTCAATATGTCTTTTATGTGAGTTTTGCTGCACCGGTTCATCCTTGTGTTTGTTTCAAATAAGCCTTGCTAGCCTACACCTTGTATCGAGAGGGAATACTTCTCATGCATCCAAAATACTTGAGCCAACCACTATGCCATTTGTGTCCACCATACCTACCTACTACATGGTATTTTCCGCCATTCCAAAGTAAATTGCTTGAGTGCTACCTTTAAAATTCCATCATCACCTTTGCAATATATAGCTCATGGGACAAATAGCTTAAAAACTATTGTGGTATTGAATATGTAATTATGCACTTTATCTCTTATTAAGTTGCTTGTTGTGCGATAACCATGTTCACTGGGGACGCCATCAACTATTCATTGTTGAATTTCATGTGAGTTGCTATGCATGTCCGTCTTGTCTGAAGTAAGAGAGATCTACCACCTTATGGTTAAGCATGCATATGTTAGAGAAGAACATTGGGCCGCTAACTAAAGCCATGATCCATGGTGGAAGTTTCGATTTTGGACATATATCCTCAATCTCAAATGAGAAAATTATTAATTGTTGTTACATGCTTATGCATAAAAGAGGAGTCCATTATCTGTTGTCTATGTTGTCTCGGTATGGATGTCTAAGTTGAAGAATAATCAATAGCGAGAAATCCAATGCGAGCTTTCTCATTAGACCTTTGTACAGGCGGCATAGAGGTACCCCTTTGTGACACTTGGTTAAAACAGTGCATTGTGATGATCCGGTAGTCCAAGCTAATTAGGACAAGGTGCGGGCACTATTAGTACACTATGCATGAGGCTTGCAACTTATAAGATATAATTTACATGATGCATATGCTTTATTACTACCGTTGACAAAATTGTTTCATGTTTTCAAAATCAAAGCTCTAGCACAAATATAGCAATCGATGCTTTTCCTCTATGAAGGACCATTCTTTTACTTTCAATGTTGAGTCAGTTCACCTATTTCTCTCCACCTCAAGAAGCAAACACTTGTGTGAACTGTGCATTGATTCCTACATACTTGCTTATTGCACTTATTATATTACTCTATGTTGACAATATCCATGAGATATACATGTTACAAGTTGAAAGCAACCGCTGAAACTTAATCTTCTTTTGTGTTGCTTCAATGCCTTTACTTTGAATTATTGCTTTATGAGTTAACTCTTATGCAAGACTTATTGATGCTTGTCTTGAAGTGCTATTCATGAAAAGTCTTTGCTTTATGATTCACTTGTTTACTCATGTCATATACATTGTTTTGATCGCTGCATTCACTACATATGCTTTACAAATAGTACGATCAAGATTATGATGGCATGTCACTCCGTAAATTATACGTGTTATCGTTTTACACCTGCTCGGGACGAAAGCAACTAAGCTTGGGGATGCTGATACGTCTCCGACGTATCGATAATTTCTTATGTTCCATGCCACATTATTGATGTTATCTACATGTTTTATGCACACTTTATGTCATATTCGTGCATTTTCTCGGAACTAACCTATTAACAAGATGCCAAAGTGCCGATTCTTTGTTTCATGTTTTTGGTTTCAGAAATCCTAGTAAGGAAATATTCTCGGAATTGGACGAAATCAAAGCCCAGGGGCCTATTTTTCCACGAAGCTTCCAGAAGTCCGAAGATGAAACGAAGAGGGGCCACGGGGTGGCCAAACCCTAGGGCGGCGCGGCCCCACCCCTGGCCGCGCCGGCCTATGGTTTGGGCCCCCCGAGCAGCCTCCTGACCTACCCTTCCGCCTACTTAAAGCCTCCGTGACGAAACCCCCAGTACCGAGAGCCACGATACGGAAAACCTTCCGGAGACGCCGCCAACGCCGATCCCATCTCGGGGGATCCAGGAGATCGCCTCCGGCACCCTGCCGGAGAGGGGAATCATCTCCCGGAGGACTCTACACCGCCATGGTCGCCTCCGGTGTGATGTGTGAGTAGTCTACCCCTGGACTATGGGTCCATAGCAGTAGCTAGATGGTTGTCTTCTCCCCATTGTGCTATCATTGTCGGATCTTGTGAGCTGCCTAACATGATCAAGATCATCTATCTGTAATTCTATATGTTGCGTTTGTTGGGATCCGATGAATAGAGAATACTTGTTATGTTGATTATCAAAGTTATATCTACGTGTTGTTTATGATCTTGCATGCTTTCCGTTACTAGTAGATGCTCTGGCCAAGTAGATGCTTGTAACTCCAAGAGGGAGTACTTATGCTCGATAGTGGGTCCATGCCTGCATTGACACCTGGGACAGTGATAGAAAGTTCTAAGGTTGTGTTGTGCTGTTGCCACTAGGGATAAAACATTGATGCTATGTCTAAGGATGTAGTTGTTGATTACATTACGCACCATACTTAATGCAATTGTGCTGTTGCTTTGCAACTTAATCTTTGGAGGGTTCGGATGATAACCTGAAGGTGGACTTTTTAGGCATAGATGCAGTTGGATGGCGGTCTATGTACTTTGTCGTAATGCCCAATTAAATCTCACTATACTCATCATGATATGTATGTGCATGGTCATGCTCTCTTTATTTGTCAATTGCCCAACTGTAATTTGTTCACCCAACATGCTGTTTGTCTTATGGGAGAGACACCTCTAGTGAACTGTGGACCCCGGTCCAATTCTCTTTACTGAAATACAATCTACTGCAATACTTGTTCTACTGTTTTCTGCAAACAATCATCATCCACACTATACATCTAATCCTTTGTTACAGCAAGCCGGTGAGATTGACAACCTCACTGTTTCGTTGGGGCAAAGTACTTTGGTAGTGTTGTGCAGGTTCCACGTTGGCGCCGGAATCCCTGGTGTTGCGCCGCACTACATCCCGCCGCCATCAACCTTCAACGTGCTTCTTGGCTCCTCCTGGTTCGATAAACCTTGGTTTCTTTCTGAGGGAAAACTTGCTGCTGTGCGCATCATACCTTCCTCTTGGGGTTCCCAACGAACGTGTGAGTTACACGCCATCACACACCACGAAGGAAGGCCTCACCTTCTTCCTCGAGAGAGCTCCACAAAGGTGCTCCCCCTTCTCCACTAAGGCACCGGTCGAGGCGGTGATTCCTTCACAAGGTTGGGGCGAGCTCCACACCACAAGGAGGCTCCCAACAATCCATGGAGCTAGTACAACACCAAGCTAGCCTCCATGGATGCACTTCCTCCAATGCCCCACAATAGGAACCCTAACACCAAGATCCACTAAGGAATAGCAAGTATTGGTGAAATCTCTCTTGGTAGAACTATAGATCGAGGTCTCCTCCACCACTCCTGAAAATTTGAGCAAGATTGGTTGGATGGTTGGGGAGATCCTCAAGGATTAAGCTCAGCAACAATGGAGGAGAGAGAGAGAAGAGATAAAAACGAATTGGGGAAGAAGGGGCCCTTAAATAGGCTCCTCCAAATCCAACCGTTTTGTCCAGTTTTTGCCTAAGCGGTACTACCGCTTCTGGAAAGCGGTACTACCGCTTTGAGTTCGAATCCCCACAGAACTTGTCCACGTGGACACATTGCGGTACTACCGCTCGCGGTACCGCTTGAGGTACCGCAATAGGGTCCAGACCTTACTGGATCCAAAGCGGTACCGAAGCGGTACCAGAGCGGTACTGCCGTAACATGTTACGGTACTTGAGCGGTACCGTGGGCGGTACTACCGCTTGCAAGCGGTACTACCGCTCAAGGTACCGTAACTTGTTCTGTGGGACAAATCCAGCGCAGAACTCAGAGCGGTACCGTGAGGCGGTACCTATAGGGGTAGCGGTACTACCGCTACAGGTACCGGTAGTACCGGCCTGGCTAAAACTGGTTTTCTTTCCTTTTTCTCTCCAGCCATGTCACCTCGCGAAACACACACACAAAACCAGAAAACCTACAACTACCTATAACTACGCTTCAGTCCTCCGATCTTGACGTGTCCAGCTAGGTCACCATGCACTTGCAAATCTAGCAATGATATTCAAGGCACACGGTGAGATAACTCAAGTGTTGTCATCAAACACACAAAACACGGGGTTTAGACTTTGCTCTTTCAAACTTCCTAAAAGAAGAATGAAAATCCTCCTGCTGGCTGTCCCATAGAAAAGGAAAGAAACCCCTCCAAGGATGGACTGGCGGCGTTGTCTGCGAGGGGGCGGAGACCCTAGATCGCTTTCGGTCGTCTCTTCTCTCTGCGGGCAGTTGTTTCATAATGGAAAGTCAATCGAGCCAGATTGAAAAATACAAATCACCTTCAAAACTCTGAAAGTAAATCTCCAAGAAAATGCTCGGGCGATGCACCTCATGATAGATTAAAACCTACACAAAATCATCCTTTCTAGCTAGGGTGTGACTGGAACTCTGGAAGAATTGGCTATCAGGTCGTGTTGTTGCCGTTAAAAAGCTGAACTACGCCTATTCCATCACAAGTTGTCAACCTTATATCAAAGTACCAAACAGGACCGTGGTTACGCGAATTCAGAAAACGCCTCGCATCTCCCCCGTGTGCCGTCGATCGTCGGCTACAACGTCCCGTGCGCCGCCAGCTTCTTCCTTGTTGGCCCCTTCTTCGCTGGCTCTCGCGCGATCGCCAAATCCGGTCAGGCCACATGCGCGCTACTAAACGCAACAGGAATGCAGAGTCTTGCAGACCCTCCTCATCTTCTTTTCCTTCCTCTCCCTGCCGTTCCACCCACCTCTTGGCACTCTCCACCCTCTCCACGAAACCACCACCCGCTCCCCCCAACGCCCAGGAAAAGCCGCCGCGCGGCCGAGAACCCGGTCGCGGACCCCAGGCCGGAGGACGGAATGGCCGCCCGGAAGCGCCCGCTCCCGCCGCCCGCCTCCGACGACGACGACTCGCACGGCCACGTCGGGGTCCGCCGCGGCGGAACCAACCGCGGCGGAGGCGCGGCCTCGCATGGGTCGTCGGACGGAGAACTCGCTGCGCGTCAGGCGAGGGCGCCGCCCCGGGAGCCGCGCTACGGCGGTGAGAACGAGTAAGCCTTCGCTTTCGATGCGTATGATCCGTCCGTGCTTGATTGGCTCCGCAGATCCCGACACGGAGGGCGGGCGTGGAGGAGACGGAAGCGGCAACCACAGCGAGTCATCTACGAGCTCCGGCGACGAGAACGAGTAAGCCTTCGCTGCCCCTGCCCCTGCCCCTGCTCTCTTCTCCTCTGCTGGGTCGTCTTGGCGTGCCCGTCAAGGCGATCCGATCTCCTTTCTGCTTCATGTCTTGTGCAGTCGTGAGGTAGCCGCTATCCCGTTATGCTGCTGCCGTGACGCTGGCATCCGGCGAGATACATGGCCGAGCTGGTGAGCTCAGCAGTTCTCAGGGTGAGTGGTGCTATACAAGTATACAACCGCGGTGCTTGCGTTTTTCGTAAGCATTAAACGTACGAAGAGCCGGGCTTTATGATGGTGTGCAACTGTGCATGATGTCGCTGCGTATCGCCATAACGGCGGCGGAGAATGCCAAGAACACCATCGCCGGTGCTGCCATGGTGTAGCCGCTGATTTCAGGATCTCCTGCGTTTGGTCGGTTTTTAGGATCCCTTAGAACAGGCGCCGAGCTCCTCAATGCAAAATCGGTTTGTCGTTTCCTCGAGTCACCGATTAATTTGTTGTTTACGGGATTCATGAGTTGTTCTCTTTTTGAACTTCCCTAGTGTTCACGGCTTTTGTTAGGAGTAGCGTCTAGACTCTAGAGTACGTATTCTTGCTATGAATCCATAAATCTTTTTCTTTCGCATGAATAGACACTCGATCATTTCCATCTTCCGCTCCGTCCGCCATGAGTTCTGATTTTAACAAAACCAAGACTGTTAAGGTACCAATTAATCACGCAACCCAACAGGCCTCTTATAAATTAACTTAGTAAATATTTTAGACAATACATTCAAAAGGCAAATAGGACTATATTGTTGAATCATATCAGCTCTTACACACTTAAGAAGTAAAGTTAAAAATCCATAGTTAAAACAAGCAATATTTAACTTGTCATTATACCAGTTTTGAAACACAGTGAAAGAAATCTACACTCACTGACGACCGAAATTGCTGAGAAAAGCAATTCATAAGAAGCAAGTGCCATGTTTTTGTTCATTTCAAACACAACTAGTTTTATCCTTTCGAGGTAAATTTTATCATTCTCATCCAAAACATAGGGCATAGCAATGTGTAAAACTACATTACCAACACTTCCTCCAGAACCAAACAAACATCCATAATAGTGAGTTGTACTAATTAAAATTTGACATACCCTCAATCATACCATCTTCTTGTTGCAAAGAAACAATTTTATTTTTATTTTTTCACCACTAACCCTAGACATAAAATAAGAAGTTAAAGCATCTCCTTCAAGCAACTCTCTCTTCTTAGCCCTCTGAAACCACATAATCTCTTCCTCTTTATAATTTTGTGTAAATTCTTTATTTCAGTTCTTCCTTAACAACTATTTCTCTAATGTTAAACCTACGATCTCACTTTCTCTATCTATTACATCTATTGGATCACCTAAATTATTTTTCTGCTTATTATAAACCAAATGTAGTTAAATTCCAACCCTTTAAGGTTTTCCTCAGTTCCTAGCCCTATGCTACCACACATGAGACTAGATCCTGTTAGGAAAAAAGATTCCATACTTTTGTAACTATTTCCCCCAAATCCTTCCTAAGAAACCAAAATAGTTCAAATTTAAAATGTCTCTCTTTGAATCATAATCTAACAAAAGAGGAGAATGATCAGAAATTTCCCTAATTAAAATTTGCATAACCATCTTTGGATAAAACTTTTCTAAAAAACGATATTAAAATCCTATCCAACATTTTTCATAGTGAGATTTAACTAATTATTTGACCAAGTAAATATTCTACCACCACCTCTATCTATTTTATCTCCCAATATTCGATAATTGCATCAAAGCTTGGACCATTTTTTTTAAGGTGAAACAGTGGAAAACACACTGCAATATTTATATTATTATAAAGCAGAGTATTTACAAGGAAGCGAGAGGATCTCTTCTAAAACAAAAGAAAGAAAGGGGAAACTACACTAGGAAAAAACTAAGCTTGTGTTTGTAACCATTCCTTAAAAGAATCCGCATGTTTCTTTTTCATCATGTAGGAGAGTAATTTGACCTCCTGAAGAAAAACATCTTTCCAATTTGCAAAGCTTGTTGCTTGATTGTTGAAAATTTTGTTGTTCTGATTATCCATATGTCCCAAGCAGCCAAGATAATGATCTCCATTGAAATGGTAGCTTCAGTTTATCCTTCATGTCAGATATAGCTTGAAAGATTGATCCATCTCTTCTTCTTTGTGGGTATATAAAGTTCTAGCATTGCTTTGCAAATGGACATGTCCAGAAGAGGTGCACAAGAGTTTCTTCATCCTGAGAACATTGATTTAAAACATAAGCAAAAGATTGCAACTGAAGATTTTTCCTCCTTAAGAGATTCCTGGTATTTAGTCTATCATGTAGAAGCAACCAGAAGAAAAACTTGTGTTTCGGCTAACATGATGTATTCCACGGCCAATTGAAATGTGGGTGAACAACTAGATAACCAATCATGGTGTTATATGCTTTTTTGACAGTAAAAGTATTATTCCCCCAGATGTAGCTCCACATGTCAATGTTTTCTTCCTGTATCTTTTATCTTGCATTGTGGCAAATAATTTCCATCTGCTCAAATTCAGAAAAGACTTGTTGAGAGAGAGGTATGTGAAAAAAATCCTCTAGAAATTCAGTTTGCAACACTTCTTCTACAATCATGAGATGATTCCTTGTGTAAGTAATCAGGTGAGGAAAACTTATGTTGAACACGGATGTCGTCCCAATTATCAGTCCAGAACATGCTGGATTTTCCATCTCCCAAATTGCATTTGGCCATTTCTTTGTATATATCAATTAATTTCAAGTGTGCTCTCCACCAGAAGGATCCCTCAACAGAAGTACCAGGCAAATTTCCATTATTATAATAAGATGCTTTGACAAGTCTAACCCAAGGAATGTCATGATTGTTAAATAATTTATCCAAATTTTCAGCAGTAAAGCTCTGTTTTGGGTTTCAAGATTCAAAACCCCTAGGCCACCTTGATTCTTTGGTCTTGCAATTTTTTCCCATGCAATGAGAGTTGATCCCTTTGCTTGTACAATTTGGACCGTTTCTTTGAAGGCACACCCTCATCACGTTCACTAGTTTTCCTCATCAAATTTCAATCACCACTTACAATTGAAGGAAACTTATTCATATTCTCGAAAATATGAACTAAATCAATTAAAAATAGATCCTTATCTTATCATGGGGTGCACCATAAATATTTACAAGATTTCAACATTCCCCCACTTTCTTTATTTTTCACAACCATCCTAATATGAAAACACCAACTTCAAAATCTAACACCTCAAAAAAATAAAATGTTCACAATTAACAACATACCACCACCTTGTCCGACTAAAGGTACACAAATCCATGAAAAAGCTATGTATGTCACTTAGCCGATTCAAATCATGCATGCTTAAAACTTAGTTTCTTGCAAACCAACAAAATACAGCTTATAAATTGTAATCATTAATTGCATTCCCCGAGACTTCTAGATTCTGAAATAATCCAGCCATGTACATAATCAACAAAACAATTTTACCCGCAAAAAAAATCAATTAAACAATTTAATACTAGTATAAATGTTTCTACATCTATCTCTTCCCATGGGAAAACCTCTCCTCCAGCCTCTACCACTAACACTTCCCTTATTGAAAATAGTACATTCATCTAATTCGGCATCTTATTTGTCCACACCCTCTTTGTTTTATTGAAATGGAGCCTACTTTAACCTTGTATAGCTTGAACAATTACTCTACAAGTTAAGGCCTACTTTTGGCAACAAAGTATTTTCAAAACTGAAGTATTACAAAACCATAGTATTTTAGGCATCCCTTGGCAATACTTTAGTTTGAGAAAAAGAGGTCTAGAGTTGTTTTTTACAATACTTTAAAAATAGCACGTTTTGAGGCCTAATGAAGTATTAATAATGCATTTTTTTAGTCACGGCCAAACACTCAAAGTATTTGAAACTAAGGTATTTTAGGAAACCGTAGTATTGTTGAAATACTTCAAAAATACATTTCTACCAAACATAGCATAAATGTCTTGACATTTGACATCTTTGCAAAAAAAAAAAAAAGGTCTTGATGTTTTTTAAAAAATGGAGCTACACCTACAACATCTCAAGTTGTCAACCCTACTCCCTCCGTCCTCAAATAAGTGGACATCTAGCCTCAAACTTTGTCCATAAAAGAGTGTACTTCTATGTTCCCAATGTACTTTAAATTAGCAAAAGTTATTTCTCTCTCATCGCATGGAAATCAAACCCAATAATATTCAACACATGTTATCTTAATTTTGTACATGCACTTAGCCTATTGGAGATGAAATAATTAAAGAGGAGAGAGATGTTGGTTGCATCTTCCCAATGCAATTTTTCTCTCTTTTTACTAATTTACCTTGAAAATCCCGCACGTCCACATATTTATGGACGGAGGGAGTACGTCAAAGGTAATAAACTGGTTGCTCACTTGATCAATCACGAGTTCAGCCCTCTTCTTCGCTGGCCCTCGCGCGATCGTAAATTCCAGCCAGGCCACACGCGCACTACTAAAACGCAACACAAATGCATTCCTGACCCTCCCCTTCCTCTCCCTGCCGCAGTTCCGCCCTCTCCTCCCTCTCCACGAAGCCACCAGCCGCTACCCCCAACGCCCAGGGAAAGCCGCCGCGCGCGCGAGGACCCGGCCGGGGGGGCCAGGCCGGAGGACGGAATGACCGCCCAGAAGCGCCCGCTCCCGCCGCCCGCCTCCGACGACGATTCGCACGGCCACGTCGCAGTCCGCCGCGCCGCCACCAGCCGCGGCGGGGGCGGGGCCTCGCATGGGTCGTCTTCAGACGGCGAGCCCGCTGCGCGTCGGTCGAGGGCGGCGACGCGGGAGACGCACTACCTCGGTGAGATGAACGGCGCCGACATCTCTGTTGCCATGGCCCTGTAGGTATCTCTAAGAGGTCTCATCATCCGTGCTTGATTGGTTGCGCAGATCCCGACGCGGAGGGTCGGCGCCGTGGAGATGGAAGCGGCAAGGAAAGCGAGTCGTCTATGAGCGCCGGCGACGAGGACGAGTAAGCCTTCCCTGCCCCTGCCCTGCCCCCTGCTCTTTCTCCTCTGCTGGGTCGTCTAGCCGTACCCGTCAAGGCGATCCGATCTCGTCGCCGCTTCCTGTCTCGTGCAATCTTGCACTAGCCGATAGCTCCGTTATGGTGCTGCTCTGAATCAGACGATATACATGGCCTAGCTCTGGTGATCTCAGGACTCGGGGTCTCAGGGATAGTGGTGGTACACAAGTATACAACCGCGATGCTCGACGATTGCATCGTCCCAATTGTCTGTGTCTTAGTCCATGTGGTCTTTGATAGAGCTAGAGTTATCCTCACGAGATTCTGGCCCTACTATACGTATGAGGTGTCACCGACTGTCGCGGATTATGTTGGTGTGCATGCTTTCGCCATTATGCCAAGAGGCAAGAACACTGTCGCTCCCTGACCACTGTTGTTGTTATGAGGCTGTCATAGCGTATCCGCTGGTTTCTCATCTCCTGGGTTTGTTGGCCTTCCAGGATCCCTTAATAATTAATTAAAGCAGGCATGGAGCTGCTGAATGCAAGATTAGCTTGGTGTTTCCTAGAGTCACTCGTACTTTCTTCTTCTGAACTTCCCAAGCTAGTTCATGCCTTCCGTGGAATAGTTTTTAAAATATGGATTCTTGCTATGAATCCAGATTTTATTTTCTTTGTCATGAATTATAGTTTCATGTTCTGATTCTAGAAAAAAAACAAGGCTGTAACCTGTAATAGGGTTGTAAGATACGAATCAGGCTATATGACAATTTGCAACTTCAAAAAACTAATGGCATATCGCTGTCGACATTACTTGTCACACATTATGTCACTGCTCACTAGCTTAATGATCCGACGAGTTGCAACTTGCAATGCGAAACTTGGTTGAAGGTCCAGATCAGTTCACCACTGGAAAGTTCTGAAGTAGAATCAACTCAAGCGCAATGCCTTCTGGCTAATGTCAAATGACCTAAACGGCTACACGTGTTTCTTCCATCCCAGTAGCGCTGCATCTTTCTTCCCTCTGTTTGGAAGGAAAATATTTTGTGCCTCCAGAGGTATTTTTCTTGAAGATCATTTTTCGATAGGAAGTGTTCACTTCCATCTTCAGCGCAGATTTAGACCTCCACTGACTAGTGTCTGCTCTGGCTGTAGCTAACTGTGACTGTGAGAAGATGTTCTATTTTTCAGTATCGATTACCACCCTCTAGTTCTAGGTTCCTGGGTCTGAAAAACTCGAAAGCATGAGCTTAACAAACTAGAGTTTCCCTATTCTACAGCTAGCAAACTTTGTTGCTCTGCTGGACCCCTCTAGAATGCGTTCCGTCTATCGAGCTGAAGGACAGAGATCAGTCCGTCAAGGGTTCTTCAATGTTGAGCTCGATTGATTTCCGCCGGCCGGCAGAGAGGTCTGGGGGCGTCATCAGAGCATCTCCACCGACGGCTCCCAAATAGGCGCAGGCAGGGCGCCGGCACTGCCGTATGGAGATCACCGGGAGAGCATCCTTTGTTTGGGGATGCTGCTCGCACACCGGCGCCCTCATACGCCAGCCCCGATAAAATTTGGAACTTGGAATGACATTTAAAACCGAAATTCATATGAAATTCATACGAAATTTATACAAAAATTACTCGAATTTAAATCTAAATAAAACTTAAACCTAACCCTAATCTGTTGGCGTCAGTTGGGACGCGCGACGGACCTGCCTCGTCGTCGTTCTTCTCCTTTGCCGCCTGCGTCCGTGCCCACCTCTCAGCCCTTGCTTCGTGCATCTGGTGGTAGAGCATGGTGACCGGTGTCGCGGAGAGGTCCAGGGGCGTCGTCACGCATATTACCGATTTGCGCCGGCGGCAGACGGGGCCGGTTGAACAAAATCGGCGACCCAGTAAACATGGTGCCTCTCTTCATGAAGCATCTTCTTCTCGCTGCGTCTCAAAACGGCAGCACATGCTTGCTTTCAGTCTTCTGCTCTTCTTTACGCGTGTTCCTTGATCGAACAATATACCAAATCGAGCGGCATGCTGCGAGGCCAGAAGCACGGCAGACGAGGCGAGGCGGCGGCCTGCATGTCCGTGGCATCGCTCGCTGCCTTCCTGCCTCTCACCTGGTCTCTCGCGCGATTCCAAAGCCATAGACCAGCACCAGTCCCCACAAGCAGGCAGAAGATATACACGACCGACCGAGCAACAACACAAAACACACATCGGGTTCCTTATTTATTTTCCGGAAGTTCTCCTCTCTCTTTCTCCGCCCCCTGCCCCCTGCGTGCCTTCCGTCCAGGCTGCCGCACCCACCTGGCCGTCTCTTCCAGTCGCCCTCCCCGTCGACCGCCACATCCCCTCTGCTCCTCCCCTCTCCCGGACGCCTCGCCGGAATCCCAGGGCAGAATGCCCGCGCAGAAGCGCCAGCGCCCTTCGCCGTCGTCCAAACCACGCGACCACGTGGAGGCCAACGGGACGGATGCTTCCACAGCCGGCGGCGCCCGGGGCGAGGGAGGAGGAATCCAACCGGTACCGGGCGGAGGCGCCGCCAATCGGGCGACCGACCCGCAGCCGCGGCGCGTAGGCGGTGAGCTTAGCCCGCATCGACACCTCTCGTATCTCGCAATCGCGTCGTGCTCTGCATGTTTCGGCGTGAATATTGGCTAAGAAGCATGTGTGTCCTATTTCTTATGGCTTCCGCAGATTCGGGAAGCGCGGAGCGCGGCGGCGGCGGCGCGTACAGCGACAGCGAGTCGTCGCAGAGCGACGGCGACATGGACGAGTGAGTCTCCCTTCCTCCCTCTCCTGAGGCCTCTCTCGGCTCGGCCCTATCTCGCCCTGCCCTGCCGGTATCGTGGATCCGTGTAGCTGGCTATGCGATTTGTCGTTTGGCCTGCTCGCGCTGCCATGCCCGTGTCCTCGACTCCCACCCCGCTTCCTCCGCGTTCTAGACTCCTATGCCGCTTCCTCGTGTCCTATTCCCGCCCACCCACGCCGGTGAATCTGCGAGGTGTCTGCCGGAACCGGTTAGCTGCTAGACCGTTGGTCTCGGGTTAGCGATTATGGTTGCTTCGTTTCTTTTTTTTGCGAGGAAACTGCTGATGATATTAAAGCACGACAGTTACAAAAAGGACCCCAACAAAGAACAAAAATACAACCCGGTCCCTAAGCAACTCGATGACGCCGGAGCGGAAGAAGACGTGCCGACGGCGCGCCGCTGCTGCATCTCTCCACAAGCCTTGGAACAAGAGATGTCCCCCTGCAGACGGGAAGTCTTCGGGCCTCGAACTCCTGGGAGCCTCCACCCTCCTCCGTCGGCTCCACCCGCGTGCTTCACCACCAGCGGCTTCAAGGTCGTCGACCGGATCCGCCGCACCAAGATCCGGAAGGGGAGTAGGCGCATCCGACGGCCACAGGGAACCGTGAGCGCGGGGAAGGAGGCGCCACGCCGCAGAACTCCACCGAGCTCCACCGCCGAAGAGGGCCAGCACCACCTGCATACATACCACCGGCCGCGCCGCCCACCTCAAAGCGCCGCCGACGGAAGACTCCACAGCTCCTACACTATATACAACCGGGATTCGAGGCTCCCCCAACCTCCCGCCGCCGGAGCGGCCGGCGGAGGAAGGGGGACCCGTCGATTCGACGGAAGCGAGGTGGATCTGGGAAGGGCTCGAAAAATCGCCTCACTCTACTGTGCGGGAGGAGGGGACGGTCCAAGGTCGGTCTCTATCCAGCAAAAATGCTCGAAAGATGGTTGCTTCGTTTCTGTGATCAGGGCGCATCGCATCTATGCAGGCGCATGTTCGTCGACCAACAGCCCTACATCCCTGTTCCTGCGAACTATGCATACGATCTCTTTGATGGTGTATGCATTGCTTCCATCATATTGCACGCCACGCCACGGCCGTGACGGATATTCCTCGGAATAATATTCATTCCCAGTCCCAGCTGTGCAAGCTACGTGTTTGTGCCACATTCTCATGCTGGACTGGAGTCCCCACTTTGCATCTGAAGTCTGAGCTGCTCTCTTTGTCTCGTCGTTTCTCCGTTGCTGTTTTTTGGCGGCTGTGTGTTGATAATTTTTCGTAGCCTGTAACCAGCTTCTATTTTGAACTCTTCGTTAGATGATTTTCGTTGATGTTACCTTACTACGTCAGTTAGCTGTTCTAACACCGTTTTTTTAGCTGAATCTTACGTTGTTTGCTATAGCACTTTTAGGTGTTCTGACTCTGCTTTTGGTACACTACTACAGAACTTCATTTTTTTTCTTTCTGATTTGTCCTACTAGTTCCACACACGTAGCACTCTGTTACAAATGCACATCATGCTCTTCAACCAGCAGTCTTATTGAAAATGCAAATGCTATGGAAATTTATGAGGTGCGTTGTTGGGGATCATAGTTGGTCTGAAGAGTTATAGTCTGTTCAGTTTGTAGTTAGCTATGTCTTCCTACAGGTTATAGGCTATTTTTTGTGTTCAGTTTGTAGTTAGCTATGTTTTCAAGCTAATGCTACTACTTAACATTGAACTGTTCAAGCCTCAGCCAAAAAAAAAACATTGACCTGTTCAACCAAACCTCAGATCATTCAGGTTGAGACGCTGAAAGATTTAATGCCTCACACAGCATCAAGCTTACATGAACTATTTTCTCGTCAGGTTTATACTAGTGAAATTAGCTGAAATCCGGAAGGAAGTCCAGTGCCCTATTTGTTTAGGTATGTATACCTGTTGTTATTTTGCTTAGGGATTTGGATTCCATATTACTTTTCAGAATGCTTACATGAAAGCTCCTGAAATGCTAATGCGCGTTCCCTTTACGTCTACATATCTATCTTAACATTATTTATCAATACATAATTTAACCTATCATATTCAGTAGCTTGCTTGTTTCATGTGTGTCCCAGTGTGTATACTACCTCCATCTCAAGGCTTAAGTCTTTTTTTGTAAAGTCAACCAAGTAAAGTTTGATCAAACTTTTAGAAGAATCTATCGACAAATATGATGTTTTGTAGATACCGTATTAAAATATATTTCATTATTATCTAATGATATTGATTTTGTATTTTGCATGTTAATGATTTTTGATAAAAACTTGGTCAAACTTGACATAGTTTGACTTTCTAAAAATAATATAAGCCTTAAGCTTTGGGATGGAGGTAGTAATATTTTTCCCTCTAATAATTGTTGACATTGAGATCATCAGTTTAGCGTTGATAGCTTCTAGGCATCAGTTAGTTTTTTTTGAAACAAGTCTAGGCATCAGTTAGTTGTCTTTTAAGTACCTAACTAAAGTTATTCTATACTGGCCTTTTGCAAGTTTAAGGGTAGTTGCACTAGATTTCTTCCGCATGGTGTAAGTAATACATAGCATAGCTAAATTGAAGCTATAGTCTGCATCGTAATGATTTTCCAGTTTTGCTTCATTCCTCAGGGGAGACATTGAATTGTCAATACTAGCTAACTGTTCAGGAGATATTAATCCTGCATCTATCTTCAGTATGATTGTATGATTTTTCTGGTACCATGCATAGGTGTTTTCCATGATTTGTACTGAATGTAAATCCTACTGTTCGAATTAATGGGTGCCACTTTCTCATTCTGATGCTTCATATCCTGTGGTGTGCCTCTTCTAGTTCGGAGTCTGGCCATCTCTCATTTGTCTAGTATATAGTATACAGTTTACCTTCCTCTGTTACATCTTATGGTATAACTTCCTACCTGGGTACAAATCTTCGGTACAGTTGACGTCCTTCTCATTTAAAGAAGTTCACAATCGCATAGTAGATTTCGATGACACAAGCTTAATGTGTTGGATAAAAACTATAAATAAATTTAAGTGAAGATATGGTAGTCACTTGCTACACCTACTATAGCTTGCAATTATGAAGTTTCAGATATATTGTTGTTCTACATGTGGTCATTTTTTGTCTGATGAAGATATGAAAAATCAAAATATTTGCCCTTCAATTTACAGGAATTATCCGAAAGACAAGAACGGTTATGGAATGTTTGCACCGATTCTGCAGGGATTGCATTGATAAATCTATGCGGCTCGGGTATGATGTCAAAAAACAATTCTACATGCTTGCCGTGTTATTAATTTTCACAATGGGAAATTCACAGGGTAATTCAGTTTTGTAAATCATCAAACAAAGCATTGCTTATTTGACAGTCCAAACTGGTTTTGCAGAAATAATGAGTGCCCGGCATGCCGCACTCATTGTGCAAGCAGGCGTTCTTTAAGGGACGATCCTAATTATGATGCACTGATTGCAACCTTATACCCCGATATTGACAAGTATGAGGAAGAGGTGATGTCTATGTTACACTCTCGGCATTTAGGTTATCTTAGTTAGCCCCATTTAGCTTTTCTCGCAGTGCTTCTCATATAATTGAGGCTTCAGGAATTTGCTTTCAGTGAAGAGGAAAAGACTCGGAATAAGAAGGTAATCTTATCTTCTTGGTAATAAGTAGTGTTCAATGAAAATACTCATGCAAAGTTTAGGTTCCTCATCAATATCATTTTTTCATGAAAGATTCAAGCAACCATTGAGGAAACGATTCGAAAACAGTCAGAGGCCATAGGTAAGAAATGTTCCACAGCAAAAGCCACTGCCACTGCTTTTGCAAGGAAGTACAGAAGAAATATGCGAACACGTGGGAGAGGTAGAACTGTTGCTCGTGATATTGTCCTTACTGTCTCCGACAATGAGGATAGAGAAGAAGTAAATGCTAATGATGCCAGCAAAGAGTCGTCTTCTGCTGATAACCACTCTCCAGATTTAAAGCAGAAAAGAGGTAGAAAGAGGCCTCCACCACTACCTTCTCCTGATAGAATCATTGCCAGTAGTGACCATGGATCTGAGGAGAATGGTGAACCAGTATCTGTTAAAGAAAATTTCACAAGCTCTCCATTGCGGGGGGAGATGCTTGCATGGGGAAAAAATGGCACACGTAGCCAAATTCGACATGGCAATGTTGGTGGCTTAAATTGCAGACTGGGAAAGGGCGGACGTGTTGCGAAGTTGGTGGAGCACCTCCGTACAACTGATGAAATGGATAAAGAGGTACTGAATATATGTATCTTCTCTTTTTCCAGTAGTTTTGATAATATAGATCTGCATGAACTAGCCGAACTTGACTCAAATGTATACAAGGAGCTTGTGCTACATGGGCTGTAGTTCTAATTGTTTTATTCAGACTTGAGGTTTTTCATACTATTTTCTTGCAGTTCAACTTGTATCTTGTTCTCCTTCCTCTTGATGGAAAAGCAACACCTGAATTGGAAAAGCCCTATCTAAGTTGTCGACCAACTGTATCAATTCGACACCTCGTACAGGTGATTGCTTGCCTCTCTAAATTTATCTTTTTGGAAAATTGTAGTTTATGTGGTTGAAATCAAATAACCATTTTTTTTATTTCTAGCTAATTGCTCTCCAGTTGTCTCGGCAAGTTGAAGAACTTGAGATCTATATGAGGATGGACCTTCACAATAGAGGTGTTGCAACAGACTCAAGTTCTGCTGAGACAAATCCGCGGCTATTTGATGGCTTGGAAAGATTGAGTGGAGATAAGCTTCTTTCTGATCTTGGCCTGTCATTTGCCTCTGGTCGCAACGATGTGGTAAGAACCAACCATGCATGAACCAAATTTATCCATCATATATGTTTGCTCGTTGCTGTGCTATCTGATAATATTTACTTTTCTTTTTAACTTCAATTGCCACTTGGCAGGAACTGTTATATGCTTTGAAAACTCAAGACTAGATCACTTTTGTGGCGGCACTTTTCATCATCTGCTGGTATTATGTTGGGTCTGCTTCTGGATAAGGGCTGTCTGTGAAAAGCACTGGATGTGCAAAATGGTAGATCCTTTTTTTCCTATGAGTTATTGTTTAGATTGGTGTACTTTCTTTGTAACATATAGCTAGATCTGTATGGTGTTAGTACCGTTGGGTCAATAATATCAGTGATAGTTTTAAATTAGTAAAATTATACGCGGTCTCTTATTGGTTAATCATTGAGTCGTGTTCATTTATACCAGCTCGTGGGATCATAGAAAATTGGAAGCTAATATTGATACAGAAGGCATTCGTTGTTTTGTTCGTCATGCTCTCATTCTACATATATCTTTATGGTTTGTTCTGATTGACAAACTTGTGGAGTTTGCAGCTTGAGTTACATCGTCATATACACTATGATAAACTAGCTCGCTGGTCGCCATTTTGCCTTCAATGAGGGTTTTGTAACTGCTCCAGCCAGCATCTTTCGGCAGCAAGGCCCCTGCACCGTATTGGCACAAAGTTAAAGAGATTTGGTGTTCACCTTTGCCTAATTAGCTACTACTACCTCTTATATTATGAAACAGAGTGATAGCTCTAAGTATTTAAGTTGTTTAATATCTTTTTATAAATGGAATATACTAATATCATGAAGATGCCAATTACGTCTGCAACAATGCAATACCCTAATAGTAGTATGGATACACATAGCCGAAAAAATATATAAAAAAGGAAAAGTCCCGCTAAAGTAGTCTCTCTAGGACGCATCAGTGTTTTAGCCAAGAATTACTCTATTAATATGGTGTTCATATGATACATGATCGCAATTACCACGGGTTGGTGACTAGTTTTCTTACATAAAAGACATAACATGCCTAACTTTAAATTAATAAAGCCTGAGGTTTTAAGGTTTACATAACACCAACATGTTGGGTCTACAGCTTCGCCCCCACTAACACGCTGAAACGCCGAACGACATCAAGGCAGGGACACTACGTCTTCAGCTTGTTGGCCTCATGGTCACGTACAACTCTCTTAGCTAGGGGCACTAGGTCTTCAGCTTGCTGGCCTCATGGTCACGTACAGCTCCTTAGCTTGCGCATCATCTAGCTTGCGAATCATCTAGCTTAGTCCCTCCTTTTCCTTTTCCTTGAAATTAAGGATCCACAGCTGCAAGAAAATGGTAGTTTTGTATATTATGTCAGCGGGTGATTTATAACCCTCTTCTCAATAGCTAGTTTGTTGCGCGTATTCCATAGCGTCTAGGATTGAGCAACGAACAAGGCCTAGAGAATCTGCCTCCTGTATCCCGTGAAACTCGACACAATGGCATGGAATTGGCCAAAGTTGGCGGGGCGCTTGTTACACCCAAGTAACCGACGCGGCACGGACCAAGCAAATTGGGAAATAGAGCAGGAAAATAAAATATGGTCCGCATCCTCTAGGACCCCGTAGAGAGAACAAGAACCATTCGATGGACAGTGCTAGATGGTGATCTGTTGACTCGAGGGGTCATCAAGCGCAAGAGAAGATTTTGATCTTAAGTGGCACTTTTGCTTCCCACATGTCTTTGAAGTGATCGAGCTACCGTCGTGCCTTGAGAGAGTTTAACGTACATGGACTTGATAGAGAATCTTCCCGAAGGCTCCAAGTGCCATGAAACCTTGTCGCGCCTAGGACAAAGTTCCACATGGTCGACTAGATCCAACAATCCCTACCACTGGCGCAGGCCCTCCTAGTCCAGGGAGCGGCGGAAGCGGATCTCCAGCTGAGAATTATGCCAGGCGTTAGCCACCGAGAGTGTCTGGTTGTCAAAGATGGCAAAAAGGAGGGGGAAGGTGTCTTTGAGGGGCACATTACCCAGCCACCAATCCATCCAGAAGTTTGTACGAGCTCCGTCCTTCACCTCATGCTTAGCCCCAACTTTGAAGAGGTGTTTAATCTTGTGGAGATTTTTCCAGAATTGGGAGCCCCCTTGGCTAGTCCCCGCAAACAGATCAGAGGCATCAGCATATTTAGCGCGGATAATCCTTGCCCAAATAGTGTCTTCGTCCTGGTACAGCCTCCACACCCACTTTGACAGAAGAGCCATGTTCATTTTCTTTGTATTAAGCAGACACAAGCCCTCGAATTCCTTAGATCTGCAGATTGTTAGCCAGTTAACGAGATGGTAAAAGAGCCATGTTCATTTTCTTTGTATTAAGCAGATCCAAGCCCTCGAATTCCTTAGGTCTGCAGATTGTTGGCCAGTTAACGGGATGGTACTTGTGTTTTGGGCATGCGCCTTCCCAATAGAATTTCGATCCGTGGGAGTCAAACCTCACATGAATCCCATCATGCAAAAGAAAGAGCCCCATAGCAAACATCATCAAGTTTCCTCACCAAGAAAAACCATTGCTCCTTTTTTTGTCATAGGTAAACCCAGGTACACGAAGGGGAAGTCACCCAGCTTGTAGTTTAACTTGTTAGCGATCCAGGTCTTTGCAGAGGTAAGCTGGCCTAACACAATCATCTCACTTTTGTGGTAGTTGATTTTAAGACCTGATATATCCTCGAAGCACATCAGAATGAATTTCACATTCGCAATATCCTCATCCGACCCCTGGATGAGAATAAGCGCGTCGTCCGCGTATTGGAGATGGGTAATTCAACCTGGAATTAAATGTGGGACTAGCCCATGAATGTGGCCCGCGGACGCAGCAGCCGAAAGAATCCCAGACAATGCTTCTCCAAAAAAATTGAACATAAGGGGAGAGAGGGTCCCCCTGTCCGACTCCTCTCTTGTTCCTGAAGAATGGTCCAACTTTGCCATTAACTGAAATTGCGTTCATCGAAACCTTTACAACGGAGCACCTTAGCAAGAAAGTCCCAATTCACCCGATCGTACGCTTTCTCAAAATCCAATTTCAGCAAGATTCCCCAAGTTTCGTGGCCCGAATTTTGTGAACAATCTCAATCAAGGCAAGATGGCCATCCAGAATGTTCCTGCCTTTGATAAACGCAGTCTGATTAGGATTGATTATTTTGTTGGCAATAGGATCCAACCTGGTAGCATAGGCTTTGTAGATGATTTTTAAGATTACATTGATCAAGCCAATTGGTCTGAACTGTGAGACTTGGTCCGCCCCGGGGACCTTAGGAATAAGGGATAGTATCCCGAAGTTTAACTTGGCAATGTCAATGCGCCCCACCACAAAGTCATCCAGAATATGGAGGATCCTGTGTTTCACCAACGGCCAAAGCTTCTTCAAGAACAGTACATGGAAGCCGTCAGGGCCCGGCGTCGTGTCAGTTTTCATCTCCTTTATAATGCAATCAAGATTGGTGCAGCCCAGGCCTAAAGGCCCAGGCCGGCAAACAAGTATCACAAAATGACATACCAAATGGAAGAATCAAATTTTGTAAATTCATCTTTATTGCACATGTGAGCATATTGAGGAAAAGATATGCAATTCAATTGCGAGGTTGACATATTTTGGATTAGGTGAATCATAAATATGATTTTTATATTCTCCAAAATATGCTCTCGTCCCAACATACTCATATTTGCAATAAAGTGGTTTCATTTAAATGTTTGCAAGACCACAACATTTTCAAATAACGATTCATGCCAAAGATAACCACATGGTTGGATACAAGATAAGCATGCATGAAGTAGATAGATACTTATTACCCGAGTGCAATGGTGTGATGTAGTAGATATGAGTTTGTCATATCATTATAGCTCGTCTCTAATAGTCACTTGGCCTTCGCTTCTTCCTTATGAGTGAGATGAGCATCCGATGCATCTCCAATGCACCTAAGACAAAGCTCAAGTACAAAGTGGTCCCCAAACTAATTGGGTCCGAGTAGTTAGTGAAACTACAACACATAGGACAAACTCCACGTAAATATGTGCATATAGATATGAAATTGAATTTCATGCACATCTTAGCCGATTTAGGATTATGGTGGAGTTTTCCCTATGCATTGGATAACGAAAGCAAGCATGCCATAAGATATACATAAAGTAAATATGCATGCAAGACTTTCAAGAACCAAATGGAGATATGACTTAGACAAAATATAAAATAGAAAACGATGACACGCAAAGGTGTGGCATGTCAAAAGGTTGTCCAAATCATATCCAAGAATCAAATCAACACAATATTGACTCCAAAGTTCAACAAATGCGCCCGGCATGGTGGATAGCTTCCTTGAGTACGCGGGGCGCTCAAAACTGGCTCAGTCGCAATCACACTCTCAGCATGGACTAGGAACGAAGGATGCAGGGCAGTGGCGACATGCATGTCCTGCAACGCAACAGGAGCCACATGCAGCTCGTGCCCCATCGTATGTCTCACCGCGCCAGACCCATGACGCGCAGGAAACCCTCAACGACCACGTAACGGAGGATGCACGGGTCTGCATCGAGCACCGCCGCCATCGGTGATGAGAAGCGTACAATGTGGAGCCTCGTGAGCTAGGGAAAAGGGCCCTCGACTATGGTGGAGGTTGCCTTGCCTTCATTCCAACTCTGCACCAAGTGAAGTGGCCAATCAACACTACTGGGAAAAGGCTTATAGCTGCAACTGCTCGCATGGCACGAAAATGAATGTATGTTGGTGATAACCCGAACCATTGACGGGCAAAAAAAACATCACCGACGGTATCTCGTAAACCGGTCTCTGCGACGCGTACCATTGACACACAAAATAAAAAATCCGTCGTTGGTTCTTCCTTCCGGACCCGTCCTGGGGGGCTGGAAAAATCGGTGACAACACGGTTCTACGGCAAAGAAGTGACAATGTGCCACAAATTTTCCGTCTCTATTTTTTACTCAAAAACTAGTGACACACTTGTTTTGCTTTATTATCACTGGTTATACATAGAACACTGACGCACCCATATAATTATCGCCGACCTTAGGGTTGAGATGATCCTCATACAACGATAGGTGCCACAAATGGTAGTGATACGTCTCAAACGTATCCATAATTTTTTATGTTCCATGCTATTTTTATGACAGTACCCACATGTTTTATACATACTTTACATCATTATTATGCATTTTCCGGCACTAACCTATTAACAAGATGCCGAAGAGCCAGTTGCTGTTTTTGGTTTCAGAAATCTTACAAAGGAAATATTCTCGGAATTGGACAAAATCAACGCCCAGGGTCTTATTTTTCCACGGAGCTTCCAGAAGACCCAAGAGCATACGAAGTGGGGCCACGAGGGGCCGTAACCATAGGGCGGCGCGGCCAGCATGGGGCCCGCACCGGCCTATGGTGTGGGGCCCTTGCGCCGCCTCCAACGCTGCCATTCCGCCTACTTAAACCTTCCGTCGCGAAAACCCTATTACCGAGAGCCACGATACGGAAATACTTCCAGAGACGCCGCCGCCGCCAATCCCATCTCGGGGGATTCAGGAGATCGCCTCCGGCACCCTGTCGGAGAGGGGAATCATCACCGGAGGGCTCTACATCATCATGCCCGCCTCCGGATTGATGCGTGAGTAGTTCATCCTTGGACTATGGGTCCATAGCAGTAGCTAAATGGTTGTCTTCTCCTCATTGTGCTATCATGTTAGATCTTGTGAGCTGCCTATCATGATCAAGATCATCTATTTGTAATGCTACATGTTGTGTTTGTTGGGATCCGATGAATATTGAATACTATGTCAAGTTGATTATCAATCTATCATATATGTGTTGTTTATGTTCTTGCATGCTCTCCGTTGCTAGTAGAGGCTCTGGCCAAGTTGATACTTGTAACTCCAATAGGGAGTATTTATGCTCGATAGTGGGTTCATGCTTCCATTGAATCTGGGACAGTGACAGAAAGTTCTAAGGTTGTGGATGTGCTGTTGCCACTAGGGATAAAACATCAATGCTTTGTCTAAGGATATTTGTGTTGATTACATTACGCACCAAACTTAATGCAATTGTCTGTTGTTTGCAACTTAATACTGGAAGGGGTGCGGATGCTAACCCGAAGGTGGACTTTTTAGGCATAGATGCATGCTGGATATCGGTCTATGTACTTTGTCGTAATGCCCTGATTAAATCTCATAGTAATTATCATGATATATGTATGTGCATCTCTATTTGTCAATTGCCCAACTGTAATTTGTTCACCCAACATGCTAGTTATCTTATCGAAGAGACACCACTAGTGAACTGTGGACCCCGGTCCATTCTTTTACATCTGAATACAATCTACTGCAAACTCTGTTCTCTACTGTTTTCTACAAGCAAACATCATTTTCCACACCATACGTTTAATCCTTTGTTTTCAGCAAGCCGGTGAGATTGACAACCTCACTGTTACGTTGGGGCAAAGTATTGTGATTGTGTTGTGCAGGTTCCACGTTGGCGCCGGAATCTCTAGTGTTGCGCCGCACTACACTCCGTCACCAACAACCTTCACGTGGCCCTTGACTCCTACTGGTTCGATAACCTTGGTTTCATACTGAGGGAAAACTTGCTGCTGTACGCATCACACCTTCCTCTTGGGGTTCCCAATGGACGTGTGTAATTGCACGCCATCAAGCTCTTTTTCTGGCGCCATTGCCGGGGAGATCAAGACACGCTGCAAAGGGAGTCTCTCACATCCAATCTCTTTACATTGTTATTGTCTTGGTTTACTTTACTTTACTTTCTGTTTGTTTGCTTCTCTATATCAAAAATACAAAAAATGTAGTTACTTGCATTTACTTTACTTACTTGTCTTGTTTGCTTTCTCTATATCAAAAACCACAAAAAAAATTAGTTACTAGCTGATGTCTACGGGTGCTTCTATTCTTGTAGATAGTGTTGGGCCTCCAAGAGCAGAGGTTTGTAGAACAGCAGCAAGTTTCCCTTAAGTGGATCACCCAAGGTTTATCGAACTTAGGGAGGAAGAGGTCAAAGATATTCCTCTCAAGCAACCCTGCAACCACAAAGCAAGAAGTCTCTTGTGTCCCCAACACACCTAATAGGTGCACTAGTTCGGCGAAGAGATAGTGAAATACAAGTGGTATGAATGAATATGAGCAGTAGTAACGGCGCCAGAAAAGTGCTTGCTGGCGTGCAGTTGATGGTAGTAATATTGCAGGAAGTAAACATGCAGTAGAACAATAAACAAGCGGTGTTTGCAGTATTGGAAACAAGGCCTAGGGATCATACTTTCACTAGTGGACACTCTCAACATTGATCACATAACAGAATAAATAAATAGATGCTAGACTCTACACCCTCTTGTTGGATGATGAACACCACTAATTGTGTAGGATTACACGAACCCTCAATGCCGGAGTTAACAAGCTCCACAATATTCAATGTTCATATTTAAATAACCTTAGAGTGCATGACAGATCAACATAACCAAACCAAGTACTAACATAGAATGCACACTGTCACCTTCACACTACGAAAGGAGGAATAGATCACAGCAATACTATCATAGCAATAGTTAACTTCATAATCTACAAGAGATCACAATTATAGCCTACGCCAAGTACTACACGATGCACACACTGTCACCATTACACCGTGCAGGAGGAATAAACTACTTTAATAACATCACTAGAGTAGCACACAGATATATTGTGATACAAAACACATTGCAATCATAAAGAGATATAAATAAGCACTTCACTATGCCATTAATAACAGTGAATAAGTATTATGTGAAATATAGCCTAAGAGACCCACACGGTGCACACACTGTCACCTTTACACACGTGGGACAAGGAGTCGCCGGAGATCACATAAGTAAAATCCACTTGACTAGCATAATGACATCTAGATTACAAGCATCATCATATGAATCTCAATCATGTAAGGCAGCTCATGAGATTATTGTATTGAAGCACATAGGAGAGAGATTAACCACATAGCTACCGGTACAGCCCCGAGCCTCGATGGAGAACTACTCCCTCCTCATGGGAGACAGCAGCGTTGATGAAGATGGCGGTGGTGTCGATGGAGAAGCCTTCCGGGGGCACTTCCCCGTCCCAGCGGCGTGCCGGAACAGAGACTCCTGTCCCCCAGATCTTGGCTTCGCGATGGCGGCGGCTCTGGAAGGTTTCTCGTACTGTGGCTTTTCCCTCTCGTGTTTTAGGTCAGGGACCTTTATATAGGCGAAGAGGCGGCGTCAGAAGGTCAACGAGGCGGTGACACAGTAGGGGGGCGCGGCCCACCCCCTGGCCGCGCCACCCTGGCGTCTAGTGGCCCAGTGGCCCCCCTCTGGCCTCTCTCGGGTGTTCTGGAAGCTTCGCGTGATCCTAAGATGCTGGGCGTTGATTTCGTCCGATTCCGAGAATATTTCCTTACTAGGATTTCTGAAACCAAAAACAGCAGACAAGAATCGGCCCTTCGGCATCTCGTCAATAGGTTAGTTCCGGAAAACGCATAAATATGACATAAAGTATGCATAAAACATGTAGATATCATCAATAATGTGGCATGGAACATAAGAAATTATCGATACGTCGGAGACGTATCACTAGCTTTACTTTATTTATTTCTGTTCTGCTTAGTTTATTTTTATTACTGTTAAAATGAATACTCCTGAAAACACTAAGTTGTGTGATTTCACTAGCACCAATAATAATGATTTTATATGCACACCTATTGCTCCACCTGCTACTACAGCAGAATTTTTTGAAATTAAACTTGCTTTACTAAATCTTGTTATGCGAGAGCAATTTTCTGGTGTTAGTTCTGATGATGCTGCTGCCCATCTTAATAATTTTGTTGAACTTTGTGAAATGCAAAAGTATAAGGATGTAGATGGTGATATTATAAAACTGAAATTGTTTCCTTTCTCATTAAGAGGAAGAGCTAAAGATTGGTTGCTATCTTTGCCTAAGAATAGTATTGATTCATGGACTAAATGTAAAGATGCTTTCATTGGTAGATATTATCCTCCTGCTAAAATTATATCTTTGAGAAGTAGCATAATGAATTTTAAGCAATTGGATAATGAACATGTTTCGCAAGCATGGGAAAGAATGAAATCTTTGGTAAAGAATTGCCCTACCCATGGACTAACTACTTGGATGATCATCCAAACCTTTTATGCAGGACTGAATTTTTCTTCGCGGAACTTATTTGATTCAGCTGCTGGAGGTACTTTTATGTCCATCACCTTAGGCGCCGCAACAAAGCTTCTTGATGATATGATGATAAATTACTCTGAATGGCACACGGAAAGGACTCCACAAGGTAAGAAGGTAAATTATGTTGAAGAAACCTCCTCCTTGAGTGATAAGATTGATTTGATTATGTCTATGCTTGTGAATGGTAGATCTAATGTTGATCCTAATAATGTTCCTTTAGCTTCATTGGTTGCTCGAGAAGAGAATGTTGATGTGAATTTCATTAAGAATAATAATTTCAACAACAATGCTTATAGGAATAATTCTGGTAACAACTATAGGCCATATCCTTCTAATAATGGTAATGGTTATGGTAATTCTTACAACAATAATAGAAGTGTACCCTCTGGTCTTGAAGCCATGCTTAAAGAATTTATTAGTACACAAACTACTTTTAACAAATCTGTTGAAGAAAAGCTTGGTAAAATTGATATTCTTGCTTCTAAGGTTGATAGTCTTGCTGCTGATGTTGATCTTTTAAAATTGAAAGTTATGCCTAATGAAACTAAAGATATTAAGTCATTTGCTACAGCAAACGCTATCCAAGTTCGAATTAATGAAAATATTAGATTGATGGCTGAATTGCATGCTAGGTGGGAAAGAGAAGAAAACGAAAAACTTGCTAAAGAGAATAATGTAGCTAAAGTTTGGACTATTACCACCACTATTAATGTTGATGCCTCACATGTTGCTACACCTCCTACTATCAATGGTAAAATAATTGGTGTTGGCAAAGTTTCTACTCCTAGTGCAAAGAGTACAAAACTGCCTGAAACTGCTAAAACTGCTGAAACTGTTTGTGATAAAACTGTTGAAATTTTTCAAAATATTGGGGACAATGATCCCATTGCTGTAGATCATAATGGTTTAGATTTTGATGATTGTCATATCTCTGAAGTTATAAAGTTCTTACAAAAACTTGCTAGAAGTCCTAATGCTAGTGCTATAAATTTAGCCTTTACAAAACATATTACAAATGCTCTCATTAAAGCTAGAGAAGAGAAATTAAAACTTGAAGCTTCTATTCCTAGAAAGTTGGAAGATGGTTGGGAGCCCATCATTAAGATGAAAGTCAATGATTTTGATTGTAATGCTTTATGTGATCTTGGTGCAAGTATTTCTGTTATGCCTAAGAAACTCTATGATATGCTTGACTTGCCACCATTGAAAAATTGTTATTTGGATGTTAATCTTGCTGATCATTCTATAAAGAAACCTTTGGGGAGGATTGATAATGTTCGCATTACGGTTAACAATAACCTTGTCCCCGTTGATTTTGTTGTCTTGGATATTGAATGCAATGCATCTTGTCCCATTATTTTGGGAAGACCTTTTCTTCGAACTGTTGGTGCTATTATTGATATGAAGGAAGGGAATATTAAGTATCAATTTCCTCTTAAGAAAGGTATGGAACACTTCCCTAGAAAGAGAATGAAGTTATATTTTGATTCTATTATTAGAACAAATTATGATGTTGATGCTTCATCTCTCGATAATAATTGATTCACACTTTCTGCGCCTAGCTGAAAGTGGTTAAAGAAAAGCGCTTATGGGAGACAACCCATTATTTTACTTCTGCATATTTGTTTTACATTTGAGTCTTGGAAGTTGTTACTACTGTAGCAACCTCTCCTTATCTTTATTTTATTGCATTGTTGTGCCAAGTAAAGTCTTTGATAGTAGGGTTGATACTAGATTTGGATTACTGCGCAGAAACAGATTTCTTACTGTCACGAAATTGAGCAGCCCCGTCTGTAGGTAACTCAGAAAATTCTGCCAATTTACGTGCGTGATCCCCAGATATGTACGTAACTTTCATTCAATTTGAGCTTTTTCATCTGAGCAAGTTAAGTGCCCCAGAAAAATTCGTCTTTACAGACTGTTCTGTTTTGACAGATTCTGCCTTTTATTTCGCATTGCCTCTTTTGCTATGTTTGATGGATTTCTTTGTTCCATTAACTTTCAGTAGCTTTGTGCAATGTCCAGAAGTGTTAAGAATGATTATGTCACCTCTGAATATGTGAATTTTTTATTATGCACTAACCCTCTAATGAGTTTGTTTTGAGTTTGGTGTGGAGGAAGTTTTCAAGGATCAAGAGAGGAGGATGATACAATATGATCAAGAAGAGTGAAAAGTCTAAGCTTGGGGATGCCCCCGTGGTTCATCCCTGCATATTTCAAGAAGACTCAAGCATCTAAGCTTGGGGATGCCCAAGGCATCACCTTCTTCATCGACAACTTATCAGGTCACCTCTAGTGAAACTATATTTTTATTCAGTCACATCTTATGCACTTTACTTGGAGCGTCTGTTTGCTTTTATTTTTGTTTTTGTTTGAATAAACTCGGATCCTAGCATTCTTTGTGTGGGAGAAAGACACGCTCCACTGTTTCATATGAACACTGGTGTTCTTAGCTTTACTTTTAATGTTCATGGCGAAGGTTGAAACTGCTTCGTTCATTGTTATATGGTTGGAAACAGAAAATGCTTCATGTGGTAATTGGTATATTGTCTTGAATAATTTGATACTTGGCAATTGTTGTGCTCAAATAGATCATGTTTAAGCTCTTGCATCATGTACTTTGCACCTATTAATGAAGAACTACATAGAGCTTGTTGAAATTTGGTTTGCATGATTGGTCTCTCTAAGGTCTAGATATTTTCTGGTGAAGTGTTTGAAGAACAAGGAAGACAGTGTAGAGTCTTATAATGCTTGTAATATGTTCTTATGTAAGTTTTGCTGTACCGGTTCATACTTGTGTTTGCTTCAAACAACCTTGCTAGCCAAAGCCTTGTACTGAGAGGAAATACTTCTCGTGCATCCAAAACCTTGAGCCAAAACCTATGCCATTTGTGTCCACCATACCTACCTACTATGTGGTATTTTTCTGCCATTCCAAGTAAATACTTCATATGCTACCTTTAAACAATTCAAAAGTTATTATCTCTTATTTGTGTCAATGTTTTATAGCTCATGAGGAAGTATGTGGTGTTTTATCTTTCGATCTTGTCATTTACTTCTGACAGACTTTCACCAATGGACTAGTGGCTCATCCGCTTATCCAATAGTTTTGCAAAAAGAGCTGGCAATGGGGTTCCCAGCCCCAATTAATTAACTTGCATTAATAATTCTCTTCACATGCTTTGCCCTGATCAATCAGTGAGCAACTTAATTTTGCAAAAAGAAAAAGAAAAAAAAGACACTCCTCCATGGTATGAGAATGTTGGAAGGCACCCGAGGATTCGGTTAGCCATGGTTTGAGAAAGCAAAGGTTGGGAGGAGTGTCATCTATAAATAATAAAATACATGTGTAAACAAAAGAGAAGAGGGATGATCTACCTTGCTGGTAGAAATAACGTCCTTCATGGAAGCCGCTCTTGAAAGTCTGGTTGATAAGGTAGTTAGAGTACCCGCTACCATTCGTTGACAACAACAAACACCTCTCAAAACTTTACTTTTATGCTCTCTGTATGATTTCAAAACTTGAAAATCTCTAGCACATGATTTAATCCCTGCTTCCCTCTGCGAAGGGCCTTTCTTTTACTTTATGTTGAGTCAGTTTACCTACTTCTTTCTATCTTAGAAGCAAACACTTGTGTCAACTGTGTGCATTGATTCCTACATACTTGCTTATTTGCATTCATCATATTACTTTGTGTTGACAATTATCCATGAGATATACATGTTGAAGTTGAAAGCAACTGCTGAAACTTATATCTTCCTTTGTGTTGCTTCAAAACTCTCTACTAAGAATTTATTGCCTTATGAGTTAACTCCTATGCAAGTCTTATCGATGCTTGTCTTGAAAGTACTATTCATGAAAAGTTTTTGCTATATGATTCAGTTGTTTAATCATTGTCTTTACCTTTGCCTCGAATCACTTCATTCATTTCATATGCTTTACAATAGTATTGATCAAGATTATGATAGCATGTCACTTCATAAATTATCCTTGTTATCATTTACCTACTCGAGGGCGAGTAGGAACTAAGCTTGGGGATGCTTGATACGTCTCAAATGTATCCATAATTTCTTATGTTCCATGCTACTTTTATGACAGTACCCACATGTTTTATACATACTTTACATCATTATTATGCATTTTCCGGCACTAACCTATTAACAAGATGCCGAAGAGCCAGTTGCTGTTTTCTGCTATTTTTGGTTTCAGAAATCCTACCAAGGAAATATTCTCGGAATTGGACGAAATCAACGCCCAGGGTCTTATTTTTCCACGGAGCTTCCAGAAGACCGAAGAGCATACGAAGTGGGGCCACGAGGGGCCGTAACCATAGGGCGGCGCGGCCAGCATGGGGCCCGCGCTGGCCTATGGTGTGGGGCCCCTGCGCCGCCTCCAACGCTGCCCTTCCGCCTACTTAAACCTTCCGTCACGAAAACCCTATTAACGAGAGCCACGATACGGAAATACTTCCAGAGACGCCGCCGCCGCCAATCCCATCTCGGGGGATTCAGGAGATCATCTCCGGCACCCTGCCGGAGAGGGGAATCATCACCGGAGGGCTCTACATCATCATGCCCGCCTCCGGATTGATGTGTGAGTAGTTCATCCTTGGACTATGGGTCCATAGCAGTAGCTAGATGGTTGTCTTCTCCTCATTGTGCTATCATGTTAGATCTTGTGAGCTGCCTATCATGATCAAGATCATCTATTTGTAATGCTACATGTTGTGTTTGTTGGGATCCGATGAATATTGAATACTATGTCAAGTTGATTATCAATCTATCATATATGTGTTGTTTATGTTCTTGCATGCTCTCCGTTGCTAGTAGAGGCTCTGGCCAAGTTGATACTTGTAACTCCAAGAGGGAGTATTTATGCTCGATAGTGGGTTCATGCCTCCATTGAATCTGGGACAGTGACAGAAAGTTCTAAGGCTGTGGATGTGCTGTTGCCACTAGGGATAAAACATGAATACTTTGTCTAAGGATATTTGTGTTGATTACATTACGCACCATACTTAATGCAATTGTCTGTTGTTTGCAACTTAATACTGGAAGGGGTGCGGATGCTAACCCCGAAGGTGGACTTTTTAGGCATAGATGCATGCTGGATAGCGGTCTATGTACTTTGTCGTAATGCCCTGATTAAATCTCATAGTAATTATCATGATATATTTATGTGCATCTCTATTTTTCAATTGCCCAACTGTAATTTGTTCACCCAACATGCTAGTTATCTTATCGGAGAGACACCACTAGTGAACTGTGGACCCCGGTCCATTCTTTTACATCTGAATACAATCTACTGCAAACTCTGTTCTCTACTGTTTTCTACAAGCAAACATCATTTTCCACACCATACGTTTAATCCTTTGTTTTCAGCAAGCCGGTGAGATTGACAACCTCACTGTTACGTTGGGGCAAAGTATTGTGATTGTGTTGTGCAGGTTCCACGTTGGCGCCGGAATCCCTGGTGTTGCGCCGCACTACACTCCGTCACCAACGACCTTCACGTGGCCCTTGACTCCTACTGGTTCGATAACCTTGGTTTCATACTGAGGGAAAACTTGCTGCTGTACGCATCACACCTTCCTCTTGGGGTTCCCAACGGACGTGTGTAATTGCACGCCATCAGGTAGCACCTTCATGGTTTCACCCACGTACGATGCTCAACGATGACTCCTGGTTCTCCGATCCATTAGAGAGTGTGTAAGTAGCTCTTTTGGATCAGAACACCACGAACACGGCCGCATACCGGGATGGATTCAACCCCCACGTGCGCGGATCTTCAAGGAACCACGCGCAATAGAGAAAACTAGAGAGAGGGAGGGGAGGAGAGAACTCTCCTCGAATTGTGTACTCCCCTCCTCCCACGTACCCCACCTTATATAGGAGAGAGGGGGAGGTGGTACAACCAGCTTGGGTAGGGGTAGGGCGGCGTGCCCCAAACCCTAACCCTAGCCATCCCCACCCCTTGGCTCATTGGGGCGACCGGCCATTTAATGGGCTCCCTTCCGGGAGGAGCCCATTAAGGAGGGCTACACCTTTTAATAAATAAATAAATATTTTATTTAAATATTAATTAATTTAATTAATATATAATGCATGTTATTCAACCAATGATCTGAAACACCTTTCGGATCACTCCAAACTTCCTTCGGACTCTCCCGAAACTCTTTCGGTTCTCTCTTCTCTATTTTCTGGTGTTTCCAATGATTCCAAAAGCATCTCTAAGCATCATCGAACACTTAAGTGTGTTACCCTACGGTTCGTGAACACTACAAACATGATCGAGACGCCTCTCCGACCAATGATCATCAGCGGGATATGGATGCCCATAATGAACCCTGTGAATTCCACGAATATACATGTCGTTCAACCATAACGTTGAGTCCCCTATTCCCTTTGTTACTTCGATACCAGACTTGTTTGAGACCTAATCGTTGGTATCATTATATCTAGTTTAATCTCGTTACCGACAAGGCTATTCAACTCGTTTTGAGATATTCCATCCTCATGACCTAGTCATACAATGAGTAGCTTCATGGATGTAATCTTATCGAGTGGGCCGGAGTATCTTTCCATCACGCGGATGAACAAATCCCGGTCTCGATACATACACCTTAGCCTACCCCTTCGGGATACCTGAGAAACACCTTTATGATCACCCTGTTATGGTGTGACGGTTGATGCAGTTAAGGCAGCTTGTGCTCATAGCGATTAGACATGGTCTCACAGTCTAAAGATTAGGTTACTATACTTTCATAATTTTCGCAATGATGAAGTTTGTGTTTTTATCGTGTTGCAATACTTATATTGGGTATGCCCATAATATCATTCACCCAATGATATTATCCCACTGCTAACTGACAAAAATGTCCATGATCGGAAAAACTCAATCATCGGATGACCAATGAGCTAGTTCGCACATAGGCTCACTAGGGACTCTGATTTGTTTACATACCGCATGTGTATCATTGTTTCCAATTAATACAATTATATCATGGCATGAAACTTATTATGAACTATTGAGATATAATAATAAATACTCTTTATTATTTTCCTCTAGGGCACTGTCTCCAACACCTCCTGCATTCCAATTGTCTCGGAGATCTTGCTAAAGTCTTTCTCGTAGTTGTCGGAGCATGTGAAGCTCCCATTGATGGTGATTGTGCCTTTCCCCCCGGTATCTTTAGCTTGAGGTAGGTGTAATGGGGTATGACCATGAATCGCGCATATGTTGGTCGCCCAAGTATAGCGTGGTATTATGAAGGCCAGTCGAGCACCTCGAAGGTGATCTTATCTCTCCGGTAGTTTTCCGGCCCGCTGAAGACGATGTCACGGGCAATCTGACCCAGGGGGGCAACATACTCCCCTGGGAAAATGTCATGGAAAGTGGAGTCAGTGGACGAAAGGTTCGTCATGGAGCGGTTGATTGCGTGCAGTGCGCTGGCGAAGATGAGGTTGAGACCACTTCCTTCATCCATGAATACCTTGCTCATGTCATAGCCGCAATCTAGGCCTCGAGTACCAAGTCAGAATGTCTTGGTCGTGGAACTCGAGGGGGATAGTCTGCTCTACTGAAGCTGATAGCTTATTTCGACCAATTGAGGAACTCAGGTGTGGTGGGAGGTGATTTTACGACCATGTTCACCTCTCGAGTGACCAACTTTTCGCGTCAATTCAAGGGACATCATTTCTAAATCATGCATAAGTTCCCAAGCGAATGTGGAAATGCCTCATTTAAGTTGGTACATTCCCCAGGTTGCGGGTTGGGTGCGGCTGATTGATGGCCGCATCTATTGGTGTTGTGTGCTGCAATGGTGGTGGCGCACCATGCGCTACTGCTTGTGGTACCATTGGATAACCTTGGTCGACGATAGTTTTCTTCATCTAGGCATGCCTCTTGGAGCCGTTGGAACTGGCAGCAGTCCTTAAGGAGATGACAGGACTTTCGGCTGCTGTTGACGTATATGTAGAAGTGGACATTGCATGGGACAAAGAGTAGTTGGACATGTGATGGTGTGTCGTGTCGATCGGGGTGTGGCTGCCACTCGTGGTCTTGTTGCCGCCTCTGTTGTGATAGCTATCTCCACAATTTTCACCATCACGCTAGTCCCGGAAACCTGTCGCGACCAGGTCAACGCTATCGGGTATATCAATAGTCGCGATCCTTTCGCTTGCTAGTGCGAGCACTGTTGTGATCACGCATGTATCCCGAGTTTGTCTGGTACCTTGCCTTTGTGTCGTTGTCGCCCAACAAGCGCGCACGACTATTGTGTAGGGAATCCTTCCATCTGCCCATCGATTAGCGATATCCATCAAGTGGGTGATGGTCTTTGGCTTGACGCAACCTATCTCTTCCTTAAGGTCTGACCTTTGTAGGCCGGTGTTGAAGTCATCAATTGCCCTCTCTTCGGAAATGTCCTTTGTGGTGTTCTTCAGGATGGCCCACCGATGGATGTACAAGCGTATTGACTCGACCGACCTCTGTGCACATGCCTGCAATTCCTCGATGGATGTAGTCGATTCTACGAGTACTGGATGTTCCAACAAAACTATGGACTAGATCGTTCCAGCTGTGGACTGATCCCTCGGGCAAGCCTTTAAGCCAAGCACACACGAAGCCCTTCGGTTGCAACTGCAGGGACTACATTGAGGAGATTTTGGAACCTGCTTGGCACCTTAATCGTCCAACCAGGTCTTTGGCTCTTGGAGCCTGTCGTACTTGGGGGTGTTTGAGGGCAGCTTGAAACCCTTCGGCGTTGTGGGTTGGTGCACTCAGCATCTAAAATAGCTCGCTCCGCACAACTCATCGTCTTCATCAAAGTACTCGTGATTTGCACGCCTCGTGCGAGCCTTGTCGGCTTTGCTCTGAGTGATGTCGTCATGGACGTCGTGGGCGTCGTGGCCATGTGATATTCGTTCTCGTGGTTCTCGCCTCGGGCGGCAATGATGTGGCGAGTTGTTGCCTTGTCGAGGTGAGCGGTCGTATCATCGTGGTTCGACTGCCTTTTCCATACTCTAGTTCGCATCCGTATTGAGCACCGCTCCTAATAGTCCTAGACCCGCAATGGTTGCTCGATGAACCTGTTGGAGATATGCCCGAGAGGCAATCATAAAGTGGTTATTGTTATATCTTAGTGTTCATCATAAATGTTTACATCCCATGCTATAATTGTATTAAGTGGAAACATTGATACATGTGTGTTTTGTAGACAAACCAGAGTCCCTAGTAAGCCTCTCGTTTAACTAGCTTGTTGATTAATAGATGATCATAGTTTCCTGATCATGAACATTGGATGTTATTAATAATAGGATTATATAATTAGGAGAATGATGTGATGGACACACACCCATAGTAATCATAGCATATGATCAAGTCATTAAGTTTGTTTTGCTACAAGCTTTCAATACATAGTAACCTAATCCTTCGACCATGAGATCGTGTTAATCACTTACACCAGATAGATGCTTTGATGAGATCAAATGCCACTTCGTAAATGAGTGGTTATAAAGGTGTCATTAAGTATTCTGAAGTATGAGTTGAAGCGCATGGATCAAGAGTGGGATTGGTCCATCCTAATGATGGATAGATATACTCTGGGCCCTTGATGTCTACGCACGCTTCTATTCCTATAGACAGTGTTGGGCCTCCAAGAGCAGAGGTTTGTAGAACAGCAGCAAGTTTCCCTTAAGTGGATCACCCAAGGTTTATCGAACTCAGGGAGGAAGAGGTCAAAGATATTCCTCTCAAGCAACCCTGCAATCACGATACAAGAAGTCTCTTGTGTCCCCAACACACCTAATACACTTGTCAGATGTATAGGTGCACTAGTTCGGCGAAGAGATAGTGAAATACAAGTAGTATGGATGTATATGAGTGGTAATAGCAATCTGAATAAAATATGGCAGCGAGTAAACATGCAACAGAACAGTAAATAAACGGAGATTCGATGTTTGGAAATAAGGCCTAGGGATCCTACTTTCACTAGTGGATACTCTCAACATTGATCACATAATAAATAAGTTCTCTTCCTTTGTGCTACATATACTCTTGTTTGATAACAAACACCATTCATTGTGTAGGGCTACAAGAGCACCTCAATGCCGGAGTTAACAAGCGCCACAACATTCGGCATTCATATTTAAGTAACCTTAGAGCATAATAGATCTTTGCAATTTAAACCAAGTACTAACATAGCATACACACTGTCACCTTTACACTATGAAGGGGGAATAGATCACATCAATACTATCATAGTAATAATTAACTCCATAACCTACAAGAGATTATGATCATAACCTACGCCAAGAACTACAAGATGCACACACTGTCACCATTACACCGTGAAGGAGGAATAGACTACTTTAATAACATCACATGAGTAGCACATAGACTAATAGTGATACAAAGCTCATCATATGGATCTCAATCATGCAAAGCAATTCATGAGATCATTGTATTGGGGTACAGAGAGAGAGATTAACCACATAGCTACCGGTACAGCCCTTAGCCTCGATGGAGAACTACTCCCTCCTCATGGGAGACAGCAGCGGTGATGAAGATGGCGGTGGTGTCGATGGAGATGCCTTCCGGGGGCACTTCCCCGTCCCGGCGGCGTGCCGGAACAGAGACTCCTGTCCCCCAGATCTTGGCTTCGCGATGGCGGCGGCTCTGGAAGGTTTCTCGTACCGTGGTTTTTCCGTCTCGAAGATTTAGGTCAGGGACCTTTAAATATGCGAAGAGGCGGAGTCGGAGGGGTTACGGAGCCGCCACACAATAGGGGGCGCGCCCAGGGTCCAGGCCGCGCCGCCCTGGCGTGTGGGCCCCCTGGCTCTCCTCTGGTCCCTCTCGGGTGTTCTGGAAGCTTCGTGCAATTATAAGATGCTGGGCGTTGATTTCGTCCAATTCCGAAAATATTTCCTTACTAGGATTTCTGAAACCAAAAACAGCAGAAAACAGGAACTGGCACTTCGGCATCTCGTTAATAGGTTAGTTCCGGAAAATGCATAAAAACGATATAAAGTGTGAACAAAACATGTAGGTATTGTCATAAAACTAGCATGGAACATAAGAAATTATAGATACGTTTGAGACGTATCAAGCATCCCCAAGCTTAGTTCCTACTCGCCCTCGAGTAGGTAAACGATAACAATGATAATTTCTTAAGTGACATGCTACCAACATAATCTTGATCAACATTATTGTAAAGCATATGAGATGAATGCAGCGATTCGAAGCAATGATGAAGACAATGAGTAAACAACTGAATCATATAGCAAAGACTTTTCATGAATAGTACTTTCAAGACAAGCATCAATAAGACTTGCATAACAGTTAACTCACAAGCAATAAATTCTAAGTAGAAGGCATTGAAGCAACACAAAGGAAGATATAAGTTTCAGCGGTTGTTTTCAACTTCAACATGTTAATCTCATGGATAATTGTCAACACAAAGTAATATAACAAGTGCAATAGGTAAACATGTAAGAATTAATGCACACAGTTGATACAAGTGTTTGCTTCTAAGATGGAAAGAAGTAGGTAAACTGACTCAACAATAAAGTAAAAGAATGGCCCTTCGCAGAGGGAAGCATTGATTGCTATATTTGTGCTAGAGCTTTTATTTTGAAAACATAAAGAGAGCATAAAAAGTAAAGTTTTGAGCGGTGTTTGTTGTTGTCAACGAATGGTAGTGGGCACTCTAACCCCCTTGCCAGACAGACTTTCAAAGAGCGGCTCCCATGAAATTTTATTTTTGGGTGGCACTCCTTCCAACCTTGCTTTCACAAACCATGGCTAACCGAATCCTCGGGTGCACCTTATGATCTCATACCATGAAGGAGTGCCTTTTTATTTTAGTTTTATTTAGATGACACTCCTCCCCACCTTTGCTTTCTCAAGCCATGGCTAACCGAATCCTCGGGTGCCGATCAACAATCACATACCATGGAGGAGTGTCTATTTGTAACTTTATGAAAGTTAATTAATTCGGGGCTGGGAACCCCATTGCCAGCTCTTTTTGCAAAATTATTGGATAAGCGGATGAAGCCACTAGTCCATTGGTGAAAGTTGCCCAACAAGATTGAAAGATAAACACCACATACTTCCTCATGAGCTATAAAACATTGACACAAATAAGAGGTAATAACTTTTGAATTGTTTAAAGATAGCACTCAAGCAATTTACTTTGGAATGGCGGAGAAATACCATGTAGTAGCTAGGTATGGTGGACACAAATGGCATAGTTTTTGGCTCAAGGATTTGGATGCACGAGAAGAATCCCTTTCAATACAAGGCTAGGCTAGCAAGGTTGTTTGAAGCAAACTCAAGTATGAAATGGTGCAGCAAGACTCACATATGAACATATTGTAAGCATTATAAGACTTTACATTGTCTCCTTGTTGTTCAAATACCTTAACCAGAAAATATCTAGACTTAGAGAGACCAATCATGCAAACCAAATTTTAACAAGCTCTATGTAGTTCTTCATTAATAGGTGCAAAGTACATGATGCAAGAGCTTAAACATGATCTATATGAGCACAACAATTTCCAAGTATCAAATTATTCAAGACATTATACCAATTACCACATGAAGCATTTTCCGTTTCCAACCATATAGCAATGAACGAAGCAGTTTCAACCTTCGCCATGAACATTAAGAGTAAAGCTAAGAACACATGTGTTCATATGAAACAGCGGAGCGTGTCTCTCTCCCACACAAGCATGAATTTATTCAAACATAAACAAAAACAAACAGACGCTCCAAGTAAAGTACATAAGATGTGACCGAATAAAAATATAGTTTCAAGAGAAGAAACCTGATAAGTTGTCGATGAAGAAGGGGATGCCTTGGGCATCCCCAAGCTTAGATGCTTGAGTCTTCTTGAAATATGCAGAGATGAACCACGGGGGCATCCCCAAGCTTAGACTTTTCACTCTTCTTGATCATAGTATATCATCCTCCTCTCTTGACCCTTGAAAACTTCCTCCACACCAAACTCGAAACAAACTCATTAGAGGGTTAGTGCATAATCAAAAAATTCACATGTTCAGAGGTAACACAATCATTCTTAACACTTCTGGACATTGCCCAAACCTACTGGAAGTCAATGGAACAAAGAAATCCATCCAACACAGCAAAAGAGGCAATGCGAAATAAAAGGCAGAATCTGTCAAAACAGAACAGTCCGTAAAGACGAATTTTTAAGAGGCACTTAACAGGCTCAGATGAAAAAAGCTCAAATTGAATGAAAGTTGCGTACATATCTTAGGATCATGCACGTAAATTGGCAGATTTTTCTGAGTTACCTACAGAGAACCCTGCCCAAATTCGTGACAGACAGAAATCTGTTTCTGCGCAGTAATCCAAATCTAGTATCAACCTTGCTATCAAAGACTTTACTTGGCACAACATTGCAATAAAATAAAGATAAGGAGAGGTTGCTACAGTAGTAACAACTTCCAAGACTCAAATATAAAACAAAAGTGTTGTAGTAAAATAAAGACATGGGTTATCTCCCAAGAAGTGCTTTCTTTATAGCCATTAAGATGGGCTCAGTAATTTTAATGATGCACTCGCAAGAAATAAGAGTTGAAGCAAAAGAGAGCATCAAGAAGCAAATGCAAAACACATTTAAGTCTAACCCACTTCCTATGAAAAGGAATCTTGTAAATAAACAAGTCATGTAAGCATAATGCAACAAGCATAGAAAAGCAATACAAGCGCAACTTCAGAATTCTCAACATAAAGAGGGGAAACTTAATATTATTAAGATGCATATAACCATGTTTCCCTCTCTCATAATAACTTTCAGTAGCATCATGAACAAACTCAACAATATAACTATCACTTAAAACATTCTTATCATGGTTCATATGCATAAAAGTATCATTAATTTTGGCATAAGAAGAATTCTTCTCATTAATAGTAATTGGAGCAAGATCATTATCAAGAATTTGAACATGATAAACAAGTTGCATACTAAGGGAATTGTTTTTAGCAATCCAATCATAACTATGACAAGTTTCATAAGGATAGTTATAACCTATATCATAGCATTCTTTATAATAATCATCAAAGATTGGCGGCACAGTCTCATCATAAGAAATAGAATAGTTATCTTTCACCGTATGTTCATCTGTGACCATACCATCATTGTTACTAGAAGGGGATGTATCAAACATATAATGATCAGTAGCAAAAGGATTTTCAAACACCTCATCCCCAAGCTTAGAGCTTTCTATATCATTATGGGAGGAAGCATGGATAGTACTGATACTATGGCAATTATTAACATTATCATTTTCAGAATTAGTTTCCCAGAGATTTGCAATATCAAAAGTAGTGTGCTCTTTCAAATCATGATCACTAATGTAGGTAAAGGGCATAGGAAGATCATTGTACTCAGATTCATTATCATAATAATCATCAGGAGCAACATACTTACGGTTACCTATCGTTATCTCATACACGCGGGGATATGCTGTTACCTCTTTCTTTTTATTCCCCTTCTTCTTCTTCTTCGTTCCCTTCTTCTTCTTCTTCTCATTCTCCTCGTTCCTTTCTTTAGGAGGGAGAGGCTTGATGAGAGGCTTCTCCACATAACCTGTTTTATTTCCAGAAACAATAGAAGAAACTTGGGAGGATTCCTCTTTTTCATTAATGAGTTCAAAACACACAGAGGTCCTATCATATTTTGGAAAAGTGTCGTATTCTAAAATATTTTGTATGTAGGTATTTGTATGGCAATTATCAATGCAATAAGAAAAACACTCATGCAGGACATCATCAATATCAAGATCACTCATATGTAACAAAGAGATTTTTCTTGATAAGTCTTCACACCACAAAAATAAAGTAAGTTCATCATGCTGATTAGGAGTAATTTCATCATCACAATACAAATTTGCAGCACTCATGGGGTTCGAATTATCATTGGAGGAGCATTGAAAATTAAAATGACCCACTTTATGACAAAGTTCACAAATAAAAGGATAGATGGCACAAACTTTTTTACCAAGATCATCTAGAGCCCTAGACCACTTTCTAGTTTTTTCATTAATATGATGGATACAATATTCATCTTCGATTTGATTAATTCCACAAGGTCTATGTATTCCACAAAAATTAACATGCTTATAGGAAATAGCATTCTCAGAAGTTTGAGCATGTTTATTGCAATCATTAACAACAATTTCATTTTCCATGCAAGTGTCTTTGAAAGGTTCATGATACTTATCAAAATTCTTCCTAGGCAATTCAAAATGAGAGGCAAAAGCTTTATAAAGATTTGCAGCAACTTGAGAGTCAAGACCATAGGTAGCACTCATATTTCGAAATTCACCAGTATCCATAAAAGTTTCAATGCATTCATAATCATAATTTATACCTGACTCTCTACCTTTGTCATTTTCCCAATCTTCAGCGTTCTCCTCAATCCGATCAAGAAGGTCCCTTTTAAAATCTTCTTTGTTGTGCGTGAATGATCCAGAACAAGTAGTATCCAGCAAGGTTTTATCCTAAAAAGAAAGTCTTGCATAGAAATTATCAATGATGATATTACCAGGAAGCTCATGATTGGGGCATTTGAGCATTAAATACTTCAATCTCTCCCATGCTTGGGCAATACTCTATCCATCATGAGGCCAGAAATTATATATTCGGTTTCGGTCTTTGTGAATTTCACTTGGAGGATAGAATTTAGAATAAAATAGAGGCACAATATCCTTCCAATCAAGAGAATGCTCATCCTTCAGCAGTTTATACCAATGCGCCGCTTTACCAGACAACGACATAGAGAATAATTTCTTCTTCACTTCATCCATAGAGATACCTGCACACTTGAATAACCCGCATAATTCATGCAAAAACAGTAAATGATCTCCAGGATGGACATTTCCATCCCCTTCATAGCAGTTATCCATAACATGTTCAATAATTTTCATAGGTATTTTATATGGAATACTTTCAGTAGGTGGATTTAAAATATCACAAGCATCATTAGAGTTATCGCATACGGGAGATAAAGTATTATCAGAGCAAATTTTCTCCCCTAAAGATGGGAAGCTAAAAAGATCACAAAAACTAGCTTCCCCAAGCTTAGACCTCTCCATAGCATTAGCAGTAATTGCGTTCATACTAATAACATTGCTACTAGCATGCAAACAAGGTTCCATAGGTTTTTTAATTTTCGCATTAAACAATTCTAACTCAGGAAAAAGATTAAAAAGCTCACCAATTTTTTTGTTGTTTTCCATTATGCCTAACTAGTGAAAATAAAAACAAGAAACAAAAAGATGCAATTGCAGGATCTAAAGGAAATAGCTTCGAGCACTCACACACCGGCAACAGTGCTATGAAATAGCTTAGTAGTCGGAGGATGTGAATACCTTTTACCTTACCTCCCCGGCAACGGCGCCAGAAAAGTGCTTGATGTCTACGCACGCTTCTATTCCTATAGACAGTGTTGGGCCTCCAAGAGCAGAGGTTTGTAGAACAGCAGCAAGTTTTCCTAAAGTGGATCACCCAAGGTTTATCGAACTCAGGGAGGAAGAGGTCAAAGATATTCCTCTCAAGCAACCCTGCAATAACGATACAAGAAGTCTCTTGTGTCCCCAACACACCTAATACACTTGTCAGATGTATAGGTGCACTAGTTCGGCGAAGAGATAGTGAAATACAAGTAGTATGGATGTATATGAGTGGTAATAGCAATCTGAATAAAATATGGCAGCGAGTAAACATGCAACAGAACAGTAAATAAACGGAGATTCGATGTTTGGAAACAAGGCCTAGGGATCCTACTTTCACTAGTGGATACTCTCAACATCGATCACATAATAAATAAGTTCTCTTCCTTTGTGCTACATATACTCTTGTTTGATAACAAACACCATTCATTGTGTAGGGCTACAAGAGCACCTCAATGCCGGAGTTAACAAGCGCCACAACATTCGGCATTCATATTTAAGTAACCTTAGAGCATAATAGATCTTTGCAATTTAAACCGAGTACTAACATAGCATACACACTGTCACCTTTACACTATGAAGGGGGAATAGATCACATCAATATTATCATAGTAATAATTAACTCCATAACCTACAAGAGATTATGATCATAACCTACGCCAAGAACTACACGATGCACACACTGTCACCATTACACCGTGAAGGAGGAATAGACTACTTTAATAACATCACATGAGTAGCACATAGACTAATAGTGATACAAAGCTCATCATATGGATCTCAATCATGCAAAGCAATTCATGAGATCATTGTATTGGGGTACAGAGAGAGAGATTAACCACATAGCTACCGGTACAGCCCTTAGCCTCGATGGAGAACTACTCCCTCCTCATGGGAGACAGCAGCGGTGATGAAGATGGCGGTGGTGTCGATGGAGATGCCTTCCGGGGGCACTTCCCCGTCCCGGCGGCGTGCCAGAACAGAGACTCCTGTCCCCCAGATCTTGGCTTCGCGATGGCGGCGGCTCTGGAAGGTTTCTCGTACCGTGGTTTTTACGTCTCGAAGATTTAGGTCAGGGACCTTTAAATATGCGAAGAGGCGGAGTCGGAGGGGTTACGGAGCCGCCACACAATAGGGGGGCGCGCTCAGGGTCCAGGCCGCGCCGCCCTAGCGTGTGGGCCCCCTGGCTCTCCTCTGGTCCCTCTCGGGTGTTCTGGAAGCTTCGTGCAATTATAAGATGCTGGGCATTGATTTCGTCCAATTCCGAGAATATTTCCTTACTAGGATTTCTGAAACCAAAAACAGCAGAAAACAGGAACTGGCACTTCGGCATCTCGTTAATAGGTTAGTTCCGGAAAATGCATAAAAACGATATAAAGTGTGAACAAAACATGTAGGTATTGTCATAAAACTAGCATGGAACATAAGAAATTATAGATACGTTTGAGACGTATCAGCCCTCTCGGTGGAATGTCATCCAATTAGCTTGCAAGCATGTGACTAGGTCACAAGGGATGACATATCACGGTACGAGTAAAGAGTACTTATCGGTAACGAGGTTGGACTAGGTATGGGGATACTGATGATCGAACCTCGGATAAGTAAAGTACCGCTCGACAAAGGGAATCAGTAACATATGTTTATGGTTCTTTCGATCACGAAGTCATCGTTGAATATGAAGGAGCCATTATGGATCTCTAGGTCACGCTATTGGTTATTGGTCGGAGAGGTGTCTCGATCGTGTCTGCATAGTTCGCGAACCGTAGGGTGACACACTTAAGGTTCGATGTTGTTTAAGTAGATATGGAATATGAGATGGACACCGAATATTGTTCGGAGTCTCGGATGGGATCCAGGACATCACGAGGAGGTCCGGAATGGTCCGGAGAATAGGAATTTATTTTATGGGGTTCAGAATAAGTTTCATTGTTTGCCCGGAGCTTCTAGAAGGTTCTAGAGGGCCACCGGTGGGTACACCACCCCGGGAGGGGTGATACGTCTCCGATGTATCGATAATTTCTTATGTTCCATGCCACATTATTGATGTTATCTACATGTTTTATGCACACTTTATGTCATATTCGTGCATTTTCTGGAACTAACCTATTAACAAGATGCCGAAGTGCCAGTTCCTGTTTTCTGCTGTTTTTGGTTTCAGAAATCCTAGTAACGAAATATTCTCGGAATCGGACGAAATCAACGCCCAAGTTCCTATTTTCACCGGAAGCATCCAGAACACCCGGGAAGGACCAGAGGGGAGCCACAGGGCCCCACACCACACCCCGGCGCGGCCAGGGGGGGCCGCGCCCCCCTATAGTGTGGGTCCCCCAGAAGCCCTCCTGCGCCGCCTCTTCGCCTATATAAAGCCCCTGACCTAAAAACCTCGATACGATTGGCGAAAACCACAGAAACCTTCCAGAGCCGCCGCCATCGCGACGCCAAGATCTAGGGGACAGGAGTCTCTGTTCCGGCACCCTGCCGGAGCGGGGAAGTGCCCCCGGAAGGCTCCTCCATCGACACCGCTGCCATCTCCACCGCCATCTTCATCACCGCTGCTGCTCCCATGAGGAGGGAGTAGTTCTCCATCGAGGCTCGGGGCTGTACCGGTAGCTATGTGGTTAATCTCTCTCCTATGTACCTCAATACAATGATCTCATGAGCTGCTTTACATGATTGAGATTCATATGAGTTTTGTATCACTACTATCCATGTGCTACTCTAGCAATGTTATTAAAGTAGTTTTATTCCTCCTGCACGTGTGTAAAGGTGACAGTGTGTGCACCGTGTTAGTACTTGGTTTATGCTATGATCATGATCTCTTGTAGATTGCGAAGTTAACTATTGCTATGATAATATTGATGTGATCTATTCCTCCTACATATGCATGAAGGTGACAGTGTGCATGCTATGCTAGTACTTGGTTTAGTCTTTTGATCTATCTTACACTAAAGGTTACTAAAATATGAGCATTATTGTGGAGCTTGTTAACTCCGGCATTGAGGGTTCGTGTAATCCTACGCAATGTGTTCATCATCCAACAAAAGTGTAGAGTATGCATTTATCTATTCTGTTATGTGATCAATATTGAGAGTGTCCACTAGTGAAAGTCTAATCCCTAGGCCTTGTTCCTAAATACTGCTGCGTTACTACTGCTTGTTAACTGTTTTACTGTGTTACTACTGCTGCAATACTTCCACTATCAACTACACGCCAGCAAGCTATTTTCTGGCACCGTTGCTACTGCTCATATATATTCATACCACCTGTATTTCACTATCTCTTCGCCGAACTAGTGCACCTATTAGGTGTGTTGGGGACACAAGAGACTTCTTGCTTTGTGGTTGCAGGGTTGCATGAGAGGGATATCTTTGACCTCTTCCTCCCTGAGTTCGATAAACCTTGGGTGATCCACTTAAGGGAAAACTTGCTGCTGTTCTACAAACCTCTGCTCTTGGAGGCCCAACACCTGTCTACTGAGAAAAGGAGGGGGAAGTAGACATCAAGCTATTTTAACGGCGCCGTTGCCGGGGAGGAAAGGTAAAAGGTACTCACACTCCGGATCTCGGCTACTAACCTATTTCCCGGCGCTGTAAGTACTCAAAGCTATTTCCTTTAGATCCTGCAATTGCATCTTTTTGTTTCTTGTTTACACTGGTTTGGCATAATGGACAAGAATGATCTTCTTATTCTATTTCCTGATTTAAAACATGGATTGTTTGATGCGAAAATTAAAAAACCTATGGAATCTTATTTGCATGCTGGTAGTAATATTAGTATGAACGCTTTGAACGCCATTGTTGATAATGATATAGAAAGTTCTAAGCTTGGGGAAGCTGGTTTTCATGATCTTTTTAGTCCCCCAAGAATTGAGGAGGAAATTTACTTTGATGATTCTTTACCTCCTATTTACGATGATTATAATGATAGTAGTCTTTTGTTACCACCTGTTATGGAGGATGAATTTGATTATGATTACAATATGCCTCCTATATTTGATGATGAGAATAATAATGATAGCTACTTTGTTGAATTTGCTCCCACTACAACTAATAAAATTGATTATGCCTATGTGGAGAGTAATAATTTTATGCATGAGACTCATGATAAGAATGCTTTATGTGATAGTTATATTGTTGAGTTTGCTCATGATGCTACTGAAAGTTATTATGAGAGAGGAAAATATGGTTGTAGAAATTTTCATGTTACTAAAACACCTCTCTATGTGCTGAAATTTTTAAAGCTATACTTGTTTTATCTTCCTATGCTTGTCACTTTGCTCTTCATGAACTTGTTTATTTACAAGATTCCTTTGCATAGGAAGCATGTTAGACTTAAATGTGTTTTGAATTTGCCTCTTGATGCTGTCTTTTTCTTCAAATACTATTTCTTGCGAGTGCATCATTAAAACTGCTGAGCCCATCTTAATGGCTATAAAGAAAGAACTTTTTGGGAGATAACCCATGTGTTATTTTGCTACAGTACTTTGTTTTTATTTTGTGTCTTGGAAGTTGTTTACTACTGTAGCAACCTCTCCTTATCTTAGTTTTGTGTTTTGTTGTGCCAAGTTAAGCCGTTGATAGAAAAGTAAGTACTAGATTTGGATTACTGCACAGTTCCAGATTTCGTTTCTGTCACGAATCTGGGTCCACCTCCCTGTAGGTAGCTCAGAAAATTAAGCCAATTTACGTGCATGATCCTCAGATATGTATGCAACTTTCATTCAATTTGAGCATTTTCATTTGAGCAAGTCTGGTGCCATTTTAAAATTCGTCAATACGAACTGTTCTGTTTTGACAGATTCTGCCTTTTATTTCGCATTGCCTCTTTTTCTATGTTGGATGAATTTCTTTGATCCACTAATGTCCAGTAGCATTATGCAATGTCCAGAAGTGTTAAGAATGATTGTGTCACCTCTGAATATGTTAATTTTTATTGTGCACTAACCCTCTAATGAGTTGTTTCGAGTTTGGTGTGGAGGAAGTTTTCAAGGATCAAGAGAGGAGTATGATGCAATATGATCAAGGAGAGTGAAAGCTCTAAGCTTGGGGATGCCCCGGTGGTTCACCCCTGCATATTCTAAGAAGACTCAAGCGTCTAAGCTTGGGGATGCCCAAGGCATCCCCTTCTTCATCGACAACATTATCAGGTTCCTCCCCTGAAACTATATTTTTATTCCATCACATCTTATGTGCTTTTCTTGGAGCGTCGGTTTGTTTTTGTTTTTGTTTGTGTTTGAATAAATTGGATTACATCATGCTTGTGTGGGAGAGAGACACGCTCCGCTGGTTCGTATGAACACATGTGTTCTTAGCTCATAATATTCATGGCGAAGTTTTCTTCTTCGTTAAATTGTTATATGGTTGGAATTGGAAAATGATACATGTAGTAATTGCTATTAATGTCTTGGGTAATGTGATACTTGGCAATTGTTGTGCTCATGTTTAAGCTCTTGCATCATATACTTTGCACCCATTAATGAAGAAATACATAGAGCATGCTAAAATTTGGTTTGCATATTTGGTTTCTCTAAGGTCTAGATAATTTCTAGTATTGAGTTTGAACAACAAGGAAGACGGTGTAGAGTCTTATAATGTTTTCAATATGTCTTTTATGTGAGTTTTGCTGCACCGGTTCATCCTTGTGTTTGTTTCAAATAAGCCTTGCTAGCCTAAACCTTGTATCGAGAGGGAATACTTCTCATGCATCCAAAATACTTGAGCCAACCACTATGCCATTTGTGTCCACCATACCTACCTACTACATGGTATTTTCCGCCATTCCAAAGTAAATTGCTTGAGTGCTACCTTTAAAATTCCATCATTCACCTTTGCAATATATAGCTCATGGGACAAATAGCTTAAAAACTATTGTGGTATTGAATATGTAATTATGCACTTTATCTCTTAATAAGTTGCTTGTTGTGCGGTAACCATGTTCACTGGGGACGCCATCAACTATTCATTGTTGAATTTCATGTGAGTTGCTATGCATGTCCGTCTTGTCTGAAGTAAGAGCGATCTACCACCCTATGGTTAAGCATGCATATTGTTAGAGAAGAGCATTGGGCCGCTAACTAAAGCCATGATCCATGGTGGAAGTTTCAGTTTTGGACATATATCCTCAATCTCAAATGAGAAAATTATTAATTGTTGTTGCATGCTTATGCATAAAAGAGGAGTCCATTATCTGTTGTCTATGTTGTCCCGGTATGGATGTCTAAGTTGAAGAATAATCAATAGCGAGAAATCCAATGCGAGCTTTCTCCTTAGACCTTTGTACAGGCGGCATAGAGGTACCCCTTTGTGACACTTGGTCAAAACATGTGCATTGTGATGATCCGGTAGTCCAAGCTAATTAGGACAAGGTGCGGGCACTATTAGTACACTATGCATGAGGCTTGCAACTTGTAAGATATAATTTACATGATACATATGCTTTATTACTACCGTTGACAAAATTGTTTCATGTTTTCAAAATCAAAGCTCTAGCACAAATATAGCAATCGATGCTTTTCCTCTATGGAGGACCATTCTTTTACTTTCAATGTTGAGTCAGTTCACCTATTTCTCTCCACCTCAAGAAGCAAACACTTGTGTGAACTGTGCATTGATTCCTACATACTTGCCTATTGCACTTATTATATTACTCTATGTTGACAATATCCATGAGATATACATGTTACAAGTTGAAAGCAACTGCTGAAACTTAATCTTCCTTTGTGTTGCTTCAATACCTCTACTTTGAATTATTGCTTTATGAGTTAACTCCTATGCAAGACTTATTGATGCTTGTCTTGAAGTGCTATTCATGAAAAGTCTTTGCTTTATGATTCACTTGTTTACTCATGTCATATACATTGTTTTGATCGCTGCATTCACTACATATGCTTTACAAATAGTATGATCAAGATTATGATGGCATGTCACTCCAGAAATTATCTGTGTTATCGTTTTACCTGCTCGGGACGAGCAGAACTAAGCTTGGGGATGCTGATACGTCTCCGACGTATCGATAATTTCTTATGTTCCATGCCAAATTATTGATGTTATCTACATGTTTTATGCACACTTTATGTCATATTCGTGCATTTTCTGGAACTAACCTATTAACAAGATGCCGAAGTGCCAGTTCCTGTTTTCTGCTGTTTTTGGTTTCAGAAATCCTAGTAACGAAATATTCTCGGAATCGGACGAAATCAACGCCCAAGTTCCTATTTTCACCAGAAGCATCCAGAACACCCGGGAAGGACCAGAGGGGAGCCCTGGGGGCCCCACACCACACCCCGGCGCGGCCAGGGGGGGCCGCGCCCCCCTATAGTGTGGGTCCCCCAGAAGCCCTCCTGCGCCGCCTCTTCGCCTATATAAAGCCCCTGACCTAAAAACCTCGATACGATTGGCGAAAACCACAGAAACCTTCCAGAGCCGCCGCCATCGTGACGCCAAGATCTGGGGGACAGGAGTCTCTGTTCCGGCACCCTGCCGGAGCGGGGAAGTGCCCCCGGAAGGCTCCTCCATCGACACCGCTGCCATCTCCACCGCCATCTTCATCACCGCTACTGCTCCCATGAGGAGGGAGTAGTTCTCCATCGAGGCTCGGGGCTGTACCGGTAGCTATGTGGTTAATCTCTCTCCTATGTACCTCAATACAATGATCTCATGAGCTGCTTTACATGATTGAGATTCATATGAGTTTTGTATCACTACTATCCATGTGCTACTCTAGCAATGTTATTAAAGTAGTTTTATTCCTCCTGCACGTGTGTAAAGGTGACAGTGTGTGCACCGTGTTAGTACTTGGTTTATGCTATGATCATGATCTCTTGTAGATTGCGAAGTTAACTATTGCTATGATAATATTGATGTGATCTATTCCTCCTACATATGCATGAAGGTGACAGTGTGCATGCTATGCTAGTACTTGGTTTAGTCTTTTGATCTATCTTACACTAAAGGTTACTAAAATATGAGCATTATTGTGGAGCTTGTTAACTCCGGCATTGAGGGTTCGTGTAATCCTACGCAATGTGTTCATCATCCAACAAAAGTGTAGAGTATGCATTTATCTATTCTGTTATGTGATCAATGTTGAGAGTGTCCACTAGTGAAAGTCTAATCCCTAGGCCTTGTTCCTAAATACTGCTGCGTTACTACTGCTTGTTTACTGTTTTACTGTGTTACTACTGCTGCAATACTACCACCATCAACTACACGCCAGCAAGCTATTTTCTGGCACCGTTGCTACTGCTCATATATATTCATACCACCTGTATTTCACTATCTCTTCGCCGAACTAGTGCACCTATTAGGTGTGTTGGGGACACAAGAGACTTCTTGCTTTGTGGTTGCAGGGTTGCATGAGAGGGATATCTTTGACCTCTTCCTCCCTGAGTTCGATAAACCTTGGGTGATCCACTTAAGGGAAAACTTGCTGCTGTTCTACAAACCTCTGCTCTTGGAGGCCCAACACTGTCTACAGGAAAAGGAGGGGGAAGTAGACATCAAGCTATTTTCTGGCGCCGTTGCCGGGGAGGAAAGGTAAAAGGTACTCACACTCCGGATCTCGGCTACTAACCTATTTCCCGGCGCTGTAAGTACTCAAAGCTATTTCCTTTAGATCCTGCAATTGCATCTTTTTGTTTCTTGTTTACACTGGTTTGGCATAATGGACAAGAATGATCTTCTTATTCTATTTCCTGATTTAAAACATGGATTGTTTGATGCGAAAATTAAAAAACCTATGGAATCTTATTTGCATGCTGGTAGTAATATTAGTATGAACGCTTTGAACGCCATTGTTGATAATGATATAGAAAGTTCTAAGCTTGGGGAAGCTGGTTTTCATGATCTTTTTAGTCCCCCAAGAATTGAGGAGGAAATTTACTTTGATGATTCTTTACCTCCTATTTACGATGATTATAATGATAGTAGTCTTTTGTTACCACCTGTTATGGAGGATGAATTTGATTATGATTACAATATGCCTCCTATATTTGATGATGAGAATAATAATGATAGCTACTTTGTTGAATTTGCTCCCACTACAACTAATAAAATTGATTATGCCTATGTGGAGAGTAATAATTTTATGCATGAGACTCATGATAAGAATGCTTTATGTGATAGTTATATTGTTGAGTTTGCTCATGATGCTACTGAAAGTTATTATGAGAGAGGAAAATATGGTTGTAGAAATTTTCATGTTACTAAAACACCTCTCTATGTGCTGAAATTTTTAAAGCTATACTTGTTTTATCTTCCTATGCTTGTCACTTTGCTCTTCATGAACTTGTTTATTTACAAGATTCCTTTGCATAGGAAGCATGTTAGACTTAAATGTGTTTTGAATTTGCCTCTTGATGCTGTCTTTTTCTTCAAATACTATTTCTTGCGAGTGCATCATTAAAACTGCTGAGCCCATCTTAATGGCTATAAAGAAAGAACTTTTTGGGAGATAACCCATGTGTTATTTTGCTACAGTACTTTGTTTTTATTTTGTGTCTTGGAAGTTGTTTACTACTGTAGCAACCTCTCCTTATCTTAGTTTTGTGTTTTGTTGTGCCAAGTTAAGCCGTTGATAGAAAAGTAAGTACTAGATTTGGATTACTGCACGGTTCCAGATTTCTTTGCTGTCACGAATCTGGGTCCACCTCCCTGTAGGTAGCTCAGAAAATTAAGCCAATTTACGTGCATGATCCTCAGATATGTATGCAACTTTCATTCAATTTGAGAATTTTCATTTGAGCAAGTCTGGTGCCATTTTAAAATTCGTCAATACGAACTGTTCTGTTTTGACAGATTCTGCCTTTTATTTCGCATTGCCTCTTTTTCTATGTTGGATGAATTTCTTTGATCCACTAATGTCCAGTAGCATTATGCAATGTCCAGAAGTGTTAAGAATGATTGTGTCACCTCTGAATATGTTAATTTTTATTGTGCACTAACCCTCTAATGAGTTGTTTCGAGTTTGGTGTGGAGGAAGTTTTCAAGGATCAAGAGAGGAGTATGATGCAATATGATCAAGGAGAGTGAAAGCTCTAAGCTTGGGGATGCCCCGGTGGTTCACCCCTGCATATTCTAAGAAGACTCAAGCGTCTAAGCTTGGGGATGCCCAAGGCATCCCCTTCTTCATCGACAACATTATCAGGTTCCTCCCCTGAAACTATATTTTTATTCCATCACATCTTATGTGCTTTTCTTGGAGCGTCGGTTTGTTTTTGTTTTTGTTTGTGTTTGAATAAATTGGATTACATCATGCTTGTGTGGGAGAGAGACACGCTCCGCTGGTTCGTATGAACACATGTGTTCTTAGCTCATAATATTCATGGCGAAGTTTTCTTCTTCGTTAAATTGTTATATGGTTGGAATTGGAAAATGATACATGTAGTAATTGCTATTAATGTCTTGGGTAATGTGATACTTGGCAATTGTTGTGCTCATGTTTAAGCTCTTGCATCATATACTTTGCACCCATTAATGAAGAAATACATAGAGCATGCTAAAATTTGGTTTGCATATTTGGTTTCTCTAAGGTCTAGATAATTTCTAGTATTGAGTTTGAACAACAAGGAAGACGGTGTAGAGTCTTATAATGTTTTCAATATGTCTTTTATGTGAGTTTTGCTGCACCGGTTCATCCTTGTGTTTGTTTCAAATAAGCCTTGCTAGCCTAAACCTTGTATCGAGAGGGAATACTTCTCATGCATCCAAAATACTTGAGCCAACCACTATGCCATTTGTGTCCACCATACCTACCTACTACATGGTATTTTCCGCCATTCCAAAGTAAATTGCTTGAGTGCTACCTTTAAAATTCCATCATTCACCTTTGCAATATATAGCTCATGGGACAAATAGCTTAAAAACTATTGTGGTATTGAATATGTAATTATGCACTTTATCTCTTAATAAGTTGCTTGTTGTGCGGTAACCATGTTCACTGGGGACGCCATCAACTATTCATTGTTGAATTTCATGTGAGTTGCTATGCATGTCCGTCTTGTCTGAAGTAAGAGCGATCTACCACCCTATGGTTAAGCATGCATATTGTTAGAGAAGAGCATTGGGCCGCTAACTAAAGCCATGATCCATGGTGGAAGTTTCAGTTTTGGACATATATCCTCAATCTCAAATGAGAAAATTATTAATTGTTGTTACATGCTTATGCATAAAAGAGGAGTCCATTATCTGTTGTCTATGTTGTCCCGGTATGGATGTCTAAGTTGAAGAATAATCAATAGCGAGAAATCCAATGCGAGCTTTCTCCTTAGACCTTTGTACAGGCGGCATAGAGGTACCCCTTTGTGACACTTGGTCAAAACATGTGCATTGTGATGATCCGGTAGTCCAAGCTAATTAGGACAAGGTGCGGGCACTATTAGTACACTATGCATGAGGCTTGCAACTTGTAAGATATAATTTACATGATACATATGCTTTATTACTACCGTTGACAAAATTGTTTCATGTTTTCAAAATCAAAGCTCTAGCACAAATATAGCAATCGATGCTTTTCCTCTATGGAGGACCATTCTTTTACTTTCAATGTTGAGTCAGTTCACCTATTTCTCTCCACCTCAAGAAGCAAACACTTGTGTGAACTGTGCATTGATTCCTACATACTTGCCTATTGCACTTATTATATTACTCTATGTTGACAATATCCATGAGATATACATGTTACAAGTTGAAAGCAACCGCTGAAACTTAATCTTCCTTTGTGTTGCTTCAATACCTCTACTTTGAATTATTGCTTTATGAGTTAACTCCTATGCAAGACTTATTGATGCTTGTCTTGAAGTGCTATTCATGAAAAGTCTTTGCTTTATGATTCACTTGTTTACTCATGTCATATACATTGTTTTGATCGCTGCATTCACTACATATGCTTTACAAATAGTATGATCAAGATTATGATGGCATGTCACTCCGTAAATTATACGTGTTATCGTTTTACCTGCTCGGGACGAGCAGAACTAAGCTTGGGGATGCTGATACGTCTCCGACGTATCGATAATTTCTTATGTTCCATGCCACATTATTGATGTTATCTACATGTTTTATGCACACTTTATGTCATATTCGTGCATTTTCTGGAACTAACCTATTAACAAGATGCCGAAGTGCCAGTTCCTGTTTTCTGCTGTTTTTGGTTTCAGAAATCCTAGTAACGAAATATTCTCGGAATCGGATGAAATCAACGCCCAAGTTCCTATTTTCACCGGAAGCATCCAGAACACCCGGGAAGGACCAGAGGGGAGCCCTAGGGGCCCCACACCACACCCCGGCGCGGCCAGGGGGGGCCGCGCCCCCCTATAGTGTGGGTCCCCCAGAAGCCCTCCTGCGCCGCCTCTTCGCCTATATAAAGCCCCTGACCTAAAAACCTCGATACGATTGGCGAAAACCACAGAAACCTTCCAGAGCCGCCGCCATCGCGACGCCAAGATCTGGGGGACAGGAGTCTCTGTTCCGGCACCCTGCCGGAGCAGGGAAGTGCCCCCGGAAGGCTCCTCCATCGACACCGCTGCCATCTCCACCGCCATCTTCATCACCGCTGCTGCTCCCATGAGGAGGGAGTAGTTCTCCATCGAGGCTCGGGGCTGTACCGGTAGCTATGTGGTTAATCTCTCTCCTATGTACCTCAATACAATGATCTCATGAGCTGCTTTACATGATTGAGATTCATATGAGTTTTGTATCACTACTATCCATGTGCTACTCTAGCAATGTTATTAAAGTAGTTTTATTCCTCCTGCACGTGTGTAAAGGTGACAGTGTGTGCACCGTGTTAGTACTTGGTTTATGCTATGATCATGATCTCTTGTAGATTGCGAAGTTAACTATTGCTATGATAATATTGATGTGATCTATTCCTCCTACATATGCATGAAGGTGACAGTGTGCATGCTATGCTAGTACTTGGTTTAGTCTTTTGATCTATCTTACACTAAAGGTTACTAAAATATGAGCATTATTGTGGAGCTTGTTAACTCCGGCATTGAGGGTTCGTGTAATCCTACGCAATGTGTTCATCATCCAACAAAAGTGTAGAGTATGCATTTATCTATTCTGTTATGTGATCAATATTGAGAGTGTCCACTAGTGAAAGTCTAATCCCTAGGCCTTGTTCCTAAATACCGCGTTACTACTACTGCTTGTTTACTGTTTTACTGTGTTACTACTGCTGCAATACTTCCACCATCAACTACACGCCAGCAAGCTATTTTCTGGCACCGTTGCTACTGCTCATATATATTCATACCACCTGTATTTCACTATCTCTTCGCCGAACTAGTGCACCTATTAGGTGTGTTGGGGACACAAGAGACTTCTTGCTTTGTGGTTGCAGGGTTGCATGAGAGGGATATCTTTGACCTCTTCCTCCCTGAGTTCGATAAACCTTGGGTGATCCACTTAAGGGAAAACTTGCTGCTGTTCTACAAACCTCTGCTCTTGGAGGCCCAACACTGTCTACAGGAAAAGGAGGGGGAAGTAGACATCAAGGGGCCACATGGGCCAAGGGAGTGCAGCCTGGCCTAATGGGCTAGGGGCACCAAGCCCTCAAGGCCCAGCCGGCCAGCCCCCTTAGGGATAAGATCAAATCCCGGAGGCTGAGATCAAATCCCTGAAATCGAGGGAGCAAATTTCGAAGGGGAAGAAAACTTGGAAGGGGATGATTTATGTGCCCTCTTTCCTTCTGTGCGCTGGTGGGGCCCAAGGGGCTAACTTGGCCGCCCCTCCCTCTATAAATAGAGGTGTGGGGACAGGCCGGCCAAAACACACCCAACCCTAGCCGCTCCTCTCTCCCTCCTCTCTCCTGCGCCGGCTTGGCGAAGCCCTGCAGGAATTTCTCCTCCACCACCACCACCACGCCGTCGTGCTGCTGGGATTATGAGGGTTGATACGTCTCCGACGTATCGATAATTTCTTATGTTCCATGCCACATTATTGATGATATCTACATGTTTTATGCATACTTTATGTCATATTTATGCATTTTCCGGCACTAACCTATTAACGAGATGCCGAAGAGCCAGTTGCTGTTTTCTGCTGTTTTTGGTTTCAGAAATCCTAGTAAGGAAATATTCTCGGAATTGGACGAAATCAATGCCCAGGGGCCTATTTTTACACGAAGCTTCCAGAAGACCGAAGGAGTCACGAAGTGGGGCCACGAGGCGCCGCCACACTAGGGCGGCGCGGCCAGCATAGGGCCCGCGCGGCCCTGTTGTGTGGGGCCCCCGTGACGCCCTTTGACCTGCCCTTCCGCCTACTTAAAGCCTCCGTCGCGAAACCCCCAGTACCGAGAGCCACGATACGGAAAACCTTACTGAGGCGCCGCCGCCGCCAATCCCATCTCGGGGGATTCAGGAGATCGCCTCCGGCACCCTGCCGGAGAGGGGAATCATCTCCTGGAGGACTCTTCACCGCCATGATCGCCTCCGGAGTGATGAGTGAGTAGTTCACCCCTGGACTATGGGTCCATAGCAGTAGCTAGATGGTCGTCTTCTCCTTATGTGCTTCATTGTTGGATCTTGTGAGCTGCCTAACATGATCAAGATCATCTATCTGTAATGCTATATGTTGTGTTTGTCGGGATCCGATGGATAGAGAATACTATGTTATGATGATTATCAATCTATTACCTATGTGTTGTTTATGATCTTGCATGCTCTCCGTTATTAGTAGAGGCTCTGGCCAAGTTTTTACTCTTAACTCCAAGAGGGAGTATTTATGCTCGATAGTGGATTCATGCCTCCATTAAATCTGGGACAAGGATGAAAGTTCTAAGGTTGTGGATGTGCTGTTGCCACTAGGGATAAAACATTGATGCTATGTCCGAGGATGTAGTTATTGATTACATTACGCACCATACTTAATGCAATTGTCTGTTGTTTGCAACTTAATACCGGAAGGGGTTCGGATGATAACCTGAAGGTGGACTTTTTAGGCATAGATGCATGCTGGATAGCGGTCTATGTACTTTGTCGTAATGCCCAATTAAATCTCACTATATTTATCATATCATGTATGTGCATTGTCATGCCCTCTCTATTTGTCAATTGCCCGACTGTAATTTGTTCACCCAACATGCTATTTATCTTATGGGAGAGACACCTCTAGTGAACTGTGGACCCCGGTCCTATTCTTTTACATTGAATACAATCTACTGCAATACTTGTTCTTTACTGTTTTTCTACAAACAATCATCATCCACACTATACATCTAATCCTTTGTTACAGCAAGCCGGTGAGATTGACAACCTCGCTGTTTCGTTGGGGCAAAGTACTTTGGTTGTGTTGTGCAGGTTCCACGTTGGCGCCGGAATCCCTGGTGTTGTGCCGCATTATACTTCGCCGCCATCAACCTTCAACGTGCTTCTTGACTCCTACTGGTTCGATTAAACCTTGGTTTCTTACTAAGGGAAACTTGCTACTGTGCGCATCACACCTTCCTCTTGGGGTTCCCAACGGACGTGTCAACTACACGCATCAAGCAAATTTCTAGCGCCGTTGCCGGGGAGATCAAGACACGCTGCAAGGGGAGTCTCCCCAATCCAATCTCTTTACTTTGTTTTTGTCTTGCTTTATTTTATTTACTACTTGTTTGCTGCACTTAAACAAAACACAAAAAATTAGTTGCTAGCTTTACTTTATTTACTGTCTTGCTCTCTATATCAAAAACACACAAAAAAATAGTTACTTGCATTTAGTCTACTTTTGTTATCATGTCTAGCTCTGCACCTGTTACTTCTTCACCTGAGGAATTAGTTTTTACTTTTAAACAAGGGGATGAGGAGAGTTTTAAAGATGCTTGGTCGAGAATTTTTACTTCTTATCGTAAAGCTGAACCTCAAATGACGCTAAGTTTGCTCCTTAGTAATTTTTATTTTGGTCTTATGATTCGCTATAGATATGCCTTGGATGCTGTAGTGGGAGGAGATTTCCTTCATTGCAATGGGGATCAAGCTTTTAATGTCATAAAGAAGTTGGTTGCATCACTTGATTCAGCTAATAACTTTGATTCAGCCCTTATTAGCATTTATAATAGATTAAACACTCTTGAGACAAGTGCATCTCGCTTGAATGAAAATTATAGATATGTTCGTAACCGTCTTGATCAAGTTTTAGTGAACTCTGAACCTTCATTATGGGATCCTACTATTAAAATTGTTATCGGTGACCAAACTCTTCATGCCAATTGTGATATTATGTCTGAATTTTGCTTAATGCTTAAGAGTATTCATGAATCTTTGAAACTTTGGGGATTCGTTGAAGGGGGAGAAGGAATAACTCTTATTGATAACTCTGTTATAATTCCTAAAGAAATAGCTGCGGGTGTGCATACAACCGTTCTTGGGAGAACAATATCCATTGATTATCTTGTTATTGAATGTGCAGGAACAGGACAAATCACACTCGGAAGATCCCTGCTGAAACTATTGGGAGCCATCATAGATATGGGAGAAGGCACCCTAAAATTCACCTCTACACCCGGGGATAGTCATATATTCCCTAAATCAAAGAGTAAGAAAAAGAACAAGAAAGGTAAAGGTAAAGCCCAAGGTAATGTCGATGCTTCATCTCTTGATAACACTTGATTTACACTTTCTGCGCCTAGCTGAAAGGCGTTAAAGAAAAGCGCTTATGGGAGACAACCCATGTTTTTACTACAGTACTTTGTTTTATATTTGAGTCTTGGAAGTTGTTTACTACTGTAGCAGCCTCTCCTTATCATGTTTTTGTGCCAAGTAAAGTCTCTATGGTAAAGTTGATGCTAGATTTGGATTGCTGCACAGAAACAGCATTGCTGTCTGTCACGAATTCGCGCAGAAGTCTCTGTAAAAAAATCAAAAAAATCTGCAAATTTACGTGCGTGATCCTCAGATAAGTACGCAACTTTCATTAGTTTTGAGTTTTTCCGTTTGAGCAAGTTAGGTGCCCCTTCCAGGTTCATCTTTACGGACCGTTCTGTTTTTGACAGATTCTGCCTTTTATTTCGCATTGCCTCTTTTGCTATGTTGGATGAATTTCTTTGATCCATTAATGTCCAGTAGCTTTGTGCAATGTCCAGAAGTGTTAAGAATGATTGTGTCACCTCTGAACATGTGAATTTTTGATTGTGCACTAACCCTCTAATGAGTTTGCTTGAAGTTTGGTGTGAAGGAAGTTTTCAAAGGTCAAGAGAGGAGTATGATATACTATGATCAAGAGGAGTGAAAGCTCTAAGCTTGGGGATGCCCCGGTGGTTCACCCCTGCATATTTTAAGAAGACTCAAGCGTCTAAGCTTGGGGATGCCCAAGGCATCCCCTTCTTCATCGACAACATCATCAGGTTCCTCCCCTGAAACTATATTTTTATTCAGTCACATCTTATGTGCTTTGCTTGGAGCGTCTGTTTGTTTTTGTTTTTGTTTGAATAAAATGGATCCTAGCATTCATTGTGTGGGAGAGAGACACGCTCCGCTGTTGCATATGGACAAATATGTCCTTAGGTTTTACTCATAGTATTCATGGCGAAGGTTGAATCTTCTTCGTTAAATTGTTATATGGTTGGAATCGGGAAATGCTACATGTAGTAATTCTAAAATGTCTTGAATAATTTGATACTTGGCAATTGTTGTGCTCATGTTTAAGCTCTTGCATCATATACTTTGCACCCATTAATGAAGAAATACATAGAGCTTGCTAAAATTTGGTTTGCATATTTGGTCTCTCTAAAGTCTAGATAATTTCTAGTATTGAGTTTTGAACAACAAGGAAGACGGTGTAGAGTCTTATAATGTTTACAATATGTCTTTTATGTGAGTTTTGCTGCACCGGTTCATCCTTGTGTTTGTTTCAAATAACCTTGCTAGCCTAAACCTTGTATCGAGAGGGAATACTTCTCATGCATCCAAAATCCTTGAGCCAACCACTATGCCATTTGTGTCCACCATACCTACCTACTACATGGTATTTCTCCGCCATTCCAAAGTAAATTGCTTGAGTGCTACCTTTAAATTTCCATCATTCGCCTTTGCAATATATAGCTCATGGGACAAAATAGCCTTAAAAACTATTGTGGTATTGAATATGTACTTATGCACTTTATCTCTTATTAAGTTGCTTGTTGTGCGATAACCATGTTTCTGGGGACGCCATCAACTCTTTGTTGAATATCATGTGAGTTGCTATGCATGTCCGTCTTGTCTGAAGTAAGGGCGGTTTTCACAATCAAATGGTTTGAGTATGCGTACTGTTAGAGAAGAACATTGGGCCGCTAACTAAAGCCATGAATCATGGTGGAAGTTTCAGTTTGGACATAAAACCTCAATCTCTTATGAGAATATTAACTGTTGTTGAATGCTTAAGCATTAAAAGAGGAGTCCATTATCTGTTGTCTATGTTGTCCCGGTATGGGTGTCTAAGTTGAAGAATGATCAAAAGCGAGAAATCCAATGCGAACTTTCTCCTTAGACCCTTGTACAGGCGGCATAGAGGTACCCCTTTGTGACACTTGGTTGAAACATATGTTATGCAATGATGATCAGTGTTAACCCAAGCTAATTAGGACAAGGTGTGGGCACTAATAGTATACTATGCATGAGGCTTGCAACTTGTAAGATATAATTTACATGATACATATGCTTTATTACTACCGTTGACAAAATTATTTCATGTTTTCAAAATAAAAGCTCTAGCACAAATATAGCAATCGATGCTTTCCTCTTTGAAGGACCTTTCTTTTACTTTTATGTTGAGTCAGTTCACCCATTTCTCTCCACCTCAAGAAGCAAACACTTGTGTGAACTGTGCATTGATTCCTACATACTTGCATATTGCACTTGTTATATTACTTTACATTGACAATATCCATGAGATATACATGTTATAAGTTGAAAGCAACCGCTGAAACTTAATCTTCCTTTGTGTTGCTTCAATACCTTTACTTTGATTTATTGCTTTATGAGTTAACTCTTATGCAAGACTTATTGATGCTTGTCTTGAAGTACTATTCATGAAAAGTCTTTGCTTTATGATTCATTTGTTTACTCATGTCATTACCATTGTTTTGATCGCTGCATTCATTACATATGCTTACAATAGTATGATCAAGGTTATGATGGCATGTCACTCCAGAAATTATCTTTGTTATCGTTTACCTGCTCAGGACGAGCAGGAACTAAGCTTGGGGATGCTGATACGTCTCGATAATTTCTTATGTTCCATGCCACATTATTGATGATATCTACATGTTTTATGCATACTTTATGTCATATTTATGCATTTTCCGGCACTAACCTATTAACGAGATGCCGAAGAGCCAGTTGCTGTTTTCTGCTGTTTTTGGTTTCAGAAATCCTAGTAAGGAAATATTCTCGGAATTGGACGAAATCAACACCCAGGGGCCTATTTTTACACGAAGCTTCCAGAAGACCGAAGGAGTCACGAAGTGGGGCCACGAGGCGCCGCCACACTAGGGCGGCGCGGCCAGCATAGGGCCCGCGCGGCCCTGTTGTGTGGGGCCCCCGTGACGCCCTTTGACCTGCCCTTCCGCCTACTTAAAGCCTCCGTCGCGAAACCCCCAGTACCGAGAGCCACGATACGGAAAACCTTACTGAGGTGCCGCCGCCGCCAATCCCATCTCGGGGGATTCAGGAGATCGCCTCCGGCACCCTGCCGGAGAGGGGAATCATCTCCCGGAGGACTCTTCACCACCATGATCGCCTCCGGTGTGATGAGTGAGTAGTTCACCCCTGGACTATGGGTCCATAGCAGTAGCTAGATGGTCGTCTTCTCCTTATGTGCTTCATTGTTGGATCTTGTGAGCTGCCTAACATGATCAAGATCATCTATCTGTAATGCTATATGTTGTGTTTGTCGGGATCCGATGGATAGAGAATACTATGTTATGATGATTATCAATCTATTACCTATGTGTTGTTTATGATCTTGCATGCTCTCCGTTATTAGTAGAGGCTCTGGCCAAGTTTTTACTCTTAACTCCAAGAGGGAGTATTTATGCTCGATAGTGGGTTCATGCCTCCATTAAATCTGGGACAGTGACAGAAAGTTCTAAGGTTGTGGATGTGCTATTGCCACTAGGGATAAAACATTGATGCTATGTCCGAGGATGTATTTATTGATTACATTACGCACCATACTTAATGCAATTGTCTGTTGTTTGCAACTTAATACCGGAAGGGGTTCGGATGATAACCTGAAGGTGGACTTTTTAGGCATAGATGGATGCTGGATAGCGGTCTATGTACTTTGTCGTAATGCCCAATTAAATCTCACTATATTTATCATATCATGTATGTGTATTGTCATGCCCTCTCTATTTGTCAATTGCCCGACTGTAATTTGTTCACCCAACATGCTATTTATCTTATGGGAGAGACACCTCTAGTGAACTGTGGACCCCGGTCCTATTCTTTTACATTGAATACAATCTGCTGCAATACTTGTTGTTTACTATTTTTCTGCAAACAATCATCATCCACACTATACATCTAATCCTTTGTTACAGCAAACCGGTGAGATTGACAACCTCGCTGTTTCGTTGGGGCAAAGTACTTTGGTTGTGTTGTGCAGGTTCCACGTTGGCGCCGGAATCCCTGGTGTTGCGCCGCATTATACTTCGCCGCCATCAACCTTCAACGTGCTTCTTGACTCCTACTGGTTCGATTAAACCTTGGTTTCTTACTGAGGGAAACTTGCTACTGTGCGCATCACACCTTCCTCTTGGGGTTCCCAATGGACGTGTCAACTACACGCATCAAGGGTATCTGCTACATCCGCTGCCCCGCTGGAACGGGAAGAGGGCGTCATCATCGACACCGTACGTGTGACTGAGTACGAAAGTGCTGCCCGATCGCAACACTGGAAAGGACTGCAACACGAACCAGAGTTCGTCAAGTGTACATCTACATCAACCACGAGATCTGATCTCGTTAATACTTTGGATCTACGAGGGTTAGTTTTTCATCTATCTCGTTGCATAGATCTCATAGATTGGATCTTGGCTTTTCCATAGATTGGATCTTTTTCTTTATTCGTTCTTGCGGTAGAATTTTTTTGTTTTCTATGCTACGAACCCTATAGTGGCATCAGAGTCGTGTCTATGCATAGATCTGTTGCACGAGTAGAACACAATGTTTTTATGGGTGTTTATGCTTTTGCTGTCACTTTCTTTTCGTGTACTTTGCATCTTGCGGGATGGTGGGATGAAGCGGCCCGGTCTAACCTTACATGTCCGCGCACATGAAACCTGCTCCATGCTTGACATGCAACTTGCATTGCATAAGTGGCTCTGCGGGTGTCTGTCTCTCGCACCATAGTTAAGATCCAATTTACAATCTGCACTTGACAACACTTGTATCAGCGTTGTGGTTCTTGTTCGTAGGTAAGACCGGATCTTATTCGAAGCCCCGAGCCGCGTAAAATATGCAAAGAAAATTAGAGGGGTCTAACTTGTTTTTGCAGGGGCATTTGATGTGATATGGTATTTTTGTAATTATGTTTATATTTAATGTATGAGATGATCATTATTGTAATATGTCAACCGGCAGGAGCCTAATGGTTGTCTTTATTGTTTCATGACATGTGTGTCAATCACCATGTAATAGCTTTATTTCATTACTATGAGTTAGTAGATTGTCATAGTTGCTATGGATGGTGGCCAACCATGAAGCGGCACGATGGACCTTGGTGCAATGTTGGTGATGATGGAGATCATGCTCATGCGCTTTGGAGATGGAGATCAAAGGCGCAAGAAGAAAAGTCCATATCATATCACATTATGCATGCATGTGATGTTTATCATTTATGCATCTTATTTTGCTTAGATCGCGACGGTAGCATTATAATATGATCCCTCACATTAATATCAAGATAATAAAATGTTCACTCCCTGTATGCATCATTGAAAAAGTTCGTCGTTTTGAAGCATCTCGTGATGATTGGATGTGATAGACTCTACGTTCACATACAACGGGTGTAAGCCATGTTGCACACGCGAAATACTGGTTTGCTTGATGAGCCTAGCATGTACAGATATGGTCTCGGAACACAGGAAACCGAAAGGTTGAACATGAGTCATATAGATGATATGATCAACATGTTGATGTTCACCATTAAAACTACATCATCTCACGTGATGATCGGACTTGGTGTAGTGAATTTGGATCGTGTGCCACTAAACAACTATGAGGGATATTGAATTAAGTGTGATTTCATTAGTAATTTGATTAAAACTTGAACTAATTACATAGCCTGAATTGTATTTTGAATTAATTTTGTAGAATTGTCATCCGTTATCTACCATGCGCTAGTCTTGTAATTGAGATAGAAACACTGTTAAATCTGACAAGTAACTTTACGGACTGGTACTGTATTTTTAAAGAATCAAGAAATGATTAAGTCCTATTGCAAACTTTTGGTAATCCTCAAATTGCTAATTCAAAGAAAAATTGTTTCAATTAGTATCTAAAATTATCTTGTCTCCGTGAAACTTGATTTTCAAATCCGTTTGAAAAGTAAGGAGCTGAAAAGTTTGTTTTCAGAAATAAGCAAGGTGTGAGATATATGTGATATCTAAGACCTTATTACAAGATGATAGAATATAATTTAGTGAGACTACATAAACTCATAAGTTTATGGGAATGTACGAAGGTTGAAAACGCTGGGCGTCCCAATCCTCCAACTAGTTGGGCACTAACATTATTCATGTATCAACATATAAACCATAGTGGCTTCATCCTGAAGTTTTCATGATTTGATTGACAAATTGTGAGTAAAATTGTTCATCACATTAAAAGATTACTAATAGTGAAATCCGGAACACTTGTCATATGATGATCAACTTCAAAGTACGAACCTCAAGGTTATTGGTATTTGACCAACAAGCCTATAAGTTATTGATGTTGAGTGTTTTCTGAAATATGAGGAAAGCCAAAAGAGAAACTACAAAAGTTTTTGGCAAAAAGAAAGAAAAGATTAGAAAGTCTAGCTCAGGTGTATATAGATGATATATATGTTATGAGAGAGTGGATTCGGTGAGCAGATGGGTAGGTGCGCATGCTTCTATCACCGTTGGATATTGTCTAGTACCGTTGGATTCTGTGTATGCACTCACAGCGACTTCACGGCCAGTAAACGGTTCTAAGCTTTTTCTGCATGTTTGTGAGTGCGTGTCAGGCATGAATAAGTAGAGTTATCATTGCAGCTCTTTGGCGTATGCAAGTCCAAATCCCAGCCCGAGACACCACTTCGCTAGAGCAGACTAAACTACTTGCTGAACTCGCCTTCCATGCATACGCCCACGTCACTTGTCATCGTCTTCCTCCCACCCTACTACGGCACTCTATAGCAGTTCCTCCGCGGTGACTGCAACATCCATGTGAGCTAAGCATCAGAAAACTTGGTAAACAAATCATAATCATAAATCAATGTCTGAATACATGACATTGCATCAGCAATCATTAGTTAGCATAGAACCCAGCCGCACGCGGCGCTCCACAGCCCGCCGCCCAGCAATTCCGGCCGACCCTGAAGTCGGGCGCTACCTCCAATCGCGAGCGGGATGCGCTGGACGAGCAGCTTACAGACCCAGTAACCCATGAGGCGACTCCCATCAGGGCATCTCCAGCGAAGCGACGCATATTTATGTCCGTTTGCATCGGGCACGGATACAAAAAAAACGTCCGCATGTCCGCATGCGTCTGCCCCTTCTCCAGCGGCAGGGACGCATTTATTTGACCGCATGCGTGATTAGAGAGGAGAGAGAGAGAAACATTCGGTTTGTGTGGCTAGGAATAAGCGCATGCGTGATTAAAGGAGGAGAGAGAGGGCTGCATGCAGCACAACCGGACACAAACGGACGCGCGGACGCGTCCACAGAGACGCATTCCTGGCGCATATTTGGTCCACGTTTGCGTAATGACGGACACTGCGAACGTTTTGCGTCGCCCCGCTGGATGGCGTTTTTTGTCCGCGCAGACGCAAATGGACGAAAAACGTCCGTTTGCATCGCCCCACTGGAGATGCCCTCAGGCCACGGTCCGAGCTGCTGCCTAACTGTACTTCTCTGTCTAAAAATGAAGAAAGCTGATGTTGCCTCGAACGTCTCCTTCTTCAGAGGCCCCGCGCACGCGGACGACGAGGAGGAGCAGGCACACATCAAGAGGAGAGAAACTCGCTGGAGACGTCCACTTGTAGAGGAAAGAAGGTGGCGCGGCCTCGTCCGCCGAGCTCTGGCCATGGTGTTGGGCGGCGTTCTACGGCGGGAAACTGGTGTCGCGAGCGCGGCCCTTGGAGGCGCGCGGGAGGCGGGGGCAGTTCAACCCAGAGCTCGCCGTGCAGCACCAGCTCGACGGGAGGGCGCCTGGATTCCGCGCCATGGCCGGCACCGCCGCCACCCGATCCGCCGGGCTCCACACCTCCGCGCTGCACCGCAGGCCTCGACCCCCGCGCCCCGCGCCGTTCCGCTTCACAGGCTCACCGCGCTTGACGGCACCAGCAACATCTACCTCGAGGAGCTCCATCGCGCACCATCGCGCCTAGGAGGCCGACCCATCCTCCGTTGACTAGTTCTGGACCTCAAATCCCCTTCCTTTTTTCTGATTTTAGATGCGGCATGGTCTGATTGAGATTGAGACCTCCATCGGTGGCCGCACTCGACGCACCCGGACTTGCAGAAGTAGGCGGCCGCTCTATGCCGGCGGAAGCAGCAGGCTACCGACGCGGCGAGGGATGGTTGCGTGGGCGGCGGCGCTGACCAGGCTCTCGCGCTGGTCTGCTGCGCGTCTGGTGGATGAGGAAAGGGACAAAAAAAACAGACGCTTTACTTAGGACCACACGCTCTCGCTCTGTTGTTCCAACCTTATCCCAGACTAACGGCAGAACACGACGTTTTACACGTGTCGAGCAGAGAAGGGGTGCTCACGTACCCCTGTGATCACCAAGCTTCATCCGTATGTTATGAATGTATTCCTTGATTGATCACACAATGAAATTCTTGGGTATTTGTACCATATTGGTTGGTATGAGATCTCATACAACACAACGTAATACAAGAATACAATGGCCTAAGTGACTAACAAGGAATATGGTAATAATGCACGTCTGGAACAAAATAAAGTGTTATTATGTTCGTCGTTGGCATTCTACCTAGCCCTTCAGATTTATAATAAATAACTTCATAATTTTTATTTTGCTCTGGTCAAATGAAAGCAATGAGTTGTTCAAATTATGACCATACTCCATGTACGATGGATAAGTTATTATAAATCTTAATGGTGAAACACACATGCATAACACTGACACTAAAATAACATAAGGCAAATGATAAGAATTCCACTTATTTGCGGAACCACCATTTAGTTCATGTTAGAAAGGAACGCATGATGAAACTCCATGCAAATAGATTTTTGGAGTCATTCGATTTTTGAATCGTTTGCCACTTGCAAATCTTTTCTAAAAGAGAATGACTGAAACACCGTTCATAGACCAAGAGTTGAACTGGCAACTAGCTTAGTGGAAACATACATGATGATGTATATGGTTCATTGGGCATAGTTTTGTGCGATGATTCTTCTACTTCATGAAAACTTCCAACAATGAATTGAGTGTATATATTTGGATATATTTATTCAATGAGGAAGAAGTCTGAAACATTTTAATAGATTCAAATAAATTTTAGCATGAAGTGGAAATCATCGTAATATAAAATTCAAATATCTATGATTAGATCATTGTGAAAATATTTGAATTACGAGTTTTAGCGAACATCTAAGAGAGTTACAAAATTGTTCCACAACTCACGTTTCTCGGAACACCATAGTTATGATGGAGTATTCGAGAGACGTATCCAAACCATGTTGGATTAATGATAAAATTAAATGATGCCATTATGATTTTTGTGGATTATGCTTTAGAGATTACCGCTTTTACATTAAATAGAGCGTCATCATAACCCGTTGAAATGACACCATATGAGTTATGGCATGGGTATAAATCCTAATAGTCCTTTCTTAAATTTTGGTATGCGTAGCATAAGTAAATGAGTTTACAACCAAAAATGGATGAATATCTTTGTTGGTTATCACATAGAACAGATTGGGGATTCTTTCCACTATGAAGTCAAAGACAAAAGTGTTTATCGATGTTTCTTGCTTATTTCCAAGAAATTATTTCTCGTGAAATATTCGAGTGGGAGGACAATGGAACTCGATAAGGTTGATGAACCTGAGCATAATGAGCAGAGTAGCACAGCATCGGAAATGGTTCTGGAAGCGGATACGACGCTCATAGCTCTGATGTCTACAGAGTGTTATAGCCATGGAGATAGAAGTACCTATTGAACCTTGTAGGTATGGTTTACTTTGTGATCAAATAAATTATTCGTGGACAAAGGATTGATTTTAAACAATGATAAACCAACTACATACAAAGAAGCTATGATGGGTCCTGACTCCGTTACAATGGCTAAGGCCCTGTTTGTTTGCGCTTTTCGTCCGCTGCAACTTCAGCTTTTGGGGTCAAAAGCAGTGGGGCAAACAAACAACCAAATTTTTAACAGCGCTGGCGAAAAGCAGGGTTGGAAAATGAACTACCGAGTGTCGCAGCGCGGAAGCAGCCCGGGAGGCACTTTTGCCCGCTTCCCGCACGTCCCGAAATAGGGAGGACCAAAGAACCCTCGTCACATTCAAGGAATTACAAGAAAACGGCCACCGAAACGGTCGCACCCTCTCCCTCATCTTCTCCCTCACTCCCGCGAGTCCCCGCGAGACGCTCGCGAGCGCCGCCGTGGCGGCGGCCTCTTCCCGGGACGCCGACCTTCCCCGCCGGAGACCTCAACCTCGCACCCTCTCCCTCACTCCCGCGAGCTCTTCCTTCCTCTGTTCCCCAAACTCCGAAACCCTAGCCTTCGGCCGCCGACGAACGCCGCCGTTCCATGCCTCCCTGTGCTCCGTTCAGAGGTCCTTGAGCTCCGCCTCGTCGGTCTCGTTCGAATCCTGGAAGGAATCGAGCCCGAAGGCCAGGAATCGATCACACGGTCTTCGTCTTCTTCACCTCCGGCCATGCGCCTCCTCCGCTCGATCTCCTCCGTTGACGCGTTTCGGTCTTCGCATTCGGTTCCTGGAGCTCCGAGGCGCCCACCTGGTACTGCCGAAGCCATCCCCGTCGAGCCGCGCGTCTCGGAGCTCCCTCCCGACGAGGACCTGCTCCGGCTGCCGCTGTCGGCGTCCATGGCGTCGCTGCCGGCGACCATTTGGCAGCAGCGCCACCTCCATCTGGTTCGCCGCGCTCGACCGCGTCGAACGCGACCAGTCCCGCGTCCCCTCATGCCCTCCTTCGCCGGATCGGTGCTCGACCTGGGAGCAATGGCTATGGTGACGTCAGGATGACGTCATATTTCTTTTATCCTTTTCTGTAATTCTTTTCTGTAATTCTTTTCTATAATCCTTTTTGTAAGTAATAAATATTATCTTTGAATATATGTCATGTTTTATGTTTCATATAAAATGGTTTATTTTGAATTAAACTATGCGTAAAATGGTTTAAAAAGGTTTAGTTTGAATTAAACTATGCGCAAAATGGTTTAAAATGGTTTATTTTGAATTAAACTATGCGCAAAATAGTTTAAGGGCATTTTAGACATTTCACATCTAAAACCAACAGCTACAGCCATCAAAAGCATTCTTACCAAACATCAATCTAAGATTCCACCAGCTGCTTCCTACAGCTGCTTTTCCACAGCTGCTTTTTCACAGCTGCTTTTTAACAGCTGCAGCCCAAACAAACAGACCCTAAGTGCCATGAAATCCAAGATAGTATCTATAATCAAGCTTGGAGCTTGGTAAACCTTCTGAAGGAATAAATACTTTTTAAAAGTAAATGGATCTATAAAATTAATAGACATGGATGTAATATCCTTTAAGAAGCTCGACTTGTCGAAAGGTAGTTTACGACAAAGTTCAAAGAGTTGACTGCGATAATATTAGATCTTCCGTAACGATGCTTATAGTCTGTACGGATTATTCTAGTAATCTCTACATATTTCTTTTATGAGATATATTAGTACGATAGCAGAAATAAATTCCTTAGAAGAAGTGTGTATTAAACATATATACAAGATACAACTGAGAGTTTTGCTAGTCCGCAAAATACTAGATAGATATACAAACTTCAATGGATGAAATGAGTTGGAATCTTCACCGGATGAAATAATCAAAGAGTTAAGCGATGAAGATGCTTGCATTTGCAAGAAATTAAGTGGGAGCACTGAGACATATTTATAATACTTTATGTGGATGACATATCGTTGATTTTGGATGTAATTATGTACTTAATGTGATTAAAAGGTTTCATTGAAAATTAACTTCAATGAAAGTATATGGACTAAGAACATATTTAGCGTCAAGATCTATGAAGATAGATTGAAGCGCATAATATGTTTAAGTCAATGTACATAGAATGAATATTGAAGTAATTCAATATGAAAACGTCAAGAAGGTGTTCTTTTCCATGTGGAGGTTTAACAAGACTTGGGTGTATTTGACACTCAATGAGTAAAAACACATGAGTGATTTTAGATCACGAATAATATGTAAACAATCAGATGTCCTGTGCTCTAAGGTATTATGAGCATATATCAGAGTGATTCATATGATGATCATTGGACAACAGTAAGAATATCCCTGAGTGCTTTGTCAGAGCCGAGGATATATATATATAGTTTTGTATGTGGTAATGACAAACAAATCGTTGTAAGGTGTTGCACCGATATTAGTATGATCACATATAAAATTGAATTTCAATCTCAGTTAGGCCAAGTGTTCATTAAAAGGTATCATAATGGGCTAGAAGAAGTCTATGCTAGATTTAGATGAGTTCTAAATATTATGACAGATTCTACAAATGAAGGCAAAGTATATTATTGTTTTGACAATAACCGAGGGTAGGAGTTAAGGAGTTCTTTTAGAACTTGGTGTAGTTCCGGTAGTGTCAGGACTATGAAGCTATACTGTGTGTGACAATATTGTTAACATATTTCAGACCGCGGAATTAAGGTTCCACCAGAAGACCAAACATATACGATTAGTGCCGACTCATTTGAAAAATGAGTGATGCGTGGAGACGCAAATGAATTGCAAATTACATACGTTTCTGAGCGTGTCAGATTCGTTGACTACAACGTCTCCCATGAGCAAACATGATAAGAACCAGAAGGCCACGGTGTTAGATCTTTACAAATGTAAACCAGATTATTGACTCTAGTGCAAGTGGGAGACTGTTGGAGATATGCCCGAGGGGCAATAATAAAATGGTTATTGTTATATCTTAGTGTTCATGATAAATGTTTACATCCCATTCTATAATAGTATTAAGTGGAAACATTGATACATGTGTGTTTTGTAAACAAACCAGAGTCCCTAGTAAGCCTCTCGTTTAACTAGCTTGTTGATTAATAGATGATCATAGTTTCCTGATCATGAACATTGGATGTTATTAATAACATGATCATATTATTAGGAGAATTATGTGATGGACACACACCCATATATAGTAAGCATAGCATATCCATTAAGTTCGTTTTGCTACAAGCTTTCAATACATAGTAACCTAATCCTTCGACCATGAGATCGTTTTAATCACTTACACCGGATAGATGCTTTGATGACATCAAATTCCACTTCGTAAATGGATGGTTATAAAGGTGGCATTAAGTATTCTGAAAGTATGAGTTGAAGCGCATGGATCAAGAGTGGGATTTGTCCATCCTGATGACGGATAGATATACTATGGGCCCTCTCGGTGGAATGTCATTCAATTAGCTTTCAATCATGTGGCTAGGTCACAAGGGATGACATATCATGGTACGAGTAAAGAGTACTTATCGGTAACGAGGTTGAACTAGGTATGGGGATATTGATGATCGAACCTCAGATAAGTAAAGTATCGCGCAACAAAGGGAATCGGTATCGTATGTTTATGGTTATTTCGATCATGAAGTCATCAATGAATATGTAGGAGCCATTATGGATCTCCAGGTCCCTCTATTGGTTATTGGTCTGAGAGGTGTCTCGATCATGTCTGCATAGTTCGCGAACCGTAGGGTGACACACTTAAGCTTTGTTGTTGTTTAAGTAGATATGGAATATGAGATGGAGACCGGATATTGTTCAGAGTCTCGGATGGGATCCATGACATCACGAGGAGGTCCGGAATGGTCCGAAGAATAAGATTCATATAAGGGAAGTTATTTTCCGGGGTTCGGAAAAAGTTTTGGTGTTTGACCGGAGCTTCTAGAAGGTTCTAGAGGGCCACCGGTGGGTACACCACCCCGGGAGGGGCCACATGGGCCAAGGGAGTGCAGCCTCACCTAATGGGCCAGGGGCACCAAGCCCTCATGGCCCAGCCGGCCAGCCCCCTTAGGGATAAGATCAAATCTCTAAAATCGAGGGAGCAAATTTGGAAGGGAAGCAAATTTGTAAGGGGATGATTTCTGCTCCCCCCTTTCCTTCTGTGCGCTGGTGGGGCCCAAGGGGCTGACTTGGCCGCCCCTCCCTCTATAAATAGAGGTGAGGGGGCTGGCCGGCCAAAACACACCCAACCCTAGCCGCCCCTCTCTCCCTCCTCTCTCCTACGCCGGCTTGGCAAAGCCCTGCAGGAATTTCTCCTCCACCACCACCACCACACCGTCATGCTACTGGGATTATGGGGGGATCTAGTACATCCTCTGCCCCACTGGAACGGGGAGAGGGCGTCATCATCGACACCGTACGTGTGACCGAGTATGGAAGTGCTGCCCGATTGCATCACTGGAAAGGACTGCAACACGAACCGGAGTTCGTCAAGTGTACATCTACATCGGCCACGAGATCTGATCTCGTTAATACTTTGGATCTACAAGGGTTAGTTTCTCATATATCTCTTTGCTTTTCCGCAGATTGGATCTTGGTTTTATTCGTTCTTGCGGTAGAATTTTTTTGTTTTCTATGCTACGAACCATACAGAACCATGGCCCAAGGATCATTTCGCGGAGGCTGGTTGGATAGCAAGTATGTTTGTGGCTGCAAAAACGACAACTTGCGACGTCTTGGCCACCAGGTTGCCTTGCGTGTCCTATGTAAAGGCACACTCGAGGCTTCAATTCTAGACATCTTCGCATGCCGTCCTCGCGCACGTGAGGCAATCGCAAGCCCCTCTTGTGACGCAACCACTGCTAGTAACTGTGTTGTGCCTTGATGAAGAAGATCGGCGAGAGGATAACTCCACATGTCGTGCACTTGACGCATTAGCACATCGCTTACGCTCAGCGAGATCTGCTTGGATCTTGTGCAAGGCTTCATGCTTCCGGTAAAGGAGTTTCTGGTATGCCGATAGTTCTTCCTATGTTGATCTCAGCGACATAGGGACTGACTCGAAAACAACTTTTTCACCTTAGCTCAAGCTTCCTTACAGATGTTGGTGATAGTTTGGTCACCTTCTTCGTATGTGTTTGATACGTGCATTTTACATCATCAATATAGCTACATATATGATCAGTATGGAATTATTTGCCATGTTCTATTTTTATTTAATTATGCATTTTTATATGATTTATGGTACTTTCATAAGAAGTTCCTTTATTTTTGTTTTAATTTTGTCGGGCAGAAAACACCTTCTGTTAGTGTTTTTGACATTCTAGGAGCTACGTGGCTCCAAAAAGGGCAAGGTCAGAGGCCATGATACGTCTCCAACGTATCTATAATTTCCGATGTTCCATGCTTGTTTTATGACAATACCAACATGTTTTGTTCACACTTTATATCATTTTCATGCATTTTCCGGAACTAACCTATTAACAAGATGCCACAGTGCCAGTTCCTGTTTTCTGCTGTTTTTGGCTCCAGAAAGGCTGTTCGGGCAATATTCTCGGAATTGGACGAAATCAACGCCAAACCTCCTATTTTTCCCGGAAGCGTCCAGAACACCGAAGAAGAGTCGGAGAGGGGCCAGGGGGCCACCACACCACATGGCGGCGCGGGCCAGGCCTAGGCCGCGCCGGCCTAGGGTGTGGCGCCCCCTGTGTGCCCCCCTGCGCCGCCTCTTCGCCTATAAAAGCCCTTTCGACCTAAAAACGCAGTACCAATTGACGAAACTCCAGAAAGACTCCAGGGGCGCCGCCGCCATCGCGAAACTCCAATTCGGGGGACAGAACTCTCTGTTCCGGCACCCTGCCGGACGGGGAATTGCCCCCGGAGCCATCTCCACCGCCGTCTTCACCGCCATCTTCACCGCCATCGCTGCCTCCATGATGAGGAGGGAGTAATCCACCCCCGAGGCTGAGGGCTCCGTTGTAGCTATGTGGTTCATCTCTCTCCCATGTACCTCAATACAATGATCTCATGAGCTGCTTTACATGATTGAGATTCATATGAGTTTTGTATCACTACTATCTATGTGCTACTCTAGCAAAGTTATTAAAGTAGTTCTATTCCTCCTGCACGTGTGTAAAGGTGACAGTGTGTGCACCGTGTTAGTACTTGGTTTATGCTATGATCATGATCTCTTGTAGATTGCGAAGTTAACTATTGCTATGATAATATTGATGTGATCTATTCCTCCTACATATGCATGAAGGTGACAGTGTGCATGCTATGTTAGTACTTGGTTTAGTAGCGTTGGTCTATCTTACACTATAAGGTTACTTAAATATGAACAAATTGTGGAGCTTGTTAACTCCGGCATTGAGGGTTCGTGTAATCCTACGCAATGTGTTCATCATCCAACAAGAGTGTAGAGTATGCATTTATCTATTCTGTTATGTGATCAATGTTGAGAGTGTCCACTAGTGAAAGTGTAATCCCTAGGCCTTGTTCCTAAATACTGCTGCGTTACTACTGCTTGTTTACTGTTTTACTGTGTTACTACTGCTGCAATACTACCACCATCAACTACACGCCAGCAAGCTATTTTCTGGCACCGTTGCTACTGCTCATATATATTCATACCACCTGTATTTCACTATCTCTTCGCCGAACTAGTGCACCTATTAGGTGTGTTGGGGACACAAGAGACTTCTTGCTTTGTGGTTGCAGGGTTGCATGAGAGGGATATCTTTGACCTCTTCCTCCCTGAGTTCGATAAACCTTGGGTGATCCACTTAAGGGAAAACTTGCTGCTGTTCTACAAACCTCTGCTCTTGGAGGCCCAACACTGTCTACAGGAAAGGAGGGGGAACGTAGACATCAAGCACATTTTTCTGGCGCCGTTGCCGGGGAGGAAAGGTAAAAGGTACTTACACTCCGGACCTCGGCTACTAAGCTATTTTCCGCTATTGTAAGTACTCGAAGCTATTTCCTTTAGATCCTGCAATTGCAACTTTTTGTTTCTTGTTTACACTAGTTAGGCATAATGGAAAACAACAAAAAAATTGGTGAGCTTTTTAGTCTTTTTCCTGATTTAGAATTGTTTGATGCGAAAATTAAAAAACCTATGGAACCTTATTTGCATGATAGTAGTGATGTTATTAGCATGAATGCAATTACTGCTAATACTATGGAAAAGTCTAAGCTTGGGGAAGCTAGTTTATATAAAGATAATCTTTTTTGCTCCTCAGCTTTGGAAGAAATATTTTGCTCTGATAATGCTTTATCTCCCATATGCGATGATTCTAATGATGCTTCTGATATTTTAATTCCACCTGCTGAAAGTATTCCGTATAAAATACCTATGAAAATTATTGAACGTGTTATGGACAACCACTATAAAGGGGATGGAACTGTCCATCCTAGAGATCATTTACTGTTTTTGCACGAATTATGCGGGTTATTCAAGTGTGCAGGTATCTCTATGGATGAAGTGAGGAAGAAGCTATTCTCTGTTTCATTGTCCTGGTAAAGCGGCGCATTGGTATAAATTGTTGGAGAATAGACATTCTCTTGGTTGGGAGGAAATTGCATCTCTCTTTTATTCTAAATTTTATCCTCCTCATGAAGTGCATATTGATAGGAATTATATTTATAACTTTTATCCTCGTGATGGAGAGAGTATTTCTCAAGCGTGGGGGAGACTAAAGTCACTAATGCTCAAATGTCCCATTCATGAGCTCCCCCGTAATGTTATTGTTAACAATTTTTATGCGAGGCTTTCAGGACAACACAAGGACTATCTGGACGCGTGTTCGGAGGGATCTTTCACAAGCAAGGAGGTTGAAGCTAGGTGGGATCTTCTTGATCGGATTGAGGACAACGCTGAAGGATGGGAGAAAGACAAAGGTAAAGAGTCAGGTATAAATTATGATTATGAATGCATTGAAGCTTTTATGGATACCGATAAATTTCGAAATATGAGTGCTACTTATGGTCTTGACTCTCAAGTTGCTGCAAATCTTTATAAATCCTTTGCTTCTCATTTTGAATTGCCTAAGAAGAATTTTGATAAGTATCATGAACCTTTTAAAGAGGCTTGCATGAAGAATGAAATTGTTGTTAATTATTGCAATAAGCATGCTCAAACTCCTAAGAATTCTATTTCTTATAAGCATGTTAATTTTTGTGGAATGCATAGACCTTGTGGAATTAATCAAGTCAAAGATGAATATTGCATCCATCATATTAATGAAAAAACTAGGAAGTGGTTTAGGGCTCTAGATAATCTTGGTAAAAAAGTTTGCGCCCTCTATCCTTTTATTTGTGAAGTTTGCCATGAAGTGGGTCATTTTAATTTTCAATGCTCCTCCAATGATAATTTGAACCCAATGAGTGCTGCAAACTTGTATTGTGATGATGAAATTACTCCTAATCAGCATGATGAACTTACTTTATTTTTGGGGTGTGAAGAACTGTCGAGAAAAATCTCTTTGTTACATATGAGTGATCTTGATATTGATGATGTCCTGCATGGGTGTTTTTCTTATTGCATTGATAATAGCCATACAAATACTTACATACAAAATATTTTAGAAGATGACACCTTGCCAAAATATGATAGGACCATTTGTGTGTTTTCAACTAATTAATGAAAAGGAGGGATCCTCCCAAGTTTCTTCTATTGTTTCTGAAAGTAAATCAGGTTATGCGGACAAGCCACCCTTCAAGCCTTTTCCTCCTGAAGAAGGGAACGAGGAGAAGGAAGAGAAGAAGAAGAAGAAGGGAAAGAAGAAGAAGAAGAAGGAGAATAAAAAGAAAGAGGTAACGGCGTATCCCCGCGTGAATGAGATAACGCTAGGTAACCGTAAGTATGTTGCTCCTAATGATTATTGTGATAATGAATCTGAATATGATGATCTTCCTATGCCCTTTACATACATTAGAAATCATGATTTGAATGAGCACACTACTTTTGATATTGCAAATCTCTGGGAAATTAATTCTGAAAATGATGATGATAATAATTGCCGTAGTGCCAGTGCTATCCATGCTTCCTCCCATAATGATATAGAAAGCTCTAAGCTTGGGGAAGAGGTGTTTGAAAATCCTTTAGCTACTGGTCATTATGTTCTTGATACATCTCCTTCCAATAACAATGATGGTATGGATACAGATAAACCGACTGTGAAAGATAACTATTTTATTTCCTATGATGACAATGTGCCTCCGATCTCTGATGATTATTACAAAGAATGCTATGATATAGGTTCTAACTATCCTTATGAAACTTGTCATAGTCATGATTGGGTTACCAAAAACAATCCCCTTAATATGCAACTTGTTTACCATGTTCAAATTCTTGATAATAATCTTGCTCCAATTACTATTAATGAGAATAACTCTTCTTATGCCAAATTTAATGATACTTCTATGCATATGAACCATGATAAGAATGTTTTAAGTGATGGGTATATTGTGGATTTCATCAATGATGCTACTGAAAGTTATTATGAGAGAGGGAAATATGGTCGTATGCATCTTAATAATATTAAGTTTCCCCTCTTTATGTTGAGAATCTTGAAGTTACTCGTGTTTTATCCTCTTATGCTTGTCACTTTGTTCTTCATGAATTCATTTGTGTACAAGATTCCTCTTCATAGGAAGCATGTTAGACTTAAATTTGTTTTGAACTTGCCTCTTGAAGCTCTCTTTTGCTTCAAATACTATTTCCCGCGAATGGATTATTAAAACTGCTGAGCCCATCTTAATGGCTATAAAGAAAGAACTTCTTGGGAGATAACCCATGTGCTATTTTGCTACAGTACTTTGTTCTATATTTGTGTCTTGGAAGTTGTTTACTACTGTAGCAACCTCTCCTTATCTTAGTTTTGTGTTTTGTTGTGCCAAGTTAAGCCGTTGATAGAAAAGTAAGTACTAAATTTGGATTACTGCACAGTTCCAGATTTCTTTGCTGTCACGAATCTGGGTCCACCTCCCTGTAGTTAGCTCAGAAAATTAAGCCAATTTACGTGCATGATCCTCAGATATGTACGCAACTTTCATTCAATTTGAGCATTTTCATTTGAGCAAGTCTGGTGCCATTTTAAAATTCGTCAATACGAACTGTTCTGTTTTGACAGATTCTGCCTTTTATTTCGCATTGCCTCTTTTGCTGTGTTGGATGAATTTCTTTGATCCATTAATGTCCAGTAGCATTATGCAATGTCCAGAAGTGTTAAGAATGATTGTGTCACCTCTGAACATGTTAATTTTTATTGTGCACTAACCCTCTAATGAGTTGTTTCGAGTTTGGTGTGGAGGAAGTTTTCAAGGGTCAAGAGAGGAGGATGATATACTATGATCAAGAAGAGTGAAAGCTCTAAGCTTGGGGATGCCCAAGGCATCCCCTTCTTCATCGACAAATTATCAGGTTCCTTCTCTTGAAACTATATTTTTATTCGGTCACATCTTATGTGCTTTACTTGGAGCGTCTGTATGTTTCTTGTTTTTGTTTTTGTTTGAATAAATGCTCGTGTGGGAGAGAGACACGCTTCGCTGGTTCGTATGAACACATGTGTTCTTAGCTTTTAATGTTCATGGCGAAGGTTGAAACTGCTTCGTTAATTGTTATATGGTTGGAATTGGAAAATGCTACATGTAGTAATTGGTATAATGTCTTGGGTAATGTGATACTTGGCAATTGTTGTGCTCTTGTTTAAGCTCTTGCATCATATACCTTGCACCCATTAGTGAAGAAATACATAGAGCATGCTAAAATTTGGTTTGCATATTTGGTTTCTCTAAGGTCTAGATAATTTCTAGTATTGAGTTTGAACAACAAGGAAGACGGTGTAGAGTCTTATAATGTTTTCAATATGTCTTTTATGTGAGTTTTGCTGCACTGGTTCATCCTTGTGTTTGTTTCAAATAAGCCTTGCTAGCCTAAACCTTGTATCGAGAGGGAATACTTCTCATGCATCCAAAATACTTGAGCCAACCACTATGCCATTTGTGTCCACCATACCTACCTACTACATGGTATTTCTCCGCCATTCCAAAGTAAATTGCTTGAGTGCTACCTTTAAAATTCCATCATTCACCTTTGCAATATATAGCTCATGGGACAAATAGCTTAAAAACTATTGTGGTATTGAATATGTAATTATGCACTTTATCTCTTATTAAGTTGCTTGTTGTGCGATAACCATGTTTACTGGGGACGCCATCAACTACTCTTTGTTGAATTTCATGTGAGTTGCTATGCATGTCCGTCTTGTCTGAAGTAAGAGCGATCTACCACCTTATGGTTAAGCATGCATATTGTTAGAGAAGAACATTGGGCCGCTAACTAAAGCCATGATCCATGGTGGAAGTTTCAGTTTTGGACATATATCCTCAATCTCAAATGAGAAAATTATTAATTGTTGTTACATGCTTATGCATAAAAGAGGAGTCCATTATCTGTTGTCTATGTTGTCCCGGTATGGATGTCTAAGTTGAGAATAATCAATAGCGAGAAATCCAATGCGAGCTTTCTCCTTAGACCTTTGTACAGGCGGCATAGAGGTACCCCTTTGTGACACTTGGTTAAAACATGTGCATTGTGATGATCCGGTAGTCCAAGCTAATTAGGACAAGGTGCGGGCACTATTAGTATACTATGCATGAGGCTTGCAACTTGTAAGATATAATTTACATGATACATATGCTTTATTACTACCGTTGACAAAATTGTTTCATGTTTTCAAAATAAAAGCTCTAGCACAAATATAGCAATCGATGCTTTCCTCTTTGAAGGACCATTCTTTTACTTTTATTGTTGAGTCAGTTCACCTATCTTTCTCCACCTCAAGAAGCAAACATTTGTGTGAATTGTGCATTGATTCTTATATACTTGCTTATTGCATTTGTTATATTGCTTTGCATTGACAACTATCCATGAGATATACATGTTACAAGTTGAAAGCAACCGCTGAAACTTAATCTTCCATTGTGTTGCTTCAATGTCTCTACTATGAATTTATTGCTTTATGAGTAACTCTTATGCAAGACTTATTGATGCTTGTCTCGAAAGTACTATTCATGAAAAGTCTTTGCTATATGATTCACTTGTTTACTCATTGCATTTACATTGTTTCGAATCGCTGCATTCATCTCATATGCTTTACAATGGTATGATTAAGATTATGTTGGTAGCATGTCACCTCAGAAATTATCTTTTATCGTTTACCTACTCGAGGACGAGTAGGAACTAAGCTTGGGGATGCTGATACGTCTCCAACGTATCTATAATTTCCGATGTTCCATGCTTGTTTTATGACAATACCAACATGTTTTGTTCACACTTTATATCATTTTCATGCATTTTCCGGAACTAACCTATTAACAAGATGCCACAGTGCCGTTCTGTTTTCTGCTGTTTTTGGTTCCGAGAAAGGCTGTTCGGGCAATATTCTCGGAATTGGACGAAATCAACGCCAAACCTCCTATTTTTCCCGGAAGCGTCCGTAACACCGAAGAAGAGTCGGAGAGGGGCCAGGGGGCCACCACACCACATGGCGGCGCGGGCCAGGCCTAGGCCGCGCCGGCCTGGGGTGTGGCGCCCCAGGTGCCCCCTCGCGCCGCCTCTTCGCCTATAAAAGCCCTTTCGACCTAAAAACGCAGTACCAATTGACGAAACTCCAGAAAGACTCCAGAGGCGCCGCCGCCATCGCGAAACTCCAATTCGGGGGACAGAACTCTCTGTTCCGGCACCCTGCCGGACGGGGAATTGCCCCCGGAGCCATCTCCACCGCCGTCTTCACCGCCATCTTCACCGCCATCGCTGCCTCCATGATGAGGAGGGAGTAATCCACCCCCGAGGCTGAGGGCTCCGCTGTAGCTATGTGGTTCATCTCTCTCCCATGTACCTCAATACAATGATCTCATGAGCTGCTTTACATGATTGAGATTCATATGAGTTTTGTATCACTACTATCTATGTGCTACTCTAGCAAAGTTATTAAAGTAGTTCTATTCCTCCTGCACGTGTGTAAAGGTGACAGTGTGTGCACCGTGTTAGTACTTGGTTTATGCTATGATCATGATCTCTTGTAGATTGCGAAGTTAACTATTGCTATGATAATATTGATGTGATCTATTCCTCCTACATATGCATGAAGGTGACAGTGTGCATGCTATGTTAGTACTTGGTTTAGTAGCGTTGGTCTATCTTACACTATAAGGTTACTTAAATATGAACAAATTGTGGAGCTTGTTAACTCCGGCATTGAGGGTTCGTGTAATCCTACGCAATGTGTTCATCATCCAACAAGAGTGTAGAGTATGCATTTATCTATTCTGTTATGTGATCAATGTTGAGAGTGTCCACTAGTGAAAGTGTAATCCCTAGGCCTTGTTCCTAAATACTGCTGCGTTACTACTGCTTGTTTCTTTGTTTCTTTGTGTTACTACTGCTGCAATACTACCACCATCAACTACACGCCAGCAAGCTATTTTCTGGCACCGTTGCTACTGCTCATATATATTCATACCACCTGTATTTCACTATCTCTTCGCCGAACTAGTGCACCTATTAGGTGTGTTGGGGACACAAGAGACTTCTTGCTTTGTGGTTGCAGGGTTGCATGAGAGGGATATCTTTGACCTCTTCCTCCCTGAGTTCGATAAACCTTGGGTGATCCACTTAAGGGAAAACTTGCTGCTGTTCTACAAACCTCTGCTCTTGGAGGCCCAACACTGTCTACAGGAAAGGAGGGGGAACGTAGACATCAGGCCACGCTTCACAAATTTTGAGACGCATACGCTAGGCCAAAGAAGGACCAGAGGGGCCCAATTGACTGTGATATAGGGCATGTGGCATGCCACCAGTGCTATCTTAGCCCTCGAGCGTCACCTCACCGCCTCCTTTCACGTGCCCCTTATATAGCCTAAAAACCTACCTAGCCAGAAGCACAGAGTTTTTCGCGAAACAGAGCGCCGCCACATCCACAATCTTTGTTTCTGGGGTCATACTGATCCTGCTCTCCATGCCGAAGAGGGGGATTTCGAGGGCTTCTTCACCATCACCGCTACCAAAATCATCACCAACAACCATGTGCTCACTCTCCATAATCATGTGTGAGTAGTTATCTGTAGTCGTGTGAGGTGCATGGGGATTGCATGGGATTGATCATGTAATCATCCATATGTATCGAGATTGAGGTATTTGTCTTGAGGATCTTCATGTATGAGTGTTGGTACACCTTTGCTATGTTTAATGTTTGTTGCTAGTGCCCGAGTGACATGATTTCAGTACTGAACTTCTATTACCCCATCATGTATATGAGTTTGGTATTTAACTGCAAGGTGTATTGCTTATTATTATGCTGAACCCGCGGACTCTAAAGTGACAGTTAAGGAAAAACAATGGGAATATGTGATAGTTTGAGGATACTTCGTGTTCATGAAGTGTTATTGCTTTGTTCTAGGATATTCGAAAGGATAGACCTTAATTGCCTGTAGTTCCAAGTTGGCCCCGGTGAAATGGGTAGGTGATACGTCTCAAACGTATCTATAAGTTTTGATGCTCCATGCTTGTTTTACACCAATTCATATATGTTTTGCTTACACTTCGTTGCACTTTTACATGATTTCCGGCACTAACCTATTAACAAGATGTCACAGTGCCAGTTCCCTGTTTTCTGTTGTTTTTGTATTTCAGAAATGTTGTACATGAAATATTCTCGGAATTGGACGAAACAAAAGCCGAAGTCAATATTTTACCGAAACGAAGACGAAGTCCGAAGGGGGGTCGGAGAGGCACGGCAGGGCACCCAAACCACCCCTAGGCGCGACCTGGACCTGGCTTGCGCCTAGGGTAGGTGTGGGGCCACCAGGCACCCCACCGACCTAAACCCTCCGCCTATTTATACATCTTCTCGGGAAAACCCTGAATATACAAGCCTCCATCCACGAAAAGTTCCGTAGCTCCGCCGTTGTCGCAGACAAGATCTGAGGGACAAAAGTCTCTATTCTGGCACACTGTCGAGACGGGGAATTGCCCCCGGAGCCATCTCCATCGACTCCACCGCCATCTCCATCGCCGTTGCTGACTCCCATGATGAGGAGTGAGTAGTTCTCCCCCAGGGCTGAGGGCTCTACCGGTAGCTATGTGGTTTATCTCTCTCTCTCATGGTGTGATCTTTATGTGACCATGAGCTTTGTAATCTAGATATCGTTATGCTATTCAAGTGGATTTTACTTATGTGATCTCCAGAGACTCCTTGTCCCACGTGTGTAAAGGTGACAGTGTGTGCACCATATGGGTCTCTTAGGCTATATTTCACAGAATACTTGTTCACTGAATTATGATTTGAGTTGGATGTCTCTATGAAATTGTGGTCTGTTAGTACCTCCTATGAATGCTCAAAGTGATGGAGTGGGGTGTTCATTGGTGCCTGGAATACATGTTTAAGGTTTTATTTTGCAGCCCTACGTGGTGAATTAGTATTCGTTATCCAACCGGAGAGTAGTTCAGAGTAGCATAGTGAAGTGCTTATATTTATATTCCTTTATGATAACATTGTTGAGAGTGTCCACTAGTGAAAGTATGATCCCTATAGGCCTTGTTTCCAAACATTGAATCACCGTTTATTTACTGTTTTACTACATGTTTACTTGCTGCCATATTTTTTTCAGATTGTTATTACCACTCATATTCATCCACAACACTTGCATTTTACTATCTCTTCGCCGAACTAGTGCACCTATACATCTGACAAGTGTATTGGGGACACAAGAGACTTCTTGTATCTTAATTGCAGGATTGCTTGAGAGGTATATATTTGACCTCTACCTCCCCGAGTTCGATAAACCTTGGGTGATCCACTTAAGGGAAACTTGCTGCTGTTCTACAAACCTCTACACTTGGAGGCCCAACACTGTCTACAAGATAGAAGCGTGCGTAGACATGAAGCTCGTTTCTGGCGTTGTTCCCAAGGAGGTAAGGTAAAAGGTACTCACATCCTCTGGCTACTAAGTCTTTTAGTTGCTGGTGAGTGTGATAACGCGTGAAGCACACGTCCGTTGGGAACCCTAAGTGGAAGGTGTGATGCGTATAGCAGCAAGTTTCCCTCAGTATGAAACCAAGGTTGTCGAACCAGTATGAGATGAAGGCCACGTGAAGACTGTTGCTGAAGGAGTGTAGTGCGGCGCAACACCAGGGATTCCGGCGCCAATGTGGAACCTGCACAACACAACCAAAATACTTTGCCCCAACTTAACAGTGAGGTTGTCAATCTCACCGGCTTGCTGTAAACAAAGGATTAAACGTATGGTGTGGAGAATGATGTTTGCTTGTGAAGAACAACAGAGAACAGAGATTGCAGTTGATTGTATTTCAGATGTAAAAGAATGGACCGGGGTCCACAGTTCACTAGTGGTGTCTCTCCAATAAGAAATAGCATGTTGGGTGAACAAATTACAGTTGGGCAATTGACAAATAGAGAGGGCATAACAATGCACATACATATCATGATGACTAATATGAGATTTACTTAGGGCATTACGACAAATTACAAAGACCGCTATCCAGCATGCATCTATGCCTAAAAAGTCCACCTTCGGGTTAGCATCCGCACCCCTTCCAGTATTAAGTTGCAAACAACAGACAGTTGCATTAAGTATGGTACGTAATGTAATCAACACAAATATCCTTAGACAAAGCATTGATGTTTTATCCCTAGTGGCAACAGCACATCCACAACCTTAGAACTTTCTGTCACTATCCCAGATTCAATGGAGGCATGAACCCACTATCGAGCATAAATACTCCCTCTTGGAGTCACAAGTATCAACTTGGCCAGAGCCTCTACTAGCAACGGAGAGCATGCAAGATCATAAACAACACATATATGATAGATCAATAATCAACTTGACATAGTATTCAATATTCATCGGATCCGAACAAACACAACATGTAGCATTACAAATAGATGATCTTGATCATGATAGGCAGCTCACAAGATCTAACATGATAGCACAATGAGGAGAAGACAACCATCTAGCTACTGCTATGGACCCATAGTCCAAGGATGAACTACTCACGCATCAGTCCGGAGGCGGGCATGGTGATGTAGAGCCCTCCGGTGATGATTCCCCTCTCCAGCAGGGTGCCGGAGGCGATCTCCTGAATCCCCCGACATGGGATTGGCGGCGGCGGCGTCTCTGGAACTTTTTTCGTATCGTGGCTCTCGGTAATAGGGTTTTCGCGACGGAGAGTTTAAGTAGGCGGAAGGGCAGAGTCGGAGGAGGCACGGGGGCCCCACACCATAGGCCGGCGCGGGCCCCATGCTGGCCGTGCCGCCCTATGGTTAGGGCGCCTCGTGGCCCCACTTCGTATCCTCTTCGGTCTTCTGGAAGCTCCGTGGAAAAATAAGACCCTGGGCGTTCGTTTCGTCCAATTCCGAGAATATTTCCTGTGTAGGATTTCTGAAACCAAAAATAGCACAAAACAGGAACTAGCGCTTCGGCATCTCGTTAATAGGTTAGTGCCGGAAAATGCATATAAATGATGTAAAGTGTGTATAAAACATGTGAGTATTGTCATAAAACTAGCATGGAACATAAGAAATTATAGATACGTTTGAGACGTATCAAGCATCCCCAAGGTTAGTTCCTACTCGCCCTCGAGTAGGTAAACGATAACAAGGATAATTTCTGAAGTGACATGCTGCTATCATAATCTTGATCAATACTATTGTAAAGCATATGAAATGAATGAAGTGATTCGAAGCAATGGTAAAGACAATGATTAAACAACTGAATCATATAGCAAAGATTTTTCATGAATAGTACTTTCAAGACAAGCATCAATAAGACTTGCATAGGAGTTAACTCATAAAGCAATAAATTCTTAGTAGACAGTTTTGAAGTAACAAAAAGGAAGATATAAGTTTCAGCGGTTGCTTTCAACTTCAACATGTATATCTCATGGATAATTGTCAACACAAAGTAATATGATGAATGCAAATAAGCAAGTATGTAGGAATCAATGCACACAATTGATACAAGTGTTTGCTTCTAAGATAGAAAGAAGTAGGTAAACTGACTCAACATAAAGTAAAAGAAAGGCCCTTCGCAGAGGGAAGCATGGATTACTATTTTTGTGCTAGAGCTTTTATTTTGAAAACATAGAAACAATTTTGTCAACGGTAGTAATAATTCATATGTGTTATGCATAAGACATCCTATAAGTTGCAAGCCTCATGCATAGAATACCAATAGTGCTCGCACCTTGTCCTAATTAGCTTGGGTTTACATGGATTATCATTGCATTATATATGTTTCAACCAAGTGTCACAAAGGGGTACCTCTATGCCGCCTTTACAAAGGTCCAAGGAGATAAATCGCATTTGATTTCTCGTTTTTGATAGATCTCAACTAAGGACATCCATACCGGGACAACATAGAAAACAGATAATGGACTCCTCTTTAATGCATAAGCATTCAACAACAGATAATATTCTCATAAGAGATTGAGGATTAATGTCCAAACTGAAACTTCCACCACGATCCATGGCTTTAGTTAGCGGCCCAATGTTCTTCTCTAACAATATGCATACTCAAACCATTTAATCATGATAAATCGCCCTTACTTCAGACAAGACGAACATGCATAGCAACTCACATGATATTCAACAAAGGTGTAATAGTTGATGGCGTCCCCAGAAACATGGTTACCGCTCAACAAGCAACTTATAAGAAATAAGATACATAAGCTACATATTCTTTACCACAATAGTTTTTAAGCTATTTTCCCATGAGCTATATATTGCAAAGACAAGGAATGGAATTTTAAAGGTAGCACTCAAGTAATTTACTTTGCAATGGCAGAGAAATACCACATAGTAGGTAGGTATGGTGGACACAAATGGCATAGGTTTCGGCTCAAGGTTTTGGATGCACGAGAAGTATTCCCTCTCAGTACAAGGCTTTGGCTAGCAAGGTTGTTTGAAGCAAACATAAGTATGAACCGGTACAGCAAAACTTACATAAGAACATATTTCAAGCATTATAAGACTCTACACTGTCTTCCTTGTTGTTCAAACACTTCACCAGAAAATATCTAGACTTTAGAGAGACCAATCATGCAAACCAAATTTCAACAAACTCTATGGTAGTTCTTCATTAATAGGTGCAAAGTACATGATGCAAGAGCTTAAACATGATCTATTTGAGCAAAACAATTGCCAAGTATCAAATTATTCAAGACAATATACCAATTACCACATGAAGCATTTTCTGTTTCCAACCAAATAACAATGAACGAAGCAGTTTCAACCTTCGCCATGAACATTAAAAGTAACGTTAAGAACACCAATGTTCATATGAAACAACAGAGCGTGTCTTTCTCCCACACAAAGAATGCTAGGATCCGATTTTATTCAAACAAAAACAAAAATAAAAGCAAACAGACGCTCCAAGTAAAGCACATAAGATGTGACGGAATAAAAATATAGTTTCACTAGAGGTGACCTGATAAGTTGTCGATGAAGAAGGGGATGCCTTGGACATCCCCAAGCTTAGATGCTTGAGTCTTCTTTAAATATGCAGGGATGAACCACGGGGGCATCCCCAAGCTTATACTTTTCACTCTTCTTGATCATATTGTATCATCCTCCTCTCTTGATCCTTGAAAACTTCCTCCACACCAAACTCAAAACAAACTCATTAGAGGGTTAGTGCATAATCAAAAATTCACATATTCAGAGGCGACATAATCATTCTTAACACTTCTGGACATTGCCCAAAGCTACTGAAAGTTAATGGAACAAAGAAATCCATTCAACATAGCAAAAGAGGCAATGCGAAATAAAAAGGCAGAATCTATCAAAACAGAACAGTCCGTAAAGACGATTTTTTTAGAGGCACTTAACTTGCTCAGATGAAAAAGCTCAAATTGAATGAAAGTTGCCTACATATCTGAAGATCACGCATGTAAATTTGCAGATTTTTTTGATTCTTCTACAGAGAGATCTACTCAAATTCGTGACAGGTAGAAATCTGTTTCTGCGCAGAAATCCAAATCTAGTATCAACCTTACTATCAAAGACTTTACTTGGCACAACAATATGATAAGGAGAGGTTGCTACAGTAGTAACAACTTCCAAGACTCAAATATAAAACAAAAGTGCATAAGTAAAATAATGGGTTGTCTCCCATAAGCGCTTTTCTTTAACGCCTTTCAGCTAGGCGCAGAAAGTGTGAATCAAGTATTATCGAGAGATGAAGCATCAACATCATAATTTGTTCTCATAATAGAATTAAAAGGTAACTTTATTATCTTTCTAGGGAAGTGTTCCATACCTTTCTTGAGAGCAAATTGATACTTAATATTCCCTTCCTTCATATCAATAATAGCACCAACAGTTCGAAGAAAAGGTCTTCCCAAAATAATGGGATAAGATGCATTGCATTCAATATCCAAGACAACAAAATCAACAAGGACAAGGTTATTGTTAACCATAATGCGAACATTATCAATCCTCCCCAAAGGTTTCTTTGTAGAATTATCAGCAAGATTAACATCCAAATAACAATTTTTCAATGGTGGCAAGTCAAGCATATTATAGAGTTTCTTAGGCATAACAGAAATACTTGCACCAAGATCACATAAAGCATTACAATCAAAATCATTGACCTTCATCTTAATGATGGGCTCCCAACCATCTTCCAACTTCCTAGGAATAGAAGTTTCAAGTTTTAATTTCTCTTCTCTAGCTTTTATAAGAGCATTTGTAATATGTTTTGTAAAGGCCAAATTTATAGCACTAGCATTAGGACTTCTAGCAAGTTTTTGTAAGAACTTAATAACTTCAGAGATATGACAAACATCAAAATCTAAACCATTATGATCTACAACAATGGGATCATTGTCCCCAATATTTTGAAAAATTTCAGTAGTTTTATCAGTTTCAGGCAGTTTTGCACGCTTTGCATTAGGAGTAGAAACATTGCCAACACCAATTATTTTACCATTGATAGTAGGAGGTTTAGCAACATGTGAAGCATCAACATTACTAGTGGTGGTAATAGTCCAAACTTTAGCATCATTATTCTCTTTAGCAAATTTTTCTTCTCTTTCCCACCTAGCATGCAATTCAGCCATCAATCTAATATTTTCATTAATTCGAACTTGGATAGCGTTTGCTGTAGTAACAATTTTGTTATCATTATCCTCAGGTTTAGCAGCCATTTTATTAATTAAATAAGATTGTGACTAAGACATGTATGAGATTCGGTTTTCAGCATTTGAAAGCTTAGTTTGCAAACCAGAAATCTCCATATTCAAATTTTCAAGTTGATTCCCTATATTTTTCAACAAGGCAGATTGTTCATTCATAGTTTTAGTAAACAATTGATTTTTCTCATATTGTGAATGCATAAAGCTCTTAGTAGCTCTTTCAATTTCTAGCATCTTTTCCTCATTAGGCAAAACAGATCTACCATAAGAATTACCATAAGGATTACCACTAGCAGGATATGGCCTATAGTTGTTACCAGAATTATTCCTATAAGCATTGTTGTTGAAATTATTATTTTTAATGAAGTTCACATCAACATTCTATTCTTGAGCAACCAATGAAGCTAAAGGAACATTATTAGGATCAACATTAGATCTACCATTCACAAGCATAGACATAATAGCATCAATCTTATCACTCAAGGAGGAGGTTTCTTTAACAGAATTTACCTTCTTACCTTGTGGAGTCCTTTCCGTGTGCCATTCAGAGTAATTTATCATCATATCATCAAGAAGCTTTGTTGCGGTGCCTAAGGTGATGGACATAAAAGTACCTCCAGCAGCTGAATCCAATAGGTTCCGCGAAGAAAAATTCACTCCTGCATAAAAGGTTTGGATGATCATCCAAGTAGTTAGTCCATGGGTAGGGCAATTCTTTACCAAAGATTTCATTCTTTCCCATGCTTGAGCAACATGTTCATTATCCAATTGCTTAAAGTTCATAATGCGACTTCTCAAAGATATAATTTTAGCAGGAGGATAATATCTACCAATGAAAGCATCTTTACATTTAGTCCATGAATCAATACTATTCTTAGGCAAAGATAGCAACCAATCTTTAGCCCTTCCTCTTAAGGAGAAAGGAAACAATTTCAGTTTTATAATGTCTCCATCTACATCCTTATACTTTTGCATTTCACAAAGTTCAACAAAATTATTAAGATGGGCAGCAACATCATCAGAACTAACACCAGAAAATTGCTCTCTCATAACAAGATTTAGTAAAGCAGGTTTAATTTCATAGAATTCTACTGTAGTAGCAGGTGGAGCAATAGGAGTGCATATAAAATCATTATTATTGGTGCTAGTGAAATCACACAACTTAGTGTTCTCAGGAGTATTCATTTTAACAGTAATAAAACTAAATAAAGCAAACTAAATTAAGTAAAGTAAAACAAGTAACTAATTTTTTTGTGTTTTTGATATAGAGAAAGCAAACAAGACAAATGAAATAAAGTAAAACAACTAATTTTTGTGTGTTTTTGATATAAGGAAAGCAAACAAAACAGAAAATAAAATAAAGTAAAGCAAGACAATAACAAAGTAAAGAGATTGGATGTGCGAGACTCCCCTTGCAGCGTGTCTTGATCTCCCCGGCAACGGCGCCCGAAATTTAGCTTGATAACGCGTGAAGCACACGTCCGTTGGGAACCCCAAGTGGAAGGTGTGATGCGTATAGCAGCAAGTTTCCCTCAGTATGAAACCAAGGTTGTCGAACCAATAGGAGATGAAGGCCACGTGAAGGTTGTTGGTGAAGGAGTGTAGTGCGGCGCAACACCAGGGATTCCGGCGCCAACGTGGAACCTGCACAACACAACCAAAATACTTTGCCCCAACTTAACAGTGAGGTTGTCAATCTCACCGGCTTGCTGTAAACAAAGGATTAAACGTATGGTGTGGAGAATGATGTTTGCTTGTGAAGAACAACAGAGAACAGAGATTGCAGTTGATTGTATTTCAGATGTAAAAGAATGGACCGGGGTCCACAGTTCACTAGTGGTGTCTCTCCAATAAGAAATAGCATGTTGGGTGAACAAATTACAGTTGGGCAATTGACAAATAGAGAGGGCATACCAATGCACATACATATCATGATGACTAATATGAGATTTACTTAGGGCATTACGACAAATTACATAGACCGCTATCCAGCATGCATCTATGCCTAAAAAGTCCACCTTCGGGTTAGCATCCGCACCCCTTCCAGTATTAAGTTGCAAACAATAGACAATTGCATTAAGTATGGTGCGTAATGTAATCAACACAAATATCCTTAGACAAAGTATTGATGTTTTATCCCTAGTGGGAACAGCACATCCACAACCTTAGAACTTTCTGTCACTGTCCCAGATTCAATGGAGGCATGAACCCACTATCGAGCATAAATACTCCCTCTTGGAGTCACAAGTATCAACTTGGCCAGAGCCTCTACTAGCAACGGAGAGCATGCAAGATCATAAACAACACATATATGATAGATCAATAATCAACTTGACATAGTATTCAATATTCATCGGATCCCAACAAACACAACATGTAGCATTACAAATAGATGATCTTGATCATGATAGGCAGCTCACAAGATCTAACATGATAGCACAATGAGGAGAAGACAACCATCTAGCTACTGCTATGGACCCATAGTCCAAGGATGAACTACTCATGCATCAGTCCGGAGGCGGGCATGGTGATGTAGAGCCCTCCGGTGATGATTCCCCTCTCCGGCAGGGTGCCGGAGGCGATCTCCTGAATCCCCCGACATGGGATTGGCGGCGGCGGCGTCTGTGGAACTTTTTCCGTATCGTGGCTCTCGGTAATAGGGTTTCGCGATGGAGAGTTTAAGTAGGCGGAAGGGCAGAGTCGGAGGAGGCACGGGGGCCCCACACCATAGGCCGGCGCGGGCCCCATGCTGGCCACACCGCCCTATGGTTAGGGTGCCTCGTGGCCCCACTTCGTATCCTCTTCGGTCTTCTGGAAGCTCCGTGGAAAAATAAGACCCTGCACGTTCGTTTCGTCCAATTCCGAGAATATTTCCTGTGTAGAATTTGTGAAACCAAAAACAGCACAAAACAGCATCTCGTTAATAGGTTAGTGCCCGAAAATGAATATAAATGATGTAAAGTGTGTATAAAACATGTGAGTATTGTCATAAAACTAGCATGGAACATAAGAAATTATAGATACGTTTGAGACGTATCAGAGTGCTCGAAGTTATTTTCTTTAGATTCTACAATTATATCTTTTTTGTTTCTTGTTTTTATTTCACTAGTTAGGCTTAATGGGAAACAATAAAAAAAAATAGAGAGCTTTACTGTATTTATCTTGAGTTAGGACATGAGGTGTTTGAAGAGAAAATTAAAAAAACCTATGAAACTTTACTTGCATGCTAGTAGCAATTTTATTAGTATGAATTCTTTGAACACCATTATTGCTAATGCTATGCAAAAGTCTAAGCTTGGGAAAGCTGGTTTTCATGAGCATGATATTTTTAGTCCCCCAGGCACGGAGGAGGAAATTTACTTTAATGATACTATGCCTCCAATATATGATGATTACAATGATGATTATGTTATTTTCAGTCCACCTACTGCTGAGGAGCGAAATAATTATGATTACAATATGCCTCCTATATTTGATGATTATGGTGATGAGAACAATAATGATAGCTATTTTGTTGAATTTGCTCCCACTACAATTAATAAGAATGACTATGCTTATGTGGGGAGTAATAATTATTTTATGCATGTGGCTCATGATAAGAATATTTTATGTGATAGTTATATTGTTGAGTTTATTCATGATGCTACTGAAAGTTATTATGAGAGAGGAAAATATGGTTGTAGAAGTTTTCATGTTACTAAAACACCTCTCTATATGCTGAAAATTTTGAAGTTGCACTTGTTTTGCTTTCCTATGCTTGTTACTATGTGCTTTTTTGATTTATTTTCTTACAAGATTCCTAAGCATAGGAAGTGGGTTAGACTTAAATGTGTTTCATATTTTCTCCTTGATGCTCTCTTTTACTTCAATTCATTCTCAAACTACTGCGCATAGCTGAAAGGCATTAAAAAAAGTGCTTATGGGAGACAACCCATTGTTTTATTTATGTAATTTTTCTTTTGCTGAGTCTTGGAAGTTATTACCTCTGTAATAACCTATCCTTATCATTTTTATTTCGCTTTTGTGCCAAGAATAGCCTCTAATAGGAAGAAAGTAAGATTTGGGGAAGCTGATATCCTGAAACAGATTCTGTGTTGTTACCATAAAAATTCATAAAAATAGCCAGGGCAAAATTTTGAGCTTCCATTTTTATGCATATGCCCCAGGTTATTATCTAACTTTCGTTAGTTGACCACTTTTCAAGATAAGAAACATATGATTTTCTAAAAAATTTATCTTTACCTGCTGTTCTGTTTTGATAGATTTCTGCACTATTTGCATTTGCTTCTTGAATCTCTTTTTTTTAGTTCTTTTGATCAAAGAGATTTTTCAAAGGTTGCTACAGTAGCTTACGATTTAATAGATGTTTTATATATGTTAGTACGGAACCGAAGTGGATTTGTTTATTTCAGTTGTACTAATGCTGTTAACAAAGAATTGTGTGAAGTTTTATGAAGGAAGTTTTCAAGTGTAGGGAGAGAAGAATGATGTGATGAGATGAAGAATGGACAAAAGCTCAAGCTTGGGGATGCCCATGCAACCAAAGAAATATCCAAGAGGTACAAGCGTCAAAGCTTGGGGATGCCTAGGGCATCCCCTTCTTCATCAACAAAGCATCAGGTCAACTTTCAAGACGCTATATTTTTATTGCTTCATATACTATGTTTTGTTATTGGAGCGCCTTTATTTTTTTTAGTTTAATTTTGTTTCGTTTGCTGTAGCATATGGTCGGATTCTAGCATTCTTGTGTGGGAGAGAGACACGCTCCGTTTTAATTGCATAAATACTCTAGTTTTCGCTCTTATTGTTTTCTGGGTGTTCTAGTTTGCTAGTACTACATTTAGCTCTTGGTTTTATATTCTTATTTTGTTCAGAGCTTGTTAGTTTTCTTTATTAAGGTATGATTAGCTCTCTGGTCCATAATGCATTTCATCTCTGAGAGTTATTTCAAATAAGTTGATTGGTGTTGGATACGAGTAAAATATTTCATGACTATAGTGATGCAAAAGAAAGCTTGTCTAGAGTGTGGCATAGACTTTGGCATGTCATGTTGGATGTTATTCTTGTCATATGATTAGTATTTATTGTTGTAGAATGACTTGTTTCAAATAGCTGAGGGTGCATAATGTGTCATTGGAAGAATCATGTATTGTTTCCATCATAAAAGCATAATATTGTGGTATTCTCCTTTGATGCTTTATTGGGTTGACTTGGCGCATACTTATACCATGTTATGACTATAACTAGTCCACTAAAGCCTCTATGATTGACGTGGGCATTACCCTTCGGGTAACCGATGTTGCACTACCCTATACGGTTCAGCTGGAGGCCCATGAAGGTACTCGATGGCAAGATGGGCCACTAGGACGGTGCGGCGGAAGGTTCCTTGAAGTACAAGACACTGAAGGAGCCGAACAAGGAAAGTTTAGAGATAGATCTACTGTAAACCTAGTCGTGCTCGATTAGGTCTCTCGAGACCTGGCCTCCTATATAAAGGCCAGGAGAGGGGCTATCGAGGGACACAATCAATCTTAGTGATCTTAGCCTACATAAGCTTAGACCTAGGTTACCCTAGTACTTAGCCATCTCGATGAGATCTCAACCGAACTATTCGGCACCCCATTGTAACCTATTATCATCATAATCAAGAACAGACAGGCAGGACGTAAGGGTTTTACCTCATCGAGGGCCCCGAACCTGGGTAAATCGCTCTCCCCGCTTGTCTGTGAAACCGATGTCTCGTGTCAGCTTGCAGGATTCCATCAACCCTAAGCCCCTATCGGAGGGCATTGCCAAGAAGCACCCTCGACAATTGGCGCCATATGTGGGAACCCTGTCGGCACAAGATCGGTCATCGGCAGATCCAATCATGACACCGGCGGCTTCACCAGCAACTTCATCAGCAACTTCATCGACACCATCATCGCCAATCCTGGGAAGCCCGATTCGATTCGGCTCCTACGAATTTACTCCGCACAGCGATTCCTCCCGTCCAAACTTTTCAGATCTACAAGGAAACATGGAGATGACCTTCGACAGCGTCCACTACAACGTCAACGCGGAAGGAATCCTTCGATTGCTAGAATCGCCCACTTCCAGATCGACGAGTCCAAGCGCGTCATCGTCACTCGACCTATCGGCTGGTCTGATAGGATCGATGTGTTCACCCGTGCCCTCGACTCCCCGCTCGGTGTCTTGCATGTCGGTAGGATCTAACGATCCCACATCTTCGGAGTTAACTTCGTACTACTGCTTGAACCGCGACACCAGGCACGGGCTGGGATCGAGCGACACGCCGTTCATCTGCAATGCCCAGTATTCATCGGGAGAGGACAGTATCGACAGCATCGTCCAGGGAACCACCCGAAGAACGGCACACCATCAGGTTTATGTCGCCAATAACACGGGAAACACAAGGCGCAGAGGAGATGGGGACCATACTCCCCGTTCCAGTAGAAGGGCAAGTTTTGAAAACAGCGCCAGCAACCGCGATAGCGACTACACCATCGCAGACGAGGAGTGGGCAGCAGCCAGGGCAGCAGTACTCAACAACACACCGCTCCCCGCAGGAACCTCGGTTGGAACCCTCAATGCTTATCGCTCTATACTAGAGAAAAACCGGGAGCACCTGTCGAAAGAGCAAGCCACCCTCGAGAGACACCTATCTGCGGCAGATCGATCCAGTGAACGACGAAGGGGCTCGCAAGGGAGTGCCTCCCGAAACACTCAGGGAGCAGGTGATACGTCTCCGACGTATCGATAATTTCTTATGTTCCATGCCACATTATTGATGTTATCTACATGTTTTATGCACACTTTATGTCATATTCGTGCATTTTCTGGAACTAACCTATTAACAAGATGCCGAAGTGCCAGTTCCTGTTTTCTGCTGTTTTTGGTTTCAGAAATCCTAGTAACGAAATATTCTCGGAATCGGACGAAATCAACGCCCAAGTTCCTATTTTCACCGGAAGCATCCAGAACACCCGGGAAGGACCAGAGGGGGGGCACTGGGCCCCCAGACCATAGGCCGGCGCGGCCCAGGCCCTGGCCGCGCCGCCCTATGGTGTCGTCGCCCCTTCGACCCTCCTGCGCCGCCTCTTCGCCTATATAAAGCCCCTGGATCGAAAACCCTGATGTGTTCGACGAAAACCACAGAAACCTTCCAGAGCCGCCGCCATCGCGAGGCCAAGATCTGGGGGACAGGAGACTCTGTTCCGGCACGCCGCCGGAGCGGGGAAGTGCCCCCGGAAGGCTTCTCCATCGACACCGCTGCCATCTCCACCGCCATCTTCATCACCGCTGCTGCTCCCATGAGGAGGGAGTAGTTCTCCATCGAGGCTCGGGGCTGTACCGGTAGCTATGTGGTTCATCTCTCCCATGTACCTCAATACAATGATCTCATGAGCTGCTTTACATGATTGAGATTCATATGAGTTTTGTATCACTACTATCTATGTGCTACTCTAGCAAAGTTATTAAAGTAGTTCTATTCCTCCTGCACGTGTGTAAAGGTGACAGTGTGTGCACCGTGTTAGTACTTGGTTTATGCTATGATCATGATCTCTTGTAGATTGCGAAGTTAACTATTGCTATGATAATATTGATGTGATCTATTCCTCCTACATATGCATGAAGGTGACAGTGTGCATGCTATGCTAGTACTTGGTTTAGTCTTTTGATCTATCTTACACTAAAGGTTACTAAAATATGAGCATTATTGTGGAGCTTGTTAACTCCGGCATTGAGGGTTCGTGTAATCCTACGCAATGTGTTCATCATCCAACAAAAGTGTAGAGTATGCATTTATCTATTCTGTTATGTGATCAATGTTGAGAGTGTCCACTAGTGAAAGTGTAATCCCTAGGCCTTGTTCCTAAATACTGCTGCGTTACTACTGCTTGTTTACTGTTTTACTGCGTTACTACTGCTGCAATACTACCACCATCAACTACACGCCAGCAAGCTATTTTCTGGCACCGTTGCTACTGCTCATATATATTCATACCACCTGTATTTCACTATCTCTTCGCCGAACTAGTGCACCTATTAGGTGTGTTGGGGACACAAGAGACTTCTTGCTTTGTGGTTGCAGGGGTTGCATGAGAGGGATATCTTTGACCTCTTCCTCCCTGAGTTCGATAAACCTTGGGTGATCCACTTAAGGGAAAACTTGCTGCTGTTCTACAAACCTCTGCTCTTGGAGGCCCAACACTGTCTACAGGAAAGGAGGGGGAACGTAGACATCAAGCACTTTTCTGGCGCCGTTGCCGGGGAGGAAAGGTAAAAGGTACTCACACTCCGGACCTCGGCTACCAAGCTATTTTCCGGCGCATTGTAAGTACTCGAAGCTATTTCCTTTAGATCCTGCAATTGCAACTTTTTGTTTCTTGTTTACACTAGTTTGGCATAATGGACAAGAATGATCTTCTTATTCTATTTCCTGATTTAAAACATGGATTGTTTGATGCGAAAATTAAAAAACATATGGAATCTTATTTGCATGCTGGTAGTAATATTAGTATGAACGCTTTGAACACCATTGTTGATAATAATATAGAAAGTTCTAAGCTTGGGGAAGCTGGTTTTCATGATCTTTTTAGTCCCCCAAGCATTGAGGAGAAAAATTTCTTTGATGATACTTTGCCTCCTATTTATGATGATTATAATGATAGTGGTCTTTTGGTGCCACCTACTATGGAGAGTAAATTTTGTTGTGATTATACTATGCCTCCTACACTTGATGAGAATAATAATGATAGCTACTTTGTTGAATTTGCTCCCACTACAACTAATAAAATTGATTATGCCTATGTGGAGAGTAATAATTTTATGCATGAGACTCATGATAAGAATGCTTTATGTGATAGTTATATTGTTGAGTTTGCTAATGTTGCTACTGAAAGTTATTATGAGAGAGGAAAATATGGTTGTAGAAATTTTCATGTTACTAAAACACCTCTCTATGTGCTGAAATTTTTGAAGCTACACTTGTTTTATCTTCCTATGCTTGTTACTTTGCTCTTCATGAACTTGTTTATTTACAAGATTCCTATGCATAGGAAGCATGTTAGACTTAAATATGTTTTGTATTTGCTTCTTGATGCTCTCTTTTGCTTCAAATACTATTTCTTGCGAGTGCATCATTAAAACTGCTGAGCCCATCTTAATGGCTATAAAGAAAAGAACTTCTTGGGAGATAACCCATGTGTTATTTTGCTACAGTACTTTGTTTTATATTTGTGTCTTGGAAGTTGTTTACTACTGTAGCAACCTCTCCTTATCTTAGTTTTGTGTTTTGTTGTGCCAAGTAAAGTCTTTGATAGTAAAGTAAGTAGTAGATTTGGATTACTGCACAGTTCCAGATTTCTTTGCTGTCACGAATCTGGGTCTACCTCCCTGTAGATAGCTCAGAAAATTAAGCCAATTTACGTGCATGATCCTCAGATATGTACGCAACTTTCATTCAATTTGAGCATTTTCATTTGAGCAAGTCTGGTGCCATTTTAAAATTCGTCAATACGAACTGTTCTGTTTTGACAGATTCTGCCTTTTATTTCGCATTGCCTCTTTTGCTATGTTGGATGAATTTCTTTGATCCACTAATGTCCAGTAGCATTATGCAATGTCCAGAAGTGTTAAGAATGATTGTGTCACCTCTGAATATGTTAATTTTTATTGTGCACTAACCCTCTAATAAGTTGTTTCGAGTTTGGTGTGAAGGAAGTTTTCAAGGGTCAAGAGAGGAGGATGATATACTATGATCAAGAAGAGTGAAAAGTCTAAGCTTGGGGATGCCCCGGTGGTTCACCCCTGCATATATCAAGAAGACTCAAGCGTCTAAGCTTGGGGATGCCCAAGGCATCCCCTTCTTCATCGAAAACATTATCAGGTTCCTCCCCTGAAACTATATTTTTATTCCGTCACATCTTATGTACTTTACTTGGAGCGTCTGTTTGTTTTTGTTTTTGTTTGTGTTTGAATAAATTGGATTACATCATGCTTGTGTGGGAGAGAGACACGCTCCGCTGTAGCATATGGACAAGTATGTCCTTGGTTTCTACTCATAGTATTCATGGCGAAGTTTCTCCTTCGTTAAATTGTTATATGGTTGGAATTGGAAAATGATACATGTAGTAATTGCTATAAATGTTTTGGGTAATGTGATACTTGGCAATTGTTGTGCTCATGATTAAGCTCTTGCATCATATGCTTTGCACCCATTAATGAAGAAATACATAGAGCATGCTAAAATTTGGTTTGCATATTTGGTTTCTCTAAGGTCTAGATAATTTCTAGTATTGAGTTTGAACAACAAGGAAGACGGTGTAGAGTCTTATAATGTTTTCAATATGTCTTTTATGTGAGTTTTGCTGCACCGGTTCATCCTTGTGTTTGTTTCAAATAAACCTTGCTAGCCTAAACCTTGTATCAAGAGGGAATACTTCTCATGCATCCAAAATACTTGAGCCAACCACTATGCCATTTGTGTCCACCATACCTACCTACTACATGGTATTTTCCGCCATTCCAAAGTATATTGCTTGAGTGCTACCTTTAAAATTCCATCATTCACCTTTGCAATATATAGCTCATGGGACAAATAGCTTAAAAACTATTGTGGTATTGAATATGTAATTATGCACTTTATCTCTTATTAAGTTGCTTGTTGTGCGATAACCATGTTCACTGGGGACGCCATCAACTATTCATTGTTGAATTTCATGTGAGTTGCTATGCATGTCCGTCTTGTCTGAAGTAAGAGAGATCTACCACCTTATGGTTAAGCATGCATATGTTAGAGAAGAACATTGGGCCGCTAACTAAAGCCATGATCCATGGTGGAAGTTTCAGTTTTGGACATATATCCTCAATCTCAAATGAGAAAATTATTAATTGTTGTTACATGCTTATGCATAAAAGAGGAGTCCATTATCTGTTGTCTATGTTGTCCCGGTATGGATGTCTAAGTTGAAGAATAATCAATAGCGAGAAATCCAATGCGAGCTTTCTCCTTAGACCTTTGTACAGGCGGCATAGAGGTACCCCTTTGTGACACTTGGTAAAAACAATGCATTGTGATGATCCGGTAGTCCAAGCTAATTAGGACAAGGTGCGGGCACTATTAGTACACTATGCATGAGGCTTGCAACTTATAAGATATAATTTACATGATGCATATGCTTTATTACTACCGTTGACAAAATTGTATCATGTTTTCAAAATCAAAGCTCTAGCACAAATATAGCAATCGATGCTTTTCCTCTATGAGGACCATTCTTTTACTTTCATTGTTGAGTCAGTTCACCTATTTCTCTCCACCTCAAGAAGCAAACACTTGTGTGAACTGTGCATTGATTCTTACATACTTGCTTATTGCATTTGTTATATTGCTTTGCATTGACAACTATCCATGAGATATACATGTTACAAGTTGAAAGCAACCGCTGAAACTTAATCTTCTTTTGTGTTGCTTCAATGCCTTTACTATGAATTATTGCTTTATGAGTTAACTCTTATGCAAGACTTATTGATGCTTGTCTTGAAGTGCTATTCATGAAAAGTCTTTGCTTTATGGTTCACTTGTTTATTCATGTCATATACATTGTTTTGATCGCTGCATTCACTACATATGCTTTACAAATAGTATGATCAAGGTTATGATGGCATGTCACTCCGTAAATTATCTCGTGTTATCGTTTTACCTCGCTCGGGACGAGCGTAACTAAGCTTGGGGATGCTGATACGTCTCCGACGTATCGATAATTTCTTATGTTCCATGCCACATTATTGATGTTATCTACATGTTTTATGCACACTTTATGTCATATTCGTGCATTTTCTCGGAACTAACCTATTAACAAGATGCCGAAGTGCAGTTCTGTTTCTGCTGTTTTTGGTTTCAGAAATCCTAGTAACGAAATATTCTCGGAATCGGACGAAATCAACGCCCAAGTTCCTATTTTCACCGGAAGCATCCAGAACACCCGGGAAGGACCAGAGGGGGCACTGGGCCCCTGCACCATAGGCCGGCGCGGCCCAGGCCCCTGGCCGCGCCGCCCTATGGTGTCGTCGCCCTTCGACCCTCCCGCGCCGCCTCTTCGCCTATATAAAGCCCCTGGATCGAAAACCCCGATGCGTTCGACGAAAACCACAGAAACCTTCCGAGCCGCCGCCATCGCGAGGCCAAGATCCGGGGGACAGAGTCTCTGTTCCGGCACGCCGCCGGAGTGGGGAAGTGCCCCCGGAAGGCTTCTCCATCGACACCGCTGCCATCTCCACCGCCATCTTCATCACCGCTGCTGCTCCCATGAGGAGGGAGTAGTTCTCCATCGAGGCTCGGGGCTGTACCGGTAGCTATGTGGTTCATCTCTCCCATGTACCTCAATACAATGATCTCATGAGCTGCTTTACATGATTGAGATTCATATGAGTTTTGTATCATTACTATCTATGTGCTACTCTAGCAAAGTTATTAAAGTAGTTCTATTCCTCCTGCACGTGTGTAAAGGTGACAGTGTGTGCACCGTGTTAGTACTTGGTTTATGCTATGATCATGATCTCTTGTAGATTGCGAAGTTAACTATTGCTATGATAATATTGATGTGATCTATTCCTCCTACATATGCATGAAGGTGACAGTGTGCATGCTATGCTAGTACTTGGTTTAGTCTTTTGATCTATCTTACACTAAAGGTTACTAAAATATGAGCATTATTGTGGAGCTTGTTAACTCCGGCATTGAGGGTTCGTGTAATCCTACGCAATGTGTTCATCATCCAACAAAAGTGTAGAGTATGCATTTATCTATTCTGTTATGTGATCAATGTTGAGAGTGTCCACTAGTGAAAGTGTAATCCCTAGGCCTTGTTCCTAAATACTGCTGCGTTACTCGCTTGTTTTCTTTTTTATCACGTTACTCTTGCAATACTACCACCATCAACTACACGCCAGCAAGCTATTTTCTGGCACCGTTGCTACTGCTCATATATATTCATACCACCTGTATTTCACTATCTCTTCGCCGAACTAGTGCACCTATTAGGTGTGTTGGGGACACAAGAGACTTCTTGCTTTGTGGTTGCAGGGGTTGCATGAGAGGGATATCTTTGACCTCTTCCTCCCTGAGTTCGATAAACCTTGGGTGATCCAATTAAGGGAAAACTTGCTGCTGTTCTACAAACCTCTGCTCTTGGAGGCCCAACACTGTCTACAGGAAAGGAGGGGGAACGTAGACATCAGCAGGCAAGCACCGGTCGAGACTATCCAGGCTTTCGGAAGATGACGCTAGAGAGATAACGTCGAACCTGACTAAATCCTTTATGACCACGGATACCGCGGGCATGCCATGACCGAAAACCGTTGCAGGAGCAATGGCCAACCTCGCCGCATACCTCATCAACCAGCGCCCCGAAGGTTCCATGGCTCAAGCTCATCGAGGTGCCCTGGAGAGTCTCGCGATATTGGGGAACAACCTAGTCCCACAAAAGGAAAAGACCACGGTGCAAGCTAGTGGTTCAAAACATCATGCGAGAGATGCTCGGGATGAAATCACCCAGAGCAAGATCGACAAAGCAAGGCGACGACGCGCCGCTAGAAAGGACAACGATAGCGATTCTTCGGATGAGGATCAGGAGTATGACGGCGAACTCAGGGGAGCCGACTGTTTAAGTTACAAAATCCGTGAGACGATGCCGCCCAAAAAGTTCAAGCCTACCCCTACCGACGCTGCCAAATACGATGGGCAGCAGGAACCAAGATCTTGGATAGACGACTACCTGCAGACTGTGATCCTTCACAAGGGAAACCAGATAGCAGCAATGCAATGCTTGCAGCTCTACTTGAAGGATTCAGCGCGAGCCTGGCTAAGGGGGCTGCCGAAAGGTTCCATTAAATCATGGGACGACCTGGTAGATGCCTTCGTTGCCAATTTCCAAGCAACATACAAGAGACCCGTCGGGATTGAAGAGTTACGGAATTGCCAGCAAAAGCAGAAGGAGTCGACGCGCTCATACATCGGGAGATTCACCAAACTCCTGAACGTTGCTGAAGACGTATCTGTCGACAGAGCAATCGACGCTTTCAGCGATGGCGTCCGGCGTGAGAGCTACATAGAAGAACTCGGGCGCAAAAATCCCAAAACCATAACCAAGTTAATGGAAATCGCCAACAGTTGGGCTGATGGTGAGGACAATGTACGAAGGCCACGACAGCGCAGTGACGACGAAGACGATGACCAGCCGAAGCATGACTCGGGTGGCCGAAGGGGTCGTCACAAGAGAAGGAAGAACCGCAACTATGATGATAACAACCTGGTAGCCGCAGGGTATTCCGATCGGCAGGACGATCGATACGACGAGAGAAGAGACGATCGACAGGACGGTAATCGGAACAACTCTGGGAACCGTGGCAACTATAAACCACGGCAGCAGAGGACCCCCGAATTACCCTACGCTGAGCAGATCAACGCCCCCTGTTACCTGCACTCGTATGCCGATTCCAAGGACGGCAAAACAAAGTTGAGTCACCTGCTCAGGGACTGTCGGCAGTTCCTTGACATGCACAAACTCATCCGGATCAAGTCAGCAACAGCTACCACCGCCACCCCCACCTCCACCGCAGCATCAAGTCCAGCAGGCTCTACCTCATCAACCCAACGAGGCGTTTCCACCACCACGTGGGCAGATGAGCATGATCCATAGGACAGGTGTCTCGAGAAGAGAGATGAAGAAGCTCACCCGAGAGATCAACTTGGCAGAAAGCATCATGGCAAACATCCCCGAGTATGTCGAGTGGTCCTCTCAGAACATTACGTTCAGTCGAGCAGATCACCCGATGACCATACCAAAACCAGGACACGCTGCCTTAGTAGTCGAAGCACAAATTGGGGGGTTCAAGATGAGCAAAGTCTTCATGGATGGTGGAAGCGGGTTAAACCTGATATTCGTCGACACAATCAGAAGTATGGGGATCACCATGAGGATGCTAGAAGAAACAGACACTTGCTTCCATGGGATCCTTCCAACCGCACCGGGCTACTCTCTTGGCAAAGTTTACCTGAATGTCGTCTTCGGCAAAGCCGACAATTTCAGGAAGGAAAAGATCGAGTTTGAAGTAGTGAACTGGGAGTCACAGTATCACGCTATACTCGGGAGACCAGCTTATGCCAAGTTCATGGCTGTGCCGCACTACGCATACCTCAAGCTGAAAATGCCTGGGAACAACGGGACAAACATCACAGTCTATGGAAGTTTTTCACGCTCGAACAATTGTGACCGCGACTTTCAGAGGATTGCTGCGAAGTTTGGGTCACACCAAGAAATCGTCGACCCTTTACCCAAGCTGTCATTACGTGAAATCAAGGAGGAAAAAGATGTCAGGGAAACCAAGAAGAAGCCAGCTGCTCCTGTCCCTAAAGCTCTGACAGCCGAGGCTTCAGCAGCAGAAGCCTCGGCAGCAGAAGCCTTGGCAGCAAAAGGTTCGGCAGTTGATGGCGCAGAAGGCATAGGAGACAGCAAGACGCTGGCAACCACTGCCCAAACCCCTGGTGAAACCAACAACGCTGCAGCAACCACTAACGTGGTGAAGAAGCCAGAAGAAGAGAAGAACCCCTTCCTTGCTTAAGCAATTTATCAGCATTTATTTTTTTCCTTTTATTCTAAACAGGGCCTTCCTTTTTTCGCCCTCTAGTCTCATGCTTACCTTATCAATAAGATTTTAAGCTTCGATTCTTTGTTAAAGCATTGCAGTAATTCAAAACGACTAAGCCGCATCACTATGCAAACATAGTACAAGGTAGAAGATCGTGCTCCAAAAGAAAAGCCTCTACGAGTGCTAAAAGACATTAACCTTTCCCTTTGCTATAGATGCCTCTACGAGTGCCGTACATAGCAAGAGTTCGGAAATACACATAAATACAACCCACGTTCGATATTTTACTTATGGAAATATCAATGGACAACGGGCTCATCGGCAGCATCATTACACCCGAAATATTCGGGAGTGACTGCCGAAACATACATCGGTTGAAAGCAAAGTTGCGCATACAACAGGTTTAGCAAAACTGTAGGAATACGTAGCATAGAAAACAAAAAAATTTCCTACCGCGAGAACGCAATCCAAGCCAAGATGCAATCTAGAAGATGGTAGCAACGAGGGGATGAACGAGACTAACCCTTGAAGAGTTCCAAAGCCTACGAGAGGAGGCTCTCGTTGCTGCGGTAGACGATCACTTGCCGCTTTCAAAAGCGCGTAGAAGATCTTGACGGTGCCACAATCGGGCAGCACCTCCGTACTCGGTCACACGTTCGGTGTTGATGACGACGTCCTTCTCCCCATTCCAGCGGGCAGCGGAAGTAGTAGATCCTCCTCGGAATCCCGGCAGCACGACGTCGTGGTGGCGGTGTCGATGGAGATCTTCGGCGGAGCTTCGCTAAGCATATGTGTTGGAGATATGCCCAAGAGGCAATAATAAAAGTGGTTATTATATATCTATATGTTTATGATAAATGTTTATATACCATGCTATAATTGTATTAACCGAAACATTGATACATGTGTGTTATGTAAACAACAATGAGTCCCTAGTAAGCCTCTTAACTAGCTTGTTGATTAATAGATGATTAGTTTCATAATCATGAATATTGGATGTTATTAATAACAAGGTTATATCATTATATGAATGATGTAATGGACACACCCAATTAACCGTAGCATAAGATCACGTCATTAAGTTATTTGCTATAAGCTTTTGATACATAGTTACCTAGTCCTTATGACCATGAGATCATGTAAATCACTTATACCGGAAAGGTACTTTGATTACATCAAATGCCACTGCGTAAATGGGTGGTTATAAAGGTGGGATTAAGTATCCGGAAAGTATGAGTTGAGGCATATGGATCAATAGTGGGATTTGTCCATCCCGATGACGGATAGTTATACTCTGGGCCCTCTCGGTGGAATGTCGTCTAATGTCTTGCAAGCATATGAATAAGTTCATAAGAGACCACATACCACAGTACGAGTAAAGAGTACTTGTCAGGAGACGAGGTTGAACAAGGTATAGAGTGATACCGATGATCAAACCTCGGACAAGTAAAATATCGCGTGACAAAGGGAATTGGTATCATATGTGAATGGTTCATTCGATCACTAAGTCATCGTTGAATATGTGGGAGCCATTATGGATCTCCAGATCCCGCTATTGGTTATTGGTCGGAGAGAGATCTCAACCATGTCTACATAGTTCACGAACCGTAGGGTGACACACTTAAGGTTTGATGTTGAAATGGTAGAACTTGAATATGGAATGGAGGTCAAAGATTTGTTCGAAGTCCCGGATGAGATCCTGGACATCACGAGGAGTTCCGGAATGGTCCAGAGAATAAGATTCATATATAGGAAGTCATTTTATGTGTTTGAAAATGATCCGGTGCATTTATGGAAGGTTCTAGAAGGTTCTAGAAAAGTTCGGAAGAAAGTCACTTTGGAAGGCGGAGTCCCGAAGGGACTCCACCACCATGGCCGGCCAACCCTAGGGGGTGGAGTCCCAGGTGGACTCCACCTAAGGTGGCCGGCCACCCCCTCCCAAGGGAAGGTGGGAATCCCACCTCTAGTGGGAGTCCTAGCTTGGGTAGGTTTCATGTCATATGGAAGGTTTTGGTTTGGGGTCTTATTCGAAGACTTGTAGACCAACTCTTGGGTGTTCCACCTATATAATGAGGGCCAAGGGGAGGGGGCCGGCCACCCCAACACAACAAGGTGGCCGCACCACCTAGATGGCCGGCGCCCCCCTCTCCCCAAACCCTAGCTGCCCCACTCCTCCTTTTTTCCCCGCACGCTTAGCGAAGCTCCGCCGGGATTCTCCACCGCCACCGACACCACACCGTCGTGCTGTCGGATTCAAGAGGAGCTACTACTTCCGCTGCCCGCTGGAACGGGGAGATGGACGTCGTCTTCATCAACAACCGAACGTGTGACCGAGTACGGAGGTGCTGCCCGTTCGTGGCGCCGTGATCAAGATCTTCTACGCGCTTTTGCAAGCGGCAAGTGAATGTCTACCGCAGCAACAAGAGCCTCATCTTGTAGGCTTTGGAAATCTTCAAGGGTGAGTCTCGATCATCCCCTCGTTGCTACCGTCTTCTAGATTGCATCTTGGCTTGGATTGCGTGTTCGCGGTAGGAATTTTTTTTGTTTTCTATGCAACGTTATCCTACAGTGGTATCAGAGCCAGGTCTATGCATAGATGGTTGCACGAGTAGAACACAATGGTTTTGTGGGCGTTGATGCTTATGTTGTCTTTAGTTTGAGTACTTTGCATCTTTGTGGCATAGTGGGATGAAGCGGCTCGGGCTAACTTTACATGACCGCGTTCATGAGATTTGCTCCACGCTCGACATGCAACTTGTATTGCATAAGTGGCTTTGCGGGTGTCTGTCTCTCCTACTATAGTGAAGATTCAATTTACTCTTCTATTGACAACACTAGTATCACCGTTGTGGTTCATGTTCGTAGGTAGATTGGATCTTACTCGAAAACCCTAAACCACGTAAAATATGCAAACCAAATTAGAGAACGTCTAACTTGTTTTTACAGGGTTTGGTGATGTGATATGGCCATAATGTGATGATGACTATGTATGAGATGATCATTATTGTATTGTGGCAACCGGCAGGAGCCTTATGGTTGTCTTTAAATTTCATGTTGAGTAGTATTTCAAAGTAGTTGTAATAGTTGCTACATGGAGGACAATCATGAAGACGACGCCATTGACCTTGGTGCTTCACCGACGATGATGGAGATCATGCCCGTTGATGATGGAGATCATGTCCGTGCTTTGGAGATGAAGATCAAAGGCGCAAAGACAAAAGGGCCATATCATATCACATATGAACTGCATGTGATGTTAATCCTTTTATGCATCTTATTTTGCTTAGATCGCGACGGTAGCATTATAAGATGATCCCTCTCACTAAAATATCAAGATAATAAAGTGTTCATCCTTAGTAGCACCGTTGCCAAGACTTGTCGTTTCGAAGCATCTCGTGATGATCGGGTGTGATAGAATCAACAAGTGCATACAACGGGTGCAAGCCAGTTTTGCACATGCGGATACTAAGGTGGCCTTGACGAGCCTAGCATGTACAGACATGGTCTTGGAACACGTGATACCGAAAGGTAGAGCATGAATCATATGATTGATATGATGAACACTTTGAGTGTTCGCCATTGAAGTTACATCTTGTCTCGTGATGATCGGACTTGGTGTGGTGGATTTGGTTCGTGTAATCACTAAGACAATTCGAGGGATATTGTTTTAAGTGGGAGTTCACCTAGTTTTTAATTTTGTTAAATTAAAATTTGAACTCAATTTGTCATAAATTTAGTCTAAACTATTGCAAATATGTTGTAGATATGGCGTCCCCAATCAATTTTAACCAGTTCCTAGAGAAAGAAAAGCTTAAGAGCAACGGTAGAAACTTCACCGACTGGTTTCGTCATGTGAGGATCTTCCTCAATGGCGGAAATCTGCAATATGTGCTTGATGCACCGCTAGGTGACCCTTCTGCAGAAACTGAAACCGATGAAGTAAAGAATGTTTACGCGACTCGGAAAACTCGGTACTCTCAAGTTCAGTGTGCCATCCTGTGCAGTCTGGAAGCCGATCTTCAAAAACATTTTGAGCACCACGATCCACATGAGTTAGTCAATGAGTTGAAAACTATCTTTGTGACTCATGCGGCCGTGGAATGCTATGAAGCATCGAAACACTTCTTCAGCTGCATGATGGAAGAAGGCAGCTCCGTTAGTGAGCACATGCTCGCCATGACCGGGCATGCGAAGAAACTCAGTGACTTGGGAATAGTGATTCCTAACAGACTGGGGATTAATCGTGTCCTTCAATCACTGCCACCTAGTTACAAGAACTTTGTGATGAATTACAATATGCAGAACATGAACAAAGAGTTACCTGAACTCTTCGCCATGCTAAAATCTGCTGAGATTGAGATTAAGAAAGAGCACCAAGTGTTGATGGTCAACAAGACCACCAGCTTCAAGAAACAGGGCAAGTCTAAAGGCAAGAACAAGAAGAGTGGCAAGAAAGCTGCCACGCCTCCTGTGAAACCTAAGACTGGCCCTAAGCACGATCTTGAGTGCTATTACTGCAAGGAGAAGGGACACTGGAAGCTTAATTGCTCCAAGTATTTGGCGGATCTGAAGAGCGGCCTTGTCAAGAAGAAGAAAGAAGGTATATCTGATATACATGTTATAGATGTTTATCTTACAGGTTCTCGCACTAGTACCTGGGTATTTGATACTGGTTCGGTTGCTCATATTTGTAACTCGAAACAGGAACTAAAGAATAAACGAAGACTACTAAAGGATGAAGTGACGATGCACGTTGGAAATGGATCCAAAGTCGATGTGATCGCTGTCGGCACACTTCCTCTACATCTACCTTCGGGATTAGTTTTAAGCCTCAATAATTGTTATTTTGTACCCGCGTTGAGCATGAACATTATATCTGGATCTTGTTTAATGCAAGACGGTTATTCATTCAAATCTGAGAATAATGGGTGTTCTATTTTTATGAATAATATCTTTTATGGTCGAGCACCTGAAAAGAATGGCTTATTTCTATTAGATCTCGATAGTAGTGATACACATATACATAACATTGATGCTAAACGAATTAAATTGAATGATAATTCTACTTATATGTGGCACTGTCGTCTTGGTCATATTGGAGTGAAACGCATGAAGAAACTCCATACCGATGGATTACTTGAATCACTTGACTTTGAGTCACTTGATAGATGCGAAGCATGTCTGATGGGAAAAATGACTAAGACTCCATTCTCTGGTATTATGGAGCGAGCTACTGACTTATTGGAAATCATACATACCAATGTGTGCGAACCAATGAGTGTAGCATCGCGCGGTGGTTATCGTTATGTTCTAACCTTCACAGATGATCTGAGTAGATATGGGTATATCTATTTCATGAAACATAAATCCGAAACTTTCGAGAAGTTTAAGGAATTCCAAAGTGAAGTAGAAAATCAACGTAACAAGAAGATTAAATTTCTACGATCTGATCGTGGAGGTGAATATCTGTTGCGGTCAGAAACCCACCGGCGAGCAGCGACGGGCAACACAGGAGAGCCAGGAGCAACTTAGGGATGCGGCTGGCCCTGGTCCCTCCGAGCGACGGCCCGCAAAGACTCCGGCACGCACGTCCGATGCTGGTGCAAGGGCGTGCCACCTGACCTATACCTGGTCAGGAAGGTGATGGAGATGCCTCGCTTAGTTTCCTGCATGGCATACACGTAAACATTAAATACGAGCCTCGATCGGCTCTCAGGTTGTCCTGTGAATCGGCTCAAAGAGCCGATCCACCCATGATTCGCACGAGGTGTACGAATATATGGTGGTCCTGCTTGATCAAGATAAAGCTAAAACGATCTACGACGATTTAGGGTTTTCACCGCATAATCGGAACATCCTACTCGTGATTGGGCCTCGCGGCCGCGCACGGTGATCATAAGCCGATCCTAGACAAGGCCTAAAAACCAACACGAGGTTGATCCTCGGAACATCCTGTCTAGGGCTAGCAAACTACACCCTACGCGCCGCTGGATCCTCCAACCCTTTGTAAGGCCTAACTATACAGATATTAAACTAATCCTTGAAGAACAAGGAGCAACCATAACGGATCGGATCTACTAAATAATGATCAAGCGGGGTGCCACCTCTACGCCTAAGATAGGCGTAAGGGCGGCTAGATGTCTAAGGGTTGCACTACGATAGCATATGATATGAAGAACAATGCTAACCCTAACACATCTAAGATAACTACGTTGCTCGCCATCAAAAAGGCTTCAGTACGAGCAACGCATGAACGACGAATAAACTTGTACTGCCGATCTAGGCAGCATGATGCTTACCCGGAAGAAACCCTCGAGACAAGGGAGTTGGCGATGCGCCTAGATTGGTTTGTGGTGAACGTGATTGTTGTTTATTTCATAAACCCTAGATACATATTTATAGTCCGTAGACTTTCTAACGTGGGAATAATCCCAACCGTGCACGAGGCAAACTCTAACTAACCGACATGTAATCTACTATATTACAGATACACGGGTGATGGCGTGTATTTCACACGTTCGTTGGGCAACCCCAAGAGGAAGGTATGATGCGCACAGCAGCAAGTTTTCCCTCAGAAAGAAACCAAGGTTTATCGAACCAGGAGGAGCCAAGAAGCACGTTGAAGGTTGATGGCGGCGGGATGTAGTGCGGCGCAACACCAGGGATTCCGGCGCCAACGTGGAACCTGCACAACACAACCAAAGTACTTTGCCCCAACGAAACAGTGAGGTTGTCAATCTCACCGGCTTGCTGTAACAAAGGATTAACCGTATTGTGTGGAAGATGATTGTTTGCAGAAAACAGTAAAACAGTATTGCAGTAGATTGTATTTCAGTAAAGAGAATTGGACCGGGGTCCACAGTTCACTAGAGGTGTCTCTCCCGTAAGACGAACAGCATGTTGGGTGAACAAATTACAGTTGGGCAATTGACAAATAAAGAGAGCATGACCATGCACATAAATATCATGATGAGTATAGTGAGATTTAATTGGGCATTACGACAAAGTACATAGACCGTCATCCAACTGCATCTATGCCTAAAAAGTCCACCTTCAGGTTATCATCCGAACCCCCTCCAGTATTAAGTTGCAAACAACAGACAATTGCATTAAGTATGGTGCGTAATGTAACTAGTGACTACATCCTTGAACATAGCACTAATGTTTTATCCCTAGTGGCAACAGCACAACACAACCTTAGAACTTTCTGTCACTGTCCCAGGTGTCAATGCATGCATGAACCCACTATCGAGCATAAGTACTCCCTTTTGGAGTTACAAGCATCTACTTGGCCAGAGCATCTACTAGTAACGGAGAGCATGCAAGATCATAAACAACACATAAGCATAACTTTGATAATCAACATAACAAGTATTCTCTATTCATCGGATCCCAACAAACGCAACATATAGACTTACAGATAGATGATCTTGATCATGTTAGGCAGCTCACAAGATCCGACAATGATAGCACAATGGGGAGAAGACAACCATCTAGCTACTGCTATGGACCCATAGTCCAGGGGTAGACTACTCACACATCACACCGGAGGCGACCATGGCGGCGTAGAGTCCTCCGGGAGATGATTCCCCTCTCCGGCAGGGTGACGGAGGCGATCTCCTGGATCCCCCGAGATGGGATCGGCGGCGGCGGCGTCTCTGGAAGGTTTTCCGTATCGTGGTTCTCGGTGCTGGGGTTTCGTCACGGAGACTTTTTATAGGCGGAAGGGCAGGTCAAGAGGCGGCACGGGGCCCCACACTACAGGCCGGCGCGGCCAAGGGGGGCCGCGCCGCCTATAGTGTGGCCCCTCCGTGGCCCCTCTTCGTCTCTCCTTCGGACTTCCGGGAAGCTTCGTGAGAAAATAGGCCCCCGGGCTTTGATTTCGTCCAATTCCGAGAATATTTCCTTACTAGGATTTCTGAAACCAAAAACAGCAGAAAACAAGAATCGGCACTTCGGCATCTTGTTAATAGGTTAGTTCCAAAAAATGCACGAATATGACATAAAGTGTGCATAAAACATGTAGATAACATCAATAATGTGGCATGGAACATAAGAAATTATCGATACGTCGGAGACGTATCAGCATCCCCAAGCTTAGTTCTGCTCGTCCCGAGCAGGTAAAACGATAACACGGTATAATTTACGGAGTGACATGCCATCATAATCTTGATCATACTATTTGTAAAGCATATGTAGTGAATGCAGCGATCGAAACAATGTATATGACATGAGTAAACAAGTGAATCATATAGCAAAGACTTTTCATGAATAGCACTTCAAGACAAGCATCAATAAGTCTTGCATAAGAGTTAACTCATAAAGCAATAATTCAAAGTAAAGGCATTGAAGCAACACAAAAGAAGATTAAGTTTCAGCGGTTGCTTTCAACTTGTAACATGTATATCTCATGGATATTGTCAACATAGAGTAATATAATAAGTGCAATAAGCAAGTATGTAGGAATCAATGCACAGTTCACACAAGTGTTTGCTTCTTGAGGTGGAGAGAAATAGGTGAACTGACTCAACATTGAAAGTAAAAGAATGGTCCTCCATAGAGGAAAAGCATCGATTGCTATATTTGTGCTAGAGCTTTGATTTTGAAAACATGAAACAATTTTGTCAACGGTAGTAATAAAGCATATGCATCATGTAAATTATATCTTATAAGTTGCAAGCCTCATGCATAGTGTACTAATAGTGCCCGCACCTTGTCCTAATTAGCTTGGACTACCGGATCATCACAATGCATTGTTTTTACCAAGTGTCACAAAGGGGTACCTCTATGCCGCCTGTACAAAGGTCTAAGGAGAAAGCTCGCATTGGATTTCTCGCTATTGATTATTCTTCAACTTAGACATCCATACCGGGACAACATAGACAACAGATAATGGACTCCTCTTTTATGCATAAGCATATAATAACAATTAATAATTTTCTCATTTGAGATTTGAGGATTGTTGTCCAAAACTGAAACTTCCACCATGGAGCATGGCTTTAGTTAGCGGCCCGATGTTCTTCTCTAACATATGCATGCTTAACCATATGGTGGTAGATCTCTCTTGCTTCAGACAAGACGAACATGCATAGCAACTCACATGAAATTCAACAATGAAAAGTTGATGGCGTCCCCAGTGAACATGGTTATCGCACAACAAGCTACTTAATAAGAGATAAAGTGCATAATTACATATTCAATACCACAATAGTTTTTAAGCTATTTGTCCCATGAGCTATATATTGCAAAGGTGAATGATGGAATTTTAAAGGTAGCACTCAAGCAATTTACTTTGGAATGGCGGAAAATACCATGTAGTATAGGTAGGTATGGTGGACACAAATGGCATAGTGGTTGGCTCAAGTATTTTGGATGCATGAGAAGTATTCCCTCTCGATACAAGGTTTAGGCTAGCAAGGCTTATTTGAAACAAACACAAGGATGAACCGGTGCAGCAAAACTCACATAAAAGACATATTGAAAACATTATAAGACTCTACACCGTCTTCCTTGTTGTTCAAACTCAAAACTAGAAATTATCTAGACCTTAGAGAAACCAAATATGCAAACCAAATTTTAGCATGCTCTATGTATTTCTTCATTAATGGGTGCAAAGCATATGATGCAAGAGCTTAATCATGAGCACAACAATTGCCAAGTATCACATTACCCAAGACATTTATAGCAATTACTACATGTATCATTTTCCAATTCCAACCATATAACAATTTAACGAAGGAGAAACTTCGCCATGAATACTATGAGTAGAAACCAAGGACATACTTGTCCATATGCTATAGCAGAGCGTGTCTCTCTCCCATAAAGTGAATGCTAGGATCCATTTTATTCAAACAAAACAAAACAAAAACAAACCGACGCTCCAAGAAAAAGCACATAAGATGTGATGGAATAAAAATATAGTTTCAGGGGAGGAACCTGATAATGTTGTCGATGAAGAAGGGGATGCCTTGGGCATCCCCAAGCTTAGACGCTTGAGTCTTCTTGATATATGCAGGGGTGAACCACCGGGTGCATCCCCAAGCTTAGAGCTTTCACTCTCCTTGATCATGTTGCATCATACTCCTCTCTTGATCCTTGAAAACTTCCTCCACACCAAACTCGAAACAACTCATTAGAGGGTTAGTGCACAATATAAATTGACATATTCAGAGGTGACACAATCATTCTTAACACTTCTGGACATTGCATAATGCTACTGGACATTAATGGATCAAAGAAATTCATCCAACATAGCGAAAGAGGCAATGCGAAATAAAAGGCAGAATCTGTCAAAACAGAACAGTTCGTATTGACGAATTTTAAAATGGCACCAGACTTGCTCAAATGAAAATGCTCAAATTGAATGAAAGTTGCGTACATATCTGAGGATCATGCACGTAAATTGGCTTAATTTTCTGAGCTACCTACAGGGAGGTAGACCCAGATTCGTGACAGCAAAGAAATCTGGAACTGTGCAGTAATCCAAATCTAGTACTTACTTTTCTATCAACGGCTTAACTTGGCACAACAAAACACAAAACTAAGATAAGGAGAGGTTGCTACAGTAGTAAACAACTTCCAAGACACAAAATAAAAACAAAGTACTGTAGTAAAATAACACATGGGTTATCTCCCAAGAAGTTCTTTCTTTATAGCCATTAAGATGGGCTCAGCAGTTTTGATGATGCACTCGCAAGAAATAGTATTTGAAGCAAAAGAGAGCTTCAAGAGGCAAATTCAAAACACATTTAAGTCTAACATGCTTTCTATGAAGAGGAATCTTGTAAATAAACAAGTTCAAGAAGCATAATGCAACAAGCGTAGAAAGATAAAACAAGTGTAGCTTCAAAAATTTCAGCACATAGAGAGGTGTTTTAGTAACATGAAAATTTCTACAACCATATTTTCCTCTCTCATAATAACTTTCAGTAGCATCATGAGCAAACTCAACAATATAACTATCACATAAAGCATTCTTATCATGAGTCTCATGCATAAAATTATTACTCTCCACATAAGCATAATCAATTTTATTAGTTGTAGTGGGAGCAAATTCAACAAAGTGGCTATCATCATATATAGGAGGCATATTGTAATCATAAAAGAAAATTTTCTCCTCAATGCTTGGGGGACTAAAAAGATCATTCTCATCAAAGCCAGCTTCCCCAAGCTTAGAATTTTCCATAGCATTAGCAACAATGGTGTTCAAAGCATTCATAGTAATAACATTCCCATTAGCATGCATATAAAGTTCCATGGGTTTTTTAATTCTCTCTTCAAACACATCATGTTCTAATTCAAGATAAAGTTCATAAAGATCTCTCATATTTTTGTTGTTTTCCATTATGCTTAACTAGTGAAATAAAAACATGCATGATATTAAGTAAAGTAAAACAAGTAACTAATTTTTTTGTGTTTTTGATATAGCAAACAAGATAGCAAATAAAGTAAAACTAGCAACTAATTTTTTTTGTATTTTGATTTAGTGCAGCAAACAAAGTAGTAAATAAAACTAAGCAAGACAAAAACAAAGTAAAGAGATTGAGAAGTGGAGACTCCCCTTGCAGCGTGTCTTGATCTCCCCGGCAACGGCGCCAGAAAATGTGCTATTGCCGTGGGAGGCAATTCTCTGTGGTGTAGCTTTTCTTCAGTTCCCCGGCAACGGCGCCAGAAAAATGTGCTTGATGGCGTGTATTTCACACGTTCGTTGGGCAACCCCAAGAGGAAGGTATGATGCGCACAGCAGCAAGTTTTCCCTCAGAAAGAAACCAAGGTTTATCGAACCAGGAGGAGCCAAGAAGCACGTTGAAGGTTGATGGCGGCGGGATGTAGTGCGGCGCAACACCAGGGATTCCGGCGCCAACGTGGAACCTGCACAACACAACCAAAGTACTTTGCCCCAACGAAACAGTGAGGTTGTCAATCTCACCGGCTTGCTGTAACAAAGGATTAACCGTATTGTGTGGAAGATGATTGTTTGCGAGAAAACAGTAAAACAAGTATTGCGATGGGATTGTATTTCAGTAAAGAGAATTGGACCGGGGTCCACAGTTCACTAGAGGTGTCGCTCCCATAAGACGAACAGCATGTTGGGTGAACAAATTACAGTTGGGCAATTGACAAATAAAGAGAGCATGACCATGCACATACATATCATGATGAGTATAGTGAGATTTAATTGGGCATTACGACAAAGTACATAGACCGTCATCCAACTGCATCTATGCCTAAAAAGTCCACCTTCAGGTTATCATCCGAACCCCCTCCAGTATTAAGTTGCAAACAACGGACAATTGCATTAAGTATGGTGCGTAATGTAACTAGTGACTACATCCTTGAACATAGCACTAATGTTTTATCCCTAGTGGCAACAGCACAACACAACCTTAGAACTTTCATCACATGTCCCGGTGTCAATGCAGGCATGAACCCACTATCGAGCATAAGTACTCCTCTTGGAGTTACAAGCATCTACTTGGCCGTAGCATCTACTAGTAACGGAGAGCATGCAAGATCATAAACAACACATAAGCATAACTTTGATAATCAACATAACAAGTATTCTCTATTCATCGGATCCCAACAAACGCAACATATAGAATTACAGATAGATGATCTTGATCATGTTAGGCAGCTCACAAGATCCGACAATGATAGCACAATGGGGAGAAGACAACCATCTAGCTACTGCTATGGACCCATAGTCCAGGGGTAGACTACTCACACATCACACCGGAGGCGACCATGGCGGCGTAGAGTCCTCCGGGAGATGATTCCCCTCTCCGGCAGGGTGCCGGAGGCGATCTCCTCGATCCCCCGAGATGGGATCGGCGGCGGCGGCGTCTCTGGAAGGTTTTCCGTATCGTGGTTCTCGGTACTGGGGGTTTCGTCACGGAGACTTTTTATAGGCGGAAGGGCAGGTCAAGAGGCGGCACGGGGGCCCCACACTACAGGCCGGCGCGGCCAAGGGGGGGGCCGCGCCGCCCTATAGTGTGGCCCCTCCGTGGCCCCTCTTCGTCTCTCCTTCGGACTTCTGGAAGCTTCGTGAGAAAATAGGCCCCTGGGCTTTGATTTCGTCCAATTCCGAGAATATTTCCTTACTAGGATTTCTGAAACCAAAAACAGAAAACAAAGAATCGGCACTTTGGCATCTTGTTAATAGGTTAGTTCCAGAAAATGCACGAATATGACATAAAGTGTGCATAAAACATGTAGATAACATCAATAATGTGGCATGGAACATAAGAAATTATCGATACGTCGGAGACGTATCAACGGGCAAACTAGCCCAAACTTTGCATAACAGGCCGATTCACGTATTTCTTCCATGTATATTCTTCAAGTCCATCTTGATCGCGGCCCACCTCTGACTCGGTCAAATTCTGGTGATAACACATGCCCCCCTGGTTTTGGAATTGATAATTCCAAAATCACTCTGCTTTTTCTTCGTCGGGTCATGTCGTGGCAGAGCAGAACCGTCGCAGTATCCTTCATCTTGATGCCTTGTCTTCTCAACTTCTCTGCAAAATTTGATAGCTTTAGCATCACTTCCTCGGAAACTGCAATGGCATTAAATCTCCACTAGGCTCCTCCTTATTTAACTGTGCCGATTGATTAGCCCTCTTCATCCCCTTCCTCTGTTCTAGCTATCGGCACCGAAAAACCCTCTTTCCCTGTAGCAATGTCTTCCTCTTCCTCCGTCTCCTCCGGCCTCTCGCTCCAGTCTTCCTCCTCGAGCGAGCCGGAGTGGAACTTTGATCATGTGCCAGACGGCCCACCCGAAGCACTCGTCGGGTCAGATGGCGACCTGCCTCTGACCGATGGGGAAGACGACCTCAAGTTCCTCATCGAAGGGGAGCTGATAAGCGAAAGCAAAGACGACCTCCATCCCTGGGTGAAACCCACCTCCTCCGACGGGAAGGAGGAAGAAGAAGAAGTAGAGGGAGAAGAGGAAAAGGAGGAGGATGATTCCTCCTCCTCCGCTAAGCATCCGCCGGCAAAGCGATTCCGCGCTTGGGCGGACAGCGAGGACGATGATGATGACGAGGAGGAAGAGGAAAAGGAGGAGGATGAATCCTCCTCCTCCGCCGGATATCCGCCGGCAAAGCGCTTCCGCTCTTGGGCGGACAGCGAGGATGATGATGATGACGAGGAAGAAGAAGCTCTGGCCGAGGGCTGGGGCAGCAGTGACGAGGAGCTCCCTGGAAGCAGCGCCGACGGTAGCTACAACAACGACGATGAGGACAGCGACGACCCCTAGAACAGGGGCAAATCAGTGTAGGACTAGTAGTAGCAGTGCACTAGGCATTAGATCCCCCTTTTGAGAGCCATCGGCTCTTTCCTGTAAAGCCGCTCCTTTGAATTAATAAGAATTGTTCTTCCAATTTAACTTTCAATTAATCCAATTTCAAGCCTTCCGCTCGCCACACCAAGACCGATAGCAACGTATCGGATTTTTTTAGACGCCCATGAAGCCGGACTCAGATACCGATTAGACCGTCAGTCAAGCACTTCTCAAATTCAGACTGTGATTTGATATCTGACCATAATATTCCGCAATCCTACAGCCGATGGCTGTTCATCGGCTGTTTTGAGAATCTAGTCTCCTTCATTTTCTTGCAGTAACAGGACGGTCCAAACCCTGTAGATGACGACGGCTTCCCTTTCAGGCTCCTCTCCGTAGCTCTAGCAGTCTGCTTCTGCAACGACTCACCGCTTTCGGAGAAGGTTATGGTGCAGGGTCAGCCGATGCAACTCCAATCGGCTCCACAAACAGAGTGTCTATCAAATCAGCTGCCCCCCGAGCCTCAGTCAAAGTGAGAACGGTGGCGAGGATACACAGTTCAGTCCAAGGGTCCTGAACTCAGGCAAATTGAGACAGCCACCATGCAGAAGTCCTAATCATGTCTACGAACGTAGCTGGGAAAATAGCCAACTTGTAGACGCATCAGAGCCGATCACCCTTCTTCCTTTGAAAGCTGATATTGCAGAGGAAGTACTAACGGCTTAACAAGCAAAGGGCTGCCTTGTATGCCGAAACTGACGCCTCTGACATTGTTCACTCCCTCGAGAAAGCAGAAGGACTCACAGCTGAACTGAAAACCGACCTGGTCGAAATCCGTGTCTTGAACACGCAGCCGGTAGATCTTGTGTAATTGTACTAGAGTCGATGGCTGTGCATCGGCTTTGTTTCTTTAGCTCTAAAGTCGATGTCCTTGCATCGGCTATATATCATGAAATTTTTTTTTTACTGGCCGATTTTTCTATCGGCCTCCAACATTTCACTGCACACATGTTCATCTGCACATGTTTATCTGATTAGGTGCCCCCCGAGCCGAATCTGTCAGGTAACTGCAGATATCGGCTCTGTAGTTAGTCAAGGCACTGTATTTGCACGTCGGCTCCGGTAGGACCAATGTTGACTTTTCCTAACTCATCAGCCGATGTAAAACCGCTGCCCAGTAGATCGATGTTGAACACAAGCAGAACATGTGGTGAGGATAATTTTGGCCGATTGCTGGAATCGGCCTCCATATCGAATCGCTCAATGAAGGTTTTGTAATGTTCCTTCATAGATCTTTGGGGCCGATCCCAAGGATCAGCCTCGCCACGTTTGCTCATCGGTTTTTTCTTGCTACACGGTCAGGCCGGTGGATAAGACCAGCCTAACCCTGTCCTTCGTCACGTCGATGCGCTCGCAGTCGTCCAAATTGATACCTGAGAGTGGCTCTTGGCCTGCTGTTTCCCAAGCGTTCATGCCAGCCGTTGAAATCTCGGCTGAGTCATCGGCCTGGACGACCTCTACCTCATCTCCATCCCACTGTATTACGCATTGGTGCATCGTGGAGGGGATGCAACAGTTGGCGTGGATCCAATCTCTTCCTAGCAGAACAACATAGGTGCTCTTGCTATCGACGATGAAGAACGTCGTAGGGATGGTTTTCCTTCCTACGGTCAGATCTACGTTCAGAACACCTTGTGCGTCAGACGCTTGGCCGTTGAAATCGCTCAATGTCACGTTGGTCTTGATCAGATCCGAGCTAGAGCGTCCCAACCGACGTAGCATAGAGTATGGCATAATGTTGACTGCCGCTCCGGTGTCCACCAGCATCTTATTGACAGGCCTCCCATCGATATAACCTCGCAAGTACAAGGCCTTTAGATGTCTGTAGCTTCTTTCTCGTGGCTTCTCAAAGATGACCGGCTGTGGGCCACAGTCAAGTTGTGCCACAGGTGCCTCATCTAATCCTGGAGCACTGAACTCCGTAGGAAGGATGAACACCATGTTTGTGCCAGCCGATGTTTCATCATCGGCTTTCCTTTGCTTGGGGCGCCACTCCATTTTTTGTGGTCGACCCTCTTCATCCAGGGTTCGCTGAATTTTCGCGGCCAGATCAGGCCGCGCCTTCCTTAGCGTGTGCAGATATAACCTTTCGGCTTCCTCCAAGCCGCGCAGTCGCTGAACCCTACGCTTTTGGGAACGGCTGAGTCCATCAGGGCACCACCTTGGCCGGTGGTACCTGTCTTCTTCTTCTTCTTCATCGTCGTCCAAATCCTCGAGATCTTCCACCCGAGGGGACTCAGCGTGCTTGTTCCAAAGTGGGAGAGGCCCTAGACGTTTGAACACGGACACGTTAGCTGCATCCTTCCTCTTTTGTTTACATTCTGGGCAGTTGCCGATTGTAGGCAATCGGCTCATTCCTGAATCCCAGCAGTGTCTGAAGAAGGGGCAGTCCCAGTGCCTATCCTCGTCGTCTTGCTTCCTCGATTCTTCCTTGGCACGGCGCTCGTACTCCTCCTCATCGCGATCATGCCGACGATGTCTCCTGGCATCCCTAGCCAGACGGTCTCTATCATCATCGTCGCTGGATCGTCGGCGTTGGCTATATTGACTCACGTACTTGTTGAGGAGGTGATCGGAGAGAGGTCGCTGATATCTTACATTCCTCACTTCTCCCTCTGTGATGTAGCGCTTGCCATCGTGACGGAGCCGATCGCGTGGAGCGGCCTCCTCTGTGTCCTTGCTACGAGAGCAGCTGCCCTCGTCTCCGTCCTTGCCAGCGTGGTGTCCAGGTCCTACCATGTTGATGTTGAATGAGAATCCTGGCTGGCAACCTTCAGGGTAAGTGCACTCCACCATGTTAACGGCGGGGAAAGGGTGGGTGTCGACCTTCATGGCGTACTGGTTGAAAATCAGACGTCCTTGTTCTATCGCCATTTGGATCTGCTGACGCCACACCCTGCAGTCGTTGGTGGTATGGGAGAACGAGTTATGCCATTTGCAGTATGGCTTTCCGTTCAGCTCCTGTACCGTGGGGATTTTGAGGCCTTCGGGTAACTTCAACTGCTTCTCCTTGAGTAGGAGGTCGAAGATTTGCTCAGTTTTAGTCACGTCAAAATCGAACCCTCTGGGCGGACCTGGTGGCTTCACCCATTTGCAGGACACGGGGGTTGCCCCCCGAGTCCATTCAGCCACTGCTACCTCTTGATCTCCCGCAGAACCTTCGTCTTCATCTGCCTCAACCAGGACTACCGCACGCTTGAATTTGTCCTGGTACAAGTCCGGGTGGCGCTGTTCATATGCCGACGCTTTACGAACCATGTGCGCCAGTGAAGGGTAGTCTGCTTGGGAGGCCATGTCCTTGATTGGTGATGCAAGGCCCACCACTGCCAACTCGACTGCTTCCTTTTCAGTTACACGAGCCGAATAACATCGGTTCCTTAGATTTCTGAAGCGCTGGACGTATTCTGCCACAGTTTCTCCACGCTTCTGACGTATTTGTGCTAGATCGGCAAGGCCAAACTCGGAAGCCTTGGAGTGATACTGCATGTGGAACTGTTCTTCCAACTGCTTCCAAGTCCGGATTGAGTCTGGTGGCAACGAAGTGTACCACCCGAAAGTCGATCCTGTGAGGGACTGTGCGAAGAACCTCACACGTAGCTCATCTGCTGGTGAGATCGTGCCCAGCTGTGCCAAATATCGGCTCACATGCTCGATGGAGCTGGAACCATCTGATCCATTGAATTTGGAGAAATCAGGGAGCCGATATTTGGGTGGTAGCGGGATCAACTCGTACTCGTTGGGGTACGGCTTGGAATAGCCGATTGTCCTCCTTTTCGGCACCATGCCGAACTGGTCTCTCAGTATGGTACTGATTTGATCCGCGGTGCTGGCTGCAGGAGTCGAACTCTGAAGATTCGCCGGAGTGGCATACTTAGCCAGCCATGCTTGCTTTTCCATCTCTGAGCCAACTGCAGGAGCTGAGCTCTGGAGGTTTGTTGGAGTGGCATACTTAGCTAGCCACGTCTGCTTCTCAAGATCTGTCGCTGAAGTTCCTCCTGCTTTCCCAGAAGTCCTCGCCGCCGCAGCCCTGGTTTGTGAGTGCCCGATTCTTGCGATGCGGCACGTATGTGCACGTGTATCCGTGAGGGATCTCCTTAGGCGCCTCATACAAGAACTGGTAATCACTAGGGTCACCACCGATCTTGTAGACGATGAATGCCGGTGAACTCGGCACTTCTGGTGCTGCCAACGCGAATGGCAGCGGTGGACGGGACTGGAGTGGCATCTCTCCTTGGTATGTCCCGAGAGCTGGTCCTGACGGAGAGTACTGGTGCCTCATGATCTCCTGGATCACCCGAAGAGCGACACGCTCCAAAGAGTTCACCAGGTTCTCAGAGTGGCGGTGCAGCGAGTGAGCCACCATGTAGTTAATCTCCTGACGCAGGGACCTGGTGCGTTCTTCTGACGGGGCGGACAGGTCTATTCCATCGAGCGCACCTTCAGGCGAGAACCCTTTCCACCTGATGCCATGTGAACGGGTTCTGTGAAAAGAGCCGATGAGGTCGGCTTTGAGGATCGCTTTGACCTCATCATACTTCTTCTTGAGCTCTTCGGTCAGATCCTCGTACGTGACTGGGGTGCCGTCCGCCATCTCAGATGTAGATGGCGATGTGGTTGATGTCGAAGATTGTCCCACCGGGCGTGCCAGAATGTGTTGCGGTCAGAAACCCACCGGCGAGCAGCGACGGGCAACACAGGAGAGCCGGGAGCAACTTAGGGCTGCGGCTGGCCCTGGTCCCTCCGAGCGACGGCCCGCAAAGACTCCGGCACGCACGTCCGATGCTGGTGCAAGGGCGTGCCACCTGACCTATACCTGGTCAGGAAGGTGATGGAGATGCCTCGCTTAGTTTCCTGCATGGCATACACGTAAACATTAAATGCGAGCCTCGATCGGCTCTCAGGTTGTCCTGTGAATCGGCTCAAAGAGCCGATCCACCCATGATTCGCACGAGGTGTACGAATATATGGTGGTCCTGCTTGATCAAGATAAAGCTAAAACGATCTACGACGATTTAGGGTTTTCACCGCATAATCGGAACATCCTACTCGTGATTGGGCCTCGCGGCCGCGCACGGTGATCGTAAGCCGATCCTAGACGAGGCCTAAAAACCAACACGAGGTTGATCCTCGGAACATCCTGTCTAGGGCTAGCAAACTACACCCTACGCGCCGCTGGATCCTCCAACCCTTTGTAAGGCCTAACTATACAGATATTAAACTAATCCTTGAAGAACAAGGAGCAACCATAACGGATCGGATCTACTAAATAATGATCAAGCGGGGTGCCGCCCCTACGCCTAAGATAGGCGTAAGGGCGGCTAGATGTCTAAGGGTTGCACTACGATAGCATATGATATGAAGAACAATGCTAACCCTAACACATCTAAGATAACTACGTTGCTCGCCATCAAAAAGGCTTCAGTACGAGCAACGCATGAACGACGAATAAACTTGTACTGCCTAGATCGCAAGATGCGATCTAGGCAGCATGATGCTTACCCGGAAGAAACCCTCGAGACAAGGGAGTTGGCGATGCGCCTAGATTGGTTTGTGGTGAACGTGATTGTTGTTTATTTCATAAACCCTAGATACATATTTATAGTCCGTAGACTTTCTAACGTGGGAATAATCCCAACCGTGCACGAGGCAAACTCTAACTAACCGACACGTAATCTACTATATTACAGATACACGGGCAAACTAGCCCAAACTTTGCATAACAGGCCGATTCACGTATTTCTTCCATGTATATTCTTCAAGTCCATCTTGATCGCGGCCCACCTCTGACTCGGTCAAATTCTGGTGATAACAATATCTAAGTTATGAGTTTGGCATGCATTTAAAGAAATGCGGAATACTTTCACAATTGACACCGCCGGGAACACCACAACGAAACGGTGTGTCCGAACGTCGTAATCGAACTCTCTTAGATATGGTTCGTTCTATGATGTCTCTTACTGATTTGCCGTTATCATTTTGGAGTTATGCATTAGAGACAGCCGCATTCACTTTAAATAGAGCACCATCAAAATCCGTTGAAACGACACCGTATGAATTATGGTTTAATAAGAAACCTAAGCTGTCGTTCCTAAAAGTTTGGGGTTGCGAAGCCTATGTAAAAAAGTTACAACCGGACAAGCTAGAACCCAAAGCGGAGAAATGCGTCTTCATAGGATACCCTAAGGAAACTATAGGGTACACTTTCTATCACAGATCCGAAGGCAAGATCTTTGTTGCTAAGAACGGAACCTTTCTTGAGAAAGAATTTCTCACTAAAGAAGTGACTGGAAGAAAAGTAGAACTCGATGAGATTGAAGAATCTTTGCTCGTTGATCAGAGTAGCGCAGTATCGGAAGAAGTTCCTGTGCCGCCTACACCGGCAAAAGAGGAAGCTAATGATAATGATCATGAAACTTCAAATGAGATAGCTACTGAACCTCGCAGATCGACAAGGGAACGTGCCACTCCTGATTGGTATGATCCTTGTCTAAATGTCATGATTGTGGACAACAATGATGAAGACCCTGCGACGTATGAAGAAGCGATGATGAGCCCAGATTCCAACAAATGGCAAGAAGCCATGAAATCCGAAATGGGATCCATGTATGATAACAAAGTGTGGACTTTGGTAGACTTACCTGATAGCCGAAAGGCTGTCGAGAATAAATGGATCTTCAAGAGAAAAACAGATGCTGATGGTAATATTACTGTCTATAAAGCTCGACTTGTCGCAAAGGGTTTCCGACAAATTCAAGGTGTTGACTACGATGAGACTTTCTCACCTGTAGCGAAGCTAAAATCTGTGAGGATTTTGTTAGCAATAGATGCATTTTTCGATTATGAGATTTGGCAGATGGATGTCAAAACGGCATTCCTTAATGGAGACATTGAGGAAGAGTTGTATATGGTACAACCAAAAGGTTTTGTCGATCCTAAAAATGCTGACAAAGTATGCAAACTTCAGCGTTCAATTTATGGACTAAAGCAAGCATCAAGAAGTTGGAACCGACGCTTTGATAAGGTGATCAAAGACTTCGGGTTTATACAGTGTCATGGAGAGGCCTGTATTTACAAGAAAGTGAGTGGGAGCTCTGTAGCATTCCTGATATTATATGTAGATGACATATTATTGATTGGGAATGATATAGAACTATTAAGCAGTGTAAAGGGTTATTTGAATAATAGTTTTTCAATGAAAGACCTTGGTTAAGCATCGTATATATTAGGCATCAAGATTTATAGAGATAGATCAAGACGTCTAATAGGGCTATCACAGAGTACATACCTGGACAAGATTCTAAAGAAGTTTAGAATGGACGAAAGTAAGAAATGATTCTTACCTATGTTACCAGGCAAGGTCTTGAGTAAGACTCAAGGTCCGGCTACGGCAGAAGAAAGAGAAAGGATGAGTCAGATCCCCTATGCCTCGGCAGTAGGCTCTATCATGTATGCCATGCTATGTACAAGACCGGATATAGCACATGCTGTTAGTTTAACTAGCAGATATCAAAGTGATCCAGGAATGGAACACTGGACAGCGGTCAAGAATATCCTAAAGTACTTGAAAAGAACTAAGGATATGTTTCTTTGTTATGGAGGTGACCAAGAGCTCGTTGTAACAAGTTACACCGATGCAAGTTGGAACACTGATCCTGATGACTCTAAGTCACGATGGGTACGTGTTTATATTGAATGGTGCTGCAGCAGTGGGCAAGCTCGAAGCAGTGCACGGTGGTGAAATCCTCAACAGAATCGGAGTACATAGCGGCTTCAGAGGCTTCATCAGAAGCGGTATGGATGAAGAGGTTCATTGTAGAGCTCGGTGTGGTTCCTAGTGCATTGGACCCACTAGTCATCTATTGTGACAACATGGGTGCCATCGCCAATGCACAAGAACCAAGGTCACACAAGAGGCTGAAGCATATCAAGCTGCGTTATCATTCGATTCGCGAGTACATCGAAGATGGAGAAGAAAAGATTTGCAAAGTACACACTGATCTGAATGTAGCAGATCCGTTGACTAAAGCTCTCCCTAGGGCAAAGCATGACCAACACCAGAATGCCATGGGTGTTAGGTACCTTACAATGTAATCTAGATTATTGACTCTAGTGCAAGTGGGAGACTGTTGGAGATATGCCCAAGAGGCAATAATAAAATGGTTATTATATATCTATATGTTTAAGATAAATGTTTATATACCATGCTATAATTGTATTAACCGAAACATTGATACATGTGTGTTATGTAAACAACAATGAGTCCCTAGTAAGCCTCTTAACTAGCTTGTTGATTAATAGATGATTAGTTTCATAATCATGAACATTGGATGTTATTAATAACAAGGTTATATCATTATATGAATGATGTAATGGACACACCCAATTAAGTGTAGCATAAGATCACGTCATTAAGTTATTTGCTATAAGCTTTCGATACATAGTTACCTAGTCCTTATGACCATGAGATCATGTAAATCACTTATACCGGAAAGGTACTTTGATTACATCAAACGCCACTGCGTAAATGGGTGGTTATAAAGGTGGGATTAAGTATCCGGAAAGTATGAGTTGAGGCATATGGATCAATAGTGGGATTTGTCCATCCCGATGACGGATAGATATACTCTGGGCACTCTCGGTGGAATGTCATCTAATGTCTTGCAAGCATATGAATAAGTTCATAAGAGACCACATACCACGGTACGAGTAAAGAGTACTTGTCAGGAGACGAGGTTGAACAAGGTATAGAGTGATACCGATGATCAAACCTCGGACAAGTAAAATATCGCGTGACAAAGGGAATTGGTATCGTATGTGAATGGTTCATTCGATCACTAAGTCATCATTGAATATGTGGGAACCATTATGGATCTCTAGATCCCACTATTGGTTATTGGTCGGAGAGAGATCTCAACCATGTCTACATAGTTCACGAACCATAGGGTGACACACTTAAGGTTTGATGTTGAAATGGTAGAACTTGAATATGGAATGGAGTTCAAAGATTTGTTCGAAGTCCCGGATGAGATCCCGGACATCACGAGGAGTTCCGGAATGGTCCGGAGAATAAGATTCATATATAGGAAGTCATTTTATGTGTTTGAAAATGATCCGGTGCATTTATGGAAGGTTCTAGAAGGTTCTAGAAAAGTTCGGAAGAAAGTCACTTTGGAAGGCGGAGTCCCGAAGGGACTCCACCACCATGGCCGGCCAACCCTAGGGGGTGGAGTCCCAGGTGGACTCCACCTAAGGTGGCCGGCCACCCCCTCCCAAGGGAAGGTGGGAATCCCACCTCTAGTGGGAGTCCTAGCTTGGGTAGGTTTCATGTCATATGGAAGGTTTTGGTTTGGGGTCTTATTCGAAGACTTGTAGACCAACTCTTGGGTGTTCCACCTATATAATGAGGGCCAAGGGGAGGGGGCCGGCCACCCCAACACAACAAGGTGGCCGCACCACCTAGATGGCCGGCGCCCCCCTCTCCCCAAACCCTAGCCGCCCCACTCCTCCTTTTTTCCCCGCACGCTTAGCGAAGCTCCGCCGGGATTCTCCACCGCCACCGACACCACGCCGTCGTGATGTCAGATTCAAGAGGAGCTACTACTTCCGCTGCCCGCTGGAACGGGGAGGTGTACGTCGTCTTCATCAACAACCGAACGTGTGACCGAGTACGGAGGTGCTGCCCGTTCGTGGCGCCGTGATCAAGATCTTCTACGCGCTTTTGCAAGCGGCAAGTGAACGTCTACCACAGCAACAAGAGCCTCATCTTGTAGGCTTTGGAAATCTTCAAGGGTGAGTCTCGATCATCCCCTCGTTGCTACCGTCTTCTAGATTGCATCTTGGCTTGGATTGCGTGTTCGCGGTAGGAATTTTTTTGTTTTCTATGCAACGTTATCCTACAATATGCGGGAGAAGTAGTGGAGGAGGAGCGCTAGAGTTTGGGGAGAGGGGGTGCCTTGGGCGCCGGCCACAAAGGGGGGCAGCCAAGGTTGGAGGCTAGAGTGGCCGGCCACCCTCCCCTTGTCCCTCATTATATAGGTGGAAGCCCCAAGAGTTGTAGTCCAAGTCTTCGAATAAGACCCCAACACCAAAACTTCCCAAAGGTGGGAAACCTACTCAATGGGGGAGTCCTACCCAAGGTGGGACTCCCACCTTTTCCTTAGGTGGGGTGGCCGGCCACCTCAGGTGGAGCCCACCTGGGACTCCTCCCTTAGGGTTTGGCCGGCCAAGCTTGTGGAGTCCCTCCGGGACTCCACCTTCCATAGTGCCTTTCTTCCGGACTTTTCTAGAACCTTCTAGAACCTGCCATAAATGCACCGGATCATTTCCAAACTTGGAATATGACATCCTATATATGAATCTTATTCTCCGGACCATTCCGGAACTCCTCGTGATGTCTTGGATCCTATCCGAGACTCCGAACAAAACTTCGAACTCCATTCCATATATCCATCTATACCTAATAATAAAAGCAAAAGAGCTTCTTGTTGGTCCATTTTTTATTGCCCCTGATTTTCGTCTAAATTACAGCAATTGCCACCGCTGAGTGAAAAAACGGTTCGTTTTCGCTCCGTTTTGTCTGTTCCGTCTTTCTCTTCGCTCACGCCCCGCGCAACCATCAACCTGACGGACCACAGCGACACCGCCGGCCATGCGCCAGCGCGCCACGGGAGTCGAGCCCTCCATTCGCGAGCGAGGTCGCGCGAACACAGTCGGGGGTCGCGTGCTGACTGGGCTAGCTGGTGCAAGCGGCAACGCGTGCGTGCGGGCGGCTAGGCGGGCATGCCAGCTGGTCGGCCGGAGCTGCTGCCGGCCTTAAGCGGAACAAGGCGAGAAGGATGCTCGAGTTGTGGGGCTGCCTCCACCAGCACTTGCCCCGAAGTGAGGAGACACGCTGGGGCGGTCTAGCGGTGCGACCGAAAAAGAATGAGGCGGAATACGGCCGGAGCGGCCGGGCTAGGTGAAGGGGTGGTGACGTTCCGCAGGGATGGAGTGTGGCGGCGGGGCAGGCGCGCGTGCGGCCGGAGCCATGGGCGGCGGCGCGTGCTATGTGTGGTCGTGGGAGACGGGAAGAGGATAAGGACCTGCGGGGCTGTCTACTGGATTGGTCTAGGGCCCCTGGTGAATGGGCCGGTATAGGTAGGCTTTCTCCCCATTATCCGTTAGCAAGACGATGTGTTTCACTCTGAATTTTATAACCACAACCGAGACAGGAGAATATTGATTTCTAATACGTGTTGAATGCAAAATTCTACCACCTTTATGTTTATCAGGTGAGGGAAGCGTTTTAATAGATGGAAGAGGGATAGATAAATAGAGTACTATGCAAACTGTAAAATTAAAAGTATTCTTTTCATATGCAGAGGAATACAAAACATTTTGTGTTCCCGTTTTGAAACACTCAAGCATTATTTTTGCAGCGATCGAAGTCCCACTTTGCAGCGGATCATGTCCTGCTTGTGGGGCGTGGATGCTTTTTCTACTCCGGCGTGGACGCGACGCACGACAGATTGCAGACGACGGCAACAGCGGTTCCGCCTCAACATGTACCACTTAGCAGATGCCAGTTAAAGTTGCTATCGATGGTGCCGGTGGAGCAACCAAGGTCGAAAATAGGCCACATCAGCGTCTACATAGCAGATAGCGGCCGCGACCGGCAACAACGACTCTCAAACCAGCGTGCGGGCTGACGTGGGCATTACCCTTCGGGTAACCAGTATTGCCCTATCTGGTATTGACAAATTGGAGGCCCATGAAGATACCTGAAGGCGAGATGGGCCACTAGGTCGGCGCATCAGAAGATTCCTTGATGGGCAAGACAAGGAAGCGAACAAACAAGGAAAGATTGGATCTAAACTACTGTAAACCTAGTCGTCCTCGGTTAGGACCCTTGAGACCTGGCCTCCTATATAAAGGCCAGGAGAGGGGCTGCCGAGGGACACGAACAATCTTAGCAACCTTAGCCAGGAAAAGCTTAGAGCTAGGTAACCCTAGCAACAGCAATCTCGACTAGATCTCAGCCGAACTATTCAGCACCCCATTGTAACCCATTGTCTTCATAATCAAAGAACAGACAGGCAGGACGTAAGGGTTTTACCTCATCGAGGGCCCCGAACCTGGGTAAATCGCTCTCCCCGCTTGTCTGTGAACCGATGTCTCGTGTCAGCCTACAGGATTCCATCAACCCTAAGCCCCTATCGGAGGGCATTGGCGAGGAGTACCCTCGACAATTGGTGCCGTCTGTGGGAACCCTGTCGGCACAAGGCAGGGCATCGGCAGATCCGATCATGACGCCGGCGGCTTCGCTGGCAGCTTCATCAGCAGCTTCGTCAACACCGTCGCCACCAACCCTGGGAAGCCCTATTCGATTCGGCTCCTACGAGTTTACTCCACACAGCGATTCCTCCCGCTCGAACTTCTCAGATCTACAAGGGAACACAGAGATGACCTTCGGCAGCGTCCACTACAACATCAACGCAGAGGGAATCCTTCGATTGCTGGAATCCCCCACTTCCAGATCAACGGGCTCAAGCGCGTCACTCGATCTGTCGGCTGGTCTGACGGGATCGACGTGCTCACCCGTGCCCTCAGCTCCCCGTTCGGTGTCCTCCATGTCGGTAGGGTCGGATGACTCCTCATCCTCGAAACTAACTTCGTACTACTGCATGAACTGCGACACCAGGCACGGGCTAGGATCAAGCGACATGTCGTTCATCTGCAACGCCCAATATTCATCGGGAGAGGACAGTATCGACAGCATCGTCCAGGGAACCACCCGAAGAAAGGCACACCATCAGGTTTATGTCGCCAATAACACGGGAAACGCAAGGCGCAGAGGAGGCGAGGACCATACCCCCCGTTCCAATAGGAGGGCAAGTTTTGAAAACAGCGCCAGCAACCGCGACAGCGATTACACCATCGCAGATGAGGAGTGGGCGGCAGCAAGGGCAGCAGTACTCAACAACACGCCGCTCCCCGCAGGAACTTCAGTTGGAACCCTCAATGCTTACCGTTCCATACTAGAGAAAAACCGGGAGCACCTGTCGAAAGAGCAAGCCACCCTCGAAAGACGCCTATCTGCGGCGGATCGATCAAGCGAACGGCGAAGGGGTTCGCAAGGGAGCGCCTCCCGAAACACTCACAGAACAGGCAAGAACCGGTCAAGACTATCCAGACTCTCAGAAGATGACGCCAGAGAAATAACGTCGAATCTCACCAAATCCTTTATGACTATGGATACCGCCGGCATGCCACGGCCGAAAACCATTGCTGGAGCAACGGCCAACCTCGCCGCATACCTCATCAATCAACGCCCCGAAGGATCCATGGCTCAAGCTCATCGAGGTGCCCTGGAAAGTCTCGCAATATTAGGGAACAACCTAACCCCGCCAAAAGAAAGGACCACCATCCAAGGCAGTGGGTCAAAACATCATGCGAGAGATGCTCGAGACGAAATCACCCAGAGCAGGATCGACAAAGCAAGGTGGCGACACGCCGCTAGGAAGGACGACGACAGCGATTCTTCGGATGAAGATCAGGAGTACGACGGCGAGCTCAGGGGAGCCGACTGTCTAAGTTACAAGATCCGCGAAACGATGCCGCCCAAAAAATTCAAACCTACCCCTACTGATGCCGCCAAGTACGATGGGCAGCAAGAACCAAGATCCTGGATAGACGATTACCTGCAGACTATGATCCTGCACAAAGGAAACCAGATAGCAGCAATGCCATGTTTACAGCTTTACTTGAAGGATTCAGCACGGGCCTGGCTAAGGGGGCTGCCGAAAGGTTCTGTTAAATCATGGGATGACCTAGTAGATGCCTTCGTCGCCAACTTCCAAGCAACATACAAGAGGCCCGTCGGGATCGAAGAGCTGCGGAATTGCCGCCAGAAGCAGAAGGAATCGATGCGTTCATACATCGGGAGATTTACAAAACTCCTGAACGCCGCCGAAGACGTATCTGTCGACAGAGCAATCGACGCTTTCAGCGACGGCGTTCAGCGAGAAAGCTACATAGAGGAACTTGGGCGCAAAAAGCCGAAAACCATAACCAGGTTAATGGAAATCGCCAACAGCTGGGCCGATGGCGAAGACAACGTTCGAAGGCCACGACAACGCAGCGACGACGAAGAAGATGACCAGCCGAAACATGATTCGGGTGGCCGTAGGGATCGCAACAAGAGAAGGAAGAACCGCAATTACGATGACAACAATTTGGTGGCCGCAGGCTACTCTGATCGGCAGGGCGATCGGTATGATGACAGGCGAGACGATCGACAGGACGGTAATCAGGGTAGCTCTGGGAACCGTGGCAATTATAAACCACGACAACAGAGAGCACCCGAACTGCCCTACGCCGAGCAGATCAACGCCCCATGCTACCTGCATTCATATACCGATTCCAAGGATGGTAAAATAAAGTCTAGCCACCTGCTCAGGGACTGTCGGCAGTTCATCGATATGCATAAACTCATCCAGCAGGAAGGCCAGCAACAGCTACCACCACCACCGCCACCCCCACCACAACATCAGGTCCAGCAAGCTCAACCTCATCAACCCAACGAGGCATTTTCACCACCACGAGGGCAGATGAGCATGATCCATAGGACAGGTGTCTCGAAAAGAGAGATGAAGAAACTCACCCGAGAGATCAACTTGGCAGAGAGCATCATGGCAAACATACCCGAGTACGTCGAATGGTCCTCTCAGAACATTACGTTCAGTCGAGCAGATCACCCGATGACCATACCAAAGCCAGGGCACGCCGCCTTGGTAGTCGAAGCACAAATTGGGGGGTTCAAGATGAGCAAAGTTTTCATGGATGGTGGAAGCGGGCTAAACCTGATTTTTGTCGACACAATTAGAAGTATGGGGATCACCATGAACATGTTGGAAGAAACAGACACCTGCTTTCACGGGATCCTTCCAACCGCACCGGGCCACTCTCTTGGCAAAGTCTACCTGAATGTCATCTTCGGCAGGGCTAACAATTTCAGGAAGGAGAAGATCGAGTTTGAAGTGGTGAACTGGGAGTCACAGTATCACGCTATACTCGGGAGACCAGCGTATGCCAAGTTCATGGCCGTACCGCACTATGCGTACCTCAAACTGAAGATGCCAGGAAACAACGGGACAAACATCACAGTCTACGGAAGCTTCTCACGCTCAGACAATTGTGATCGTGATTTCCAAAGGATTGCTGCAAAGTTTGGGCTACGACAAGGGACTGTCGACCCCCCGCCCAAATTGACAATACAAGAAATCAAGGAGGAAAAACTCGACAGGGAGATAAAGAAGAAGCCAACTCCTGAAGCACCAGCAGCAAAAGCATCAGCGGACAAAGTTTTGGCAGTGGTCAAAACAGAAGAGATAGGAGGCGGCAAGATGCTAACAATCGCCGCCAAGCATCTGGCGAAATCAACAGCATTGTCGCAACCACCAGCATGACGAAGAAATCGGAAGATGCCTCTGAAGAGGAGAAGAACCCCGTCCTTGATAAAACACTCTCTTAGTTTTTAAATTTTTTCCTTTACTTTACACAAGGCTTCTTGTTTTCGCCCTCTAGTTTCATATTTACCCTATCAATAAGTACTTAAGTTTCGATCCTTGTTAAAGTATTGCAGTCATCTAAAACATCTACGACCGTGCTGCCGCCAAGTAACGGCATAACTTAACGCGCGGCAGAAGATAGCGCCCAGGGCAAAAGCCTCTACGAGCACTGCAAAGAAGAATAAGGGCATTAATTTTCCCTCTGCTTCAGATGCCTCTACGAGTGCCGTACAAAGCAAGAGTTTGGAAAAACTTACACACAACCCACGCTCGATATTTCACTTATGGAAATATCAGAGAGCAACGGGCTCATCGGCAGAATCATTACACCCGAAAAATTCGGGAATGACTGTCGAAATTTACAAACGGTTGAAAGCAAAGTTGCGCATACAACAGGTTTAGCAAAACCTGCAACACGAGCTGATCACTCATAATGATTTGCTAACCAACTAGTACTCATACATCCAACGGGCAATTAAGCTTCGCCCCTTTAAATATTTGCCAACGGCATGGTAAAAGTACACATTCATGTACCAACCAGATAAGAAGTTTTTGGCCCAAAAAACCCGAACACTCGGATGAATTAGCCAATACAATTTACAAAAGTAACTTTACACCTTTATATCACCCTTGCGGAGTTTCCTTTTCCTCAGGTACCTTTGACATCTCCTCAAGCCTGTCAACAATTACATGAGCAGGAGCTAAAACCTTCGGGTACAGCTCCTCGAAATCACCAGTTGCATTGGCAATAGACAGAAAGCGAACTGAAGGATAACAAGCAAGCACAAGGGCAAGTGTGCATTTGGCCCCTGCAAAGACTTGAGATCTTACTAGCTCCCGAACCTTCTTGGCACTTCCAAATTCAGACATCAAAGTCAAAAGGGTAGGGGGAACTGCATTCAGAGGAAACATTGTTTTCCAAACTACCCTCATGGCCTTGTAGCACTTGTCGAAGAACTGGTGGACCTGTTGCACTCGATCCTGAAATTTGACGACAGCCGAGGCCTTCGAGTGTTCCCGCCAGAAAATTTCTTCGGATGAGGAAAGCTGAGTCAAAGCATGCACCCGCTCGTGTATCCGCTTGTTCTCTTCCGCATGGTTCAACGCTATGACTGCCAAAAGAATTAGTAAAAGACTCAGACAAGAAGTTGCTAGCAAGCAGGCAAAGGGATCAAGAAACTTACAGTTTAAACTTTCGGTAGCCTTATGCAGCTCGCCAAGAATATACCGCTCCACGTCGGCTGCAATCTCGCTCTTTTTATTGATGATGGCAGCTAAGGCATAAGTGCTGCGTAAATCTTTCTCCATCTGTGTCATCCGGTCTTTCATGCGCTGGATTCGATCGCTTTCAGGAAGCGCACCCGACGAGTCGTTTGCAAACGAGGGTACTGGGAAGACCTGCAGAAAGTACTGGTTATAAAGAAGTGATGGATATGGTACAGCCCAACGTCCAAAATAACTCCTATCGGGAGAAGTGCAAGAAAGTGATATCATAGCAAAAGTGTGTCTACAACAATGCTAGCACGGAGTTTATTACAAAGCATGAGTTTGGCGGCAGAGCAATGTTTTGCATTAGCTCAAGGCACAAGTTTGTTACAAGAATCAAGGAAGCTGAGTTTGAGTCGATGAACTAGGGCCAGTCGACGATTTCCTTGATGAAACCAGTTCAAGGAGCTGACGGGCACAAGTAAGAGCAGACGCCTTAAAGGTGCTCAAATCAACAGGCTGCCCGTCTTGCCCTTTTGGAAGCCCCTTAGTCATTTCCTCGATGTCACCCTTAAAGCCGTAACCCATCATAAGCTGGAAGGCAAGGACAGCACCAAAAGTGCGCGATGTACGCTTGAATACCTCGATGACCTCCTTGGTGTCAACCGCGAAGGTATCGATCAGCTGTCCCAGGGTCTTCTCTTGCTTGATCTTGGGGAAGATCATCGAGTGCATCCGTGATGTCTACGTTCCCCCTCCTTTCCTGTAGACAGTGTTGGGCCTCCAAGAGCAGAGGTTTGTAGAACAGCAGCAAGTTTTCCCTTAAGTGGATCACCCAAGGTTTATCGAACTCAGGGAGGAAGAGGTCAAAGATATCCCTCTCATGCAACCCTGCAACCACAAAGCAAGAAGTCTCTTGTGTCCCCAACACACCAAATAGGTGCACTAGTTCGGCGAAGAGATAGTGAAATACAGGTGGTATGAATATATATGAGCAGTAGCAACGGTGCCAGAAAATAGCTTGCTGGCGTGTAGTTGATGGTGGTAGTATTGCAAGATAGTAACGCAAAGAAACAAGAAACAAGCAGCGATAGCAGTATTTAGGGACAAGGCCTAGGGATTACACTTTCACTAGTGGACACTCTCAACATTGATCACATAACAGAATAGATAAATGCATACTCTACACTTTTGTTGGATGATGAACACATTGCGTAGGATTACACGAACCCTCAATGCCGGAGTTAACAAGCTCCACAATAATGCTCATATTTTAGTAACCTTTAGTGTAAGATAGATCAAAAGACTAAACCAAGTACTAGCATAGCATGCACACTGTCACCTTCATGCATATGTAGGAGGAATAGATCACATCAATATTATCATAGCAATAGTTAACTTCGCAATCTACAAGAGATCATGATCATAGCATAAACCAAGTACTAACACGGTGCACACACTGTCACCTTTACACACGTGCAGGAGGAATAGAACTACTTTAATAACTTTGCTAGAGTAGCACATGGATAGTAGTGATACAAAACTCATATGAATCTCAATCATGTAAAGCAGCTCATGAGATTATTGTATTGAGGTACATGGGAGAGAGATGAACCACATAGCTACCGGTACAGCCCCGAGCCTCTATGGAGAACTACTCCCTCCTCATGGGAGCAGCAGCGGTGATGAAGATGGCGGTGGAGATGGCAGCGGTGTCGATGGAGAAGCCTTCCGGGGGCACTTCCCCGCTCCGGCAGGGTGCCGGAACAGAGACTCCTGTCCCCCAGATCTTGGCGTCGCGATGGCGGCGGCTCTGGAAGGTTTCTGTGTTTTTCGTCAATCGTATCAGGGTTTTCGATCCAGGGGCTTTATATAGGCGAAGAGGCGGCGCAGGAGGGTCGAAGGGGCGACGACACCATAGGGTGGCGCGGCCAGGGCCTGGGCCGCGCCGGCCTATGGTCTGGGGGCCCGGTGCCCCCCCTCTGGTCCTTCCCGGGTGTTCTGGATGCTTCCGGTGAAAATAGGAACTTGGGCGTTGATTTCGTCCGATTCCGAGAATATTTCGTTACTAGGATTTCTGAAACCAAAAACAGCAGAAAACAGGAACTGGCACTTCGGCATCTTGTTAATAGGTTAGTTCCAGAAAATGCACGAATATGACATAAAGTGTGCATAAAACATGTAGATAACATCAATAATGTGGCATGGAACATAAGAAATTATCGATACGTCGGAGACGTATCAGCATCCCCAAGCTTAGTTCTGCTCGTCCCGAGCAGGTAAAACGATAACACAGATAATTTCTGGAGTGACATGCCATCATAACCTTGATCATACTATTTGTAAAGCATATGTAGTGAATGCAGCGATCAAAACAATGTATATGACATGAGTAAACAAGTGAATCATAAAGCAAAGACTTTTCATGAATAGCACTTCAAGACAAGCATCAGTAAGTCTTGCATAAGAGTTAACTCATAAAGCAATAATTCAAAGTAAAGGTATTGAAGCAACACAAAAGAAGATTAAGTTTCAGCGGTTGCTTTCAACTTGTAACATGTATATCTCATGGATATTGTCAACATAGAGTAATATAATAAGTGCAATATGCAAATATGTAGGAATCAATGCACAGTTCACACAAGTGTTTGCTTCTTGAGGTGGAGAGAAATAGGTGAACTGACTCAACAATGAAAGTAAAAGAATGGTCCTTCAAAGAGGAAAGCATCGATTGCTATATTTGTGCTAGAGCTTTTATTTTGAAAACATAAAGAGAGCATAAAAATAAAGTTTTGAGAGGTGTATGTTGTTGTCAATGAATGGTAGCGGGTACTCTAACCCCCTTGCCAGACAAACCTTCAAAGAGCGGCTCCCATTTTATTTTATTTTTGGATGGCACTCCTTCCAACCTTTCTTTCACAAACCATGGCTAACCGAATCCTCGGGTGCCTGCCAACAATCTCATACCATGAAGGAGTGCCTTTTTATTTTAGTTTTATTATGATGACACTCCTCCCAACCTTTGCTTACACAAGCCATGGCTAACCGAATCCTTCGGGTGCCGTCCAACAATCACATACCATGGAGGAGTGTCTATTTTTGTTAATTAATTTGGGACTGGGAATCCCATTTCCAGCTCTTTTTGCAAAATTATTGGATAAGCGGATGAAGCCACTAGTCCATTGGTGAAAGTTGCCCAACAAGATTGAAAGATAAACACCACATATTTCCTCATGAGCTATAAAACATTGACACAAATCAGAGGTAATAAATTTTGAATTGTTTAAAGGTAGCACTCAAGCAATTTACTTTGGAATGGCAGAAAATACCATGTAGTAGGTAGGTATGGTGGACACAAATGGCATAGTGATTGGCTCAAGTATTTGGATGCATGAGAAGTATTCCCTCTCGATACAAGGTTTAGGCTAGCAAGGTTATTTTGAAACAAACACAAGGATGAACCGGTGCAGCAAAACTCACATAAAAGACATATTGTAAACATTATAAGAATCTACACCATCTTCCTTGTTGTTCAAACTCAATACTAGAAATTATCTAGACCTTAGAGAGACCAATTATGCAAACCAAATTTTAGCATGCTCTATGTATTTCTTCATTAATAGGTGCAAAGTATATGATGCAAGAGCTTAAACATGAGCACAACAATTGCCAAGTATCACATTACCCAAGACATTATAGCAATTTACTACATGTATCATTTTCCAATTCCAACCATATAACAATTTAACGAAGAAGAAACTTCGCCATGAATATTATGAGCTAAGAACACATGTGTTCATATGCAACAGCGGAGCGTGTCTCTCTCCCACACAAGCATTTATTCAAACAAAAACAAAAACAAGAAACATACTGACGCTCCAAGAAAAGCACATAAGATGTGACCGAATAAAAATATAGTTTCAAGAGAAGGAACCTGATAATTTGTCGATGAAGAAGGGGATGCCTTGGGCATCCCCAAGATTAGATGCTTGAGTCTTCTTGAAATATGCAGGGGTGAACCACCCGGGGCATCCCCAAGCTTAGAGCTTTCACTCTTCTTGATCATAGTATATCATCCTCCTCTCTTGACCCTTGAAAACTTCCTTCACACCAAACTTCTCATAAACTTCATTAGAGGGGTTAGTACATAATCAAAAACTCACATGTTCAGAGGTGACACAATCATTCTTAACACTTCTGGACATTGCTCAAAGCTACTGGAAGGTAATGGAACAAAGAAATCCACCCAACACAGCGAAAGAAGCAATGCGAAATAAAAGGCAGAATCTGTCAAAACAGAACAGTCCGTAAAGACGAATTTCTAATAAATACTTCTGTTGCTCAGATCAGAAAACTCAAAACTAATGAAAGTTGCGTACATATCTGAGGAACACGCACGTAAATTGGCATGTTTTTCTGATTTTTCTACAGAGAAAACAGCCCAGATTCGTGACAGATAGAAATCTGTTTCTGCGCAGAAATCCAAATCTAGTATCAACCTTCGATTAGAGGCTTCACTTGGCACAACAAAACACAAAACTAAGATAAGGAGAGGTTGCTACAGTAGTAAATAACTTCCAAGACACAAAAATAAAACAAAGTACTGTAGCAAAATAACACATGGGTTATCTCCCAAGAAGTTCTTTTCTTTATAGCCATTAAGATGGGCTCAGCAGTTTTAATGATGCACTCGCAAGAAATTGTATTTGGAGCAAAAGAGAGCATCAAGAGGCAAATTCAAAACACATTTAAGTCTAACATGCTTCCTATGCATAGGAATCTTGTAAATAAACAAGTTCATGAAGAGCAAAGTAACAAGCATAGGAAGATAAAACAAGTATAGCTTCAAAAATTTCAGCACATAGAGAGGCATTTTAGTAACATGAAAATTTCTACAACCACATTTTCCTCTCTCATAATAACTTTCAGTAGCAACATGAACAAATTCAACAATATAACTATCACATAAAGCATTCTTATCATGAGTCTCATGCATAAAATTATTACTACCCACATAAGCATAGTCAATTTTATTAGTTGTAGTGGGAGCAAATTCAACAAAGTAGCTATCATCAAATATAGGAGGCATATTGTATTCATAATCAAATTCATCCTCCATAACAGGTGGTAACAAAATACTACTATCATTATAATCATCATAAATAGGAGGCAAAGTATCATCAAAGAAAATTTTCTCCTCAATGCTTGGGGGACTAAAAAGATCATGAAAACCAGCTTCCCCAAGCTTAGAACTTTCTATATTATTATCAACAATGGTGTTCAAAGCGTTCATACTAATATTACTACCAGCATGCAAATAAGATTCCATAGGTTTTTTAATTTTCGCATCAAACAATCCATGTTTTAAATCAGGAAATAGAATAAGAAGATCATTCTTGTCCATTATGCCAAACTAGTGTAAACAAGAAACAAAAAGATGCAATTGCAGGATCTAAAGGAAATAGCTTCGAGTACTTACGACGGAGGAAAATAGCTTAGTAGCCGAGGTCCGGAGTGTGAGTACCTTTTACCTTTCCTCCCCGGCAACGGCGCCAGAAAATAGCTTGATGTCTACGTTCCCCCTCCTTTCCTGTAGACAGTGTTGGGCCTCCAAGAGCAGAGGTTTGTAGAACAGCAGCAAGTTTTCCCTTAAGTGGATCACCCAAGGTTTATCGAACTCAGGGAGGAAGAGGTCAAAGATATCCCTCTCATGCAACCCTGCAACCACAAAGCAAGAAGTCTCTTGTGTCCCCAACACACCAAATAGGTGCACTAGTTCGGCGAAGAGATAGTGAAATACAGGTGGTATGAATATATATGAGCAGTAGCAACGGTGCCAGAAAATAGCTTGCTGGCGTGTAGTTGATGGTGGTAGTATTGCAGCAGTAGTAACGCAGTAAAACAGTAAACAAGCAGCGATAGCAGTATTTAGGGACAAGGCCTAGGGATTACACTTTCACTAGTGGACACTCTCAACATTGATCACATAACAGAATAGATAAATGCATACTCTACACTTTTGTTGGATGATGAACACATTGCGTAGGATTACACGAACCCTCAATGCCGGAGTTAACAAGCTCCACAATAATGCTCATATTTTAGTAACCTTTAGTGTAAGATAGATCAAAAGACTAAACCAAGTACTAGCATAGCATGCACACTGTCACCTTCATGCATATGTAGGAGGAATAGATCACATCAATATTATCATAGCAATAGTTAACTTCGCAATCTACAAGAGATCATGATCATAGCATAAACCAAGTACTAACACGGTGCACACACTGTCACCTTTACACACGTGCAGGAGGAATAGAACTACTTTAATAACTTTGCTAGAGTAGCACATGGATAGTAGTGATACAAAACTCATATGAATCTCAATCATGTAAAGCAGCTCATGAGATTATTGTATTGAGGTACATGGGAGAGAGATGAACCACATAGCTACCGGTACAGCCCCGAGCCTCTATGGAGAACTACTCCCTCCTCATGGGAGCAGCAGCGGTGATGAAGATGGCGGTGGAGATGGCAGCGGTGTCGATGGAGAAGCCTTCCGGGGGCACTTCCCCGCTCCGGCAGGGTGCCGGAACAGAGACTCCTGTCCCCCAGATCTTGGCGTCGCGATGGCGGCGGCTCTAGAAGGTTTCTGTGTTTTTCGTCAATCGTATCAGGGTTTTCGATCCAGGGGCTTTATATAGGCGAAGAGGCGGCGCAGGAGGGTCGAAGGGGCGACGACACCATAGGGCGGCGCGGCCAGGGCCTGGGCCGCGCCGGCCTATGGTCTGGGGGCCCAGTGCCCCCCCTCTGGTCCTTCCCGGGTGTTCTGGATGCTTCCGGTGAAAAATAGGAACTTGGGCGTTGATTTCGTCCGATTCTGAGAATATTTCGTTACTAGGATTTCGAAACCAAAAATGCAGAAAACAGGAACTGGCACTTCGGCATCTTGTTAATAGGTTAGTTCCAGAAAATGCATGAATATGACATAAAGTGTGCATAAAACATGTAGATAACATCAATAATGTGGCATGGAACATAAGAAATTATCGATACGTTGGAGACGTATCAATCCGCGCCAGAGCACCCTTCCCCTTCACGAGAAGCTCTTGTGTAAGCTGGTGAGAAGCGAGAATCGTTGACACAGCGTTCGCTGGGGAGTTATTTGGAACTCTTTCCAGGGCATCGACAGGAATGTTTGCTGCCTCTGCAATAGAAAGGAAGGAAAAAATTCAGTCATTGACAAAAAGTTTAAATCCATAAGAACGTCACCCGACAAAAGTATGTTAGAGATTACCAAGCAAGGCCAAAGAAGATTGACGAAGGACTTCATCCTTTTCGGCTGCTCGAGCCTCAGCCACCAGCCTGGATGCTTCTTCCTCCTTCAGCTTCCCTTTCAGTCTGGCCAGCTCCTCCTTCAGAGAATCAATCTCTTGGTGAGCCGCGGCAGCTATCTTGACTGCGCCATCCAGTTTTGAGGAGGAAGTTTCGACTTCTTCTTGCAGCCGAACTTTGTCAGCCTCTAGAGAAGTGAATCGGGAGGCGAAAACCTCCAGGGAAGAGATAACGCCACGCAGGTCCTTAAGAGAGAAAGAAAAACAATTAAACAAGGCACGCTCCAAGAAATTTGTATTAAGATCAGAAGAGGACTTACAGAAAAAGGAGCCGCAGTAGCAGCAGTTGGAGAAATATCCTTCCCTTTGGAAAGGGAAGACGCAGTCGATGCTTGAGCCATGGGGGCAGCCTTAGGAGCCGAAGCTTCGGAAGCCACCACGACCGGCGAAACGGCATCAGACTTGGCCTTTTTAGGAGGAGGCTTGATAAAGCCCTCATCACTGCAAAAGTAAACAGTCGACTGTGATTATAACAGGAGTATGGAAGGTAAAAAAGGCACATTATAACTTTCAGAAAGGAACTACTTACATGTCGAAGAGATCATCTTCATCGGCAAAGCCACCGGTTGATCTCTTCGCAGGAGAAGCTCTGACCCCATCCGCAGCTGCATCAACAAAAGTATCACGATTAGTGTCGACGTTACGCACTGATCCATCTGCGATATAAGTGTTATCAGCTGAGGAGGGAAGATCAGCGTGGGCAACTTCAAGATTCATCGGACCATTATATTCATCCTCTAAACCTGTTTGATCGGTGGTGTGAAAATCTACGGGGATTGAGGAGCCTCTCCCCTCAGAAGTATCATCCGGTGTATCACGTGTATCTTCAGAAGCCATAGGGATCTGGCAAAGAAAAATGACAAGTAAGAACAAAGGTAATCATGTCGGCTAAGCAAGGAGCTATAATAGAGATGTGAAGAAAGGAAAATACCCCTGATGGTGGATGATCAATGTCAAGGGGAGCATAAGAAGAGATCAGCGGAATCGAATCTTCCTGGTTGAAGGAAGTAAGACGACGAACTTCATCAAGCAACTCTTTTTCTGATAGATCGGCATCATTAATCCTGGTCTCATCCTTTGGACCTGAGTACAACCACATCGGGTGAACTCTGGCCATGACTGGCTGGATTCGGCGCTTCAGGAAAACTGCTGCCACCTCCGTACCAATCATAGTTTGGCCGTCAGCCTCTTTGATTCGAAGGAATTTGGCAAACAATTCTTCGGCTGAGGCCCTTTCGTCGGCTGAGAGGATGTTCTTCCAAGAGTCCTTGGGCTTGGCTTCAGTAACGTCGGCATAGCAGGGGAGTCGACATTCGGGTGACGAGGAATCTTTAACGTAAAACCATTTCAACCTCCATCCTTGCACGGACTCTCTCATTGGGAAATTAAAGTAATTAACTTCTGAGCGAGCAACAAAACCTACTCCTCCGGTGACAAAGTACCCATTACTACTGTTGTATCTTTTCACATAGAAGATCTTCTTCCACAGCCCGAAATGAGGTTCAATACCCAAAAACGCCTCGCAAAGGGTGATGAACACAGCAACATGGAGGATTGAGTTGGGGGTAAGTTGCCATAATTGGATTTCATAAGTCCACAAGAGATGGAGGAGGAATCCATGAGTGGGGAGCGAAAGGCCTCGATGAAGAAAAGATAAGAACATCACAGAAAATCCAGCAGGAGGATCAGGCCGAGAGATCGCACCTGGAAGGATCACATCTCCCGCGTCGGAGGATTGTCCTAAGCTTCGGGACCTCTTTTCGTCACGCTTGGTGACGGTTGAAGCTACCCAGTCCCCAGGTTTGACCATCGAGCCCGACGGCGCTGGCGGCGCTGGAGCTGGGGAGGGGGCGCTCGGAGCACTCCCCTTCGGAAGAGAAGAGGAGGACTTGGCAGCGGCACCTTCGCTGGTGGAGCTAGCAGCGGCGGCGGTATTTTTCTTCTTCACCATCGCGAGATCTGAGGAAGATTGAAACTGTGGCGGCGGCGCAACAATGGCGAAAGAAGGAAGAAGAGGGAGAATGAGGAGATGCTACGGGAACCGTGGAGAAAATTGAGAACTTTTTGTCCCTTGGAGATTTTAAGGAGAAGTTAAAGTAAGCACGTGGCGCTTGAGGAAGGGAAGGAACTGACGGCCCACTACGCCCACGATTGCGCGAAAATCGAGGAGTCACCTCGGTCGTTACGCGTATAGTGGTCAAGCCCTAAAACACTGATTGAGCAGGGCTAGGGCTAGCTCGTCATGATGGACCCGTCGAATCAGCCTGCAGCAGTTACACGTCAGCAATGATGTCATAATTTGGAAGCATTCGAAGGAAACATAAAAAGTCATCGGATGAGGGATTTGAGTCCACGCACGGATTTCGAGCATCCGTACCTAAACTCGGGGGCTACTTCCATTAGGAGCGCTGACGCGCACCCGATAAAATGAAGACTCGACAGAATGAGCAGTCGAAGGAAGAAGGTTTGAGTCAGCACTCGGTTGCAAAGCGCTTGCATCCAGACACTCGGGGGCTGTTACTCCCATCGGGAGCTCATGATGCATACCTGATAGAAGTTTTTTGCACTCCAGGATCATGCCCGGGGACTTGATTCTGTGTAGGGTAACGGTGTTTTGCCATTGGCAGTTAACCAAACAACAGTTGGGCACGTTACTCATTATCCTTTGCATAAAAAAAAATATATCGAATGACTTATGAAGATCTCGGCAGAGGAAAATATTCGAGTAGTACAACTTGAGTCTATGCACGGATTGCAAGCATCCGTACCTAGACTCGTGGGCTACTCCCATCGGGAGCGCTGACGCGCACCCGATAAAAAGAAGATGAAGCATAATCAAGATGAACAAGAGCAATGAAGGAGAAGAATGTCAGGAGAAAACATGCATTAGTCTCTACCCGAATTATCTTCGGCTAGACACTCGGGGGCTACTGACGTGGGCATTACCCTTCGGGTAACCAGTATTGCCCTATCTGGTATTGACAAATTGGAGGCCCATGAAGATACCTGAAGGCGAGATGGGCCACTAGGTCGGCGCATCAGAAGATTCCTTGACGGGCAAGACAAGGAAGCGAACAAACAAGGAAAGATTGGATCTAAACTACTGTAAACCTAGTCGTCCTCGGTTAGGACCCTTGAGACCTGGCCTCCTATATAAAGGCCAGGAGAGGGGCTGCCGAGGGACACGAACAATCTTAGCAACCTTAGCCAGGAAAAGCTTAGAGCTAGGTAACCCTAGCAACAGCAATCTCGACTAGATCTCAGCCGAACTATTCGGCACCCCATTGTAACCCATTGTCTTCATAATCAAAGAACAGACAGGCAGGACGTAAGGGTTTTACCTCATCGAGGGCCCTGAACCTGGGTAAATCGCTCTCCCCGCTTGTCTGTGAACCGATGTCTCGTGTCAGCCTACAGGATTCCATCAACCCTAAGCCCCTATCGGAGGGCATTGGCGAGGAGTACCCTCGACACGGGCAGAAGCAACACACACTTACACACACCTCTATTGATTCTCTGCAGCTCTCATGGAACGAGTGGGGTGAGAAGAAGAGATAGAACAAACTAAAAGAAGATATGTGTTTAGGTATAGCCACCTGAACAGATCATGAGACCAGCAAATGCAGGAGAACTTCCACGTCGATCGTCAGCTCCTTTGCCAGGATTGGATTCCGTGTGAGTATGTTCAGGTGAAGGGAGTTCTTTAGGAGGTTCTGCTGCAGGTCTATCAAATACTTTAAGGACTATTTGAAAGAAAAATTTCAGAAGCATTCGTGAGAGTAGTGGAAACCTCCTGAATGGAATACATCAAGTTTCAGAAATCAACTTCTAGCTACAACTTTGTCGTGAAGTTCAGGTGTATGGTGGTCTTCAAGCTTTCTGATAATGGAGTAGTGTGACCCTGTGCGCACATGAATCTCTTTTCAAGCTATAAAATTTCATAATTTTTATCAATTCACAATTTGCAGTACTCATTTTTTTATAAAAGCTATCAAGATCAATTTTTAATATAAATAATGTTTTTAATTGAACCAATCAATGAAATTATTTATGTTTCGATGTTTATTTATTATAATCTAGACCTAGCATTAAAGAGATTTGCTCATCCCCAATTTCTGATTGTTTTCGTTTTTACCACTACTATTTACAAAAGTGAAAAACAGGTGATCCGGGTGGACGGAGGTTGTAGGGGAGCAATGAAGATAAGCTGATGGTGGCATTTTGGGGCAGTGTCACGCTATGGTGAACGAGCGGACTCCAACATGGACTCATGCATGCATGCTCAAAGAAGGATGTGTTTTATATAGGTTCAAGGTAAAGATTATTGTAAAAAACAAATTCTTCGAGTGGCTTAAAAATATTTAAAAAATGTCAACCCGTAGCAACGCACGGGCACTTTTGCTAGTATCTACTTAAATGACATCAAACCTTAAGTGTGTCACCCTACGGTTCGCGAACTATGCATACAAGGTTGAGACTTCTCTCTGACCAATAACCAGTAGCGGGATCTGGAGATCCATAATGGCTCCCACATATTCAACGATGATTTTAGTGATCGACTGAACCATTTACATACGATACCGATTCCCTTTGTCACGCGATATTTTATTTGTCCGAGGTTTGATCATCGGTATCTCTATACCTTGTTCAACCTCGTCTCATGACAAGTACTCTTTACTCGTGCCGTGGTATGTGGTCTCTTATGAACCATTCATATGCTTGCAAGCTATTAGACGACATTCCACCGAGAGGGCCCAGAGTATATCTATCCGTCATCGGGATGGACAAATCCCACTGTTGATCCATATGCCTCAACTCATACTTTCCGGATACTTAATCCCACCTTTATAACCACCCATTTACGCAATGGTGCTTGATGTAATCAAAGTACCTTTCCAGTATAAGTGATTTACATGATCTCATGGTCATAAGGACTAGGTAACTATGTATCGAAAGCTTATAGCAAATAACTTAATGACGAGATCTTATGATACGCTTAAATGGGTGTGTCCATTACATCATTCATATAATGACATAATCTTGTTATTAATAACATCCAATGTTCATGATCACGAAACCATGATCATCTATTAATCAACAAGCTAGTTATAAAGAGGCTTACTAGGGACTCATTGTTGTTTACATAACACACATGTATCAATGTTTCGGTTAATACAATTATAGCATGGTATGTAAACATTATCATAAACACAAAGATATATTATAATAACCATTTTATTATTGCCTCTTGGGCATATCTCCAACAAAAACCTGCAACACGAGCTGATCACTCAAATGATTTGCTAACCAACCAATACACATACATTTAAACGAGCAACTCAGATTCGCTCAGTCAAAACTTGCCAACGGCATTAGAACGGTAAAAGTACATATGCATGTATCTACCGAACAAAAGGGCTTCATTACATAATCCAAACGCTTGGATGAAGTAGCCAAATTATCTATTTACAAAACAAACCTTAATCCCTGAAATCACCCTTGCGGAGTTCCTCTTTCCTCAGGTACCTTTGAGTCCTCTTCAAGTCTATCGACAATTATATTGGCAGGCAACAATACCTTCGGATACAGCGCCTCCAAGTCTCCAGTTGCGTTGGCAATCGACAGCAAACTTGCTGAGGGATAACGGGCGAGTACAAGGGCAAGTGTAAACCTGGCCCCTGCAAAAACTTGTGCACGCACCATGTATCGGATCTTCTTGGCATTACCAAACTCAGACATCAAAGCCAGGAGCGTGGGGGGAACTGCGTTCAAAGGGAACATCGTCTTCCAAACCACCCTCATAGCCTTGTAGCACTTGTCGAAAAAGTGGTGGACCTGCTGAACCCGATCCTGAAATTGCGCGACAGCCGAAGCCTTCGAGTGCTCCCGCCAGAAAATCTCTTTGGCTGAGGATAGCTGGGTTAATGCATGCACACGCTCGTGAATCCGTTTGTTCTCTTCCGCACGGTTTAGAGCTATGACTGGCAAAAGAAATAAATGAAGGATCAGATAAGGCGTTGTTGACAAAAGGGCGCAGGGATCAAGAAACTCACAGTTCAAACTCTCGGTAGCTTTATGCAGCTCAGTAAGAGCGTACCGCTCCACGTCGGCTGCAATCTCGCTCTTCTTATTGACAATAGCAGCTAAGACGTAAGTGCTATGCAGGTCCTTTTCCATCTGGGTGATCCAATCCTTCATCCGCTGGATCCGATCACCTTCGGGAAGAACACCCGAAGAGTCGTCGACAAATGAGGGCACCGGGAAAACCTGCAGGAAGCAGCGTTAAAAAGGATGTCGGATACGGCCAAATTGAACATCCAACGTAACTCCCATCGGGAGAAGTGCAAGTAACTACTATCGGGAGAAGTGCAAGTGAAAATATTATGATAAAGGTGTGCTAGCAACATTGCCAGCACGGAGTTCATTACAAACATAAAGTTTTGCAACAAGAATAATGTTTCACATCAGCTCGAAGATAAGATTGTTACAAAAATCAAGGGGCCTGGGTCTGATTCGACAAACTAGGTCCAGCCGATGTCTTCCCTGACGAGACTAGCTCAAGGAGCTGACGAGCACAAGTAAGGGCAGACGTTTTAAAGGCGCTTAAGTCAACGAATCGCCCATCTTGCTCTTTCGGCAACTCCTTAGTCATTTCTTCAATGTCAGCCTTAAAGCCGTAACCCATCATAAGTTGGAAGGCAAGGAGGGCACCATAGGTACGCGAAGTACGCTTGAATACCTCGATAACCTCCTTGGTGTCAACCGCGAAGGCATCAATCAGCTGCCCCAGAGTCTTCTCCTGCTTGTTCTTGGGAAAAATCATCGAGTGCATCCGCGCCAGGGCACCCTTCCCCTTTTCAAGAAGCTCCCGGGTAAGCTGGTGGGAGGCGAGAGCCATCGACACACCATTTGCCGGGGAATTGTTCGGAACTTTGTCCAAGGCAGCAGCAGGGATGCTGGCGGCTTATGCAAGAAATCGAATTGATGAAGAAACGAATCCATAAGAGTAATAATCAACAGAGATGTATGAAAGAGCTTACCTAGCAGAGCCAAAGCAGATTGACGAAGGAGCTCATCCTTTTCAGCTGCCCGAGCTTCCTCCTCCTTTAGCCTCTCCTTCAGTTTGCTCAGTTCCTCTTTTAGAGAGTCGACCTCCTGGCGAGCTATGGCAGCCTTCTTAATGGCGCCGTCCAACTTTGAAGAGGAAGACTTAACTTCCTCCTGCAGTCGAACTTTGTCCGCCTCCAGAGAGGTAAATTGAGAGGCAAAGGCCTCTAAAGAAGATATCACACCTCGCAGGTCCTTAAGGGAAAAAGGATGTTTTGCAAAGAATCATTAGGCAAGACATACTCCAAGAGATTCGTGTTGTATTCAAAAAGGGCTTACTGAAGGAGGAATCGTGGTGGCAACAGGAATGTCTTTCCCCTTGGAAAGGGAAGAAGCAGTCGATGCTTGGGCCGCGGGAGTTGCCTTAGGAGCCGAAGCTTCGGAAGCTGCAACAGCCGGCGGTACAACATCAGACCTGGCTTTCTTAGACGGAGGCTCGATGAAACCTTCGTCACTACAAAGAGGAAACGGTCGACAGAAGTTATGCAGAGAATGCGAGAAACAAGAGGACAAAATATAGTAAAAAAGAAGAAGGTATTTACATATCGAGAAGATCGTCTTCGTCAGCAAAGCCGCCGATCGATCTCTTCACGGGCGAAGCCCTGGTCTCCTCCACAGCTGCATTAACAAAGGCATCACGATCAGCGTCATCATCACGCACTGATCCCTCTGTGTCGCAAGCGTCATCGGCTGAAGGGGGAAGATTGGTGTGAACGGTTTCTGAATCTATCGGATCATCATAATTGCTTTCTGGGCTTATATGCTCGACAGTCTGAAAATCAATGGGTACTGAGGAACCTCTCCCCTCAGAAATGTCGTTCGGCGAGTCGTGCAAATCCCCAAAGGCTATGGCGGTCTGTTGAAGAAAAAATAAATGAGAACAATTAGCACGATGGTACTTATGTTGACTAAGTAAGAGTAGCATAATAAGAATTTGAAAGGAGAAGTTACCTCCGGCGGTGGGTGTTCGGCATCAAAAGGAGTGTAAGAAGATGTCAATGGGATCGAGTCCTCTTGACTAAAGGAAGTAAGGCGACGGACTTCATCGAGCAGTTCCTTTTCTGATAGTTCGGCAGCATTAATCCTGGTCTCATCCTTTGGACCTGAATACAACCACATCGGGTGAACTCTGGCCATGACTGGTTGGACTCGACGTTTCAAGAACACTGCCGCCACCTCTGTGCCGACCATGGTTTGGCCATCAGCTTCCTTGATCCGAAGAAATTTGGCAAATAATTCATCGGCTGCTACTCTTTCGTCGGGAGAGAGAATATTCTTCCAGGAATTCTTAGGCTTGGCTTCAAGGACATCGACAAAGCAAGGAAGCTGGGATTCGGGTGACAAGGAGTCCTTGACGTAAAACCACTTCAATCTCCACCCTTGCACGGATTCTCTCATTGGGAAATTGAAGTAGTTGACATCCGAACGAGCTACAAATCCCACTCCTCCGGTGACAAAGGATCCGTTACTACTGCTGTATCTCTTCACATAGAAGATCTTTTTCCACAACCCAAAATGAGGCTCAATGCCCAGGAATGCCTCGCAAAGGGTGATAAACACAGAAACGTGGAGGATTGAGTTGGGAGTGAGTTGCCATAATTGGATCTCGTAAGTTCGCAAGAGGTGGAGGAGGAATTCATGAGCGGGAAGCGAAAGACCCCGATATAAGAAGGACAAGAACATCACGGTAAAGCCAGCAGGGGGATTAGGCAGAGAAATCGCACCTGGAAAGATCACATTTCCCTCATCGGAGGAGATCAATCCCAGGCTTCGGGATCTCTTCTCGTCATGCTTGGTGACGGTTGACGCTATCCAATCTCCGGGCCTGGCTACTGAGCCTGGTGGCGCCGACGGCGCCGGAGCTGGGGGAGGAGCGTTTGGGGCACCCTCCTTCGGAAGAATCGAGGAAGATTTGGTGGCGGCGCCACCGCTCGTGGAACTGGCGGCGGCGCTAGGGTTCTTCTTCTTCACCATCGCGAGATCTGGGAAAAACTGGAAAGCAGTGGTGGCGGCGGAGCAGTTGCGAAAGGGAGAAGAGGAAGAACGATGAAGGGATGTTATGACGAATGAAGGAGAAGATTAGGGATTTTCATCCTTTGGAAAATTTAAGGAAAGCCCCGTACTGCTAGTGGACCTTTTCTTCAGTTAATGGTTGCAGAAATCGAAGAGGTGCCTCGGTAACTGTGTAAGAGGAGCAGGAATTGCTCAAAAAAAGGGCCGGCGGGTCGCGTCTTATCAGTCAGAATTGAGGTGTCAGAAAAACGTCATCAATGACGTCATGTGGAATGATTGCATACGAAGGAATAAAAAGCTATCGGATGGTCAATTTGAGTCTATGCACAGATTGCAAAGCATCTGCGCTTAGACTCGGGGGCTACTCCCATCGGGAGCGCTGGACGCGCACCCGACAGAATGAGGACTCGAAGGAAAAATTTGACTCAAGTCTGCACCCGGACGTAGGCGCCCGTGCCCAGACTCGGGGGCTACTCCCATCGGGAGCGCTGGACGCGCACCCGACAGAACTTTTTTCGCACTCCAGGATCATGCCCGGGGACTTGATTCTATGTAGGGTAACATTGTTTTGCCCTCGGCAGTTAACCAACAAAAGTTGGGCACGTTATTCATTATCCCTTGCATAAGGAAAATATATCGGATGACCTACAAAGACTTGCAGGAAAAACTTCGGCAGAGGAAAATGTTCGAGTGGTACAACTTGAGTCTACGCACGGATTGCAAGCATCCGTACCTAGACTCGGGGGCTACTCCCATCGGGAGCGCTGACGCGCACCCGATAGAAGAAAATGGTGCAGATAGAAGGAAAGCAAGAATGATCAAGGAGAAGGACGTCGGAAGAAGACATGCTTCAGTCTCTACCCGAACTATGTTCAGCTAGACACTCGGGGGCTACTGACGTGGGCATTACCCTTCGGGTAACCGATGTTGCACTACCCTATACGGTCCAGCTGGCGGCCCATGAAGGTACTCGATGGCAAGATGGGCCACTAGGACGGTGCGGCGGAAGGTTCCTTGAAGTACAAGACACGGAAGGAGCCGAACAAGGAAAGTTTAGAGATAGATCTACTGTAAACCTAGTCGTACTCGATTAGGTCTCTCGAGACCTGGCCTCCTATATAAAGGCCAGGAGAGGGGCTATCGAGGGACACAATCAATCTTAGCGATCTTAGCCTACAGAAGCTTAGACCTAGGTTACCCTAGTACTTAGCCATCTCGACGAGATCTCAACCGAACTATTCGGCACCCCATTGTAACCTATTATCATCATAATCAAGAACAGACAGGCAGGACGTAAGGGTTTTACCTCATCGAGGGCCCCGAACCTGGGTAAATTGCTCTCCCCGCTTGTCTGTGAAACCGATGTCTCGTGTCAGCTTGCAGGATTCCATCAACCCTAAGCCCCTATCGGAGGACATTGCCGAGGAGCACCCTCGACAATGATCATTTAGTTTTTGACTTGTAATATCACTTTATGCTTTGATTGATAACATTTTGTTGCTATGCATGATTATGGCCATTATTGCTCTCTTAGTTGATCGCTCCCAGTCTTTTGCTAGCCTCCGCTTGTACTGAGTATGAACTCTACTCGTGCATCCAACCACCAATAAAAAAAGTTTCCAATTGTGTCCACCATATCTACCTAGTAGCATTATTTCTATTCTAAGTATGCTCATCATGTTTTTATTTATCTTCCAGATGAAATTTTGGCATGAGAAAATTAGTCAGTAAAGCTCTCACGAACTTGATGACACATTTACTTTCTTGCACTTAATAAACTTGACCATTGTGCCTATCTTATGAAGTTTAATGTTCAAATTGCGAGTTGGGAGTTAATATAACCATGCTTTCATGGGGAACACTTTCGACATTGCACTTATATTTAGTTGATGTCATGTTCTTTTGTTTATGGATGCCTAGCGGTGCGAAATAAAATGGAAACTTGTAAGTCCATGAAGTTTGTATATGAGTTAGGGAAACGCCTGGGCCGCTAATCTAAGCCATGCGTCATTCGTGGTGGAAATTTACAGCTAAGCCATAGTGAGCATTCTATGAAGCATTTGCAATAAAAAGCTATAGCCATAGTAAATAAAAAAATTGCTCAGATCCTCACTGTCTGTTTGTCTTGTCATTTTGACATGCGATTGATCTTACAAGAGTACCTTCGTATCATCGGGCAAGAGGTACCCTGTTGGCGGTTCTCAATTATACATGTATACTTACAATGACAAGAACTTATTTGGGACCTAAGTTGAGTAGCATGAGGTTTAGGTACTCGCATTCAAGGGGCATGCGATTTTCAACTTGTGATTTGCAAGCATATAGCTCATTTTTTACTCACATTAACTTTAACCATTCAAGATGCTTATGATAGGGGCAATGAGAACTCAAAGCTAATAAGTACCATACTTTTTGGAAGGTTTATAAAACTTATTTATCTTGCTTACTCTGCAAAGAGTCTCTCTTACTTTTATGTTGAGTCTTCATCTTCTACTTTATGCACCGATTAAGAGAGAATAGTTGCCATTCTTAGTGCAATGTGCATAGTACCAAAATTATTATTGATTGATTCATGATTGTGCTATTGCTTGCTCTCAAATTACTTGTATCTAGTCACCCTCTGAACTTTGAAGGTGTCCTTGCATTTATGTTTACTCTATGCCCATTAACAAACATTTGCTCTCAATGCACTATTATTCATGATCCTTGTTTGAGTTACTCTTCATGTTATAATATAGTTGCTAAGTTCTATTGAATCATATCTATTATGCCTATGTTAGAGCACTTAGATCCCAGCTCACAATGCTTTACATGCTTGATCAAGATTGTGTTGGTTGCATGTCACTTCAAAAATTATCTTTGTTATCACTTACCTACTCGAGGACGAGCAGGAGTTAAGCTTGGGGATGCTTGATATGTCTCAAACGTATCTATAATTTTTGATGCTCCATGCTTGTTTTACACCAATTCATATATGTTTTTCTTACATTTCGTTGCACTTTTACATGATTTCTGGCACTAACCTATTAACAAGATGCCACAGTGCCAGTTCCTATTTTCTGCTGTTTTTGTATTTCAGAAAAGTTGTATAGGAAATATTCTCGAAATTGGACGAAACAAAAGACAAAGTCAATATTTAAACGAAACAAAGACAAAGTCCGAAGGGGGGTCGAAGAGGCGCAGCAGGGCGCCCAAACCACCCCTAGGCGCGTCCTGGACCTAGCCCGCGCCTAGGGTAGGTGTGGGGCCACCAGGCACCCCACCGACCTAAATCCTCCGCCTATTTATACATCTTGTCGGGAAAACCCTGAATATACAAGCCTCCGTCCACGAAAAGTTTCGTAGCTCCGCTGCAGTCGTCGACAAGATCCGGGGGACAAAAGTCTCTATTCTGGCACGCTGCCGGGACGGGGAATTGCCCCCAGAGGCATCTCCATCGACTCCACTGCCCTCTCCATCGCCGTTGATGACTCCCATGATGAGGAGTGAGTAGTTCTCCCCCGGGGCTGAGGGCTCTACCGGTAGCTATGTGGTTTATCTCTCTCTCCCATGGTGTGATCTTTATGTGGCCATGAGCTTTGTAATCTAGATGTCGTTATGCTATTCAAGTGGATTTTACTTATGTGATCTCCGGAGACTCCTTGTCCCACGTGTGTAAAGGTGACGGTGTGTGCCGTGTGGGTCTCTTAGGCTATATTTCACAGAATACTTGTTCACTGAATTATGATTTGAGTTAGATGTCTCTAGAAATTGTGGTGTGTTAGTACCTCCTATGAATGCTCAAAGTGACGGGGTGGGGTGTTCATTAGTACTTGGGAATATATCTTTAAGGTTTGCTTTTGCAGCTCTACGCGGTGAATTGTTCGTTATCCAACCGGAGAGTGGTTTAGAGTAACATAGTGAAGTGCTTATATTTATATTCCTGTATGATAACATTGTTGAGAGTGTCCAGTTGTCCACTAGTGAAAGTATGATCCTTAGGCCTTGTTTCCAAACATCAAATCACCGTTTATTTACTGTTTTACTGCATGTTTACTTGTTGCCATATTTATTTCACATTGTTATTACAACTCATATTCATCCATATCACTTGAATTTTACTATCTCTTCGCCGAACTAGTGCACCTATATATCTGACAAGTGTATTGGGTGTGTTGGAGACACAGGAGACTTCTTGTATCTTAATTGCAGGATTGCTTGAGAGGGATATCTTTGACATCTACCTCATTGAGTTCGATAAACCTTGGGTGATCCACTTAAGGGAAATTTGCTGCTGTTCTACAAACCTCTGCACTTAGAGGCCCAACACTGTCTACAAGAATAGAAGCGTGCGTAGACATCAGTAGGCAGGACAATAGATGTTATGCAAATTCTCTTGGTTAGTATGCATACCTATATTAGGATCAGACACGTACACACAATTGAATTAGAGATCAATGATATGTTATTAGGATTACATTATATGATCAATATCATTAATGCAACGCCCCACTATTATCCCTTGCCTACGCTTTTAGTCATTGAAATTAAGTTACATAACACTACTTACGGTGAAAACTGGAAATTTGTTGCAATTGTTTACTGCTTGTTTTACTACTTGATATACTACTATAAATCACCAATTTCTTTGTGAGTTTATTGATATACAGGTGTGGTCGAGAGTGACGTCTCCATCGCTAAAGTCTTATTAATATTCTTGTGTTCCCCTTGGGTTGAACTATAAATTTGGGCAATACTTCCCATCGAAGATTTCAGCGACCCCCCTATACTTGTGGGCATCAGTGTTCTCGTCGCCGGTACCGGGTTCAATGACCGCACCCACAAAACATGGCGAAGGTACTCTGCGGTAGCAACTTTCATGCTTAGAGGAGCCATCGTCGGGGCCCCACGTGAAATCGCTTGGACCCACGATATGGTGGGCATCGTAGTCGACATAGTAGATCAAAATTGGCGTAGATTTCAGCTCGCTGGAGGATCCGACAGAGGACGATGCATGAGACACCGGGATGATCGATGATGATGTTGAATCTGCTGTAGCTAAACGGATCAGATATGGGATGCGGATAGTGTCCACCGAGCTGACGCGGAACCACATGTCACCAAGCCCCGGATCGATTCCCTCATGGAAGGAGCTAAAGGCCAATCGTTGGGACGATGAGTGCGGCCCGAAGGTGAATGATCTGAAGTAGATCGATTCCTCCTGAACCATTGAATTGTAGATCGTGAAGGTCTTGTTGCATGTGGACCCACTTGTGAGACTGAAGAAATTGAAGCTAAATGACAATCTGAGCCTACTTTCTCACATGATCTTTAATAAAATGGACAATTTGAGCCTACTTACTCACATGATCTTTAATTAAATGTGGACTTTTGCTTTGTTCGAAAAATGCGCAGTGGAAAGGGATGCTAGCCGGGTCTTTAAGTGCCAACCAATTGGATCCGGTAACTCCAGAACCACTTCACTAGTCTCGGAAGGTTGTTCTTGACTCGCTCTAGAAAATAGCTTCGTAGTTGGGAGCTCTGAACCGCTGATCGATATGGTTTCCTAGCCGCAAAAGCCATGACTCCGGCGCACAAGCTCCCCACGGATGGCGCTAATTAACGTGGGGGTACCACGACAATGCTAATGGATTATGGACTTGGTTTTAGAGAAGTAGGCATGTGCCTGTGGTTTTGTCCGTGTAGAAACAACATAGGGGAGATGATTTACCCATCTTCAGGCCGCCGAAGGGAAAACCCTACGTGTTGCTTCTCTGTTTTTGATTGATGCTGATCAGGGTTAGAAGGCCGCCATGATGGCTATGATGTTATCTCTATATTGTGTATCGTTCTGCCCGTCGATCCCTCCTAGCCCTTATAAAGGAGGCCAAGTCTGAGGTTTCCGGGTCGGTTACATGTTAGGGTTCCCTTGTATGGGCTAGTTATTGTCACACGACAAGTTCATGGGCTTCGGCTCCTTTAGTAACCGTCATCCCTTCTTGTGCTTCGTGGGCCTCTGGTTGAACCACACCATGTATGGTAGCGGTGGGTACCCGACAAGGTATGCCCACATCAGTAATATCTACATCCTTAACTGATGAGTGCATTTTTAGAGTGTTTTTACCCTTTATTTTATATAGATACCCTCGTGTAGCAATAGGATTTTGGTATTTTACTAGGCTCCCGCGCACCTTTTTTTGCTTGTTTCAGCAGGATCTCAAAATATTAGGGCAATGATGAAACATCAATAAAAAATATTATTTTATGGTATTTTGACGTGATAAAAATCATCTAAGCACTTAACCACGCACATGTGCCAAAGGAGGACGCAAGGAGAAGTTCCAATGAGTTTAGCGAGCATCGGTACGGGGGACCCACCTGTAGGTCCACCCATACGACATACCATGAGAACCGCCTCGTCAAATACTTTCACCTCGTGAAGACGGATCTGAGATCCGATACCCCCAGGCACGAGAAACTACAGAACACCGGCCCATAAGAGATCTCAAGGAGGAACTAGAGAAGGCATCACCCAAGTTGCTACACAGATCGTTAGGACGACAAGGCATCACCTCCTTCATCATCAATCGCTGCACCCCATCTCTTTCATTCCATCCGGTTGTAATCACCATTAACATTGTGGATTTGTACTTGAACTCGCATCCTCATCCTTATTCCATTCGCAAGATTATGATGATGTTCTTGATTGCTTCCACGTGTGAGTAGTTTACCTTGTTCTTGGGAAGATGGATCAATAGGTGGTTTGCTGAAGGTCATTGCAGTGGTTATTTAGAGATGTGTTATCAAACACGCATCTCATTATCGAGCCTTTCCCACACACACACCATGAACAAAGATATAGATTATATAATTTGTATTCTTAACTAATGCTAGTGGTGGAACCAACAATCCCCGAGAACATCTTTGCCTTAATGAAGTTAAAACTTAACCCAACGCAATTGGTGCTTTTCTATTTCTGTTATTTGTTTCACGAACCCAAACACAAACTTATTCAAACCAAACCCCACTTGGGATTTAAGAATTTTTTTAAGTAATCTTGGGTAAATAGCAATAAGGGGCATTAGACCTTAACTAGTAGCTCCTCGTGGTTCGATACTCTTATTTCGAAACTACCTACAATTGAATTGTGTACTTGAAGCCATAATTAACCAACCGTTATGAAGACCTAATAGCATACATTCCTTAGCCGGATCCCCATCAATACAAATAAACAAAATTACAGAGCCTTACAAGCATATCACATCACCGAAACCCCAATAGATTGATGGGGTTAGGGGGTGTCTGTGTTTATGTGTGGGGGAGGGGGGTCAGGGGTGGTATTCTTTCCTAGCTTGGATGCCTAGGCTCAGATGTCGTGGAGGTGGATCCCGGATAGGAGGTCGCTGTTGAGCGACCGTCGTGCCGATGTCGTCCTCCTCCTCCCCCGTCTCTCCAGAATCATCCAATTTTTAGTTATAAAAGATCAATATATATTATACTTATTTTAGTTTGCCCAGGTCCATTTTCTGGACCTGCACTAGTCCCAGTGCCCAATCAATAGGAAAAGAAAACATTCCTATAAATTACTTATTGTGCATATATAGTTGGAGTGGTTCGTACGCAAAAATAGTGAGCTTATGAGGTTTGACTAGCTTGGATATGCCGATTGACTGCCTATTTTAAAAACATGATGCCATACCTTGAAATGAAACAAACATTGTCACCAATGAAGTTAGAATTCTTTAAAAAGGACAAATACTAAAGCTTACTTTTTTGTGTGTTGTTGTACGATAACATATAACTTCACTAATAAAAGAAGGGGTTGTTTCGTGCCTACCTTTTTGGTATTGACATATATAATGAAATACAAAAACGCCAAATCACCGACTATCACGTTTTATGGAAAACAAAAATGAACTAATCTAACATTCAACGACATAACTTCATAGATATGTTATCAAATTTAAAGAAAATCCAAATAAATGTGATTTATCATGTAACATCAAGACGACGTAAACTTTACTAATCGAGACATAAGTTTCTTTTGAGGGACTTGGACATTAGGAACAAGAAAACAAGACTACCAACATGTGTGTAAATTTTATTGTTTTCTCCTTATTTCGTCATTTTGTCACATAAGTCATAGTTCAACCAACATGAGCAAGTGTCTAGATTGCCCTTGATGCAAAATTATCTCGAGCTAATTCCATGGTTGCCTCGAAAGTGCATTTAGAAACTTCGGCATAAGGTTTCTGGAAGTATCGCTTAAGAGCTAAAACTTTAAGAGAACCATCATCACTAATTCACCTAGTTTTTATCTCATATATTTATTACATAACTAAAAGGGAAGTGATTAAAAACAACGGTCGATGAAAGGGAAAAAATCAGCCACCCTATGATATCACTTGTCTCCACCGCTCATCCTATCATATTCTGGTCCTCGATCCGCCTCCACCATGACGACAATTCACGCATAATGGTCCCTACTATTTGCTACTCATCTCTTACCTATGTTGGACGCTGCTCCTATGTGCATCCTCAGTCGCAAATCCTTTGTGTGGCATACACCTCTTGGGCTCCTCGATGCACTGGCCATCGCTACTAGCGTGCTCTGGCCTGGTCAGTCATAGCCCCTTCTTTGGTGCCACCAGTGGCGGAGCCACGTCCAATCTGTGTAGTCAAATGAGTACACAGCTTTTTAACAAAACAAGCTAAAAGTGTGTAAAAAATATAATTTTTTTATAGAAATACATGTATTTGACTACACAACACAAGCTGACAACTCATGGTTGTTATTCTGGCTCCGCCACTGGGTGCCACTGCATGTTAAGACCGATGAGCTTGCCATGGACAAACCCATGGCATAGCTTGAGTGGAGAACCTCAAATTCGACCTCTCTTTATGTTGGCTTACTCAATAAGATGACACCATTGAGTGGATTGGTATGGAGGTTGTCCGATCAGGCTTCGGCAGTCTTGGGCAAGCCAGGTTCGCTTTCGACAAGCTTAATCAACATGTTCATGTGTTCATTGTTTATGGCAACATGTAAGTGAATCGATAACATATAACTTCACTAATAAAAGAGAGGGTTGTTTCGTGCCTACCTTTGTTTTGGTATTGACATATATAATGGAAGACAAAAACGCCAAATCACCGACTATCACGTTTTATGGAAAACAAAAAATGAACTAGTCTAACATTCAACGACATAACTTCATAGATATGTTATCAAATTTAAAGAAAATCCAAATAAATGTGATTTAGCATGCACCATTAAGACGACGTAAACTTTACTAACCGAGACATAAGTTTCTTTTGAGGGACCCGGACATTAGGAACAAGAACACATGTAATTTGTTGCATGTGACACCCATCTCGGTATGATGGGACTTTTTTCATGTTGCAAATGTGTTCCTTGTTTGTTGCACGAAATGTTTACATGTGTTTTGCACATTGGTTTTTCATGTTCCATATCTTTGGACTGATTGTCTTAGATTTGCTATGTCCAGTACAGTAATATTGGCACTCATTCAACAGTTGCATACCCCTTCGTCACGACTCACGAGGCTCAGGCGGACAAAGGCCCCGAGGTTCTTCTCCCCACCGCCCCGCCGCCGCCGCCGCCGCCGCCGCCCTCACACACACACCCCACCCTATACAGGCGAACTCCGCCGCAGCAGCAGGGGACCCCTATGGCGAGCACCATTGGCGGTAGCGGCAGTTCTGGAGCCCGTCGTTCCCGGGAGCGGGGGCTAGCGTTCGGGAGTGTGGAGCAAGCTGAGCATCCCAGGGCGGTCAAGAGGGCTAGGGTTTCGGCTGGTGCTTCGCGCTCGGGTGGTAAGCCAATCGTGACGTGCCCATCTGCTTTGCTTTCCCCTGGTTCCTACATGACTCGGAATTGATGTGTAGATCCGCGATCTGTTTGTGTTTTTTTTTAGATCTCCAAATCCTATAACATGTTGCACGAGTCATGTGTGTGCATAAAGTGGATTAATAGTTCATAAACTCGATACTGCAGTAGGTAGGTAGCAGAGATGTTTACCACTGGTATGATGTTTTTTTTTTCAATAAATCACAGGAGATCTGCGAATCTATATATTAAGATAGCAGATAGTTTTACAAAATTTCAAGCGCCACAAACGGTCGCTCGAAACGCATCACCAACAACAAATTCCGTATTACTCGTCTGAGGCTACCACTACCAACTACTTTTCACTCCCTACAATCCTTGATCCTGTCTGCTACGAGCCAGGGTGATTTAGATTCATGCCTCTTACTACACAGATGCCAAGGATAGAGCTATGTTTGAAATAAATAATCCAAACTTACTAGTTCCGAAATAAGTTTGAGTTAGTTTTCCATGTTGAAGCCTTAAACTTGAAGGTAGTCTACGTGCTTGTTGTTCTAGGTGTCCTGTTGCTTTGGAAATAGAGTCTGATTTGTTCTAGGATAGCATGTGTGTGTGTGCATACAAAGTTATATACACATCTGGTTGTGCATTGTGTGTGAGAGAAGAAAATAAAGGGAAAAAATGCACGTGATGTGCCTTTGGAAATAAATTGTGTTTGTTCCTGTTCGTGATATTTTCATGTGATTTGATCCCTGGGGGTAAAAGCAAAACAAGTTAGAGATGGAGATTTCGGAGGTTGAAGGGCCTTGATATAATGTTTATTTTGTTGAGGTATCTTTTGCTCGTGCTTGTTTCATTTACTTTATACCATTGTAGATTGTACTATCTTCATTTAATCAAGTCAATAAAGTCACTTAGTTACTAAAAAAGTGATTGGAACCATGCCTTGTGGAGCACGAGTGCAGTTACTGATTCACTTATTACACGTTGAACTGTTTTTTTTTTCATGTTGAACTGTTGATCCCTTCTGGAAACATAATTATCTTCTGTAGCACCCAGCTGGCCTATCCAAATGCACGTGGGTCATTTAAGCATAACAATTAGCTTCTGATAGTGCTAGAGTTGGAAGCGTTTCAAGGATGATACATCAATTGCCAATGGGCATCGGGAAGATGGCAATATTATTATACTTTTTGTGGTGGTTTTGTTGAACGAGATAGCAGATATGATAAATTGACTGGTTGCATTCACTTTATTGCTATTGTTGTAAAAAATCCTTTCACAATCCATGACCGGTGCTGTTTAATGGTAGTGCTAGTCATGAATAATCGTTCCAGAGTTAGTGTTTTATAGAATAATCTTTTGTAAAATAGGTAGTTGTGGCAAGCTAATGTACTGAGACTGCGTAGACATGCTGAATGAGTGCCAATATGTTTGATGTTTCTTGTGTCTTTTCAAATAAAAAAATTATTTGACGAGGGTGAGTGACTGGAAAAAATGGCAGACAGTTTGGTAAACAGGCAATTGCCATTTGTCAAACGGGGATAGCGCAGTGTACTAATAGCTATCATATCATGGCATCATGCATTCAATATGTAACAACTTTGTTGTGATTCACTTGTATGAAGATGAGATTTTTATAGAGTTAGTTAGAGTTATTGCAAGAAAGAGCATAATTGGAAGGAGGGATGGCATTCTATAGTATACTCAATGTATCAATACATTATGTCTTCGCGCCTTAGGTTTATCAGCCCGTGTCTGTTTAGCATATACATTTATAGTTTTGTGACGCCCTGTCCATTTACAAATTTCATGATTCAATGGCATAGGGTTTTTGACAAGACAGGGTATACACTACATGTCTATACCTCAGGACTTGAATTCCCTAAAACGCTTTGTAGTTTTTTCTTTAACTTTCATAAGCGTGGTTAGGGCAGAATCTTTGCGATGCTTCATTTCCTGGCCATGTTACACATCCCACAAAGATGCTGTACCACGTATTGCATATCTATCCAGGTAGGCTGTGCCTGGGTGGGTCATCGTGAATATGTAACTGTTTTTCAGCATAAAATGAATCTGTCAAGTATTGTTTAACCCAGCTGTCAGCTGTTATTTTTTTCTCTGTAACACACATCGGAAGCATGCATTGTGTGTTAGAAAAAGAACGCGGAGAATGGGCAAAATACAAACTACCAACGATGGCGACGACCAGACCAAAACCAAACAACTATGCAACAGGAACACCTACTATAAGTTACCAAAACGAAGAGACATGCATAAGGTCTGGGCATCCCTCTCATGGACCAGAGCCTAAGTCAGGTGGTCTATCATGCCTTGACAGCTGGTCTGTTATGTGCTTGAATTAGTACCCTTGCACTATACCCTGTGTTGATTTTTTCCTTGCACCTGTGAGGTTTGAGGAATATCCTGATGATACATTTCCTCCACATTTAAAACAACAAAGCCTTTTTCCTCCACATTTACCTGTTAAGTAATTCATTTTACCTCTGACTTGCATACTCTCCTGAAAGCAACGTAATCAGGATTAAGACTGGCTGGTATTGATGCTGGCTTGATTCAAACGTATATTTACGTTTCATTAGTACTACATTAGTTCGTGAAACATCTTTTTAATTTTGAGACCTGACCAACTGTGTTGTAAGTTGACATAATGGTATTTTATAGCTTGGACCTATGTAACCCCAACTTGCTTGGGAAACAGGCTTTGCTGGAAAATGCATATAGGGTACTAGGTTGATGCTGACATGTGATGGAAAACATTATTTGTCTTTATATTGTATACCTATTGATTAGACCGTTTTGTGTGTGTGTGTGTGTGTGTGTGGCAGCTGACTGTACCTGCTTAGAAACTTATGCTACGTTTATCATTTATTATGCTTAGGAATTTTAGGCATCTTAATTTTGAACAACGTTGGCTCCATTGTGAACAGAATTATTGCTATTTCACAAGGAACTTGATGTTCCCCCATTGAGTTCTCCCCGATTCATTTAGTAATGCAGTATATTTTTTCTGTTATTATGAAGTCCTCTTCTTTTTTCCTTTCTGCGTGTGCATTAGCTGTCTATATTTTCATACTTCAGTCTACTAATCCTAGACTAACAAAACTATATGTATGCTCAACAGTTAGTTCAAGTGGAAAAGATGGAGTGCTTACAATATTCCGCTTCATGTTGACAAATCATATGATGAAATCATCAAGAGGTTATGTTCGACAAGAACTTCTAACTGAGGCTCAACGCCTTGAAGCAGTGCACAAGGCAGTTGAGAAGATAATTGACTACCATCAACAACAGATTCCAGAAACTGAAAAGTCGATTGAACAGTATATATGTCAGAATGAAATGCAAATCAAGGAGTGTCTGAAGGTACATATTTTACAACTTCTAGGTCACAGACACATGCAGAAAATAACCATCATTGTTCTATCTATCTGCTGCTACAGAGACATGTGCAACTGTTTTGGAAGGAGTCTTCGCGTTGAAGTCTGCCTGTCAATTGCTTGACATGTTCAAGCATAAAATTAAATGGATTTTCTTAATGCACAACATGGCATTGAAATGGTAAGCTCCTTGTGAGATGTAATGCCATGACTGTGCTATAAGCATGTATTACTAGATATTGGTTTTTGGATACCTGCATGCTATCTGGATTTCTGTGGTTTAGTACTTAGTTTTATTGATGAATTGTCTATCTTCGGTTGGAGTTTTTGAAATTTAAGTATGTGGACTGTGAATTTGTGATAATGTGGGAGAACCATGGAATAATATTTCTCAAGTCATCAGAGTTAATTAATATTTTATTATGACTTTATAAGAATTTTCTTTGCAAATTAAGTGTTTGCTGTAAGCTCAAAGTATTCCTCTATGATGAGACGAAAACAGTTGACAACATAAGATATGGCAATTGATCTAACAGACAAGAGGCGCCAAGACAGGACTAAGGTGAGGCAGGAGAAATCCCTGCTGAGGCTGAGTAAGACTAGGTTGGAAACTGGGATCATGGGGGGTGGCAATTAGGCAGTTATGAGAGTGGGAAGATTAGAGAAGTCAAAATAGTCTGGGTCTATTATGGAGTTCGTCTCGTGGTTATATGTAGTCTTTTCCCCTGTCTCTTTACCCCATAGTTCTCTACCCTGTCCTAACTATATTTCTGCCATTCACAATAGCGTCTGCTAGCAACCAGTGGCCTGGTCCAGTTGTCACATATTCTTCTCATGGCCTTTTTGTCGTCTGCGCTTTCCCTAAAGCCAATCCTTCTTCATGTCGTTGGCGTCTGCCCTTCTTCCTACAGTGTACTTGCGATACGTATCTGTATCGACATCTACATTCTAATTTTTATTTTATTTTTGATAGCACACAGAATATTTGTGTGTTTGAAGTAACGAAGTGGTAAGTCTCCTGAACAGCTCGTGCGCGGCTCAGGAGACACAATACTAAGTTCTCTAAAAGGGTCGTAGCCCCGTTTCCTCTCATTATCAGTGTCAGAGACCCCTCCTTTGCCCTGTCTTGTCTGTTTCCCTTCCTCTCGTTGCTCTTGTGCAATCTGCAGGGTTGGAAGCTGCGGCGTTGTTTGAGTGGATGGAGTGGCATTCTCGGGCATCGGGGCTACATGCCTCCTTTTCAGAAAAAAAATCAGCTACATGGCCGATACCTGTTCCTAGTGATGTTTTGGTGGCACTCTAGGAACTTGGCATGTGTATCTAGCCTTCATTTGTTGGCTTGGGCGCCGAGAATATTGTGGTGTTTTCAAGCGCTGGCCAGTTCATGCCTCCAAGTTGAAAACCCTTGACCTAGCATGTGTTGGTTGGATCGGTCAATGGCGATGTGTGTTCGTTGTCCCCTTCCTGAAGGTGTTTCCTCTGATGTTGCCAATGCGGTCTTCGCTGTTTGGATTCGGCAACGACGGTATGGTCATGCGTGTGTACTAGTACCTCATTTGTGGGGCGAAAACCCTTGATCTGGCCTTTGTTGGTTGGACCTGGCTTTGATCCTTTCCACTGCCGGATCCGCAACGTTATTGCGTGCACGCCATCTCCTTCTTGAAGGTGTTATCTTAAAAGACAGTGACTCCACCGTGGAAAAGCCCTATCTCTTGCGTTCACTGTTTGGACCCGGCCTCAGTCCTTGGTAGCACCGTAGGTGTTTGAACATTCCATTTTTCGTGTTGCTATGGTTGGTTCCACAGAAGATGATTGCATTTTGACGACATGTTTCATATTTTCCAACTGTAAACCTATTATTCAGCTTTGGTGCCACTAGCATCATTTGGAACAAAATTTGAATGGCGTGTGCACCGATTGGATGCTCCTACTGTCTTAAAAACTTGTGTTAATACGTCGAGAAGAAAAACAATGAAAAGTTCGATAAATCGCCTAGAACCAAAACAGGTTCAGATAAAGACGAGGCAAGTGCAATAAACAGATATGAGAAGATTACAAAGTATGACTACTATCCAATCTAAAGTATGGACAAACACTCTTACTTTGTGGAGGGAAGTAAAGTGAATCTATTAGTCCAGAAGCAAATCCCTCAGCTTATTTACAAGCAACACACATAGAGCATATCCCAATCATGATAATCGGAATACTAAAGCCAAGTTAATCTTCAAATGATTCTATACTCTTGGGAGTATATACTTGTGATTAAATTTCGTTGTTGTTGAAGTGTCAAACTAAGTGTACCTGACTATTATGTCAAATGTTGGATGGATGTACCAACAAAAATCACTCGATTTGTTACTTTTTAAAATTAATAAATGATTTTCTAAATGGATGGTATGGAAAGTATATAGAAGCAGAAGATGACTATATTGCCCTGTTAGCTGCATGCAGATAAAACAAGGATTGAGTTAATGCTTTGTTTTTTCCGTAAAGTCTACCATTATTGGTTGTACATACAGCTAGCACCACTTCACGTACGAAATTAATAGGGCATTAATGAAACATATTCTGGAAAAGACAAAAATGGTAAGTATTTGTGAGAAAAACCATTTTTGACATGTATTAGCCTTTTCTCTGCATATAAGATGCTAGCACTGCTTATCTACGTCAGACCCATAGATTCATGACTTTTTGGCTAATAGCTGGGAGCTAATTAAGTTGACTTGTGATCTTAAAAGAGGAAGCCATGTCGTGTCTGCCATTGTTTGCTGGCCTTCCAAAAGCTAGAAAAAGGTTACAGCCTTTTATTTCTAAATATACGTGGAAAGGAATTTATAGAAATCTACATAAACAAAAATCTGACATCTAAGCATTACCATATCATTCTCAATTCAAGTACAATGCAAATATGATTAGAGAATCATTATTGTTGTTTCTTCTTTAGCCATTTCCTCCATGTGATTTCCTTCCTTGCACATGAAATAGTTCCTGTGATAAACTCACATTCTTCACCTTTAGATCAGTCTATTTATAAGCAGAATCCAAATAATATACTTATCGCTGGTAGCTTCTGGTGTGTCTTTAATGTAAATGAGATCAACAAATTAAAGGTTTACTTAAGCAGTGTAATCTTCAGATAGTTTTTTCTTTCATGCTGCAATATGAGTTGGTTGAACTACAGCAAGCAATCACGCGAGGTCTACCTGTAAGATAAATGGTACAATATTAACTATAGGATGTAGCATGAGCCTGCCATCACTCTATCCTACCTATAAATTGCAAAGATGAAGTAATCATAAGAGATTTGTTATTTTGCATCGCTAACATAGCATCATAATTATAAGATGTGAATTTCATTATATCTTTTCTGACGCATAACAAGGATAGAAGATATATGGTGCTGTTTTTAAGTTCTTAGATTGAATTCTTCCCATAGGCATAAATTCACTGGAACGATTAATCTTGCTTCCAGTTCCACGTTGTAACCATCCTTTTTTTTTTGTCGTGCAGTGCTTGCTGACCAGGAGAGTAATGGCATTTGTTTTCACTTGATGGACCTAAAGTAGCAGGTATTTACATCTTTTGGATATTTATTATATTATTTGCATGATTCACTGTATCTGCAATACTGTAGAGGTGTACCAGGCTAACCTTTATATTTTTTGGTCCTGCATTGGGAAAGTCTTAATGAGCGTTTAATTCTCAGAATACTGCAGCAACTAGTAATTATTATTTTACTGTTAAAGAACATCCATCGTTCTTTGTTTAAAAGAATATCCGTATGTTCTCTGTTCATTTCAACGTTGGTTCACATGTTTTGCAAAGACTCGAGTCATTAGGTTTATACCTGCTGAGGCTGGAATGCTCTTCTCACCCTGCTGGTCCTGGACTGGATCGGATCCCCTTCAAATCAATAGACTGGGTAGGAATGAGTTGGTATTGATCCAGAGTTTTCTGACCTGTCAAAATCAATTAATGAGTTTTATTGTGCGTGATGTATAACATTACAAGTCAGTATATTGAACAGTGTTTCATGTTCATTCTTCCAGAATGCACAAACAACGTTTCGTCATTTGCACATCTTTGCATTAATAGATAGGTGAAGCAAACATACTTACAAGAGTTGTATGGTCTAGGAAATGAACCTGCTTTTTTTTCGAGAGTACGCAATCGCGTACCTTATTTTGATAGAAGGCAAAAGTATTTTTTACAAGAACTGATACAATGCTGCGAACAGCAAGATCAGAAACTCCCTCCCTCCAACTAGCCTAAGCTACTCTCTCGCTGATTTGCCACCCTCCAAAACCTGCAATGTTCCAGTGCTTCATCTCATCTAAAATCCTATTGGCCAACTCCATAGCCGTACATTGCACTCTAATGTTGTTGAATACATGTGAATTCCGTTGCTTCCATAGTGACCAAACCGTGAGAATCACAAAGGCATCGAAGCCCCTTCTTTCTTTGTGGTGAAAGCATGCTCTGGCTCGCAACCACCAAGCCTCCAGTTGATCATCCATGTTGGGTTGTAGGGCTGACGCCCAGCCTTGAGTAGACAGTTGTACCACACCTCTCTAGCATAAGCCACTGAATCAAGACAGACAAAATATGATGACTTTGGTCTTGCAGGCCGTGGCGCTCCCTTCGATGCGAAGTCCAAATTCTATGTTTTTTTTTGCGTAGAAGTCCAAATTCTATGTTGAGCTGCATGCCACACAATTTTTTTACATTTCATAGGCGCCTTTGACTTCCATATGCAATCTGACAGCGGGAACCTCTCTGATCCCTGACAAAGCATCACATAGGTTGACCTTGCAGAGTAGTTGCCAGAACCAGAGCACAGCCAGGAAAACTCATCTGACACATCTCTGTCTCTCTGCATGCAGTTGATCAGCACCCAGAGTCTCACGCGTTGCATGCAACCCTCCTGAGATAGCTCACCTGACATGTCTCCTATCCATCTATTGCCGTTGTGACCATCATATACTGTTCTGGCACTCATGTTCCTAGTGCCAACAAGCCGCAGCACTTGTGGAGCAATGTCTTGTACTGAAAACCCATATATCCATCGATCCTTCCAAAACGATCTAGTTTCCCATTGCCCACCTTAATTCTGACCAAACTTCGGAACACCTCAGCCATCATCCTTCATCATTGGCAAACCTTGCCACTATCTGCTCTGATCCGTCCTTCTAAAAAAAAAAAAAACGAGACCAACCTAGGCACTAGCACCCGTTGGCATTTTTATAGAAGAAAACTCCTGAGCACCCGCCGAACCCAAGGTTCGAACCCGGGTGGGCAGCGTGCGCTCCCGCACGCCTAGCCACCAGACCGACGGTCTGCTCTGATCCGTCCTTCTCAACCATTCCCATCTCGTCTGCAAGGCGATGGTAGATTTTTCACTCCAAGCCTTCCAAAGTAAAAGGGTTTGCAAATCGCTTGTCAAGCGGCATTGTCCTCCATTGACAGTATATTTACCTGCCCAGAAAAAGGCTCGTGCCCACTTGTCCACCTCCTGCCAACACAGGCATAATGACATTTTCTAGACAATGATATTTTGAAAATGATTTGGTTACTTCAAACTTTTTTCTTGTGCGAGATTGAGCATTTTGTATGCACAAGGTTTTTTTTTTTAAATACTCCCTCTGTTCCAAAATGTATAAATGGTATCGTTGCGTTCATCTTGCAAATCTCTCTTATTTCATATATATTTATGCAAATTTTGTAGACATATTATCGGTATAAATATTAGTAAAAGTTATAAGTTGTTGACCAGCGGAATTTAAGGGTGCCTTGTATTTTGGGAAGGAGGGAGTATCTATCTTATTTATCAATGTTTTCCTTTGGTTTGTGGAGTTTATTTTTGCTACTGAACATAATTGTTAGTGAGTTATACTGAGGTGAGCAATCATGTATGTTTCTTGTCAGCACACATGTGTCCTATTTGGATATCTCTCCAACTTGAGAAGATACAATTTTGATATCCAGCAGTTTTTATCTGTTGACAGTGAATTATAACTTCTTCCTTCAAGGATAAATTTTAGTCATATTTCCTTCAAATAAGATCACCACATCCTTCAACGAAAAGTCGCCATTGAGGGTTTCAACTAGCAATAGCCTTTAGTGAAGGTGAATGAACTGACAGCAAATTGCACACACTAATTTCCTTTCTATTTGGGCCGAAACAAATGCATATCTTGGAGGTATTTTTTTTTTGGGTACATTATAGTCTGTCATCATACTTGCATGGGCCAATGGATGAATCTACTCTGGTTTGAAGACCAAGGGCTTCTTATTGTAGTGTTGCCAGTGTAATAATGATGCAGCTTTCAGTATGGTGAACAGGAAAGCTAGTGTTAACATTGTTTTAAGTTCTAACATGGTACTTTTTCACTGGCATACTGGCGGTAGATGACTGAGGGGTTCCACACAAAAGAAGTATCTACATTGGCTAGTTTTAGACCTCAAACACTAGGCTATCTGGTGGCAAGCAGTACCAGAGAATACTTAGGTACATCGAGTATGTGCCTGAGCAGTATGATCATTGTCTTTTTTCATGAAGAAAGTAAGAACCAGCATGATCATTGTAGCTCTCATTCAGGTTGAGCAACTTCAGGAGCGGCAAAGGTTTTCCGAGTAACCAGTACGTCATTTTGCTCCCCCATCACCTATTAGTGATCTATTACTATATATGACTTGTGTGGATGATTACTCTTGCACAATGTTATTGCTGCTAACATGATTTTTTGTAAGTATATTACTACAAAATGTATGATATGTCTGGTCTACACAGTAGTTAGAAATTGCAAGACAATTCTTCCCGACTTTCACATCTTGGTTGCCCAAGATACCGCTACAGGTGCTAAGAGTTTGACGTGGAATCTCTAAAACAGATGAGCACCTCTGTCCTGTATGTACTTTGCTATTTGGTTCATTTCGCTTATGGGGTGCTTATGCCTTACTGATCAACCTGACTCCCCTCCACATGTTCAAATTGTCCACACAGACTGTTCAACTCTCTGTTCACACAAATTGTATGCCACCTCTTTCTTCAGTATTCTTAGGTTCTTTTGGAAGGGCGAATAATGACCAGTTGGCCATCACCGATATCAATGACTTGGACTTCGTACATTGAAGCGTATTTATCGTAAGTTTGTACTTCAGCTTCCCGCAGGCTGCTTTTGCAGATGTACTATGCTTCATGTATTCTCCCTGGATAAAGCATGAAGCTGCAGGCACCTACAAACCCTGAAGATCTCTGTCACGTGGCTGCTCATGTTAATCTTCTCTTTGTTCTTTTTCTCAAAAAGGAAGACCGCAAAAGTCATTATTCTGAAGCTGTAGCTTGTCTTTATTGCAGTTCATTTTTTGTGGCAATGAAGTGTTACGCAACTAGAAGCAATTACTTGAGGCAAAATGTTCATGCCAGACTTTTTTCTACCATCTTCAGCCCTTATGGCTCATGCTTACACATCACATCGATGTGATTCAGAAGTGTTGCAGTATGTTGAACAGAATGTACAGGCAATTTGAAGTTTGACATGGTTTGAACAGCAGATGTATACTCTCTGTAATTCTGTACCTTGATTTCTTGGGGAAAAAACATAAACTGCCTTGGTTATCATGAGCTACAATGTGCCATCTCCGCGTCTCGTCCTTATTACTCTGAAGTATGCATGTACTTTGTTATTTATCTGCTAATAAAACAAAAAAATAATGTAGTGTGAGTTGTGCGACTGTTTTCATCTAGGACAAGTGGTTGAGATGGGTATCCAGTCAGCTAGTATCATGTGATAATGTGCCAGAGAACTTCAGTTTGATGAAAACAAGTGAATCTACTGCCTAAACCCTGTGTTAAGCACGCCAAAGAAGAAAACCTCTGTAAAGTATTTCCTTCAGCGCCGGTTATATGGATACTTGTGTCGTGCAGGCCACTGGACCAGAGCGTGACCACATGAACAAGAGTCCGAAGGCCCTGGGTAAATCCATCAGGGCCGCCAACATTTCCTAGTATGGGCATCGTCACGCACTGTAAGAACTGCCTGAGCGCCTATACATCTCAGCTCGGGACGATGTAGCGTTCGCCTGCAGCGCAGCCCGCTCCCAACGCGGTCCAGATGACAGGTTATTCTTTTTTTCCATATCTTCAATTTTAAAATAAAAGAAATCTAATGATTTTTTTTATCTAAATCTGATTTCTAAAATATAAATAATTTTAAAATATGATACTTTCAAAAAATGTGAATATTTTTTGTAGAAAATCATATTATTTTCTTAATCTGAACATTTTCACAATCCAAACATTTTCTCAAACTGGAGTTTTCGAAATCTAAATAATGTTTGGATTTGAACAGTTTTTAAATTTAAATGATTCTAAAATTTGAATAATTTTCGAATTTGAGAAGAAAAATATAGAAAAAATGAGCCGGCCCGAGTAAGATCGCTGCTTGGGTGAAGCACTTCAGCGCATAACGAGTGATAAATAGGAACCACCAAGAATCACTGTCTTCCCCTTTCGCGTGCTATTGCTATAGTTGTAAAGTACAAGGATGCGATTTTTTTTGGCACCCTATAAACCCCAAAATTCATGGTAATTTTAAATATTGAAAAAACATTAAAATTCTTCTGGAAAGAAAAGATGATCAAGTATTGTGCTTGTATAAAAATGTTTGCGCTAGAAATGATTATCATAGTATCCTGGGCAAAAAAGACAAGTTTATGACGGATAAAGCGTGAATAGTACATGAACATGGGGTTTGTTTGATTTAGTCTTTTCTACCCTGGATATAACGACAGGAATTTCCTCACGAAATATTTTTATAGAAGTACAATACTTTATCATCTTTGGTTCCCAAAAATATTTGAATTTGTAAACCTTTTTTTCGAATTACCACGAATTGTCTTAGATGTACTGGACGCCTAGCACCTATGAGCATTGATGTGTTTTCCTAGAGTACAAGCTGTATATATTTTAATAATAGAAGTATTTATGCTGATTCCCTCTAATAGTAGGCTTGCCTTTAGCCAAGAATTAGTCCAGTTATATTATATTACGAGAATGATTTGATACAAAGCCGACAAAGCTAAAACTTGTTTTTTTTCTTCTAAAATACGAATTCAATGATGTAAATTTCGTGCATAATCGGTACAATTGTTGATCGGATTTCTTAGTACCGAGGATTTATCTTAAAAAGCGCGAGCGGTTTATTCGTAGTAGTATGTGGGAGAAATAACTTTTGAGGATGGGAGTAATTTGAATCGGTTGCTGCTCGTAGTTGGTTTAAAATAATGCGTAGGTCAACATTGGCAGTGGCTTCTCTTCGAGGGCAGAGGAGTCGATGCCCTGATGGCGAAGGTTCTAGAACCAAATAAGGTGTCACTCACAGGTCTGCGTAGCGCCCCACTAAAACGCAGCTCAGTAGTAACGACTGACCGGTAGGGCCAGGCAGAGATTCTCAACTGCTCCTCCGTCCACGTCAAACCGGGAAGGAAATACAACGGCGAGACCGGCACGCCAGACCGCGTTCACGATTAGCCCGCCTACGCGGCAGCAGGTGGTGGGGAGAGGGAGACCAAGTGGGTGGCGGGCGTAGTACGACTTGGACCCGCTACCGCGCCGCGACGTCCCGTCCCGCCTTGTCCTCATCCCCCAAACCCGGCCCCACCCCGCCCCGCACCGCCCGCCGTCTGCCACTGTCCGCAAAGTGGGAAAAGAAAAGGCTGGACGGATAGTCGGATACGTGCCGGCGTCGCGGGGCAATCCCGTCCACGCCGCTTCCTCCACCTGGCGCCGCGCCGTTCGCGTGGGGCCCACCCGACGACCGGTTCCGATCCGAGAGGCGGCACGTAGTAGCAGAAGAAGACGGCACCCGGTCCCTGTCGCCGCTTCTTTTTCTTCGCCGCCTGTCCCCGTCGCGCCCTTTTCCTCTCTCTCTCTCTTCTCCCGCGGCCGCCTGCAGCGTATTCTTTCCACGCCGTCGGCGCACGTCCGGACGGTTGCGCCGCTGACCGGCGGGCCCGCGTGACGGACCTAGTGCTAGTGCGTGCGCGGCCCGCCGGTCCAGCTCCACCTCGGCGCTGTGCAATAATTGCGTCTCCGAAGTGGGGCGCATCCTGGCTGCACGGCCGCAGTCGCTCCGTGAACGCAACGCCCTACCGCGCCGCTGTCGCATTCGGCCACGTACTAGGGAGCAAGTGGCCTCAACAATTCGGTCTCGCCTCACCTCGCTTTCTTAACAACAACTTGCAACCTCCGTGCACATACTGTATTTCTTAATTGTGTCAAACAAAAACAACTGGATTAGACGTTGGTCAGATCTATTTCTCAAAAAGAATGACGTAATTTTCAGATTTTCCCATTAATTAATTAATTTTAGTAAAGAGGAAATCCTGTACTGTACAACCACACGGCCAACCCACTAGAACGCCAACGCATCTAGAACCATGCCGGCAACAGAACCTCTCAACATTGCTGGACTGCTACGAGGACTATGTGGGTACCTGTAGCAAAAAATCGGCCCCAGCCACACCTCCAATTTCATTTTTTTGCATCAACGCGGCTCATTTGCTAATCTGCCGTCTCCAGAATAAACCCAACCCACGGGGGGCTAGCGGGGCACTGGGTGGACGCATGTTGGTGAGGGAGGGGATAGCGTTGTCAATTGCTGCGGACCGATCGTCATCTTCCTCACCTTCCGTGCCGCGTTAACGGCTCGCTGCGCCAGCCTTTACAATAACGGCAGTTGGGCGGTAGCAATGACACGTCATGTCAATGGGGCACACGTTGGCATTGATGCCCGCCCACCACTCGCCTCCCCTTCCCCGCTATAAAACCGCCCCTCGAAGTCGTTTCCCTGTGCAAACCCTTCCCATTCACCGCAAATCCCCAGGCAAACCTATCCATCCACCGCAAGTCCTGTTGATGGAGCCCTACGAAGGTGACGGCGACAATGACTGCTCGTCGACGAGGCGCGAGCCCTCTGGAATGTGCGGTACCTAGTCCCGCCAGACATGCCATGTCCGTCAGGCTGGGTGCTTAGCGTCGTCGACTTGACGGTGACACCTGTGCCGGTCGGAGCGGCGATCTATGACCATTACTGGTCGATCCTCACGCCAGAGGAGCGCAACAACCCGCGCTGGGATCCCGATAACCTCAACGCGTGGGTCGCGTTCTTCACGCAACACCGCGAGGAATCGACAACAGTCGGCCAACAACAACAACACCGACGACCAACACCAATCGTGGAGGCGTGGTTCCCGACGAAGTACTATCACGAGCATGCCAAATTTAGGGGCGAAGCACATATGCGGTAGCGGTAGCTCGGTGAAGAAGTGAGACAATGACGGATATGTGCTGATTGTAAAGCCATAGGCTTGGCCCCAACGACCGTGTGGGGTGATGGGGAAGTTGCCACTCGCGCCTTCGAATTGCGCACCTCCAAGGTTGAGGTAGACCTGCGGTGTCGCCTCCTAAGTTGTCGCCGCGGCCTGGTTGGCGTCAAGATCCGGCACCGGTCACAGTGGGCCTACCAATCCTCCTACATGTTCACCTGTTTCTCCTTCAACGGGCCTTGCGAGGCTTCATCGACACTGCCGTCTACTTTCTTCGAAGGCATGTCGGAAGTGCCAGCGTCGAGGGGTGAGACTGTGCTCTAGGCACAAATTGGAGAGGTGGGCTGGAGGTAGAGAGGCGTTCGGGGGAATGGAGCAGCATGCACGAAGTGAGAAAATAGTTATAGGATTGGGTTGTGTAGCTGTTAGGTGCAAACATATGGTGAAATTCAATGTGGTGCGAAGCGTTGATGCGTCCACTTCCTGTCCCGTCTATAGAGACCTATACGGAAGTGACAACGACTCTATTAGACTTAAAAAGTACTACCTCCGATTCAAGGAATAAAACGCCATCGTTTTACGTGCTTTTTGTTTGACTAAAAATTACTTCAAATATATAAAGATTGTTTGTATGAAATTAACATCATTAGAAAGTGTTTTTCAATACGAATCCAACGATACTAATTACATATAATATAATCAATATTTTGTTACTCAATTTTTATGGTCAAAGTTCGTCTTGAAATACGCGTGCGCTTATTTCTTGGGATGGAGGTAGTATGCAACTATTTTTAGATCGCCTCCGTGTGTCCTAAAAATAACCCCAAACCTCGTAAAACTATTGGGTGAAGGATTTCTAAGTTTGGTGTTGGTGTGTCTCGGCCTGGTCTGTATACATCTGGTGCTTCGGTGCATAGAGCGTTGGCCGCACAGTTTAGCCGCGCAGGTTAACTCCTTCAAATGCCCAACCTGCACTTGTAGCAGGGGTTGCTGAAGGACCACTCTGCGTCGACGTTCTGCTCGCGGCTCCAGCCTCTATAGGTCTTTTTGGTTTGCTGCTTTCTTCAAAACTTCTTCAAGGTTTAGTAATCAATACCTTGTATGCTAGTCGTTTGAAGACTTTATTAATTTATAATATCGGGGTTTCGAGCTGTTTAGAAAACTATTGCGTTCGGCGGTTGACAGGCTCATGGGTCTTGAACATTCAGACCCAACGCTCGAATCAGTACGCACACAAGCAGTGAGCCAGAGCAGCCTCACGTTGGGTAGTGAGCGAGATCTCGGCGTCGGCAAAGGAGCGGCCAACGACTCTTGCGCGGTCCTAGCCAAACCATAAACCGGACGGCAACGGGCGCCTGGTACAAGGGTCGCGGGGTACGCCCAGCAATTCGCCTGTCCGTCCGTGAGTATAAGTGGCAGTGCGGCAGGCGCAAGCGTGTGATGGAAGCGGCGCGGGCGGCGGCATCACGCAATCCGCGGGGGGCAACGCACCCGGCGCGTGCGGCGTGGCGTGGCCTGGGAGCGTGGGTGGTGGTGGGCCCGGCGGTGCCGACGGACTGTCGGTCTACGGACTACGGAGCGCGGCATGCGTGGTGGGTGCCTGCCCCACGCCAACGGCACCGCGATCCGAGCAACACGCCGCGCAGCCGGCCGATGCCGACGTCTGGGTCCCGCCACCAGTACCCACGCTCGTCGCTCCGTTTACGCCGCCGTCGGCCAGCACGATTTGTTCTCGGTGCTAGGGTAGGGCTGCTTTCGTCGTGCGTGCGTGTGACGCCCGCCATGCAGCCGCTCGAAAGTAGCTCCGCCGTCGCGCTCACCGGGGATCGCCGGATCGGCCGCTGCTTTTGGGTGCCTGTCGTGAATATTCAACGAGTTGAAGTCGACTCGATCAGAATGCTGCCGTAGCCGTAGTGTGCGTGAGAATAAAATATGTAGACAATATCTGCATGAATTCTTCTAGGACAGTATTGTTTTTTTCCGGTTCTTAAAATATTTTCTTATGAAAGGAATACGGTAAGGGAATCCCCTACAATGTTTTTTTTATAATAAGAACCCAATTCTGCGCCCGTGGGGACTTGAACCTAGGTGGGTGGGTTGTACATCCACTTCCCTAACCGAATGAGCTAGGCTTACTTCTTTCTTAAAATATTTTCTTACCCGGTATTACCTCCATTAGGGATAATAAGGTCGACGCGTATTCCCAGATTGTCGATTTAACCAACATAGCATCTCTACTAGATTCCGCAAACAATGCAAACATGTGAAATAATCGTTCATTCTTAGTTTTTAGCAAAATTCCTGCCATGGAGACGATGCTCAACACGACTAACTCCACCAGGTCCCTTCCGGCGAGCTCCGCCATTCTTCTCCTTGTTCCCCATCCTCTTCCGAGCGATTCTGCCATGGCCATCATGGATTCATGGTCGAGCTACGGTGCGGCTGTAGGGGGCGGTGCCACGCGGGCAGCAAGCGTGGTAGGGCGCCTGGTGACGGGCGCAGACCGGTGGTGGGCATGGAGAGATGAACGGGTTAGGCACTTGGGAAGATGACGAAAAAAGAAATAAAAAAAAAACTAGTAGGTGGTCCACTAGTGACAAATTCTGCTATTTTACGGTTTCCTTTTACGGGATCCGCTCTATGTTTCTTCGATTTGGGAAGCTTTATAGTTTGAGATTTACGAGGTCTGCTAGAGATGCTCTCAGTAGTACGTTCCATTTTTTTTTCAAAAGGAAACAGAGGGTCTCTCTTCAACTAAAGAAAATCTCGAAAATATGGTGTAAAAAATTTAGGGTAAGAGCATCTCAACCCATGACCCCCCACGTCGACCGTACTAGCCATATGTGGTCATCATGGTTTTTTGGTCACACCGACGAGCCTTAAAATGCGCCTCCCGCCTCTGGTCGTTGCGCCCATGGCGTGACTGGGCTCGATCATGTCCCTGGTGGGCAAGGCGTGCATGAGGATGAAAGGGTCAACGGCAGTAAGCGGCGAAGAGGAGGTGCGGAGGCGGGAGAAGATCACCATGGCCTCAGGGAGGTCGCCTACCACCGCATGGCCCACGAGAAGGGTTGCGTAGGAGGACTCATCGCGTTTGGGCGCTAGTCAAATAGGGCATGCGCACCCAGAAGGCCGAGCATCCTCGTCCCATCCTCTTTGGCATTTTTTCCTATATGGGTTGAATACTAGTGTGGGAACCTCTCCCCAAAAGTGTCGGCAGTGTCGCCAGCGCTCCCCAAATATGTCCTACATGTACCCTATCAGCTACCATTTGTGGCTCCCGGTGACATCTCTAAGAGCATTTCTAGCAGATATCGCATCGATCAAAACCTGTATAATAACTGACATTTTTGCAACCCGTATACCGGAAAATGGGTCGGCCCCCAAACGTTTTTGCAACCCGCATCGCGCCTCGAAATGATGCATATAAGCGAATTTGAGACCTAAATTCCTAGTTCACCGCATCGCTCCAAAACGGTTGGTGGGAGGGAATATTTAACTCAGAAGCCTCCTTTCTTTGTCGTTGTTGCCACCACCATTGGTTGATTCTGGCCATCCCCACCTTTGTGGCAGTTCGGAGAGTCCTTCGCCGCCGCCCCGTGACTTCTTGACAAATATCTGAGAAATAGTGTTAAAATTCTGGCATATTTGGAGTTAAGGCGGAAATTTATGGATACACCACCAGGCTCCAGGCGACGACGTAGAAGGCGGGCGGGCTGGGCGGCGGTGGTCTGTGTGAGGGCAGCGATCGGTTCGTGGGACGAAGAAGATAAGAAAAAAAGAATTCAAAGAAAAAAACAAAAATGTGGGCACACACGAGTTTTGCCCTCACACAGACCGAGTAAAATATTTTACCGTTTGCGAGTTTTGAGGTTTCGAGGTTTAAGAAGTTTGGGGGTAAAATCATGCACCACGGGGTGCGATAACTGAAGCTCCGGTGCCTGCGTCCATCTCGCCGAAAGGAGCTGCACGAAATTCGGTCCGCTTTTGGCAACAGCAACTCACGCTTTCTTCCTCGCGACGACCAATCAAAAGCGATCGGCGCGGGCCGTCTGTCCACCCCACCACCACCGTATCCCGCGGCGGCACCCAGCTTCCTTCCTTCCCCACACGACACGGTTCCTCCCCCACTCCCCCGCGCGGCTAGCTTGACGATCCGTTAATTACTGCGGCGTGCGCCGTGCGGTGCGTTGGATGACAGGGAGGAACAGGATAGGGCGACAGACAGCGCGGCGGTGGCGCGCGGCCCACGTGTCTTTCTTTATTCATTCATTATTACTGCGAGCTCCCGTGCGCCGCTGATGCCGACGACCCCAGCACGGATCGCGATGGCGTCGCCTTCCTTCCCCGCCCGCCGCGGGGCCCGCTCGCGCTACGTGCCGCTTCCGGCCGGGTCCCACCCAGCGGCGGCTTTGCTTCCCCTGTTCCCTTTCGGCACTGGTTTCTTGGAGATTTTGCGCCCCGGACCTCGCCTTTGGAGGATTTCACGCGATGGGTCCTGCGGAGGAGTTTGTTGGCCACGCGTTTCAGCTACCACCATGCAACGCTTCTCGTCCTGTCATTTCGAAATATTTTCATTTCTATACTATAATAAGCACACAGTTTTTTTTTTTTTTTGAAAGAAAGCACACAGTTGGCACATCCAACATCTGATCTACCAAGCTCCTAGGTTGTTTTCCAACTACAGAATCACCGATTTGACACATCAAGAAGACTAGCACAACGTTTGTAATTTGCCCTCGTGTTGTTCCCGGCGCTTAACTAAATTAGGGCCTTCCTTCTTATTTGAACGGAATGGATTAGACTTCGCTCATACCATATCTGCCATAATTTTTTCTCGGATTCAGGTTGGAGAGGACACTGATCAATTGTGGGTTTGATTTCGCTATCCCGGACGCCAATTCGAGTCGGAAACGCGACAAACTCATACAGAAAACAACATTAGTAAGATAAATACTCTCACGGGCAGATAATTACAATTCAGGAACAAATTAAGATACATTTAATCTTCCATTTTCTCCAAGAGTTCAGTTAGTTAAGAAGATAGAGACATTACTCCTGAGAAAACCCAAGCATTCTCGAGATGGTATAAATATAAATTCGATTAGTAGATACACGATCAACATTCTGGTGATAAAATGTAGAGTTAGACACGCAAGCTAAATGAATTCGGTAACTCAATAGATACCAACTCTATCGGTCATATTGGCCTTACCGACAATTGTATTATCTGGTTTGAAATGTTATTATAATCCCAGTTAATTTTCAGATAATCTATTTTCTATGGTGTATCCTATACAGTAAAAGGGCCACTACTTTGAACTAGTATATCCTTATACGGCAGATTCTTTAAAGTCGGATATGGAAACCTTTAAATGAATTTGGGCAGAATCCACTTGTGGACACCAACGGATTTCCAAAATGGTTGATGACTCCCACAAGGTAGCATTTCCGTGAAATTGTTTTGGGGCAATTCTAGTATTACTAGCGGTACCTTAGCCGGTGTGAAAATTATTCCATCGATTTACATGCCTTTAATATAACTTGTTGTTTGCATAATTGAATATTATAACACTCATGCAAACAAAATTTTGTACCAGAATTTGTTTTGCTCAATGACATTAAAAATGTTATAAAGAAAAATATGAGCTAGTAAGGTGGTAACTTATTATCATATATTTTCTATATATCAACCTCCATGGAAGTTATGGTAAAATGAGCAAAATATTAATATAATATGTTACCAAATTTAATTCAATGGTCATAGAAGAAATGAGTTACTTACAAAGCATACATAAAATATAAATTAATATATTTTATGTAGTATACGCGTATCACATGTTATATAAAGCCCGAAAAATATAAAGCTAAAATTTTAATAGACAACTTAAAGACACACGCGAAATGCAAACAATGAGTACTCAAAGGCAGAATCAAATCCATATATAGCCCATGCCAAACACTTTGATTTTTTCTTGATGATTGTCATTATCTACCGACCTCATAAATTTTCATATTAAGACATCATTGCAAAATATGTTCGGCTTCTGCGAGGTCAGTTATCGAGAACATGAAAATCAAAACTATCATCCAACATCATCCATTAATTAGCAAGTCGGTAGATGGAAAACTATTTATAGTTACCTAGTTTGTTTTCTTTGTGAAAAGAAGTTGTTTATATATATTAGCCATATTTCTGGAAGGCGTAAAATTATGCATATTTATGATTGTAATGGAATGACACACAATAATTAATCAATGATACCAACTGTGTGCTTAAAATACCACACATCAGAAAATAAGCATTTTGTGAGTTAAACACGACATAGCTTACATTTGTACAAATCCGCTTGACGCGTCCATCAGCTCACACCCCTTCGAGGAGCCCAAGGCCCCCGCTGGAGAGGAGCTACCAGATCTGCCGCCGGCAAGCGAGACGCTCTTCTCTTCGCCCTTTTTTCCTGTGCAGAGAGAAAGGAGAGAAGCAAAGAGATATGAGGTGGATTAGCATTTTCATTGGTAAAGCTACCACCGGAAACCTGCTATGCAAAAAATAACCATTTGAAAATAGTAATAGTACAATAATAAACATGTATGATAACTCGATGTATTTGCTTTTAGATAAGTTTCATATAGCAATTGTAGCTCAAAAGAGTTAATAATTGTATGCCACTAAATCATAGACCGAGACAAAGCAAGATATATGTAAATCACGGGAAAGTCGATCAAAACTAAATAGGTGACACTTGCCAAGATGCTTTTAACCAAACAAACTAGTGTTGCACAATCATGTGAGGCACAAGGACCATAATTAAGCATGATTAACATTTCAATAGTTTTTTTTTGTCAGCTATCTACTACTGTTGTTAAAAGGTTTCTTTTGTAACAAGATGATATTGTAAGGTGATAATTACTAAAAACTTTGAAGGTAAGCAACACAAAGTACTTAAACTATTAATTAGCAAATCCATAAATTTCAAATAGTTTTTCCAACTAAAAAGCAAAATCACGCAGAGGTTGATTATCGAGAATGTTAAAACCAAAATTCTTACCGAACACTATCATTCAATTTGTAACTGGGTAGTTAGAAACTATTGCTGGTTACCAATATTTTTTGATGTTGTGAATAACGATCCTTTTATAGTAGCAACATACCTACAGGGCGTAAAATTGTGGGCATTTATGCTTGTTCCATAGAATGCCACTCAATAATTAACCTGTAATACTAAATATATCCTTAAATATACCATCCATTAAAAAAAAGCATTTTGTGAGTTGAAGACGACAAAATTAACAACTCTCTAGATATGGAATGTAATTACATAGCTGAATGGATTAACATCTAACTCACTTGCAAGGCATGCTACGGTGCACACCTACTTATTGCGCAATCATGTGACATACAAAAGTCTAAAAAATGTGAATAATCATTTACATGCCTTTAATTTTAAATGTGCAAGCTAGACTAAAAGTATGAGACGAGTCTCGATGTCTCTCCCCTCTTCCGCTACACTGCTGAGGGCGAATTTGTGGTCTTCCCCGTCTGATCCACCTCGCATCCACCGAAGCGGGGGATTCCTCGCCTCCGTCGGCCGCTACGTCGGCGGGAGGGCGGGGGATCCCCGTTTCCCGGCTGCAGGGGGCTTCTTCCGATGCAAACCATCAGTGGAGAAGCGGCGGTTCCGACGCGCCATCGTCACGTGCTTGATGCCGGCATGGTTGGAGTCTATAAAGGACCTCTTTGTAATTTGCTTTTATTTCAGGATTTTTCTGTAAAATCTTGGACTTACTAAAATATAGTTGCTTACAATCTTGCAAAGGCAAATCTTTGGGCTATTTAGTGTTTTTTTTGTTGGACTATCTGCTAGTGCATAATAATGAGGTTTCTTTTGGCAGGGAAATTAAATGATCTTGCGAGAGAAAGAATGACGCATAACGCATAGTAGAGAAACTATTCATGAAGCAAAACCGTCGGATGGCACCCGGCATACGTTGTGTAATTTGCAACTCTGAAGGTGGGCTGAAGTGAAAAATCGCGGCCGCCTAATTTAAATGCCGGCACGCAAAAGACGAGGTGGGGGGCGGCGGCGAGGACAGTCAAAGCGGTCGCTGACTGCGCCGAGTTTTATTCCCTCTCGCGGCGCTCCACCGCTCGCTCCCCTTTTCCCCTACTCACTTCCCTTTTTTAACCCCCCGCCCACCTATAAATGCCCACCGCCCCCCGACTCGCCTCCTTATCCTGCCTGCCCGCTCCCTCCCTCCCTACACACCCTCTACCAAAAACATACGCGCACGCCACTTGTACCACCTGCTCGGCACGAATGGCGCCCAGGGCGGCGGAGAAGGCGCCCGTGGCCCCGCCCACCGGGCTCGGTCTCGGCGTCGGCGGAGGGGTCGGCCCCGTCGCCGGCGGCCCGCACTACCGGGGCGTCCGGAAGCGGCCGTGGGGCAGGTACGCCGCGGAGATCCGCGACCCGGCGAAGAAGAGCCGGGTGTGGCTCGGCACCTACGACACCGCCGAGGAGGCCGCCCGCGCCTACGACGCCGCCGCCCGCGACTTCCGTGGCTCCAAGGCCAAGACCAACTTCCCCTTCCCTTCCTCCTCGTTGTCGTCCCCTCTCCTCGCCGGCGGAGGGAGCCCCAGCAGCAACAGCACCGTGGACTCTACCGGCGGCGGGTGCGGCGGGCAGGCGCCCATGCAGGCCCTCCCGCTGCCGCCCGCCCTCGACCTGGACCTCTTCCACCGCGCGGCGGCCGGCGGCGGCGGCGCCATGCGGTTCCCGTTCAACGGCTACCCCGTCTCCCGCCCGGGCCCGCCCATGCACCCGTACTTCTTCTACGAGCAGGCGGCGGCCGCCGCGGCCGGGTACCACCGCGCGCTTAAGACGGCGCTGCCGGTGGCCGCCGTGGCGCAGAGCGACTCCGACTCCTCGTCGGTGGTCGATCTGTCCCCGTCGCCTCCCGCGGCCACCGCGCGCAGGGCGGCCGCGTTTGAGCTGGATCTGAACGAGCCGCCGCCTGCGGATAATTAGACAGATGTTAGACGATGATGACTGTAGTTTTCTCGTTTTGTTTCCTTGATCAGGAACGTTTTCTTTTCTTTTGCTTCGGTTCTCTCCCCTGTATTTTTGTTTAGTTGCCTGAGACCGACGGAGGAGCCTGCCAGCCAGACAGACTTGTACATAGCTTTTTTTTCGCCGAGAACAGTACCGATCTGAGATCTGCTCGTCTAGACGGATGAAACCGGCGTTGAGGTGATGGTGATCTGAACCTTGAACTATGTGTGTAGCAACGAAGTAGTATTTCATAAGATCATGATGATTATTCAGAAAATCTGTCTCTACTAGAACATCTTTTGCCCCAAAAGGTTGTATAGATGCAAAGCTGTGAAATATTTATTCACTGAATTGAATGGCGCCGCTCGGTTTCAGTCATCGGTTTTGTGCTGCCATCTGTGCGACATGACAATGAATGGTTTGCTGAATTAAACATCGGCTTGCGCATGGATACTTCCGGACACAGACTCATGGGAGGTTGATTGTGAGCAGTAATTGCTTTCACTTATCACATCTGAATCGCCGCCAGAGCTGGAAACAAAGGGCGGAGTAGATTTGTGCACGTAATTACTGCTCATGGGGCAGCTGTCAGGCGGCGGCCAGGAAGCATTATTTTCAAACCCTTCTTCACACGGTGACAGCTCGCGAAAGAGACGGCTCAGATCTGAGACGACGGGCGTACGTGGGCACGGGAGACAAGTGTGGACGGGACGCGAGAGTCGCGCGGCGGAGGAGGCGGCAGCAGCGTCGGTCGATCCGATCCGATCCGCGGCGCTGGCTGGAGTAGGATGGAATGGCGACCGTAGCTCCTCGAGAATAACGTGTGCGTGCGGGCGACGCCTGTACGACGCGTGTGGGTGCGCGCGCGCGGCCGGCCGCCGGTCCCCGCTGCGCTGCCGGCTGGGATCCGCTGCGGGATCGTGGGCTGCGGGCCTGGACCTGCGCGGGGCGCGCCGCGTTTCGGTTGGCTGGGACGGGGGCCGCGTGTTGGGGCGGGCGCATGGGATGGGCGGGAGCGCGAGGACCGGGCGTGGTCTCGGGCGGCCGACAGCGGTGGGCGGAAGGGCGGGCATCGGGAGGCAGTGATTCGCGCGGCGGCAAGCTTCTCCTTGCTGTGGGCCCCGCCCGCGTGCCGCGCCATCCGACGCTTGCCGCTTTCCGCCCCTCGCTAAATTCCACTGCGGCGGCTGCTACGTGCACATCGTGGAGCATTTCTTCCAGCCCCCACATATTCTCGAGTTAGCCTGGAGCAAAAGTTTACGTTAATAAAAATTACTGCTTGTATGCGTATCCATCTTCTTTTTTGATTGCTCGCCACATAAGCATATACGATGTGGTAGTGTATTGACCTGCTGACTGGGATAAATTCTTAGCTTGAAAACATGATTTCAATGCTTTAAAAGTTTTCAAACAATCTGGATACAGATAATGTAGTATTGTACCCATATACAAAATGTCCACCCAAAATACCTTTGATTCTTTGGCTTAACAAAAATGACAAATCAGCAGCAGGTAATATTTATCCTCGAAAACTCTCTCATGCCTGCTATCACGAATAGGCGATTTCCACATGCGTCCACCGCCACCGATACTCGCCATCAGAGATCGGAGATGGCGAATAAGGAGCCAAACGTTGCGGGTTTCATCCCCTTCGCGACCTCGATGAAGGAATCCAAAGCGACGGCGAGGCAGCGCGAGGAGGAGCGACGAACAGAGGAACGAAGGCAAGCAAATCTGAGGCAGAAGCTGCTGCTCCTCCAGGTGTGCCTTGCCTTGCCGTGGGCGGTCAAGCGGTTGGTGAAGCCGGCGGGATGGCACCCGCAGTTGTCAAGGCAAGGGATCGAAGAGCAGATCGCGGCGGCACAAGTTATGTTTGAGTTCAAGGATGTGTCCAGTCCGATGAGGAAATGGGCGGAAGGAGGTCTCAAGGAGCCAGAGAACTCGCCCTGAGGGATTTGGCACCGGTGTGAGGCCCTCTCTCGCCGGCGCAACCTACACCTCAGCAAGTTGGGGCCCGGAGTGAAGGAGTGCCTTCTTCCGGAGGATTTCCCGATCTGGGAGATTCAGATTTATGGCGATTTTGAGTCGACGGCTACGGGTGGAGCGACTTCGTAGCTGCTTCCCATCGCCGACGAGGGCCGGACCTACGTTACGCAGGGATGAGAGCCGTGGCCGGGGGCGGTTGGGTCCTCGTGGAAGGGGCCCACTTCTTAGAAACACCCCATCTCCTTCAGCCATCAACCGCGGATTCGAGACACCTGATGCTATCAGGTCCATTGATGGTGGAATGCAGAAAGCGTAGTTTTATTATGTGTGTTCTCCTTGTAATAAGGAGGTACTATCCTCGATAAACTTGCCATGGAGAACTGAGAGGAGGTGTAGTGGCTTTCGTCCCGACACGAGTTTCAGTTAGGAAGGGCCTAGTGGCCAAAAGATCGTTCACCCTTACAAAATGTTTTCCTGGAAAATACCTCTCGATTCCCACGAAGATTAACTTTGCTAATTTGTGGGGAGCTGAGAGTGGGAAGAAGTCTTTTGTTGAGGTGGTCAAGATGGCCAGTGGGGGAAGGGGTGGTGGAAGATTTGGAGGTGGTTGTGGTGCAACCAGACATGGACAACCCCCTCGTGGGAAGACGGGGAGTGGCGGTGGGCCGAATAAGGGTGCGTAGCCTCAGATGCAAGGTAAACTCCTGCAACTGTTGGCGTCCGAAACCCACCGGCGAGCAACGGCTGGCAACACGAAGAGCCGGGAACAACTCAGAGCTGCGGCTGGCCCTGGTCCCTCGCGCGACGGCCCGCAAAGACTCTGCACACACGTCCGATGCTGGTGCAAGGGCGTGCCACCTGACCTATACCTGGTCAGGAAGGTGATGGATTTGCTTCGCTTAGGTTTCCTGCATGGCATACACGTAAACATTAAATACGAGCCTCGATCGGCTCTCAGGTTTTCCCGTGAATCGGCTCAAGGAGCCGATCCACCCATGATTCGTAAAGGGTTTACGATAGCATGGTGGTCCTGCTTGATCAACATAAAGCTAAAACGATCTACAACGATTTAGGGTTTTCACCGCATAATCGGAACATCCTACTCGTGATTGAGCCTAGCAGCCACGCACGGTATCAATAAACCAACCCTATATAAGGCCTAAAAACCAACATGAAGTTGATCCCCAGACCATCTTATCTAGGGTTAGCAAACTGCACCCTACGTGCCACCGGATCCTTCAACCCGTTTGCAAGGCCTAACTATGCAGATATTAAACTAATCCTTGAAGAACAAGGAACAATCATAACGGATCGGATCTACTAAATAATGATCAAGCAAGGTGCCGCCCTTACACCTAAGAAAGGTGTAAGGACGGCTAGACGTCTAAGGGTTGCATGAACGAAAGCATGTAGCAAGGTAAAACGATGCTAACCCTAACACATCTATGATAACTACATTGCTCGCCATCAAAAAGGCTTCAGCACGAGCAACGCATGAACAACAAATAAACGTATACTGCCTAGATCGCAAGATGCGATCTAGGCAGCATGATGCTTACCCGGAAGAAACCCTCAAAACAAGGGGTCGGCGATGCGCCAAAATTGGTTTGTGATGAACGTGATTGTTGTTTATCTCGATAACCCTAGATACATATTTATAGTCCGTAGACTTTCTAACGTGGGAATAATCCCAACCGTGCACGAGTCAAGTTTTATCTAACCGACACGTATCCTACTATATTTACAGATACAAGGGCAAACTGCCCAATCTTCGTGTATAAGGCCGGTTCACGTATTTCTTCTATGTATATTCTTCAAGCCCATCTTGATCGCGGCCCACCTCTGACTCGGTCAAATTCTGGTGATAACACATGCCCCCCTGGTTTTGGAATTGATAATTCCAAAATCACTCTGTCTTTTCTTCGTCGGGTCATGTCGTAGCAGAGCAGAACCATCGCAGTATCCTTCATCACGATGCCTTGCCTTCTCAACTTCTCCGCGTGACTTGGCAGTTTTTTCTTTGGGTACCACCTCCTCTAAACTGCTGTGGCATTGAATCTCCACCATATCCCCTTTATTTAACCGCTCTGAACAGTTCACTTCTTCATCCCCTTCGCATTAGCACTCCAAAAGCCCTCCTCTGCCACCATGTCTTCTTCCTCCTCTCGCCTCGTCGGGTCTTTCCACCCGTCCTCCCGCGAGCCGACGCCGGAGTGGGACCCAAAGAAGGCCCACGAGGCCCACATTCGCCGCGCCATAGAAGACGGGGATGAGTCCGTCACGACTTCTCTGCTGTCCGAGGACGACCAGTCCTCGACCGACGGAGAAAGTGACCTCCGCTTCCTTGCTGACGGGGAAACGGAAGAGGAGAGCGACGACAATCGCTTCTCCTGGGACGACTTCTCCTCCTTCGAGGAGGAGGAGGAGGAGGAAGAGGAGGAGGACGACACCTCCTCCGATGACCCGCCGGCCCAGCGCTTCGCCCGCCCGGCCGGGGAACCTCGGCGACTTCGACGGCGACGATGATGCCGACGAGGAGGACGAGGACAACGAGGGCCCCGCCGGCGGCCGCGGCAGCAGCCGACGACGAGTCAGCGGGAGTAGCGCCGACAGCGGCGACGACGGCGACGACGAGGGCAGCGACGGCCCATAGATAGGACCCTTCGTATAGGATTAGCTGTAGTAATCGGGGCAATGTATCCCCTGGTACTTCCTTTTGAGAGCGCTCAGCTTTTTATGTAAGGAATCCCGTTATCAATGAAGAATTTCCTTTAATTTGATTCTGTCGATTTCCTTTATGCTAATTTAGCCGATTTCCCCTCATACTGCCTTTGCCGATTGTCAACTTAATCAATGCCCAATGAGCCGATGGTAACGCATCGGTCCCTCGCAATCTATCCTTCAACTCTTCGACTGACGACTCTGAGAGCTGGTGTATAAATGTGGGAGACCCATGCCTTCAGGAGAGCCCTAGGACCGTTGCTGAAACAACTTGACGCTGAAGCTGATACTCTGCAGAACAGGTGCCACTGCCGCAAATCTCCCGCGATAGGTTCAGTGATGCTTTATAACCCTGCTCTATTTCTTTGCAGCAACAAGATGGCCCGTAGCCCGTCAATGATGATGGATCCCCTTTCAGCATTCCTTTCAATAGCTCGTGGTCTTCTCCTGCAACAATTCACCGCTTCAAGAAGGTTATGATGCAGAGCCAGCCGACAACACTCCAATCGGCTCTAAAAACGGAGGGTCTACCAGATCAGCTGCCCCCCGAGCCTCAGTTAAGGCGAGCACAGCGGCGAGGACGCACAGTTCAGTTGAAGGGCCTCGAACTCAGTCAATTCTGAGACAGTCACCACGCAGAGCCAGCCAGACTTGCCACCGTCGGCTTCAAGAAAAGGTCAGCCCCTGAACCTGCCGTCTCCCAAACTCCCACCAAAAAAGGGCAGGGCAGCTCCATCCTCTCCTCGGCTCATGTTGCATGCTGACCCCTTGTCGTTCTTATCGGCTAACCTCTTCCTCTGCAACTGATGACACCTCTAACAGCACTGCTGAACTGGCGACCTTGCACAAAGGGTTGGAGGTCCTCGAAGAGAAGGTTCGGGCAACAGCTCATTGAAGCTGAGGAAGCTCTCATCGTTCACTCCCTCGAGGAAGCAGAAGGCCTCGGGGCTGAACTGAAGACCGACTTGGTCGAAAAAACGCGTCTTGAACACGCGGCTGGTAGATCCTGTGTAATTTGTACTAGAGTCGATGGCTGTGCATCGGCTGTTCATCATGAGAAATTTCACTGGCCGATTTTTTACTGGCCGATTTTTTACTGGCCGATTTTTCTATCGGCCACTCAAATTTCACTGCCCATGTATCTCACATGTTCCTCTGATTATGTGCCCCCCGAGCCGAATCTGTCAGGTTACTGCAGATATCGGCTCTGCAGTTATCCAAGGCACTCTATTTGAACATCGGCTCTGTTAGGACCAATGTTGACTTCTTCCAGCTCATCAGCCGACGTAAATCCGTTGCCCGTTCGATCGATGTTGAACACAGGCAGAACATATGGTGAGGATAATTTTGGCCGATTGCTGGAATCGGCCTCCATGTTGATTAAATCGCTCAATGAAGGTTTTGCAATGTTCGTGCTTCACTATGACTACGTGACATGCTTGAGACAAGATCATTACTTTTCATTTTTTTTGGGGGCCGATCACAAGGATCGGCCTGCCCATGTACCTTCATAGACTTTGCTCCTGTTACACGGTCAGGCCAGTGGATAAGACCAGCCTCACCCCGTTTTTTGACACGTCGATGTACTCGCAGTCGTCCAAAGTGATGCCTGAGAGTGGCTCTTGGCCTTCCGTCTCCCAAACGTTCATGCCAGCCGTTGAAACCTCGGTTGTATCGTCTGCATGGACGACTTCTACTTCATCTCCATCCCACTGTATTAAGCATTGGTGCATCGTAGATGGAATGCAACAGTTGGCGTGGATCCAATCTCTCCCTAGCAGGACAGCGTAAGTGCTCTTGCTGTCGACAATGAAGAACGTCGTAGGGATGGTTTTCCTTCCTACGGTCGGATCCACGTTCGTAACACCTTGTGCATCGATGTTTGGCCGTTGAAATCACCCAGTGTCACGTTGGTCTTGATCAGATCCGAGCTAGAGCGTCCCAACCGACGTAGCATGGAGTATGGCATGATGTTGACTGCCGCTCCGGTGTCCACCAGCATCCTATTGACAGGCTGCCCATTGATATAACCTCGTAAGTACAGGGCCTTCAGGTGTCTGTAACTTCTTTCACGTGGCTTCTCAAAGATAACCGGCCGTGGGCCGCAGTCAAGTTGTGCCACAGGTGCTTCGTCTAATCCTGGAGCACAAAACTCCGCTGGAAGGATGAACACCATGTTTGTACTAGCCGATGTCTCATCATCGGCTTTCCTTTGCTTGGGGCGCCACTCCATCTTTTGTGGTCGACCCTCTTCGTCTAGGGTTCGTTGAATTTTCGCGGCCAGATCGGGCCGCGCCTTCCTTAGCGTGTGCAGGTATAACCTTTCGGCTTCCTCCAAACCGCGCAGTCGCTGAACCCTACGCTTTTGGGAACGGCTGAGTCCATCAGGGCACCACCTTGGTCGGTGGTACTTGTCCTCTTCTTCTTCATAGTCATCTTCCAACTCCTCGAGGTCTTCTTCCCGAGAGGACTCAGTTGGCTTGTTCCTAGATGGGAGAGGCCCAAGACGTTTGAACACTGACACGTCTGTTGCACCCTTCTTCTTCTGTCTACATTCTGGGCAGTTGCCGATTGTAGGCAATCGGCTCATTCCTGAATCCCAGCAGTGTTTGAAGAAAGGGCAGTCCCAGTGCTTGTCCGCGTCGTCCTGTTCTCTCGACATCTCCTTGGCGTAGCGCTCATATCCCTCCTCGTCGCGATCATGCCGATGATGTCTCCTGGCGTTCCTGCTAGCTAGACGATCCCTTTCATCGTCGCTATTGTACCGCCGGCGCTGGTCATACTGACTCACGTATTTATTGAGGAGATGATCAGAGAGAGGTCGTTGATATCGTACATTCTTCACTTCTCCCTCTGTGATGTAGCGCTTGCCATCGTGTCGGAGCCGATCGCGTGGAGCGGCTTCCTCTTTGTCCTTGCTATGAGAGCGGCTGCCCTCGCCTTTGTCCTTTCCAGAGTGGTGCCAGGCTCGACCATGTTGATGCTTAACGAAAAACCTGGCTGGCACCCCTCGGGGTAAGCGTACTCCACCGTGTTAACGGCGGGGAAGGGGTGTGTGTCGATTTTCATGGCGTACTGGTTGAAGATTAGACGCCCTTGCTCTATCGCCATTTGGATCTGCTGACGCCACACCCTGCAGTCGTTAGTGTTATGGCTGAACGTGTTATGCCATTTGCAATATGGCTTTCCATTCAGCTCCTGTGCTGTGGGGAGTTTGAGACCGTCGGGTAACTTCAGCTGCTTTTCCTTGAGTAAGAGATCAAAAATTTGCTCGGCTTTGGTCACGTCGAAGTCAAACCCTCTAAGAGGACCTTGTGGCTTCACCCATTTGCAGGACACGGGGGTTGCCCCCCGAGTCCATTCAGCTACTGCTACCTCTTGATCTCCCGCGGACCCTTCATCTTCATCTGCTTCAACCAAGACTACCGCACGCTTGAATTTGTCCTGGTACAAGTTTGGGTGGCGCTGTTCATATAACGACAGTTTCTGAACCATGTGCGCCAGTGAAGGGTAGTCTGCTTGGGAGGCCATATCCTTGATTGGTGATGCAAGGCCCACCACTGCCAACTCGACTGCTTCTTTTTCAGTCACACGAGCCGAATAACATCGGTTCCTAACAGTTCTGAAGCGCTGGATGTATTCTGCCACAGTTTCTCCACGCTTCTGACGTACTTGTGCTAGATCGGCAATGCCAGACTCGGAAGCCTCTGAGTGATACTGCATGTGGAACTGTTCTTCCAACTGCTTCCAAGTCCGGATCGAGTCTGGTGGCAACGAGGTGTACCACCCGAAAGCCGATCCTGTGAGGGACTGTGCGAAGAACCTCACGCATAGTGGATCTGCAGCTGAGATCGTGCCCAGCTACGCCAAATATCGGCTTACATGCTCGATTGAGCTGGAGCCATCTGCCCCACTAAACTTGGAGAATTCAGGGAGCCGATATTTGGGTGGTAGTGGGATCAAATCGTAGTCGTTGGGATACGGCTTGGAATAGCCGATTGCCCTCCTTTTCGGCACCATGCCGAACTGGTCTCTTAAGATCGTGCTGATCTGATCTGCCGTGCTAGCTGCAGGAGTTGAACTCTGAAGATTTGCTAGGGTGGCGTACTTAGCTAGCCACGCTTGCTTCTCGAGATCTGAGCTAGCCACAGGAGTTGAGCTCTGGAGGTTCGTCGGAGCGGCATACTTAGCCAGCCACGTCTGCTTCTCAAGATCTGATCCAAACTCCTCCGCTGTTCCGAAGTCCATGCTTTGTTGCGATCTGGTTCATGAGTGCCCGATTCGCTGTCTGGCACGTATGTGCACGTGTATCCGTGAGGGATCTCCTTGGGCGCCTCGTACAAGAACTGGTAATCACTAGGATCGCCCCCGATCTTGTAGACAACGAATGCCAGTGTATTCGGCACCTCTGGTGCTGCCAGCGCGAATGGCAGCGGTGGTCGGCTCTGGAGTGGTAGCTCCCCTTGATGAGTTCCTAGAGCTGGTCCTGACGGAGAGTACCGATGATTCAAGATTTCATGGAGCACTCGAAGAGCGACCCGCTCCAAAGTGTTCACCAGGCTCTCAGAGTGGCGGTGTAGCGAATGAGCTACCATGAAATTGATCTCCTGACGCAAGGACGTGGTGCGTTCTTCTGAAGGGGTGGACAGGTCCACTCCATCGAGCGCGCCTTCAGGTGAGAACCCTCTCCACCTGATGCCGTGTGAGCGGGTCCTGTGGAAAGAGCCGATGAGGTCGGCCTCGAGGAGAGCTTTGACATCGTCATACTTCTTCTTGAGCTCCTCTGGCAGATCCTCGTACGTGACTGGAGTACCTTCCGCCATCTCAGATGTAGATGGCGATGCAGTTGATGTCGAAGACTGTCCCACCGGGCGTGCCAGAATGTGTTGGCGTCCGAAACCCACCGGCGAGCAACGGCTGGCAACACGAAGAGCCGGGAACAACTCAGAGCTGCGGCTGGCCCTGGTCCCTGATACGTCTCCGACGTATCGATAATTTCTTGTGTTCCATGCCACATTATTGATGATATCTACATGTTTTATGCACACTTTATGTCATATTCGTGCATTTTCTGGAACTAACCTATTAACAAGATGCCGAAGAGCCGATTGTCGTTTCTGCTGTTTTTGGTTTCAGAAATCCTAGTAACGAAATATTCTCGGAATTGGACGAAATCAACGCCCAGGGTCCTATTTTGCCACGAAGCTTCCAGAAGACCGAGGGGGAAAGGAAGTGGGGCCACGAGGCGCCGCCACAACATGGCGGCGCGGCCTAGGTCTTGGCCGCGCCAGCCTGGCGTGTGGGGCCCTCGTGTGGCCCCCTGCGTTGCCCTTCCGCCTACTTAAAGCCTCCGTCGCGAAACCCCCAGTACCGAGAGCCACGATACGGAAAACCTTACTGAGACGCCGCCGCCGCCAATCCCATCTCGGGGGATTCTGGAGATCTCCTCCGGCACCCTGCCGGAGAGGAGATTCATCTCCCGGAGGACTCTTCACCGCCATGGTCGCCTCCGGAGTGATGAGTGAGTAGTTCACCCCTGGACTATGGGTCCATAGCAGTAGCTAGATGGTTGTCTTCTCCTCATTGTGCTTCATTGTTGGATCTTGTGAGCTGCCTAACATGATCAAGATCATCTATCTGTAATACTATATGTTGTGTTTGTCGGGATCCGATGGATAGAGAATACTATGTTATGTTAATTATCAAGTTATTACCTATGTGTTGTTTATGATCTTGCATGCTCTCCGTTATTAGTAGAGGCTCTGGCCAAGTTTTTGCTCTTAACTCCAAGAGGGAGTATTTATGCTCGATAGTGGGTTCATGCCTCCATTGAATGCAGGACGTTGACAGAAAGTTCTAAGGTTGTGGATGTGATGTTGCTACTAGGGATAAAACATTGATGCTATGTCTAAGGATGTAGTTATTGATTACATTACGCACCATACTTAATGCAATTGTCTGTTGTTTTGCAACTTAATACTGGAAGGGGTTCGGATGATAACCTGAAGGTGGACTTTTTAGGCATAGATGCATGCTGGATAGCGGTCTATGTACTTTGTCGTAATGCCCAATTAAATCTCACTATATTTATCATGACATGTATGTGCATTGTTATGCCCTCTCTATTTGTCAATTGCCCGACTGTAATTTGTTCACCCAACATGCTTTTTTCTTATGGGAGAGACACCTCTAGTGAACTGTGGACCCCGGTCCTATTCTTTACATCGCATACAATCTACTGCAATACTTGTTTTACTGTTTTCTGCAAACAATCATCTTCCACACAATACGGTTAATCCTTTGTTACAGCAAGCCGGTGAGATTGACAACCTCACTGTTTCGTTGGGGCAAAGTACTTTGGTTGTGTTGTGCAGGTTCCACGTTGGCGCCGGAATCTCTGGTGTTGCGCCGCACTACATCCCGCAGCCATGAACCTTCAACGTGCTTCTTGACTCCTACTGGTTCGATTAAACCTTGGTTTCTTACTGAGGGAAACTTGCCGCTGTGCGCATCACACCTTCCTCTTGGGGTTCCCAACGGACGTGTCAACTACACGCATCAAGCAAATTTCTGGCGCCGTTGCCGGGGAGATCAAGACACGCTGCAAGGGGAGTCTCCACTTCCCAATCTCTTTACTTTGTTTTTGTCTTGCTTTATTTTATTTACTACTTTGTTTGCTGCACTAAATCAAAATACAAAAAAATTAGTTGCTAGTTTTACTTTATTTGCTATCTTGTTTACTATATCAAAAACACAAAAAAAATTAGTTACTTGCATTTACTTTATCTAGTTTGCTTTATTTACTACTGCTAAAATGGCCACCACTGAAAATACTAAGTTGTGTGATTTCACAACCACAAATAATAATGATTTCTTATGCACACCTATTGCTCCACCTGCTACTACAGCAGAATTCTTTGAAATTAAACACACTTTCTTGAATCTTGTTATGCGAGAGCAATTTTCTGGTGTTAGTTCTGATGATGCTGCTGCCCATCTTAATAATTTTGTTGAACTATGTGAAATGCAAAAGTATAAGGATGTAGATGGTGATATTATTAAATTGAAATTGTTTCCTTTCTCATTAAGAGGAAGAGCTAAAGATTGGTTGCTATCTCTGCCTAAGAATAGTATTGATTCCTGGACTAAATGCAAGGATGCTTTTATTGGTAGATATTATCCCCCTGCTAAAATTATATCTTTGAGAAGTAGCATAATGAATTTTAAACAATTGGATAATGAACATGTTGCTCAAGCTTGGGAAAGAATGAAATCTTTGGTTAAAAATTGCCCAACACATGGACTGACTACTTGGATGATCATCCAAACCTTCTATGCAGGACTAAATTTTTCTTCGCGGAATTTATTGGATTCAGCTGCTGGAGGTACCTTTATGTCTATCACTCTTGGTGAAGCAACAAAGCTCCTTGATAATATGATGATTAATTACTCTGAATGGCACACGGAAAGAGCTCCACAAGGTAAGAAGGTAAATTCTGTTGAAGAATCCTCTTCCTTGAATGATAAGATTGATGCTATTATGTCTATGCTTGTGAATGATAGGACTAATGTTGATCCTAATAATGTTCCGTTAGCTTCATTGGTTGCCCAAGAAGAACATGTTGATGTAAACTTCATTAAAAATAATAATTTCAACAACAATGCTTATCTAACAATTCTAGTAATAACTATAGGCCATATCCTTATAATAATGGTAACGGTTATGCTAATTCTTATGGGAATTCTTACAATAATAATAGGAACACACCCCCTGGACTTGAAGCTATGCTTAAAGAATTTATTAGTACACAAACTGCCTTTAACAAATCTGTTGAGGAAAAACTCAATAAAATTGATATTCTCGCTTCTAAGGTTGATAGTCTTGCCTCTGATGTTGATCTTTTGAAATCGAAAGTTATGCCTAATAGGGATATTGAAAATAAAATTGTTACTACAGCAAATGCCATCCAAGTTAGAATTAATGAGAATATAAGATTAATGGCTGAATTGCGTGCTAGGTGGGATAGAGAAGAAAATGAAAAACTAGCTAAAGAGAAAAATGTAGCTAAAGTTTGGACTATTACCACCACAAGTAATGTTGATTCTTCACATGTTGCTGCACCTCCTACTATTAATGGTAAAATAATTGGTGTTGGCAATGTTTCTACTCCTAGTGCAAAGCGTACAAAACTGCCTGAAATTGCTAAAACTGCTGAAATTGCTTGTGATAAAACTGCTGAAATTTTTTCCAACCTTGGGGATGATGATCCCATTGCTGTAGCTCATAATGATTTAGATTTTGATGATTGCCACATCTCTGAAGTTATAAAGTTCTTACGAAAACTTGCTAAGAGTCCCAATGCTAGCGCTGTAAACTTGGCTTTCACAAAACATATTACAAATGCTCTCATAAAAGCTAGAGAAGAGAAACTAAAACTTGAAACTTCTATTCCTAGAAAGCTAGAGGATGGTTGGGAACCCATCATTAAAATGAGGGTCAATGATTTTGATTGTAATGCTTTATGTGATCTTGGTGCAAGTATTTCTGTTATGCCTAAGAAAATCTATGATATGCTTGACTTGCCACCATTGAAAAAAATTTATTTGGATGTTAATCTCGCTGATAATGCTAAAAAGAAATCTTTGGGGAGAGTTGATAATGTTCATATTATGGTTAACAATAACCTTGTCCCCATTGATTTTGTTGTCTTGGATATTGAATGCAATGCATCTTGCCCCATTATATTGGGAAGACCTTTTCTTCGAACCGTTGGTGCTACTATTGATATGAAGGAAGGTAACATTAAATATCAATTTCCTCTCAAGAAAGGTATGGAATACTTCCCTAGAAAGAGAATGAAGTTACCTTATGATTCTATTATTAGAACAAATTATGATGTTGATTGCTTCGTCTCTTGATAATACTTGATACACACTTTCTGCGCCTAGCTGAAAGGCGTTAAAGAAAAGCGCTTATGGGAGACAACCCATGTTTTACTACAGTACTTTGTTTTTATTTTGTGTCTTGGAAGTTGTTTACTACTGTAGCAACCTCTCCTTATCTTAGTTTAGTGTTTTTTTGTGCCAAGTAAAGTCTTTGATAGTAAAGTTCATACTAGATTTGGATTACTGCGCAGAAACATATTTCTTTGCTGTCACGAATCTGGGCAAAATTCTCTGTAGGTAACTCAGAAAATTAAGCCAATTTACGTGAGCGATCCTCAGATATGTACGCAATTTTCATTCAATTTGAGCATTTTCATTTGAGCAAGTCTGGTGCCCCAATAAAATTCGTCAATACGAACTGTTCTGTTTTTGACAGATTCTGCCTTTTATTTCGCATTGCCTCTTTTGCTATGTTGGATGAATTTCTTTGATCCATTAATATCCAGTAGCTTTATGTAATGTCCAGAAGTGTTAAGAATGATTGTGTCGCCTCTGAACATGTGTTGCTGCCAAAACCCACCGGCGGGCAGCGACGGGCAACACCGTAGAGCCGGGAACAACCTAGTGCTGCGGCTGGCCGAGGTCCCTCCGAGCGACGGCCCGCAAAGCCTCTGGTACACACGTCCGATGCTGATGCAAGGGCGTGCCACCTGACCTATACCTGGTCAGGAAGGTGATGGAGATGCCTCGCTTAGTTTCCTGCATGGCATACACGTAAACATTAAATACGAGCCTCGATCGACTCTCAGGTTATCCTGTGAATCGGCTCAAGGAGCCGATCCACCCATGATTCGTACGAGGTGCATGAATATATGGTGGTCCTGCTTGATCAAGATAAAGCTAATGCGATCTACGACGATTTAGGGTTTTCACCGAATAATCGGATCATCCTACTCACGATTGGGCCTCGCGGCCACGCACGGTGATCGTAAGCCGATCCTAGATAGGGCCTAAAAACCAACACGAGGTTGATCCCCGGAACATCCTGTCTAGGACTAGCAAACGACGCCCTACGTGCCGCTGGATCCTCCAACCCTTTGTAAGGCCTAACTATTGCAGTTATTAAACTAATCCTTGTAGAACAAGGAGCAACCGTAACGGATCAGATCTACTAAATAATGATCAAGCGGGGTGCCGCCCCTACACCTAAGATAGGTGTAAGGGCGGCTAGACATGCAAGGGTTGCACTACGATAGCATGTTATACGAAGAACTATGCTAACCCTAACACATCTATGATAACTACGTTGCTCGCCATCAAAAAGGCTTCGCATTTGAGCAACGCATGAACAACATAAAGCTTGTGCTGCCTAGATCGCAAGATGCGATCTAGGCAGCATGTTGCTTACTGGTAGAAACCCTCGAGACGAAGGAGTTGGCGATGCGCCGAGATTGATTTGTTGGTTGAACGTTGGTTGTTGTTTATTTCATAAACCCTAAATACATATTTATAGTCCAGGGGACTTTCTAACGTGGGAACAATCCCCACCGTGCACGATACAAACTCTAACTTTCAATCTAAGATGCAATCTACTATAATTAAAGATACACGGGCAATCTAGCCCAAACTCTTCGTGCAAGGCCGCTTCAGAGATCTTCCACGTGTAATCTTCCAAGCCCATCTCCCTCACGGCCCACCTCCTGATTTGGCCAAAATCTGGTGATAACACATGCCCCCCTGGTTTTGGCAATGATAATTTCAAAACCACTCTGTTTTTCCTTCGAAGGGTCATGTCGTGGCAGAGCAGACCTGTCGCAGTATTCTTCATCATGATGCCCTGTCTTTCCAGCTTCTCTGCGAAATTCGATAGCTTTGGCATCACTTCCTCGGAAACTGCAATGGCATTAAATTTCACCAGGCTTCTCATTATTTAACCATGCCGATAGATTATCCCTCTTCATCCCCTTCCTCTGTTCCAGCCATCGGCACCCAAAAACCCTCTTCCTCTGTAGCGATGCCTTCCTCTTCCTCTGTCTCCTCCGGCCTCTCCCTCCAGTCCTTCTCTTCGAGCGAGCCGGAGTGGAACTCCGACCACGCGCCAGAGGGCGACCTGCCTCTGACCGATGGGGAAGAGGACCTCAAGTTCCTCATCGATGGGGAGCTGATAAGCGAAAGTGAAGACGACCTCCACCCTTGGGCGAAACCCACTTCCCCCGACGGGAAGGGGGAAGAAGTAGAGGAAGAGGAAGAAAAAGAGGAGGGCGGCCCCCTTCCCCCGCTAAGCTTCTGCCGGCCAAGCGATTCCGCGCTTGGGCGGACAGTGAGGACGATGATGATGACGAGGAGGAAGAGGAGGAGGATGAATCCTCCTCCTCCATCGGGTATCCGCCGACCAAGCGCTTCCGCTCCTGGGCGGACAGCGAGGATGATGATGATGACGAGGAAGACGAAGCTCCGGCCAAAGGCTGGGGTAGCAGCGACGAGGAGCTTCCTGGGAGCAGCGCCGACGACATCGACGACGGCGACGATGAGGACATCGACGACTAGTAGAGTAGGACTAGTAGTAGCAGTGCACTAGGCACTAGATCCTTCTTTTGAGAGTCATCGGCTCTTTCTTGTAAAGCCGCTCCTTTGAATTAATGAAAATTGTTCTTTCAATTAATCCAATTTCATTCCTTCCGCCTGTCATGCCAAGACCGATAGCAACGTATCGGATTCCTTTTCCTTTGGACGCCCGCGAAGCCGGACTCATATGTCGATTAGACCGTCAGTCAAGCACTTCTCAAATTCAGGCTGCGATTTGATATTTGACCATAATTTTCGCAATCCCTTAGCCGATGACTACTCATCGGCCATTTTGAGAATCCAGTCCCTTTCCTATTCTTGCAGCAACAGGACGGTCCAAAAATCTGTAAAACCGACGGCCTCCTTTTCTGATTCCTCTCCGTAGCTTTAGCAGTTTTCTTTTGCCACACCTGAACCGCTTTCAGAGAAGATCACGATGCAGGGTCAGTCGATGCGACTCCAATCGGCTCCCAAAACAGAACATCTGCCAAGTTAGCTACCCCCCGAGCCTTAATCAAGGCGAGAATACCGGCGAGGATGCACAGGTCGTTGATCAGCTTTCTTCCACTGGACGTCGATGTTGATGTGAACTTTGAGCACATAGCCAGTAGGTCTTGGTCTTGTGTAACTGTACTAGAGTCGATGGCTGCGCATCGGCTTCGCTTCTTAATTCTAAAGTCGATGTCCTTGCATCGGCTGTATGTTATGTAAATTTTTTTTTACTGCCCGATTTTTCCTAATCGGCTCCCAGTGTTTCACTGCACACATGTTCTCCTGCACATGTTCACATGTTCATCGTGTTTAGGTGCCCCCCGAGCCGAATCTGTCAGGGAATGGCAGATATCGGCTTTGTGGTTAGCCAAGGCACTATACTTGCACGTGGGCTCCGCGAGGATTCGTGCTGACTTTCATCCGCCGACGTGGCCGCTGCCCAGTAGATCGATGTTGAACAACAAGCAGAACATGTGGTGAAGATAATTTTGGCCGATTGCTGGAATCGGCCTCCATATCAATTGAAGCGCTGACTGAAGGTTCTGTAATGCCCCTTCATAATCTTTTGGGGCCGATCACAAGGATCAGCCTCGTCACGTTTGCTCATCGCTTTGCTTCAGCTACATGGTCAGGCCAGTGGATAAAACCAGCTTAACCCTTCCCTTCGTCACGTCGATGCGCTCGCAGTCGTCCAAATTGATACCTGAGAGGGGTTCTTGGCCTGCTGCTTCCCATGCGTTCATGCCAGCCGTTGAAATTTCGGCTGAGTCATCGGCCTGGACGACCTCTACCTCATCTCCATCCCACTGTATTATGCATTGGTGCATCGTGGAGGGAATGCAGCAGTTGGCGTGGATCCAATCTCTTCCTAGCAGAACAGCATAAGTGCTCGTGCTATCGACGATGAAGAACGTTGTAGGGATAGTTTTCCTTCCTACGGTCAGATCCACGTTCAGAACACCTTGTGCGTCAGACGCTTGGCCGTTGAAATCGCTCAATGTCACGTTGGTCTTGATTAGATCTGAGCTAGAGCGTCCCAGCCGACGTAGCATAGAGTACGGCATGATGTTGACTGCCGCTCCGGTGTCCACCAGCATCTTATTTACAGGCCTCCCATCGATATAACCTCGCAAGTACAGGGCCTTCAGATGTCTGTAGCTTCTTTCTCGTGGCTTCTCAAAGATAACCGGCCGTGGGCCGCAGTCAAGTTGTGCCACAGGTGCCTCGTCTAATCCTGGAGCACTGAACTCCGAAGGGAGGATGAACACCATGTTTGTGCCAGCCGATGTTTCATCATCGGCTTTCCTTTGCTTGGGACGCCACTCCATTTTCCGTGGACGACCCTCTTCGTCCAGGGTTCGCTGAACTTTCGCAGCCAGATCAGGTCGTGCCTTCCTTAGCGTATGCAAGTATAACCTTTCGGCTTCCTCCAGACCGCGCAATCGCTGAACCCTGCGCTTTTGTGAACGGCTGAGTCCATCAGGGCACCACCTTGGACGGTGGTACCTGTCTTCTTCTTCTTGTCCCTCGTCTTCTGAATCCTCGAGATCTTCCCATCGAGGGGACTCAGCACGTTTGCTTTGTGGCGGGAGAGGCCCTAAGCGCTTGAACACGGACACATTGGCTGCCACCTTCTTCTTTTGGTTGCATTCTGGGCAATTGCCGATTGTGGGCAATCGGCTCATTCCTGAATCCCAGCAGTGTCTGAAGAAGGGGCAGTCCCAGTGCCTGTCGTTGTCGTCTTGCTCCCTTGATTTTTCTGTGGCATGGCGCTCGTGCTCCTCCTCATCGCGATCATGCCGACGATGTCTTCTGGCTTCTCTAGCCCCCTGGGCGGGCCTGGTGGCTTTACCCATTTGCAGGACACGGGGGTTCCCCCCCGAGTCCATTCAGCCACTGCTATCTCTTGATCTCCCGCAGAAACTTCGTCTTCCTCTGCATCGACCAGGACTACTGCACGCTTGAACTTGTCCTGGTACAGGTCCGGGTGGCGTTGTTCATATGCCGACAGTTTCTGAACCATGTGCGCCAGTGAGGGATAGTACGCTTGGGAGGCCATGTCCTTGAGCGGTGTTGCAAGGCCCGCTACGCCAACTCGACTGCTTCCTTTTCAGTTATACAAACCGAATAACATCGGTTCCTAAGATTCCTGAAGCGCTGGATGTATTCTGTCACAGTTTCTCCACGCTTCTGACGTAATTGTGCTAGATCGGCAATGCCGGACTCGGAAGCCTCTGAATGGTACTGCATATGGAACTGCTCTTCCAACTGCTTCCAAGTCCGGATGGAGTCTGGTGGCAACGAGGTGTACCACCCGAAAGCCGATCCCGTGAGGGACTGTGAGAAGAGCTTCACGCGTAGTTGATCCGACACTGAGGCCGGTCCTAGCTGTGCCAAATATCGGCCTACGTGCTCGATGGAGCTGGAACCATCTGATCCACTGAATTTGGAGAAATCAGGGAGCCGATATTTAGGTGGTAGCGGGATCATCTCGTAGTCGTCGGGGTACGGCTTGGAATAGCCGATTGCCCTCCTTTTCGGCACCATGCCGAACTGATCTCTCAGTATGGTACTGATCTGATCCGCTGTGCTGGCTGCGCAGAGTTGAACTACAAGATTCGCCGGGGTGGCGTACTTAGCCAGCCATGTTTGCTTTTCCAGCTCTGAGCCAACTGCAGGAGCTGAGCTCTAGAGGTTCGTCGGGGTGGCGTACTTGGTTAGCCACGTCTGCTTCTCAAGATCTGTTGTTGACGTCCCTCCTGTTTTCCCAGAAGTCCCTGATGTTGTGGCCTGGTTTGTGAGCGCCTAGTTACCGCAATCTGGCACATACGTGCACGTGTACCCGTGTGGGATCTCCTTAGGCCCCTCAAGCAAGAACTGGTAGTCACTAGGGTCACCACCGATCTTGTAGACGACGAATGCCGGTGAAGTCGGCACTTCTGGTGCTGCCAACGCAAATGACAGCGGTGGACGGGACTGGAGTGGCAACTCTCCTTGATGCGTCCCGAGAGCTGGTCCTGACGGCGAGTACTGGTGCCTCATGATCTCCTGGATTACGCGAAGAGCGACACGCTCCAACGTGTTTACCAGGTTCTCAGAGTGGCGGTGTAGCGAGTGAGCCACCAAGTAGTTGATCTCCTGCCGCAGGGACCTGGTGCGTTCTTCCGACGGGGCAGAGAGGTCTATCCCATCTAGTGCACCATTAGGCGAGAACCCCTTCCACCTGATGCCATGTGAACGGGTTCTGTGGAAAGAGCCGATGAGGTCGGCTTCGAGGATGACTTTGATCTCGTCATACTTCTTCTTGAGCTCGTCGGTCAGATCCTCGTACGTGACTGGCGTGCCGTCCGCCATCTCAGATGTAGATGGCGATGTGGTTGATGTAGAAGCTGGTCCCACCGGGCGTGCCAGAATGTGTTGCTGCCAAAACCCACCGGCGGGCAGCGACGGGCAACACCGTAGAGCCGGGAACAACCTAGGGCTGCGGCTGGCCGAGGTCCCTCCGAGCGACGGCCCGCAAAGCCTCTGGTACACACGTCCGATGCTGATGCAAGGGCGTGCCACCTGACCTATACCTGGTCAGGAAGGTGATGGAGATGCCTCGCTTAGTTTCCTGCATGGCATACACGTAAACATTAAATACGAGCCTCGATCGGCTCTCAGGTTATCCTGTGAATCGGCTCAAGGAGCCGATCCACCCATGATTCGTACGAGGTGCACGAATATATGGTGGTCCTGCTTGATCAAGATAAAGCTAATGCGATCTACAACGATTTAGGGTTTTCACCGCATAATCGGATCATCCTACTCACGATTGGGCCTCGCGGCCACGCACGGTGATCGTAAGCCGATCCTAGATAGGGCCTAAAAACCAACACGAGGTTGATCCCCGGAACATCCTGTCTAGGACTAGCAAACGACGCCCTACGTGTCGCTGGATCCTCCAACCCTTTGTAAGGCCTAACTATTGCAGATATTAAACTAATCCTTGTAGAACAAGGAGCAACCGTAACGGATCAGATCTACTAAATAATGATCAAGCGGGGTGCCGCCCCTACACCTAAGATAGGTGTAAGGGCGGCTAGACATGCAAGGGTTGCACTACGATAGCATGTTATACGAAGAACTATGCTAACCCTAACACATCTATGATAACTACGTTGCTCGCCATCAAAAAGGCTTCAGTACGAGCAACGCATGAACAACATAAAGCTTGTGCTGCCTAGATCGCAAGATGCGATCTAGGCAGTATGTTGCTTACTGGTAGAAACCCTCGAGACGAAGGAGTTGGCGATGCGCCAAGATTGATTTGTTGGTTGAACGTTGGTTGTTGTTTATTTCATAAACCCTAGATACATATTTATAGTCCAGGGGACTTTCTAACGTGGGAACAATCCCCACCGTGCACGATACAAACTCTAACTTTCAATCTAAGATGCAATCTACTAGAATTAAAGATACACGGGCAATCTAGCCCAAACTCTTCGTGCAAGGCCGCTTCAGAGATCTTCCACGTGTAATCTTCCAAGCCCATCTCCCTCACGGCCCACCTCCTGATTTGGCCAAAATCTGGTGATAACAACATGTTAATTTTTATTGTCCACTAACCCTCTAATGAGTTGTTTCGAGTTTGGTGTGGAGGAAGTTTTCAAGGATCAAGAGAGGAGTATGATGCAATATGATCAAGGAGAGTGAAAGCTCTAAGCTTGGGGATGCCCCGGTGGTTCACCCCTGCATATTCTAAGAAGACTCAAGCGTCTAAGCTTGGGGATGCCCAAGGCATCCCCTTCTTCATCGACAACATTATCAGGTTCCTCCCCTGAAACTATATTTTTATTCCGTCACATCTTATGTGCTTTGCTTGGAGCGTCGGTTTGTTTTTGTTTTTGTTTGAATAAATGGATCCTAGCATTCACTGTATGGGAGAGAGACACGCTCCGCTGTTGCATATGGACAAGTATGTCCTTAGGCTTTACTCATAGTATTCATGGCGAAGTTTCTTCTTCGTTAAATTGTTATATGGTTGGAATTGGAAAATGATACATGTAGTAATTCTAAAATGTCTTGAATAATTTGATACTTGGCAATTGTTGTGCTCATGCTTAAGCTCTTGCATCATATACTTTGCACCCATTAATGAAGAAACACCTAGAGCTTGCTAATTTGGTTTGCATATCTCTCTAAAGTCTAGATAATTTCTAGTATTGAGTTTTGAACAACAAGGAAGACGGTGTAGAGTCTTATAATGTTTACAATATGTCTTTTATGTGAGTTTTGCTGCACCGTTCATCCTTGTGTTTGTTTCAAATAACCTTGCTAGCCTAAACCTTGTATCGAGAGGGAATACTTCTCATGCATCCAAAATCCTTGAGCCAACCACTATGCCATTTGTGTCCACCATACCTACCTACTACATGGTATTTCTCCGCCATTCCAAAGTAAATTGCTTGAGTGCTACCTTTAAAATTTCTATCCTCTACCTTTGCGATATATAGCTCATGGGACAAATAGCTTAAAAACTATTGTGGTATTGAATATGTACTTATGCACTTTATCTCTTATTAAGTTGCTTGTTGTGCGATAACCATGTTTCTGGGGACGCCATCAACTATTCTTTGTTGAATATCATGTGAGTTGCTATGCATGTCCGTCTTGTCTGAAGTAAGAGAGATCTACCACCTTAATGGTTGGAGCATACATATTGTTAGAGAAGAACATTGGGCCGCTAACTAAAGCCATGATTCATGGTGGAAGTTTCAGTTTTGGACATATATCCTCAATCTCATATGAGAATAATAATTGTTGCCACATGCTTATGCATTAAAGAGGAGTCCATTATCTGTTGTCCATGTTGTCCCGGTATGGATGTCTAAGTTGAGAATAATCAAAAGCGAGAAATCCAAAATGCGAGCTTTCTCCTTAGACCTTTGTACAGGCGGCATGGAGGTACCCCATTGTGACACTTGGTTAAAACATGTGTATTGCGATGATCCGGTAGTCCAAGCTAATTAGGACAAGGTGCGGGCACTATTAGTATACTATGCATGAGGCTTGCAACTTGTAAGATATAATTTACATAACTCATATGCTTTATTACTACCGTTGACAAAATTGTTTCATGTTTTCAAAATAAAAGCTCTAGCACAAATATAGCAATCGATGCTTTCCTCTTTGAAGGACCATTCTTTTTATTTTTATGTTGAGTCAGTTCACCTATTTCTCTCCACCTCAAGAAGCAAACACTTGTGTGAACTGTGCATTGATTCCTACATACTTGCATATTGCACTTATTATATTACTCTATGTTGACAATTATCCATGAGATATACATGTTATAAGTTGAAAGCAACCGCTGAAACTTAATCTTCCTTTGTGTTGCTTCAATACCTTTACTTTGATTTATTGCTTTATGAGTTAACTCTTATGCAAGACTTATTGATGCTTGACTTGAAGTGCTATTCATGAAAAGTCTTTGCTTTATGATTCACTTGTTTACTCATGTCATTACCATTGTTTTGATCGCTGCATTCATTACATATGTTTACAAATAGTATGATCAAGGTTATGATGGCATGTCACTCCAGAAATTATCTTTGTTATCGTTTTACCTGCTCGGGACGAGCAGAACTAAGCTTGAGGATGCTGATACGTCTCCGACGTATCGATAATTTCTTGTGTTCCATGCCACATTATTGATGATATCTACATGTTTTATGCACACTTTATGTCATATTCGTGCATTTTCTGGAACTAACCTATTAACAAGATGCCGAAGAGCCGATTCTTGTCTGCTGTTTTTGGTTTCAGAAATCCTAGTAACGAAATATTCTCGGAATTGGACGAAATCAACGCCCAGGGTCCTATTTTGCCACGAAGCTTCCAGAAGACCGAGGGGGAAAGGAAGTGGGGCCACGAGGCGCCGCCACAACAGGGCGGCGCGGCCTAGGTCTTGGCCGCGCCAGCCTGGCGTGTGGGGCCCTCGTGTGGCCCCCTGCGTTGCCCTTCCGCCTACTTAAAGCCTCCGTCGCGAAACCCCCAGTACCGAGAGCCACGATACGGAAAACCTTACTGAGACGCCGCCGCCGCCAATCCCATCTCGGGGGATTCTGGAGATCTCCTCCGGCACCCTGCCGGAGAGGGGATTCATCTCCCGGAGGACTCTTCACCGCCATGGTCGCCTCCGGAGTGATGAGTGAGTAGTTCACCCCTGGACTATGGGTCCATAGCAGTAGCTAGATGGTTGTCTTCTCCTCATTGTGCTTCATTGTTGGATCTTGTGAGCTGCCTAACATGATCAAGATCATCTATCTGTAATACTATATGTTGTGTTTGTCGGGATCCGATGGATAGAGAATACTATGTTATGTTAATTATCAAGTTATTACCTATGTGTTGTTTATGATCTTGCATGCTCTCCGTTATTAGTAGAGGCTCTGGCCAAGTTTTTGCTCTTAACTCCAAGAGGGAGTATTTATGCTCGATAGTGGGTTCATGCCTCCATTGAATCTGGGACAGTGACAAAAAGTTCTAAGGTTGTGGATGTGCTGTTGCTACTAGGGATAAAACATTGATGCTATGTCTAAGGATGTAGTTATTGATTACATTACGCACCATACTTAATGCAATTGTCTGTTGTTTTGCAACTTAATACTGGAAGGGTTCGGATGATAACCTGAAGGTGGACTTTTTAGGCATAGATGCATGCTGGATAGCGGTCTATGTACTTTGTCGTAATGCCCAATTAAATCTCACTATATTTATCATGACATGTATGTGCATTGTTATGCCCTCTCTATTTGTCAATTGCCCGACTGTAATTTGTTCACCCAACATGCTTTTATCTTATGGGAGAGACACCTCTAGTGAACTGTGGACCCCGGTCCTATTCTTTACATCGCATACAATCTACTGCAATACTTGTTTTATCAAGTTTTCTGCAAACAATCATCTTCCACACAATACGGTTAATCCTTTGTTACAGCAAGCCGGTGAGATTGACAACCTCACTGTTTCGTTGGGGCAAAGTACTTTGGTTGTGTTGTGCAGGTTCCACGTTGGCGCCGGAATCTCTGGTGTTGCGCCGCACTACATCCCGCCGCCATCAACCTTCAACATGCTTCTTGACTCCTACTGGTTCGATTAAACCTTGGTTTCTTACTGAGGGAAACTTGCCGCTGTGCGCATCACACCTTCCTCTTGGGGTTCCCAACGGACGTGTCAACTACACGCATCAGTCCCTCGCGCGACGGCCCGCAAAGACTCTGCACACACATCCGATGCTGGTGCAAGGGCGTGCCACCTGACCTATACCTGGTCAGGAAGGTGATGGATTTGCTTCGCTTAGGTTTCCTGCATGGCATACACGTAAACATTAAATACGAGCCTCGATCGGCTCTCAGGTTTTCCCGTGAATCGGCTCAAGGAGCCGATCCACCCATGATTCGTAAAGGGTTTACGATAGCATGGTGGTCCTGCTTGATCAACATAAAGCTAAAACGATCTACAATGATTTAGGGTTTTCACCGCATAATCGGAACATCCTACTCGTGATTGAGCCTAGCAGCCACGCACGGTATCAATAAACCAACCCTATATAAGGCCTAAAAACCAACATGAAGTTGATCCCCGGAACATCTTATCTAGGGTTAGCAAACTGCACCCTACGTGCCACCGGATCCTTCAACCCGTTTGCAAGGCCTAACTATGCAGATATTAAACTAATCGTTGAAGAACAAGGAACAATCATAACGGATTGGATCTACTAAATAATGATCAAGCAAGGTGCCGCCCTTACACCTAAGAAAGGTGTAAGGACGGCTAGACGTCTAAGGGTTGCATGAACGAAAGCATGTAGCAAGGTAAAACGATGCTAACCCTAACACATCTATGATAACTACGTTGCTCGCCATCAAAAAGGCTTCAGCACGAGCAACGCATGAACAACGAATAATGCGATCTAGGCAGCATGATGCTTACCCGGAAGAAACCCTCAAAACAAGGGGTCGGCGATGCGCCAAGATTGGTTTGTGATGAACGTGATTGTTGTTTATCTCGATAACCCTAGATACATATTTATAGTCCGTAGACTTTCTAACGTGGGAATAATCCCAACCGTGCACGAGTCAAGTTTTATCTAACCGACACGTATCCTACTATATTTACAGATACAAGGGCAAACTGCCCAATCTTCGTGTATAAGGCCGGTTCACGTATTTCTTCTATGTATATTCTTCAAGCCCATCTTGATCGCGGCCCACCTCTGACTCGGTCAAATTCTGGTGATAACAGCAACCAAATCCAACCCTTCCCCCGGGGGATTTCTCTCGGGCGATGATGCAGTCTATGGGTTAGGACTTAGGAGCACCAGGTATGTTCCTTGTTATGCAGCCAGGAATGTGGAATCTTCTGATGAATCAGTGGTTGCTATTCTTGGGGAAACAACAAGTACAACCTGGGACTTTTAACTCCATGATGGCGGACCACTCTGAATCCATTAAACCCTCTGATGCCTCAGAGTTCCAACAAACAGAGTAACAATATTGGCCAGAAGGGTAACTCAACAACCAAAGTTCCAACTTAGTTGACTCTCGAGAAGAGAGCGAGAATTAAGCTGGAGGTGTGTGACATAGGCATCCCCAATGGGCCTGCCGAAGATGGTACCCGGGGTTTACTGAAGGCCCACGACCCGAAGGATAAGAAGAATCGGAAGCCCAAGTTGCTAGTTAAGGAAAGCTAGAGGTGTCCCCCCCCCCCCCCCCCCCCCCGCCCCCGATAGTGATCTGGGTTTAGTGCTTGTGTTTCTCTTCAATTGTATTCCTATGCATGGAAAAACCCCTCTATAGCTTGGCGCCTAGGGGTGACCAAGACATGAATAACTTGTAAAACTCTGTAATGCTTTGGTTTTAGAAATGGGTCCGCGCTATGCCCTTTTCTTATGAAAAAATTGAGAAATCCGACGCAATAGGAAGATATGAAGATTTGCACTGCTCACTACTTAAATGTCAGATTTTGTCATTGCTGCGAAGCCCAAAAATACCTGGTATTTCAATGTGAGATCTTTCATATTGGTAGATTATTACATTTTCCTACATCCACAACTTGTGCTCCAGATAGTATGAATCGTTCAAAAAAACTAGCTCCATGTCTGACGTGTTTTACTGGAGATCTACTTGAAAGCCAAAGTAAGGTGTTAAGGTAGATTATTACGTTTTTTGACATTTAGAATTTAAATTTTGTGAAGAGGTATCATGGTATCATACAAGGTCTAGTATCACTAAATATTTCCTTAGATAGGATCCTTTTGACACCATAAGCCAAAGGGCAAGATGGGGATAGCGGAGCAGGCGGGCAAGAGGAAAGCAGTGGTGCACGTAAGGCGAGACGTAGACGGGTGGGACAGCGGGGCGGGCGCGGTACTGCAGTGGACAGTGGATGCGGAGGTGGGGTCTTCGACTGACCGGGACGTGCGTGCACGGAGCGGGCACCGTCGGCGTTGGTAACGGGTAGCCCAGCCTGTCGGGGACCCATATCATTCGAGTGCATGTACCTTGTGGGCGGAGTCGCGGCGGGTAGCGTGGCACGGCCGCACGGCACACGGCAGCACGGACAGACACGACAAGGGCCGTTCCGTTGTCCTCGTAGGCCCGTGACTACTGTAGCCATACCTGTACCTTGGCGCACCTCTCTGAGGCTCAACACGCCATGCCTCTAGCAGACTGGCAATACAGACGGTGGCGGTGGGCACCGGAGCATCACTGCAGGTAGGGACGACGGGTCCGCTACGTCAAGCTTCGCCACCTGCCAAACTCCGCCACCATCAGGATGAAGAAGCTGGTGCCGGCAAGATTCAGTACTATGGAGGCGGCATTCAAGGGCACGTACCATGGGCTCCCCAAGTACCGCGTACACAAGATGTGTGCCTTCTTTTCTGTATTGGAAGATGTAGCTTTTCACATTGCTACCATCGGCCACGATGGTCAGCTCCTTGCTTCAAAAAATAATATTACCGACCCCATTTTCAGTTTCCTATACTTCTATATACTACGGCCGTAGGTAACATATCAATCGGAGGCAATCATCTCTGCACACTCAATTAGGAGTCACCAAAGAAAAGTTAAGCTAGCGGACATAGGCCCTAGAGAGAAGAAACCCACACAGGAACTAAAGAACAATATTAGACACTGTCCAATTATTCTAGAGACACTAAACATTGCATAATTATGCTCATCAAAAGATGATAATCCACTCCATTAAATGAAAAACATCTGCACCAATTCAATCATACCTAACTAATATCACCTTCTCAAGTAAATCATCAGTTTGAGTTAACACCGATAGATTGAACCCAGCTTCAGCTAGCACTTGCAATTCCAAAGCAAACCTAGCCAATTAAGAAGTAATTCAACTTAACCATGACCAAGAACTACAGTATACAACGTAACATAGCGAATTAAGGACCTAAGCATGCTCAACTAGATCAACATGTTGGATAATTAGGCACAATTTTCAAGATTAATTCCAGAATATTAAGCATGACGACAGTAACTACTAACATGTGAAACTCGAACATACTAGATGCAATGATCAACATGAACACGGCACACGGCACACGGCAGCACGGACTAACACGACAAGGGCCGTTCCGTTGTCCTCGTAGTCGTAGGCCCGTGACTACTGTAGCCATACCTTTACCTTGGCGCACCTCTCTGAAGCTCAACACGCCAAGGTTCTCTAGCAGACTGGCAATTCAGACGGTCGCGGTGGGCACCCGTGCATCACTGCAGGTAGAGGTAGGGACGACGGGTGGGCTGCCCTCGTGAGTTTTGCCGCTACGCCAAGCTTCGGTTCGGTGCCGGCTGATCTCTGTCCCTCTCTCCTCCACCACCACCAGGACGAAGAAGCTGGTACCGCCACGATTCGGTACAAATGGAGGCGGCTTTCAAGGCCCAGTTCCCCTGTTCGGTGCAAATAAGACGGATTCCTCCTTGTACCGCGTACAAGATACATGCGCCTTTTTCTCTGTGGTGGGAGCTACACCTTTTCACTTTGTCATCATCCAGCAAGGTTGACACCTCCTTGCTTGAAAAATCACATCACCTACAGAAATTCAATTCGGTAATATGCTCTCTTTACCCAAAAAAAAATATATTTGCGAGTGTTGAAAAAATTACAATTTTTTTACATATACATCTCCATAATATATGAGAGTTCGCAAAGTTTTATGAAAAAACAATATTTTGGGTGGTCTATGTAAATAAGAGAAAATTTATCTTGTGAACAACCTTATTCTCAACACTAATTTTGTCCTTTTTACACACGTCACGTGATAAGCCGATTTTTTCCTGAAACAACTTTGTGAGCGTGTAGCATGTGAAGATGTACATGCAATTTTATTTGTTTCGTTTTTTAATTTTTTTAAAATACGTGTAAGATGCACTTTAAAAAGAAGAGAGCAGATGCTCCCATGTTTCAAACACCACTCCCCAACCCCTAAGGCTTTTTAGTTTCCTCTTCCTTATATGTCTATACTACGGTTGTACGTAACATATCAATTGTAGGCAATCATCCCTGCACACTCAATTAGGAGGCACCACAAACAAATTAAGCTAGCATAAGCACATAGGCACAACCTAATGTTGGATGTAAATGGGTTGCATGCCATCCTAGGAAATCACATATAACTTACAAATTCTGAATCTCAAAACCCATTTGGAGCTGTGAGAGACAAAGTTCAGACCCAGATTGCTAGTTGAGAGAGAGTTCGGGTACTCTATGTTTTCTTATGCGCCGCCCACCTCACTACGTATCACACGCCTCGTTGCGTGACCTGAGTTTGAGTTCGAAACTGGTTTTATGGAAGGCTACATCTTTTGCTTGGTGCAGCCTTTTAATTTTTTTGTTTCTCTTTTAATTACATGTTTATTTCCGGTTTTGCATCGATAAAAGAAATTACAAAAAATAGTATTACCCTTTGATTTTATTTTTGTGAAGCTTTGTCTCGTTTTATCCAAAACCTGAAATTCGTTATTTGGCATATTTCACCAACTCCATTGTTGGAAGGGGTGACATGGGATGCATCACTGGCCCTCACATTTGTGTTATTCACCAAGCATTGTTTGGGAATAACCAAATGCCAACACCAAACCTTGGCTCTCTTTTATCTTCACAGTTTTCCGCCAGAGGTCGGGTCCCTCTAGTGCTCTTTATTGAGGTTGGGTAGTCACCCATATTGCCTACCGCAAGAACATCCAACTCCCCTAAATGAATGTTGTTGCGGTGGTACAATCATGGATGAACATTGTAGGATCAACTGTCGCATTTCGGGAGTCGAGGGAGAACTTCCATGAGCTTGCTTTTCAATTCGTTTATGAACCTACCCAATCACCTCATGAGCAAGAAATGCTCCCTTTTACAAGCTTTTCCTTTGGTTGGAAAGATTATCTAGATTTTAACCCTAAAAGAGACGTACGTCGCAAGGATTATGGCGGGACGAGAGATACCTCCCAAAGAAGATGGAGAATAAGACAACCCTAGGGAGCAAACCGCGGGGATAACGCGGGGCACCAAGATTGGTCACAAGCTCGACATGCGTGGGGTGATTGGCAACATCAGCCAATCCCAACACACTACCATGCCCATGACCATGGAGACCAATATGCCCCTAACTCAATTCGAAGCGTTGGCACATCAAGTTGGTAATGTGGAGGACACTCCACATCAAGTGGTCCCCAACATCGACATCCTCTCGCAGAAATTATCCAACTTAATTAATTACCAACGTCGGAACCAACTTCCAGTATGCGGCACAACCACCGTACGAGGACAACCAATAGACCAAGTTATGCCAAAAGACTAAGCTTGGGGGAGGTTAAAATCCTCCACCTTTGCATTCACATTTTTGTTTCTTATTTTAGTTTATTTGTTTCTCTTTTAATTGCATATTAAATTTCAGTTTTGCATCAATAAAATAAAATACAAAAATAGCATTAACCCTTATTTTTATTTTTGTGAAGCTTTCTCTCTTTTTATCTTTGGATTTTCACTAGCTATTTTCTCCAAGAGAGCTAGCGATGGGAAGGATACCCGGGATAGCAACGCAAGTGCAAGGCCAAACCAAAGCGACAAGTTATAGTATTCTCATCATCACTCTTCTCGTAAATTTAAGTAAGATTGTGAAAGTATTTGCTTGGTTGCACTTACTTTGTCCACACTGGCTACTGGTTACTGGCTTGCTATCATTCAAATTTTATTCCATGCTAATCTTGTCAAGTTAGCTTTGCCTTATGAACTAGATCATAAGTTCAAAATTCTAAACATGAAGAATTCAAAACCTTTTGCGAAAGTCTTAAAGAAAAATTGTGTGACGAATAATTGTTTCGTAAGGTTTACTATTTGATAACTTTACCCCAGACAACCTAATGATAGACTTGATGGCACACTTTAAAAGAATTGTTTGATAGGACCCTGTTTTGCGGTAATTGAGATCCATCCCAAAGACTATTTCGTTAAAACTAAAGTAAGATATTGCTTTACGCATGTCCAGGATCACCGACATATACCATGGGTAATGTTAATAACTTAGTTGGTCTTTAAGATCTATCACGAGAGAAATCTCAGATTTTTTGCTATGAGTTGATTAAATGTCTATAACAACAATGTTATGATGGGTAAATTTTTAACTTCTTCATGGGCATCGTTGCAAACAAAGTCGAAGTGCTCCTTAAAAAGTGTTCGTTCTAATTCTTTTCAGATGGGTTTTCAACCTTACACTTTCGCATGACCTCAATTACTAATGAATGCGAGTTCTTGAAAAACAAGAATGAGAAATTGTGTTGGAGAGCCTATATTTAATTATCCGCCAGCGAACCAAGTTAATCTAATATTTTCATTTACTTTTCATGCTCTCATACCATGTCATCGCACACAACTTGGAATGCCATTATTTTCGCAATTATCTTTGAAGAAGAAGAGAGGAATTAAGATTTTAGTTTCACTTGCCAGGCTAATTTATAAGACTCATTTGGAAATAGGAGTTAATTTATGAAAATTTACATGTGGCTAGGAACCGATACTAGGTGCAACCAATTGAATATTTCTATGATCTTGTTTAAGGTTGCAGGATCTAGTGAAGGCAAAAAAAAATTATACCTCCTCGACTCGGTAAAATATTGGCTAGGAACAGATTTGGTGCTACCATTTTATTTGCATCATTTAGATAGGCTTGAATCAGAATAGTAAAAACAACGTTAATACAAGCTTCTAATTGAATGGTCGTCCTAGTCTTGTCTACATCATAGACATCTTGTTGTCATGTGATCATGGACAGTCTCTTAATATTTGTAAACCCAAATGGGTAAAATATTTGACAACGAGAGAACAAAGGAACGAGTATATTACCACCTAGAGAGACCGGTAAGAAGGGTTCGAGGACAAAACACTTGTTGACACCTCACACATTCTAAAATTCTAAATTCTAAGCAGACCAACTTGTCAGACCCTCTATTAGGATATTTCTTTGACACATGCTTAGTAACACCTTTTAAGAAGATATTCAAAGGCACTAATAAGTACAAACACACTATGTAGTGCATCAAGCAATTAACACTAGCTAATCCATATAGAATACCATTTTTATCCTTTAATATTTACTCAAACCGAGACATAATTTTTTGTTGTAAAATTACTGAAACTAAAACTGCAGAATAACACAATTTTTATATAAATATAGCTGTACTTTATCACGTGTACATTGTAGAAGTAGCATTTTGAATTGTATAGCTATGAAACCTAGGTTTTCATATTACAAAGAGACCAATGTGTTAGAAACTGTTGACAAGATACTATTTTATGTTGTATGCTAAATCTATACTTAAAACTGGTTAACATTTAGTGAAGGTAAAAATGTTTGGTATACACGTATGTTGGTTAGCTTGGACTATCCTCGGGAGTAGAACCCGTCGTTCGGAGGATATCATCGGGGAGAACACCAAGGACGAAGCTAGTATTGTGCCCACCTATAGTAGACCTAGCAATGTAACAGACACGCAGATTAAATTGGTCAATAATAAGATGCAGGAGCTCAAAATGTTAGTTGGAAAAACTGATGGGATTCGTAGCATAGAAAACAAAAAAATTCCTACAGCAAGAACGAAAACCAAGCCAAGATGCAATCTACAAGATGGTAGCAACGAGGGGATCACGAGACTAACCCTTGAATTTTTTCAAAGCCTACGAGATTAGATCTCGTTGTTGCAGAAGATGATCACTTGCCGCTTTCAAAAGCGCGTAGAAGATCTTGACGGTGCCACAGTCGGGCAGCACCTCCGTACTCGATCACACGTTCGGTGTTGATGAAGACGTCCTTATCCCCGTTCCAGCGGGCAGCAGAAGTAGTAGATCCTCCTCGGAATCCCGGCAGCACGACGGCGTGGTGGCGGTGGTGGTGGAGATCTCCGGCAGGGCTTCGCCAAAGCGTATGCGGGAGAGGTGGAGGAGGAGAGACGGCTAGGGTTTGGGGAGAGGGGGGCGCCGACCACTAAGGGGTGCGGCCAAGGAGGCTTTGGTGTGGCCGGCCCCCTCCCCTTGCTCCTCATTATATAAGTGGAACCCCCAAGAGTTTGACTCAAAGTCTTCGAATAAGACCCCAACTCAAAACTTGCCATAAGGACGAAACCTACCCAAGGTGGGACTCCTACTCAAGGTGGGACTCCCACCCCTTCCTTGGGGGGGGGGGGGGGGGTGGCCGGCCACCTATGGTGGAGTCCACCTGGGACTCCTCCACCCCTTGGTTGGCCGGCCATGCTAGGTGGAGTCCATGGTGATTTCTTCCGGACTTTTCTAGAACTTTCTAGAACCTTCCATAAATGCACCAGATCATTTTCAAACTTAGAAAATGACTTCTTATATATGAATCGTATTCTCCGGACCATTCCGGAACTCCTCGTGATGTCCTGGATCCCATCCGAGACTCCGAACAAAACTTCGAACTCCATTCCATATTCCATATCTACTTAAACGACATCAAACCTTAAGTGTGTCACCCTACGGTTCGTGAACTATGCAGGCATGGTTGAGACTTCTCTCGACCAATAACCAATAGCGGGATCTAGAGGTCCATAATGGCTCCCACATATTCAATGATGACTTAGTGATCGGTTGAACCATTTACATATGATACTGATTCCTTTTGTCACGCGATATTTTACTTGTCCGAGGTTTGATCATCGGTATCTCTATACCTCGTTCAACATTGTCTCCAATAAGTACTTTTTACTCGTATCGTGGTATGTCATATCTTATGAACCATTCATATGCTTGCAAGCTAATTAGACAACATTCCTCCGAGAGGGTCTAGAGTATATCTATCCGTCATCAGGATGGACAATATCCCACTCTTGATCCATATGCATCAACTCATACTTTCCGAATACTTAATCCCACCTTTATAACCACCCATTTACGCAGTGGCGTTTGATGTAATCAAAGTACCCTTCCGGCATAAGTGATTTACATGATCTCATGGTCGAAGGACTAGGTAACTATGCATCGAAATCTTATAGCAAATGAACTTAATGACGTGATCTTATGCTACGCTTAATTGGGTGTGTCCATTACATCATTCATTAATGACATAACCTTGTTATTAATAACATCCAATGTTCATGATCATGAAACTATGATCATCTATTAATCAACAAGCTAGTTATACAAGAGGCTTAGTAGGGACTCCTTGTTGTTTACATAACACACATGTATCAATGTTTCGTTTAATACAATTATAGTGTAATGTCCCAGGTTTAGAGGCGATCGAGGGGTAGATTTTAGAAAGGGATGTGCATTGCATGGTAAATCCCGGGGAAATTTCGCGCTTTTAAAACAAAACTGCATCGAAGGGGGACAGGTTTCTCTCTCGACACCTTACAGGGTTAGGGTTTCGAGAGTGCGATGAACTTGTTCCTACTTGTTTAAATTAGGGTTTTGAGAAGAGAGAAGTGAAATTGCATTGAAATCCTAAGTTGCATGATTGGATTACAAGTTAAGTTGTTTGAATGAATTCAAACCAAATTTGAATTTGAATTTCAAATTCAAACATCAAATGGTTATCACATAATTCAAACTTGAGATGATTTATTAAACAATTATCATTAATCAAGAATATAAATAATAAAACACTTAGACAAAGCTCATTAGAGAGAAACTTGAGCTTTATTGATATTCACACAAAATACAATGTCAATTACAATATCCAGAATTGAAATATGAATTTACAACACAATACAAGAATGGAAGAAATAGAAAAAGAAAAAGGAAAATTACAAGTTAATGAAATGTTCTAAACTACACAAAATAATCTTCTTGAAAATCTTGATCCAGATGATCTTGATCCCCATCTTGATCAGCACATTGTCCCTACATACAAACACAACAAAGAACACATTATGCCAAGTGGCATTGCCACTTGGCAGGTTAGCAAAAAAAAATGAGATGGAATGGATATGAACAAGGTTCAGCCGAGCTGATCCTCTCATCAGCCCAAGTCCCAAGCTTGTACACTCACACACACAGGCTGCACACACAGCATGTGTGCATGCATCACACACACACAGTGAGTCACCAGGGTGAGATGTGGTGCTATCGACCAGGGAAGCCATGGCTGGCCATATATAAACTTTTCACAGCCAAAACCCTAGTCACTTGATTCATCCATCGACAAGGCACCAGAGTAAGTAACCAGTAGCAAGAACAGCAACCCAAGAACACAAGAACAGGAAGAACAGCTTCACTGTTCAATCTGCTCAATAATACCACTGAATCAAATCAAGCATCACAAGTCACCAGGAGGAGCAGGGCAAGCAAATCAACCAAACCAGAAGATCAACACAGCAGCTAATCCTCTACACCAACCACAAATCTTGGAGCTGGAGTGAGGTATACCAGAAAAGCATGAGAAAGCCATGGTTTTGCTCATAATTAAGCATACTCATGCATCACATAAGCAAAAAGGGTATGAACCCTGGATGTATCATCACTTGGTTGCAAAACCAATTGGTGCCAGCAAATAAAACCAAGGCTAGAAGGAAATCAACCCAGGGAACACTGGTTGTGTCAACACAGTGACACAACCAGAGAAATCCAGCAGGGATTCAGTTCTATGTAGCCATTCAGATCCACCAAGCACCTAATAGTTTAGCTAAACCATCAGACTGATAGGCAACATGTGCCTATCTTGTTTATCAACACCAAAGCCACTGGTAATTCATCAAGTGATTAGCCAGTGAGCACCTATTCATCAAAGAAAGCCAACATAGGTGGGAGCTACCCTAATAGCAATGATTTACTATCAGGGCCACCTCAACCACTTCACCAAATCCCACAGATAAGCTAAGCACATCTATCATTACCCAGATGGGTTCAAAAGGGAGCTAGGGTACCCAACAGAGGTTGGCATCCCTCTAGCTCTACTAAATCAACTCAAATGATCATCACTGCTAAGCAGTTCACATCATTTATCTATCCAATTAAGCAAGGTAACAGAGATAAATGAATTACCCAAATAATCAATGCACCAGAACCTTGCACATGATCCAGAGGATCATTGCAAGCAACAGATAATGCTTGAGTAAGTAATAAACCTCACTAGCACAAGTGCATGTGTCACCCAGACACCAGAATGAGCACCAGATAGGCACATGCATGTAAGCATAACAATTAATCAACAAGCAACTGTTGATCACATGCTCACCAGAGCTTGCTAACACTTGATACAGATGGCTATAAGCAAGCACAGCACCAGAAATGAGCCATCCACTGAAGAATTACACCCAAGCCTTAACTGAGTCAACAAATACTGAAGTAAGAATCATATGATTGTATCCAGAAGCACATCAAAGGCTTGATGAACCACTGGATCTTGCTAAACAAATAAAGCACTTATCACTAATCATTGAATCATACAGTTAAGCCAACAGTAATGCTCAATTGAGTATGCTCATGAATTTGAGCACAAGGAACAGCACACCATTGCTCTGGCACTTGCCAAATTGCAAGTAATACACACAGAACCCAAGCCAGAGCAGCATACATGAACACACTTGATATCTAGCAAGCTTATTAACAAGAACAGAGGCACAGAGGTAGAGCTAGACAAGGAATGCAATCATAGCCAGCACTAAAACTAGAAATCCTTGCACAGATGCATGGCAGGGCTGCACCGCAGTAGCATAAGCTTGGCATGGTCCTGGCAGCTATGGCCAAGACCATCAGATACAGCAGCAGCTCATGAACAGGCAAGCAAGGCACAGCAGCAGAGCATGAGCACGGCTGGCCTCTCCACGAGGAGGAGAAGCTGTGACCAGAGCTAAGGGAGAAGGTAGAAGAACAGGCACACGAGAGAGAGGGAAAGGTGGCGAACGTACCCGGGGTCGAGCAGGCAGACAACCATGGCGGCCACGGCGGCACACGCCAGGGCGCGGCGGCGCCAAGCCAAGCCAAGCCATGGCGGCGCCACAGCATCACCCACACCATGGCAGCACAGCCACGGCGGCGCCATCACGCCAGGAGCTCTGGGAGCCGCAGGATCACGCGGATCCCGTAACCCTAGCCATGGCGAAGAGGATCGAGGACGAGCGGGAGCGGTGTCTGCTCCAGATCGACGCGGATGGAAAGGATCGCCGTCACATGGCGGTTTGATTGCGCCCCATGGCAAGGGCCATGGCGGCCGGAGACCGTCGGAATCGGCCGGCGACGGTGAGGGCGACGCAGGTCGCCAGAGAGAAAGGGGATTAGGGTTAGGTCGAGGCGGCGCGAGATGGTGAGTGAGTGAGCGACCGCTCGGGTCGGTTGGACCCGAGCTGGTCTAACCCAACCCGCTGGGCTCCACTGACGTGTGGCCTGTGGGCAATTGTGACTTTTCACAATTCAATTAAAAACCAGAAACTTTGAAATTCAATAGAAAATTGATAAGAGCTCTAAAAAAATAATTAAAAATATGAAAATTGATCAGTATAAAATTCTCTATCTAAATAAAATAGCAAAGAGAATTTTTGAAGACAAATAAGAATAAGTCTTAATTTGATGATTTAAATAAGGATTTAAATCACACATATTATTTTCAATAAAGAAAATAAGTCCATTAATGCATTTGGACTTTAAAAACACCTTGACAACATTTCAAGGTTGTATTTACCCTAAGATAAGTATCTCCAAATCATTCTTAGTAATTACCTCTCACATAAAATAATAAGACATCGGAAAGGGGGGAACAAACCCTAAAAATGGAAAGCATGCATAATTGCTTCTTTAACCATTGCCCTTATTGGACAATGATACTATTTTTCAGAGACAGAGGACAAGGGTCAGTCCACACCATCCAACTGCAAAACTTTGCAGTGTTCAGGCAAGTTCATCGCTTGCTCATATCATTTGAGTATTTCTATCAAATTACTTGCAAAGTATTATGGTTATCACTATTGCATAAAAACCAAAACCACTACTTTCATAACTATGAATATGACTATGTGGTGGGCAATGGAACCATGGATTGTGTTGATATGGTGGAGGTTCCATTGCAAGGGTTTATATCCATCTAGGATTAAACAACAAATGTCGCCAGTGATTCTTGTGTCGTAATACCCGTGTTAACCATAAGATCTGGAGTGGGACGGAATAGTCAATCGTATTTCCACCTCTTGTACATCGACGGATGCGCTTGCCGTAGACACTTGTATCCTGAGGGACAAGCGGTTGGCTGGGGAAGCCTTAAGTCCCCACGGTAATGCGGTGTATGATGGATTGTAAGATGTCCGGAACGGTCTATCCATGATTGATAGGGGAGGGCATATGAAATTGTTCGGAATGGTCTACCTTAACCGGTATAGGGGAGAACAAATGCCTGGAACGGTCTCACCATGGATATAGGGGAAGACAGTCTTACAAAAGGGTGGGTGTGCGAGGTAGCGGAGGAATATGATTGGCTATGACCTTATACCGGGCCTCACACCATAGGAAGTGTGGACGGGAGAGCTGCCCGGTTGGCACCAAGGTTAAGGTCTCTTCTGGGTAAAGCAACACACCTCTGCAGAGTGTAAAGAACTGTGACCTGTCACTCCCTGTTCCGGGATATGGAACTGCGAACGCGGCCGGAAAGGAACTCCATGAAGTTCTAGTAAACCGGTGAAGGCTGACGGACATAGCTCTTTGAAATAAAAGCTATCTCTTGAAGAAAGGTTTATCAAAACTTGCATTGGTATTAGACTTTCTGGTCTAATATCATAGCTAGTACATTAAACACCTCTTATCTATAATGAACTTGTTGAGTACGCTCGTACTCATACCACTCTTAAATCCCTTGCTTAGATTGTCTGAATCGTCTGGAGGAGGACTACGACAACACTGAAGGAGCCGAGATCATCGGCTATGAAGAACCAGACCTCTCTGGAGGCATTGAAGGCGTAGACTACCTCATAGTCTACGGAACCGGGGAGGCTTCTGGAGGAGATCAAGCCTAGAATCATCTAGTAGCAGTAGTAGTCAAGCAGCCCGAACTCTTAATACTAGCTGCTCGAGAGAATAAATGTACAACTTAATGAGACATCTATATTGTAAGCTAAGTTGGGTTCGCCTCGAACCCAGGAGTATTCCTCTTAGGACCCAAGAGGAGCTCCAAGACGATATGTGTATGATATTTGTAATATTAAATGAATGAGTTATGGACCTGCTATGTTCTGTTGTACTACTCTGAGGGATGTAATATTTGTGGAATGGTACTTCGTGAATGTTATATCAACGAATGACATACTACAACATGCAGTGGTATGCAGGGTCACCACAGTTGGTATCAGAGCAAAAGCTTTGACCTTAGGTTGGAACCTAGTAAATGGGACCAAACGTTAGGAGTCAAATAGGACTAGTAAAGAATTCTCTAAAAATATGGTGTGTATTCAATTGAGAATACCACAATCATATCTTTTAGTGCGATAATTCTTTATTATCTCTATTATGATGCATTATTACTAATCTTATAATCTTTCTATTTCTACAGCCAACATGGCAAGTTCACGTCCGGGACGAAACGTGAAAGTGATGGATTCCACACTGAGTGAATATGAAGGAGGACTTGCAGATATTCTACGTGCCATGTTACTTGAATTTGGGTGTGATCCCCAGATCCAAGTAAAGAAATACATGTACTACGATGGTACAGTATTGGCAAAGTGTAGGGTAGGACTGCGACTTCCCGAATCTTTGGGAATGAGCGTAGTAATGCCAGCAGTGAAGCGTAACTATCAACACAGCCTACCATATAGCCGTTATGAGAGCCATCACCGATATTCGGGAGCATAAGACGAAAGAGATTATGGGTTCCGAATTCACCCACATTCCTCATATGCAGGAGGAAGAGGATCCCATGCTTAACCACTACAAATACGCAAAACGCAAACCAATAGCAGCTGCAAAATACATGGATAATAGCCGCAACTTAATATCATTGCTCTTTCAGTTGAACCATCATTTGACGGGAGCAATTGATACGATGCTAGAGGAGTTTACTGAACCCAAGGAGGAGACTAGGGGGAAAGAACCCATGGAGAATGTGGTGCACACACCAGTTTACTCAGCTGGTGACTACATTAGTATTGATCCTCTTGAGCGTGAAACTACACCCATTACACCTGGGAACTATCTGGGTAGTTCCTATGGGGGATATGAGGGTGGAGAGGAATCCGGAAACAATCAGCGTTCCGAGACTCCTATAGAAAACTCCACGGGTTGGCGTTGGGGATCTGATACGGGAACTCATAGTACTTCAGTGTATTATGACGGAGAGATGAATGAGGACGCCACAACCCAGAACCAGAGTTATCCTAGTAATGAAGGAGTTGATGGAGGGTATCCTACTCAGGTTGAGCTACAGGGGAGTACACCCGATGGGTGGACTATGATGCACTTAACGACCAGTTTGTGAACACTGATTTCTCCCTAGGATCATCATCTGATTCTGACTACCAGCCGACGGGGAGACCTTATGTTCCAGGGTCTATCAGGAGGACGACACGTTCGACCGGATGGAAGCCTGGGATGTATCGGGAGTGAAGATCGACTAGAGTCCACCAAGGAAGGCGGGACTACAATACACAAGTACCACGTGTATTGTAGTGTGTAATATTTGTAGAAATTTGTACATATACTTTAATAAGTGAGTTTGCATACTCACATCGACTTGAGTATTGTAATAAGACCACTTAAGTATGTATATACATGGTATATGTTTTGTATGATTTGGATTTGCTTCTTGATTTCCATTGCGTGACTAGTTCTGTGCACAAAGTTGAGCTCAGAAAACTTGCGCATGGAGTAATTATGAGTATCATCTTGTGTTGCAGAACTAGGGGGTTATGTTGGGAGCGTTAGGAGAGGAGACCGAAGCGCAGCGCATGGAGGGCGAAGCGAAGCAAAAGGAAGAGGCTGATGAAGCAGCCAGGAATCAGTTTCCACCACCACCACCACCCATGACGCAGCAAAACTTCATTCAGTACATGCAGATGGTGGAGGAGAGACAACGCATAACGTTGGAGCAGTAGAATAAATTCTTCCAGGAGTTGCTGCAGCAGAACCGGGTAGAGAGACCCGAGAACCAGGGAGTCACCTTATCAGACTTCCAGAATACCAAGCCTATATCTTTCGCATACGCGCCCGAGCTAATGGACGCGGAAGATTGGCTTATGGACACTGAGCGAAAGCTCAACACGGTTGGTTGCAATGACCAGGAGAAGGTCCGTTATGCTACACACTTATTGTGTGGACCTGCCGCATCATGGTGGGACAACATCGTAGCCGTTTACCCGGCTGGAAAAGTGTTTACCTGGGTGGAGTTTGCGAGGAAGTTCAGGGAATCCAATGTCCCTAAAAGTATTGTGGAACTGAAGCGTCGAGAGTTTGAAAGTCTCGAGCAGAAGGACAAGGCCATCCTGACTTATGTCAGAGAATTCTCAAAGCTGTCCCGGTACGCTGTTGATGAAGTCAACACCGAGGACAAGAAAAAGAAGAGGTTTTTGAGGGGGTTAAGTCCCCAGTTCAAGGTACAGCTCCGTATGATGAGAGCGACGGAATTCCAAGAGTTGGTGGATGCAGCCATCACTCTTGAGGATGACTTTAAACAGCTGCAAGAGGAGAAGAGGAAAAAGGCCAAGTTTGAGCCTAAGAGGTTTGTTAGTAACAAGCCCAATACCAGCTTGAGTTTCAAGCCAAGGTACAACAACAACAACAACAACAACAACAACAACAACAACAGCAACTACTACGGTAGCAGGAAGAACCAAGCATTTCAGACTGCAAATCAAATAGTTTGCAGAAGCTGTGGACTCACATGGCATTTTGCCAAGGATTGCAAGAAACCAAGGATTATATGCTTTGGTTGTCGTCAGGAGGGGCACATGCTGAAGGACTGCCCCAAGAGAAACACGGGAGGAGGACAATCAAGAGGAGGAGGAAGCCGAGGAGGAAATAACGGAGGGAATTGGAAGAATAAGAAGCCCTTCGGCAAGCTGAACTGCACTAGTCTGGAGGAGGTGGTCAACTCCGATCAGGCGGTGATAGGTACGCTCCAGATACTCACTCATCCTGGCAAAGTACTTTTTGATACTGGTGCAACTACATCATTCATTTCTCAGCAATTCATCATCAAACATGGGATTAGTTGCACTAAGTTAGATACACCCATAACCATACTTTCTGCGGGGGGAACGATAGTAGTAACCCATACCAAACAAAAACAAGTCATCATGATCAATAAGTGCGCGTTTGGACGCAGACCTGTTCATTTTACCGATGAAGGACATTGATGTCATTCTTGGTATGAACTGGTTAGAAGATAACGGAGCATTGATCGACCGTGTGAACAAGACGGTTGATACGTCTCCGACGTATCGATAATTTCTTATGTTCCATGCCACATTATTGATGTTATCTACATGTTTTATGCACACTTTATGTCATATTCATGCATTTTCTGGAACTAACCTATTAACAAGATGCCGAAGTGCCGATTCTTTTTTCTGCTGTTTTTGGTTTCAGAAATCCTAGTAACGAAATATTCTCGGAATTGGACGAAATCAACGCCCAGGGTCCTATTTTGCCACGAAGCTTCCAGAAGTCCGAAGAGGAGACGAAGAGGGGCCACGAGGGGGCCACACCCTAGGGCGGCGCGGCCCCCCCCCTTGGCCGCGCGGCCCGGTGGTGTGGGGCCCTCGTGCCGCCTCCTGACCTGCCCTTCCGCCTACCTCCCGCCTCCGTTGCGAAACCCCCGCATCGAGAGCCACGATACGGAAAACCTTCCAGAGACGCCGCCGCCGCCGATCCCATCTCGGGGGATCCAGGAGATCGCCTCCGGCACCCTGCCGGAGAGGGGAATCATCTCCCGGAGGACTCTACGCCGCCATGGTCGCTTCCGGAGTGATGTGTGAGTAGTCTACCCCTGGACTATGGGTCCATAGCAGTAGCTAGATGGTTGTCTTCTCCCCATTGTGCTTCATTGTCGGATCTTGTGAGCTGCCTAACATGATCAAGATCATCTATCTGTAATTCTATATGTTGCGTTTGTTGGGATCCGATGAATAGAGAATACTTGTTATGTTGATTATCAAAGTTATGTCTATGTGTTGTTTATGATCTTGCATGCTCTCCGTTACTAGTAGATGCTCTGGCCAAGTAGATGCTTGTAACTCCAAGAGGGAGTATTTATGCTCGATAGTGGGTTCATGCCTGCATTGACACCTGGGACAGTGACAGAAAGTTCTAAGGTTGTGTTGTGCTGTTGCCACTAGGGATAAAACATTGATGCTATGTCTAAGGATGTAGTTGTTGATTACATTACGCACCATACTTAATGCAATTGTCTGTTGCTTTGCAACTTAATACTGGAGGGGGTTCGGATGATAACCTGAAGGTGGACTTTTTAGGCATAGATGCAGTTGGATGGCGGTCTATGTACTTTATCGTAATGCCCAATTAAATCTCACTATACTCATCATAATATGTATGTGCATGGTCATGCCCTCTTTATTTTTCAATTGCCCAACTGTAATTTGTTCACCCAACATGCTGTTTATCTTATGGGAGAGACACCTCTAGTGAACTGTGGACCCCGGTCCAATTCTCTATACTGAAATACAATCTACTGCAATACTTGTTCTACTGTTTTCTGCAAACAATCATCTTCCACACAATACGGTTAATCCTTTGTTACATCAAGCCGGTGAGATTGACAACCTCACTGTTTCGTTGGGGCAAAGTACTTTGGTTGTGTTGTGCAGGTTCCACGTTGGCGCCGGAATCCCTGGTGTTGCGCCGCACTACATCCCGCCGCCATCAACCTTCAACGTGCTTCTTGGCTCCTCCTGGTTCGATAAACCTTGGTTTCTTTCTGAGGGAAAACTTGCTGCTGTGCGCATCATACCTTCCTCTTGGGGTTCCCAACGAACGTGTGAGTTACACGCCATCAAGCTCTTTTTCTGGCGCCGTTGCCGGGGAGATCAAGACACGCTGCAAGGGGAGTCTCCACTTCTCAATCTCTTTACTTTGTTTTTGTCTTGCTTAGTTTTATTTACTACTTTGTTTGCTGCACTAAATCAAAATACAAAAAAATTAGTTGCTAGTTTTACTTTATTTGCTATCTTGTTCGCTATATCAAAAACACAAAAAAATTAGTTACTTGCATTTACTTTACTTATTTCATCATGTTTCCTTTTAATTTTACCACGAAAGACATACCGGTAGGACGTGGGTCTATAATTGGGAGAAGTAATATAGAAGAATTCTTTAACCATGTTAGTACCGTTGACGATTTTGAGGATAGACACTTGGTAGACCTTGCCCCTACCTACGAAATTGCTGCTGCTGCTTTAGTTCGCATGTTGGAAACTAAATTTGTTAATCTCAATCCTATAATCCAACACATGTTTCTCACACTTGGTGATATGGAAGAAGGGGAAAAGAAAGATTTTGTTTTAGAAACCCTTCTTAGAGAATTTGGTAGTATAGCGAGAGAGGCTAGAAAGGTCTTTGCTAAATTGAATATGCTTGGTCCTTACACCAATTTTGTTAGTCTCTTTGAAAAGATGGATATGGATAGAATAAAGTACACTAATAATATTAATGATGGAGGGGAGATCAAGGCACCAATACCATGTAAACTCTTAGCTATGAATGATGCACTAGAAAATAACTATGCTTGGCTTGTTCCTGAAAATTTGTTTGATGAGAGTAGCACGCCTAAGACTAATGAAAAGGGAGATGCTAAAACTTATGTATCTAATATACTATGCCTGGTTGAGAAAAATCCACACCCAGCTGTAGAAGTACCACCCTTTGATAATACTTGATACACACTTTCTGCGCCTAGCTGAAAGGCGTTAAAGAAAAGAGCTTATGGGAGACAATCCATGTTTTTACCTACAGTACTTTGTTTTTATTTTGAGTCTTGGAAGTTGTTTACTACTGTAGCAACCTCTCCTTATCTTAGTTTAGTGTTTTGTTGTGCCAAGTAAAGCCGTTGATAGAAAAGTAAGTACTAGATTTGGATTACTGCGCAGTTCCAGATTTCTTTGCTGTCACGAATCTGGGTCTACCTCCCTGTAGGTAGCTCAGAAAATTAAGCCAATTTACGTGCATGATCCACAGATATGTACGCAACTTTCATTCAATTTGAGCATTTTCATTTGAGCAAGTATGGTGGCCTAATAAAATTCGTCAATACGAACTGTTCTGTTTTTGACAGATTCTGCTTTTTATTTCGCATTGCATCTTTTGCTATGTTGGATGAATTTCTTTGATCCATTAATGTCCAGTAGCTTTATGCAATGTCCAGAAGTGTTAAGAATGATTGTGTCACCTCTGAACATGTTAATTTTTATTGTCACTAACCCTCTAATGAGTTGTTCTAAGTTTGGTGTGGAGGAAGTTTTCAAGGATCGAGAGGAGTATGATGCAACATGATCAAGGAGAGTGAAAGCTCTAAGCTTGGGGATGCCCCGGTGGTTCACCCCTGCATATATCAAGAAGACTCAAGTGTCTAAGCTTGGGGATGCCCAAGGCATCCCCTTCTTCATCGACAACATTATCAGGTTCCTCCCCTGAAACTATATTTTTATTCCATCACATCTTATGTGCTTTTCTTGGAGCGTCGGTTTGTTTTTGTTTTTTGTTTTGTTTGAATAAAATGGATCCTAGCATTCACTTTATGGGAGAGAGACACGCTCCGCTATAGCATATGGACAAGTATGTCCTTAGTTTCTACTCATAGTATTCATGGCGAAGTTTCTTCTTCGTTAAATTGTTATATGGTTGGAATTGAAAAATGATACATGTAGTAATTGCTATTAATGTCTTGGGTAATGTGATACTTGGCAATTGTTGTGCTCATGTTTAAGCTCTTGCATCATATGCTTTGCACCCATTAATGAAGAAATACATAGAGCATGCTAAAATTTGGTTTGCATATTTGGTTTCTCTAAGGTCTAGATAATTTCTAGTATTGAGTTTGAACAACAAGGAAGACGGTGTAGAGTCTTATAATGTTTTCAATATGTCTTTTATGTGATTTTTGCTGCACCGGTTCATCCTTGTGTTTGTTTCAAATAAGCCTTGCTAGCCTAAACCTTGTATCGAGAGGGAATACTTCTCATGCATCCAAAATACTTGAGCCAACCACTATGCCATTTGTGTCCACCATACCTACCTACTACATGGTATTTTCCGCCATTCCAAAGTAAATTGCTTGAGTGCTACCTTTAAAATTCCATCATTCACCTTTGCAATATATAGCTCATGGGACAAATAGCTTAAAAACTATTGTGGTATTGAATATGCACTTATGCACTTTATCTCTTATTAAGTTGCTTGTTGTGCGATAACCATGTTTACTGGGGACGCCATCAACTATTCTTTGTTGAATTTCATGTGAGTTGCTATGCATGTTCGTCTTGTCTGAAGTAAGAGAGATCTACCACCTAATGGTTAAGCATGCATATTGTTAGAGAAGAACATTGGGCCGCTAACTAAAGCCATGATCCATGGTGGAAGTTTCAGTTTTGGACAATATCCTCAATCTCATATGAGAAAATTATTAATTGTTGCCACATGCTTATGCATAAAAGAGGAGTCCATTATCTGTTGTCTATGTTGTCCCGGTATGGATGTCTAAGTTGAGAATAATCAATAGCGAGAAATCCAATGCGAGCTTTCTCCTTAGACCTTTGTACAAAGTGCATAGAGGTACCCCTTTGTGACACTTGGTTAAAACATGTGCATTGCGATGATCCGGTAGTCCAAGCTAATTAGGACAAGGTGCGGGCACTATTAGTACACTATGCATGAGGCTTGCAACTTGTAAGATATAATTTACATGATACATATGCTTTATTACTACCGTTGAAAAAATTGTTTCATGTTTTCAAAATCAAAGCTCTAGCACAAATATAGCAATCGATGCTTTTCCTCTATGGAGGACCATTCTTTTACTTTCAATGTTGAGTCAGTTCACCTATTTCTCTCCACCTCAAGAAGCAAACACTTGTGTGAACTGTGCATTGATTCCTACATATTTGCTTATTGCACTTATTATATTACTCTATGTTGACAATATCCATGAGATATACATGTTATAAGTTGAAAGCAACCGCTGAAACTTAATCTTCCTTTGTGTTGCTTCAATGCTTTTACTTTGAATTATTGCTTTATGAGTTAACTCTTATGCAAGACTTATTGATGCTTGTCTTGAAGTGCTATTCATGAAAAGTCTTTGCTTTATGATTCACTTGTTTACTCATGTCATATACATTGTTTTAATCGCTGCATTCACTACATATGCTTTACAAATAGTATGATCAAGGTTATGATGGCATGTCACTCCAGAAATTATCTGTGTTATCGTTTTACCTGCTCGGGACGAGCAACGGTATCTTTGAAAAGTCCCGATGGAAGCAGAATGATCTACCAAGGTGACAAACATACACAGATTGAAGTTAAGCTACAGTTGAACAGCATGAAGGAGGTGAAATTGGAGGATATACCTGTAGTGAATGAATTCAAGGATGTGTTTCCTACGGAATTACCAGGTATGCCACCAGATAGGGAGATAGAATTCACTATCGACCTAATTCCAGGAATAGCTCCGATTGCTATAGCACCATATAAGATGGGGCCTAAGGAATTGAAAGAACTTAAGGAGCAATTGGATGACTTGGAACAGAAAGGATTTATACAAGAAAGTGTTTTACCATGGGGATCACCTGTGATCTTCATGGATAAAAGAGATGGAGGAAGAAGGATGTGCGGAGACTACAGGAATTTGAACAATGTCACAATAAAGAACAAGTACCCACTTCCAAGAATACAAGATCTATTCGATCAAGTTAGAGGCGCGGGAGTCTTTTCCAAAATTGATTTAAGATCCGGTTATCACCAGATAAAGATCAAGAAAGAAGACGTTCCAAAAACTGCCTTTGTCTCAAGGTATGGACATCATGAATACCTTGTAGTGCCTTTTGGATTAACCAATGCCCCAGCAATTTTCATGAATCTCATGAATAAGATTTTCATGTCATATCTAGACAAGTTTTTCATCGTATTCATTGATGATATCTTGATCTATTCCAAAGACAAGGCCGAACATGCTGAACATCTGAGGTTAGTGTTGCAAACACAAAGAGAACATCAACTCTATGCCAAATTCAGCAAGTGTGAATTTTGGCTAGATCAAGTGGAATTTCTTGGTCATGTCATTAGCAAAGATGGAATCGCTGTTAACCCGAGCAAGGTAGCAGCAGTTCTAGAATGGGAAGCACCCAAGACTGTCAAGGAAATCCGAGGATTCCTAGGAATGGCAGGATATTATCGGAGATTCATTGAAGGATTCTCCAAGATAGCAGGACCAATGACAAAGCTGTTAAGAAAGAACACACCATTCGTGTGGTCAGAGGAGTGTGAGAAGAGTTTTCAAACCCTGAAGGAGAAACTCACCACGGCACCGGTGTTAGCGGTTCCGGAAGTTGGCAAGGATTACACCGTGTACTCTGACGCATCCAAGCATGGATTGGGTTGCGTACTCATGCAAGATCGGAAGGTAATATCCTATGGATCGAGGCAACTCAGACCTCATGAAGTGAACTATCCAACACATGACTTAGAATTAGCAGCAGTTGTATTTGCACTTAAAACATGGAGACATTTTCTCTATGGAGCCAAGTGTGAGCTCTATACAGATCATAAGAGTCTCAAATACTTCTTCACTCAGAAGGAACTCAACATGAGGCAGAAAAGATGGCTTGAACTAATCAAGGATTATGATTTAACCATCAATTATACTCCAGGAAAGGCCAATGTTGTAGCAGATGCCTTAAGCAGGAAGAGCACTGGCGGAGTAGAACAAGAGTTATCACCGGAGTTGAGGAAGGAAATAAGTCAAGCCCAGATACAACTTTGGGAGAAAGAAGCTCATGAAGGACTATCGGCTTTACAAGTAGCCGATGAGCTAAATGTCAACCTGAAGAATGAAATAATGATGGGTCAGTTGGACGATCCATTCATCATGGAGGAGATGAGAAGGATAGATGAAGGAAGACCATCAGAATTTCACCGCGGAGAATCGGGATCATTATGGTTCCAGAAGAGAATTTGTGTTCCGGATATTGCTGAAATCAAGGAAGTAATACTCCGGGAAGCCCATCAAACACCATATTCCATTCATCCGGGTAGTACAAAGATGTACATGGATCTAAAGGAGCTATTCTGGTGGAACAACATGAAGAGAGAAATAGCTCAATACGTGGCGGAATGCCACACCTGCCAAAGAGTGAAGGCTGAACATCAGAGTCCGGCAGGGAAGTTACAACCTTTACCTATTCCAGAATGGAAATGGGAGGAGATAGGAATGGATTTCATCACCGGACTACCCATGACCAATAAAAAGAAGGACATGATATGGGTAATCATGGACCGGTTGACGAAGAGTGCACACTTCTTAGCGGTAAATCAGCAAGATAAAGGAGAGAAACTCATCGATCTCTACATCAAAGTGATCGTGAGTAAACATGGAGTGCCCAAGAAGATCGTGTCGGATCGAGGATCCGTGTTCACGTCAGCATTTTGGAAGCAACTACACGAAGCCTTAGGATCCAAATTGGAATATAGTACCGCCTATCATCCTCAGACAGGTGGACAAACAGAAAGAACTAACCAGATTCTAGAGGATATGCTTCGAGCTTGTGCCCTAGACTTCGGAGGATCATGGGAGGAGCACTTACCACTAGCAGAGTTTTCATACAATAACAGCTATCAAAGCAGCATCAAGATGGCACCGTTCGAAGCTCTGTATGGAAGAAAATGTAGATCACCGATATGTTGGTATGAAGCTGGAGCAAGCAAGGAGTTTAATCCTGATTATGTCAAGGAAAAGCAACAAATTATTGACATTATCAGGGATAGGCTCAAGATAGCCCAGAGCCGACAGAAGAGTTATGCCGATCAAAAGGGGAGAACATGGGAGCCACAAGTTGGAGACATGGTATATCTTAAGGTGAGCCCGATGAAAGGACTTCAGAGGTTTGGAGTAAAAGGAAAGCTAAGCCCTAGGTACATCGGACCTTTCAAGATTCTGAGTCAAAACCAAGGGTTAGCATTTGAATTGGAACTACCAGGAAGGTTATCTCAGGTTCATAACGTATTCCATGTGTCGCAACTCAGAAAGTGTCTAAAGACCCCAGATGAACCAGTATCACATGAAGAGCTCGAGTTACAACCAGACTTAACCTACATCGAGAAGCCAGCAAAGATTCTCGAGGAGAACTGGAAACAACTAAGGAATCGAGTTATAAAATACTGCAAGATACAATGGAAGCATCATCCCGAGAGAGAAGGCACCTGGGAAAAGGAGGAAGACCTGAAGAAAACATACCCCGAACTCTTCAGGTATTACAACCACAACTTCGGGACGAAGTTTTCTTTAAGGGGGAAAGGTTGTAATGTCCCAGGTTTAGAGGCGATCGAGGGGTAGATTTTAGAAAGGGATGTGCATTGCATGGTAAATCCCGGGGAAATTTCGCGCTTTTAAAACAAAACTGCATCGAAGGGGGACAGGTTTCTCTCTCGACACCTTACAGGGTTAGGGTTTCGAGAGTGCGATGAACTTGTTCCTACTTGTTTAAATTAGGGTTTTGAGAAGAGAGAAGTGAAATTGCATTGAAATCCTAAGTTGCATGATTGGATTACAATTTAAGTTGTTTGAATGAATTCAAACCAAATTTGAATTTGAATTTCAAATTCAAACATCAAATGGTTATCACATAATTCAAACTTGAGATGATTTATTAAACAATTATCATTAATCAAGAATATAAATAATAAAACACTTAGACAAAGCTCATTAGAGAGAAACTTGAGCTTTATTGATATTCACACAAAATACAATGTCAATTACAATATCCAGAATTGAAATATGAATTTACAACACAATACAAGAATGGAAGAAATAGAAAAAGAAAAAGGAAAATTACAAGTTAATGAAATGTTCTAAACTACACAAAATAATCTTCTTGAAAATCTTGATCCAGATGATCTTGATCCCCATCTTGATCAGCACATTGTCCCTGCACACAAACACAACAAAGAACACATTATGCCAAGTGGCATTGCCACTTGGCAGGTTAGCAAATAAAAATGAGATGGAATGGATATGAACAAGGTTCAGCCGAGCTGATCCTCTCATCAGCCCAAGTCCCAAGCCTGTACACTCACACACACAGGCTGCACACACAGCATGTATACATGCATCACACACACACAGTGAGTCACCAGGGTGAGATGTGGTGCTGTCGACCAGGGAAGCCATGGTTGGCCATATATAAACTTTTCACAGCCAAAACCCTAGTCACTTGATTCATCCATCGACAAGGCACCAGAGTAAGTAACCAGTAGCAAGAACAGCAACCCAAGAACACAAGAACAGGAAGAACAGCTTCACTGTTCAACCTGCTCAATAATACCACTGAATCAAATCAAGCATCACAAGTCACCAGGAGGAGGAGGGCAAGCAAATCAACCAAACCAGAAGATCAACACAGCAGCTAATCCTCTACACCAACCACAAATCTTGGAGCTGGAGTGAGGTATACCAGAAAAGCATGAGAAAGCCATGGTTTTGCTCATAATTAAGCATACTCATGCATCACAGAAGCAAAAAGGGTATGAACCCTGGATGTATCATCACTTGGTTGCAAAACCAATTGGTGCCAGCAAATAAAACCAAGGCTAGAAGGAAATCAACCCAGGGAACACTGGTTGTGTCAACACAGTGACACAACCAGAGAAATCCAGCAGGGATTCAGTTCTATGTAGCCATTCAGATCCACCAAGCACCTAATAGTTTAGCTAAACCATCAGACTGATAGGCAACATGTGCCTATCTTGTTTATCAACACCAAAGCCACTGGTAATTCATCAAGTGATTAGCCAGTGAGCACCTATTCATCAAAGAAAGCCAACATAGGTGGGAGCTACCCTAATAGCAATGATTTACTGTCAGGGCCACCTCAACCACTTCACCAAATCCCACAGATAAGCTAAGCACATCTATCATTACCCAGATGGGTTCAAAAGGGAGCTAGGGTACCCAACAGAGGTTGGCATCCCTCTAGCTCTACTAAATCAACTCAAATGATCATCACTGCTAAGCAGTTCACATCATTTATCTATCCAATTAAGCAAGGTAACAGAGATAAATGAATTACCCAAATAATCAATGCACCAGAACCTTGCACATGATCCAGAGGATCATTGCAAGCAACAGATAATGCTTGAGTAAGTAATAAACCTCACTAGCACAAGTGCATGTGTCACCCAGACACCAGAATGAGCACCAGATAGGCACAGACAGAAGCATAACAATTAATCAACAAGCAACTGTTGATCACATGCTCACCAGAGCTTGCTAACACTTGATACAGATGGCTATAAGCAAGCACAGCACCAGAAATGAGCCATCCACTGAAGAATTACACCCAAGCCTTAACTGAATCAATAGATACTGAAGTAATAATCATATGATTGTGTCCAGAAGCACATCAAAGGCTTGATGAACCACTGGATCTTGCTAAACAAATAAAGCACTTATCACTAATCATTGAATCATACAGTTAAGCCAACAGTAATGCTCAATTGAGTATGCTCATGAATTTGAGCACAAGGAACAGCACACCATTGCTCTGGCACTTGCCAAATTGCAAGTAATACACACAGAACCCAAGCCAGAGCAGCATACATGAACACACTTGATATCTAGCAAGCTTATTAACAAGAATAGAGGCACAGAGGTAGAGCTAGACAAGGAATGCAATCATAGCCAGCACTAAAACTAGAAATCCTTGCACAGAGGCATGGCAGGGCTGCACCGCAGTAGCATAAGCTTGGCATGGTCCTGGCAGCTATGGCCAAGACCATCAGATACAGCAGCAGCTCATGAACAGGCAAGCAAGGCACAGCAGCAGAGCATGAGCACGGCTGGCCTCTCCACGAGGAGGAGAAGCTGTGACCAGAGCTAAGGGACAAGGAAGAAGAACAGGCACACGAGAGAGAGGGAAAGGTGGCGAACGTACCCGGGGTTGAGCAGGCAGACAACCATGGCGGCCACGGCGGCACACGCCAGGGCGCGGCGGCGCCAGGCCAAGCCAAGCCATGGCGGTGCCACAGCATCACCCACACCATGGCAGCACAGCCACGGCGGCGCCATCACGCCAGGAGCTCTGGGAGCCGCAGGATCACGGGGATCCCGTAACCCTAGCCATGGCGAAGAGGATCGAGGACGAGCGGGAGCGGCGTATGCTCCAGATCGACGCGGATGGAAAGGATCGCCGTCACATGGCGGTTCGATTGCGCCCCATGGCGAGGGCCATGGCGGCCGGAGACCGTCGGAATCGGGCGGCGACGGTGAGGGCGACGCAGGTCGCCAGAGAGAAAGGGGATTAGGGTTAGGTCGAGGCGGCGCGAGATGGTGAGTGAGTGAGCGACCGCTCGGGTCGGTTGGACCCGAGCTGGTCTAACCCAACCCGCTGGGCTCCACTGACAGGTGGGCCCAGGGGCAATTGTGACTTTTCACAATTCAATTAAAAACCAGAAACTTTGAAATTCAATAGAAAATTGATAAGAGCTCTAAAAAAATAATTAAAAATATGAAAATTGATTAGTATAAAATTCTCTATCTAAATAAAATAGCAAAGAGAATTTTTGAAGAAAATAAGAATAAGTCTTAATTTGATGATTTAAATAAGGATTTAAATCACACATATTATTTTCAATAAAGAAAATAAGTCCATTAATGCATTTGGACTTTAAAAACACCTTGACAACATTTCAAGGTTGTATTTACCCTAAGATAAGTATCTCCAAATCATTCTTAGTAATTACCTCTCACATAAAATAATAAGACATCGGAAAGGGGGGAACAAACCCTAAAAATGGAAAGCATGCATAATTGCTTCTTTAACCATTGCCCTTATTGGACAATGATACTATTTTTCAGAGATAGAGGACAGTCAGTCCACACCATCCAACTGCAAAACTTTGCAGTGTTCAGGCAAGTTCATCGCTTGCTCATATCATTTGAGTATTTCTATCAAATTACTTGCAAAGTATTATGGTTATCACTATTGCATAAAAACCAAAACCACTACTTTCATAACTATGAATATGACTATGTGGTGGGCAATGGAACCATGGATTGTGTTGATATGGTGGAGGTTCCATTGCAAGGGTTTATATCCATCTAGGATTAAACAACAAATGTCGCCAGTGATTCTTGTGCCGTAATACCCGTGTTAACCATAACATCCGGAGTGGGACGGAATAGTCAATCGTATTTCCGCCTCTTGTACATCAACGGATGCGCTTGCCGTAGACACTTGTATCCTGAGGGACAAGCGGTAGGATGGGGAAGCCTTAAGTCCCCACGGTAATGCGGTCTATGATGGATTGTAAGATGTCCGGAACGGTCTATCCATGATTGATAGGGGAGGGCATATGAAATTGTTCGGAACGGTCTACCTTAACCGGTATAGGGGAGAACAAATGCCTGGAACGGTCTCACCATGGATATAGGGGAAGACAGTCTTACAAAAGGGTGGGTGTGCGAGGTAGCGGAGGAATATGATTGGCTATGACCTTATACCGGGCCTCACACCATAGGAAGTGTGGACGGGAGAGCTGCCCGGTTGGCACCAAGGTTAAGGTCTCTTCTGGGTAAAGCAACACACCTCTGCAGAGTGTAAAGAACTGTGACCTGTCACTCCCTGTTCCGGGATATGGAACTGCGAACGCGGCCGGAAAGGAACTCCATGAAGTTCTAGTAAACCGGTGAAGGCTGACGGACATAGCTCTTTGAAATAAAAGCTATCTCTTGAAGAAAGGTTTATCAAAACTTGCATTGGTATTAGACTTTCTGGTCTAATATCATAGCTAGTACATTAAACACCTCTTATCTATAATGAACTTGTTGAGTACGCTCGTACTCATACCACTCTTAAATCCCTTGCTTAGATTGTCTGAATCGTCTGGAGGAGGACTACGACAACACTGAAGGAGCCGAGATCATCGGCTATGAAGAACCAGACCTCTCTGGAGGCATTGAAGGCGTAGACTACCTCATAGTCTACGGAACCGGGGAGGCTTCTGGAGGAGATCAAGCCTAGAATCATCTAGTAGCAGTAGTAGTCAAGCAGCCCGAACTCTTAATACTAGCTGCTCGAGAGAATAAATGTACAACTTAATGAGACATCTATATTGTAAGCTAAGTTGGGTTCGCCTCGAACCCAGGAGTATTCCTCTTAGGACCCAAGAGGAGCTCCAAGACGATATGTGTATGATATTTGTAATATTAAATGAATGAGTTATGGACCTGCTATGTTCTGTTGTACTACTCTGAGGGATGTAATATTTGCGGAATGGTACTTCGTGAATGTTATATCAACGAATGGCATACTACAACATGCAGTGGTATGCAGGGTCACCACATATAGCATGGTATGCAAACATTTATCATAAACATAAAGATATATAATAACCACTTTATTATTGTCTCTTGGGCATATCTCCAACAAAAACATCATAACGTATAAGACCAATAAAAAACAAATTGCATGCCTTATCTTATTGTGAATGTGCTCCAAACACCAATCTAATTGTTATTTGTGCTTTGTATGGAATTTGTTGAGAATTTTCATTTGGCCTTGTGTCCCTAATTTGGCACATTGGTCCTCTTCTATGACATGATGTGCTACCACGGTTTAGCTGGTAAGCTACATAAATTGAGCTTGATCCTCTAGGTTTCAGGCTTTCCAAAGAGAGTGACATGTTTGGGAATAGTTTCTTTTTCATGACCATACATGCTATGTCATTAGCATTTTATTTGATGTTTTTAAAGGTTCATTGTAAAAACTCAAAAGGTTAAAATAATAAAGTTATTAAGAGTGGACATAATATCTTACTATGTACCTAGTGGATTTTTAGGTGTGATCTTTACCTTACCCCCACCCCCCCCCCCCACCCCTACCCCCACACACCCCAAAAAGACAAATGTGAGGAGCTTATATAGACATGGTTTTGACTTTTTTTTCCCATCATAGCATCATCAGGGGAACTTTGTGGATATGTGGTACACATTTATCTATAGACTGGTTTATCTTTATATTAAAACATATAAAAATTATTTAAATATTTCAGAATACATTTTTTAACGAATATAAATTGTTAACTGGGCCATATATATTGCCGCAGTCCCTTTCTATATTGGGCGTATGTGCTTGGCAAAGAAGAGATGACGGTACGCTCGGACGTTGTTAGTCACGATCCAGTGGATGAAATGAATGTGCCGGCAACCAGGGATCCGGTCAAAACATCGTTCGCCGCACGGCCGCCCCCCACGTTTGGCACCACGTGCTTCGCGGTCCAAGCTGCTCCCACCGCTATCGTTTTATATTCCTATGCTCCTTGTGGGCAAGTAACATTTAACGTTGGGGGAGTTGATAGCTCCAAAAATGACATGTTTGCTGAGTTGTTTTCATATGTCTTATAACTAACATGTAACTATAATTTTACGTCACATAACACTTTCTATAACCGCGGCATTAGGCACTATTGTTAGAGTTGGGTGGTTTTTTTTACATGTTAGAGTTGGGTGACCGGAGACATAGTAATTGGTTTTCCCAATTTAGTTTCATCATTTAGACATGCTAGAATCAAAATATTAAAAAGAATGGTAATACAACCTTCTAATTAAATGGCCGTCCTAATTTTGTCTACATGATAGACATCTTGTTGTCATGTGACCATGAACACTCTCTAAGTATCTTTAAATTCAAGTGGATAAAAGATTTGATAACGAGAGAACAAAGGAACGTGTATATTACCACCTACATAGACCTATAAGAAGGGCTTCTAGGACAAAACAGTTGTTGATGATGGGATTCGTAGCATAGAAAATAAAAAAATTCCTACCGCAAGAACGAAAACCAAGCCAAGATGCAATCTGGAAGATGGTAGCAACGAGAAGATCATGAGACTAACCCTCGAAGATTTCCAAAGCCTACGAGATTAGATCTCGTTGTTGCTGTAGTCGATCACTTGCCGCTTTCGAAAGCGCGTAGAAGATCTTGACGGTGCCACAGTCGGGCAGCACCTCTCGGTCACACGTTCGGTGTTGATGACGACGTCCTTCTCCCCGTTCCAGCAGGCAGCGGAAGTAGTAGATCCTCCTCGGAATCCCGGCAGCACGACGGCGTGGTGGCGGTGGTGGTGGAGAACTCCGGCAGGGCTTCGCCTATGCGCTGTGGGAGTAGTATGTGGAGGAGGGGCGCTAGGGTTTGGGGAGAGAGAGGGGGTAGGGCGCCGGCCATGGGGGGCCCTAGGTGGTGCGGCCAAGAGTGGGCAGCCCCCTCCCTCTCCTCCTCATTATATAGGTGGAAATTCCCAAGTGTTGGTATCCACGTCTTCAAATAAGACCCGAAACCAAAACCTTCCATAGGGACAAAACCTACCCAAGGGGGGAATCCTACTCAAGGTGGGACTCCCACCCCTTCCTTGGGAGGGTTGGCCGGCCACTATTGGGGAGTCCACCTGGGACTCCTCCCCCTTAGGGTTTGGCCGGCCATGCAAGGTGGAGTCCCTCCGAGACTCCACTTCCCATGGTGATTTCTTCCGGACTTTTCTAGAACCTTCTAGAACATTCCATAAATGCACCGGATCATTTCCAAACTTGGAAAGTGACTTCTTATATATGAATCTTATTTTTTGGACCATTCCGGAACTCCTCGTGATGTCCTGGATCCCATCCAAGACTCCGAACAAAACTTCGAACTCCATTCCATATTCCATATCTACTTAAACGACATCAAACCTTAAGTGTGTCACCCTATGGTTCGCGAACTATGCAGACATGGTTGAGACTTCTCTCCGACCAATAACCAATAGCAGGATCTGGAGATCCATAATGGATCCCACATATTCAACGATGACTTAGTGATCGATTGAACCATTCACATATGATACCGATTCCCTTTGTCACGCGATATTTTACTTGTCCGAGGTTTGATCATCAGTATCTCTATACCTCGTTCAACCTTGATACGTCTCCGACGTATCGATAATTTCTTATGTTCCATGCCACATTATTGATGATATCTACATGTTTTATGCATACTTTATGTCATATTTATGCGTTTTCCGGAACTAACCTATTGACGAGATGCCGAAGGGCCAGTTGCTGTTTTCTGCTGTTTTTGGTTTCAGAAATCCTAGTAAGGAAATATTTTCGGAATCGGACGAAATCAACGCCGAAAGTCTTAGAATTCCCGGAAGCTTCCGGAACACCGAAGGAGAGTCGGAGGCGGGCAGCAGGGGGCCCACACCATAAGGCGGCGCGGGTGGCCCCCTGGCCGCGCCAGCCTATGGTGTGGGGGCCCCAGCCGCCTCCTTGCGCCGCCTCTCCGCCTATATATTCGTCCCTGACCTAAAAACATCGACGAGTTCGACGGAAACAGAGAAAACCATCCAGAGCCGCCGCCATCGCGAAAGTCCAATTCGGGGGACAGAAGTCGCCTGTTCGGCACTCTGCCGGACGGGGAATTGCCCCCAGAGCCATCTCCACCGCCGTCTTCACCGCCATCTTCACCGCCATCGCTGCCTCCATGATGAGGAGGGAGTAATCCACCCCCGAGGCTGAGGGCTCCGCTGTAGCTATGTGGTTCATCTCTCTCCCATGTACCTCAATACAATAATCTCATGAGCTGCTTTACATGATTGAGATTCATATGAGTTTTGTATCACTATTCATCTATGTGCTACTCTAGTGATGTTATTAAAGTAGTTTTATTCCTCCTGCACGGTGTAATGGTGACAGTGTGTGCATCCGTGTTAGTACTTGGCGTAGGCTATGATTATGATCTCTTGTAGATTATGAAGTTAACTATTGCTATGATGGTATTGATGTGATCTATTCCTCCTACATAGTGTGAAGGTGACAGTGTGCATGCTATGTTAGTACTTGGTTTAGTCGTATTGTTCTATCTTACACTCTAAGGTTATTTAAATATGAACATTGAATTGTGGAGCTTGTTAACTCCGGCATTGAGGGTTCGTGTAATCCTACGCAATGTGTTCATCATCCAACAAGAGAGTGTAGAGTATGCATTTATCTATTCTGTTATGTGATCAATGTTGAGAGTGTCCACTAGTGAAAGTCTGATCCCTAGGCTTTGTTCCTAAATACTGCTATCGCTGCTTGTTTCTTTGTTTTCTTGCGTTACTACTGCTGCGTTACTACTGCTTGTTTACTGTCCTGGGCAAAGCACTTTTCTGGTGCCGTTGCCACTGCTCATATATATTCATACCACCTGTATTTCACTATCTCTTCGCCGAACTAGTGCACCTATTAGGTGTGTTGGGGACACAAGAGACTTCTTGCTTTGTGGTTGCAGGGTTGCATGAGAGGGATATCATTGACCTCTTCCTCCCTGAGTTCGATAAACCTTGGGTGATCCACTTAAGGGAAAACTTGCTGCTGTTCTACAAACCTCTGCTCTTGAAGGCCCAACACTGTCTACAGGAAAAGGAGGGGGGCGTAGACATCAAGCTATTTTCTGGCGCCGTTACCGGGGAGGAAAGGTAAAAGGTACTCACACTCCGGATCTCGGCTACTAAGCTATTTTCCGGCGCATTGTAAGTACTCAAAGCTATTTCCTTTAGATCCTGCAATTGCATCTTTTTGTTTCTTGTTTACACTAGTTTGGCATAATGGACAAGAATGAGCTTCTTATGCTATTTCCTGATTTAAAACATGGATTGTTTGATGCGAAAATTAAAAAACCTATAGAATCTTATTTGCATGCTGGTAGTAATATTAGTATGAACGCTTTGAACACCATTGTTGATAATGATATAGAAAGTTCTAAGCTTGGAGAAGCTGGTTTTCATGATCTTTTTAGTCCCCCAAGCATTGAGGAGAAAATTTTCTTTGATGATACTTTGCCTCCTATATTTGATGATGAGAATAATAATGATAGCTACTTTGTTGAATTTGCTCCCACTGCAACTACTAAAATTGATTATGCTTATGTGGAGAGTAATAATTTTATGCATGAGACTCATGATAAGAATGCTTTATGTGATAGTTATATTGTTGAGTTTGCTCATGTTGCTACTGAAAGTTATTATGAGAGAGGAAAATATGGTTGTAGAAATTTTCATGTTACTAAAATACCTCTCTATGTGCTGAAATTTTTGAAGCTACACTTGTTTTATCTTCCTATGCTTGTTACTTTGCTCTTCATGAACTTGTTTATTTACAAGATTCCTATGCATAGGAAGCATGTTAGACTTAAATGTGTTTTGAATTTGCCTCTTGATGCTCTCTTTTGCTTCAAATACTATTTCCTGCGAGTGCATCATTAAAACTGTTGAGCCCATCTTAATGGCTATAAAGAAAGAACTTCTTGGGAGATAACCCATGTATTATTTTGCTACAGTACTTTGTTTTATATTTGTGTCTTGGAAGTTGTTTACTACTGTAGCAACCTCTCCTTATCTTAGTTTTGCGTTTTGTTGTGCCAAGTGAAGCCTCTAATCGAAGGTTGATACTAGATTTGGATTTCTGCGCAGAAACAGATTTCTATCTGTCACGAATCTGGGCTGTTTTCTCTGTAGGTAATTCAGAAAAATATACCAATTTACGTGCGTGTTCCTCAGATATGTACGCAACTTTCATTAGCTTTGAGTTTTCTGATCTGAGCAACGGAAGTATTTATTAAAAATTCATCTTTACGGACTGTTCTGTTTTGACAGATTCTGCCTTTTATTTCGCATTGCTTCTTTCGCTGTGTTGGGTGGATTTCTTTGTTCCATTACCTTCCAGTAGCTTTGAGCAATGTCCAGAAGTGTTAAGAATGATTGTGTCACCTCTGAACATGTGAATTTTTGATTATGCACTAACCCTCTAACGGAAGAAGCCTGGTGACCGGGTGTATACGTGAGCACGCGGTAGATACCACAGGATGTGCATTGAGATTCGGTTATGCGGAATGGTTGATGTCCACTTGATTGTGTCTTATCGTTTGTTTGTCCTGCGCTGCAGGGCCCGTCTCACAATTATTGGAAGCGCCAATCATTACCGAATCTTTGGCGGGCTTTTTTTCGCGCCTGATTGGTTGGCGCCAAGTCGGGAAAAAGCCCGGCTAGCACTGAAGCAGTTGGCGCCAAGTACTGAAAATTCCATGTTAAACAGCCCCGCTCCGATTCACCCGTGACTACGTGTTGGTAAGCATATATACAGGGGCAGCTGGCTCAATCATGTAGTATAGGAACTAAGGTATCTGTCACAAAGACATACTGTATGAATAATTGCTGTGTGTGTAACCCCGTGAGAGGATAGGGATGATTGTGCAGTGTGTGCAACAGTACATCTTGTGACTGCTAACTTGCTGGACACGGGGTTCGTCAGACATCGATCTGTTGTACTCTTCAGGTTGACCGGCTGCAACGAAAAAAAAAAATTGCAGTAGCTAGATGGGACAGATACCGCGCATATGGACAAAATAAGGGTTATACTGTTTATCTTCTCCAACGTTCTTGCGCACCAAAGATTTTGCGCTGCTCATGTAGCTCACATGTCCGTCTAGGTTGTAGAATGGTAGTATATGTTATGTTCTGGGTGAAATCATGCATGAATCCAACCGATTTTATGCATGCAATTTGCATCTGCTATAACGCCCGGTGCTATCTAGACACGGATCCTGCTGTGCTGAAAGACACTAAGAATAAGTTAAGTGTGCCGTTGACTACGTTCTGGACGACCGAACTTATCGCCAAAGTAAGCTGTTTTCAATGTCCGCTCTTTGCAATGGTGATTCAAGGCTGCAATACCTGCTAGCACCCCGGAGCAACGACGTTAATTTATGGTGGTGAAAGATTGCATGTTTGGAATTGTTAGCTGCCTGCAATGGCGAGTAATGGATGCACTATGGTTAGGATAGTGAAAGAAGAAAAAAAAAGTACGAAGGAAGTGTGACACACCAGAATTTAAATTCGAAATGTAGGGTCCAGTCCGGTGGGTCCCGTCATTTGAATTCAAAATAGTGGGGCCTTAAGTGTTTTGGGTCCCACAAATTTGAATTCCGAAGTGTAGGGTCCATTCGAAAAAAAATTAACCTGGCCCACTTTTTTGAATTCAAACAAGTGGGTCCTACGCGTTTTGGGAGGGATGTTAGGGCTGATGGACTTTGTTTAGCCAACAATGGTTCTAACAGGGAATCATTAGGTGTGCCACGTGTCAAGCAACGGACGCATGCTCACGTATACACCCGGTCACAGAATCCACTCTCAACCCTCTAATGAGTTTGTTTCGAGTTTGGTGTGAAGGAAGTTTTCAAGGGTCAAGAGAGGAGGATGATATACTATGATCAAGGAGAGTGAAAGCTCTAAGCTTGGGGATGCCCCGGTGGTTCACCCCTGCATATTTCAAGAAGACTCAAGCATCTAAGCTTGGGGATGCCCAAGGCATCCCCTTCTTCATCGACAACATTATCAGGTTCCTCCCCTGAAACTATATTTTTATTCCATCACATCTTATGTGCTTTACTTGGAGCGTCTGTATGTTTTTTGTTTTTGTTTTTGTTTGAATAAATGCTTGTGTGGGAGAGAGACACGCTCCGCTGGTTCGTATGAACACATGTGTTCTTAGCTTTTAATGTTCATGGCGAGGGTTGAATCTTCTTCGTTAAATTGTTATATGGTTGGAAACGGAAAATGATACATGTAGTAATTGCTATAATGTCTTGGATAATGTGATACTTGACAATTGTTGTGCTCATGTTTAAGCTCTTGCATCATATACTTTGCACCTATTAATGAAGAAATACATAGAGCATGCTAAAATTTGGTTTGCATAATTAGTCTCTCTAAGGTCTAGATAATTTCTAGTATTGAGTTTGAACAACAAGGAAGACGGTGTAGAGTCTTATAATGTTTACAATATGTCTTTTATGTGAGTTTTGCTGCACCGGTTCATCCTTGTGTTTGTTTCAAATAACCTTGCTAGCCTAAACCTTGTATCGAGAGGGAATACTTCTCATGCATCCAAAATACTTGAGCCAACCACTATGCCATTTGTGTCCACCATACCTACCTACTACATGGTATTTCTCCGCCATTCCAAAGTAAATTGCTTGAGTGCTACCTTTAAAATTCCATCATTCACTTTTGCAATATATAGCTCATGGGACAAATAGCTTAAAAACTATTGTGGTATTGAATATGTACTTATGCACTTTATCTCTTATTAAGTTGCTTGTTGTGCGATAACCATGTTCACTGGGGACGCCATCAACTACTCTTTGTTGAATTTCATGTGAGTTGCTATGCATGTTCGTCTTGTCTGAAGTAAGAGAGATCTACCACCTTATGGTTAAGCATGCATATTGTTAGAGAAGAACATTGGGCCGCTAACTAAAGCCATGATTCATGGTGGAAGTTTCAGTTTTGGACAACATCCTCAATCTCTAATGAGAAAATTAATTGTTGTTACATGCTTATGCATAAAAGAGGAGTCCATTATCTGTTGTCTATGTTGTCCCGGTATGGATGTCTAAGTTGAGAATAATCAATAGCGAGAAATCCGATGCGAGCTTTCTCCTTAGACCTTTGTACAGGCGGCATAGAGGTACCCCTTTGTGACACTTGGTTAAAACATGTGCATTGCCATGATCCGGTAGTCCAAGCTAATTAGGACAAGGTGCGGGCACTATTAGTATACTATGCATGAGGCTTGCAACTTGTAAGATATAATTTACATGATACATATGCTTTATTACTACCGTTGACAAAATTGTTTCATGTTTTCAAAATCAAAGCTCTAGCACAAATATAGCAATCGATGCTTTTCCTCTATGGAGGACCATTCTTTTACTTTCATGTTGAGTCAGTTCACCTATTTCTCTCCACCTCAAGAAGCAAACACTTGTGTGAACTGTGCATTGATTCCTACATACTTGCATATTGCACTTATTATATTACTCTATGTTGACAATATCCATGAGATATACATGTTATAAGTTGAAAGCAACCGCTGAAACTTAATCTTCCTTTGTGTTGCTTCAATGCTTTTACTTTGAATTATTACTTTATGAGTTAACTCTTATGCAAGACTTATTGATGCTTGTCTTGAAGTACTATTCATGAAAAGTCTTTGCTATATGATTCATTTGTTTACTCATGTCATTACCATTGTTTTGATTGCTGCATTCATTACATATGCTTACAATAGTATGATCAAGGTTATGATGGCATGTCACTCCAGAAATTATCTTTGTTATCGTTTACCTGCTCGGGACGAGCAGAAACTAAGCTTGGGGATGCTGATACGTCTCCGACGTATCGATAATTTCTTATGTTCCATGCCACATTATTGATGATATCTACATGTTTTATGCATACTTTATGTCATATTTATGCATTTTCCGGAACTAACCTATTGACGAGATGCCGAAGGGCCAGTTGCTGTTTTCTGCTGTTTTTAGTTTCAGAAATCCTAGTAAGGAAATATTTTCGGAATCGGACGAAATCAACGCCGAAAGTCTTAGAATTCCCGGAAGCTTCCGGAACACCGAAGGAGAGTCGGAGGCGGGCAGCAGGGGGCCCACACCATAAGGCGGCGCGGGTGGGCCCCTAGCCGCGCCAGCCTATGGTGTGGGGGCCCCAGCCGCCTCCTTGCGCCGCCTCTCCGCCTATATATTCGTCCCTGACCTAAAAACATCGACGAATTCGACGGAAACAGAGAAAACCATCCAGAGCCGCCGCCATCGCGAAAGTCCAATTCGGGGAACAGAAGTCGCTGTTCCGGCACCCTGCCGGGACGGGGAATTGCCCCCGGAGCCATCTCCACCGCCGTCTTCACCGCCATCTTCACCGCCATCGATGCCTCCATGATGAGGAGGGAGTAATCCACCCCCGAGGCTGAGGGCTCCGCTGTAGCTATGTGGTTCATCTCTCTCCCATGTACCTCAATACAATAATCTCATGAGCTGCTTTACATGATTGAGATTCATATGAGTTTTGTATCACTATTCATCTATGTGCTACTCTAGTGATGTTATTAAAGTAGTTTTATTCCTCCTGCACGGTGTAATGGTGACAGTGTGTGCATCCGTGTTAGTACTTGGCGTAGGCTATGATTATGATCTCTTGTAGATTATGAAGTTAACTATTGCTATGATGGTATTGATGTGATCTATTCCTCCTACATAGTGTGAAGGTGACAGTGTGCATGCTATGTTAGTACTTGGTTTAGTCGTATTGTTCTATCTTACACTCTAAGGTTATTTAAATATGAACATTGAATTGTGGAGCTTGTTAACTCCGGCATTGAGGGTTCGTGTAATCCTACGCAATGTGTTCATCATCCAACAAGAGAGTGTAGAGTATGCATTTATCTATTCTGTTATGTGATCAATGTTAAGAGTGTCCACTAGTGAAAGTCTGATCCCTAGGCCTTGTTCCTAAATACTGCTATCGCTGCTTGTTTACTGCGTTACTACTGCTGCGTTACTACTGCTTGTTTACTGTCCTGGGCAAAACACTTTTCTGGTGCCGTTGCCACTGCTCATATATATTCATACCACCTGTATTTCACTATCTCTTCGCCGAACTAGTGCACCTATTAGGTGTGTTGGGGACACAAGAGACTTCTTGTTTTGTGGTTGCAGGGTTACATGAGAGGGATATCTTTGACCTCTTCCTCCCTGAGTTCGATAAACCTTGGGTGATCCACTTAAGGGAAAACTTGCTGCTGTTCTACAAACCTCTGCTCTTGGAGGCCCAACACTGTCTACAGGAAAAGGAGGGGGGCGTAGACATCAAACCTCGTCTCCAGACAAGTACTCTTTACTCGTACCGTGATATGTCATCTCTTATGAACCATTCATATGCTTGCAAGCTAATTAGACGACATTCCACCGAGAGGGCCCAGAGTATATCTATCCGTCATCGGGATGGACAAATCCCACTGTTGATCCATATGCCTCAACTCATACTTTCCGAATACCTAATCCCACCTTTATAACCACCCATTTACGCAGTGGCGTTTGATGTAATCAAAGTACTCTTCCGGCATAAGTGATTTATATGATCTCATGGTCGAAAGGACTAGGTAACTATGTATCGAAAGCTTATTGCAAATGAACTTAATGACGTGATCTTATGCTACGCTTAATTGGGTGTGTCCATTACATCATTCACATAATGACATAACCTTGTTATTAATAACATCCAATGTTCATGATCACGAAACCATGATCATCTATTAATCAACAAGCTAGTTATACAAGAGGCTTACTAGGGACTACTTGTTGTTCACATAACACACATGTATCAATGTTTCGGTTAATACAATTATAGCATGGTATATAAACATTATCATAAACACAAATATATATTATAATAACCATTTTATTATTGCCTCTTGGGCATATCTCCAACAGTTGACACCTCGCACATTCTAAAATTCTAATCTAAGCCGACTGTCAGACCCTCTACTCTATTAAGATATTTCTTTGGCACATGCTTAGTAAAACCTTTTAAGAAGATATTCAAAGGCACTCATATATAGGTACAAACACACTCCGTAGTGCACCAAGTAACTAACACAAGCTAATCCATATAGAATGCCATTTTTATCCTTTAATATTTGCTCAAATTCAGACAAAAAAATTGTTGTAAAATTACTGAAACTAAAACTACAAAATAACATAATTTTTTTTATCAATATAGTTGTACATTATCACGTGTGCATTGTAGCAGTGGCGGTTTGAATTGTATAGCTATGAAACATGAGTTTTCATATTACAAAGAGACGTATGTTTTAGATACCGTTGACAAGATACTATTTAAAGTTGTATGTTAAATCTATACTAGAACTAGTTAACATTTAGTGAAGGTAAAAATATTTGGTATACATGTATGATGGTTATTTGTTTGGACTCTCCTCGGGACTAGAACAGGGCCTTCGGGGAATACCATCGACATGACCACTAAGTACGAAGTTAGTCTGGAACCCGACTATGCTAGAGAGATCAGTACTAGGATGAGGAAAGTGCATTCGCCTTGTAACATCTCAACAGCGTCGAGACGATAGACCTAGCGACGCAGCGTATATCAGAGTTAAATTGGTAGTGAAGAAATGGTAGAGCTGAATGTGATAGTGTAGAAAAACAACATAGCATATGATGACTATTAGAGAGCAGACCACCTGCCTTATCCAAATCTTGATATGTCTGGAGAATAAATTTTATTCCGATATTGAATCAGAGCAATCTAATCGTTATTTACGTTTTGTTGTTCTGGAATTGGTCGACAAGTTTCGTTTGGCCTTGTGCTGATGATTCGGCACATTAATCACCTTGGATGTACACACTTTATGCTAGCATGGCTCTCACTAGGCATTAGAACCTTTATAAATGGAGCTCTTGTGACATGGTGTTGCTACCACGATTTAGCCGGTAACCTACATAAATGGAGCTCGAGCCTCTAGTCTGCGGTTCTCCAAAGAGAGGAGACATGTTAGGGAATAGCCCTTTTGGAACCTAGGTGCTACGTTAGCCCTTTATTTGATCTTTTAAATCTTTTAAAGCTTCATCTAAAATACTCAAAAAGTTAAAATAGTATATATGAGTGTGCATAATAGCCTAGCATGCATGTATTTAGTCTTGCCGAGGTATGTTTTTAGGTGTATGACCTAGACTAGAAAAAAAAGACCAATGTGAGGGGTTTTTATAGACATGGTTTTGACACATTTTTTCCGTCGAGCAAACCATAATGTATTCATCAACGAAACTTGATTGATATGTGATACACATTTATGCATACACAGGATTAATTTTGATTTTGTGAACTTATAAAAATCATTTTAAATTTCTCAAAATGAACGGCTACCTGGGCTATATCGCCACAGTCCCTTTCACTATTGGGCCTATGTAGTGGGCGAAGAAGAGAGGGCGCCACACTTGGACGGATAGGTCTAGACGCAGGTGATGTGAACGCTGCGGCCACCAGGGATCCGGTCAAAAACCGTCCGCCGCACGGCCGCCCCTACGTTTGGCACCACGTGCGGTGCGGCCCGAGCTGCTCCCACCGCCGCGACACGGCATCACGGCTCAGCTCCGGCCTCCGTCGCAGGACCCACCCGGCCCTGCACGCACAGCCGTCCCATCCGTCGTCCTTGGCGCGTCCAGACTTGCGGCTTGACGAGCGAGGCCACTCGATTTGATTCGTAGCAGTAGCACCACTCCACGTCGCTGCCGGGGCGGATGGATACGGCCACGACGAAAGCAGCGGCACAGTGTGCGTGGCAGGCCCGCGCCGCTGGACACAGTAAACGGCGGAGCAACTTTTGCAGTGCGGCGGGAGAGCCGGTGCAGCCTGCATGGGACCGCGGGGCAGAACACAGAAGCGAGGGGCGTAGCCCCTTGCGGTCAGATGACATCACGGCTATGCCTACGGACTTGGTCAGTCTGAGCGAGCGAGCGGCGCCGGTCGAGCTAGGTGGCGGCCAGCCTCTAGCCCATGCGTGAAGCTAGCGGTATCGGAGAAACTGTGCGACGATCAAGGACAGTTGACGGAGTGTTAAATACTCCTCCAACTGAATACTCTTGGGCAGAGAAGGAAGAAGAAAAAATAACCTGTCGCCTGACTCCAAAGCGCCCCATATGAATCCCCTTCTGATAGTACATGCCATCTCCTGCCCCTGCCAGATCTAAAGTATGTTTAGGAAATATGAAAAGATAAATTTCTGACACCAAATGGTAGTAACATAATATTGAAATAGGAGTAGTATATTTTTTGTTTGAAATTTGTTTATTTTGTATTTCTCAAAATTTGAAGTCTGTTTTAGCAGGACTTTTTTTTTGCGTAGACTTCTCCTATACATACCTATCTATATATTTAACGGCATATTTTTTCAAGATATCAAAGTTTGAAGTTTTGAAATTTTCAAATATCTAAAAATGAAGGGAGCACCAGTGCCCATGTGCACCAAATCCCTTCTCCCCAATAGTACTGTAATTATTAAGTCCTCACACTGCCGCACACACCCAACGCCTTACACCCCACACACTAGCCACACCACTCCACCCACTTATCGGCCCAGCCCCACCGGCCTTGGCTAGCGGTGACACGCCTCACCACACCACACGCGTGCCCATTCCACACCCTAACCATGCATACCGGCAGCAGCGCGACATCGTAGACGACGGCAACCCCACAAGGGAAGCCACCCAATGCACTGGAGAACGGCGACGAGACAAGCACCAAAAGCGTCGGCGCATGGCCACGAAACCATGTTGCGTGTGCACCGTGTCGGTATTGGGGACAAGTCAGACAGAAAATGAGAGGAACGAGAAAGGCGTGCGCACGTGATAGACACGTGTCACCAGCAACTGGAGGAGGACGGGCGCGACGTGATTCCACGGGTGATCAACAATGTTTTCCTTTTTTATCACCACAACATTTGGCATAATCGTTACATTTGGATGGTTGGAGACCTAGTCATTGGTTTTCCCAATTTAGTCCCATCATTTAGAGAGGATTGAATCAGAATATTGAAAACAACGGTGATACAACCTTCTAATTAAAGGGTTGTTCTAAGTTTGTCTAGATAGACATCTTGTTGTTATCTGACCACGGGCATTCTCTTAATATTTGTGAATCCAAATGGATAAGAGATTTTTTATTGTGAAAAGTACCTCCAATCTATTAATCAAAAATAATAGAAATTGTGAATAGGTCTTGGACCACCTAGCGAAGACTATGAGCACGGGAGCGGGCCCCAGGCGCGCCGGCATCCAAAACGATGTATAATACCAGCTAGAGAGACCGATAAAAAGGGGTTAGAACAAAACACTTGTTGCTGCCTCACACAATTCTAGAAATTCCAAATTCTAAGCTAGCCGACTTGTCAAACATCTTGTAGGATATTTTTTTTGACACATGCTTAGCAAAACCTTTTTAAGAGGATATTAAAAGGTACTAAATAGGTACAAACACACACTGCATTGTATCAAGTGATTAACACAAGATAATCCATATAGAATGCGATTATTATCCTTCAATATTTGCTCAAATTCAGACAGAATTTTATAACGTAAAATTGGTGAAACTAAAACTACAAAATTACGTTATTTTGATGAATTAATATAGTTATACCTTATCACATATGTACATTGTAATTTGAATTGTATAGCTATGAAAAGAGGGTTGTCTTACGTATTACAAAGAGAACTATGTGTTAGACACTGTTGACAACATACTATTCAACATTGTAATTCTAAATCTCAACTAAAACTAGTTAACATTTAGTGATGGTAAAAATATTTGGTATACATATATGATGGTTGTTTGGACTCTCCTCGAGGCTAGAACTAGCCTTCGGAGGATATCACCGAGGTGAGCACCAAGAAAGATGCTAGTCGCATGCTCGCTTGCAGCAGAGAGACCATTACTAGGTTAAGCAAAGTCTATATGCCTAGGAACATCTCAACATGGTGGAGACCGTAGAAATAGTGATTCAATAGACACTGAGATTAGATTAATCAACGATAAGATAATGCTTAAAGTGACTGTGGAGGAAATACATGATAACGTATGAGGGCTATTAGACATCACACCACCTGCATTGCCTTATTGTGAATCTAATCCCGATGCTATTTTTAATTTGTCGGATATTTCGATATCGAATCACCACCAATGTAAACATTATTTGCACTTTGTTGTTCTGGAATTGGTTGACAAGTTTCATTTAGCCTAGTGCCCCTGATTTGGCACATTTATCACATTACCTCTCACTGGATATGAGAAACTTTGTCATCTTCCCTGACATGGTATGCTACCACTAATTAGCCGTTGACTTAGATAAACTGAGCTCCAACCTCTATATCACCGGCTTTCCAAATAGAGGAGACATGTTTGGGAATAGTCCTTCTAGAAATTAATTAGCAGGTACGTTAGCCCTCTATTTGACTTTTCTAAAAAAACTCAAAACGTTAAAATAATATATATGAGTGTGCATAATTGCATAGGATGTATGTATTAATTTTTGGCATCTCGTAGACCCCCAAAAGGAAGACAAAATGTGAGAAGTTTATATAGACATGGTTTTGTCCTTTTATTTTTCCGTAGAGCAAACCATAGCGAATTCATCACAGACATGTAGTACACATTTACGGAGAGGGGATTTGGTGCACATGGGCACCAATGCTCCATGCATTTTCAGATTTTTTGAAAATTTCAAAACCTTACATTTTTATGTCTCCAAAAATTATGGCCTTAAATATATAGGTATATATGTAAAGGAGGATACTACACAAAAAAAGTCCCAGTAAAAAATACTTTGTATGTCGAGAAATACAAAAAAAAAATATGACAAAAATATATACTATTTTAATACAGTTTTACTACCATTTACGTTCAGATATTTGTCTTTTTTATATTTTCCAAAATACAGCGTATTTTTTAACGGAACTTGTTTACATACATCAGTACTGTATATATCTATCTATATATTTAACATCATAATTATTAGAGACATAGAAGTGTGAGGTTTTAAAAATTTACGCTGGTTCATTTTTACTTCGAAAAAACTTATAAAACTACTTTCGCTATTGGGCCTATGTACTGGGCGAAGAAGAGAGAGCGCCACGCTTGGACGGATCGTAGGCCCAGACCCAGCGGCTGAACGCCGCGGCCAACACGGATCCGGTCAAAACAACGGCCGCCGCACGGTCGCCCGCCACGTTTGGTACCACGTGCGGTGCGGCGAGGCGAGGCCCGAGATGCTCCCACCGCCGCGACACGGCATCTCAGTCCGAGCTCCGGCCTCCGTCAGGGGACCCACCCAGCCCTGACTTTGCTCGCACTTCGCACGCACAGCCGTCCCATCCGTTCTTTGGCGCGCCAGTGCGCGTCCAGACTTGCGGCTTGACGAGCGACGCCATCGATCAGATTCGTAGCACGTCGCGGGCGGATGGGGATGGATGGATAACCCTCTCCTCTCTACCGCCCGCGCGGCGCAATTCTTGTGGCCACGGCCGGCGGGCCATACGGTGCGTGGCAGGCGCCGCTGGACGCAGAGTAGCTTTTACGGTGCGGCATGCATGGGACAGCGGTACAGAAGAAGCGAGGGGCGCGGTGCGGACGGACGGACAGGGTCGTGGAGCGTAGGCTTGCGGTGAGATGACATCAGGGCTACGGTCTTGGTCAGTCTGCGCGAGCGGCGCCGGCCGGTCGAGCTAGGTGGCGGCCTATCCCATATGCATGAACCTAGCGCTAGCGCAACCGGAGAATCTGGCCACACGCATATGGTGTCGTGGTCCTCGGCTTCGTCCATGCGCTCACGGCTTGCGATACGTCCAAGGCGTCATACTGTATGTATGTATACCCTCGGGCAGAGAAGGAAGAAAGAAAAAAAAATGTCGCTTGGCTCCAAGGCGCCGCATATGAATCCCCTCCTGCCACAACAGGCCATCTCCTGCGCCTGCCAGATCGCCATGAATTCCATCTCTACTACAGTACGCTTGATTTCGTCGCACGCAGCCAAGAGCTTTGATCAGCGAGCGCCGGAGAAACAGAAGCAGAACCCCGATTGCAATTATCAAGTCGACTCAGCGTGGCCCACGCCGCCGCACGCACCCAACGCCGTACCCACCAGCCGCACCGCTCCACCCATTTATTCGGCCCGGCCCCATCCGCCTTGGCTAGCGGCGACGCGCCACAACACACCACACGCGTGTCCCATTCCACCCCGCCCGGCGCCCGTGCTGTCTCCCACCCCACGACACGACTGCTCGCACGTGAACCGAACCCGCCCGCCAGCAATGCCTCCTCGACACGTCGTCACGCCTCGACGCTGGCGGGACTAGGATTTTCGGTGGCGACATGGTACCCCTAGCTTTGCTTGCGCCTAGCCTCCGCTCGATTGCTTTTATTCGTCGCGGCGAATAAACGACAAACCAGCTACCGGCGCAGGACGAGTGGCGCAGGCATGTGAGATTCACTGACATGCAGGGCCAGACGACCGTGACCCCATCGGACATGGCCCAGGGCCGCCGCTCTGCTCCATCCGGCGCCGCTCGCACCAGGCACCAGCTGCTGGGTCAAGGCTGAAAAAGATGGTGGGGGCGCGTCGCGGAGTGGCAGTATTAGGTGGGATGTCGTCACGCGGGCAGGGGGGGTTCACATGCAAACCAGGGATGCCGTGCATTATTGGTTCACATGAGAATGGGTGCGGCGCAGCACAGGGTCAAGATCGGTATACCACCGCGCTGGGAGTGGGACCACTGGTGAGTAAAAAGATGGCTGTCCCCGCGGATACGTCAAGTCGTGCGGCGGCCGGCCGTGCTCCCCGAAGCCACCACAATCCCCCAAACCCCAACCCAAGGAACGACTTTATACAGCTACGTACTCCACCTCCGTTCTACGACGCGCGGCGCCGCTCTATAATACCAGTACACCGTTCCTATAGCCAAACTAACCAAGACTACGTAGTATTACAGGCAAGCACCACCAGCAAACCAAACACCACGCCTCGCCGCCTGCTAGCCGATGGATCCGGCGCTGCGGGAAACGGCAAGCCTCGGCGGCGGCGGAGGAGCCGCGGGAGGAGGAAGCGAGGCGCACTACCGCGGCGTCAGGAAGCGGCCGTGGGGCCGGTACGCGGCGGAGATCCGCGACCCGTGGAAGAAGACGCGGGTGTGGCTCGGCACCTTCGACACCCCCGTCGAGGCCGCGCTCGCCTACGACCGCGCCGCACGCACGCTCCGCGGCGCCAAGGCCAAGACCAACTTCCCCGACCATTACCAGCAGCTGCACCACCGCCCACCTCTGCAGCAGCAGCAGCGGCCTGCTCCCTTCGGCGGCGTCGACCTCAACGTCCCTTCGCCCTGGCAGTTCGTCTACTTCGCGCAGCCGGCCGCCGCGCCGGTGCCCTGCTCTCTTCCCCGACCAGCAGCGTCTCCGCCCACGCCCTCGACGGCGCTCCAGCTCGGCGCAGGCGCCAGGCCAGGTCCAGGCGGCCTCCCGTTCGACCTCAACGAGCCGCCGCCGTCGCTGCTCTTCGGCTCCTGATCGATCGTTGCGATCCACGGTAGTCGGTAGAACCTAGTTCTGTGACGGTGAGAATCTCGCGATGACGGCGCTGGTCCGTCCGCCCATCTGTACATACCTGTTTATGGAAACTTTGGCATTACTTCTTTGCTCCGTTTCCCCGCCGGTAATGCTGGTTTTGTGTCTCCTTACCGGAGGTGAGATCAAACTGTTTAGCACGGTAAACGTTGGCCTCTGGTCTTGCATGTTGAATCGCTCGCGAGCTGACGGCTCGCCGCGGCCGCTGGACTTTTTTCAGGGGCGCCGTCCGCTTGCACATGCGCTCTCTCTCCTGCGGATTTTGTGCATGTGCAGATACGTTACCGTGAACTCGTTGCACATGGGGATGGAATGAAATGAAATCTTGCTGCGGCCAAATCATGTTTAGGGAAATCTCCAGCGGTTTTCTGTATTTTAGACACGATTTATATCGTTTAGATCGACCCGAGGCATGGAATAGTCAGTTTTCAACAATTGTCCACTCAGGTCAGGAGCTGCCCAGCGGCCCTTATTTTTCTCAATAACAACTTTTATTTATAGAATTTTTTTAGATAGTGCCGAAACAAGAAAGAATGATATAAAATTGAAACTCTAAATAGGGTCGGGCCATGGACGCCTAATGTTCCTTGTCGTTGTTGACGCCGGAGCCGACCACGGCTAGAGCCAATACAACGCCAGTTGTGGTGCCGGCGGCGCATCTCCTGGCGCGAGCGGAGCGGGAGGAGGTGGTGGCGATGTAGCTGCTGGTGCGGGCGTGATGGAGGAACGACGCGCGTAGGATTCATCATCTGCGTGAATAGCATGCCCTGCGCCATTACGGAGTTCCGGGGCCGTGTGGCAGGCCATGCCACTAGCGAAGCTTGTCGAGCTCGTCTTGGGCGATTGCCAGCCCGAGGGCCTCTTCCTCGATGAAGTCCGCCGGTTGGATATCTCTGGGGCAATGACTGGCGGAGCAGCTAAGCAGGCACCACGCCATTGTCGAAAAGGTCGTCGCCATGGCCTTCGTCCTCCTGTCATCGTCGAGGCCGACACCGCATTCCTGGTTGGAGTAGTCCATGTCGCCGAGGTAGCTCGCTCGCGGCTTTACACCCGCGTCCAGAAGGTGATCTAGTTATAGAAGTTGAGGTCGTAGGCTAGATCGTCGCGCATATCTAGCGGTAGGATGAAGAGGATCTCATCACGGCGCTCGCAATATTCACGTGGCACCAAAGGCACTGGCACACGCCGTGATTTGAGGTACCATCCGCCCGACATGTTCACTTCCCGCTAAGGCGCCATTCGGTTCTTGTCAAATACCTGGCGCGCAGGGTCTATCGGGACATAGTGGTGTGGCTGCATCTTCATGATGCCGCCGCGAGACGAGCCGACCACGTGGTCGGTCTTCGTCTTGCGAAAAGGTCAGCCTTTGCCCATGGTGCTAGTGGTGGTGACAGTGGTTGTTGGTGAAGGAGTGGCCAGAATGGAGGTGGCCTGCTCCCCTTAAAAGGATAGGGGCCCTTCCTCACCTTGAATGCCTTGTGTGGATGCCCAGCGCCAAACGCGTTAGCACTGGCACGCGCAAGGCGATGCAGCACCATTAACACGCTATAGAATGCTACATCGACGCCAACCGTTAATATTGGCACGCAGAAGACGAAACGGATCGGTCGCTGGCAGGTGGGCCCGAGCCCTGTGTTCACGGGAACTTATTCCGAGCACAAATATAGGCAACAGATACGTCTACATGGACATGCTGATCAGCTTGTATCGGGCTACTGGGGCTGAGATTTTCTCTACTTTTTATCTATACGAACACAAACGATCACTTTATATCCATTTGTGTCGGGTTGCTGACGATTTGGTATGTGTTACGGTAGTAGTATAGGATTTAGGTATCGTTACGCATGCCAGATCATTTGCATTGGATGCTTTATATCCGTATTGTTAGCTGAATCATTGCCTAGTTATTTCACTTGATCACAACAAACACGCGTGTATCAAATCTGCATCATCAGAATGCGCAGGCAATTCGTCGTGCCGAGTATATCATATGTGATTAAGGAAGTGTCAATGTTCTTGCTGGCGAAGCTGTTTGCTTGCGTCATGGCTCTCTCCGTATACGCTAGTATTCTGAATTCTGTCATCGGTGGCCTTGCTCGTATTTACTGCCTGCTGCGGAGTTGCGCTGCGGCAAGGCGATCCTCGTACTAGTGACTGTAGCTAGTCAACAAAGGTATTTATGGCCCTGCAGCACCAGAATACCCTTCGCAGGGAAATTAATTGAAACCGTATATCAGACTGCAACCTTAAGGTACTAGTGCTGACCTAGCTAGATGAGCACTGCATGCTCAACCGTGGCAGCGTGCGCAAAGCAGAGCGCCAAGGGCGGAGTCTAACAATTTTTGAGCCGAAGATTAGCACCTACTCGCTCCGTTCACAATTATAGGCCCAGCAAGATGAATGGACCAGAGTCTCGCCGACAAACGGCTTTAGTGGGCTGACATGTTTTATTGTTGGACCATCGTTCGTTACAAGTTCGTTCGGCCACATAGATTTTATCTTGAAACCGGCCGCCTTGTTATTCTTTTCTTCTTATGATGGGCCTGCTGCATCAAATAAAGGCTAACGCCAGGAAGTGCTATTCCTAGATGGGCTGGCCGTTAATCCTTCGATCGCAATCTTTGTCTGGTCGTTTTTTTCAGTTCGTTCTTTTTTGGTTGATTGATGCTGAAATTCAAATCTGAACATTTCCTAAAACTGCACAAAATATAAATTTGAACAAATTTTAAAATTGAACTATTTCCTAAATTAAAAAATCTTGAGTCTCATCAAACTTAGAATTTGAAAAAACTTCAAATCTGAACAAATTTTGAATCTAAACAAACATAGAATTTGAACACAATTAAAAAATGAACATCTTTTGATTTTTTTAAATATGAACGATTTCAAATATCAGAACAAAATTCAAATCGGACCAAAAACAATGAAAAATTGAGAAAAACCGAAAACAACGGAGGATATAGGAAAAACGAAAAAAAAAACGAAACATAACTTGGTAACAAAGTGAAATCAGAAAAAAAAAACCCAAGAAAAAAACATGCAGAACATTCTAGATTGTTCTTGAAGCTAGGGAAAAACCGAAATAGTTTAACCTAAATTCTATTAGGTGCCAGGGCACGGTGTTGTCTTACCCGGTGCCCCCTTTTGCTCTTGCCGATCCACGTGGGGTTATTTGTGGAAGACAGCGCGTGGAGGCCCACCACATCACGAGCGAGCTTATCTCTTCCACCAGAGCTTTTCCCTTCCTTCGTACATAGAGCTATTCACGAGCGCGCCGCCGCCGATTACAACCTCCAAATCGCGTCGCCGCCGGTCGCCACCTCCGCAAGCGCGTCGCCACCCCCGCGAGCGCGTCGCCGCGATCGCCACCCCCGCGAGCGCGTCGCCGCCGGTCGCCACCCCCGCGAGCGCGTCGCCGCCGGTCGCCACCCCCGCGAGCGCCGCCGCCGGTCGCCACCCCCGCGAGCGCCGTCGCCCGTCGTGAAGGGACGGGCCTTCGCCTCGCCGTCCGGCGCGCCGGTGATCCCCTTCTCACCTGGCGGCGTCACTGGTCCCTTCTGAATTCCTCTTCTAGTTAATTTTCGCTCCTCCCAGGCTCCTTAGTTCTACATCTAAAAACATCCAAGGATGTAATAAAAGCATGCTCCCCATTTTTCTGGCTGTATTTTTTTCTTTGAAGCTGTATCTATTTTTCGATTTTTTACATCCCAAAATGATGATAGTGGCGGATGTATTTTTTCTTCCTTTTCTACATCCAATATCTGATTCGTCCCTATTTTCGATGTAAGAATAGTAGGTTCACCCAAGGTTTTTTTTTACATCCCGAATGATGGCAGTGTTAGATGTATTTTGTTTCTTTTTTCTACATCCACCGATCTGGAACCATATAACTTTTTTGAACTTGAAGTCTCGAAGTGCAATAGAAGTAGATGATGTATTTATTTTTGCAGGATCGATCTTGTATTTTTTCTCTTGTCATGAACTTGGAACGGAGCCACGAAATGAGAAGTCGCTGATTTTGCACATCCCGTGTGTTTCACTTGCAGCGGACATTCCAGACGGAAAGAAGAACGTGTGGGAGTAGACTTTCTATTTTTAGAAGGTGGGGAATGTTAGACTAGTTTATTTCTATATTTGGGTGGGGCACTCTGTAAGACTAACCGGTGCTATAGCACTGTGTAGCAACGTCCATAGTTTAACGGCGCGCTAAACAGTCTGATGCGAGCATGCAGGATTCAACCATGCACTAAGCATCAAATATGATTAGCCGCTAACACCCACAGACTACATTGGACGGGCCGGGCACACAAAGTGTGAATCCCTTTTCAATATTTTGAATGTTTTCTTTTCGAGGATCTTTTTTATGTTCTCTTTCTCTATCCATATGAGTTTTTCTTTTTGGTGTATATTATTTTCTCTCTATATGTTTAAATTATTTAATTATTTTTTCTTCATCTTATTTCTCAATTTCCATTTTCTACATGTATTGAAAGATATATGAGTACTTCACACTAACATATATTCTATCATCTATGAACTACTTTTTACCTTTGCATACTTGTATTGTGCATGGAGCACTACAAGGGAAAAGCCTACTGCCGGCGCACCTAATTGGCTTATTGCCGGCGCACCGAAGCCCACCGGTGCAAACGGACCGGTGATAACTGCTCATTGCCGGCGGGCCAGTCTGTTCGCCGGTGGTAAGATAGCTACTGCCGGCGCACCGGCCCTGATTCGTCGGCAACTACATATTCCACTGGCGCACGTGTAGCTGCGCCGGCAGTAGGGATGCCAGCACTGGCGCGTGCTTTGTGCGCCGGCAGTAGGTCATGTAGGTGCGCCGGCAGTAGTAATCGATAATACAATTTTATAGCCTTTTTTCAGCGTATTACAGCGCATATTTGCAAATTTATACAGCAGTTCATATTTATACAGCAGTACATGCAATATGAGAAGCACATAGAGAGCCAAGTTTCATTTCGGTATCAATACACAAATACGCAAGTCTCGTTTCGGAATGTGTTGATTCATACAACACATGTGCATATGCAACACCGAACGACGAAGTTTCACAAAGTTAGAAGTCTCGGTACATAGTCGTCACAAGTATCGTCATACACCTCACAATGTAGGTCCTAACCTAAACTACAATCACATAGAACATGACCAACATGGTCATGATGACCATCATCACGAAGGCCATGGTCTTCATCCGGTTCCTCCTCATGTCCCTCATCTCTCCCGCTAGATAACGGGCGTATCTTCCTTCCGCCTCCACCCTAGTGGGGTATCCCTTGTAGCTGTTGCCGCTGAAACGGTGCACTGTCTCCGATCCTCCCGATCGTCGTAGACTCCAGGAACCCTCCCCTTGTACACGACATATGTCGTCGGCATCTCCATTCACAAGACAAGTAAAACGTTAGTACCAATGCAATGAACAAGTGCCAACTCAAATAAGAGACAAGTAGTATGAACTAAATAGCATGTGCCTCATACTTTGTTGGTCGAAATAAATAATAACATACAGGGATGGGGTCAGTGAGGCTAGGTAGGATGCACAATAGATTGATATTTGTGGCCATCACCCCAAGCCTCACTGGCCCCACCCCGGAGTGTATAAGTGACCAAACATTTTAATCATCGGCCAATGCAATTAAGAAGTGCGAACTCAAATAAAAGACAAGTAGTACGAATTAAATAGCGTGCCTCATACTTTGTCGGTCGAAACAAATATTAACATCCAGAGATGGAGTCAGTGAGGCTAGGTAGGATGCACAATAGATTGTAACTTGTGGCCGTCGCACCAAGGCTCACTGGCTCCACCCCCGAGTGTACGAGTGACCGAACATTCTAATCATCGGCGAACTCCAAATACGAGGCAAGTAGTGGTCGAGTAAATGCAAATAATTATTAAGCTATGTACGCCATAATCTTGAAATATATAGCAAAGTAAATGAAACTATAGACACATGTTCACATGCACATTCATACAACTAAATAAAAGCAACTAGTCGATTCTATGGGAATATATAGCAATTATTACAATACGGAAGTTCAAGGACATATCGTTCAAGCTTTAGCAAGTGTTCCCGTCGTAGGATCAGGTTGTACGCCTAGGGGGGAATGGACGGCAGCCCTCAAGCGAGTTGAACGGCCTCTCATCACGCGATATCTCCAAGCGGAGTTCTATCTCGTCATTAGGTGGTAGACCATAGCCGTAGAAGAACTCGCCAGACCTATTGTTGACATCCTGCAGGATTATCGTGCAAATGAACTGCTGGATGCGACCCCAGTTCTTTCTAATCTCTCTATCAGGGACATCCGCCATGTTTGCAAACCTGTTTTTGAGATTCTCTGGCAGCAACATGTCATCTGCGTACTTTATGTACTCCTGCATCTGAAGGATGGCGTACCACGCGTCCATCCCATTGTCGGGCGTCGACTGCCTGAGGCAGGGGAAGTTGGTTGTATGGGTTAAGACCAAGCCTCCTCGGGATTTCCTCTCTACTTTGAGGGGGCCTGCCTTGTTGGCGAAGCCGGTGAGAGCATCATTGAGAAGGGCCTTGATGTGGGTGTAGTCTTTCTTGTGGTCCCTACCCGAGTCGAGATAGACTGCATGCGAGTGTTGCGGGTGCACGACGATGAGGGTGCAGAACTTGTCTCTGCGGAAAACACACGGATTAACCTTTGGAAATGCAAATGGAGATATAGGATAGAATGGTAATGGGGGACTAGCGAGTGATTACTTACTCGGGGAAGTAAGGGATGAGAATGGCGCCCTTTTTAATGTTCGCCAGCATGAAACCCTCGACCTGCTGGGTGGCAATCGCCCGAACCCCAGCGTTGCAGATGATGCTCTCCCGCATATAGAAGGGGTCCATTATCGCGATGGTCGGCGTCTCCTCCTTAACAATCTGGGTAGACAAGCTAAGAGCAACTAGGCGAACCACACTAAAGTGGAGCGCTTGCATGCGATAGATGCTGAAGATGTCGTTGAACCGGATGAAGCACAAGTCCGCGGGGTACTTCTCGACGAAGTTCATGCCAGTTGGCACCTTCGCCACGAAGAGAGGGTAACCATGATCTTTTGATTTGAGAAGAAGGTTCTCCACATGCAAGACAGTCTCATGCAAGCTCCTCATATCCGGGGTGAGTTTCTTCACGACATGCTCCGGCAGCATCGGTTGACCCAAGTGATGCAGAGGTCGCCAATTGTTTGGCAACTTGTCAAGGAGTGGGACCTTGTCCTTGGATTTGGCCGCCGCCGCCTTGTCTTGGGCGTCCTTCTTATTTTGCCTCTTCCTCTTCTTGGGTTGTACTGATGGACCCTCCATCGCCGTAGTGGCCGTAGCACGGAGTGTGTTTGGGCTCAACATATTTTTGACGGCGGCGGTGGCGACCTCATCAGGATTTTCCTCCTCAGCCGTTTCTTGAGAATCGAACAGCTTCTTGGAGCACACATATTTCAAGGCCGGCGCATCCTCATGGACAACTTGTGAAGACGTAGGAATATCCCATTGGAAGTTGTCACGTTCGTATTCCTCGGCCTCTGGCGCAGCTGGCTGTTGTGGTGGGGCGCTGACCTCTGGCGCAGCTAGCCGTTCTGGTGGGGCGATGACCACCGGCGCCGCTGGCTGTCGTGGAGGGACACTGACATGTGGCGCCGCAAGGTGCTTGTCTTTGCTTGCCGTCGACCCCGAGTAGGTGTTGATCCGAATTAGGGTCTTCGGCCATAACAGTACCCAACCCTACAGTGAGGCCAGATTCAACGGGCTATCGTCATCGGCACCATGCGGTTGATTAGGAGGAAACAAATCCTCATAGCCCGGTAACGCCCGATCCACTTCAACCCGGTAAACGTCATCCGCCATATCTCGTGTGTGCCACTTCTTATCCAGGGGCCGAAGGATGGACCCCCTCGCGACGTCTTTGAGTTCATCGTTTACTCTCATCAGGAAGGTGCATGGCGTTGAGAGCGCCTGCGAGAACATGTGTATGGCGTTAGAGAGAGGGCAAGGATGATGAAACTAATATATTAACTTGATGTACACATTAGTTAATTACCGTGAGGGCGTTGAGCTCGGCTAATGTCGACGGGCCAGCACATGCGGCGGCGGGCGTGCAAGTGACGGAGGGGCTGCTACCCGGCATGGACGGTGAATCCCTAGCACCAGCGACATTGCCGGCGGCCGGAGGAGTCTCCATTATAACATTGTCATTGCCGGCGGACGGCGGCGCCATCGAGTTGCTGCCGTCGAAGCTAACCACTTGCATTTTCGGGGGGGGGGGGGGGGCTTGTTTGCCACCCTCATACCACGCGTGTAGAGCGTTGAAATCTGCTTGGACTGAAGCGGCGACTTCAGCTTTGACTTCAGGTACGAGTGTAGCTTTGAGTTGCGGTACCAGTTGCGGTACCAAACCAGCTTGGACTTGTGCTAGGATTGACTCCCTCATTTCCTCCGCCTCCCGCTGCTTCCTCTCATTGCGCGCATTTTTATCGAATGCAGACGACAAGCCGTAGTGATCATGCTTGTGGCCTGTACCGGCGCCAGCCACACGGCCTCTATGCGGCCTTCTCGTAGGTGAATGCTCATTGATGATGTTTAGGGCCCGTACGAGAGGCTTGTCCCATGCTACCCTGCCCGTCGACGCCTGGGACGAGGAGCTTTGGTCACCTTGAGAAAGTCTTTGTCTTTCTTCTTCCTGCGGAAGAAACGTGAACCATTTAGAAATGTTGCTACTATTATATGAACGATACTTGATCTAATCAAACCGGTAAATTGCTTACCAGTTTTTTCTCCATCGACAGGACCTTCTGGTCGTTCGCGAACCAAATTATGTCGGTTACGACATTGGGGTCCGTGACAAGTTCCCCGGTTAGTTTCTTCTTATGGTACCGGGACCTGATGAATCTTCTTTCAAGCGGGTCCTTGTACTTGAGCCAGGGGTTCTCAATGCCAGCCTTTACATACGCCTCGTCCTCCTTCGCCCAATAGGGCTCCTTTCCCTCGTACCCACAGCTCCCAAGGTTGTGGTTGCCAATGTTAAGCTCCCGCATTTCCTTCCCCCACAACTTGCGATTCTTCGTCGCTTGTAGCTCTTCATTGGCCACAAAAGCATCAAAGTCCACCTGGGAGACATGCGGAAAGGCAGAGTGGACCTCTTCGAAACCTTTGCCGTCAGCAATCATCTTCCGCACCATGTACTTATAGCTGCTGAGGTGTTTGGTGAACTTCAAGAGGGCTTGTGAGTTCACAATGTTCTTGGATTCATGAGTGGAGGCGTAGTCGCCTAGGAACTTGTATCGTGAGTGCAACCTCGCAATGAGCTGGGCTCGCAAATGCGCTTTGTTCTCAGCTCGGAGATCCGTCTCGTTGAGATTGATGACCTCTCGGAGGATACATGCCAGTTGGTTGTCGTACCCCTTGGCAACATCCTTAGGCTCCACCGGCAAACCACTGGCGGGGTCCACCTCTTTGACTGTGTCTCTGCCGGTGCCGACCGTGTTTTGGCGCCTTGCCTTCCGCGGCCTCTTGGCTCCACTTGTCCCGGTGGCAGTACTCCCGGCGGCGCCGCTAGGATCGTCGCCGCTTGTCTCGCCGCCACCCCCGGCGGCGCCGGTTGCCTCATCGCCGCTAGGCTCGTAGGTACTACCCCCGGCGGCGCCGCTTGCCTCGTTGCCACTTGGCTCGTCGGCACTACCCCCAGCGGCATCCTCCATCTCATGGTCCTCGTCGCCGCCAACACCAGCGGCCTCGGCATCCTCCTCCGTCCTAAAGAAGTGCCTATTGTAGTGCTCCTCTAACTCTTCTTGAGACGACATGGTGGCTTGCACTAATAGAAGATGAAAAAGAGTTAGAATTCACGGAAAAATTCGGCATGACCTTTGCTAAAAATTGGTCATGCCGAGTGCTAGAATTGCCGGAACGGAAATGAATCGATATTCCGGCACTCAATAGAAACTCAATCCCTGTGTAACAGAAATGCAATTCACATATATATAGCCATGAACACCATAACCATCACCATAAACGAGAGACAATATAACTTGACCATTACAGTAGGGGAGCAGCTTCATTTTCATTTTCATTTCACAATAACCATCAGTAATAGCACTACAGTAGCATTACAGTAGCACTTAGCATTACAGTAGATGAATGTAAATCAAATTCTGACACTCAGACAACAACATAATTTCATCATGCTAGCCTTGGATTCAAACCAGAATTCAAACACTAAAATAAAAACCAGAATTCAAACCATCTTTAGCATTTTACACCATAACCATTTTACATCAACACCATGCTACTCTCTGGCTACATAATTAAAACAGTGCCAAACAGAGCTTATACCCACTTATAAGACAGTTCCAAAAAACAGATCATTTTATATATATGGCAGTGGCATATATATGGATCATTTTAAATGAACCAGATAAGGAACATAGCACCAGTTTTCATTTGTGGATTATCAGAATGCTCCAATTATAAATCAACTAAATGAACCTAGCTAGCTACTGTCCATTTGCAACAGCACATCATATATTTATTTAACACTAACCTACTGCAAGCATTTACCAACAAGTTAAATGAACCAAGAATTTGCTACTGCATTTCATCATTTAAAGCAAATAGCAACTAGCAAACAAACCTACTGCATTTTAAATTTTCATTTGTCATTTTAAACCAATAGCATTTTTATTTTCACTTCACCCAATTCATTTACAGAGAACCATGTACATCTGAATATATTTTCACTTCACCCAATTCATTACCATACTTGATACAGTGCATGATCTCACAACCAATTTTTACCATACTTGATACAGCCATCTCCATTTCATTTCCATTTTAAATAGTGAACTAGCAACAGTGAACTAAACCAGAGAACTATTTTAGCTACTGCAAGTAAACCAATTTTCATTTTAGCTACTGTAACTAAACCATTTTAGCTAATGCAACAAAACTAATTTAGCTAAATGAATGAGAGAATTGCTAACATAATTTTAGTGCTCTGTCTAAGAGAAATAGCATTTTAGGATTTTTCAACTAACAAATTCAAACCAGAGAACACATTTTTAGCATTCTCTAACAAATTCCAACCAGAGAACAAATTTTATCAACTAAACCAACTAATACTAGCTATTTACATTTTTTCATTTAGTTATTTCTATATCACCAAAACAAGAGAACAATTTTTAGCATTTAACTAAATCAATTAAATGAAACCTACTGCTAGCATTCAAAATTTTATGTATAACTTATAATGAAAAATTGAAACCTACTGCTAGAATTTAAAACCAATTTTTAGCATTCAAAAATTGAAACCTACTGCTAGCTAAACCACCCTATTTGCATTTAACTAAACCAAACAATTGCCAATTTTTTCAAACCAGAGAACCAATTGGTTTAGGGTTGAACAAATTCAAACCAGAGAACCCTATTTCCAATTTGAACAAGGAAATTGCAATATGGTTCATTTAAAAATTACTACATTTTCATTTGCATTGAACCAATGAACACCGCAATGAACCCTAATAGCAATTTCGTTAGGGCTACTGCAATAACTGCAAGAACTAAACCAATGCCAATTTCGGAGGCAGGGAGAGGGGAAGGGAGAGGGGAAGGAAGAAGGGGAGGGGAGGGGAGGTGGAGGAGGTCCTGGCGGCGTTGGGGAAGGAAGAGGGGAAGGGAGAGGGCGGTTCTTACCGACGGTGGCGACGGCGCAGCTCCTCCTTCTCCAACGGCGCGCAGCTCCTCCTTCTCCAAGGGTCTTCTGCGGCGGCGTGCAGGGTAGGTGGTGGGGGCTAGTGGAGGGGATGGTGGAGGATGGTGGCGGGGCAGAACGGCGGCGCTCGAGAGGGGGAGTTGGGGCGGCGCTCTAACTCTGGCCGGCGGCGCTCGATAGGCAGAGAGGGGGTCGATTGGGATGTGGCTGTGGGGAGAAGGAAGAGAAAACGGTTAAGTCCTAATTACAGCCGTGTCAGGCTTATTGCCAGCGCACCAGGTCCCTGGTGCGCCGGGGACAAGTCTACCCCCGGCGAATCAAGAATAAGGTGCGCCGACAATAAGCCTGGCACAGCTGTAACCTGGGACATGTGTTTAACAGTATGCAATAAGGATGTGGGACATGTTTATTTATTTATTTTCTCTTTATTTTATGTTTCTTTTTTTACCCCAAATGCTATACTATTTTATTTTTCTTATCTTTTCAAGATAATAGCAAAGCAATATATATATGCATGAGTATGCAAAACAAAAAGTTATACATACACAAAATATTGACCAACACAATATTAATTAGTCATACATAAAATATTGGCCATGACCATATGAGTAGTTATGAATTACACAAAATATGAGTTATAGATTGCAAATAAAGTTTTACATCATCGATTGAGAAGAGTGTTTCGCTTTCTTCTTGCTTTTCTTGCTCGTCGTTGAATAATTTAGCCCCGTGTCGTCACTTCTTCTTTTGAAGGGTCGACCTGACCTCGGTAGCGTGGTCCTGCTTCTTCTTGTGGTGTATGTTGTGTCTTCGTCCTCGGATTCTTCCATCATTGGGTCTCCGACTTGTCCTTCGAAGTCTTCCTCGTTGGCGACTCCATCCATTCCGATGATGGTCCTCTTGCCTCTCCTCACGATAACACGGCTAGGCCTGGATGAGTCGGTTATGAAGAAGCATTGGTGCACGTGTTCTGCCAGTACCCATGGCTCATTCTGCGCGGTGGCGTTCGTGGACTTTGATTTGTTGGCTTCGGGTAGAAACATGGTGGTGAAATACCGGTCTTCTTTTGTGACGCTCTTAGCCCATCTGATACAGAACATCGGCACTTTCTCCCCAGCGTAGCTAAGCTCCCAGATTTCCTCGATTCTTCCGTAGTATCTAGTCTTTACGTCACCCGTCCAGGAATCCATCGTTACCCCTGAGTTCTGGTAAACACTGTTCTTGTCTTTTTCTTCCGTATAGAATGTGTACCCATTGATATCGTACGCTTGGTAAGTCATGATGTTGGGCGCGGGGCCATGTGACAAGGCCAATACTAGTTTATCCTTGTCAGAATCCATTGGTGGGGGATTAGCATCAATGTGGTCTTTGAACCAGCGCGCGAAAGAGGAGTTGTGCTCTCTGTATATTTCTGCTTCCGTCATCATCGGCTTGCCACTGTTCTCTATCATGGTTTTATGCTCTTTCAACCAAGAATCGATCAAGTCAATGTGTTGTAGCGCTACTAAGTTGGCCCTGTCAAAGTCGGAAGTCCGACCAGACATGTGCACGTGCAGTTCCTTCCTTCCATTTTTGTGTCCTACTCCCTCGAACCTGCGGAGGTGCTTGTTTTGAGGCAAACCAACAGGGTCCTCGATGTCTAGATAATTCGTGCAGAAAGAGATGCACTCTTCGGTGAGCCATCCCTGGACGATGCTTCCATCCGGATGTGACCTGTTACGAACGTATCCTTTAATGACCCCATTCATTCTTTCAAACGGCATCATGTTGTGTAAGAATGCCGGCCCTAGACTGACGATATCATCCATGATATGGATCAACAGATGGACCATCACGTCAAAGAATGCAGGAGGGAAGTACATCTCCATCTCACATAGGATCACCACGATCTCTTCCTGGAGCCTTGCGAGTTTCTTCACGCTTATCGACTTCCGAGTTATGACGTCGAAGAAGTTACAGAGCCCAGTCAGCGTTGCACGGACATGGTCATCCATTATACCTCGGATTGCAACCGGAAGAATCTGCGTCATCATCACGTGATGCCCATGAGACTTCATGCCGCTGAAGTTTCGTTTCTTGGGGTCCATGTATCTGCTTATTAGCCCGGAGTAACCGAAGGGCACTCTGACTCCTAGAAGGCAATTGAAAAATTGATCGACCTCGGCCGGACTAAAAGTGAAGCAGGAGGGGGGACAGTAATAGTCTGGCTGCTTAATCCTTTTGCGCTTCTGACCGCCGTCCGCCTCCTCCTCCGACTGTCTCTCTTGGGCCGGCGGGATCTGAAGCTCTTCCCTGATGCCCAAAACTTTCAGGTCGTGTCTTGCTTTCGGCCCATCTTTGGTCCGGTCCGGCATGTTGAGAAGAGTGCCAAGCAAGCTCTCGCACACGTTCTTTGTAATATGCATGACATCAAGGCTGTGAGGTGTATCGAGAATTTTCCAGTACGGCAAGTCCCAAAACACGGACCTCCTTTTCCATACACCAATGAGCGGTGTCGTTTCCTTTTTCTTCTTCTTCTCTCCAGGCTTTTGACGAATCTTTCCCGGCGCAGGGCACTCCTTCCAACCTTTCAGTAATGTATCGATCTCTTCGCCGCTCTTCTTACGTGGAGGTCCTCGGGGTTCATTTGTACCATCGAACAGATCTCCACGCTTTCTCCACGGGTCAGTCTTCTGTAGCCACCTTCGATACCCCATGTAAACTGTTTTCGAAGAGCCGGGATCCTTACCAAGCTGCAAAAACATCGTCTCTTCCATGCACCTGATACGTGCCTTGTGTCCATGGCACACCTGGCACGAAATGTAACCGTATCCGAGGTAGTCCTGCACCGTCGTGATCAACGCGGCTCTCAAAGGGAAATATTCTTCTGCGACGGCGTCCCATGTATCTACCCCTTCCTCCGCCCACAACGTTTCAAGCTCCTCCTTTAATAGTTCGAGATACATGTTGATATCGTTTCCTGACTGTGTCGGCCCTTGAATTAGCATACTCATCTGTATGTACTTCCTCTTCATGCACAGCCAGGGCGGGAGGTTGTAGATCCATACAAACACGGGCCATGTGCTATGTGTGCTGCTCTGGTTTCCGAACGGATTGAATCCGTCCGTGCTCGCACCCAACCTGATGTTTCTGGGATCTGCCCCAAAACTTCCGAATTCATTTTCTAATGCTTTCCACTAGCTTGCATCTGAAGGGTGCGTCAGCACTGGGTGCTCAATCCGCTCTTCATCATTCAACACTGCCTCCTTTCTTTCTGCGTGCCAGCGCATGAGCTTTGCTTCCTTGCGGTCTGCGTAGAACCGTTGAAGCCGGGGGGCGAGCGGGAAGTACCACACAACTTTCCGAGGAGCTTTCTTCTTCCCTTTCTTGTACCGTTCAGCTTCACACACAGGACATTTGGTCTTGTCCATGTGCTCCTTGCGATACATGATACAGTCGTTGATGCAGGCGTGATACTTTTCGTGGGGTAAGTCGAGAGGGCACGTGATTCTCTTGGCCTCGGCTAGACTACCAGGACACGTGTTCCCGGCAGGAAGGAGATCTTTCACGTATTCCAGGATGTCGTCGACGCTTGTGTCCGTCCATCCATGTTTCGCCTTCATCTGCAGCACATCGAGAGCTACTCTCAAGCGAGACTCCCCCAACCCGCGACCTGAGTCGTACAACGGAGTATTCGAGTCTATCTCGAGTTGCTCAAGCTTTGATTTCCGCTTGGCGCCTTTCGTCTTTTCGAGAAGCAGATCTTGAAGATGAGGTTCCCGCACGACTGAAGCTAGCGGCACCTCTTCGTCGTCGTCAAGGTTATTGTCGTCGTCAAGGTTATTGTCGTCGTCAAGGTTATCGTCCTGTGCGACAAACTCTTCATCGTCATCAATATCATGATGCCCTCCTTCTTGCCGGCCATTATTACCACCTGCTGCCGTCGCCCCATTGACCTCCGCGCCATCATCACTCATCCATTGAGTGTGTCCATGCATGAAACCATTAGTGAGCAGGTGCCCCTGCAATTTGCCTGAATACGGGTCAAACCATTTCCCTCGTTTGCATCTCCGGCACGGACACAATACCTCCGTGCGGTTATTTTCATACATGTCGATGATCGCGTGTTTCAGATATCTCATCACGATGCTTTCACTCATCTCGATAACCATTATCGCCTGCATGGTAAGATTACATAATTGATTAGAACCATGCATCCGTCGGTAGTTTTCACGGAAAATTTCGGCATGACCTTCCTACACGGTAGGACATAGGAGCGCCAGAAATGTGCCGAAACGGAAACTTAAAGAATCAACATTTCGGCGCAACGTTGGCAACTCATTTTCAACGCCAACACACACAAGCACAAGCACAAACACAACATATATATATATATGCCACACACGAGCTTTTGCTTCAAATGTCCAATATATATCGATTTCATTCCTCAATTTGTTCATTAATCACCTATTTGTTTGATATATTCGTCAACGAGATCGAGACGTCGCGCCGCGGCCACGGCGTATGGAAGCCGACTTTCTAGATCTAGATCTAGATTGAGCGGTCAATGCGGGATAGTAGATCTAGATCTACATAGGGGGATGTGGGAGATGCATGTTGGAAGGGAAGATTTGCTCAAAAAATATGATTTTGTTTGGTCAAATTAGCTAAATTTGGGATAGGAATAGGCAAAAATGAGCTGGGTTGGGAGAAGGCTCGGGTTTGTGTGGGTGTAGTGAGTGTGTGAGTGAGTGTGCTGGTTGGTGGCTGCAATAAGTCCCAGGTTATTGCCGGCGCACCTGGACCATGGTGCGCCGGCAATATATACACCATCCGGCTATAGTTGCTCGGGGCCCGGCCCAGCATCGGCTGCCGGCGCACCAGCCTAGGAGCGCGCCGGCAACAACAAATTACCGCCGGCGCGCCCGTGGGCTGGTGCGCCGGCAGCGTTTCCTGGGCCTGGCCTGAATCGGCCGAGCCCATGCCAGGAATTTTCCCCGGCGCGTCTTCTCTGGAGGTGCGCCGGCAGTATGCCTGCATCGCCGGCGTGGCGACTTCCTGGTGCGTCGACAACTCTTTCCACCAGCGCACGTCCTAGGTGGTGCGCCGGCACGTTTTGCCTCCACCTATAAGCTTTTTCCTAGTAGTGGAGATTTAATTTAATTACATATGATACTTCTAAGTCATACACGAGGTATTTTTTTACATAAAATAGTTTTTTTGATAAATATTAAAATTATATTCCACTCCCTCCATTCAATATTAGAAAATGTTTTAGATATTTTAATGTGAACTAGGTACATACCGAAATGAGTGAACTTACACACTGAAATGCATCTAGATACATGTATTCATTGTTCAAAAAATCGTCTGATTCACCAATTAATCGGCCGATTAATCGGTACTCTGTGGTCACCTACTAGCCGATAAACTCATTTATCACCCGATTAATCGGCCGATTTGCTTATTAATGCTAATCGCCGGCCGACTGAGTTAACACCGATAAACGATTTCCTCAACATTGCATGTATTTTTGAAAAAGTGTAAAACATATAATAGTGAAGTGAGAGAGAAGACACATTTATATTTTTCCTTATTGTCTAACCATTTATAAGATGAATAAATATGAGTTTAGAAATTCCGATAAATGTATCTTTTATTGGGCCGCACTGTGGGACATGTAGACAAACTTTTGGCTTGAGAGCATGTAAAAGGCCAAACCCAATTGATTCATATATACTTCACATTTTTCTTCATCTTTATTCCTTTGACAATGTTGCATTTTTTATTTTTATGGTGAATTCTTCTTGTATATCTAATAAAGTATTTGTGATGCTCGTGAAAATACTTATAAAAAATATTTTATGTTGGGAGTAAACCTATTTGATGATAATTAAATATTCTAATATTATTAAAATGACAAAATGTTCATGAATTTCACAAACATATTTATTTGTTAAGATAAACATTCATGTCTAACAAAGAATACATAGAAAATAAGCATGGAATAGTAATTTTCCTAAATTAAGTTGTAACTGAAATGGAAAGTAGCGGATACAAGAGCAAAATGAAAAGAAAAAATAGAAAGAAAGGTTAAAAATGATATTAATAAAATAAAATGGTTGGAGTTCGAATAGGAAAGACACTATGCACACTTATTGGGTATGGTACGTACATTTGGAGAGGGCGCTCGGGTTGTCTTCCCCTGCGCCCCCTGCAATAACTGGGGTGTAGAAATTGGCATATACTCCCTCCTTTCCGGTGAGCTAGACCTACGTGTATCTTTAGGTTATCAATTTAATCAATGTAATACAAATTTTAGAACATAAAAAATTATATCATAAGGAAGTATAACATCCGAGCTTTTTATTGATATATGTTTTGTAATATATATATTGTATTATGTTGTTCAAATTGATAATATAGGGATAAACTATGCGAGAACAGGGACGGAGCTGCCTTGTAGCCATTGGGGTCAGGTGACCCCAATGAAAAACGCAAAATCCTTTACTAGTTAGTACTAGCTAGTGTTAATTTGTAGAGGATGACACCAGTGCAATAGAGAGATTAGAGTGATGAACCCAGTGCCATTTGTTTCCAGCTTCGTCCCTGTGCGAGAAAGCATGCCTTCAATTTTAGGACGAAGAAGTAATTGTTTGATGAATTCCCTATATATTTTTAGATTTCATAGGATTCAAGAGTACATAACATCTTATTTTCTATTTCTCTATCACTGTTGTAGGAGTCATGCATACAAATCAAAGAGGCGCCTTAATCATATTGAGGTCTAATCAATTTCTCAAACACTATAACACAAAAATAACAAGACCATAATACAAGAATCAACACTATCGTGCATGCAAGTTTTGTTATTTATCTTAGTAAAACAGCCCCTTGTATTGTGTATAGGCCATAAGCACAAATTGTACTTGTTCGATCGGCTCGTTTAGCTTATGCTATGTTCGTACAGTTAGTTTGTAGTACCGACAAGTCGGCGCTTGTATTGGATATTGTTTTTAGAAAATACGCGGCCCAGAGCTGTTGTTGATGGCATCTTACTGATATTAATATTATTTTTATCGAAAAAAAGAGCTATTGTTGTATTCCAAGGGAACTGAGGAAGCTCCGGAACTAAAACAAATTTGGGATACTGTTGCCACAGAGAATCCTATCGTAGTCAGAGAACTGCAGACAGGGGGTCAAAGCAGATGTGATGGAGGATAGTTTAGGAGCATGTAATGGACAGAGGGGGCACCTCCCCCGCGATCCGTGCGCCAACGTTTACATCTCTCTATTCTCTAATCATGATACACAGCAACTTGCAGCTTGTTTAGTACCCTTTGTTTGGGCTTAAATTCCTTATTCTCGGATTCTAGCTGTTATAGAATTAGAATCCGAAACAAACAGCTCCACAATATCTAGATTGTCCAGAATTGATTCTAAAAAATACACACAGAATATCACAATCTGAGAATTGGGGAAAGAGGTGATTCCCGAGCTTTTTTTTTGGGGCCGAATCGTTTTCCGCCCACCCGCCTCACGCGTAACCCCCGTCCCCCGCATCAGGCCGCCGCCTCCTGGCAGGGTAAACAAACAGACTGCTTCTGATTCCAGGAATCAAGAATCACAGCTGATTTTCAGGAATCAGGATTGACAGCAGAATCTCAGAATCCAAAGCCCAAACAAAGGGGGCCGTTGTGTTAAATTACCTGGTACATATGTGTTAAATTTCAAAAAAATATTTTTATATGAAATTCCCAGGCTTGAAGTTGGGTTTATAAGCAGGTTATAAGCGTTAAAAATTACGGTAAAAAATAAGCGTTTAAATATCTTTAGTTTTTTTCGTTTTAAAAGAGGGACATATGAAGCTTAGAGCTGTTTCGTACTAATAAAAATGATAGAAACCAGGAGTAAGAAATATCTTTTAATTATTATTGGCACGCTTATAGGAGTATCTTTTAAGTATGTTTGCTCCTAATAATGTAAAAGTAATTCTCAAATAAGTCTCCAACTGTGAGTCGCAATTGTTTTTTTTTTTTGTGGAGAGAATATGGTACTTTATTGATTAAATACGGTCATTACAGAGTTCATCTCAGAACAGCTCCGGGATCACACTAACTGAAATACTACAAACTAATGGCTTAGCAGAACGAGCCAACTTATATGCTACCGCATTCAGAGTACGACTAGCAAATTTAACAGATCAAGACTCTAGGCCTGCCATTGAAGTTTTGATGTTATTACCGACCCAAGTGAAGAGTGATCTGGACGAGGCCACGAAATGCGTTAAGTCAGGCTGAGGCAGTCAGAGACCAATACCGCCTTCGTAGCACCATGACCCTTTAAAAACCGTACGATACAACAACACGAAAAAGTTTAGAAAACCAAACAAACCAAAAACTGCATCCTTCATGCAGGTCAAAGGCCTTCCAAGACACCAAACAGGCGTGTGTTACGCTGTCCTTTTTCTTTTTGAGATGTAGTTACGCTGTCCTGATGTCCCTAACAAAGCCATGTGTTAGTTACCTTTTACCTCCATCTCATAATTACCAGCCGCCACGCGACGCCGGGATAGCAGCAGATCAGCCGTGAATGTTCTAAACATTCGCAAAAAAGATCATTTGCAATAAAAAAAAAAGTGACGCCCTGTGGCACCCCGGATTTTTAAATATCCGAAATACCTGTTATGCATTCATTCATGATCCCATGATCAGTGTAACATGAGCACATAACCGAACTGATAAACGGAGTTACATCATCCATTATAGAGTACCGAATAATAATAAGTCTTACAAACGGTCACATGACCAAGTCTTACATAAATTGCCACTTCGGGCTGAATTCAAACACACTTGCAGCAGATACAAATCATCGGCGTCGGGCCCAAGTCATTGCCTTAAAAACCCTACAGGCAGCTGACCAGGAAGCGTCCTAAGTCGCATAGTCGTCCTGATAACCTCCATCATCTTCAAAGTCCTCCTCATAGTCTGGCCAAGTAAATAGCCAGGGACAAAGCCGTGAGTACATTGGAATTGTACTCGTAAGACCATTAAGAAAGTTCTAACAAAACTTAACTAAAGATTTATGGAGAGAAAGAAGTCAATGTTCTCTATGTGGATAAGAGGAATGGGAAGAGAAGAAGTTTTTCTTTGGTGGAGAAAGCATCCCGACTCCACGGTCGGAGGGGACACTTAGGAGTAAGACATTTCCATAGAAGGAAATATCTTCAAGAGGGACTACACATAAAACACTAGGGAGGGTACGCCCATTTTTGTTTTTCTTTTCCGACCAACCTCACATGGTCATCACCAGTACCACTATGGTACTCCATAAAACACCTTTATTTTCTTTGTAAAACTTTGCCCAAACAAAACTCAACACAGCTAAGTAACGGCCATCCCAACTGTCCATGACCGCGGACGCGGCTATTCGAATAGTTTTGGCTCTGCAGAGTTTGCGCACTTTCCCCACAAGAACCGATAAATCCGCCGGGGTCATCCCCGGATCGTCATACGAAAGTATGTGAAACACGGATAATCGGTCATAGTCTTTCGCCTGTCTCCCTTAACATGAGCCCTTCCCTGCGGGCTTAACCCTTCCCGGCACCCCGGCAGCATACCTCCTTTTTGAGCGTATCTCCGGCGCCACGACAGAAGACCCTCAGTAATCGTCCGGCTGCAAGTTAATGCAGTGTATTGCCTCCTTCAGAGCGCAACCCGGTGTCAGAGGTCATCGTGACCCTCCTAGAGAGTGGTGAAGGTATCTCACGTCAATTTCAACAAACTACGGACTAAGCCCGTGCCCACTTTGGATAGTGTGGTTGCGCTAGTTGGTTGTTCCGGGCGAATACATAGAATCTGTGTCGTTTTTCCAAAAACCCAAGTTATAACCACCTTAGCCTTTCCACCACAACCACATTTGCCACTTCCATTTAAAACAACTCATTCTTAAAAACCTCACTTGGGTAATGTCAATTTACCCAAGGTTTTATCCAAAAACTTTTACAACAAGGCAAAACCTTGAGGGTTTCCCAACCTATAGTTTTATGTGAGAAACTAGGATATTCAATAGCATAATGGAAGCCATCATACTACCAAGGGTGTCAAGTGGTCCACATACTCGAATTGAGCATGTATGGAAAATAATCATGAGATTAACAAGTTCAAGGTAACAAACCCTTCTTCACTAAGAGGGTGGTGTCAAAGGTGGAAAATTTGGGGTCTCACATGCTTGGGGGTGAGCATGTAAGTGTCAAGGTGAATATTTCATATTTGAAGACAAGTATGCAAGAGAGGAGAACCAAATAAACCCAAGGTACACGCGGGAACATGATACTAAAAGAATAAGAGATCACAACAAGGAGATAATAACATGGGATCAAAGAAAATGGCTTGCCTTGGCTAGCTAGTCCCTGGTCTTCTTCAAGTCCTTCTCCAAAATCTTCTACTTCAACTTCTCCCACGTTCGTATCTAACGTCGCGAAAATAAAAGGCAACAAACAATCAATCATATAGTTCAAGAACCAAGTGTTGGAGATATGCCCAAGAGGCAATAATAAAATGGTTATTATAATATATCTTTAAGTTTATGATAATGTTTACATACCATGCTATAATTGTATTAACCGAAACATTGATACATGTGTGTTATGTGAACAACAAAGAGTCCCTAGTATGCCTCTTAACTAGCTTGTTGATTGATGGATGATTAGTTTCATAATCATGAACATTGAGGGATGTTATTAATAACAAGGTTATATCATTGTATGAATGATGTAATGGACACACCCAATTAAGCGTAGCATAAGATCATGTCATTAAGTTATTTGCTATAAGCTTTCGATACATAGTTACCTAGTCCTTATGACCATGAGATCATGTAAATCACTTATACCGGAAAGGTACTTTGATTACATCAAACGCCACTGCGTAAATGGGTGGTTATAAAGGTGGGATCAAGTATCCGGAAAGTATGAGTTGAGGCATATGGATCAACAGTGGGATTTGTCCATCCCGATGACGGATAGATATACTCTGGGCCCTCTCGGTGGAATGTCGTCTAATGTCTTGCAAGCATATGAATAAGTTCATAAGAGACCACATACCACAGTACGAGTAAAGAGTACTTGTCAGGAGACGAGGTTGAACAAGGTATAGAGTGATACCGATGATCAAACCTCGGACAAGTAAAATATCGCGTGCCAAAGGGAATTGGTATCGTATGTGAATGGTTCATTCGATCACTAAGTCATCGTTGAATATGTGGGAGCCATTATGGATCTCCAGATCCCGCTATTGGTTATTGGTCGGAGTGAGTACTCAACCATGTCCGCATAGTTCGCGAACCGTAGGGTGACACACTTAAGGTTTTGATGTTGAAATGGTAGAACTTGAATATGGAATGGAGTTCGAATATTTGTTCGGAGTCCCGGATGAGATCCCGGACATCACGAGGAGTTCCGGAATGGTCCGGAGAATAAGATTCATATATATGAAGTCATATTCCAAGTTTGGAAATGATCCGGTGCATTTATGGCAGGTTCTAGAAGGTTCTAGAAAAGTCCGGAAGAAATCACCATGGAAAGTAGAGTCCCGGAGGGACTCCACATTGCATGGCCAGCCAACCCTAAAGGGGAGGAGTCCAAGGTGGACTCCCCAAGGGTGTGCGGCCAACCCCCCTCATGGAAGGGGGGAATCCCACCCCAAGTGGGATTCCCACCTTGGGTAGGTTTCCCTACACATGGAAGGTTTTTGGTTCGGGTCTTATTCGAAGACTTGTAGTCCAACACTTGGGGCTTCCACCTATATAATGAGGGGCATAGGAGAGGGGGCTGACCACCACAAGCCCATAGCTTGGCCGCACCCCTAGGTGGCCGGCCACCCCCTCTCCCAAACCCTAGCCGCCCCCTCTCTCCTCCTCTTCTCCCGCACGCTTAGCGAAGCTCCACCGGAGATCTCCACCGCCACCGCCACCACGCCGTCGTGCTGCCGGATTCAAGGAGGAGCTACTACTTCCGCTGCCCGCTGGAACGGGGAGAAGGACGTCGTCTTCATCAACACCGAACGTGTGACCGAGTACGGAGGTGCTGCCCGATTGTGGCACCGTGATCAAGATCTTCTACGCGCTTTTGCAAGCGGCAAGTGATCGTCTACCGCAGCAATAAGAGCCTACTCTTATAGGCTTTGGAAATCTTCAAGGGTTAGTCTTAATCATCCCCTCGTTGCTCCCGTCTTCTAGATTGCATCTTGGCTTGGATTGCGTTCTCGCGGTAGGAAAATTTTTGTTTTCTATGCAACGTATCCCTACAGTGGTATCTGAGCCGTGTCTATGCATAGATGGTTGCACGAGTAGAACACAATGGTTTTGTGGGCGTTGATGCTCTTGTTGTCTTTATTTTGAGTACTTTGCATCTTTGTGGCATAGTGGGATGAAGCGGCTCGGACTAACTTTACATGACCACGTTCATGAGACTTGTTCCTCGTTCGACATGCAACTTGTATTGCATAAGAGGCTTTGCGGGTGTCTGTCTCTCCTACTATAGTGAAGATTCAATTTACTCTTCTATTGACAACACTAGTATCACCGTTGTGGTTCATGTTCGTAGGTAGATTAGATCTTACTCGAAAACCCTAAACCACGTAAAATATGCAAACCAAATTAGAGACGTCTAACTTGTTTTTGCAGGGTTTTGGTAATGTGATATGGCCATAATGTGATGATGATTATGTATGAGATGATCATTATTGTATTGTGGCAACTGATGTCTACGCCCCCCTCCTTTTCCTGTAGACAGTGTTGGGCCTCCAAGAGCAGAGGTTTGTAGAACAGCAGCAAGTTTTCCCTTAAGTGGATCACCCAAGGTTTATCGAACTCAGGGAGGAAGAGGTCAAAGATATCCCTCTCATGCAACCCTGCAACCACAAAGCAAGAAGTCTCTTGTGTCCCCAACACACCTAATAGGTGCACTAGTTCGGCGAAGAGATAGTGAAATACAGGTGGTATGAATAAGTATGAGCAGTAGCAACGGCACCAGAAAAGTGCTTTGCCCAGGACAGTAAACAAGCAGTAGTAACGCAACAGTAGTAACGTAGTAAAACAGTAAACAAGCAGCGATAGCAGTATTTAGGAACAAGGCCTAGGGATTAGACTTTCACTAGTGGACACTCTCAACATTGATCACATAACAGAATAGATAAATGCATACTCTACACTCTTGTTGGATGATGAACACATTGCGTAGGATTACACGAACCCTCAATGCCGGAGTTAACAAGCTCCACAATTCAATGTTCATATTTAAATAACCTTAGAGTGTAAGATAGATCAATACGACTAAACCAAGTACTAACATAGCATGCACACTGTCACCTTCATGCTAAGAAAGGAGGCATAGATAATATCAATACTATCATAGCAATAGTTAACTTCATAATCTACAAGAGATCATAATCATAGCCTACGCCAAGTACTAACACGGATGCACACACTGTCACCATTACACCGTGCAGGAGGTAGTAGAATACTTTAATAACATCACTAGAGTAGCACATAGATAAATTGTGATACAAAACACATTGCAATCATAAAGAGATATAAATAAGCACTTCACTATGCCATTCATAACAGTGAATAAGTATTCTGTGAAATATAGCCTAAGAGACCCACACGGTGCACACACTGTCACCTTTACACACGTGGGACAAGGAGTCTCCGGAGATCACATAAGTAAAATTCACTTGACTAGCATAATGACATCTAGATTACAAGCATCATCATATGAATCTCAATCATGTAAGGCAGCTCATGAGATTATTGTATTGAAGTACATGGAAGAGAGATGAACCACATAGCTACCGGTACAGCCCCGAGCCTCGATGGAGAACTACTCCCTCCTCATGGGAGACAGCAGCGTTGATGAAGATGGCGGTGGTGTCGATGGAGGAGCCTTCCGGGGGCACTTCCCCGTCCCGGCGGCGTGCCGGAACAGAGACTCCTGTCCCCCAGATCTTGGCTTCGCGATGGCGGCGGCTCTGGAAGGTTTCTCGTACCGTGGTTTTTCCGTCTCGAGGTTTTAGGTCCAGGGGCTTTATATAGGCGAAGAGGCGGTGTCAGGAGGTCGAAGGGGCGACCACACTATAGGGGGGCGCGGGCCCCCCCCTTGGCCGCGCCGGCCTAGGGTTTGGTGGGCCTGTGCCCCTCCTCTGGCGGTTCTCGTGTGTTCTGGATGCTTCCGGGCAAAATAGGAACCTGGGCGTTGATTTCGTCCAATTCTGAGAATATTTCCTTACTAGGATTTCTGAAACAAAAAACAGCAGACAAAGAATCGCACTTCGGCATCTTGTTAATAGGTTAGTTCCAGAAAATGCACAAATATGACATGAAGTGTGCACAAAACATGTAGAAATCATCAATAATGTGGCATGTAACATAAGAAATTATCGATACGTCGGAGACGTATCAGCATCCCCAAGCTTAGTTTCTGCTCGTCCCGAGCAGGTAAACGATAAACAAAGATAATTTCTGGAGTGACATGCCATCATAACCTTGATCATACTATTTGTAAGCATATGTAGTGAATGCAGCGATCAAAACAATGTAAATGACATGAGTAAAAAAATGAATCATATAGCAAAGACTTTTCATGAATAGTACTTCAAGACAAGCATCAATAAGTCTTGCATAAGAGTTAACTCATAAAGCAATAATTCATAGTAAAATCATTGAAGCAACACAAAGGAAGATGAAGTTTCAGCGGTTGCTTTCAACTTATAACATGTATATCTCATGGATATTGTCAACATAGAGTAATATAACAAATGCAATATGCAAGTATGTAGGAATCAATGCACAGTTCACACAAGTGTTTGTTTCTTGGGATGGAGAGAAATAGGTGAACTGACTCAACATAAAAGTAAAAGAATGGTCCTTCAAAGAGGAAAGCATCGATTGCTATATTTGTGCTAGAGCTTTTATTTTGAAAACATGAAACAATTTTGTCAACGGTAGTAATAAAGCACATGAGTTATGTAAATTATATCTTACAAGTTGCAAGCCTCATGCATAGTATACTAATAGTGCCCGCACCTTGTCCTAATTAGCTTGGACTACCGGATCATCGCAATACACATGTTTTAACCAAGTGTCACAAAGGGGTACCTCTATGCCGCCTGTACAAAGGTCTAAGGAGAAAGCTCGCATTGGATTTCTCGCTATTGATTATTCTCAACTTAGACATCCATACCGGGACAACATAGACAACAGATAATGGACTCCTCTTTTATGCATAAGCATGTAACAACAATTAATAATTTTCTCATATGAGATTGAGGATATATGTCCAAAACTAAAACTTCCACCATGAATCATGGCTTTAGTTAGCGGCCCAATGTTCTTCTCTAACAATATGCATGCTTAACCATAAGGTGGTAGATCTCCCTTACTTCAGACAAGACGAACATGCATAGCAACTCACATGATATTCAACAAAGTTGATGGCGTCCCCAGTGAACATGGTTATCGCACAACAAGCAACTTAATAAGAGATAAAGTGCATAAGTACATATTCAATACCACAATAGTTTTTAAGCTATTTGTCCCATGAGCTATATATTGCAAAGGTGAATGATGGAATTTAAAGGTAGCACTCAAGCAATTTACTTTGGAATGGCGGAGAAATACCATGTAGTAGGTAGGTATGGTGGACACAAATGGCATAGTGGTTGGCTCAAGGATTTTGGATGCATGAGAAGTATTCCCTCTCGATACAAGGTTTAGGCTAGCAAGGCTATTTGAAACAAACACAAGGATGAAGCGGTGCAGCAAAACTCACATAAAAGACATATTGAAAACATTATAAGACTCTACACCGTCTTCCTTGTTGTTCAAACTCAATACTAGAAATTATCTAGACCTTAGAGAGACCAAATATGCAAACCAAATTTTAGCATGCTCTATGTATTTCTTCATTAATGGGTGAAAAGCATATGATGCAAGAGCTTAATCATGAGCACAACAATTGCCAAGTATCACATTATCCAAGACATTTTAGCAAATTGCTATATGTATCATTTTCCAATTCCAACCATATAGCAATTTAACGAAGAAGAAACTTCGCCATGAATACTATAAGCTAAGAACACATGTGTTCATACGAACCAGCGGAGCGTATCTCTCTCCCACACAAGCATTTATTCAAACAAAAACAAAAACAAAAGCACACAGACGCTCCAAGTAAAGTACATAAGATGTGACCGAATAAAAATATAGTTTCAGGGGAGGAACCTGATAATTGATGAAGAAGGGGATGCCTTGGGCATCCCCAAGCTTAGACGCTTGAGTCTTCTTGGAATATGCAGGGATGAACCACGGGGGCATCCCCAAGCTTAGACTTTTCACTCTTCTTGATCATATATCATCCTCCTCTCTTGACCCTTGAAAACTTCCTTCACACCAAACTTCTCATAAACTTCATTAGAGGGGTTAGTACATAATCAAAAACTCACATGTTCAGAGGTGACACAATCATTCTTAACACTTCTGGACATTGCTCAAAGCTACTGGAAGGTAATGGAACAAAGAAATCCACCCAACACAGCGAAAGAAGCAATGCGAAATAAAAGGCAGAATCTGTCAAAACAGAACAGTCCGTAAAGACGAATTTTTAATAAATACTTCCGTTGCTCTCAGAAAACTCAAAACTAATGAAAGTTGCGTACATATCTGAGGAACACGCACGTAAATTGGCATATTTTTCTGAGTTACCTACAGAGAAAACAGCCCAGATCCGTGACAGATAGAAATCTGTTTCTGCGCAGAAATCCAAATCTAGTATCGACCTTCGATTAGAGGCTTCACTTGGCACAACAAAACACAAAACTAAGATAAGGAGAGGTTGCTACAGTAGTAAACAACTTCCAAGACACAAATATAAAACAAAGTACTGTAGCAAAATAACACATGGGTTATCTCCCAAGAAGTTCTTTCTTTATAGCCATTAAGATGGGCTCAGCAGTTTTAATGATGCACTCGCAAGAAATAGTATTTAAAGCAAAAGAGAGCATCAAGAGGCAAGTATAAAACAAATTTAAGTCTAACATGCTTCCTATGAAAGGGAATCTTGTAAATAAACAAGTTCAAGAAGCATAATGCAACAAGCATAGAAAGATAAAACAAGTGTAGCTTCAAAAAATTTACCACATAGAGAGGTATTTTAGTAACACGAAAATTTCCACAACCATATTTTCCTCTCTCATAATAACTTTCAGTAGCAACATGAGCAAACTCAACAATATAACTATCACATAAAGCATTCTTATCATGAGTCTCATGCATAAAATTATTACTCTCCACATAAGCATAATCAATTTTATTAGTTGTAGTGGGAGCAAATTCAACAAAGTAGCTATCATTATTATTCTCATCAAGTATAGGAGGCATAGTATAATCACAACAAAATTTACTCTCCATAGTAGGTGGCACCAAAAGACCACTATCATTATAATCATCATAAATAGGAGGCAAAGTATCATCAAAGTAAATTTTCTCCTCAATTCTTGGGGGACTAAAAAGATCATGCTCATCAAAACCAGCTTTCCCAAGCTTAGAATTTTCCATAGCATTAGCAACAATAGTGTTCAAAGCATTCATAGTAATAACATTCCCATTAGCATGCATATAAAGTTCCATGGGTTTTTTAATTCTCTCTTCAAACACATCATGTCCTAATTCAAGATAAAGTTCATAAAGATCTCTCATATTTTTGTTGTTTTCCATTATGCCTAACTAGTGTAAACAAGAAACAAAAAGTTGCAATTGCAGGATCTAAAGGAAATAGCTTCGAGTACTTACGGCGCCGGAAAATAGCTTAGTAGCCGAGATCCGGAGTGTGAGTACCTTTTACCTTTCCTCCCCGGCAACGGCGCCAGAAAATAGCTTGATGTCTACGCCCCCTCCTTTTCCTGTAGACAGTGTTGGGCCTCCAAGAGCAGAGGTTTGTAGAACAGCAGCAAGTTTTCCCTTAAGTGGATCACCCAAGGTTTATCGAACTCAGGGAGGAAGAGGTCAAAGATATCCCTCTCATGCAACCCTGCAACCACAAAGCAAGAAGTCTCTTGTGTCCCCAACACACCTAATAGGTGCACTAGTTCGGCGAAGAGATAGTGAAATACAGGTGGTATGAATAAGTATGAGCAGTAGCAACGGCACCAGAAAAGTGCTTTGCCCAGGACAGTAAACAAGCAGTAGAACGCAGCAGTAGTAACGCGAGAAACAAGAAACAAGCAGCGATAGCAGTATTTAGGAACAAGGCCTAGGGATTAGACTTTCACTAGTGGACACTCTCAACATTGATCACATAACAGAATAGATAAATGCATACTCTACACTCTTGTTGGATGATGAACACATTGCGTAGGATTACACGAACCCTCAATGCCGGAGTTAACAAGCTCCACAATTCAATGTTCATATTTAAATAACCTTAGAGTGTAAGATAGATCAATACGACTAAACCAAGTACTAACATAGCATGCACACTGTCACCTTCATGCTAAGAAAGGAGGCATAGATAATATCAATACTATCATAGCAATAGTTAACTTCATAATCTACAAGAGATCATAATCATAGCCTACGCCAAGTACTAACACGGATGCACACACTGTCACCATTACACCGTGCAGGAGGTAGTAGAATACTTTAATAACATCACTAGAGTAGCACATAGATAAATTGTGATACAAAACACATTGCAATCATAAAGAGATATAAATAAGCACTTCACTATGCCATTCATAACAGTGAATAAGTATTCTGTGAAATATAGCCTAAGAGACCCACACGGTGCACACACTGTCACCTTTACACACGTGGGACAAGGAGTCTCCGGAGATCACATAAGTAAAATTCACTTGACTAGCATAATGACATCTAGATTACAAGCATCATCATATGAATCTCAATCATGTAAGGCAGCTCATGAGATTATTGTATTGAAGTACATGGAAGAGAGATGAACCACATAGCTACCGGTACAGCCCCGAGCCTCGATGGAGAACTACTCCCTCCTCATGGGAGACAGCAGCGTTGATGAAGATGGCGGTGGTGTCGATGGAGGAGCCTTCCGGGGGCACTTCCCCGTCCCGGCGGCGTGCCGGAACAGAGACTCCTGTCCCCCAGATCTTGGCTTCGCGATGGCGGTGGCTCTGGAAGGTTTCTCGTACCGTGGTTTTTCCGTCTCGAGGTTTTAGGTCCAGGGGCTTTATATAGGCGAAGAGGCGGTGTCAGGAGGTCGAAGGGGCGACCACACTATAGGGGGGCGCGGGCCCCCCCTTGGCCGCGCCGGCCTAGGGTTTGGTGGGCCTGTGCCCCTCCTCTGGCGGTTCTCGTGTGTTCTGGATGCTTCCGGGCAAAATAGGAACCTGGGCGTTGATTTCGTCCAATTCTGAGAATATTTCCTTACTAGGATTTCTGAAACAAAAAACAGCAGAAAACAGCAACTGGCACTTCGGCATCTTGTTAATAGGTTAGTTCCAGAAAATGCACAAATATGACATGAAGTGTGCACAAAACATGTAGAAATCATCAATAATGTGGCATGGAACATAAGAAATTATCGATACGTCGGAGACGTATCAGCAACCGGCAGGAGCCTTATGGTTGTCTTTAAATTTCATGTTGAGTAGTATTTCAAAGTAGTTGTAATAGTTGCTACATGAGGTGAACAACCATGAAGACGGCGCCATGAACCTTGACGCTACGCCGACGATGATGGAGATCATGCCCGTTGATGATGGAGATCATGTCCGTGCTATGGAGATGAAGATCAAAGGCGCAAAGACAAAAGGGCCATATCATATCACATATGAACTGCATGTGATGTTTATCCTTTATGCATCTTATTTTGCTTAGAACGCGACGGTAGCATTATAAGATGATCCCTCACTTTAATATCAAGATAATAAAGTGTTCTCCCCTCGTATGCATCGTTGATATAGTTTGACGTTTTGAAGCATCTCGTGATGATCGGATGTGATAAACTCAACATACAACGGGTGTAAGCCATGTTGCACACGCGGAATACTTGGGTTTGCTTGACGAGCCTAGCATGTACAGACATGGCCTCGGGACAACGGAAACCGAAAGGTTGAACACGAGTCATATGGATGATATGATCAACATGTTGATGTTCACCATTGAAGCTACATCATCTCACGTGATGATCGGTTTTGGTGTAGTGGATTTGGATCGTGTACCACTTAACAACTATGAGGGATGTTGTATTAAGTGGGATTTCATTAGTAATTAGATTAAAACATGAACTAATTATCATAAACATAGTCTGAGTAGTATTTTGAATTAATTTTGTAGTGTTGGCATCCGTTTACTACTATGCGCTAGTCTTGTAATTGAGATAGAAATACTGTTAAAATCTGATAAGAAACTTTACGGACTGGTACCGTATTGTTAAAGAATCAAGAATTGATTAAGTACTATTGCAAACTTTTAGTAAACCTCACATTGTTGATTCAAAGAGCTATGGTTTCAATTAGTACCTAAAGTTATCTTGTCTCCGTGAAACTTGAAGTTCAAATCTGTTTGAAAAGTAAGGAGCTGAAAATTTAGTTTTCAGAAATAATCAAGGTATGAGATATATGTGATATCTAAGACCTTATTGCAAGATGATAGAATATAATTGGTGAGATTACATGAACTCATAAGTTTTATGGGAATGTATGAAGGTTGAAGACGCCAGGCGTCACAATCCTCCAACCATTGGGGCACTAACGATATTCGCATATCCATGAAGTAATCATCCTCAGTATGCACCGTTGGTAAGACTCGTCGTTTCGAAGCATCACGTGATGATCGGGTGTGATAGATTCTACGTGTGCATACAACGGATGCAAGTTAGATTTGCACATGCAAATACTAAGGTTAAAAATTTACGAGCCTAGCATGTACAGACATGGTCTCGAAAAGTAGTCATGATATGATGGATAAAATTATGAGTGAAATTGTTCATCATATTACAAAGTTACTAATAGTGAAATCTGAAACACTTGTCATATGATGATCAACTTCAAAGTAATAACCTCAAGGTTATTGGTATTTGACCAACAAACCTAGAAGTTATTGATGTTGAAGTATTTTTCTGAATAATGAGGAAAGCTAAAAGAGAAACTGCAAAAGATATTTTGGCAAAAAGAAAAGAAAAGACTAGAAAGTCTAACTCAGGTGTATATAAATGATATACATGTTATGGTTGTATTCCTAGTTAAATCACACTAAGAAATTCTTGGGTATTAGTACTATATTGGTTGGTATGAAGTGTCATACAAAACAACGCAATACAAGAATACAATGGCCTAAGTGACTGACAAGGAATATGATAGGAATGCACGTCTGGAACAAAATAAAGTGTTATTATGTTCGTCGTTAGCATTCTATCTAGCCCTTAGAATTTATAATAAAGAACTTAATAATTGTTATTTTGCTCTGGTCAAATAAAAACAATGAGTTGTTTAAATTATGACATTACTCCATGTACGATGGATAAGTTATTATAAATCTTAATGGTGAAACACACATACATAACACTGACGCTAAAATGCCATAAGGCAAATGATTTGAATTCCACTTATTTGTGGAACCGCCATTTAGGTCATGTTAGAAAGGAACGCATGAAGGAACTCCATGCAAATGGATTTTTAGAGTCATTTGATTTTTGAATCATTTGGCACTTGCAAATCTTTTCTAAAGAGAATGACTAAAATACCGTTTATAGGCCAAGAGTTGAACGGGCAATTAACTTAGTGGAAAAATACATGATGATATATGTGGTTCACTGAGCATAGTTGTGTGCGGGAGATTCTTCTACTTCATGAAAACTTTCAACAATGAATTGAGTATATATATGTGGATATATTCGATAAGGAAGAAGTTTGAAACATTTGAATGGATTCAAATAAATTTTAGCATGAAGTGGAAATCATCGTAATAGAAAAGTCAAATATCTATGATTGGATCATGGTGTAAATATTTGAATTACGAGTTTTAGCGAACATCTAAGAGAGTCATGAAATTGTTCTACAACTCACATTTCTTGGAGTATCATAATGATGATATAGTATCCGAGAGATGTATCCAAAACTTTTTGGATTAATGATGAGATAAAATATTATGACGCCATTATATTTTTGTGGATTATGCTTTAGTGACTACCACTTTTACACTAAATAGAGCATCATCATGATCCGTAGAAATGACACCATAAGAGTTATGGCATGGGTATAAACCTTAATAGTCCTTTCTTTAAATTTTGGTCAAAAAGTTTACAACCAAAATCGGATGAATGTCTTTGTTCGTTATCCCAAAGAATTGATTGGGAATTCTTTCCACTATGAAGTAAACGACAAAAGTGTTTGTTAATGTTACTTGCTTATTTCCAAGAAATTGTTTTCTAGCGAAATATTTGAGTGGAAGGACAATAGAACTTGATAAGGTTTATGAACCTGAGCATAATGATCAGAGTAGCGCAACATCGGAAATTGGTTCCGGAAGCGACCACGACGATCATGGCTCCCATGACTACAAAGTGTTTTAGCCATGGAGATCGAAGTACATATTGAACCTTGTAGGTATGGTTTACTTTGTGATCAAATAAATGATTTGTGGACAAAGGATTGATTGTGAACAATGATAAACCAACTACAAACAAAGAAGTTATGATGGGCCCTGACTCCGTTAAAATGGCTATACGCCATGAAATCCAAGATAGATGAATACTTTTTGAAAGTAAATAGATCTATAAAATTGATGGACTTGGATGAAATATCCTTGATGAAGCTTGACTTATCGAAAAGTTGTTTACGACAAAGTTCAAAGAGTTGACTACGATAAGATTAGATCTTCCGTAGCAATGCTTAAAGTCTATATGGATTATTCTAGTAATCACTACATTTTTCCTTTATGAGATATGTTAGTAGGATGGCAAAATACATTACTTATCAGAAGTGTGTATTAAAGGTGTATACAAGATACAACCAAGAGTTTTGCTGGTCCGTGGAATACTAGATAGGTATACGAACTTCAATTGGATGAAGTAAGTATCGCGGAGTTGGAATCTTCACCAGATGAAATAGTCAAAGAGTTTTTGATTTCATCAGAGACGATGAAGAGGCTTGCATTTGCAAGAAATTAAGTGGGAGCGCTAAGACATATTTATAATACTTTATGTAGGTGACATATAGTTGGTTATAAATGATGTAATTATATACTTGATTAAAAGGTTTCATTGAGAAATTAATTTCAATGAAAGGATATGGACTGAAACATATTTAGTGTCAAGATCTATGAAGATAGATTGAAACACATAATAAGTTTAAGTCAAAGTACATAGAATGGATATTGAAATAGTTCAATATAGAAATATTAAGAAAATGTTCTTGTCATGTGAAGTTTTTAAAAAGACTTGAGTATATCTGATACTCAATGAGTAAAAACACATGAGTGATTATGGATCACGAATAATATGTACACAATCAGATGTCCTGTGCTCTAAAATGTTATGAGCATATACCAGAATAATTCATGAGATGATCATTGGACGACAGTAAGAGTATCCTTGAGTACTTTAGAAGAACCAAGGATATATATATAGTTTTGTATGGAGAAATGACAAACAAATCGCTATAATGTGATTACACCGATATTTGTTTTGTCACATATAAAAATAGAATTTCAATCTCAAATTAGACTAAGTGTTGTTTTAAAGGTAGCACAATGAGCTAGAAGTTGTCTATGTTAGATTTAGAAAAGTTCTAAATATTGTGACGGATTCTACAAAAGAAGGCAGAGTATGTCATTGTTTTGACAAATGACTGAGGATGTTGAGTCAAGAAGTTCTTTGAGAACTTGGTGTAGTTCCGACAGAGTCAGAACTTTGAAGCTATATTGTGTGTGACAATATTAGTGAAATATTTCAGACCGCGGAATTAAGGTTCCACCAGAAGATCAAACATATTTAATGCCGACTCATTTGGAAATGAGTGATGCGTTGAGACGCAAATGAATTACAAAATACATACGTTTCTGAGCATGTCAGATCCGTTGACTAAAACCTCTCCCGTGAGCAAAACATGATAAAGCACCAGAAGGCCAAGGTGTTATATCTTTACAAATGTAAACTAGATTATTGACTCTAGTGCAAGTGGGAGACTGTTGGAGATATGCCCAAGAGGCAATAATAAAATGGTTATTATAATATATCTTTAAGTTTATGATAATGTTTACATACCATGCTATAATTGTATTAACCGAAACATTGATACATGTGTGTTATGTGAACAACAAAGAGTCCCTAGTATGCCTCTTAACTAGCTTGTTGATTGATGGATGATTAGTTTCATAATCATGAACATTGGATGTTATTAATAACAAGGTTATATTATTGTATGAATGATGTAATGGACACACCCAATTAAGCGTAGCATAAGATCATGTCATTAAGTTATTTGCTATAAGCTTTCGATACATAGTTACCTAGTCCTTATGACCATGAGATCATGTAAATCACTTATACCGGAAAGGTACTTTGATTACATCAAACGCCACTGCGTAAATGGGTGGTTATAAAGGTGGGATTAAGTATCCGGAAAGTATGAGTTGAGGCATATGGATCAACAGTGGGATTTGTCCATCCCGATGACGGATAGATATACTCTGGGCCCTCTCGGTGGAATGTCGTCTAATGTCTTGCAAGCATATGAATAAGTTCATAAGAGACCACATACCACAAGATTTAGTAAAGAGTACTTGTCAGGAGACGAGGTTGAACAAGGTATAGAGTGATACCGATGATCAAACCTCGGACAAGTAAAATATCGCGTGACAAAGGGAATTGGTATCGTATGTGAATGGTTCATTCGATCACTAAGTCATCGTTGAATATGTGGGAGCCATTATGGATCTCCAGATCCCGCTATTGGTTATTGGTCGGAGTGAGTACTCAACCATGTCCGCATAGTTCGCGAACCGTAGGGTGACACACTTAAGGTTTTGATGTTGAAATGGTAGAACTTGAATATGGAATGGAGTTCGAATATTTGTTCGGAGTCCCGGATGAGATCCCGGACATCACGAGGAGTTCCAGAATGGTCCGGAGAATAAGATTCATATATATGAAGTCATATTCCAAGTTTGGAAATGATCCGGTGCATTTATGGCAGGTTCTAGAAGGTTCTAGAAAAGTCCGGAAGAAATCACCATGGAAAGTAGAGTCCCGGAGGGACTCCACATTGCATGGCCAGCCAACCCTAAAGGGGAGGAGTCCAAGGTGGACTCCCCAAGGGTGGCCAGCCAACCCCCCTCATGGAAGGGGGGAATCCCACCCCAAGTGGGATTCCCACCTTGGGTAGGTTTCCCTACACATGGAAGGTTTTTGGTTCGGGTCTTATTCGAAGACTTGTAGTCCAACACTTGGGGCTTCCACCTATATAATGAGGGGCATAGGAGAGGGGGCTGACCACCACAAGCCCATAGCTTGGCCGCACCCCTAGGTGGCCGGCCACCCCCTCTCCCAAACCCTAGCCGCCCCCTCTCTCCTCCTCTTCTCCCGCACGCTTAGCGAAGCTCCGCCGGAGATCTCCACCGCCACCGCCACCACGCCGTCGTGCTGCCGGATTCAAGGAGGAGCTACTACTTCCGCTGCTCGCTGGAACGGGGAGAAGGACGTCGTCTTCATCAACACCGAACGTGTGACCGAATACGGAGGTGCTGCCCGATTGTGGCACCGTGATCAAGATCTTCTACGCACTTTTGCAAGCGGCAAGTGATCGTCTACCGCAGAAATAAGAGCCTACTCTTATAGGCTTTGGAAATCTTCAAGGGTTAGTCTTAATCATCCCCTCGTTGCTCCCGTCTTCTAGATTGCATCTTGGCTTGGATTGCGTTCTCGCGGTAGGAAAATTTTTGTTTTCTATGCAACGTATCCCTACACCAAGACTTTTTGTGATGCAAAGTAAATATGCAGGGGTACTTGTTTTGTAAAGTGAACCTAGAAGGGATTAAGTTTTCAAGAAAATGGTTGAGAAACAAATTAAAAACGAGATTAAGAAGGGCTATCATTTCATGTAACATACCAATATTACAAACGGACACAAAAATGTTCAAACTGGGCCTAATAGTATTTTTCCTAGATGAACAACAACAACACCAGAATAACCTAGGTGGAAATAATTAAAAATATTAAATCTACGATTTTATAACTAAAATGGAGTGTGCAGAATACAAGCAACATGTTTATTCTACCATAATTCGCAGAAAAATCCTAAAAATAAGGGACCGGTGGCATGTGAAAGATCTTGAAATCATCTTTCTAACGCAACTGGTTTCATGTCTTTTGGAATTATAAAACTCGAGTTAATAGCAAAATGGTGCACAGGTGTTAATCAGGAAATTTAAACGGAAATCAACTCAGAATTTGGGCGGGAAGGGAACTGGGCCGCGCTGTGAGAGGGATGGGCCGGCCCAGGGGAAATGCCACGCGGGCAGGGAAGAAAAAGGAATAAAATAAAAAGAAAGAGAGGGGCCCGAGGTGGGCCAAGGCCATGCATGGCCACTTGGCCCATGCGGCCTTTGGATCGCGATCCGATGGCCAGAGGTCATCGTCGTCCTCACGTCGCCAAGCAGGGACGCGGGCGGCGGAACGGAACGCACAGACGGGGCCGGGGACTCACCGGTGAGGGACGGATCACGTCGGCGAGGGCTTGGGCGGTCGTTGGCGTTGCAGAACTTGGCAGGGACAAGCTTGGCGGCACTCCTCTCCTCCTCCTTGGTTCCTTCCGACGACGACGCTCCCGCGGTGCTCCACGGGCAGGGCTCCGCGACGGCGTTCTCCGGCAGGCCTGGCGAGGAAGAGGGCATGGTTAGGCTTCTGGAGGGTCCAGGGACGGAATAGAACGGAGGGACAGAGGTTGGGGTCGATGAAGAAGAGCGCGGTGACCTTCTTGCTCCCGGCGGCGTTCACGGATGGTGGCAGAGCTTCAGCGAGCAGCAGCCCAGAGCAGCGCCCTGGGCGCCCTCAGGGGTTCGGTGGAGGTAGAGAGATGAGTGGGGAGTGGTGTGAGGGAGGGAGTGGTGCGGGAGGCCCCTTTTATAGGCGGAGGGAGGGCGTCCGGCGGGGCTGGGCGGTGGCGTCGGCCAACCACGGCGCGAGGGCTGGCGTCACCCTGGTGGGGTCGAGGTGATGTGAGCGGGGTGGCGTCAGCAGGGCGGGTTACCGAGGGGGCGAGGGAGAGCGTCGAGGCGTCAGGGAGGTGATCGAGGAGTCGGGAGCCGATCGAGGCTCGCGTGTGCATCGCCCCGCGCGGGAGAGGCGCTTCTCTCTGGCGCGCTCGGCTCAGGCTAGGGTTTAGGGTGGGCTAATGGCGATGGGCTGTGCTAGAGAGGGAGGGAGAGATCCAGGGAAGGTCCAAGAGGGATGGATGCGGGCCAGATAGGTGCAAGGAGGGAGGGGTGGTGTCAATGATGCATGGCACCAAGGCCCGGCCACCCTATGTGAAGGAAGAAGAGAGAAGAAAGGGAAAAGAGGGGGTAGTGTACCCCTAGGGTTGGCAAAAACCCGAGATGGGTGAGAAAGGAGTGAAAAAGAGAGGGGTGCCTCATACCCCGGCCATAAGAGAGAAGAGAGAGGGAGAAAAAGAAAAAGTGGTAAGGAGAGGGGGAAGTGTTCCCTCTTCCTAGGTTTTGCTCAAAAGTAGGAGAGGAAGATTGACAAATGTGAGTGGAGAGAAAAGAGATGGCAAGCAAGTGCATGTGCACCTTTGTGTCCATCCTTTGGTGTAAAGAAAATGGAGGGAAAGGAAATCAAAAAGTTTGAAAGAGAGGGGAATTGATGGTGTCTCACAAGTGGTGATGAACAAAGAGTGGTACATTCTCTCTTTTATTTGGAAGAAGGGTGGTGGTGAAAAGTTATCTATTAACATACACAACTAACAACATAGGGCAAAACTATATTATATGCACACAAGGTAGCAAGATTAAAAAGTTTTTGTTTGCTCAAAAAATTTTAAACTCGAAATTATGCAGGGTTTGAAAAGTGGGATGTGACACGCCCTATCTGACCTAATGACTCCCGAGTCATCGCTTAGGCTTCTCTCCCATCTTCAATTGTACAAAGCCCACATTTGAATTTTTTATCAATTTTGTTTTCTTGTACTTAACCAATGAAACTTTATAAAAAACTTAATCAATGAGACAGATGTTGTCGATTATAGTAAAAAGAAGTTGTAAGATGTTGAATTGCTATCGCTTTCATTTCAAAGAAATTGCTAAGTTTTAGCTAGTTGAGACGTAACTTATGTCTCAGTCACGTGCTCCAGCATTGGATTTTTTTTGTGCTTAAAGATTCGTGTTTGCTGCTATTTATACTTTTTTTAGGCCCGCATTGAAACACGCTAATATAATTCAACTGAGACATACAGTCGACTGAGCATTAGAGACAACCATTTTTCAAACCTCTCTCAAAAAAGCAAATTGCTTTGGCATGAATAGAAGAGTCTTGGGCAACCCTTACACTGAATATGACCACAATCTCCATTGGTGACGACAAGATGGCGCAATTTTGGAACGTGCCTTAGTTTCGTGGGGATAAACCTGCCGTGTTGTCCCGCAAAATACACTCATTAGTATAAATTGTATTACATGGCTTAATTTCATATATACGCAAAGTGTACTGTTTGAGAACGAAATTGCCCCTCAATTCTGCCGCTTGCATCCCTAGTGATCAATATTCCAATTTGGTTCTCCGCAAGGGGTATTAAAGGTGGCAAGCAATCGCGGACCAAAATTGGAGTGGGTTCACCTTGGTGGAGAATTTCATAAGCAGGGGAACTTCTTTCTTCTCATCTTCTCAAAGAAACTATACCTCAAACAACAAACTGATCCTGTCCCTCACATAGAGCACTGAAAAAATCCTTACAACTTATTTCGAGTTACAGTTGTTGTTCTTCCAATTCATAATACTATCTCTCTCTGTAATGCATCCCTTCGTTCTCGTGATAGAGATAGGCGTTTAGAGTTTTCATGCCTCCCTCCCGCGCCACCGCTGATCTGCCTAGCCTCCTGAGCCTTAGGGCCATGGAGGCGCGTTGGATCATGGTCTTTGTCAGCAGGAGGGCTCCGCATTTTGTTTTTTTAGTCTGTTCAGGGTTTGTGTCCTACTAAAAAATACGTGGTTGTGGCGATAGTGTCCACCTAAAACTTCAAATCAAAAGCATGACATGCGGCCAGGAATGTGCACCTTATACAGGTAAAAAACCAGTAATTTAGAAAAAGATCAAACAAATTTAAATCTTTAGAAAAAGATCAAACAAATTTAAATATTTTTTGAAATCAAAGATGATAATGTATTGTACTCATGTAAGAAGATTCAGCATGGAGTAACTTTCATTATTTCCTGCATCAAAGAAACGAACTTGAACCTTTCAGACAAGTACTTTTCTCGCTATATTTGTCATAAACTTTTTTAGTTTGCCCTTAAGTCAAATGGAATTATTTCTTAACCAAACATTTTTATGCAAGTACATTACTTGACCATCTTTGATTTCCAAGAAAATTTGGATTTTTATTTACTAATTGTTTTTTACACATATAGGATGGTTTGACAGTCTCAAGTGTCCTCTCTGAAACGTCACGACCACACGAATCCATGTGTGGGATAGGGCGGGCAGACCCTATAGTAGCCGATCTTTAGCCTTTGGCTAGCGTTTGCTGCTTGTAGTGGGATCATTCTTTCTGCCCTATAAGCTTTAACTGTTGCGTAAATTACACTTTGGATCACATATTATTACAACGGTTTCACCCTACATATTTAAAATAGACATTATTGTACTTTTGCTTCAACGATTGCACTTTGCACAAGTGAAATCCAAATAATATACCGTTTTGACCTAGGTTAGGCCCTTGAGAGGAAAATCAACCAACTCGCCCAACTCTCTATACATATCAGGTCTAGTTCATGCTATGAGCAATAGAAAATTGAAGGAGGACAACCAACCATTAGTTGGATGGTTAGAAAAGCTACTGTCCACTAGAGATGAAATATCAGGTAGGACGACATGTGTATTTTATATGTGAAACGTGCAAAAATAAAAACAAAAACCAGTGCGAGATGACGTTCTTATCAATAATGATACGACTACAATGATTTCATTAATCTTGAAGCCAAGTGACTCCGGTCCTCATGCAATGTGCCTGTCTGAATATGTACATGTGACTATGCATGCGTATACGTTTTTACTCTAGTTTTTTTTTAACGAAACAAAAACTTTACCTTCTGTATTGATAAAGAAGGAGCAAACATACAGGCTTAGACCAACCAAAAAATAAAACAACATAAGTATGCCGTTATTTTTGCGGTGTTTAACTCCCGCCAGGATCTTGTTTTTGATCTCCTCCTTGATCTTTTGCACGACTATCATAGGCGTATTTGCCTTGTTGAAAACCCTCATGTTTCTTTCCTTCCATAGTTCTCATGTTATCAGGGTGACACTCATATTTCTTTCCTTCCATAGTTCCCATGTTATCAGGGTGACGGGAGATTGCAGGCCCTGAGGGCAGGCAGTTGTCGACCTCGTGATGGCATGGCAATATTTAAGAACAGTTTCGTGACCTGATCCCAAATCCAAAAATAAAGGTGGGCACGAGAGCCAGATGGCCACCTAATGCCAAACCCTCTTGGAGTATTGACAGTCAAAAAGAATGTGTCTTGCAGTTTCCTAGCTGGCATTTGCAGAGCTGATAGGTACGTTGATGTGGAAATCGGCCGTTTGTAAGGAGGTCCGATGTCCAGAGCCTAGTCTGGATTGTCAGCCAAGCGGAAAAAGGTGAAGTCCATGCCTTCCAAATTATGTTCTTGAAGAAGCATGGAATTGATCCCATTAACCGTCTGTAAGACGATTCAGTGGAATAGGCACCACTATGAGTGAGGGTCCATGAAATGGTGTCGTCGATTCCTGACGTGAGGACGATGTCTTGTAGCAAACCCATGAGGGTGAACTACTGGGACATGTGCCCCACTGTGATGCTCCACCGTGAAGTTGTTGATGAAAATGTCTGCAAACCATTTGTCATTGTCAAGCGCCTCATGAACACATCTTCTTCTTTTTATTTTGGAGACCTAAAAAATCTTTGGCACGATGGATGGAGGGTGTCGCCATTGAGCCAAGAACTAGACCAAGAGGAATTATGGCCATCACCAGCATACACCTTTGTTACGACATGGAAGAGGGTCTTATCAGTTACATCATTTGGAGTTTTGAGGCCACCCATAGCTTCTCCGGCGCCACCCATCTGAACCAAAGCCAGCCTAGTCGTAGCACACATACAAATTTCTCTAGGTCCAAGATACCTCAACCACCAATGTTCTTGGGTCGATATACCTTTTTTCCAGGATACCTTACAGTCTGCTCCACTGACAGAGGTGTGCTTGTGACGATAAAGCACACGTCCGTTGGGAACCCCAAGAGGAAGGTATGATGAGTACAACATCGAGTTTTCCCTCAGTAAGAAACCAAGGTTATCGAACCAGTAGGAGATGAAGATCACGTGAAGGTTGTTGGTGAAGGAGTGTAGTGCGGCACAACACCAGGGATTCCGGTGCCAACGTGGAACCTGCACAACACAATCAAACTACTTTGCCCCAACTTAACAGTGAGGTTGTCAATCTCACCGGCTTGCTGAAAACAAAGGATTAAACGTATGGTGTGGAAAATGATGTTTGCTTGCAGAAAACAAAAGAGAAGAATGATTGCAATAGGATGTAAAAGAATGGACCGGGGTCCACAGTTCACTAGTGGTGTCTCTCCAATAAGATAAATAACATGTTGGATAAACAAATTACAGTTGGGCAATTGACAAATAGAGAGGGCATAACAATGCACATACATATCATGATGACTACTATGAGATTTATTTAGGGCATTACGACAAAGAACATAGACCGCCATTCAGCATGCATCTATGCCTAAAAAATCCACCTTCGGGTTAGCATCCGCACCCCTTCCAGTATTAAGTTGCAAGCAACAGACAATTGCATTAAGTACTGTGCGTAATGTAAACAATACAAATATCTTTAGACAAAGCATTGATGTTTTATCCCTAGTGGCAACAGCACATCCACAACCTTAGAACTTTCTGTCACTGTCCCAGATTCAATGGAGACATGAACCCACTATCTAGCATAAATACTCCCTCTTGGAGTCACAAGTATCAACTTGGCCAGAGCCTCTACTAGCAACGGAGAGCATGCAAGATCATAAACAACACATATAAGATAGATCTATAATCAAATTGACATAGTATTCCATATTCATCGGATCCCAACAAACACAACATGTAGCATTACAATAAGATGATCTTGATCATGATAGGCAGCTCACAGGATCTAAACATGATGGCACAATAGGAGAAGACAACCATCTAGCTACTGCTATGGACCCGTAGTCCAAGGATGAATTACCTTATTCTAGACGAAGTTGGAAAAGGCCTTCTGCATGCTCTTTTTCCTTCCCTTTTTCTAAGTATAAATGTGACATATTTGCTTTGCATTTTCGGAAACACTCATATTTGGTTTTGAAGGTTCGCGGCTAGTCAAAGTTGACAAAGTGGCCCTACTCAATTTCAAGATATATCCATCAGTCTGGAGGCGGGCATGGTGATGTAGAGCCCTCCGGTGATGATTCCCCTCTCCGGCAGGGTGCTGGAGGAGATTTTCTGAACCCTCGAGTTAGGGTTGACGGCGGCGGCGTCTCTGGAACTGTTCTGGTATTTTGGCTCTCGGTACTAGGGTTTTCGGGGACGAAGGAATAAATAGGCGAAGGGGCAGCGTCGGGGGAGCCAGGGGCTCCCTCCCCACGTCTCGGTGCGGCTGTGGGCCCCCCCGCACCGCCATATGGGGAGGGCCCCCTGCTGGCCTTCCTCGACTCCTCTTCGGTCTTCTGGAACACTCCGTGGAAAATAGGGCCGTGGGCTTTTTGTTTCGTCCAATTCCGAGAATATTTGTAAAACAACTTTTCTGAAATCAAAAACAGCAGAAAACAGGGACTGGCACTGTGGCATCTTGTTAATAGATTAGTACCAGAAAATGCATAAAAACATTACAAAGTGTGAATAAAACATGTAGGTATTGTCATAAAACTAGCATGGAACATAAGAAATTATAGATACGTTGGAGACGTATCAAGGTGTTGCAAGCCCAAAGCATACATACCCTTATTTACTTGAAAGCCTTTAGGGTGGCCTTGTCAACCTTGAGTGCAGTTAGAAGGAAGATGGGCAGAACCATCAAAGCAGATTTTGCCAGAACTGAACGGCTCGCCTAGTTTAGAAACTTGGTTTTCCAAGGTTTGAGATCGATGACGTTATTTGGCCCAAAGTCTTCGCATTTTACTTTTACATGATGAGTTAATTTAATCCACTCACCCGCCCAGGGCATGACTGGTTGCTCGCAGGGTTTTCCTTCACCTAGAGAACTTAGCTCCATGGAACATGTGTGTTGAAATGCAACCTCTAATCCACATTGTGCAATTTGTTTGGTTGCTAGCAATTCCTAACGGACATCATTGGTGAAGCCAAGTCCCCATTGTTTGGTTGCCTAGAAATTCTGTTTCGTGGAATGCATGGCCATTTGATTACATCATGTTTCCCGAATATGGTAACCTCGCATACTTTTTAATGAGCTTAACAAGTTAACAGAGAATGCCCACAGGGTGTTTGACGGAATAGAAAATGATACGCCGAAAACTTTATATGACATAATCAGCGATGCTAACATAGTTCTAGTAGAGAATCAAATTTCTAGTAGTGGATTATTGCACGACGCGTTCACGAACAACTGATCGTGATGCAACACAAGTTCATCAACCGAGGGGTTACATAAATACCACCTCGCAAAATATCCATACTTGGAATCAGTTCATATCAAACCTAGCTACTCCCACAATATGCATCATGGACGTGATGTTCATCTTCAGAACCAGAACAAGCACGACAACAAGCATCCAATGCTCGGGATCCTCAAAGGTAATACTTCCCTGGGATGGTAGTAAACCAGACCATCCTGTCTGCAGGAGTGATGACGGCTACTAGCACCGCCAAAAAAGATTTTGATACGTTGGGACTCCAAGTGCAGAGTGTTGTATCAAGGAAGTATCTTCTCCACAATGGTGACTCGAGGGTTTATATCGAACTCTCGGGAAAGTGGATGGAAAACTATTTCTCTTCTCTCTTCTTCAAGCAATCCTGCAAGTAAGTAAATACCTTGTGTCCCCAACTCCACCGTGTGGTTGTCAAGCACAAGGTTTCACGTAAGTAAATAACACAAATAGTAATAAAACAAGTAGTAAACTAATATAGATAAAATAACTAAGTAAAAACAGTAAAGAGATTGATTGTTTTTGGTGTTTTGGATGCAAATAAGAAAAGTAAATATTTTTGTACTTTCGGAATAAAATAGTGCAGCTAATAGAAAACAATGTAAATGCAAGATAAAGGTGTTTCTTATCATAAAATGTGAACCAGGGTTCATGGGTTCACTTGACTATTCTCTCGTAAAGTTGTGGTGGATAAAAAGCAATTCATCAATGAGATATGAAGGTACAAATCATATTATATGTAAGATCATAATTAATATGGGCATCACATCCTAACATAGAGATTATCTCTTATGCTCCACGAGAATGAAACTTTCATAAATATTGTATTAAGAATTAACAGAGCATAGCAATAAGTAGTTTGACATGTAGTTTGAATATCAAATATGCTATCTTAAACAAACAAGATCACCATTACTGTCACCCGATGAACATAGCACATGCATTCACTTTATCCCTAGTGAGATAGCAAAAGAAAGGCAAAGCCATAATAGCTCTTGAACATATTGTCACTATGCAATTACTAAAACATTGCTACCCCATCTACCACACACATCGTCCCACACACGCTCTTGCATAGATGTTGGATCAGAACATAAACTTAAGAACGGGGTACATAATATGCATCTATCAACACATCTAACAAATATAATGCAATCGGATCTCATCTAACAATATCATAGAACAAGGATCCACCACATAGGTATTACAAATATGACCATAATCATTATAGGCAGCTCATATGGCACTAAGTACTATGAAGAACATGAGAGAAATAGATCAAGCTACTGCCACAAACCCGTAGTCCCGAGGTGGACTACTCGCTCTTGGTCATGGTGATGATGATGAAGAGGTTGGAGAAGGTGGAGATCTCTCCGACGGTGATCCCGGCGGAGTTTCCCCCTCCAATCTTCTCTGCAGCAGCCTCCGTTTTGGTGCTTCTATCTTTCTGCGCTCTCTCCTCCGGAGAACTCTTCGGGACCATATATATGTTGTTTTTTGGGCAAAATACGTCAGTGGGCGAAAGAATTAGGGCAATCGAACGATCGAGGTGCAAACGGAGGTGGGTGGCGCCGCCAGGAAGTTGGGCCCGCCTCCTGGCCTCGTTCGCTCCTGGGGCCTCTCCAGATGTGCTCCAAAAGTCCATTGTGTTCCTCCCGGTGAAAAAATGATGCTCGAAAAATCTCAGGTCAATTTGACTCCGTATAGGGCTCTGAAAGTGAAAAATACGCGAAACAAGGTTTTCCTGTTCTGCAGGGTTATAAACCAAATAAAGGGGATCATTGGTAAATCCCCATAAATCAATGTAAAACATGGTATTATCATCATATATGTTGCAAATATGTGGGAATTCAATATGATAAAAGATAAAGTTCATGTATGCATTTTACATGCATCAAGAAGTCATCGCAAGATACTTGCTAGCATGTGCCTTTGTGATCCATGAGGTGGCTGAAAGCACAATGGATCATAGAGGGAGAGACCGGAGCTGCTGGAACACACCTAGTGTAGATGATCTTTATTTGAGCATAGTTCTCTTTAGGCTTGTTGCTAAAATCAGCGTCCTTAGGGTGAGTCTGCAAGCAAGAGGTTAGTTAGTTGTTGGGCATTTGCAAGCTAATGACTAAGTGAATAAACAGGAACAAGAGGTGCACTAATCCTACCTTGATGTGGGCGAAGTAGGCATCAACGTCCATCATGATAGTTGTTGTCTTCTCCACCCAACACACATCCTCAATAATTTTGAGCCTCATGACATGAACTCATCTTGTTCTCCTCCAATGCCTCATATGGTTGTAGATCCGGTCATGTCCAACTTCACGACCGCTGAACTTGAGAACAACCTCCGTAATAGTTTTAAGGTGGATTGTCATGAATCCCTTGTCCATTGGCACCCCGGTTTTGATGAACTCACACACCTTGTTCAGCACACAGGTGGACATAGCAACATGCCATACTATCATGTTCCTCTTCCTAATTGGGAAATACCTATCAGCCATCGGCATATATGTACCGGAGCGGCACCACTGGCAACACCAAGTTAGCCGATAGATCAGGCGAGCTCGCGTCCTATAGCCCAAATCAAAGAACCATAGAGCAAAAACGAAGATAAGCAAGCAACTTGTTGCACACTAACAATCTTCCCGAACAACATCTTTACTTAGCAAACACCTTGTAAGCAAGCACACTAACATCTTCGTTGCTTGCTTCCATGTATAAGTGGAAAGCTGGTACATGGAGGAGATGTACACATTGTAGAACCAATCCATGTACTAGCTATTGCACTTATACGTGGACTACACAGCTATGAAGATCAGACAACTAGGTGTTCGATGCAGCTACACCACTTTCGGATCGAAACAAACTAGTGAAGCTTTGCAGATCTAAGCTACTAGGTCTAGATCTAAGAAAAACTGCCAAATCTAAGCTATGGTTCTATGGTACTCAGTTGAACGGAGGAAGACAACGACATGTCGGCGAGGCAGATGAAGATGACCTACCGCGGCGGAGCTCCACCGACATGAGAAGAGACTATCCCTTACCTGGTTGTCGGTGAAAGTGATAAGGGGTTGCCCGATCTTCTCAGTAAGCGACGGTGGATGTGATGAACACGTGATGAACACAGCGGAGATAACACGATGATGAAGTGGATGATAACTTGTATGAAGCAACGAGTCTCTCGATTGGTCTCTGTCGCCAATGCAACAGCTCTCAACCCTGCAAGATATTCGCAACTCCACACACTTGCGCACGTAGCCGCTGACCACGAAGCGATAAGTTGCAACCGTCTAATTCCCAATGGAACAACATATCACACAAGACTTTGAGGGGGTAAACACCAAATCAATGCAATATGGTGTATAAATTCGATAGAGTTGCAAAGCAATCAACTATGAACTAGGGTTTATCTTAAACGTGGTCTAAACCTAATTTGGGGGCGTCCTAGGCACTTATATAGGGGTTCAGGACGACCAGGAGTTGAAAACATATATAGAAAACCGACCCAGATTGGATCTGGTCGAGACAGACTTGGACTCGGCCGGCGTGGGGGCCGGTTGACCGGGCCTGGGACCGGCCGGTCCGGTTTGGACCAGGCCTGGGACCGGGTCATGACCGGGGCACCGAGGTGACATACGATACACCCCCCGGTTGGCACCAGTGCAGGATCCGGTCAGAATCGGGCTCACCCGACGTGGCGGCCGGTTGGACCGGGCCTGTGACCGGGCCGGCCGGTGTGGCGGCCGGTCGGATCGGGCCTGTGATCGGGTCGACCGGCGTGGCGGCCGGTCGGACCGGGCCTGGCACCGGCCTGGACAACTTCTTCTTCCTCCCTCGCGCATGCCTCCCGCTCCTCCCTCGCGCGTCCATGGGATGTCTTCATGTCCAGCTTCATGTCCAACTCCATGTCCAACTTCACGTCCAGCTGCTCCTCTTCTCCTCGTTCGATGCTTGCTCCCTCTTCATACCTGATCATACATAAGTAATAGGACTTATGCGGTATAAAGATCTCATCGATCAAAGTATCATTTAGGAACAAGTTCACCCGTTGTTTGAGTAGCTTCGCACGAGCCCTTGTAATGGGTCCAATCCTGACTTCATTGGACTTGAGCTTCGCAGCAGCATCGTCTTCATCTTGCAATGACAGAGGTAGTAGTGTAGTAGGGATGTCCTCATCATCTCTCCCCTTCAAAAGGCGTCGACCTCGACACTCCAAGGTCTTCTCCGTCATATGGTGTCAAACCAGCCACATTGAAAGAATTGTTGACACCAAACTCATCAATTGGAAGATCTATTGAGTATGCATTATCATTGATATTGGCAAGCACTTTGTAAGGACCAACACCACGAGGAAGCAACTTGGACTCCCGTAGCTTCGGGAACCTATCCTTGCGAAAATGTACCCATACCATATCACCAGGCTTGAACAACATTTCCTTGCGCTTCTTGTTCACCCTTGCATCATTGTTCTTGCCTTTCTTCTCTATCAACTCTTTAGTATTCACATCTATCTTCCGTACAAAATCTGCCCTCTTTGATGCCTCCATATTGACTCTCTCATGTATGGGTAGAGGCAACAAGTCAAGTGGAGTAATGGGTTTGAAACCATACACCACCTCAAAGGGACACAGCTCGGTGGTAGAATGTACCGCCCTGTTGTAAGCAAACTCCACATGCGGCAAACAATCTTCCCACTCCTTTGGGTTTTTCTTGATCATGGATCTCAACAGTTGTGACAATGTTCTATTCGCCACCTTAGTTTTACCATCAGTTTGGGGATGACAAGTAGTGCTGAAAAGTAGCTTTGTCCCCATCTTTCCCCAAAGTTTCTTCCAGAAGTAGCTCATAAACTTCACGTCACGATCAGAAACAATAGTCTTCGGGACTCCATGTAGACGTACAATCTCCCTGAAAAACAGGTTAGCAATATGTGACGCATCGTCGCTCTTGTGGCAGGCAATAAAGTGTGACATTTTAGAGAATCTATCCACTACCACAAATATAGAATCATGGCCTCTCTTAGTACGCGGGAAACCCAACACAAAATCCATACTAATATCCTCCCATGGTGTAGTAGGTGCCGGTAACGGAGTATACAAACCGTGAGGCTTTAGCTTGGACTTGGACTTGTTGCAAGTAATCCATCTCTTCACATACCTGTCCACGTCCCGCCTCATCTTTGGCCAATAAAAGTGATCAGCGAGCATGAGTAGCGTCTTCTCACGCCCAAAGTGACCCATCAAACCTCCAGCATGTGATTCCTGCAATAAGAGCAAACACACAGCCGATTCTGGAACACATAGTTTGTTAGCTCTAAACAAAAACCCATCATGTATGTGATATTTCTCCCATGCTTTACCAATAGCACACAAGCGATATGGTTCAGAAAAATCATGATCAGTAGCATACAAATCACATAATATCTCTAATCCAGGAATTTTAACATCATGTTGAGTTAATAGTATGTTCTTCCTAGATAGAGCATCAGCAACAATATTATCTTTTCCCTTCTTATGCTTAATAATGTATGGAAAAGACTCAATCAACTCAACCCACTTAGCAAGACACCTATGCAATGTAGATTGAGCTTTCAGACATTTCAAAGCTTCATGATCAGAATGTATGATAAATTCTTTTGGCCACACATAATGTTGCCAAACCTCAAGAACTCTAATTAAAGCATACAATTCTTTATCATAGATAGGATAGTTTAACTTAGCACCAGAAAGTTTTTCAGAAAAATATGCAATTGGGCGACCCTCTTGCATCAACACACCACCAGTTCCAATACCACTAGCATCACATTCAATCTCAAATTGCTTATTGAAATCGGGAAGTGCAAGCAACGGTGCAAAAGTTAAAAATCTTTTCAGTTCATCAAAAGCATGATCTTGGGTGATGCCCCACTCAAATGCAACACTCTTTTTAGTCAATTCATTCAAAGGTGCAACAATAGTACTAAAATTGGGCACAAAACGGCGATAAAACCCAACAAGACCATGAAAACTTCTTACTTGACTCACATTCATGGGAGTAGGACAATTTTGAATTGCTTCAATTTTAGACACATCTACTTCTAGTCCATGCTTAGAGACAACATAACCCAGAAATATGACCTTATCTTTGCAAAATGTGCACTTCTCAAGATTACAATAGAGTTTATTATCACACAACACTTGCAAAACATGTCGAATATGCATAATATGATCAGATTCATTGCGGTTGTAGATTAATATGTCATCAAAGTACACAACCACAAACTTGCCAATAAAATCACGCAAAACATGGTTCATCAGTCTCATGAAAGTGCTAGGTGCATTAGTTAAATCAAAAGGCATTACTAACCACTCATGTAAACCAAATTTTGTTTTAAAGGCTGTTTTCCATTCATATCCCTCTTTGATCCTAATTTGATGATAACCACTACGCAAATCAATTTTATAGAAAACAGCAGCACCACTCAACTCATCTAGCATATCCTCTAAACGGGGAATAGGATGACGATATCGAATAGTAATGTTGTTTATCGCTCTACAATCTACACACATGCGCCAAGTACCATCTTTCTTAGGAACTAGAATAACAAGAACAAGACATGGACTAAGGCTTATGCGGATATAACCTTTGTCGAGTAGTGCTTGTACTTGTTTCTGAATTTCCTTCGTCTCTTCGAGGTTCATCCTATATGGCGCCCTGTTGGGCAGCGAGGCTCCGGGGATCAAGTCAATTTGATGCTCAATACCATGCAATGGTGGCAATCCTGCGGGCACCTCCTCCGGAAACACATCATGTAATTCCTGCAAAACATGAGAAACACCAAGAGAAATAGGGGTCATGTCGTTAGAAATCAAAACCTCACCCTTGTACATGAGCACAAGAGGCATGGTTGTAGGATCCTCACTAAATTCTCTCAAATCTTATTTGGTGGCTAATAGCACTAAGGAATTCACTCTCTCACTTTTCGTTATATCACTCACATGTATTACAATTATCTCGCCTATCTATGGGTGCATCCTCCAAGTGTACTTCAGTTTTCTGACGAGATTCATTGACAATTTGCTGTGGTGACATAGGCTGCAAGTTAATTTTCTTGCCATTGAACTCCAAGTGATATGTATTGGAGCGGCCATTGTGTTGCACAGAATGGTCATAGAGCCATGGCCAACCCAATAGTAGATGACACACCGTCATAGGAACCACATCAAAATCAATGGAATCCTTATATGGTCCAATCTCAAAATCAAAACGCACCATGTGGTTTACCTTCATTTCACCATTTTCACTTAACCACTGAATATAGTATGGATGTGGGTGCGGTAGATACTTCAATTTCAGCTTGGCACACAACTCCTTGCTTGCCAAATTGCGGCAACTCCCGCCATCAGTAATAACCTTGCAAGCTTTATCAGGACCAACTAGTGCCTTTGTTTGAAACAAATTGCAGCGTTGAGTAGATGCACTCGGCTGCACATTAAGAGCACGGTGTGACACAACAATAGTGCGAGCTTCAGACGAAAAAGCATCTACACCATCACTATCATAATCATCATCTTCTTGAGCATATGGATCAGCATCATATCCAGTCTCATACTCATCATGGTCATTAATGATCATCACCTTTCGGTTAGGACAATCTCGCTTGAAGTGACCCTTTCCTCCACATGTATGGCAATTCATATCGTGATTCCGCACCGTAGACATGCTAGAACCACTTGTACTGGCAGCAGGTTTGGGCTTCTTTGTGTTGGACACATTGGAGACCGGCTTGCTAGACGAAGTAGGAAAAGTTGCAGGGCGCGAAGATGGCGCCGGCGCCATAGATGGAGGCGCCCTAGGCGTGTAGCGCCCAGCCCCCATAGCACGACCTTTGATTTGCGCCTCATCAGCCAACTGTGCTTCAACTTCTCTTGCATGATGTAACAACTGATTCATAGTAGTATAACTTTGATAACGAACAATGCCTTTAACATTATACTTCAAACCATGTAGGAAACGTTGCATTGTCATCTCAAGGGACTCACGGACACGGCCACGCTGCATAAGCATCTCCATCTCCATGTAATAAGCATAAACTGTCATAACACCTTGTCTCAAGAGGGTCAACTTATCATATATAGATCACAAATAATTAGTGGGAACGAAACGAGCTTGCATAATGGCCTTCATCTCACGCCATGTAAGAACTGGCAATTCATTATCTTCTTTCCGAGCACGTGTAACTCTATCCCACCAACGCAATGCATAACCATCAAATTCTGAGGAAGCAAGCTTAACCTTCCTATCTTCATTATAATCATGTAGGCGCCATAACTTCTCAATTTTCAGCTCCCAAGTGAGGTATTCTTCAACATCAGCACCTCCTTCAAATTTGGGTATTTGAGAACTTTTGCTTACCCAAACCATCGTCTTGCTGTTGTGGAGGGACACGGCGAGCTCCGAGTTCAACAAAGCCACGACCCCGGTTACCACGTCCAGCACCACGACCAACACCAGGTGCTTCATCTTGAAGCTCAGCATCCTCATCTTCTTGTTGTTGTTGTAGGGTCAGATTATCAACAGCTAGAGTCAACGCTTGAATACTACGCTGAATATACTTCATTTGATTTTGCATTTTTGTTGACGGTCTCATTAGTAGCATCCAGCTTCTGGGCGACCTCCTGAACGGTCCCCTTAAGCTCGTCGTCTTGATTGCGGAATTCACGTCGCATCTCATTACGAAGAGCCTCATACTCCCTCCATGTCATCACATCAGCGGCATCCTTGTTTTTCTGGTTAACAATTTTTTCATCACTAGAAGACATGGCTAGTAAATTAGTGCACTAAAACAAATATATGTGGTGGTACTCTCACAACTCACTCAAAACTGATAAGAAAAGGAAATCTTACCGCTCCAAAGTGAGTTAGTATTGCTTACCACTTGTAGTGACGATTAGTGCACGGATGTAGCGAAACGAATATCAAGGGTATAAGAACAATCACACGGCAACGCAGGATATATGTGGGGCAGTAGGTGGGTTACCTATTTGCACCAATAACAAGCTCTAGCGCTGATCGTAGACAACCAATGATACTCACACAAGGCGATAAATATGGCAATGCAACTATATGGATGAAATGGTTGCAATGCACTCGAGAGACGCTAGCAAAGCTCAACTGGACAGGCACAAGATTGCTCAACTACAGGTGCAGGAAAGTAAACTTAGGCCTTCACTTGATTCTACTAGCACTTCACTTTTTTATATTTGATTTTATCACACGCAGCTATGTAGCTCTTTTTGCTTCTTTTCTCTTTTCACTTTTCTTTTGATTTTATGACTCAACTCCTTGATAACACGGCCAACAGAAAATCCAAAGCACCAAAACCCTAATGAGCAGCCTGTCGACCGGTAAATCTAGTCTCTTATGGGGAAGTTCCTAGTCACTTATATCGAAAGGCTGTGTCTATGGTTGGGATAAGCACACTGTACGCTATGTGGACTCGGAGTAACAAAGACTGAAACTAGATGATAGCGGAAACACAAACCCTAACAATACTAGATGGAAGAAAAATATACGCAAAAACAACTACGAAAATCAACTAAAACTCAAAATTAGTGCAATCCAAGGCTATGGCAAACCCTAACCCTAAGTTTTTATGGCTTTTTCTGGATAGGAAAACACTCACAACTCAACTATGGGGTGGATTGTGGATGGCTTACCGAGGAAACACTGAAATCTGATACCAAGATGATAAGGGGTTGCCCGATCTTCTCAGCAAGCGACGGTGGATGTGATGAACACGCGATGAACATAGCGGACATAACACGATGATGAAGTGGATGATAACTTGTATGACAATGAGTCTCTCGATTGGTCCCTGTCGCCAATGCAACAGCTCTCAACCCTGCAAGATATTCGCAACTCCACACACTTGCGCACGTAGCCGCCGACCACGAAGCGGTAAGTTGCAACCGTCTAATTCCCAATGAAACAGCAGATCACACAAAATTTTCAGGGGGTAAACACCAAATCAATGCAATATGGTGTATAAATTTGATAGAGTTGCAAAGCAATCAACTATGAACTAGGGTTTATCTTAAATGTAGTCTAAACCTAATTTGGGGTCGTCCTGGGCACTTATATAGGGGTTCAGGACGACCAGGAGCCGAAAAGATACATAGAAAACCGACCCAGATTGGATCTAGTCGAGACAGACTCAGACTCGGCCGGCGTGGGGGCCGGTCGACCGGGCCTGGGACCGGCCGGTCCGGTTTGGACCAGGCCTGGGACCGGGTCATGACCGGGGCGCCGAGGTGACATACAATACACCCCTAGGTTGGCACCAGTACAGGATCCGGTCAGAACCGGGTACACCCGGCATGGGGGCCGGTTGGATCGGGCCGGTGACCGGGTCGGTCGGCGTGGCGGCCGATCGGACCGGGCCTGGCACCGGCCTCGATAGCTTCTTCTTCCTCCCACGCGCATGCCTCCCGCTCCTCCCTCGTGCGTCCATGGGATGTCTTCATGTCCAGCTTAATGTCCAGCTCCATGTCCAGCTTCACGTCCAGCTGCTCCTCTTCTCCTCGTTCGATGCTTGCTCCCTCTTCATACCTGATCATACATAAGTAATAGGACTTAGGCAGTATAAAGTTCTCATCGATCAAAGTATCATTTAGGAACAAGTTCACCCATTGTTTGAGTAGCTTCGCACGAGCCCTTGTAATGGGTCCAATCCTAACTTCATTGAACTTGAGCTTCAGAGCAGCATCGTCTTCATCTTCCAATGACGAAGGTAGTAGTGTAGTAGTGATGTACTCACCAGAAAGACTTGGCTCGACAGAAATCTCAAATGGGAGAAATGATAGCGTGGCTTTTAGCGGTGAGGCGAGGCAGTGTAAATAGAAGGACAATAATCGCTGGGAGGTGACCAAATTTTTCCTGCCGTATTTTCACGGACGCACGTGAGCTCCCACCATCCTTCCCTCGGGCGAGTTCAGCGCAAAATTTCCCCACACACCGTGAAAATATGTTGGCTCGCCAGACACGGTTAAATTGAGGGTGCCTCCTCATACAGGCTCTAGGGCGATTTAAACTTTGTGCAATGCAGACTTTTTTTTTTCATGAGCAACTAAAGGTTCGATTTTCTTCTCCATAAATACGAGAAATTGCTTCGCGAGCAACCAATGACGCCCTCAGTCCCTTCAGATTACTAGCCCGGACAACTACCTATACCCTGTGTTACCCGTGTGGTTACAACATCTCCCACGGAGCGACCGTTTGCGTCCACCGGATGCGTCTGGTACCACCTCCAGCGGGGCGACGCATAGTAACCGGACCGTTCACGGCGACGCAAACCTAACCCAAATATGCACCAGGTTTGAGTCTCCGCGGACGCTGCGCGGTCGCGAAAAGTGTCCGTGATCGTTGTATCCGGGCCCGGTCGGTAGTGACTAGATAACTAAAATATTTCTTCATTACTATTGGTTGGCCAAAAGAACCATCTTTACAGAGATGGTTAGTCGAGTTAACCTAAAACTACAACGGTCGTACCTACTCGCTGTCGCGCGGCCTACTACTGGCCACCGGAGGGGCCAGCATCGTCATCGAAGCGGGAGCGCTTCACGCACACCGCGCGTCGCGCATGCCGGCGATTGGACATCTCGTCCTGTCGCCTGCGGCGTTCGAGGGCCTCGGCCAGAGAGGAGTCCCACAGGACTCTCCTGGCCATAGAGTTGGCCTCCGCCTCCGCCTGGGCCGCCGCCGCCTAGGTTGCCTCCGCAGCCGCCGCCTGCAACCCCGCCAGCTGGGCGTGGAAGTGGGCCCTGCCCTACCCGCCTCCGGCTCCGCCACCGCTTCGTCCCTGGTGGCGATGGCGAGCGCCACCTCCCGGTTCTCATGCTCAACCCGCACGGGAGAAGGGTCCCTCCGATGGAGCGAATCCAGGTAGGAGCACATGTACCCCCGAGCCATGGCAATCACATAGCTGTGGGCTTCCTCCTCCGCCGCTCAAGCCTGACGCGGCAAGGCGTCCCCAGCCAGGGTCTCGAAGGACGCGACCAGAACGAACTGGTCATCGCCACAGTCGAAGCGGACAGGTACGACGTCGTCATCGGCGGCGATGTCGTGGATGACGGCTGATGTCTACGCACGCTTCTATTCCTGTAGACAGTGTTGGGCCTCCAAGAGCAGAGGTTTGTAGAACAGCAGCAAGTTTCCCTTAAGTGAATCACCCAAGGTTTATCGAACTCAGGGAGGTAGAGGTCAAAGATATCCCTCTCAAGCAACCCTGCAAATACGATACAAGAAGTCTCTTGTGTCCCCAACACACCTAATACACTTGTCAGATGTATAGGTGCACTAGTTCGGCGAAGAGATAGTGAAATACAAGTAATATGGATGATTGTGAGTAGTAATTGCAATCTGAAATAAAGATGGCAGCAACCAAACATGTAGCAGAACTTGTTGGAAACGGTGTTTCAATGCTTAGAAATAAGGCCTAGGGATCATACTTTCACTAGTGGACACTCTCAACATTGATCACATAACTGAATAAATAAATGCTACTTTCTACACTCTCTTGTTGGATAACAAACACCATTCATTGTGTAGGGCTACAAAAGCACACCCCAATCCGGAGTAAACAAGCTCCACAACATCCGAAGTTCATATTAAAGTAACCTCTAGAGTGCATAATAGACCGTTGCAATTTAGACCGAGTACTAACATAGCATACACTGTCAACAATAGCTATGAAAGGGGGAATAGATCGCATCAATACTATCATAGTAATAGTTAACTTCATAATCTACAAGAGATTAGAATCATAACCTACGCCAAGTACTACATGATGCACACACTGTCAACATTACATCATGGAGGAGGAATAGACTACTTTAATAACATCACTAGAGTAGCACATAGATTAATAGTGATACAAAGCTCATGATCACATAAAGATCACACCATGGGAGAGAGAGATGAACCACATAGCTACCGGTAGAGTCCTCAGCCTCGGGGGAGAACTACTCCCTCCTCATCATAGGAGACAGCAACGGCGATGAAGATGGCGGTGGTGTCGATGGAGATGACTCCGGGGGCAATTCCCCGTCCCGGCGGCCTGCCGGAACATAGACTTCTGTCCCCCGAATTAGAGTTTTGCGATGGCGGCGGCGCTCCTGGAGTCTTTCTGGAGTTTCGTCAATTCGTATCGAGTTTTTAGGTCACGAGTGGTTATATAGGCGAAGAGGCGGAGTCAGAGGGGCCAGGGGGCTCCCTCCTCATAGGCTGGCGCGCCCCCCCCTCCAGGCCGCGCCGCCCTATGGTCTGGGGGCCCTGGGCCTCCTCTCCGGCTCCCCTTCGGTGTCCTGGTCCGTCTCGGTGAAATATGATGTTTGGCCATTGTTTCGTCGAATTCCGAGAATATTGCCCGAACAGCCTTTCTGGAACCAAAAACAGCAGAAAACAGGAACTGACACTGTGGCATCTTGTTAATAGGTTAGTTCCGGAAAATGCATAAAATCATTATAAAGTGTGAGCAAAACATGTATGTATTGTCATAAAACTAGCATGGAACATAAGAAATTATAGATACGTTTGAGACGTATCAAGCATCCCCAAGCTTAGTTCCTACTCGCCCTCGAGTAGGTAAACGATAACAAGGATAATTTCTGAAGTGACATGCTACTATCATAATCTTGATCAACACTATTGTAAAGCATATGAAATGAATTAAGTGATTCGAAACAATGATAAAGACAATGACTAAACAACTGAATCATATAGCAAAGACTTTTCATGAATAGTACTTTCAAGACAAGCATCAATAAGTCTTGCATAAGAGTTAACTCATAAAGCAATAAATTCTTAGTAGAAAGTTTTGAAGCAACACAAAGGAAGATATAAGTTTCAGCAGTTGTTTTCAACTTCAACATGTATATCTCATGGATAATTGTCAACACAAAGTAATATGATGAATGCAAATAAGCAAGTATGTAGAAATCAATGCACACAGTTGACACAAGTGTTTGCTTCTAAGATAGAAAGAAGTAGGTAAACTGACTCAACATAAAGTAAAAGAAGGGCCCTTCGCAGAGGGAAGCATGGATTGCTATTTTTGTGCTAGAGCTTTTATTTTGAAAACATAGAAACAATTTTGTCAACGGTAGTAATAATTCATATGTGTTATTGATAAGACATCCTATAAGTTGCAAGCCTCATGCATAGAATACCAATAGTGCTCGCACCTTGTCCTAATTAGCTTGGATTTACATGGATTATCATTGCATAACATATGTTTCAACCAAGTGTCACAAAGGGGTACCTCTATGCCGCCTGTACAAAGATCCGAGGAGATAGATCGCATTTGATTTCTCGATTTTGATAGATCTCAACTTGAGGACATCCATACCGGGACAACATAGAAAACAGATAATGGACTCCTCTTTAATGCATAAGCATTCAACAACAGATAATATTCTCATAAGAGATTGAGGATTAATGTCCAAACTGAAACTTCCACCATGATACATGGCTTTAGTTGGCGGCCCAATGTTCTTCTCTAACAATATGCATACACAAACCATTTGATCATGATAAATCACCCTTACTTCAGACAAGACGAACATGCATATGAACTCACATGATATTCAACAAAGGTGTAAAAGTTGATGGCGTCCCCAGAAACATGGTTACCGCTCAACAAGCAACTTATAAGAAATAAGATACATAAGCTATATATTCTTTACCACAATAGTTTTTAAGCTATTTTCCCATGAGCTATATATTGCAAAGACAAGGAATGAAATTTTAAAGGTAGCACTCAAGCAATTTACTTTGGAATGGCAGAGAAATACCACATAGTAGGTAGGTATGGTGGACACAAATGGCATAGGTTTTGGCTCAAGGTTTTGGATGCACGAGAAGAATTCCCTCTCAGTACAAGGCTTTGGCTAGCAAGGTTGTTTGAAGCAAACACAAGTATGAACCAGTACAGCAAAACTTACATAAGAACATATTGCAAGCATTATAAGACTCTACACTATCTTCCTTGTTGTTCAAACACTTCACCAGAAAATATCTAGACTTTAGAGAGACCAATCATGCAAACCAAATTTCAACAAGCTCTATGGTAGTTCTTCATTAATGGGCGCAAAGTACATGATGCAAGAGCTTAAACATGATCTATTTGAGCAAAACAATTGCCAAGTATCGAATTATTCAAGACCATGTACCAATTACCACATGAAGCATTTTCTGTTTCCAACCAAATAACAATGAACGAAGCAGTTTCAACCTTCGCCATGAACATTAAAAGTAAAGCTAAGAACACCAGTGTTCATAAGAAACAGCGGAGCGTGTCTCTCTCCCACACAAAGAATGCTAGGATCCGATTGTATTCAAACAAAAACAAAAAAAAACATACAGATGCTCCAAGTAAAGCACATAAGATGTGACGGAATAAAAATATAGTTTCACTAGAGGTGACCTGATAAGTTGTCGATGAAGAAGGCTAAGCTTGGGCATCCCCAAGCTTAGATGCTTGAGTCTTCTTGAAATATGCAGGGATGAACCACGGGGGCATCCCCAAGCTTAGACTTTTCACTCTTCTTGATCATATTGTATCATCCTCCTCTCTTGACCCTTGAAAACTTCCTCCACACCAAACTCAAAACAAACTCATTAGAGGGTTAGTGCATAATCAAAAATTCACATATTCAGAGGTGACATAATCATTCTTAACACTTCTGGACATTGCACAAAGCTACTGAAAGTTAATGGAACAAAGAAATCCATCCAACATAGCAAAAGAGGCAATGTGAAATAAAAGGCAGAATCTGTCAAAACGGAACAGTCCGTAAAGACGAATTTTTTAGAGGCACTTAACTTGCTCAGATGAAAATGCTCAAATTGAATGAAAGTTGCGTACATATCTGAGTATCACTCATGTAAATTGGCAGATTTTTCTGAGTTACCTATAGAGAGGGCTACTCAAATTCGTGACAGCAAGAAATCTGTTTCTGCGCAGTAATCCAAATCTAGTATCAACCTTACTATCAAAGACTTTACTTGGCACAAAAATGCAATAAAATAAAGATAAGGCAAGGTTGCTACAGTAGTAACAACTTCCAAGACACAAATATAAAACAAAATTTGCTGTAGTAAAATAAAAACATGGGTTATCTCCCAAGAAGTGCTTTCTTTATAGCCATTAAGATGGGCTCAGTAAATTTAATGATGCTCACATAAGGATGAGAGTTGAAGCAAAGAGAGCATCAAAAAGCAAGTATGAAACAAATTTAAGCCTAACCCACTTCCTATGAAAAGGAATCTTGTACACAAATAAATTCATGAAGATCAAAGTGACAAGCATTGGAAGATAAAACACGAGTAACTTCAAAATTTTCAGCATGTAGAGAGGCATTTTAGTAACATGAAAATTTCTACAACCATATTTTCCTCTCTCATAATAATTTCCAGTAGCAGCATGAACAAACTCAACAATATAACTATCACATAAAGCATTCTTATCATGAGTCTCATGCATAAAATAATTACTACTCCCAACATAAGCATAGTCATTCTTATTAATTGTAGTGGGAGAAAATTCAACAAAGTAGCTATCATTGTTATTCTCATCACCATAATCATCAAATGTAGGAGGCATATTGTAATCATAATAAACTTTATCCTCCATAGTAGGTGGCACCAAAATACCACTATCATTATAATCATCATAAATGGGAGGCAAAGTATCATCAAAGAAAATTTTCTCCTCAAAACTTGGGGGACTAAAAATATCACAACCAGCTTCCCCAAGCTTAAATTCTTCCATAGCATTAGCAATAATAGTGTTCAAAGAGTTCATGCTAATAACATTGCTACAACTATTTTGCAAACAAAGTTCCATGGGTTTTTTAATTCTCTCTTCAAACACATCATGTCCTAATTCAATATAAAGTTCATAAAGATCTCTAATTTTTTTGTTGTTTTCCATTAAGCCTAACTAGTGAAAATAAAATCAAGAAACAAAAAGATATAATTGCAGGATCTAAAGGAAATAACTTCGAGCACTCACACACCGGCAAAAATGCTAGGAAATAGCTTAGTAGTCGGAGGATGTGAATACCTTTTACCTTACCTCCCCGGCAACGGCGCCAGAAAATAGATTGATGTCTACGCACGCTTCTATTCCTGTAGACAGTGTTGGGCCTCCAAGAGCAGAGGTTTGTAGAACAGCAGCAAGTTTCCCTTAAGTGAATCACCCAAGGTTTATCGAACTCAGGGAGGTAGAGATCAAAGATATCCCTCTCAAGCAACCCTACAAATACGATACAACAAGTCTCTTGTGTCCCCAACACACCTAATACACTTGTCAGATGTATAGGTGCACTAGTTCGGCGAAGAGATAGTGAAATACAAGTAATATGGATGATTCTGAGTAGTAATTGCAATCTGTAATAAAGATGGCAGCAAGCAAACATGTAGCAGAACTTGTTGGAAATGGTGTTTCAATGCTTAGAAATAAGGCCTAGGGATCATACTTTCACTAGTGGACACTCTCAACATTGATCACATAACTGAATAAATAAATGCTACATTCTACACTCTCTTATTGGATAACAAACACCATTCATTGTGTAGGGCTACAAAAGCACACCCCAAGCCGGAGTAAACAAGCTCCACAACATCCGGAGTTCATATTAAAGTAACCTCTAGAGTGCATAATAGACCGTTGCAATTTAGACCGAGTACTAACATAGCATACACTGTCAACAATAGCTATGAAAGGGGGAATAGATCGCATCAATACTATCATAGTAATAGTTAACTTCATAATCTACAAGAGATTACAATCATAACCTACGCCAAGTACTACATGATGCACACACTGTCAACATTACATCATGGAGGAGGAATAGACTACTTTAATAACATCACTAAAGTAGCACACAGATTAATAGTGATACAAAGCTCATGATCACATAAAGATCACACCATGGGAGAGAGAGATGAACCACATAGCTACCGGTAGAGCCCTCAGCCTCGGGGGAGAACTACTCCCTCCTCATCATAGGAGACAGCAACGGCGATGAAGATGGCGGTGGTGTCGATGGAGAAGACTCTGGGGGCAATTCCTCGTCCCGGCAGCGTGCCGGAACAGAGACTTCTGTCCCCCCGAATTGGAGTTTCGCAATGGCGGCGGCGCCCCTGGAGTCTTTCTGGAGTTTCGTCAATTCGTATCGAGTTTTTAGGTCACGAGGGGTTGTATAGGCGAAGAGGCGGAGTCGGAGGTGCCAGGGGGCTCCCTCCTCATAGGCTGGCGCGCCCCCCCTCCAGGCCGCGCCGCCCTATGGTCTGGGGGCCATGGGCCTCCTCTCCGGCTCCCCTTCGGTGTCCTAGTCCGTCTCGGTGAAATATGATGTTTGGCCTTTGTTTCGTCGAATTCCGAGAATATTGCCCGAACAGCCTTTCTGGAACCAAAAACAGCAGAAAACAGGAACTGGCACTGTGGCATCTTGTTAATAGGTTAGTTCCGGAAAATGCATAAAATCATTATAAAGTGTGAGCAAAACATGTATGTATTGTCATAAAACTAGCATGGAACATAAGAAATTATAGATACGTTTGAGACGTATCAACGGCATCCGCGGGTGGGGCCGCCAGAGGGGCCACCCTCGCATCGGCGAGCTCGGCCCTGGCGTCGGTGATTTCCGCCCTGGCCCGCGAGGCACTCAAGCCCTTGCGCGCGCTTTGCCGCCTCCGCCTCTGCCGCCTCCCGTTCCAGCTGGTCGGCCTGAAACGCGGCAGCGACTAGCTGATCGTCCTCCTCCGGGTGGGCGTGGTGGCACATCTGAACAACCTGATCTCAGCTAAGGTTGTGCTCGGCCATGGATGGATGCTAGGGTTTAGCTTGAGGTGTTCCTGTCACCCCCGCCGGTGTCCACCATATATAGCCACGGCGGGACGAGAAACGGCGTTATCACGCAGTTCGTTTCCCGCGCGAGCGAAACACCGACAAAACTTGCCAATGTATTGGGCAAGCACGGGAACGATCGTCGTCATGCGGGAACCGGTAATCGCCGGCGGCAAGCCTCGATGGGACGTAAAACGCCATTAACAACATTGACGCTGTCTCAGCTAAAAAAAATACGTCTACACCGCTGGAGGTACCCCGACAAGCGGTCGCTCTGGGCCGCATGGCGTCCACGGACCAATGCAAACAGACACAACCGAACATTTGGTCCGAAATGCGTCGGCCCGTTGTAAATGCCCTTAGGGCATCTCCAGCGGCGCGACGCAAACAGACGTTGAGCAACCGTTTGTGTCCGCCGTGACCGGAAATGCGTCTGGGGCCTGCTCCAGCGGGGCGACGCAAAGTGACCGGGCCATCCGCGGAGACGCAAACCTGGCCAAAATATGCGCCAGGTTTGCGTCTCCGCGGACGCTCCGCGGTCGCGCCGAGTTTCCGCCGAAAAAGACGTAGGACTCGCACGTCAGTGGTAGGGAGGCCGATATTATACCCGCCACTGGCCATTCCCCGCGCGAAATACGAAACTAGACCGACACGACCAGTCCAGAAGCGATGGACATCCTCGCCGCCGCAGCCACCGCCATGGATGCGGTGCAAACCCTCGCACCCGCCGCCGCCCCACACTCCCCCGTAGCCACGACCATAGCCACAATGGAGGCTGCAGCTCCGGCGGAAGCAAAGTGGGCCGCCACCGGCGGTGGCCGGGAGGCAAAGACGAAGGCGGCAAAGAAGGTTCTCTCCCCGGAGGTTGAGGCCGCGAAGCGCCGCGACCGGTGCAAGAACCAGAAGATCAAGACTGTCATGGCCGCCAACCAGCAGGCCTGGCAGATGCAGATCAAAGCCGGCGTCGCGCAAGTAGCCCTCCATCCAAACTTAGCGAAGATCTACATGCTCGTCAAGAGAGAGGGGATCGCCGACGTCGCTCCTCCGGCCTCGTCGGTGAGCTCGGTAAGTTCCCAGCTGCGTCCTGGAACTCCCGCTCCCTTGCAGGGCCACCCGGCGTCGCGGTTCAACGGGGCGGCGGTTCCCGATCTCAACCGGACGCCTAGAAGCGGTGACTCCTGCCCGGGCGCGACACAGAAGACGCACCAGGTGCCGGAGGAGAGCATGCCACAGCCCCGCATCCTGTTCGACGAAATGGCGCCGCCTGCCCCGACGATGGACGACCCGGTACGTGAGCTCTGTCAATGTATGCGACTGTCGTGTACCATGCGTCTGATGTCCGGTCATTCGTAGGACTATTGGAAGGACCGCCATGATTCAGACATCCAGGCCATTATCTTCGGAGGCGGCTTCGTTCGCGGTGATCAGGCCGGGACAGGCCCGCATGATGACTGGGAGGCAACGCAAGATGCGGAGGACATCGAAACCGCACGGCTGTTCGCCACCCAGCAGACGTAGCCAACACCCGTGTCCGTCGACAACTTCGACGATGCGCCAACACAGCCTCACATTACTACAAAGAAGAAGGGGGAGAGCCGCAGGACACACGGCTTCGTCGACGACGAGAATAAGTGTTTGTGCGAAGCGTGGCTGGCAACGAGCCATGATTGTATTAATGGCGCGCAGCAAAAGAGCAAGGTCTATTGGGCCAAGGTCTTGCAGCAGTACAACGAGACCAGGATGCACCCGCCCTACCATATCACAAGCCCTCGGACGGAAGAGTCCCTCCGAAAAAGATGGAACTACATCAAACAAGAGACAAGCAAGTTCTGCTCGGCGATCGAACATTCTATTAACAACCCCGTAAGCGGTGCTGGCGTCATGACAGTGGTAACCACGATACAACCATCATCATTCTACACTATTTGCATCATTGTATGTACATCATTGGCGGCTATGATTGCAGGTATCCCGCGCCTTGGAGAAGTTCAGGGCGACGCATAAGAAGGGCTTCCATATGGTCCATTGCTGGGACGTGCTCAAGAACGCCAACAAGTGGATGACAAGCTTTGCGTCGTATAGCGAAGCTGTGAGGAATGGGACAGCGATCAACCTCGACGGCGAAGACGACGATCAAGGCCGTCCAGCCCTTCCACCTCGTCCCCGAGGCCATAAGGCTACCAAGACCGATCTAGGGAGGCGCATGCCATTGCGTTCACCCAGAGCATGGAGAAGATAATAGCCGGGAATCTTGCCGCCTTGGCTGCTAGGGACGAGAAGAGGCGTATGGAAAAAGAGGCCGCATCTGCCATCTACCACAACCTCGCGAAGGAGGTCATTGAGGTCCGAAGGCTGGATGTCGAGGCCAAAAAGGCAGAAGCCGAGGCCAAATTGCGTGCAGAAGACACAAGGATCATGCTTGCCGACTTGAGCGGCGTCGACGACGACACCAGGGCATGGTTCATGAAGAGGCGTGCCAAAATCCGCGCGCGAGACGCCTGATCGCCATCGCCATGCGCCCAGCACCTTGGCCTCCTTTTGGACTTTTTTTATTGCTGTTCAGCCTTGTTGTGCCCCTTTTGCTCCACTTGCGCCCTACCTTATGCAAAGTGTGATGAACATATTGCAGACATCAATTTACGGCTGTAATTTCGTGCAAAGTTGATGCTAGTTCATCTTTTTTTGAAATATGGCATGCGCCGAAAATGTGTCGCCCCGCTGGAACCAGTCCCAGATGCAAACGGACGCGCGACCATTCCCGCGTCCGCCAGACGACGCAAACGGACACTCGCGGATATTTTAGGTATCCGAAATGCCGGCTGAAGATGCCCTTAGAAAAGAAAGGAAAAGATCCTTTGCCACTTGAGCGGACAAGGTATCTGTTTGTACACTCGGCGATTCTGTTCTCATTTGCGTATAATCCAGCGCCTCCGAATCCACGCGCGCACTGATCTCTAGGCGTTTCGTTGGGTTAAACCGAAGAATGGGCAGGACACTTCTCTTGACTTTTTGTTATTGTCGTGGCACAATAACACTCAAAACCCTGCGGAAATTCAATTCGGCTCCCGGGTGCGTATGCTCCCTCTACCAAAAAATCATATTTCGAAATGTCGAAAAATTTGGACAAAAATTTCTACATGTACATCTCCATAATATACGTGCGTTCGTCAAGTTTCACGAAAAACCAATATTTTGTGTGGTCTATATAAAAAAGAGAAAGTTTATCTTGTCAAAAGCATTATTTTTAGCACTGAAATTTGTCTTTTTTACACACGGCACATGATAAGTCGATTTTTTATGAAACAACTTTGTGAGCATGTACCACATGAAGATGTACGTGCAAACTTTTAGTTTCAATTTTTTTAAAATTTTAAAATGTATGTAAGATGCATTTCAAAATATAGGGAGCATATGCACCCATGTTCTAAAACACCGCTCCCCAAAACCCTGCCGTTACTGTTTATAAGCTTGAGGTGGATTATACGCACAGTGTCGTGTGTACTACAGGTTCAGAAGGATGCCACTTTATTTTTGCTTGTATGTGTCTGTGTTCTAGCACCCACCCAATGTGCAGGACCAGCAGCAGTGTACGTATTGCGGTGGGCAGTGAGAGCAGAGCTCCCTTTGGTTGACCTACATTTAAACAGGCTTCACTGGTCGAGTAGCCAACCTAATCTCCTTGCCCTTGCCCTGATAAATGTGGCCAGAAGACTCACGTTTCAGAAGGAAAAAAAGCTGCGTGCCTACTGCGCGGTGTGAGCTATGACTTTAGATGTAGCAGGGAATACGTCGGCATATGCTACTTTAGACTTGTGACTGACAACCGCTGTAACTTGAAGCTCGTTTAAACACATTAAGAAAAGATAGGTGCACTACGATTTGAGTTTAGGTCATCTCTATCGGTCCGACGCATTTTTAGCACAAAAACATCTGTTTTAGTCAGATTGCGGACACGAATCTGGTACCCGCCGTGAGTTGAGGAGCCAGGTTGACGTCCGGCCAGAGCACTGCACGGTCCTCGTCAAACAGCCCACGCGCGTGGTCCACCGGGACGTAGTGGCGGTCCCACTCATTCTTCTTGTCGACGCAGGATGAGCTAGCCTCGTGGTCATGTTTCATCTTGCGGAACGGCCAACCTTTGCCCATAGAGCCGACGTGGTTCGAGGAACGGAGGAAGTTGCCTCGGCCGTTGGCGAAGGCAATGGCGACGCTGATGAAAATGGGATGTGTCCCGCCTTCCTTAAAAGGGCGGGCGCCGCTGCCTTTGCCTTCAATGCCTGGAGCGGAAGGCATGCCAACGTCAATAACATGGTGCAGAAAATTATCATCGACGTCGTCCGCCAGTATTGGCGCGCAGAAGGCAAAGCGGGCGCGATCACTGGCTAGCGGGCCTGATGGAGAAGGGCACGGACACGCGCGCTGACCGCGATATGTCCATGTCGACGCATTTGCGGCCTATATTTGGGCAACATATGGGTCGACGCGGATATGACGCTCACTATGCGTCAAGCAGCTGGGCTAGGGTTTTGGCCTCCGTGTCCGTTTTAACGCAAATAGGCAGGTTTAGTCCGTTTCAGGCCGCTGGAGACACCCTTAGCGCCCACCCCACCGTTGAACCAAGTAAAGTTCAACAGTTCACTCCTGCTTGTGGACACATATGCTCCCTTTACTCCCTCTATGCGCAAATATAGTGTCTATTAGACTTTGCAAAGTCAAACCGTGTAAACTTTGACCAAGTTTGTCCAAAAATTATTAACATCCAGAATATGTAGGCAATAGCATTAGATTTTTCATAAGGTATATTTTAATACGGTATATATAAGGTATTGTAGATATAGATAGTTTTCTCAATGAACTTGGTCAAAGTTAGTGCAGTTTGAGTTTCAGGGAAATTTATAGGCACTATATCTATTACTCCCTCCGGTCCTAAATATAAGCCATATAACTTCTAGCACGGAAATTAAGAAACACATATTTAGGAAAAATTACACCATATTTGGCTAGGGTTAGCCGTAAGTAATTGCCGTGAGCTAATAGAGGACTTTGCATAAGATAAGTAAACCTAATCAAATCTCCAAAAATATTGTCCATACAAGTAGGGCAACGCAATAAACCTTATATTCAGATTTTTTTAAAAAAAACTATATGGCTTATATATAGGAACGGAGGGAGTATATACTAAAAGCAAAATAAGGATGTTTAATAGAGCGACCACGTTGATCCACATATGCTAGAAATAATTATACCGTTGATTTTACTTGTAACGGTTAAGATTTAATAGATCTAAGTGTTATATAAAACTATAAAGACGTGACAAGTCCAAACTATGGACATGGAAGCCGTACAATCACAGTTCATTACCAGACTTAGTCCAACCGACGCAAGACCAATTGATTCTAAACTGGGCACGTACGCCTAGCATATATGCGTGCAAATCATTTGAACTGATCAACTCCATGTTAAACACGTTTTATTTAGAAAAAACTGGTATATGTAGAGGACGCAAATATGAGCAGTCACACTGGATATAGATTTACTCAATTTTAGAGTTGTCCACATACGTGCTTAGGATGGACTTTATCATTGAAAAAATACCATGAGCTGATCGTTCTACCTCAAAGCTTGAATAGCGTTGGTTAGTCCTATTACGTCAAATATTTTATCTTTTTTATTTGGACCAGCGATGAGGTCTGACTCGAAACCAGTATGCTATTTCAATCAGATCAATCCATGTATATAATTATTTTATTAAAGGTTAAAGTTATGAGTCAATTAGTCCACGGAACCGTTAGCAGTTAAATCTCTTATTGAGTCAGTACATAATACAACTCGATTTATATGTGGGGATAGATATTCAAATAACACACATGGGTACTTCTGATTGGTTTGAATAATATTTTCGGTTGTTGTGGAAAAGTATTATTTCTTATCACATAATATGTATTTCAAAATAAAGTATAAAACAATAAATTTAGTTATTTACACTCAGGAAACTAAAGATGGTGCCCTCACATTTGCGAGGGCAAAATACGAGTCTAAAATAGAGATGTTAGGTGATTCCACATATGCTTAATAATCCAATCCACTAACTCTTGGTTAATCGTAAACATTAATGATGGAGATTTAAAATTATAATGTACAAAATATGTGTTAAGGCACGTCCGTGCCATTGGGTAGTAACATCGTGAGATGCTAGGACCGGACAAAGGAGTCCAACAAAAAAGAGTCCGGTCTAGGACCGGACGGAGTCCAACAAAAAAGAGTTCGGTCATCCGGATGTTTTGTACATGCGTATAATATCCACCTTTAACTTCCCCCACTTAATAAAAGTTCCAACTTTTCTCTTAAAATGAGCAGCTCTAACTTATGGATCGGACTGGGCTTTACACAAACTGAAAAGAAACCAGGCTGACTACATCATCCCAATTAATCTTGGTAGTTATTAAATATTATAAAATATGTTGTTGATATTTAACCAGAGATTAGTGTAATGTAACCATTCAATTTCTTTGACACGGTAACAGTTCATTAGATCACATTGCCATATCAAGATCTATCCCATTAGAACTCTGGTGATGTAGAAAAAAATACCATCAACATTATATTGATAGTCTGCTAGGATTTTACAAAATAATAATAGTCACATTACATTTTTTTGGCACATTTGATATAACAACTTTGACACGATATTCATGTTCATAAGAGCATGGTTCAACACGTATATCTTCATCGTAAGATACAAAAAAAAATGTTCAAAGCAAACGTATTCGTACCCTACTGATCGAGCAAAAATAAATAAAAACTGGCTAGAAGTGGTCTAAAAGTAGTTGTCTCTATTAGATCAAAATAAAATAAGCTTACTCCGTTTAAATAAACACCATGTAGGTGGCTACCTACTTGGCTAAAAACATAATACGGAGTAGCTGCAAGAAAATTCGGGTCGTACAACGGAGGAAAGAGTCTGTATTTAGATTTAATGTTTTAAACAATAGTTAGAAGAATACAAAGTGTTTTGGTAAAATATGCGTCCAATTTGTGGTTGCTCAAAAAAAAGTATACAACCGAGCCGGCATTTGGAATAGGATAGGATGAGACGTCCTAGATTTTCTGCGATAAGTTTCATCTTCGCATTAATATTTATTATTTAGATGACATGAAAAGCGTACGATCTTGGTGGTTAGGAATTGCTCTTCGGATATTGTTTGATTTGTATGGCCAACAATTTTGGAATATTTTATATTTATTTTTGTGATGTAGAAATATCAGCATCAAAATTCCATTCCAATCGCATAATAAACTTACGATCGATTAAGAATTGTTTAGTACGTTATCCAAACTAAGCCGCGTAGTCACGTTACATGACCAAAAAATATTGGTGGGTAAACTACTAAATGGAATAACATAAAGATATTAAAACAAAAATAATAAATTGATATAAAAGTAAATTGGGTTCTAGAAAACTTAGTCATACTTATGTACTTTGAGTATTTCTGCATAAACATGTTACAAATACACACAACAAAACAAAATTGCACCATAATAATAATAATAATAATATACAGATTACTGGTGAAGGTATGAATTCATGTTTGTAAACCATCCTACCACAGTGGTTCATGGGTAGTAAATAAGAGGAAAAATAACCATCTAATCACATTTTGGCTCACATGTATTGGGATTCTAAGTTTATGGAATGCACTAATGTTAGGGACGCACACTAACAAAAGATAGGCTGCCACAAACTTTAAGATGACTAAACAAATTTTCTGTGCATTTTCTATTTTAGATAACAAAATATTTAGGATGTTTACATATTAAATTCCAACATATTTAAGATGATGCCTGTTGGGCCTCCAAGAGTAGAGGTTTGTAGAACAGCAACAAGTTTTCCCTTAAGTGGATCACCCAAGGTTTATCGAACTCAGGGAGGAAGAGGTCAAAGATATCCCTCTCAAGCAACCCTGCAACCACAAAGCAAGAAGTCTCTTGTGTCCCCAACACACTTAATACACTTGTCAGATGTATAGGTGCACTAGTTCGGCGAAGAGATAGTGAAATACATGTGGTATGAATGTATATGAGCAGTAGTAACGGCACCAGAAAATAGCTTGATGCTACAACTGGCGTGTGGTTGATGATGGTAATATTGCAGGCAGTACAGATGCAGTAAAACAGTAAACAAGCAGCGATTTCAGTATTTGGGAACAAGGCCTAGGGATTATACTTTTACTAGTGGACACTCTCAATCATTGATCACATAACAGAATAGATAAATGCTATACTCTACACTCTCTTGTTGGATGATGAACACCACTAATTGTGTTGGATTACACGAACCCTCAATGCCGGAGTTAACAAGCTCCACAATATTCGATATTCATGTTTAAATAACCTTAGAGTGCATGATAGATCATTGCAATTACACCAAGTACTAACATAGCATGCACACTGTCACCATCACACTATGAAGGAGGCATAGATCACATCAATAGTATCATAGCAATAATTAACTTCATAATCTACAAGAGATTACAATCATAACCTATGCCAAGTACTACACGATGCACACACTGTCACCATTACACCGTGCAGGAGGAATAGACTACTTTAATAACATCACTAGAGTAGCACATAGATAAATAGTGATACAAAGCACATTGCAATCATAAAGAGATATAAATAAGCACTTCACTATGCTACTCATAACAGTGAATAAGTATTCTGTGAAATATAGCCTAAGAGACCCACACGGTGCACACACTGTCACCTTTACACACGTGGGACAAGGAGTCTCCGGAGATCACATAAGTAAAATTCACTTGACTAGCATAACGACATGTAGATTACAAGCATCATCATATGGATCTCAATCATGTAAGGCAGCTCATGAGATCATTGTATTGAAGTACATAGGGAGAGAGATTAACCACATAGCTACCGGTACAGCCCTTAGCCTCGATGGAGAACTACTCCCTCCTCATGGGAGACAGCAGCGGTGATGAAGATGGCGGTGGAGATGGCAGCGGTGTCGATGGAGAAGCCTTGCGGGGGCACTTCCCCGTCCCGGCGGCGTGCCGGAACAGAAACTCCTGTCCCCCAGATCTTGGCTTCGCGATGGCGGCGGCTCTGGAAGGTTTCTCGTACCGTGGCTTTTCCGTTTCGAAGATTTAGGTCAGGGACCTTTATATAGGCGAAGAGGCGGAGTCGAAGGGCTGACGAGGCGACGACACAGTAGGGGGGCGCGGCCCACACCCTGGCCGCGCCAGCCTATCATCTGGGGCCCACAGGGCCCTCCTCTGGTGGCTCTCGGGTGTTCTGGAAGCTTTGTGGGATTTTAAGATCTTGGGCGTTGATTTCGTCCAATTCCGAGAATATTTCCTTACTAGGATTTCTGAAACCAAAAATAGCAGAAAACAGGAACTGGCACTTCGGCATCTCGTCAATAGGTTAGTTTCGGAAAACGCATAAAATCATCATAAAGTATGTATAAAACATGTAGGTATTGTCATAAAACAAGCATGGAACATAAGAAATTATCGATACGTCGGAGACGTATCAGCATCCCCAAGCTTAGTTCCTACTCGTCCTCGAGTAGGTAAACGATAAAAGATAATTTCTGAAGTGACATGCTACCAACATGATCTTAATCATACTATAGTAAAACATATGAGATGAATGCAGCGATTCAAAGCAATGGTAAAGACAATGATTAAACAACTGATTCATATAGCAAAGACTTTTCATGAATAGTACTTTCAAGATAAGCATCAATAAGTCTTGCATAAGAGTTAACTCGTAAAGCAATAATTTCAAAGTAAAGGCATTGAAGCAACACAAAGGAAGATTAAGTTTTAGCGGTTGCTTTCAACTTGTAACATGTATATCTGATACGTCTCCGACGTATCGATAATTTCTTATGTTCCATGCCACATTATTGATGATATCTACATGTTTTATGCACACTTTATGTCATATTCGTGCATTTTCTGGAACTAACCTATTAACAAGATGCCGAAGTGCCGATTCTTTGTCTGCTGTTTTTGGTTTCAGAAATCCTAGTAACGAAATATTCTCGGAATTGGACGAAATCAACGCCCAGGGTCCTATTTCGCCACGAAGCTTCCAGAAGACCGAAGAGGAGACGAAGTGGGGCCACGAGGTGGCCACACCCTAGGGTGGCGTGGCCCCCCCTTGGCCGCGCGGCCCTGTGGTGTGGGCCCCTCGTGCCGCCTCCTGACCTGCCCTTCCGCCTACTTAAAGCCTCCGTCGCGAAACCCCCAGTACCGAGAGCCACGATACGGAAAACCTTCCAGAGACGCCGCCGCCGCCAATCCCATCTCGGGGGATTCAGGAGATCGCCTCCGGCACCCTGCCGGAGAGGGGAATCATCTCCCGGAGGACTCTACGCCACCATGGTCGCCTCCGGAGTGATGTGTGAGTAGTCTACCCCTGGACTATGGGTCCATAGCAGTAGCTAGATGGTTGTCTTCTCCCCATTGTGCTTAATTGTCGGATCTTGTGAGATGCCTAACATGATCAAGATCATCTATCTGTAATTCTATATGTTGCGTTTGTTGGGATCCGATGAATAGAGAATACTTGTTATGTTGATTATCAAAGTTATGTCTATGTGTTGTTTATGATCTTGCATGCTCTCCGTTACTCGTAGATGCTCTGGCCAAGTAGATGCTTGTAACTCCAAGAGGGAGTATTTATGCTCGATAGTGGGTTCATGTCTCCGTGAATGCGGGAAGTGACAGAAATCTCTAAGATTATGGATGTCTTTGTTGCCACTAGGGATAAAACATTAGTGCTATGTTCGAGGATATAGTCACCGATTACATTACGCGCAATACTTAATGCAATTGTCTCGTTGTTAGCAACTTAATACCGGAGGGGTTCGGATGATAACCTGAAGGTGGACTTTTTAGGCATAGATGCATGCTGGATAGCGGTCTATGTACTTTGTCGTAATGCCCAATTAAATCTCACAATACTCATCATAATATGTATGTGCATGGTCATGCCCTCTTTATTTGTCAATTGCCCAACTGTAATTTGTTCACCCAACATGCTGTTTATCTTATGGGAGAGACACCTCTAGTGAACTGTGGACCCCGGTCCAATTCTCTATACTGAAATACAATCTACTGCAATACTGTTCTACTGTTTTCTGCAAACAATCATCATCCACACTATACATCTAATCCTTTGTTACAGCAAGCCGGTGAGATTGACAACCTCACTGTTTCGTTGGGGCAAAGTACTTTGGTTGTGTTGTGCAGGTTCCACGTTGGCGCCGGAATCCCTGGTGTTGCGCCGCACTACATCCCGCCGCCATCAACCTTCAACGTGCTTCTTGGCTCCTACTGGTTCGATAAACCTTGGTTTCATACTGAGGGAAAACTTGCCGCTGTACGCATCACACCTTCCTCTTGGGGTTCCCAACGGACGCGTGCTGTACGCGTATCAAGCTCTTTTTCTGGCGCCGTTGCCGGGGAGATCAAGACACGCTGCAAGGGGAGTCTCCACTTCCCAATCTCTTTACTTTGTTTTTGTCTTGCTTAGTTTTATTTACTACTTTGTTTGCTGCACTAAATCAAAATACAAAAAAATTAGTTGCTAGTTTTACTTTATTTGCTATCTTGTTTGCTATATCAAAAACACAAAAAAATTAGTTACTTGCATTTACTTTATCTAGTTTGCTTTATTTACTGTTGCTAAAATGGCCACCCCTGAAAATACTAAGTTGTGTGACTTCACAACCACAAATAATAATGATTTCTTATGCACACCTATTGCTCCACCTGCTACTACAGCAGAATTCTTTGAAATTAAACCTGCTTTACTGAATCTTATTATGCGAGAGCAATTTTCTGGTGTTAGTTTTGATGATGCTGCTGCCCATCTTAATAATTTTGTTGAATTGTATGAGACGCAAAAGTATAAAGATGTAGATGGTGACATTATAAAATTAAAATTGTTCCCTTTCTCATTAAGAGGAAGAACTAAAGATTGGTTGCTATCTCTGCCTAAGAATAGTATTGATTCATGGACTAAATGCAAGGATGCTTTTATTGGTAGATATTATCCCCCTGCTAAAATTATATCTTTGAGGAGTAGCATAATGAATTTTAAACAATTAGATACTGAACATGTTGCACAAGCATGGGAAAGAATGAAATCTCTGGTTAAAAATTGCCCAACCCATGGACTGACTACTTGGATGATCATCCAAACCTTCTATGCAGGACTAAATTTTTCTTCGCGGAATTTATTGGATTCAGCTGCTGGAGGAACCTTTATGTCCATCACTCTTGGTGAAGCAACAAAGCTTCTTGATAATATGATGATCAACTACTCTGAATGGCACACGGAAAGAGCTCCACAAGGTAAGAAGGTAAATTCTGTCGAAGAAACCTCTTCCTTGAGTGATAAGATTGATGCTATTATGTCTATGCTTGTGAATGATAGGACTAATGTTGATCCTAATAATGTTCCGTTAGCTTCATTGGTTGCACAAGAAGAACATGTTGATGTAAACTTCATTAAAAATAATAACTTCAACAACAATGCTTACCGGAACAATTCTAGTAACAACTATATGCCATATCCTTATAATAATGGCAACGGCTATGGTAATTCTTATGGGAATTCTTACAACAATAATAGGAACACACCCCCTGGACTTGAAGTCATGCTTAAAGAATTTATTAGTACACAAACTGCTTTTAACAAATCTGTTGAAGAAAAGCTTGGGAAAATTGATATACTTGCTTCTAAAGTCGATAGTCTTGCTGCTGATGTTGATCTTTTGAAATCGAAAGTTATGCCTAATAGGGATATTGAAAATAAAATTGTTACTACAGCAAATGCCATCCAAGTTAGAATTAATGAGAATATAAGATTAATGGCTGAACTGCGTGCTAGGTGGGATAGAGAAGAAAATGAAAAACTAGCTAAAGAGAAGAATGTAGCTAAAGTTTGGACTATTACCACGACTAGTAATGCTAATGCTACACATGTTGCTGCACCTCCTACTATTAATAATAAAAGAATTGGTGTTAGCAATGTTACCACTTCTAATGCAAAGCGCGAGAAACTGCCTGAAACTGCTAAAACTGCTGAAACTGCCTGTGATAAAACTGCTGAAATTTTTTCCAACATTGGGGATGATGATCCCATTGCTTTAGATTATAATGGTTTGAATTTTGATGATTGCCACATCTCTGAAGTTATAAAGTTCTTGCAAAAACTTGCTAAAAGTCCTAATGCTAGTGCTATAAATTTGGCTTTCACGCAACATATTACAAATGCTCTCATAAAAGCTAGAGAAGAGAAACTAGAGCGCGAAGCCTCTATTCCTAGAAAGCTAGAGGATGGTTGGGAGCCCATCATTAAGATGAAGGTTAATGATTTTGATTGTAATGCTTTATGTGATCTTGGTGCAAGTATTTCTGTTATGCCTAAGAAAATTTATAATATGCTTGACTTGCCACCGCTGAAAAATTGTTATTTGGATGTTAATCTTGCTGATCATTCTACAAAGAAACCTTTGGGGAAAGTTGATAATGTTCGCATTACCGTTAACAATAACCTTGTCCCCGTTGATTTTGTTGTCTTGGATATTGAATGCAATGCATCTTGTCCCGTTATATTGGGAAGACCTTTTCTTCGAACTGTTGGTGCTATCATTGATATGAAGGAAGGTAATATTAAATATCAATTTCCTCTCAAGAAAGGTATGGAACACTTCCCTAGAAAGAGAATGAAGTTACCTTTTGATTCTATTATTAGAACAAATTATGATGTTGACACTTCGTCTCTTGATAATACTTGATACACACTTTCTGCGCCTAGCTGAAAGGCGTTAAAGAAAAGCGCTTATGGGAGACAACCCATGGTTTTCACTACAGTACTTTGTTTTTATTTTGTGTCTTGGAAGTTGTTTACTACTGTAGCAACCTCTCCTTATCTTAGTTTAGTGTTTTGTTGTGCCAAGTAAAGTCGTTGATAGAAAAGTTCATACTAGATTTGGATTACTGCGCAGAAACAGATTTCTTTGCTGTCACGAATCTGGGCTGTTTTCTCTGTAGGTAACTCAGAAAATTATGCCAATTTACGTGAGTGATCCTCAGATATGTACGCAACTTTCATTCAATTTGAGAATTTTCATTTGAGCAAGTCTGGTGCCTCGATAAAATTCGTCAATACGAACTGTTCTGTTTTGACAGATTCTGCCTTTTATTTCGCATTGCCTCTTTTGCTATGTTGGATGAATTTCTTTGATCCATTAATGTCCAGTAGCTTTATGCAATGTCCAGAAGTGTTAAGAATGATTGTGTCACCTCTGAACATGTTAATTTTTATTGTTGCTAACCCTCTAATGAGTTGTTCTAAGTTTGGTGTGGAGGAAGTTTTCAAGGATCAAGAGAGGAGTATGATGCAACATGATCAAGGAGAGTGAAAGCTCTAAGCTTGGGGATGCCCCGGTGGTTCACCCCTGCATATTCTAAGAAGACTCAAGCATCTAAGCTTGGGGATGCCCAAGGCATCCCCTTCTTCATCGACAACATTATCAGGTTCCTCCCCTGAAACTATATTTTTATTCCATCACATCTTATGTGCTTTGCTTGGAGCGTCGGTTTGCTTTTGTTTTTGTTTTGTTTGAATAAAATGGATCCTAGCATTCACTTTGTGGGAGAGAGACACGCTCCGCTGTAGCATATGGACAAGTATGTCCTTAGGCTCTACTCATAGTATTCATGGCGAAGTTTCTTCTTCGTTAAATTGTTATATGGTTGGAATTGGAAAATGATACATGTAGTAAATTGCTATAATGTCTTGGGTAATGTGATACTTGGCAATTGTTGTGCTCATGTTTAAGCTCTTGCATCATATGCTTTGCACCTATTAATGAAGAAATACATAGAGCATGCTAAAATTTGGTTTGCATATTTGGTTTCTCTAAGGTCTAGATAATTTCTAGTATTGAGTTTGAACAACAAGGAAGACGGTGTAGAGTCTTATAATGTTTACAATATGTCTTTTATGTGAGTTTTGCTGCACCGGTTCATCCTTGTGTTTGTTTCAAATAGCCTTGCTAGCCTAAACCTTGTATCAAGAGGGAATACCTCTCATGCATCCAAAATACTTGAGCCAACCACTATGCCATTTGTGTCCACCATACCTACCTACTACATGGTATTTTCCGCCATTCCAAAGTAAATTGCTTGAGTGCTACCTTTAAAATTCCATCATTCACCTTTGCAATATATAGCTCATGGGACAAATAGCTTAAAAACTATTGTGGTATTGAATATGTACTTATGCACTTTATCTCTTATTAAGTTGCTTGTTGTGCGATAACCATGTTCACTGGGACGCCATCAACTACTCTATGTTGAATTTCATGTGAGTTGCTATGCATGTTCGTCTTGTCTGAAGTAAGAGAGATCTACCACCTTATGGTTAAGCATGCATATTGTTAGAGAAGAACATTGGGCCGCTAACTAAAGCCATGATCCATGGTGGAAGTTTCAGTTTTGGACATATATCCTCAATCTCATATGAGAAAATTATTAATTGTTGTTACATGCTTATGCATAAAAGAGGAGTCCATTATCTGTTGTCTATGTTGTCCCGGTATGGATGTCTAAGTTGAGAATAATCAATAGCGAGAAATCCAATGCGAGCTTTCTCCTTAGACCTTTGTACAGGCGGCATAGAGGTACCGCTTTGTGACACTTGGTTAAAACATGTGCATTGTGATGATCCGGTAGTCCAAGCTAATTAGGACAAGGTGCGGGCACTATTAGTATACTATGCATGAGGCTTGCAACTTGTAAGATATAATTTACATGATACATATGCTTTATTACTACCGTTGACAAAATTGTTTCATGTTTTCAAAATCAAAGCTCTAGCACAAATATAGCAATCGATGCTTTTCCTCTATGGAGGACCATTCTTTTACTTTCATTGTTGAGTCAGTTCACCTATTTCTCTCCACCTCAAGAAGCAAACACTTGTGTGAACTGTGCATTGATTCCTACATACTTGCATATTGCACTTATTATATTACTCTATGTTGACAATTATCCATGAGATATACATGTTACAAGTTGAAAGCAACCGCTGAAACTTAATCTTCCTTTGTGTTGCTTCAATGCCTTTACTTTGAATTATTGCTTTATGAGTTAACTCTTATGCAAGACTTATTGATGCTTGTCTTGAAGTACTATTCATGAAAAGTCTTTGCTATATGATTCACTTGTTTACTCATGTCATATACATTGTTTTGATCGCTGCATTCACTACATATGCTTTACAAATAGTATGATCAAGGTTATGATGGCATGTCACTCCAGAAATTATCTTTGTTATCGTTTTACCTGCTCGGGACGAGCAGAACTAAGCTTGGGGATGCTGATACGTCTCCGACGTATCGATAATTTCTTATGTTCCATGCCACATTATTGATGATATCTACATGTTTTATGCACACTTTATGTCATATTCGTGCATTTTCCGGAACTAACCTATTAACAAGATGCCGAAGTGCCGATTCTTTGTTTTCTGCTGTTTTTGGTTTCAGAAATCCTAGTAACGAAATATTCTCGGAATTGGACGAAATCAACGCCCAGGGTCCTATTTCGCCACGAAGCTTCCAGAAGACCGAAGAGGAGACGAAGTGGGGCCACGAGGTGGCCACACCCTAGGGCGGCGCGGCCCCCTTGGCCGCGCGGCCCCGTGGTGTGGGCCCTCGTGCTGCCTCCTGACCTGCCCTTCCGCCTACTTAAAGCCTCCGTCGCGAAACCCCGCATCGAGAGCCACGATACGGAAAACCTTCCAGAGACGCCGCCGCCGCCAATCCCATCTCGGGGGATTCAGGAGATCACCTCCGGCACCCTGCCGGAGAGGGGAATCATCTCCCGGAGGACTCTACGCCGCCATGGTCGCCTCCGGAGTGATGTGTGAGTAGTCTACCCCTGGACTATGGGTCCATAGCAGTAGCTAGATGGTTGTCTTCTCCCCATTGTGCTTAATTGTCGGATCTTGTGAGCTGCCTAACATGATCAAGATCATCTATCTGTAATTCTATATGTTGCGTTTGTTGGGATCCGATGAATAGAGAATACTTGTTATGTTGATTATCAAAGTTATGTCTATGTGTTGTTTATGATCTTGCATGCTCTCCGTTACTCGTAGATGCTCTGGCCAAGTAGATGCTTGTAACTCCAAGAGGGAGTATTTATGCTCGATAGTGGGTTCATGTCTCCGTGAATGCGGGAAGTGACAAATCTCTAAGATTATGGATGTGCTGTTGCCACTAGGGATAAAACATTAGTGCTATGTTCGAGGATATAGTCACTGATTACATTACGCGCAATACTTAATGCAATTGTCTGTTGTTAGCAACTTAATACTGGAGGGGGTTCGGATGATAACCTGAAGGTGGACTTTTTAGGCATAGATGCATGCTGGATAGCGGTCTATGTACTTTGTCGTAATGCCCAATTAAATCTCACAATACTCATCATAATATGTATGTGCATGGTCATGCCCTCTTTATTTGTCAATTGCCCAACTGTAATTTGTTCACCCAACATGCTGTTTATCTTGTGGGAGAGACACCTCTAGTGAACTGTGGACCCCGGTCCAATTCTCTATACTGAAATACAATCTACTGCAATATTGTTCTACTGTTTTCTGCAAACAATCATCATCCACACTATACATCTAATCCTTTGTTACAGCAAGCCGGTGAGATTGACAACCTCACTGTTTCGTTGGGGCAAAGTACTTTGGTTGTGTTGTGCAGGTTCCACGTTGGCGCCGGAATCCCTGGTGTTGCGCCGCACTACATCCCGCCGCCATCAACCTTCAACGTGCTTCTTGGCTCCTACTGGTTCGATAAACCTTGGTTTCATACTGAGGGAAAACTTGCCGCTGTACGCATCACACCTTCCTCTTGGGGTTCCCAACGGACTCGTGCTGTACGCGTATCAATATCTCATGGATAATTGTCAATGCAAAGCAATATAACAAGTGCAATAGGTAAACATGTAAGAATCAATGCACAGTTAACACAAGTGTTTGCTTCTAAGATAGAGAGAAATGGGTAAACTGACTCAACATAAAAGTAGAAGAAAGGCCCTTCGCAGAGGGAAGCATTGATTGCTATATTTGTGCTAGAGCTTTTATTTTGAAAACATAAAGAGAGCATAAAAAGTAAAGTTTTGAGAGGTGTTTGTTGTTGTCAACGAATGGTAATGGGTACTCTAACCCCCTTGCCAGACAAACCTTCAAAGAGCGGCTCCCATGAAACATTTTTTTTTTTGGGTGGCACTCCTTCCAACCTTGCTTTCACAAACCATGGCTAACCGAATCCTCGGGTGCCCGCCAACAATCTCATACCATGAAGGAGTGCCTTTTTATTTTAGTTTTATTTAGATGACACTCCTCCCCACCTTTGCTTTCTCAAGCCATGGCTAACCGAATCCTCGGGTGCCGTCCAACAATCACATACCATGATGGAGTGTCTATTTTTTTGTAAAATTATGAAGGTTAATTAATTTGGGACTGGGAACCCCATTGCCAGCTCTTTTTGCAAAGTTATTGGATAAGCGGATGAAGCCACTAGTCCATTGGTGAAAGTTGCCCAACAAGATTGAAAGATAAACACCACATACTTCCTCATGAGCTATAAAACATTGACACAAATAAGAAGTAATAACTTTTGAAGTGTTTAAAGATAGCACTCAAGCAATTTACTTTGGAATGGCAGAGAAATACCATGTAGTAGGTAGGTACGGTGGACACAAATGGCATAGTGTTTGGCTCAAGGATTTGGATGCACGAGAAGTATTCCCTCTCAATACAAGGCTTAGGCTAGCAAGGTTGTTTGAAGCAAACACAAGTATGAACCGGTACAGCAAAACTCACATAAGAATATATTGCAAGCATTATAAGACTATACATTGTCTTCCTTGTTGTTCAAACACCTTTACCAGAAAATATCTAGACCTTAGAGAGACCAATCATGCAAACCAAATTTTAGCAAGCTCTATATATTTCTTCACTGATAGGTGCAAAGTATATGATGCAAGAGCTTAAACATGATCTATATGAGCACAGCAATTGCCAAGTATCAAGTTATTCAAGACATCATACCAATTACTACATGTAGCATTTCCCGTTTCCAACCATATAACAATTAACGAAGCAGTTTCAACCTTCGCCATGAAAATTAAAAGCTAAGAACACATGTGTTCATATGAACCAGCGGAGCGTGTCTCTCTCCCACACAAGCATTTATTCAAACAAAAACAAAAACAAAAACAAACAGACGCTCCAAGTAAAGTACATAAGATGTGACCGAATAAAAATATAGTTTCAAGAGAAGTGACCTGATAATTTTATCGATGAAGAAGGGGATGCCTTGGGCATCCCCAAGCTTAGATGCTTGAGTCTTCTTGAAATATGCAGGGATGAACCACCGGGGCATCCCCAAGCTTAGAGCTTTCACTCTCCTTGATCATATTGTATCATCCTCCTCTCTTGATCCTTGAAAACTTCCTCCACACCAAACTCAAAACAACTCATTAGAGGGTTAGTGCACAATCAAAATTCACATGTTCAGAGGTGACATAATCATTCTTAACACTTCTGGACATTGCACAAAGCTACTCAAAGTTAATGGAATAGAAAAATCCATCAAGCATAGCAAAACAGGCAATGCGAAATAAAAGGCAGAATCTGTCAAAACAGAACAGTCTGTAAAGACGAATTTTAAAGAGGAACCAGACTTGCTCAAATGAAAATGCTCAAATTGAATGAAAGTTGCGTACATATCTGAGGATCACTCACGTAAATTGGCATAATTTTATGAGTTACCTACAGAGAATTAGGCCCAGATTCGTGACAGACAGAAATCTGTTTCTGCGCAGCAATCCAAATCTAGTATGAACCTTACTATCAAAGACTTTACTTGGCACAACAATGCAATAAAATAAAGATAAGGAGAGGTTTCTATAGTAATAACAACTTCCAAAACACAAATATAAAACAAAATTGCTGTAGTAAAATAAACACATGGGTTATCTCCCAAGAAGTTCTTTCTTTATAGCCATTAAGATGGGCTCAGCAGTTTTAATGATGCACTCGCAAGAATAAGCGTTGAAGCAAAAGAGAGCATCAAAAAGCAAATTCAAAACACATTTAAGTCTAACATGCTTCCTATGAAAAGGAATCTTGTAAATAAACAAGTTCATGAAGAGCAAAGTAACAAGCATATGAAGATAGAACAAGTATAGCTTCAAAAATTTCAGCACATAGAGAGGTGTTTTAGTAACATGAAAATTTCTACAACCATATTTTCCTCTCTCATAATAATGTCCAGTAGCATCAAGAGCAAACTCAACAATATAACTATCACATAAAGCATTCTTATCATGAGTCTCATGCATAAAATTATTACTCTCCACATAAGCATAATCAATTTTAATAGTTGTAGTGGGAGCAAATTCAACAAAGTAGCTATCATTATTATTCTCATCAAGTGTAGGAGGCATATTGTAATCATAATCAAATTTATCCTCCATAACAGGCGGCACAAAAAGACTACTATCATTATAATCATCATAAATAGGAGGCAAAGTATCATCAAAGTAAATTTTCTCCTCAATGCTTGGGGGACTAAAAATATCATGCTCATCAAAACCAGCTTCCCCAAGCTTAGAATTTTCCATATCATTAGCAACAATGGTGTTCAAAGCGTTCATACTAATATGTTCCATGGGTTTTTTAATTTTCGCATCAAAACATCCATGTCTTAACTCAGGAAATAGAATAAAAAGCTCCATGTTGCTTTCCATTATGCCAAACTAGTGATAAACAAGAAACAAAAAGATGCAATTGCAGGATCTAAAGGAAATAGCTTCGAGTACTTACAACGGCGCCGGAAAATAGCTTAGTAGCCGAGATCCGGAGTGTGAGTACCTTTTACCTTTCCTCCCCGGCAACGGCGCCAGAAAAGTGCTTGATGTCTACTCACGCTTCTTTTCCTGTAGACAGTGTTGGGCCTCCAAGAGCAGAGGTTTGTAGAACAACAACAAGTTTTCCCTTAAGTGGATCACCCAAGGTTTATCGAACTCAGGGAGGAAGAGGTCAAAGATATCGCTCTCAAGCAACCCTGCAACCACAAAGAAAGAAGTCTCTTGTGTCCCCAACACACCTAATACACTTGTCAGATGTATAGGTGCACTAGTTCGGCGAAGAGATAGTGAAATACAGGTGGTATGAATGTATATGAGCAGTAGTAACGGCACCAGAAAATAGCTTGATGCTACAACTGGCGTGTGGTTGATGATGGTAATATTGCAGGCAGTACAGATGCAGTAAAACAGTAAACAAGCAGCGATTTCAGTATTTGGGAACAAGGCCTAGGGATTATACTTTCACTAGTGGACACTCTCAATCATTGATCACATAACAGAATAGATAAATGCTATACTCTACACTCTCTTGTTGGATGATGAACACCACTAATTGTGTAGGATTACACGAACCCTCAATGCCGGAGTTAACAAGCTCCACAATATTCGATATTCATGTTTAAATAACCTTACAGTGCATGATAGATCATTGCAATTACACCAAGTACTAACATAGCATGCACACTGTCACCATCACACTATGAAGGAGGCATAGATCACATCAATACTATCATAGCAATATTTAACTTCATAATCTACAAGAGATTACAATCATAACCTACGCCAAGTACTACACGATGCACACACTGTCACCATTACACCGTGCAGGAGGAATAGACTACTTTAATAACATCACTAGAGTAGCACATAGATAAATAGTGATACAAAGCACATTGCAATCATAAAGAGATATAAATAAGCACTTCACTATGCTACTCATAACAGTGAATAAGTATTATGTGAAATATAGCCTAAGAGACCCACACGGTGCACACACTGTCACCTTTACACACGTGGGACAAGGAGTCTCCGGAGATCACATAAGTAAAATTCACTTGACTAGCATAACGACATGTAGATTACAAGCATCATCATATGGATCTCAATCATGTAAGGCAGCTCATGAGATCATTGTATTGAAGTACATAGGGAGAGAGATTAACCACATAGCTACCGGTACAGCCCTTAGCCTCGATGGAGAACTACTCCCTCCTCATGGGAGACAACAACGGTGATGAAGATGGCGGTGGAGATGGCAGCGGTGTCGATGGAGAAGCCTTCCGGGGGCACTTCCCCGTCCCGGCGGCGTGCCGGAATAGAGACTCCTGTCCCCCAGATCTTGGCTTCGCGATGGCGGCGGCTCTGGAAGGTTTCTCGTACCGTGGCTTTTCCGTCTCGAAGATTTAGGTCAGGGACCTTTATATAGGTGAAGAGGCGGAGTCGGAGGGCTGACGAGGTGACGACACAGTAGGGGGGCGCGGCCCACACCCTGGCCGCGCCAGCCTATCATCTGGGGCCCACAGGGCCCTCCTCTGGTGGCTCTCGGGTGTTCTGGAAGCTTCGTGGGATTTTAAGATCTTGGGCGTTGATTTCGTCCAATTCCGAGAATATTTCCTTACTAGGATTTCTGAAACCAAAAACAGCAGAAAACAGGAACTGACACTTCGGCATCTCGTCAATAGGTTAGTTCCGGAAAACGCATAAAATCATCATAAAGTATGTATAAAACATGTAGGTATTGTCATAAAACAAGCATGGAACATAAGAAATTATCGATTCGTCGGAGACGTATCAATGCCCTTGCGATTGCGAGGGCCACCATGCTAGTTATGGTAAAGATGAAGTACTAAATAAAGCACCTTTCAAAATGCTAAGATATTTTGGAATGAATAAACCCTATTTTAAGTGTGCACGCCTTCATGAAAAAATGACATTTTTGTGCATTGTATAAAAAGGACAAAATGATGTTTCATGAACAACTATATTCGAAAACCATTTATTTTTTTACATAGGGCACCGACAAATTTGATTTTTCGTGAAACTACTTTGTGCACACATAGGTTGTGAAGTTTAACCAAAATAATATTGTACTTATTTTTTACATTTTAAAATACGCTTCAAATGCATTTCAAATAAATGGACCCGAGAGCCAAAACATCGCCCTTATATATACCGTATTAAAATATAAAGTTAAACTATCTAAACTTTGATCAAGCTTTTAGAGAAAAAACTATTTAACATCTTTGGGTAAAATAAGTTGGAGGGGGGGTCTGATTGACATGACGCATGCATTTCAGTCAGCTTTGCTGATGAAACACCTACCCGGACACAAAAAATGTTAGACACCATATAAAAAGTAGCAAAAAATCAAATAGATACAAAAAATAAAAATAAAAGTCAAGATAGTTCTGCAATGACTTCGGGTAAAGAAATTAAACATGGGAAAAATGAAATAAAAATATGATCTTTCTGAGAAATCATAAAATAAATTCATCAATCGAAATATTGAAACACAGTTTTTTTTTGGAAAAAAAACAATTAGGGCTCAATGCGAGCACAAAATATTAATATTCACAAATCATATATTTATTAGTTTTTTTTCTTTATTCTATTTTTATCATTTTACATTTCTTATCATTATTCCTTTTTAGTTGCGCCTATTTTTCAAGATGCCCTCATTTTTATTTCTATTTTCACCTCCAAATATGTTGAGGATAATAATGTCTATAATAAATTTGTGGGTTAAATTGGAATTGTATCAACAACAAACTGATGTTACACATGCCACTCCAAATTTCCCTGGTTTCGTAAAGGAAGAAAGGAGAAGAGGGGAGTGGTTACTTTTGCAAGTTCAATGATATTTCTATAATTGGTATAAGAAGTTGAATTTGAACAGAGACCTAGGTCGTTCTAAATGATAATGTGAACTAGATAAAAGTAAATCTTGTTTTTCAGATATACCTTTTCTTCACAATCTTCCTAGTACTAGGTTAAAGAGTTTTAATCTATGGCCTATATCAATATTTTGCAATATTCTTGTTGTTGTTGTCACAACAACTGCATGTACATAAATTATGTTACTCCAAGTGCATGTGCATCCCTAATTGTTAAACAAGTTATAGATTAAGTGGGAGAAAATTTCTACTACTAGTGATCAAGGATGTGTGATATGAGCAAAGAGCAAATGACTACCTCCGTCCCATTATATAAGATGTTTTGACAAACTGAATCATCTTGCCAACATAACTATATTTTTTCTCAAACAAAAACCTTAAATTGTGGGATGCAAGGAGTGCATGATTTTTTTGGTATATTTCTTATACTTTATTCAAAATTTCAATTAAAAGGATTCTTTAAAACGATAACTATCAATATCCTGGGGACATGTTTTTTTTTCTCTCCAAAGATTACATCGGATTCTTAGTCTCTTGTACCTGATCCAACATGCATCTACTTCTACCTCTATCCAATCTTCCCCTGCTGGTGGCACATCCTCCTACCCTGCCAAACGTTTGTCTCTATCGTCCTTAGTAGGTGTCACTACCGTGTTCTTCTCTGCAGTTCCCAACACATAATTGCATTTTGTATTGCGCAAGACGTTGGTATAACACTCACAGAACAACATTCCACAAATATTACACCCAACAGTGGTACAACAGAAACATCGTAGGTCTAAATTTTATTTATTTATATCACATCAAGAAGAATACAAAAGATTCGAGATCCTCCTCGATCCAACGAGGATTCACGGAAAATAAGAAATCCAAATCGATTGCCTTGAAGGAAAATGACAAGGCTAATCCTGACTCCATTTGAGCTCAGAAACTTATTTAGTAGGGTTCTACACTACTTGATGTCTGCACGAACACATGACATGACGTACGTAGGTAGTTTACGTAAGTATCCACCTGATTGGTAATGGTTTATTAATTCTTGTTATCTTCACTAAAATGTATTTAAGAGCTATTCTTAATTCTAGGCAAAGTAAATAAAGGTTGATTTTATAGGGGTAACAACTTAATAGTAAATAAAACTGTATAAAGTAATGAGACAATGGTTATGTTATAAAGTACTTGAAATTCAATGGGGATGAAGTGTTCTCGGGAGTTGTGGTCAATAACAAGCCTAGGTAGAGTGATTACGAATACCGATTGTCTTTTATATATGTCTATGTGTGGCGAGGTTCCTCGTATGGATGTTTTCCAGCAGCACTATTTGCACATCCCTCATGGCCGCTAACATCCCAGTTTGCGTGCCGTGCTCGGTCCGGTAATTAAGGGTCTCCCATGGTCATGGTAATATGTACTGGTCCTTGTTATCCTTGTATACACATGATTGATAGAGGTGGTGGATTCTTGTCACATGTACGTCCACGTACCGACAACCATATGCAACGATGATTCTTACCAAAGTCCCTTACACAAATATTGTGTGGTCGATAATACACAATATCATTGATAAAAACAAACACACTTCATAACTATTAGACAATCAAAAAAATTCATAATTTGGCTAGGGTTTCTACATCTCCCCAAGAACAAAGAGAACTACTAACATATGAAGGCACAAAACATCATCATAATAGCATGAAAGCAGATGAATGATTAAACCAGTCACGTGTAGATCCAATCTAGAGTGTGGAGTTACAACGAGATGAGTGGAGGGATCGACGATGGAGGCGTAGATGATGATGGTGCTGATGTAGATCGGTGTCGTGCCTTCAAGATCAGAGTCTTCTCTTCTTCGTTCTATTGGCTACGGTGTTGTAGAGGTGGAGGTGAAGGTTGCACGCCGGCAATGCTTCCACTTGTTGTTGATGAAGATGCATGCAGTTGTGATGGCTCACCCTCCTTTATATAGGACTATGAGGGTCCTCCAATAGTCTCCCAACTGACCTTAACACCTAAGTAAAGTCTAGAAGCAAACGGGGATGAAATCCGTGGGGAATGAATCAGATCTGGGCGTTTTCGTGACCTAGATCAAGCAGCACGGCCAACATGATCGTACCACTACCCGTTATAACTTATGCCTCCTACTGTATTTTAGGTGTTCTTTGGCTCGTTTTGGATTCCTATCAACGAGGGCTACAACACCACAGCCTTTGATCTTCATTATCTTATGATGAAAAAATTATCTCTTTCCACCCTTAAAATGGTCAAGTCCTAGTGTGCCTATAACTCCTCCATATTGCCTCATCTTGGCTCATTTCTTCATGCTTTATCCATAAATATTCATAGCATATACACACACATCAAGATAAGGAAAATTAATAAAATCCCACTAAAACTACTAGTTGTGTAAATCTCTCATGAAAATGAATCATAATTTGTGATCATATATTTAGGACATAGCTAGCGCTAGATACAACATGTAATGAGACAAAAAAAAATGTTTATGTAATGAAAAACATGTCGCTTATTGGACTTATCGCTGCTTGCCTCGTCTACTGTATTCTAAGAAATCCAAGTCTCTGGTTCAACCTCCTCGTCTTCGACCCGAAACACTATATCGTAATCTACTCCTTCGATGCCTATGGATAAATCTGGTATATTTGGCTTATTCACATTTTGATATTTATATAGGTACTTCTATTTTATTTTATTACTAGTTTGGTTTCCTATTTATTTTTAGGGTTTTAAAATGGATGAATAAATGACTAAAAAGCTCCTTACACATGGGTGTTGGGGATTCGTAGCAGAAAACAAAAATTCTAGCTAAGGCAACCTGGTTGTCTAGATCTATCTAGGAGTAATGCACTGACGGAGATGATATCGGTGAACGTACCCTCATAGACCGATAGCGGTTAACGTTCCGCTAGAACATGGTCCTTGTAGTCGAACATGAGGCGCCGATCTCACGGTTGTGTAGAAGTCCTCTCCCCGATGTCAAGTACCGCAAGTGTAGCACCCGGTAGTTGTGCACACATACGGTGCTCAACGACGCTCCCGGATCCGATCCAACGAAGTTCCAGAAGTAGATCTTATGGATCCAGATCCCGGTAGCGCTCCAGCGTACCAGGTGGAGTTGTCTCCGGCCTGACAGTTCTTCGGGGAATCACGCGGAGTCGAAACTAGAGAGAGATTTTCTCTATTTCATTGTGTATTAATTTGACTCCAATTGGCCACTATATATAGGGGCAAGAGGGTCAATGCATCTAAGGGGACAATGTGAGACTAAAAAAGGAGGCAACCTGGGTAGGGCCGGCTGGCCGAGCCGTGCCCGGTACGCTCGCGCGCCCACGCCTCCTCCCTGGGTAGTGCAACGAGTCAAGTGTGGGCCGGACCACTTGGCCGGACGGCTCCCCTTCCTTTTTTTTCTTTTTCTTGTCCCCTTTTCCCTTTTGTTTATTTGGCTCCTTCCAGGGAGCCTGATAAAATAGGGATGCCCTTTTTAACTAAAATAAAAATCCCATTTTTTATTAAACTAAATATATTTCAATATATTAATTCATCCAATCAAATATTAAACATATCCTTAATTGCCATTAGTCCGAGACACCTCCCGAACTATTTCGAACACCATTCAGATTTCACCGGAATCCTATTTCGGATATATCTCTCAACTCCGATCAATCCAAAACTATCATTAGTTTCATTGAACCCTTAAGTGTGTTTTCCTATGGGCTAAGAAAGACACAAACATGATCTATAGATTCTCCGATCAATGATCACCTGGGTGTTCTAGAGAACAATGGTGACCCCATGTATTCTACAAATATGTGATCATCGTTTGAACCATTACGTCGTGTCCCATTCCCTTTGTTACTTGGATACCGACACTTGTCCGAGACTTGATCATCGTTATCATGATACCTAGTTCGATCTCGTTACCGACAAGGATATTCAACTCGTTCCATTCGATTCCATCCTCATGACCTAGTCATGTGTTGCAACTCGGATGTAATCTCGCCGAGTGGGCCTAGAGTATCTTTTGTCACATGGATGAACAAATCCCGGTCATAATCCATACGCCACAACCATCCTATTGGAATAGCTATCTACACCTTTATGACCACACTGCTACGGTGTGGTGATTGATACAGCGAAAGCATCCTCCGGTGACAGTGATTAGATATGTTCTCATACAGTCTAAGGATTAGGTTATTACACTTTGATAAAAATCGAAAGGTGAACTTGATGTGACTTTTATCGCGTTACAATACTTATATATTGGAATGTTCTTCATATCATTCACTCAATGATATGACTCCATTGTCAATGATTACGTGTCCATGATCGGTAAACCTCGACCAACGATTGACCACAATGAACTAGTTATGCAAATGTGTGCTCACAAGGGATCATGTTTTGTTTACTATACCACACGTGTATTAATGTTTCCTATTGATACATTTATAGCATGGCACAAAACTATTATGAACCATTTATATATAATAATAAACACTAGTTATTATTTGCCTCTAGGGCACTATATCCAACAGTGCGTCCCTCATAGAAGGGTATGTTTTCGGGGTATACAAGGAGGTACGACAAAGGAGTCAATGTGGCGACGCTCTAGGCCCAAATGGGCCAATGTGGTGTGGTCAGCCCCGGTCCGCGCCACTTGTGCTCTTTTGGCCCTCGTGTGTTTCCGAGGCCCAAGGTCTTGGTTCTGATGAAATACTTGTGTGGTATTTTTCCCGAATTAATTTCCAAGGTTTCTTGCGTAAAAAGATAAAAAGAATACTTTTGCTAAAAATAGCAGCAGATCCAGTAGTTTTATCTAAAGTTTGGTGAGATTCCGTAGTAAAACATTGAGAAAAGTACCTACAAAAGTAGATATATTTTTGATGTATCACACATGTGCCATGCATTTAGGTGACTAAGGTGCTTCTACTATTCTTTGTTGCCTCTCTATGTTGTTTCAACGTGCCAAGGGGAATTAATTCGGTGGACAATTGACTCAAAGATTTGTTTTCTCGTGATTTGTTAGACATGTCTGTTTACTAACTTGTTTTCTCTCGTGATACTCAATTTGGACAGTGACAAGTGGGTATATGTGATATTCATTTTATGTTGAGTAAATGGATTTTATTGTAGTGTCTTAGAAATTTATGGGCTTGATTATATGGGTTAGAGATATTCTTGCTAGCTGTTCATTTGATTTACTATGGCTTATGATATAAATTAAAAAAGTTGGGGAGGTTTTTGGTTTATTGCCTAAGAGATTTAGTTGGAAATGTTGCCTAATGTTATTGTTTCCTAGAGATTATTGTCTACTGCCACATGTTGATCATGTCCCCGTTGCCTCTTACATTTGGTTACCTAAGTGTTCTCTGTTTCCTAATGACTTGTCCCTATTTCCTAAGATGTTAAGAATGATCCAATGTGATCACAGTTGTGAGTTTGAGATTTGGATGGAATTCATTTCCATGTTGCCTTTGTTTAAAAAAACTTCCCAGCTTTTTTTCTTCTGGGAATTCTGCTTGTAAGATTTCCTTTGAATTCTACATCAAAATGGAATCACTAGTAGTGAACCCAAAATTTTAACACAACCAAAAGGGTATGTGGTGCGTGTGTGCAGGCCATGGAAATAAAAGTGGCGATCAAGAGCATGTGGTCTTGATCGAAATAATGAGATGGAGATGGGCGCTAATGGTGTTACTGTGATGGTGTTGAGTAAGAGAATTAAGTGGAGTTGGTGTAGATGGTAGTGGAGATAGGTTAGCTAGTTAGGGTTTATCCCAGGGTTTCCTTTTTATTTTCTTAGATCGTATTCAAGGGTTTCTCTGGATTTCCATTTTTGGATGATTACAATTTTTAATTGAATTTATAATTATAAGATATTGATAGAGAATATAATTTTGAAGATTTTTATCTTGAGTTTGTATCATTGACATTTTTGTTTATTTCATTGTGAATGTTTGAATATGGTCCGTATTATTTAAATTCAAATTTTAAAATTTGAATTTCTGTTATTATTTTTTTATGATGACGTGAGATCAATTTGAGATTGGAGATGTATAGATATTGTTTTAGATAGATTTTAGGAATATTTGAATCAAATACATATGTTTTATTTAAATTATTTGAATTCTAGTTTGACTTGTTCAAACCTCAATTTTGAATTCATGTTTTTAAAATGTGTTCAATTTGTTTCAAGTTATTATCACACAATTCTAATCACTAATTGCAAACAAGTTTAGGTTTTCATGTTTTAGTTTACCACATATCTTAAAATGTTCAAAGGTCATGTGGAAATTTGAATTTAAAATCCTAGTACTTGACTTAGGTCAACCTTGATACTAGAGCTTAAACTTGGTCACGTTGGTTCTTGAAGATAATTTTTTTTAAAAAAATCTCGTATTTTAGAGATGCATGCTATGCAAGTGCACATATCCGATATCTACCCTCCCGAGGTCCTGTTCTCCAGGGTGTTACAGTCTTGGATTGGCCTAGGGACCACTGTTGCTGGTCATGCCACCACCCTCGTTCCATGTAATGTCCCAGGTTTAGAGACGATCGAGGGGTAGATTTTAGAAAGGGATGTGCATTGCATTGTAAATTACGGGGAAATTTCGAGCTTTTAAAACAAAACTGCATCGAAGGGGGACAGGTTTCTCTCTCGACACCTTACAGGGTTAGGGTTTCGAGAGTGCGATGAACTTGTTCCTACTTATCTAAATTAGGGTTTTGAGAAGAGAGAAGTGATATTACATTGAAATCTTTAGTTGCATGATTGAATTATAAGTTAAGTTGTTTGAATGAATTCAAACCAAATTTGAAATTTGAATTTCAAATTCAAACACTAAATGATCATCACATAATTCCAAGTAAAGATAAATTAACACACAGTTATCATTAAGCAAGAACATAAATAATACAACAATTACATCGAGCTCAATAAGGAAAATTTGAGCTTTATTGATCATCACACACATAATCCATTGTCTTTACAATATCCAGATTTGAATTATGGAAATACAACACATTACAAGAATTGAATAAATAGAAAAAGAAAAAGGAAAATTACAATTCAATGATCTATCCTAACACTACAAGCTAATCTTCATTTAGCCTTGTACTTGATGATCTCCATGATCCTTGGAGCATCAGGTTGATCCCTGCAAACAACACAACAACCAGATCATTAGGCCAAGTGGCAAAGCCACTTGGCAGGTTAGCAAACAAATGAAATGGAGGGGATATTATCAAGCTGCCGAGCTGATCTCTTCACCAGCACAAGTCCCAAGCTGGACTTGCACACACATGCAACCAGGCATCACACAAGGCTGGGTGCATGTGTAACAACACACACACACCAGAGTGAGTCACCACAAGCTACAGGTGGTGCTGTCGACCAACAAGAGCAAGCCAGCAGCATATAAAAGCTTTTCACAGCCAAACCCTAGCCACTTGAATCATCCATCGACAGGATTGCTCTGGTAAGCCACCAAGAACACCAAGAACCCCAAGAACAGCTAGAACAGATAGAACAGCCTCACTGTTCAATCTATTCCAGCACACCACTGAATTAAATCAAGTTTCATCAAGTCACCAGGAGGAGCAGGGCAAGCAAAGCAACCATAAGACCAACACAGAGGCAAACCTCTACACCAACAACACATTCTAGGAGCTGGAGTGAGGTATACCCAGATAAACATGAGCAAACCATGGTTTTGCTCATAATTAAGCATGTGCATATGTCACAGAAGCAAAGAGGGTAGAATACCCTATTTGTATCATCACTTGGCTACCAGCCATATGATGCAAGCAAAATAAGGGTAAAACCATTAGGAATGGATCCAAGGGAACACTGATCAAGCCAACAACATTAAAAGTGACTTAACCAGGGAAATCCATCAAGGAACTAATCCCTATCTAGCTACCCAGATTCACCTAGCAACACACAGCTAGCAAAGCCATCAGAATATTGGACAGATATCTGTCCAGTATGATTTCAACATCAAATAACCCAGCAGCCTATGAAAGACTACCAGGATTAGTGCACAGAAGCATCCAACAGGGGTAGGAGCAACCATTTCTAGCAGACAGAGCCTGCTAGGGTCACAACAGCTACCTATCCACACAGGAAAGTCACCAAAGCATCACATCATCATCCAGTAGGATTCAGTATGAGCTAGGGTACCCAACCAGTGGTTGGCATCCCTCTAGCTACATCAAATTCATCCATATGATCATTACTGGTAAACAGTTCACATCATTTATCCATCTAGTAAAGCAAGGAATTACAGATAAATGAAACAATTAAGTAACCAAAGCACCAACATCTTACCAAAGGATCTAATGGCTCACTGCAAGCATCAGACGATGCTTGAGTAAGCATTAACACACACCAGCACAAGTATAAGTGTCACACAGACACCAGGAGAAGCACCAGTAAGGCACAGGCAGCAAGCAAGCATGCCAGCAACAAGCAAGTGATGATCAGTTGATCACCAGAGCCTGCTAGAGCATGCCAAGGCATGCTAGAATCAATCACTGGTATCACACATGAATTCTATGAATTAAACAGCCACATATAAGCAACAATTGAATCACAGACTAGCACATAAACCATTTTTATGATTGTATCCAGAAGCTTATCATCAAGGAATTGATGTATATGGACAACAATTAAGCAAGGCCAAACCTACTATGAGACAGAACTCAATAATCATCACACAAATAACACTGTCTCTTGCTAAACAGCAAGAACCACTCCCAGTAATGAACCAGAGGAGCTAGAGCTTATTACAGCACAAGCAAGCAAGCAACAGCAATGGCTAGTGATGCTCAGATGAGCATCTAGCCAGATAATAGCATGTATAACCCCAAGGGTGAGCAGGAACAAGAATCAAAGGAAGCACACGCCACAACAAGATTTGCACAAGCACATAGACTAGAGCAAGCATGGCAGTAGCAGCACAGCAAGCAGCATACGCAGCAGCAGCGAGCTAGGCGCAGCAGAGCAGCAGCAACAGCACGGTAGACCTCCACGAGGAGGAAAGCCATGGCCAGAGCTCATAGAAGAGGAGGAAGAACAAGCACAGGGGATAAGAGAGAGGCGGCGCGTGTACCTGGAGCGAACAGACGGCAGGCGTAGCCATGGCGGTCACGGCGGCGCGCGCCGAAGGCACGGCGGCACCTGGTCAGGCCATGCCAGGCCCGACTAGCGCCGCAGCGCTCCGCACCACGGTGGGAAGGCCCCGGCGGCGCCATCACACCTGAGGCGCCGGTGAGCACCGCACCACCGTGCGGACGAACGCGAGGGGAATCGGCGAAGGGGGCGGCAAGAACCAGATCGACGCCGATGATCTGGTGCGCCGTCACGTGGCGGTGCAGATGCGCCCCATGGCGAGGGCCATGGCGGCCGGAGATCGCCGAAATCGGCCGGCGACGGTGAGGGCGACGCAGATCGCCAGAGAGAGGAAAGGGGATTAGGGTTAGGTCGAGCGGCGCGAGGAGGTGGGCGAGTGAGCGGCCGCTCGGGTCAGTTGGACCCGAGCTGGTTTAGCCCAACCTACTGGGCTCCACTGACAGGTGGGCCCAGGGGCAAATATGTCTTTTCAAAATTCAATAAAAACCTGAAACTTTGAAATTCAATAGAAAATTGATAAAAGCTCTAAAAAAATAATTAAAAATATGTAAATGGATCAGCATAAAATTCTCTATTTAAATAAAATACCAAACAGAATTTTTGAAGACAATTAAGAATAAATCTTATTTTGATGATTTAAATAATAATTTAAATCACACATATTATTTTCAATAAAGAAAATAAGTCCATTAATATAATTGGACTATAAAAACACCTTGACAATACTTCAAGGTTGTATTTACCCTAAATAGAGAACTTCCAAATTATTCTTAGTATTAACCTCTATCATGAAATAACAACGACATCGGAAGGGGGGAACAAACCCTAAAACTGGAATCATGCATAATTGCTTCTTTAACCATTGCCCTTATCGGACAATGATGTTATTTTTCAGAACCAGAGGACAAGGGTCAGTCCACACCATCCAACTGCAAAACTTTGCAGTGTTCAGGCAAGTTCATCACTTGCTCATGTCATTTGAGTATTTCTATCAAATTACTTGCAAAGTACTATGGTTATCACTATTGCATGAAAAGCAAAACCACTATTTTCATAACTATGAATATGACTATGTGGTTGGCAATGGAACCATGGATTGTGTTGATATGGTGGAGGTTCCATTGCAAGGGTTTATATCCATCTAGGATTAAACAACAAATGTCGCCAGTGATTCTTGTGCCGTAATACCCGTGTTAACCATAAGATCCGGAGTGGGACGGAGTAGTCAAAAGTGTTTCCACCTCTCGTTCATCAACGGATGCGCTTTACCGTAGACACTTGTATCTGTCAGGGCAAGCGGTTGGCTGGGGAAGCCTTAAGTCCCCACGGCATAGTCCGTAGACACTTGTCGCTCGAAGTGCAAGCGGTTGGCTGGGGAAGCCTTAAGTCCCCACGGTATTGCGGTCTATGATGGGTTGCAGCTACCGGCGAAGGAGTTTGGTTAACGAGTCCCAAACTGTTGTCGTGGTCGGGGTCCACCCGTGAGTGGGAATAATGGGACCGGCGAGGACCCAGGGTCGGGGCATGCAACAAAGGGTGGGTGTTCGAGGTAGCGGAGGAACATGATTGGCTAGACCTTATACCGGGCCTCACACCAAAGGAAGTGTGGACGGGAAAGCTGCCCGGTTGGCACCAAGGTTAAGATCTCTTATGGGTAAAGCAACACACCTCTGCAGAGTGTAAAGAACTGTGACCTGTCACTCCCTGTTCCGGGATAAGGAACTGCGAACGCGGCCGGAAAGGAGCTCCATGAAGTTCTAGTAAACCGGTGAAGGCTGACGGACATAGCTCTTTGGAATAAAAGCAATCTCTTGAAGAAATGTTTATCAAAACTTGCATTGGTATTAGACTTTCTGGTCTAATATCGTTGTTAGAGCATTAAACACCTCTTATCTATAATGAACTTGTTGAGTACGCTCGTACTCATACCACTCTTAAATCCCATGCTTAGATTGTCTGAATCGTCTGGAGGAGGACTACGACAACAATGAAGGAGCCGAGATCATCGGCTATGAAGAACCAGACCTCTCTGGAGGTGTCGAGGGCGTAGACTACCTCATCGTCTACGGAACCGGGGAGGCTTCCGGAGGAGATCAAGCCTGAACAACCAGTAGTAGTAGTAACCGAGCAGCCCTAACTCTTAGTATTTAGCTGCTCGAGAAAATAAATGTATCACTTAATGAGACTCTTATATTGTAAGCTAAGTTGGGTTCGCCTCGAACCCAGGAGTATTCCTCTTAGGACCCAAGAGGAGCTCCGAGACGACATGTGTATGATATTTGTAATAATAAATGAATGAGTTATGGACCTGCTATGTTCTGTTGTACTACACTGAGGGATGTAATATTTGCGGAATGTTACTTCGTGAATGTTATATCAACGACTGGCATACTACAACATGCAGTGGTATGCAGGGTCACCACAGTTGGTATCAGAGCAAAAGCTTTGACCTTAGGTTGGAACCTAGTAAATGGGACCAAACTTTAGGAGTCAAATAGGACTAGTAAAGAATTCTCTAAAAATATGGTGTATATTCAATTGAGAATACAACAATCATATCTTTTAGTGCGATAATTCTTTATTATCTCTATTATGATGCATTATTACTAATCTTATAATCTTTCTACTTCTACAGCCAACATGGCAAGTTCACGTCCAGGACGAAACGTGAAAGTGATGGATTCCACACTGAGTGAATACGAAGGAGGACTTGCAGATATTCTACGAGCCATGTTACTTGAATTTGGGTGCGATCCCCAGATCCAAGTAAAGAAATACATGTACTATGATGGTACTGTATTGGCCAAGTGTAGGGTAGGACTGCGACTTCCCGAATCTTTGGGAATGAGCGTGGTAATGCCAGCAGGGGAAGCCAGAACTATCAACACAGCCTACCATATCGCCGTTATGAGAGCCATAACAGATATTCGGGAGCATAAGACGAAAGAGGTTATGGGTTCCGAATTCACTCACATTCCTCATAGTCAGGAGGAAGAGGATCCCATGCTTAACCACTACAAATATGCAAAACGCAAACCAATAGTAGCTGCAAAATACATGGACAATAGTCGCAACTTCATATCATTACTCTTTCAGTTGAATCATCATCTGACGGGAGCAATTGATACGATGCTAGAGGAGTTTACTGAACCCAAAGAGGAGATTAGGGGGAAAGAACCTATGGAGAATGTGGTGCACACACCAGTTTACTCAGCTGGTGACTACATTAGTATTGATCCACTTGAGCGTGAATCTACACCTGTTACACCTGGGAACTACTTGGGTAGTTCCTATGGGGGGATATGAGGGCGGAGAGGAATCCGGAAACAATCAGCGTTCCGAGACTCCTATAGAAAATTCCACGGGTTGGCGTTGGGGATCTGATACTGGAACTCACAGTACTTCAGTGTATTATGATGGAGAGATGAATGATGACGCCACAACCCAGAACCAGAGTTATCCTAGTAATGAAGGAGTTGATGGAGGGTATCCGACACAGGTTGAGTCGGGTACGAGTGTTGGAAACACCTATGGTGAAGCTACAGGGGAGTACACCCGATGGGTGGACTATGATGCACTTAACGATCAGTTTGTCAACACTGACTTCTCCCTAGGATCATCATCTGATTCGGATTACCAGCCGACGGGGAGACCTTATGTTCCAGGGTCTATCAGGAGGACGACACGTTCGACCGGATGGAAGCCTGGGATGTACCGGGAGTGAAGATCGACTAGAGTCCACCAAGGGAGGCGAGGCTATAATACACAAGTACCACGTGTATTATAGTATGTAATATTTGTAGAAATTTGTACATATACTTTAATAAGTGAGTTTGCATACTCCCATCGACTTGAGTATTGTAATAAGACCACTTAAGTATGTATATACATGGTATATGTTTTGTATAATTTGGATTTGCTTCTTGATTTCCATTGCGTGACTAGTTCTGTGCACAAAGTTGAGCTCAGAAAACTTGCGCATGGAGTAATTATGAGTATCATCTTGTGTTGCAGAACTAGGGGGTTATGTCGGGAGCGATAGGTGAGGAGACCGAAGCGCAGCGCATGGAGCGCGAAGCAAAACAAAAGGAAGAGGCTGAGGAAGCAGCCAGGAATCAGTTTCCACCACCACCACCACCCATGACGCAGCAGAATTTTGTTCAGTACATGCAGCTGGTGGAAGAAAGACAACGTGTAACGTTGGAGCAGCAGAACAAATTCTTCCAAGAATTGCTGCAGCAGAACAGGGTGGAGAGACCCGAGAATCCGGGAGTCACCTTAGCAGACTTCCAGAACACCAAGCCGATATCTTTCGCATACGCGCCCAAGCCAATGGACGCGGAAGATTGGCTTATGGATACTGAGCGAAAGCTCAATACCGTTGGATGTAACGACCAAGAGAAGGTCCGTTATGCTACCTACCTGCTGTGTGGACCTGCCGCATCGTGGTGGGATAATATCGTAGCCGTTTACCCGGCCGGAAAAGTATTCACCTGGGAGGAGTTTGCAAGGAAGTTCAGGGAATCCAATGTCCCTGAAAGTATTGTGGAACTGAAGCGTCGAGAATTTGAAAGTCTCGAGCAGAAGGACAAGGCAATCCTGACTTATGTCAGGGAATTCTCAAAACTGTCCCGGTACGCTGTTGAAGAAGTCAACACCGAGGACAAGAAAAAGAAGAGGTTCTTGAGGGGGTTAAGTCCCCAGTACAAGGTACAGCTGCGTATGATGAGAGCGACGGAGTTTCAAGAGTTGGTGGATGCTGCCATCACTCTGGAAGATGATTTCAAACAACTGCAGGAGGAGAAGAGGAAGAAGGCCAAGTTTGAGCCTAAGAGGTTTGTTAGTAACAAGCCCAATACCAGCTTGAGTTTCAAGCCCAGGTACAGCAGCAACAACAACAACTACTACTACTACTACTACTACAATAGTAGGAGGAACCAAGCTTTTCAGACTGCCAATCCAATGGTTTGTCGAAGCTGTGGACTTCCAGGGCATTTCTCTAGGGATTGCAAGAAGCCAAAGATTATATGCTTTGGTTGTCGTCAGGAGGGGCACATGCTGAAGGACTGCCCCAAGAAAAATAATGGAGGAGGTCAGTCAGGAGGAGGAGGAAATCGTGGAGGAAACACCGGAGGGAATTGGAAGAATAAGAAGCCCTTCAGCAAGCTGAACTGCACTAGTCTGGAGGAGGTGGTCAACTCCGATCAGGCGGTGATAGGTACGCTCCAGATACTCACTCATCCTGGCAAAGTACTTTTTGATACTGGTGCAACTACATCATTCATTTCTCAACAATTTATCATCAAACATGGGATTAGTTGCACTAAGCTAGATACACCCATAACCATACTTTCTGCGGGGGGAATGATACGTCTCCGACGTATCGATAATTTCTTATGTTCCATGCCACATTATTGATGATATCTACATATTTTATGCACACTTTATGTCATATTCATGCGTTTTCCGGAACTAACCTATTGACGAGATGCCGAAAGGCCAGTTGCTGTTTTCTGCTGTTTTTGGTTTCAGAAATCCTAGTAAGGAAATATTTTCGGAATCGGACGAAATCAACTCCGGAGATCTTATAATTTCAGGAAGCTTCCGGAGCACCGAAGAAAAGTCAGAGGGGTGCCAGGGGGGCCCCACCTCACAGGGCGGCGCGGCCCAAGGGGGGGCGCGCCCCCCTATGGTGTGGGCACCCCGTGGCCCCTCCGACTCCGACTCTCCGCCTATATATTCGTCCCTGACCTAAAAACATCGACCAGTTTGACGGAAACAGAGAAAACCATCCAGAGCCGCCGCCATCGCGAAAGTCCAATTCGGGGGACAGAAGTCGCTGTTCCGGCACCCTGCCGGGACGGGGAATTGCCCCCGGAGCCATCTCCACCGCCGTCTTCACCGCCATCTTCACCGCCATCGCTGCCTCCATGATGAGGAGGGAGTAATCCACCCCCGAGGCTAAGGGCTCCGCTGTAGCTATGTGGTTCATCTCTCTCCCATGTACCTCAATACAATAATCTCATGAGCTGCTTTACATGATTGAGATTCATATGAGTTTTGTATCAATACTATTCTATGTGCTACTCTAGTGATGTTATTAAAGTAGTTTTATTCCTCCTGCACGGTGTAATGGTGACAGTGTGTGCATCCGTGTTAGTACTTGGCGTAGGCTATGATCATGATCTCTTGTAGATTATGAAGTTAATTATTGCTATGATGGTATTGATGTGATCTATTCCTCCTACATAGCGTGAAGGTGACAGTGTGCATGCTATGTTAGTACTTGGTTTAGTCGTATTGATCTTTCATGCACTCTAAGGTTATTTAAATATGAACATTGAATTGTGGAGCTTGTTAACTCCGGCATTGAGGGTTCGTGTAATCCTACGCAATGGTGTTCATCATCCAACAAGAGAGTGTAGAGTATGCATTTATCTATTCTGTTATGTGATCAATGTTGAGAGTGTCCACTAGTGAAAGTATAATCCCTAGGCCTTGTTCCTAAATACTGCTATCGCTGCTTGTTTACTGTTTTACTGCGTTACTACTGCTGCGTTACTACTGCTTGTTTACTGTCCTGGGCAAAGCACTTTTCTGGTGCCGTTGCTACTGCTTATATATATTCATGCCACCTGTATTTCACTATCTCTTCGCCGAACTAGTGCACCTATTAGGTGTGTTGGGGACACAAGAGACTTCTTGCTTTGTGGTTGCAGGGTTGCTTGAGAGGGATATCTTTGACCTCTTCCTCCCTGAGATCGATAAACCTTGGGTGATCCACTTAAGGGAAACTTGCTGCTGTTCTACAAACCTCTACTCTTGGAGGCCCAACACTGTCTACAAGAATAAAGGCTCCCGTAGACATCAAGCACTTTTCTGGCGCCGTTGCCGGGGAGGAAAGGTAAAAGGTACTCACACTCCGGATCTCGGCTACTAAGCTATTTTCCGGCGCCGTAAGTACTCGAAGCTATTTCCTTTAGATCCTGCAATTGCAACTTTTTGTTTCTGGTTTACACTAGTTAGGCATAATGGAAAACAACAAAAATATGAGAGATCTTTATGAACTTTATCTTGAATTAGGACATGATGTGTTTGAAGAGAGAATTAAAAAACCTATGGAGCCTCAATTGCATGCTAGTAGCAATGTTATTAGTATGAACGCAATCACTGCTAATACTATGGATAAGTCTAAGCTTGGGGAAGCTAGTTTACATAAAAATAATCTTTTTTGCTCCTCAGCTTTTGAAGAAATATTTTGCTCTGATAATGCTTTATCTCCCATATGCGATAACTCTAATGATGTTTCTGATATTTTAAATCCACCTGCTGAAAGTATTCCGTATAAAATACCTATGAAAATTGTTGAACGTGTTATTGATAACCGCTATAAAGGGGATGGAACTGTCCATCCTGGAGATCATTTACAGTTTTTGCATGAATTATGCGGGTTATTCAAGTGTGCAGGTATCTCTATGGATGAAGTGAAGAAGAAGCTATTCTCTTTCTCGCTGACTGGTAAAGCGGCACATTGGTATAAATTGTTGGAGAATAGACATTCTCTTGGTTGGGAGGAAATTGCATCTCTCTTTTATTCTAAATTTTATCCTCCGCATGAAGTGCATATTGATAGGAATTATATTTATAACTTTTATCCTCGTGATGGAGAGAGTATTTCTCAAGCGTGGGGGAGATTGAAATCACTAATGCTCAAATGTCCCATTCATGAGCTCCCCCGTAATGTTATTGTTAATAATTTTTATGCGAGGCTTTCAGGACAACACAAGGACTATCTGGACGCGTGTTCGGAGGGATCTTTCACAAGCAAGGAGGTTGAAGCTAGGTGGGATCTTCTTGATCGGATTGAGGACAACGCTGAAGGATGGGAGAACAACGAAGGTAAAGAGTCGGGTATAAATTATGATTATGAATGCATTGAAGCTTTTATGGATACCGATAAATTTCGAAATATGAGTGCTACTTATGGTCTTGACTCTCAAGTTGCTGCAAATCTTTATAAAGCCTTTGCTTCTCATTTTGAATTGCCTAAGAAGAATTTTGATAAGTATCATGAACCTTTTAAAGAGGCTTGCATGAAGAATGAAATTGTTGTTAATTATTGCAATAAGCATGCTCAGACTCCTAAGAATGCTATTTCCTATAAGCATGTTAATTTTTGTGGAATACATAGACCTTGTGGAATTAATCAAATCAAAGATGAATATTGTATCCATCATGCTAATGAAAAAACTAGAAAGTGGCTTAGGACTCTAGATGATCTTGGTAAAAAAGTTTGTGCCCTCTATCCTTTTATTTGTGAAGTTTGCCAAGAAGTGGGTCATTTTAATTTTCAATGCTTCTCCAATGATAATTTGAACCCAATGAGTGCTGCAAATTTGTATTGTGATGATGAAATTACTCCTAATCAGCATGATGAACTTACTTTATTTTTGGGATGTGAAGAACTGTCGAGAAAAATCTCTTCGTTACATATGAGTGATCTTGATATTGATGATGTCCTGCATGGGTGTTTTTCTTATTGCATTGATAATAGCCATACAAATACTTACATACAAAATATTTTAGAAGATGACACCTTGCCAAAATATGATAGGACCGCTGTGTGTTTTCAACTAATTAATGAAAAGGAGGGATCCTCCCAAGTTTCTTCTATTGTTTCTGAAAGTAAACCAGGTTATGCGGACAAGCCACCCTTCAAGCCTCTTCCTCCTAAAGAAAGGAATGAGGAGAAGGAAGAGAAGAAGAAGAAGAAGGGAACGAAGAAGAAGAAGAAGAAGGAGAATAAAAAGAAAGAGGTAACGGCGTATCCCCGCGTGAATGAGATAACGCTAGGTAACCGTAAGTATGTTGCTCCTAATGATTATTGTGATAATGAATCTGAATACGATGATCTTCCTATGCCCTTTACATACATTAGCGATCATGATTTGAATGAGCACACTACTTTTGATATTGCAAATCTCTGGGAAACTAATTCTGAAAATGATGATGATAATAATTGCCATAGTGTCAGTGCTATCCATGCTTCCTCCCATAATAATATAGAAAGCTCTAAGCTTGGGGAAGAGGTGTTTGAAAATCCTTTTGCTACTGATCATTATGTGTTTGATACATCTCCTTCTAATAACAATGATGGTATGGTCATAGATAAACCGACTGTGAAACATAACTATTCTATTTCTTATGATGACACTGTGCTTCCGATCTTTGATGATTATTATAAAGAATGCTATGATATAGGTTATAACTACCCTTATGAAACTTGTCATAGTCATGATTGGATTACCAAAAACAATTCTTTTAATATGCAACTTGTTTACCATGTTCAAATTCTTGATAATAATCTTGCTCCAATTACTATTAATGAGAATAACTCTTCTTATGCCAAAATTAATGATACTTCTATGCATATGAACCATGATAAGAATGTTTTAAGTGATGGGTATATTGTGGATTTCATCAATGATGCTACTGAAAGTTATTATGAGAGAGGGAAATATGGTTATATGCATCATTAAAACTGTTGAGCCCATCTTAATGGCTATAAAGAAAGAACTTCTTGGGAGATAACCCATGTGTTATTTTGCTACAGTACTTTGTTTTATATTTGTGTCTTGGAAGTTGTTTACTACTGTAGCAACCTCTCCTTATCTTAGTTTAGTGTTTTGTTGTGCCAAGTAAAGTCGTTGATAGTAAAGTTCATACTAGATTTGGATTACCGCGCAGAAACAGATTTCTTTGCTGTCACGAATCTGGGCAAAATTCTCTGTAGGTAACTCAGAAAATTATGCCAATTTACGTGAGTGATCCTCAGATATGTACGCAACTTTCATTCAATTTGAGCATTTTCATTTGAGCAAGTCTGGTGCCTCAATAAAATTCGTCAATACGGACTGTTCTGTTTTGACAGATTCTGCCTTTTATTTCGCATTGCCTCTTTTGCTATGTGGGATGGATTTCTTTGTTCCATTGACTTCCAGTAGCTTTGGGAAATGTCCAGAAGTGTTAAGAATGATTGTGTCACCTCTGAACATGTGAATTTTTGATTATGCACTAACCCTCTAATGAGTTGTTTCGAGTTTGGTGTGGAGGAAGTTTTCAAGGGGCAAGAGAGGAGGATGATATACTATGATCAAGGAGAGTGAAAGCTCTAAGCTTGGGGATGCCCCGGTGGTTCATCCCTGCATATTTCAAGAAGACTCAAGCATCTAAGCTTGGGGATGCCCAAGGCATCCCCTTCTTCATCGACAAATTATCAGGTTCCTTCTCTTGAAACTATATTTTGACTCGGCCACATCTTATGTACTTTACTTGGAGCGTCTGTTTGCTTTCGTTTTTGTTTTTGTTTGAATAAATGCTTGTGTGGGAGAGAGACATGCTCCGCTGGTTCATATGAACACATGTATTCTTAGCTTTTAATGTTCACGGCGAAGGTTGAAACTGCTTCGTTAATTTGTTATATGGTTGGAATTGGAAAATGATACATGTAGTAATTGCTAAAATGTCTTGGATAATGTGATACTTGGCAATTGTTGTGCTCATGTTTAAGCTCTTGCATCATATGCTTTGCACCCATTAATGAAGAAATACATAGAGCTTGCTAAAATTTGGTTTGCATAATTGGTCTCTCTAAGGTCTAGATAATTTCTAGTATTGAGTTTGAACAACACGGAAGACGGTGTAGAGTCTTATAATGTTTACAATATGTCTTTTATGTGAGTTTTGTTGCACCGGTTCATCCTTGTGTTTGTTTCAAATAACCTTGCTAGCCTAAGCCTTGTATCGAGAGGGAATACTTCTCATGCATCCAAATACTTGAGCCAACCACTATGCCATTTGTGTCCACCATACCTACCTACTACATGGTATTTCTCCGCCATTCCAAAGTAAATTGCTTGAAGTGCTACCTTTAAATTTCTATCCTCTACCTTTGCAATATATAGCTCATGGGACAAATAGCCTAAAAACTATTGTGGTATTGAATATGTACTTATGCACTTTATCTCTTATTAAGTTGCTTGTTGTGCGATAACCATGTTCCTGGGGACGCCATCAACTACTCTTTGTTGAATATCATGTGAGTTGCTATGCATGTTCGTCTTGTCTGAAGTAAGGGCGATCTACCACCTTATGGTTAGAGCATGCATATTGTTAGAGAAGAACATTGGGCCGCTAACTAAAGCCATGATCCATGGTGGAAGTTTCAGTTTTGGACAATATCCTCAATCTCATATGAGAAAAATAATTGTTGTTACATGCTTATGCATTAAAGAGGAGTCCATTATCTGTTGTCTATGTTGTCCCGGTATGGATGTCTAAGTTGAGAATAATCAATAGCGAGAAATCCAATGCGAGCTTTCTCCTTAGACCTTTGTACAGGCGGCATAGAGGTACCCCTTTGTGACACTTGGTTAAAACATGTGCATTGCGATAATCCCGGTAATCCAAGCTAATTAGGACAAGGTGCGGGCACTATTAGTATACTATGCTTGAGGCTTGCAACTTGTAAGATATAATTTACATGATACATATGCTTTATTACTACCGTTGACAAAATTGTTTCTTGTTTTCAAAATCAAAGCTCTAGCACAAATATAGCAATCGATGCTTTTCCTCTTTGAAGGACCATTCTTTTACTTTTATTGTTGAGTCAGTTCACCTATTTCTCTCCACCTCAAGAAGCAAACACTTGTGTGAACTGTGCATTGATTCCTACATACTTGCATATTGCACTTGTTATATTACTTTGCATTGACAACTATCCATGAGATATACATGTTACAAGTTGAAAGCAACCGCTGAAACTTAATCTTCCATTATGTTGCTTCAATACCTTTACTTTGAATTATTGCTTTATGAGTTAACTCTTATGCAAGACTTATTGATGCTTGTCTTGAAGTACTATTCATGAAAAGTCTTTGCTATATGATTCAGTTGTTTACTCATGTCATTACCATTGTTTGGATTGCTGCATTCATTACATGTGTTTACAATAGTATGATCAAGGTTATGATGGCATGTCACTCCAGAAATTATCTTTGTTTATCGTTTACCTGCTCGGGACGAGCAGGAACTAAGCTTGGGGATGCTGATACGTCTCCGACGTATCGATAATTTCTTATGTTCCATGCCACATTATTGATGATATCTACATGTTTTATGCACACTTTATGTCATATTCATGCGTTTTCCGGAACTAACCTATTGACGAGATGCCGAAAGGCCAGTTGCTGTTTTCTGCTGTTTTTGGTTTCAGAAATCCTAGTAAGGAAATATTTTCGGAATCGGACGAAATCAACTCCGGAGATCTTATAATTTCAGGAAGCTTCCGGAGCACCGAAGAAAAGTCAGAGGGGTGCCAGGGGGGCCCCACCTCACAGGGCGGCGCGGCCCAAGGGGGGGCGCGCCCCCCTATGGTGTGGGCACCCCGTGGCCCCTCCGACTCCGACTCTCCGCCTATATATTCGTCCCTGACCTAAAAACATCGACCAGTTTGACGGAAACAGAGAAAACCATCCAGAGCCGCCGCCATCGCGAAAGTCCAATTCGGGGGACAGAAGTCGCTGTTCCGGCACCCTGTCGGGACGGGGAATTGCCCCCGGAGCCATCTCCACCGCCGTCTTCACTGCCATCTTCACCGCCATCGCTGCCTCCATGATGAGGAGGGAGTAATCCACCCCCGAGGCTGAGGGCTCCGCTGTAGCTATGTGGTTCATCTCTCTCCCATGTACCTCAATACAATAATCTCATGAGCTGCTTTACATGATTGAGATTCATATGAGTTTTGTATCAATACTATTCTATGTGCTACTCTAGTGATGTTATTAAAGTAGTTTTATTCCTCCTGCACGGTGTAATGGTGACAGTGTGTGCATCCGTGTTAGTACTTGGCGTAGGCTATGATCATGATCTCTTGTAGATTATGAAGTTAATTATTGCTATGATGGTATTGATGTGATCTATTCCTCCTACATAGCGTGAAGGTGACAGTGTGCATGCTATGTTAGTACTTGGTTTAGTCGTATTGATCTTTCATGCACTCTAAGGTTATTTAAATATGAACATTGAATTGTGGAGCTTGTTAACTCCGGCATTGAGGGTTCGTGTAATCCTACGCAATGGTGTTCATCATCCAACAAGAGAGTGTAGAGTATGCATTTATCTATTCTGTTATGTGATCAATGTTGAGAGTGTCCACTAGTGAAAGTATGATCCCTAGGCCTTGTTCCTAAATACTGCTATCGCTGCTTGTTTACTGTTTTACTGCGTTACTACTGCTGCGTTACTACTGCTTGTTTACTGTCCTGGGCAAAGCACTTTTCTGGTGCCGTTGCTACTGCTTATATATATTCATACCACCTGTATTTCACTATCTCTTCGCCGAACTAGTGCACCTATTAGGTGTGTTGGGGACACAAGAGACTTCTTGCTTTGTGGTTGCATGGTTGCTTGAGAGGGATATCTTTGACCTCTTCCTCCCTGAGATCGATAAACCTTGGGTGATCCACTTAAGGGAAACTTGCTGCTGTTCTACAAACCTCTGCTCTTGGAGGCCCAACACTGTCTACAAGAATAAAGGCTCCCGTAGACATCAGGGAACGATAGTAGTAACCCACACCAAACAAAAACAAGTCATCATGATCAATAAGTGCGCGTTTGACGCGGACCTGTTCATTTTACCGATGAAGGACATTGATGTCATTCTTGGTATGAACTGGTTGGAAGCTAATGGAGCATTGATCGACTGTGTGAACAAGACAGTATCTTTGAAAAGCCCCGATGGAAGTAGAATGATCTACCAAGGCGACAAACATACACAGATTGAAGTGGAGCTACAGCTGAACAGCATGAAGGAGGTGAAGTTAGAGGATATACCTGTAGTAAATGAATTCCAGGATGTATTTCCTGCGGAATTACCTGGTATGCCACCAAATAGGGAGATAGAATTCACTATCGACCTAATTCCAGGAACAGCTCCAATTGCTAAAGCACCATATAAAATGGGGCCAAAGGAGTTAAAAGAACTTAAGGAGCAATTGGATGACTTGGAACAGAAAGGATTTATACAAGAAAGTGTTTCACCATGGGGATCACCTGTGATCTTCGTGGATAAAAGAGATGGAGGAAGAAGGATGTGCGGAGACTACAGGAATCTGAACAACGTCACAATCAAGAACAAGTATCCACTTCCAAGAATACAAGATCTATTCGATCAAGTTAGAAGCGCGGGAGTCTTTTCCAAAATTGATCTAAGATCCGGTTATCACCAGATAAAGATCAAGAAGGAAGACGTTCCGAAAACTGCCTTTGTCTCAAGGTATGGACATCATGAATACCTTGTAGTGCCTTTTGGATTAACAAATGCCCCAGCAATATTCATGAATCTCATGAATAAGATTTTCATGCCATATTTAGACAAGTTTGTCATCGTATTCATTGATGATATCTTGATCTATTCCAAGAACAAGGCCGAACATGCTGAACATTTGAGATTAGTGTTGCAAACACTAAGAGAACATCAACTCTATGCCAAATTTAGTAAGTGTGAATTTTGGCTAGATCAAGTGGAATTTCTTGGTCATGTCATTAGCAAAGATGGAATCGCTATTAACCCGAGCAAGGTAGCAGCAGTTCTAGAATGGGAAGCACCCAAGACTGTCAAGGAAATCCGAGGATTCCTCGGAATGGCAGGATACTATCGGAGATTCATTGAAGGATTCTCCAAGATAGCAGGACCAATGACGAAGCTGTTAAGAAAGAACACACCATTCGTGTGGTCAGAGGAGTGTGAGAAGAGTTTTCAAACTCTAAAAGAGAAACTCACCACGGCACCGGTGTTAGCAGTTCCGGAAGTTGGCAAGGATTACACCGTGTACTGTGACGCATCCAAGCATGGATTGGGTTGCGTACTCATGCAAGATCGGAAAGTGATATCTTATGAATCGAGGCAACTCAGACCTCATGAAGTGAATTATCCAACACATGATTTAGAGTTAGCAGCAGTTGTATTTGCACTCAAAACATCGAGACATTTTCTTTATGGAGCCAAGTGTGAGCTCTATACAGATCATAAGAGTCTCAAATATTTCTTCACCCAGAAGGAACTCAATATGAGGCAGAAAAGATGGCTTGAACTGATCAAGGATTATGATTTGACAATCAATTATACTCCAGGGAAGGCCAATGTTGTAGCAGATGCCTTGAGTAGGAAGAGCACCGGAGGAGTAGAACAAGAAATATCACCGGAGTTGAGGAAGGAAATAAGTCAAGCCCAAATACAACTTTGGGAGAAGGAAGCTCATGAAGGACTATCGGCTTTGCAAGTAGCCGATGAACTAAATGTTAACCTGAAGAATGAGATAATGATGGGTCAGCTGGACGATCCATTCATCATGGAGGAGATGAGAAGAATAGATGAAGGAAGACCATCAGAATTTCACCGCGGAGAATCTGGATCATTATGGTTCCAGAAGAGAATTTGTGTTCCGGATATTGCTGAAATCAAGGAAGTAATACTCCGGGAAGCCCATCAAACACCATATTCCATTCATCCGGGAAGTACAAAGATGTACATGGACCTAAAAGAGCTATTCTGGTGGAACAACATGAAGAGGGAGATAGCACAATACATGGCGGAATGCCATACCTGCCAGAGAGTGAAGGCTGAACACCAGAGTCCGGCAGGAAAGTTACAACCTTTACCCATTCCAGAATGGAAATGGGAGGAGATAGGAATGGATTTCATCACCGGACTACCCATGACCAACAAAAAGAAGGACATGATATGGGTAATTGTGGACCGGTTGACGAAGAGTGCACACTTCTTAGCGGTAAATCAGCAGGATAAAGGAGAGAAACTCATCGATCTTTACATCAAAGAGATCGTGAGTAAGCATGGAGTGCCTAAGAAGATCGTGTCGGATCGAGGATCCGTGTTCACGTCAGCATTCTGGAAGCAACTACACGAAGCTTTAGGATCCAAGTTGGACTATAGTACCGCTTATCATCCCCAGACAGGTGGACAAACCGAGAGAACCAACCAGATCTTAGAGGATATGCTTAGGGCTTGTGCCCTAGATTTCGGAGGATCATGGGAGGAGCACTTACCACTAGCAGAGTTTTCATACAATAATAGTTACCAAAGCAGCATCAAGATGGCACCATTTGAATCTCTGTATGGAAGAAAGTGTAGATCACCGATATGCTGGTATGAAGCCGGAGCAAGCAAAGAGTTCAACCCTGATTATGTCAAGGAAAAGCAACAAATAATTGACATTATCAGAGATAGGCTCAAGATAGCCCAGAGCCGACAGAAGAGTTATGCCGATCAAAAGAGGAGAACATGGGAGCCACGAGTTGGAGACATGGTATACCTTAAGGTGAGTCCGATGAAAGGACTTCAGAGGTTTGGAGTGAAAGGAAAGCTAAGCCCTAGGTACATCGGACCTTTTAAGATTCTGAGTCAAAACCGAGGGTTAGCCTTCGAATTGGAACTACCAGGAAGGTTATCCCAGGTTCACAACGTATTTCATATGTCGCAACTCAGAAAATGTTTGAAGACCCCAGATGAACCAGTATCACATGAAGAGCTTGAGTTACAGCCAGATTTGACATACATCGAGAAGCCAGCGAAGATTCTCGAGGAAAACTGGAAACAACTCAGGAATCGAGCGATAAAGTACTGCAAGATACAATGGAAGCACCATCCCGAGAGGGAAGCCACCTGGGAAAAGGAGGAAGACCTGAGGAAAACATACCCCGAACTTTTCAGGTATTACAACCACAACTTCGGGACGAAGTTTTCTTTAAGGGGGAAAGGCTGTAATGTCCCAGGTTTAGAGACGATCGAGGGGTAGATTTTAGAAAGGGATGTGCATTGCATTGTAAATTACGGGGAAATTTCGCGCTTTTAAAACAAAACTGCATCGAAGGGGGACATGTTTCTCTCTCGACACCTTACAGGGTTAGGGTTTCGAGAGTGCGATGAACTTGTTCCTACTTATCTAAATTAGGGTTTTGAGAAGAGAGAAGTGATATTACATTGAAATCTTTAGTTGCATGATTGAATTATAAGTTAAGTTGTTTGAATGAATTCAAACCAAATTTGAAATTTGAATTTCAAATTCAAACACTAAATGATCATCACATAATTCCAAGTAAAGATAAATTAACACACAGTTATCATTAAGCAAGAACATAAATAATACAACAATTACATCGAGCTCAATAAGGAAAACTTGAGCTTTATTGATCATCACACACATAATCCATTGTCTTTACAATATCCAGATTTGAATTATGGAAATACAACACATTACAAGAATTGAGTAAATAGAAAAAGAAAAAGGAAAATTACAATTCAATGATCTATCCTAACACTACAAGCTAATCTTCATTTAGCCTTGTACTTGATGATCTCCATGATCCTTGGAGCATCAGGTTGATCCCTGCAAACAACACAACAACCAGAACATTAAGCCAAGTGGCAAAGCCACTTGGCAGGTTAGCAAACAAATGAAATGGAGGGGATATGATCAAGCTGCCGAGCTGATCTCTTCACCAGCACAAGTCCCAAGCTGGACTTGCACACACATGCAACCAGGCAGCACACAAGGCTGGGTGCATGTGTAACAACACACACACACCAGAGTGAGTCACCACAAGCTACAGGTGGTGCTGTCGACCAACAAGAGCAAGCCAGCAGCATATAAAAGCTTTTCACAGCCAAACCCTAGCCACTTGAATCATCCATCGACAGGATTGCTCTGGTAAGCCACCAAGAACACCAAGAACCCCAAGAACAGCTAGAACAGATAGAACAGCCTCACTGTTCAATCTATTCCAGCACACCACTGAATTAAATCAAGTTTCATCAAGTCACCAGGAGGAGCAGGGCAAGCAAAGCAACCATAAGACCAACACAGAGGCAAACCTCTACACCAACAACACATTCTAGGAGCTGGAGTGAGGTATACCCAGATAAACATGAGCAAACCATGGTTTTGCTCATAATTAAGCATGTGCATATGTCACAGAAGCAAAGAGGGTAGAATACCCTATTTGTATCATCACTTGGCTACCAGCCATATGATGCAAGCAAAATAAGGGTAAAACCATTAGGAATGGATCCAAGGGAACACTGATCAAGCCAACAGCATTAAAAGTGACTTAACCAGGGAAATCCAGCAAGGAACTAATCCCTATCTAGCTACCCAGATTCACCTAGCAACACACAGCTAGCAAAGCCATCAGAATATTGGATAGATATCTGTCCAGTATGATTTCAACATCAAATAACCCAGCAGCCTATGAAAGACTACCAGGATTAGTGCACAGAAGCATCCAACAGGGGTAGGAGCAACCATTTCTAGCAGACAGAGCCTGCTAGGGTCACAACAGCTACCTATCCACACAGGAAAGTCACCAAAGCATCACATCATCATCCAGTAGGATTCAGTATGAGCTAGGGTACCCAACCAGTGGTTGGCATCCCTCTAGCTACATCAAATTCATCCATATGATCATTACTGGTAAACAGTTCACATCATTTATCCATCTAGTAAAGCAAGGAATTACAGATAAATGAAACAATTAAGTAACCAAAGCACCAACATCTTACCAGTGACCCAATGGCTCACTGCAAGCATCAGACGATGCTTGAGTAAGCATTAACACACACCAGCACAAGTATAAGTGTCACACAGACACCAGGAGAAGCACCAGTAAGGCACAGGCAGCAAGCAAGCATGCCAGCAACAAGCAAGTGATGATCAGTTGATCACCAGAGCCTGCTAGAGCATGCCAAGGCATGCTAGAATCAATCACTGGTATCACACATGAATTCTATGAATTAAACAGCCACAGATAAGCAACAATTGAATCACAGACTAGCACATAAACCATTTTTATGATTGTATCCAGAAGCTTATCATCAAGGAATTGATGTATATGGACAACAATTAAGCAAGGCCAAACCTACTATGAGCCAGAACTCAATAATCATCACACAAATAACACTGTCTCTTGCTAAATAGCAAGAACCACTCCCAGTAATGAACCAGAGGAGCTAGAGCTTATTACAGCACAAGCAAGCAAGCAACAGCAATGGCTAGTGATGCTCAGATGAGCATCTAGCCAGATAATAGCATGTATAACCCCAAGGGTGAGCAGGAACAAGAATCAAAGGAAGCACACGCCACAACAAGATTTGCACAAGCACATAGACTAGAGCAAGCATGGCGATAGCGACAAAGAAGCAAAGATATGCAGCGAATGACGAGCTAGGCGCAGCGAGCAGAAGAATAAAGACGGCAGACCTCCACGAGGAGGAAAGCCATGGCCAGAGCTCATAGAAGAGGAGGAAGAACAAGCATAGGGGATAAGAGAGAGGCGGCGCGTGTACCTGGAGCGAACAGACGGCAGGCGTAGCCATGGCGGCCACGGCGGCGCGCGCCGAAGGCACGGCGGCACCTGGCCAGGCCATGCCAGGCCCGACTAGCGCCGCAGCGCTCCGCACCACGGTGGGAAGGCCCCGGCGGCGCCATCACACCTGAGGCGCCGGTGAGCACCGCACCACCGTGCGGACGAACGCGAGGGGAATCGGCGAAGGGGGCGGCAAGAACCAGATCGACGCTGATGATCTGGTGCGCCGTCACGTGGCGGTGCAGATGCGCCCCATGGCGAGGGCCATGGCGGCCGGAGATCGCCGGAATCGGCCGGCGACGGTAAGGGCGACGCAGATCGCCAGAGAGAGGAAAGGGGATTAGGGTTAGGTCGAGCGGCGCGAGGAGGTGGGCGAGTGAGCGACCGCTCGGGTCGGTTGGACCCGAGCTGGTTTAGCCCAACCCACTGGGCTCCACTGACAGGTGGGCCCAGGGGCAAATATGTCTTTTCAAAATTCAATAAAAACCTGAAACTTTCAAATTCAATAGATAATTGATGAAAGCTCTAAAAAAATAATTAAAAATATGTAAATGGACCAGCATAAAATTCTCTATTTAAATAAAATACCAAACAGAATTTTTGAAGACAATTAAGAATAAATCTTATTTTGATGATTTAAATAATAATTTAAATCACACATATTATTTTCAATAAAGAAAATAAGTCCATTAATATAATTGGACTATAAAAACACCTTGACAATACTTCAAGGTTGTATTTACCCTAAATAGAGAACTTCCAAATTATTCTTAGTATTAACCTCTATCATGAAATAACAACGACATCGGAAGGGGGGAACAAACCCTAAAACTGGAATCATGCATAATTGCTTCTTTAACCATTGCCCTTATCGGACAATGATGTTATTTTTCAGAACCAGAGGACAAGGGTCAGTCCACACCATCCAACTGCAAAACTTTGCAGTGTTCAGGCAAGTTCATCACTTGCTCATGTCATTTGAGTATTTCTATCAAATTACTTGCAAAGTACTATGGTTATCACTATTGCATGAAAAGCAAAACCACTATTTTCATAACTATGAATATGACTATGTGGTTGGCAATGGAACCATGGATTGTGTTGATATGGTGGAGGTTCCATTGCAAGGGTTTATATCCATCTAGGATTAAACAACAAATGTCGCCAGTGATTCTTGTGCCATAATACCCGTGTTAACCATAAGATCCGGAGTGGGACGGAGTAGTCAAAAGTGTTTCCACCTCTCGTTCATCAACGGATGCGCTTTACCGTAGACACTTGTATCTGTCAGGGCAAGCGGTTGGCTAGGGAAGCCTTAAGTCCCCACGGCATAGTCCGTAGACACTTGTCGCTCGAAGTGCAAGCGGTTGGCTGGGGAAGCCTTAAGTCCCCACGGTATTGCGGTCTATGATGGGTTGCAGCTACCGGCGAAGGAGTTTGGTTAACGAGTCCCAAACTGTTGTCGTGGTCGGGGTCCACCCGTGAGTGGGAATAATGGGACCGGCGAGGACCCAGGGTCGGGGCATGCAACAAAGGGTGGGTGTTCGAGGTAGCGGAGGAACATGATTGGCTAGACCTTATACCGGGCCTCACACCGAAGGAAGTGTGGACGGGAAAGCTGCCCGGTTGGCACCAAGGTTAAGATCTCTTATGGGTAAAGCAACACACCTCTGCAGAGTGTAAAGAACTGTGACCTGTCACTCCCTGTTCCGGGATAAGGAACTGCGAACGCGGCCGGAAAGGAGCTCCATGAAGTTCTAGTAAACCGGTGAAGGCTGACGGACATAGCTCTTTGGAATAAAAGCAATCTCTTGAAGAAATGTTTATCAAAACTTGCATTGGTATTAGACTTTCTGGTCTAATATCGTTGTTAGAGCATTAAACACCTCTTATCTATAATGAACTTGTTGAGTACGCTCGTACTCATACCACTCTTAAATCCCATGCTTAGATTGTCCGATAAATCTGGAGGAGGACTACGACAACAATGAAGGAGCCGAGATCATCGGCTATGAAGAACCAGACCTCTCTGGAGGTGTCGAGGGCGTAGACTACCTCATCGTCTACGGAACCGGGGAGGCTTCCGGAGGAGATCAAGCCTAAACAACCAGTAGTAGTAGTAACCGAGCATCCCGAACTCTTAGTATTTAGCTGCTCGAGAAAATAAATGTATCACTTAATGAGACTCTTATATTGTAAGCTAAGTTGGGTTCGCCTCGAACCCAGGAGTATTCCTCTTAGGACCCAAGAGGAGCTCCGAGACGACATGTGTATGATATTTGTAATAATAAATGAATGAGTTATGGACCTGCTATGTTCTGTTGTACTACTCTGAGGGATGTAATATTTGCGGAATGGTACTTCGTGAATGTTATATCAACGACTGGCATACTACAACATGCAGTGGTATGCAGGGTCACCACATTCCACTAACCTGAGGAGGCATGAGTTCCTTCGTATGCTGATGTGGGCATTACCCTTCGGGTAACTAATATTGTGCTACCTCCTACGGCCCAACCAGGAGCCCATGAAGATCATCTACCAACCAAGGTGGGCCGCCATGTCGGTTTCCGTGAAGGATTCTTGAAGAACATGGCAAGGAGACGAAGAAACAAGGAAAGTTTAGATGTAGCACTCTTTGTAACCTAGTCGTACTCGAACAGACCTCTCGAGACCTGGCTCACAATATAAGGGCCAGGAGAGGGGCTGCCGAGGGACACGCAATCAATCTAGTCATAGCCACCGCAAGTCGAGAGTTAGGTCATACACAAATCTAGCTTCCCGTCGAGTTCTTAGTCAAAGCCTTCAGCTACCCCATTGTAACCCTATATTCACAATAATCAAGATCAGACAAGCATGAAGTAAGGGTTTTACCTCATCAAGGGCCCCAAACCTGGTTAAATCTCTCTCCCCATTTGTTTGGTATCCGATCTCTCGTGTTAGCCTGGAGGATTCTGTCAACCCTAAGCCCCTCAAGGTGGGTATTGCCGAGGAGTACCCTCGACATATGCACTAGTGTTGTACCGCACTGGTTGGTACAATTAATGGGGCCATTGACATGGATGAATAATGAAAATTCTTGGTAAATTGGGTGAGAACCATTAATCATTACTCCTCCCGTTAGGGACTACAAGGCGAGGGAGAATTTTTTATATAGATATTACAGGGCCTCTCTCATTTATTGTTTTATATCCTTCAATGCATGTTTTCTTTTCTCTCTATTCCCTTCATGTGAAACTATTGGTGTATGAATTAATTAACGAGAGGGAGTTATGGACTTTGTTGGTCGGAGTATCGTAAATAATGATCAACAAAGATGACCCCAACACTAATTTGGGCCGGCTTTTTTCCTTGCTTCACCCCTAACCCACTCTCATTGCGACCAAACGGATATCCACACCAAAGTCGGTGTCACTCGTCGGCATTGCCTCCTCCTCGGCCCATGCTCGGCCCTTATGTTATTGCCGCTTTACATTGGCCCATGCCTGGCTCCACCATCATCGCATCCACGTCGATTCTTGCGTCAATGAAAAGATAACAGCTACCCAATGATCTAGGAAATGAATTAAATGTCCACATTGATATTCTTTTTTTCGATGTTATGTTCTAACGAAATACTTTTATACTTACAAGCATGAATATAAGTGTTTTCGTTACCATTTGTTTTGCTTTGAGATTCTAGTAAAAGGAGAGAAAGCTATTATTCTATCTACCACGTTGAGCGGAAATCTCGATGCATGTGTGTGTACGCGTGGGTGTACAAAATCCACACCTATGTTCTAACCTATAGTTTCACATAATTTGTCGAGGGTTTGCCCACACATTTTGGCAACAAATTTCTAAGGACCCAACAAGTACTCTTTGAAACACAATACTTTTGGGGAAGAAACAAAAATTCCGAGTCGTCCCAGCTTTTGCGAAACCGAGGTACAACGGCAGCTCCATGCCTCCATGGAAACGGTACGGGGGAGAGCGAAAAATAAAGCTGGTCATAGAAGGGTATGGGGGACCCGGCAGAGCCGCTTTTACTTTTTGGCGCTGCCATGGCGGGCAGAGAAAACATAGGGTGCCGTGAGCGACCGCAGTGACTACTCCGGCAGAGAGACTTTCGGTTTACCCTCCCCCTGCCCAAGTTAAAAACAGCAATTAGAGAGGGACAGGCCAAGGAAGGCTGCCGAGTGCCTCAGCCTGAGAGCCTGAGAGGGAGGTACTATAGCTCTAGCTGAGCTTGCTCTCAGGTCTCGGTCTCTCTTTTCTGAGAGAGAGAAAAACCCATCAAGTGATCAAAAAGAGGCCCGGCCGGGTAGCTAGGTTGAAGGCACACCCTAGTACCTGCCTGTCTAGCCTCCCCGAGCTCCTCCCACATAGATAGATAGATAGATAGCTACCAGAAGAGAAGGGTTTTTACCTACGCCGCCCCGGTGACGGTGAAGAAGAGAGAAGGGGAATAGAAATGGTGGGCTCGGGGGCGGCAGGAGGGGGCGGAGGGGATCACGCGCGGAGCAAAGAGGCGGCGGGGATGATGGCGCTGCACGAGGCGCTCCGCAACGTCTGCCTCAACTCGGACTGGACCTACTCCGTCTTCTGGACCATCCGTCCTCGCCCGTATGCTTCCTCCTTTCCTCCTCCATGTTTTTACATACCTCTCCGCCGCCGTAACCATGAAAGAGACACACCACCAGCAATCCGGCGGCCGGCAGTACGGCTAACGCTTAATAATCCTGTCTATCCCTTTGCTCCTGCTAGGCGGTGCCGCGGCGGCAACGGGTGCAAGATCGGCGACGACAACGGCAGCCTGTAAGTAAAGCATCCTCTTCTTGCTCACCCTGCTGATTGATTGGTACTGATCGGACTACAAGTGCTAACGAATACTCCGGTGGCCGTGGTCGCGTGCAGGATGCTGATGTGGGAGGACGGGTTCTGCCGGCCGCGTGTGGCGGAGTGCCTGGAGGACATGGACGGCGAGGACCCGGTGCGCAAGGCCTTCAGCAAGATGTCCATCCAGCTCTACAACTACGGAGAAGGGTGGGTACTGGGTAGGTGCAGTCGTGTGCAGTTTTTTTTCCCCCGGCCCGGCCGTCGTCGCACGCAGCAGCAGCTACCCGCTGTCATGTCACCCTCCCTAGTAGCTACTACAGTATACCTTGCTCTAATTAGCCCCGCGGATTTTCGTGCGAGCTCTTGTCATGTCCCCTGTTCTTCGACTAGGACGCCCAACAGTTCTTTCATTAGTCACTCGATTTTGGCCTAGCCGCCATTACGAACGAGATGGTGAGGGCGAGAGAGACGACGAAGGGTAGGAGGAAGGAAAGGAGATGGGATGGGTGCGTGCGCTTTCATCTTTTCACTTTGTTCTGTATCTACCGCGCTCAGCTTTTCAGTTTTATTAATTAGCGTCTGGTACTCTCCTCATCTTTTTTTTACTGACACACTTGTACCTACAGCGCCTAATTTAACCTCCGGTTTTAATTTAATTTTGGTTTGTGTGGTCTGTTCTGACGCTGGGCGGAGGCAGCGGGTTCAGACCACGCGTGGAGGCGACGGTGATTATGCCGGGCCGTGGTTCAGGCCACAGGAGTCAGTGGGTAAAACGCATAGATTAACAGCGATTTAAGTCGCGTCTTTTGGCTTGGACCAAGGACGGGCGCTGTCACGTGCCGCACGTTCCGTCAAGTGGGGCGGTGCCTCGTTACGCATAAACAATCCCGGCCCGTCAGTGGGTTAATTGGGAGCTTAGTTTATCTGAAAACTAGCAGCAGCTGATGCTACACGCACAAGCAAGCGTTACACAGTACTAGGAGTGTAGGACTGTTCAGTAGGGTTCACAAAAATTTTACGAGCAGTTTTCAACCTTTGCATCAAACAGATGAACTTGCTAATTCAGTGCCGATTAGACAAACAGCCTCTCACTAATTAAGCTTGTTACAACGAGCAATCTATGCACAGTGTAAAATTGGTCTCAGTGAACGTGTGGACGATTTGCAGTACATGTCTATTAAGCTTCTTATAAATAACGAGTAGTGTACAGTGCCCTAACAGAGAAAGAGAGAATGTGAGAGTTTCACCGGGTTGTGTGCGTTATGGTCTCTTTCACTTTGTTCTCTTCCTGATATGCTTTCTCGAGCATGATGTGCTAAGTCGATTTGATTTGGACCGGTCGTTGCAGATTGATGGGAAAGGTGGCATCTGATAAATGTCACAAATGGGTCTTCAAGGAACCTTCTGAATGCGAGCCAAACATCGCCAACTACTGGCAGAGCTCTTTTGATGCCGTACGTACCATCATCTACTGTCTCTCTGCCTTGCCCCCACCTCCTTCTTTCAATTTCTGCTATCCATGCTTCCCTGCTTAATTTGGCGGAGACCTGCTCAGTTAGCTCCATTACGCCACATTAATCACTTGCAAACAACAAACAACATCAGTAGCCGACTACCTCCATCCACAAATAAGTGTACATCAAGATTCTGAGCTAAGTCAAACTTTTAGTGTACATCAAATAAGTGCCATCCACAAAAATCGTAGATAAATGTACCAACATATATTACATCAAATCAGAACATTATGAACTACATTTCAAAACTAATTTAGTGCCATAAAGTTGGTAAAAGTTATTAAGTTCGACTTAGGACAAAAGCTAAAAATACACTTGATTTGGGTCAAGGAAGTACCCACTAGTGCTGTAGACACAATGGTAGTTTTCAAGCTCCTAAAATACTCCATTAATTCAGGGGAAACTTGCATGCATCGATCAGTTCAGAAAAGAGAACAATATCTGTAGGTAGTTTGCAACTTTGCATCTAATCTGCTGCACCAGGGGAAAAAATTCTCCCCAAAAGAAGAGAGTATGGGATGCTCTGAGTGAGATTGAGCTGCACTTCAGAAGCATATGTGGCTGTCAACAAGAACTAACGCCATGTCACAGTCACGGCTAGCCTTTATTCCTGTGCACTTACACAAATCCCTCTCTGCCTTTTCTTTTCTTTTGCAGCTTCCTACGGAATGGACTGACCAGTTTGCCTCGGGCATCCAGGCAATGCCCCACCCCTATCTCTCTACCGTTCATCCTTTACTTAGTCTCTTAGCTAATTATTAGTGTTCATAAACTTGTTGTGGTTGATTAACTTGCAGACCATAGCTGTTATTCAAGCTGGCCATGGCCTCCTGCAGCTGGGTTCTTGCAAAATCGTAAGTGCATCATATGCTTCAAACTTTTTTTTTCCTTTACTACAATGTTGTTTTGTCGTTTTGGTCAAGCACGCCGAGGTGGACCTAAGGCGTACCACTGTGCACGCGCAGATACCGGAGGACCTGCACTTCGTGCTGCGGATGCGACACATGTTCGAGTCGCTGGGTTACCAGTCGGGCTTCTTCCTGTCCCAGCTCTTCTCCTCCTCCCGGGGCACCTCGCCGGCGCCGTCTTTCCCGATCAAGCAGCCGCCGCCGTCACGGGCGCCGCCGCAGCTCTTCAACTGGCCGGGCCAGCCGCAGCTCACCCACTCCGGCGCGTCGCCCCTGTTCCCGCCAGGACCGGCGGCGTTCCACCCGTCCGCGCGGTCGCCGATGCCGCTTTACCCCGGTAACAAGGATGACAGCCACATGTACCACCTCCCGCCGTCGCACCACGGCAAGCCGCCCCACATGGATGAGCACCAGCACCAGCACATGGCGCCAGGGGAGGCGCCCGACGGGGAGCTCAAGTGGCCCAACGGGCTGTCGTTCTTCACCGCGCTCACTGGTCGGTCAGATGACGCGAAACTTTTGTTCGAAGGCGGCGGCGGTGGTGGTGGTGGCGGCGCGGATGAGCACGGGAAGCCAGCAGGGCAGGACGCGCAGACGGGGCACGGAGGGGCCGAGAACGTGGAGGAGTACCTGAGCCTGGAGAGCAACTCGAACAAGGCAAGAAGGATAGACAGCTCCCAGAGCGCCAAGTTCAAGAGGAGCTTCACCTTGCCGGCGCGGATGAGCTCGTCCACCTCGACGTCCCCGTCTGTGTCGGCCTCGACGGGGCCGGCGCCGCCGCCGCAGCAGCAGCAGCAGCAAGGGATGGAGTACAGAGTGCCGCACGAGGGCAGCGTCTACTCGGACCTAATGGAGACCTTCTTGGAGTAGCATGCATGCATGCGTCGATCATCCTTGCAACAAAGTGTACGGCCGGACTTTATGTTTTCTTGTTCCCCACTTTTGTATTTTCTCGAAGCTATGTCGTTTAAGCTCTTTTTTAGAATCAGGTTTGGAGTTTGCTTCTGCTTAATTAGATCATATGTAACCTTCGCTTTTTTTCTAGCTAGCTAGCTCGTAGTGCAAGAACTTGATACACATGCATGCATGCGAAGATGGGCATGAGTTTGCTTCCATGATGGCTGGCAAGCTATATGGTGCAATGATGGTGATGTACAATGATATGCAACACCTAATAATACGCTCTTTTCCTTCAGAAAGTTCACTTGTTGCACTGTTGCCTACTTATTGCGCGCGCATGACACCTTTTGAAACTAGACAGTTTTTTGGTCGTGCAAATTATACATTCTACATGCACAGTGCACAACAGTCTCATTCAGCAGCTACTCCACCACGTCGATCGTGTTGGACTCTGTCCCATGAAATTTGTCCGATATTTGTTAAAATTCAAATCTAGATGCTATTTAGTGTCTAGATATATCTAAATTTTAATAAATTTCACACAACCTTCGTAAGATAGAGAGAATATGGTGCATTTCATGCTTGCTTCTTTACTGAAACACTTGTTCCTTGGAGCTAGACTAACCAGCTACTCGACTCATTAAGGTTTGGCTCATGAAAACTCGATCGTGATCATTAAGTCTCTGGTCATTAAGCCCATTATCTTTAACAAACTAAAAGTGAAGTTTGGCTCGGCTTGTTATGCACTAACGAGCGCTCACAAGTGCTCGCTAAGAATCCTTGCACACGCGCTCAACATGCATGAAAAATGGTAAGCTAGTAGGTTGAAAAAAATATGGCGACTATCTCATGAGTTGGGAGGCCAACAAGGAGCAGGGGCGGCGCGTCTTGGAGGCCATACAGGGCCCTGGCCCAGTCTTTTCTCAATGCAAAACACTAACTCTAGCTTAAATAATCCAGATATTTGATACTTATTAGCCTAGTTTGCTTCATCTGGCCCAGGCTACAAAGTAACGCTGCCTTATAGGAAGATTTGGCCCATGCTTTGTTTAGTTTCACGCTCCGCCACTGACAAGGAGTGTACGGAGATGGAGTCAGCAGATACCTAGGAGCATGCTGCTGGTGGTTCGAGAAGATGAGAACACGAGATAATGAAGATACTAGTAAAAACAGTGGTCCTTATAGGAAATACACTCACACGACGAGATTCCATGTTTTCAATAGTGGGTCAAGTACTAGAGTTACCTAAGATTGGCTACATGTTTTAAGACATATTACTATACTTACAAACTCTTGGTTGCTAGCGAGCTTAACGAATAGCTCATGAAACTCATTAGCTCGATTGTTTAGCTCATTAGCGTTAATAAGCGAAAAATAGTGTTTGGCTCTGTTGGTGAAGAAAACGAGCTAAGCTCAAGCGAGTCAAGATAACGAGCGCTAGTTTTGCGGTTTATGTCCAGCCCTAATTGTAAATACAATATGTATACAAAAATGAATATCGGATGATTTTTACCTCGAGAACTTTAATGAATTAGTTAGCACCTCGAAGGCTTGTGTTACACTTCCAGGGGTACAAGTTGTGCCGATGCTGTATGATTATACGCTTGTTGCATATGGGACCGCGACGACGTACGGACGTTCCTACCTACTCCCTCCGTCCACAAATAAGTGTACATCTAGGTTTTTTGATAAGTCAAACTTTATTACATTTGACCACCTTTTTAGGAAAAAGTAGCAGCATTTATGACACTAGATTAGTATCACCAGATCCACCTTGAAATGTAGTTTCATAATATAGTAATCTAATATCACATATGCGTATAATTTTTGATAATAAGTTGGTCAAAATAAAACAAGTTTGACTTATCCAAAAACCTAGATGTACACTTATTTATGGACGGAGGGAGTAGACGAGACGGCCCGTTCCATGAAATGATTAGAAAGTTGGGGTGTGCAAAGAACTGAACACACAGTTTCTGAAAGGACAAGCAGGGCCGTCTCCACAAATTTGGGGCCCCTGTGCGAAAGGCAAAATTTAGTCTAAAATATGAAAAATTGGATAATCAGAACATATTTTTTAGTGGATGGAATAGCTTCAAACTGTACACTACTTCATACAATGCTTAGTAATATGTCAAACCCTGTCGCTAAAAAAATGTAGTTCCCTTTTTTAAGAAACAAAAACCGAAGCCCTTTTTTGGGGAAAACAAAAAGGTGTAATTTCCAAGGATTGGAGCCCGTTTCTTCTAGCTAGCTAGTCATCCCAGCCATGCCCACGTTCTGTACCAATTCACCACGGCACCACGTGTTTTTTTCTTATCTTAGACACCACGTTTTCTTAGTGGAACACTACGGCTTATTTTGCCCATGCCTTTCAGTTGACGAAATTTGGCCCAGCAGCCCAATAACGCTTCGCTTCATCGCCCTATCTTCTTCATCGCGAGCAAGAACAGACGCCATTCCATGGCGGCGCTGTAAGCCTGTAACCACTATAATCTGCTAATATGCTGAGCAGAATCAGAAAGCTTAAGATTCGCAAAAAAAAGAATCAGAAAGCTTAAGATAGCGCCGCGGATCCATCTCGAAGTACTAGGTCGTTCGCCCCAGCTAGTGGTGAACCAAAGTACTCGAAAAAAGATTGGGGGCCCCCCAAATTTTGGGGCCCCCTGCAGTCGCCCAGCTCGCACGTGCTTGTCGACGGCCCTGAGGACGAGAGAAGAGGAAAGAGAGCTGGGACGCATGCTCTGCACGCGACACGGCAGCATAGTCTCAGTAAGAGTGCAAGCTACACTCGATAGCTTCTTCTGCTTATGGTTCGGCAGCCATTGGCTGGAATTGAAGTAGCTTTCCAGTTTCACGAGATCGATCGAGGAGAAGAAAAATAATCAGTCTATAAGTTCAAAGCAAACTCGCAAATTTCCTTTGCAAATACGGCTCGATGCATATGCAAGCATTTAGCTTTATTTATTAAATAGTGCTAGAACACAATGTTGTGCTATTGTAGTAGCGCATGGATACCAAAAAAACTCTAACCATATGCTCGTATTCATCTCCGTGTTTTTTTTTTCAAGAATGATCTCTGTGCTTCTCCTGCCCATCATCTATTCGTCCCCTCTCCCCCTCCAACCAACTATCCTTGATCCTTGACTTGAGGGACTCATGGTAAATCCCGACACGGAGAGAATCAGCGGAAAAACCAAAGCAGCAAACGTACAACAAGAAAAGCTAAATTCCGACACGAAGGAAACATGCAAAATCCAAGACGAAACATTGGCCTAGCCCATTTAATCTAGACGGATGAAGTCCTAACTTGTCCCCCAGTTTCACCGCTTAATGCCTTGTTTGGTAGTGAGATAGTCTCGTAGAGTACTGGATGAAATTTCTACTTTCACTCAATCCCTATTCACTAGGTAAGGGCAGATTATTGTGGATTGAGGAAAATGCACTAAGATTTGGAGAAAAGTGAAGGTAAATAAAAATTAAACTGGTGCAATACTCTATTACCAAGATTTGAGATTTGGCGGGAATAAAAACATACTCTCCCAAGCAAGGCCTAATGAATACGAGATGGGCCATGGGCTGTTTTTTCTTTACTTGCTCTGCTGCTCGGGACCCGCAAGAAAATCAACATCGTCATCTCCCAAACCGTGCGGCCGCGAGCCGAGATGCCTCGACCCGAAAGAGATAAGCCGCCACCGCCGCTGGCCGGAGCCAAATGGCGCTTCTATCGCCGCCCTGCCATCCTCCCCTGCTCGCGCCAGCTCGCCACCGCCTCGCCTCTCATCACCTCCTCGCTGTCCCGGAGACACCCAGCTCTCTCCTCTCTCTCCCCCACTACCACCACAGCCTCCTCCTCCCCTCCGCCGCCAACGCCTGGCCACCCCGCCGGCACCGCCGCCGTGGCGTAGCCGCCTCCGTTGGGCAGGAGGAGCCTGGGTTCACCGATACATCTATCACGTCCGTGGAAGACGGAGCGACTGTGCCTCCGATTTCCTTCGATGCAGAGGCAGGCGCGGTCGCGGTTTCCGACGAGCCGGCGGACGCGAGCCCGGAGGACTTGGAGAGCATCGCCGAGATCAAAAGGGTCCGTGGTTCTCTGGCCTCGTATTTTCGTCCGGTTTGCATTCTTGGGATGAATTCGTATTTACTTGGTATATGCTGTTTGGACGTGGTATTAGGTGCTGGATCTTCTTCAGAAGAACAGGGACATGACCTTCGGCGAGGTATGCAATTCGCTCTGATACTTAATTTTCTGAACTGCGTCGACTTTCTTCCATTTCAGTAGAGTAGCCTCGTTTTGAGGACGCCTTTGCCCACTAGGCACGGAGTTTGCATGCTCGTTTATTTTGTAATGGCAGCTCTCGCTGTTTCGCCTTGGAGTCTGCACGTTCGTATTTACCGACGAGAACTTAAAATATTTTGCTTTGTTTGATGCTGCATCGCAGGTTAAGTTAACTATCATGATTGAGGACCCTAGAGATGTAGAAAGGAAGAGATTGCTAGGCATAGAGGATCCTGACGAGCTAACCAGGGATGACTTAGCTGATGCTTTGGTTGAGGTAATTTACTCCCTGTGACGTGCAGCTCGCACATGTGTAAAAGTGCATGTTCTTTGTTTCTTTTCCCTCTTGTCAATATATTGTTGCTTGGTAACAAACATCTTCATCCATCTTTATCATCTAACTAACAGTCTTATATTTTAGTCGTCTAGCTATGCTAAATTATTATTTAAAATGACAACTAAAAATGTTCACCTTCATTCTGTAGTAAACTGTACTTCTTTTCCGAGGACAGGCAACTTAAACTAAAAATGACAACTAAAAATGGTTGCGTGTCTTCCATTAAGAATATAAGCAGGAGATGGTTTACAAATGTTTACATATGGCCTTGCCTTCGACAACTTAGACTCACGCCTACTCCTCGGCCTGGCCTGCTTATTGAAATTGAAATTATAGCGCACAGCTGCAAGCCTAGGCATGTCCTTCTGTAACACTAGAAATCGTGTTCTGTGGAAAATATATCATGTTTATTCGACCCTTGTACGGCATTATGGATTAGTAATCTGCAACTAAATGCCAGGCCACCATATTTACAATTTGATACCCTAAGGAGTGAGGATTAGGAGGTTTTCCCTTCGTTGCTTCTTCATGAATCACTAGGCTTCTAGTAGCTTTCAGAAAGCGTGGTGATTCATGACAAATTTATATTTAACAGGAATCCACAACTAAGCTACTGATAGATACTGCATATGGTTTCTGTTCCCACCCTTCGAATTCAGACATGGCAAAGCAACATCTTTCTGCACCATAAATAACATATTTATATGAAAACGTTGAAAAGATTCTTATAGTAGTTCTGTATGGACCTGGTCTCAACAGTCAACAGACGGCCTCGCTGGTCATGATTCTAGTTTAATAGCTTCAGCATGCATCATTAACAGTGTTAATGTTGCAAACCTTGATTCACAACAGTGTAACTACCATGCTGAAGATAGCCAGACGGTACGCACCGACACTCTATTTCTTATCCCTAAGCCTCTTCGCTAACTTGCTCGCCTACCAAAAATGAGTAGGCGAGGCTAGGCAAATTCAGCCACTTACTCAATTCTTATTGGATCCATTAAACACATGCATTTGTTCTCCCATTCCTTTCACGACTTTTATGGCCATTCATACTCCGGTTAGGTGTTGTTCCCGTCAAGGCATGCTGCCGATTTGGTTATCCGATAGGAATTCAAGTAGGAATCGATAAGCAAGCAGCTGTTCGCATAGGCCGGATACAGAGGAAAGGGAGGGGAAGGTATAGAAATCTATCAAAAGAGCACCTCCATGGTTGACTTAACTTAAGGTTTTGCCATGACCCAATACAAGGATCAATATACTGATTCCTTTCTCCGGGACCATTTCATTGATTGCAAAGAGAATTCTGCACTTTCTCTTTGCCATCAATCAAAATGAACAAAGCTCTTCTTAAAATCTCAAAACAAAAGGTGCAGAGTTACGAATCTCAATGACCAAGAAAAGAATTCGTAATTAGTGTGGACAAAAGGTTGTGCTTCTGCTCAGTCCAAAAGATCAATCTGAGTGAGGATAAGGTGGTTTATGTTAGAGCGCGAGAAAGCAACTTGACATGCTGTCTGGTTCCAGGATGGAAGCAGTATCCAACTGGTCATTCCTAGATTGTCACCCGGAAGTCCAAAAGAAGGAGAGCACTAGACTTTCCTGAACCAACCATTTGATCCCCATGGTCGTGACACCACTTTCTAAACAAAAGTTGGGCTATGGCCTATGGGTGATTGGCTAGAGACATAGGTTGAGACGTGAGATAACTTTGAAGAGTAGATTGATTGTCTTTGTCTCCCAAACATAGATGCATAACACTGACACCCTTAGATAGACGATGTCTTAGAACTTGACCTCTTATATAGAATTAGACTCTTTTCTAGTCCTATACTTTCCTAAAGATCTCTCCTCCTTTACTTGCTGCCACAAGGCTTTGTGGCTGGGCGCAACCAAATTGCGACTGCCTTGATATAACATACCGACATTCACAATACTTAACCAGTTACCTTTGTAATGCAGGATAATAAACATGAATTGCATGGTGCCATCTTGTTAACGATATTTTCCTGCAAATAGATCAGTCACTGATGTGCCTTGCCTACTTATAGGTTAATGAAGGACGGATTCCAGAGAACCGTGATGCTCTTATGTTGCTTGCCAAGGAGATGTCAGAATGGCCCGATGTTGATATAAAGGTAAGAGTACTCTAAAGGTAACACTGACAATTCAGTTCTTCTCCTTCCTAGGAATGCTTACCACCACTTATCCCCACCAGTACCATGACTGTAGTTTTTGTCTGTGTAAATCCTCGATGGTTTGACTTGCAGCAAATATTTCTAAAGTTTATGTAGATTGGTCAGAGTACTACGGTGCCTATTCCATTGTTATTCTTTACATCTCATTCTGTATGTATCTGTGTACTAGATCTGTTTAACAGAACTACACATGTTAACTATACTTCCATTTTCTATTTCTTTGTGCAGATAGAAACTAAGAAAAGCAAGGGCTTATTTGGGAGATCTAGCTACGCAAAGGCAACAGATACTGGCATTGATCCCGTGGCAGCTGCTAAAAGACTTAACATTGACTTCGATTCTGCTGCTGATATAGATGAAGAAGGGGATGATGATAATGAGGAAGAAGTTCCTTCAGCAGTGGTAAGATGTTCTCTTCAACATAGTCCATGAATTTGTTTCAGATGGAAAGCAGTTGAATTAATTTCTTATAACTTGATTTTCTTTAATCATCACTTTCAACTATGTGTAATTTTATTCTGTTCTGCAGGGATACGGTGCACTGTATTTGGTGTCAGCCTTTCCTGTCATTATTGGGGTATCAGTTGTGCTGATCCTTTTCTACAACTCTCTACAGTAGTGCACATCTGCTCACTTTTCTTCTCGAGAAGATGCTGCATTTTCCTTGTAAATCTGAGCTATAACGCCAGTTAATGAGCACCCCTGTTTAGGCTCATAGTAAAATAGTTTCTGCAATGATATGACAACATTGTAAAGCCCTGAGGTTGTACACTACACGGAAAAGAAAAGGTCTTGAAAATATGCTTTCCTAGGAAAACGGAAAGTTGATTATTCAGCGTTATCTTTTCGTTTCAATCTTTGTGCCATGTCTCTATGAAGCCTCAAGGGCTGCAAGCCACAAACTGATTAACATTTTGTGGTTTGTATGCTGATTCATTGATTCTCTCAGTTTTGTGTCGGGCAGTCTGCTTATTGTTTGTTTTCCTACCTCCCATGAGACCATGATGTATGGACACAATTGTGATCTCCTTGAATAAGATGCATATATATATATATATATATGGAAAATAGCCAGATGCCCACATGGCTAGCTACCCATGGGGTAACAACCGTTGATTCACCACACAGATGATATAGGGAGCAGGATTCGTTGGAGTTCAAAGCAAACGCCATGCAGACGCCGTCAGACCGAGCACATAGGCAACTCAATGATTTTGCTTCACCACGTAGAACCTGGCCACCTGCTGCCTTCGAGCAAGCGTCATATCCACACGGCACGGTTAGCAGCCCTGGCCCCACAGCACAGCTAGGGAACAAGGCATGCGCCATTATGTAGCATCAGCAGGTGGGATAAGTGCCTCAAAAAAAAGCAGGTGGGATAAGCACGCACGGCAAGCTGCCGTCCCAATCTTGCCATTTTCTGTTCTCACCGCATCCTCGCCGCCGCCGCTCTTCCATGGCCCGACCTGCATCGGCGCCGCCCCTACCATCCCTCTCTCCACAACCTCTTTTCTCCCCGCAGGTCGCTCCCCACCACCGCTTTTTTTCCCTGGAAGAATCCCGTTTCCATGTATTTTTCCACATTGGATCTGTGGGAACGACGATGATTGCGCCGGCGTGTCGGGACAGGAGGACCAGTGGAGCATCTTCATCGACATGCTCGTGCTGGAGCCCGCCATCACCGGCTTCTCCGGCCGCAACCTGGAATCGCTGCAAGGGGCACGGGAGATACTCTCCAAGGTGAGGCTGCTGCTCAATGTGTAGCTCCGGAACCTGGTCTCCCTCCTCAGCTGATACGCCTCCTCTGCTGCCGGGGCCGGAGCCGGGCACAAGATGCTCGTATACCCGCACAAGATGCTCGTATACCCGTACTTTTCAAACGGCAGCCTTGGAGACTTCCTCTTCGGTGAGTCACCTCCATTCCAACCTCGAGTTCTCCATTATCTGCAATAATTTAGGGCCAGACTTAAACACAATTCGCCTAATGTTAGAGTTCATGTGGGTTTTTTTTGGTTTCGCTGTCAGGATTCATACGATTTGTAAGGAAGCAGTATAATTATCCGCTACTCCGGTCAACAGTGTAATGGTAGTTTGGTCGTCTCGTGCTTGTGCCATAAAAATAATACTCCCTGAATACTGCAGTATATACTATGGTGAATGAGAAGCTAGCTAGCTTGTGCACTCGATCCCTATTAGATACTGCAGTGTATACTTCTTGCTTACATTACAGTCTGTATAAACGATGCTGACATTACAGTCGGAATAAATCCCACTTTTAAATTCTGTCTAATTGTACAACTTGTTGAGAATGCAATTCAGTGTAATTGTACAACCTGTTGAGTATTCTCCGTAAAATACCCATTCATGTACTTTGAAATTAACTTCAATCTGGAGTAGTAGTGTAGTGAAGATGATCTCTGAATTCACTTTAATCAACCAGATGCTCCTCTAGCTTAGTACTCCATGGGCTTATTGTCATCTTTCTAGTATTGGAGTGTGCCTTCTTGACGTGAACGAGCTTGGAGGCAATCTGGGGGTGAACGAGCTCTCCCAATCTGGCCATGATCCAACCCCAATTAGCATTTTGGAATCATTATTTGGCAGCGTTAATGTCAGTTTTTGTTTGGTTTAGTAAGGACGCAGTGGAGACCATGAACAATCATAGCGCAGTGAAGATTGGTTGTTTCTCTGGGTTTTGTGAATGATAGTGGTTTCACAGACAATAGGATTGTTTCTATTGCTCACGATCCACCTCAATTATTCACTGGTAGATGCTAGGCAACATATTGATTTTCCCTTCATATCGTGCTGAATGGAAAAATCCGAATTGGATTTGTTTGTTTGACGTGCTGTTTTGGGGAAAAGCTAGAATGAGAGTCTGCTGTTGCTCCAGCTCCAACAATTTTGGATCCAAATGTGATGTAATCCCTTTCTCTCACTTGACTGAGTTTTGCTTTTTTGGAGACAAATATTTTTTTGGATCAGCTGACAATCTTTTACTGAAGCTAATGTATCTGGTACTGAAGCTAATGGAGTCATTAATGTAAAAATTTGCACAACCAAAACAATCAGTCAGGTAATCAATTGAATCAAAGCTTGTTCTTGTTTACTGATTTACGATAGCTGTTCGGCTGAATTTGAGTTTCCTTTCAGACATGGTGCCCGCCTGGTTCTGGACAATGATGGCTTTCACCGTGCTTGCTTCCCTGTACCTGTGTGGCGGACAATTGTTGGTCGCTGTGCATACCATGGCCTCATACACCTGCACCATCCTGCTCATCTACTATGTGCGCCGCATGGAGTTCGCTTCACCGGCGTCAAGGCCAGCGATGGCAGTAGCCGTGGTGGTTCTCCTATTGTGGACATGGGATTGACCGACAATGTTGCTAGGGATAGCAGCTGGTACTATCTTCACGATCGCTACTCCAAGCACGAGTTTTATGGATCGAGAACGAGGAGGCCTCCGTAGTTGGAGAACCTTGATGTAACTTGGATAGGGTACTGGAACAAATTAATGTATCTTGTTAAGCAATGATTGATTACTGTCTTATGGGTGCACGCTTCCATGTAAATCGTTCTATGTTATGAAATCAGTTTGTTTTTTCAGTTGGTTCAATTGTTTTTTCAGTTTGTTTTTTCAGTTGGTTTCATTGTTATGAAATACAGTGGATGAAACACTAGCCAGAAAATGGTCTTATGAAGCTAGCGAAAATATCTATCTGGTCGTGTCAACTTGTATCATTTGCGTGGCAACAAAAATGTACTCCATAGCTAAGATTCTGAGAACCTACTGATCAGCCAAACCATACGGAGAAGCATGTGGCCATCACTGATGAGAGCAAAAGAATGACATGCACTTGAATAGTCTCAACAAAACCGTGCAGAATTCAAGTCACTCCATCATTTAGAGTTTCTACGCATGATGTTTTTGCTTAGCTTCGCGTGCATGTCCTGCCACATGCGCCCAGACGGCAGAAGCTAACATCGTTAACTCAGCACAACAACAGGGAGCCAATCTACTAGCGTCAGAACACATGCTCCCTTTATCCAACGGCAGCCGGCCTATGCACAGCTAGCCATGCGGTTAGAAAATCCGCGTCGATATATATATATATATATATATATATATATATATATATATATATATATATATATATCCAAAATAGTGTGCTACCATGGTGGCTAGCTGTGCACACCCCAGCAGCCGTCCGATCCACTGCATATGACACTGGATATACAATGGAGAGCACAATCTACAAACGGATCAAGCTAACACCGTCTCTCACACAGCTGGCAGGAGCACACTTTTCAAATTTTCAATCCACAGCAACACATGTAATACACTTTGCAATACACATACTCCTCAGTTCCAACGAAAGTGTAAATAAACGTTTATCCAAACCATTCTACCAACCAAAATACTAGTCCATATAACATGCAGTTATTTCAATGTGAGGTCTCCACCGTTTGTATCTACCAGCTCCATTTAGCTACCACTGGTGCCAGTCCAATGCACGTTCACTAGAGGAAGAAGAATGAGGATGCAGAAGGATCGATGACTGTGGCGATATATCCATCTGGTTGTGCTGTCGAGGGAGACATGTTCGGCAAGCTTACAGATGATATGATCATCACGCACTGGCTAAGGTTGCATCATCATCCGGCTTGCCGGCCGACCTTGCCAACGCCGTCACGACGTACTCCCAGTCTCCCACCCCTCTCTTTTTTGTTAATACTTGCGATCCAAATACATTTTAGCAGGAGAGCTCAAATCTTTCAATGTGGCGGCAGGTGCAGGAGAAGGACTCGACGCCGTGGTGAATGACAACGTCAACGTGATCTCCTTCTCCATCGACACGTTCGACGACGTGCAGTTCAACTACGACTTCATCGACATCGCCACGTACAAGGCCATGGAGCGCGACATCTTCGTCAGCGCCGCGGCCGGCAATGCCGCGCCGGCCCTCAGCTCCATGGGGCAACAGCGCGTCGTGGATGCTCACGGTCCCGACCGGCACCACCGTCAAACTCGCAACGGCCTAACGGGTAGGAGCTCGATGACGAGTCGCTGTTCCAGCCACGGAAGAGCACCGTCGGGCACTAGCTCCCACTCGTGTTCCAGGCGCCGATGTCGACCCGGACGACCCCGGCTGCAGCTCCCTCTCCAACAACGATATGCAGCCGCTGGTGCTCTCCTGCACTTTGTCAGATTGCGGGCGTGGGCATGGGCAGCTGTTTGATCGGTTTGGTCTTGGCCTGTTTCTCGATCTGGTTTTGTTTCTTCTCATTAATTTTCTTTGATCTAGTTTTGATTCACTTTTTGGGGGGAATCAGGTCCATTTTGATTTGCTATAGCTGGCGTGTTCCCAATCTAGATCCAAGTTGTTATTCTGTTGGGATTTCTTGTGCGAGTGTGTTCTCGATTCAGATGAAGTGCAATGTGTTCCCGTTGGAATTTCCAAGGACAACGTATTTGTCTGACGTTCTATGTTTGGACAAAAAAATCGAATTGGTGTCTGCTGTATTCTAGCTTCAATAATTTCGGATCCAAATATGCAGCCGCCCCTCTCTCTGTCCCTCAGATTAGTTTCTTTTATTTTGGGTACAATTTTTTGCTAGGTTTTATTGAATGGTGAAGAAAACAAATCAAGTTTGTATTAAGGAGCTGCTAGCTACATTGGGACAACATGGAAAGGCTGAAATCATTTAATTCTTGACGTGCTGCTAGCCAAGACATAGACCAATGGTTGAGGTAAAAGGAACTAGAATTCTAGAAGAGGAGTAGACTGGGATGTGGTTTTGATGTGCCTGAAAAACTGATCAATTTTTGTACCAAATGTTTAGGCTATGTTTCTACAACCAAAAGAGACATGTTTCTATGGCTTGCATAGTCCAAGAAAGATATTATGGGTTTAAATTGAATTATCTGCTTGGAAGCAATGTGTTGTTTAGGTGCCTGATGAAGAATTTTTCACCTGAAGTTTTAATTGCGTGGACGTAAACATTCTATATTTTGACAGCACAACAAAGTGTACGAGATCTTTCTAATTCGTTAATCCACTGGACAAGCAAAATTGCATGTGCCTGAACATCAAAATTGCATGTGCCTTTGCTATATCTCGTTTTATTGCCCTGATCATAATCTGAATGCCATTATGCTTCCACACCGAATGACAGACTCACATACATTTACGAAGGATAGCTTTTAGATATGTTTCTAGAAAACCTATGATATCCAGACGTTCATATTAGATATGATCTAATCTCTAGATTGTATCGTCTGACTTGTCCATTTATGAATCCCAAAGTATATACTAGCTTCACTTTGCCCGGAGGCAACATGCATGCTTTGGTAGCGTGCTACATCTTCTAAATTTGGCTGAAACTAGGCTTGGATCATATAGGAATTTGACCGACACTACAATGACAGACATCAGAATCTAAATTTATCTGTTTAAGAGGCAGCAACCATGCAGCGGACCATTGGATTTGCAGTTTTCATGGTCCAGACGAACTGCAGTTTTCATGGATACTACAGTTTGCAATACACTTTGCAATACATATGATGCTCAGCTACCAAAGTAAAAAATACCGCTATGCAAACTGTACAAAGCTCTACAATACACTTTCCATTGCAAAGTTGATGTACAAAGCTCTGCCAGTCTACAAGGAAAAGTATCTACCTGCTCTCCTATGCAGTTGGGTACCATCTAAATATGCAAGATGCAGGACGGCTCACATGAACATGTTTTTGTTTTTTAAACGGGGGAATAGCCCCATCCTCTGCATCCATGCTCACATGAACATGTGTACTCACGAGATCCAAGTAATGAACTGAACCTCTGAAATTTCTCAGTATGTGGTGAATTCAGGTGCTGCTAAATATTCCGTGCAACGAGGATTCCACACGTACACAACAGTACCTTGACCTGATGGTCATGCCATATGGTTGAGGTTGACCATAGGGTACATAAGAATTTAGACCAGAGTGACGGATGAATTTTTACGAAGGTGCTTCCCCCTCCGGTGCTGAGTTATTGTCTTGAACAAAGTAGTTGCTGCTGACTGTATATGACAGTGTAGAAACAAACGTACAACTCAAGTGTATTGTGAAATGTATTTATGTTTGTACTACAGTTGGATTTACACTTCAACCGTTGCTCATATTCTACAGTGTAGAATACAAAACTCCACATCTGCCAGCATGCTAACGGTTGTAACGGCCAAGATATGAACGTTAGCTCTCTCCACTTCTAGACATGGTAATCTTGATCCCATTGATTTACATGCACACTATATCCAATGGCTAATGGTGGGTGCATAGCTAGCCACCATGGTAGCAAATCCGCGTCGATATATATATATATATATATATATATATATATATATATATATATATATATATATATATATATATATATATATATATATATATATATATATATATATATATATATATATATATATATATATATATACATATACCTAACTTATCGCATGCGAACTTCCCGTGAGTCTTCATATTTTCGCGTCCCACGTCCCGCTCGCGTCCCGCTCCCGCGCGCGTGTGAACTTCCTACGAGACAGCGAACCGTTACGTGTCCCACCTCCCGCTCGCTACCCACCTCCTCCGTGCTCGCTCCCCACCCCTCCCTGCTCGCTCCCGAGCTCTTCCATGGTGATTTCCTCCCTGCTCGCTCCCGAGCTCTTCCCTGGCGTTTTCCTCCCTGCTCGCTCCCGAGCTCCTCCCTGGCGATTTCCTCCCTTGCTCGCTCCCGAGCTCCTCCCTTTTGCTCGATGCGTTTCTTAGAACTTCGGCGACGGTGGCGGCTCATCTCCGTGCTCGTGTCCGACGCTCCATCGACGAATTTGTTCTCCATCGGTGCATCGCAGATCGTCGATGTCTGCGGCACAGTTTCTTCTATGCTATCCGGACATTGCTCTTATCTTTTTTATCTTGATCTGCAGATTTGTTTTTTCCGATGGCCGTCGCACAGCTTCGGCGTTCTTCTACGTGAAATCCTCGAGGTTGATGGCTCCGCCGTTATATTCTCGCGCTTTGTTTGTCTTCGGTAATGGTATTGGGTCTCTCTCCCCTGTAGGATTTTTGTTTTGATAGGTTTGCTTTGATCCTTATCCACGAATTTTGTTTTCACAGATCTATGTTCTTTTGCTTAGTTCGGTATTTGCCTATGCTTGTGTAGTTATGTTTTCCTCAGTTGATGCAGTGATGATGCGGTGGTGTTCATGCTTACACTTTGATGTAGTAACAGAATCCAGATAATGCTTGTTATCTGTGGGTTTTTTCGTAGCTTACAAGTCTCTGCTCTGTTTTTCATTACCAGCAGTGCATGTTTGTTGGTGTTATAACAAATGAACTTCTTTAATTTTATGATGTGAACTACCGGAATGCATGAACTTTGTCAATTGCATGTTTGATTTTCATCTTTCAGATAAGTTGTGGTCTCTATTTCACATGTAAATCCACATCGAGCATGTATGTATCTCTCTGTTTGTAAGTTGTGAACTTCCCTTTAATGTACTATCCAATTTTGTTGTATTATTGTTTTTCCATTCATACGCATGTTTTTATCTTTTTTTATCTGAAAATGAACTGCTGTTACTTTATTACGTGAACTGCTGTCAGTTTACTTCTGGTATTCTTTTTCTTTAACTCCATGTATAAATTAACCAGTGTTAATTTATTTTATTCTTGTACCATTAAAGGGGGGGGGGGTTGGGGGGGGGACCCCCCCCCCCCCCTACTAGGAAATGAATAAAAGGTTTTTTAATAAATGTTTAAAATAGAGTGTAATACCTTTTTTAAGATTAGTGAACTCCTTGCGTTTACAGAAGTGCACTTGGTAATTGTGGTGGGGAACTCCTACCCGCTATATTAGGAAATCAATTAATGTTTTTAAAACATACCCAAATACCTTTTTTCAAGATGAGTGAACCCCTGACGTGTTTTTCAAGTGAACTTCGTAATGGTTGTGGGGACAGTGCGGGTGTGACCCTCCCATCCTATATTTTTTCTTTTTTTTTAGACAAAGTGAATCGCAGTCGCAGTTAAATGTGAACTTCCTGTTTGTTTCTATCCTACTGACAAAGGTAACGTTTCAGTGTTTTTTTTTATTGTTGCCTCCTTTTTTTTTAATATAAATTTGGTGCAGTTATTTCGCAACTCCTCTTTTTACTCCTCTTGTCTGCGCCTTCTCCTTCGCACTCCCCACTTCCCCCACTCGCAGGCGGACATCCCGAAACTGCTACATCCTCTCTGCAATGGCGGCGGCGCTCTAGGTAACTGCTGCCCCCCGCATCGTTTGCTATCCCCCGTCCCCTGTTGTTATTCCTTCGTTCTACTCGAAATCCACCATTTCCCCTTTGGTCTAAACCCTAGGTTCGCTGCAGTTTGCTCTTCCTCGCCGTCTTTGGTGTTTGCCGGCGATATTTCCCCGTTCGGCCGACGGTTGGAACTCCGGCGCTACTCTGATTCTTCTTCGCGGTGGTTCTAGTTCGTCCCAGACGGGCTGGTCGGCTTCAATTTTTGGTTTGGGAGTCCGTTCCTCTTTTTATTTCTCTGTGAGTGATGGATAAGGATGCTTCGGTAGTGGTGGAGGTTTGTTTTTCGGATTTGTATTTTTACTACCCATAAATTCATGCTTTATTCTTGCGTTGTCAAAAATGAAATATCCATGTTTTTGTTCTGTCCTATGACTGGCCCATTTTTTTTTGTTCTAGGGTTTGCTTTTCTGTAGGCTTTTTTTCTGTGTTATAATTCCCCGTGGTCACCATTTAGGGTTCTATCTATTTATCTGTGTTTCTGTATAGCACATGTTATGAACTACTTGTCATTTAATTGAACTCACTGTATTAATTATGTTCATTCTTCCTATGTATAATGTTTATTTTCATGTACAGGCTGTTTTTCTTAAAAGTGAATCATTAAATTAACATTTTGCTGCACATAGGAAGTATAAGTCTGAACATGAATTTTTTTCCTATGTTTCTGACATTGAATTTTTTTGTTTTTTGTATTTTTTAGGGAAGGTATTTGATCATGTTGATGATTCTGGTGATGCTGTGTTTTCTGGTTTGGGGAATTTATCTTCTAACTAGCAAAAATGCCCGTGCGTTGCAACGAAAAGAAAACATGTGTTTCAAAGATGCAGAAAGTGAAAACGCAACCTCACCGTTTTGCTGAATTTGTTATCGTATCATCGGGCAGCCAAATTCAAGGGAACTTTCCGGCTATACGATTTTCGTCTCGCGTTTGAAATGCCTCAGTTAAGCTTCATCATGTCTGTGGCATGCATAATATAAGGTTCTCAAAGGGAAAGTTAGCTAAATACAAATATATAATATAATTGAGCATAATATTTTGTGTGATCCGCTGGCTTGAGTATTTCACTTGAAGCACGATTCTGGTCCACAACTACAATCAACACATGAAAAACGGGAACTACCTCTAGAACCATGGAATAATGTTTACCTTCTTGTTGGATCCATTGATCCTGGTGTACTTGTAGAGTCTTGCATGTTCCAGTCGATCATTCAGGAGGACTTACTGTCCGATGTACCCAACATTTTAGCACTATATGGTCAAACAATTCATACATGTAACTTATATTATTATCCTACCTTTTTCTCACTTATTCATTCTGTGCATGCTACTGATTCATCAAGTAAATTATGTTTGCCAGCAAACCGAACACGGTAAGAATATACTATGAACCCAACCACGCATCTCTGATTTATGGAAACAAGCAAGAAAAATCTCACTTCTTTTTCGACCAGTGATTCGACTCTATCCAATCCATTGGATTGCCTGTGAGTTCAGCTAGCAATGAGTAGTAGAATTCAGCAAAAAACTTTCTCCTTGGAATACGACCTAAACAGGCGGCCTTCAGAAACAACCACAGACATTGACAACATGAGTACCTTTATTCCTGCTCACAGTACCAGAAGGAAAACAAAGCATGACGCCTTGCCTCTAGCGGCCTTATCGACCGGAATCCGTGACGGTGGCCGCGCCGACAGCCTTTGTTTCTCCTATGCCCCACGCTCTGCCTCCAGCCGCTGCTCACACAAGCCGGCCTGCACCTGCGACTACAGCTCACACAATTATGTGTCCACCTTATTGTGGTATGAGTAGTAAGAGGCAAACCACGGCCATGTACAGAATTTTCAGATAAGCTCGCAGAAAACATGGATGATCCTAGGCTGACGCAAGGATGAACCTAGACCGAGGAAGAGAAAAACAAATACGCCCAATTACTGGACGGTGCACAGCAAGACCGATCCATGTAAGCACCGCTAGCAGAGCAAGATCGATCACCACGGCAATTGACCTCGAGCAGAGCAAAAAATTTGGGGGATATGGCCAACATTCGAAGTATTGAGTTCATCCTTTCCAATCAATTCGCGGCGAGCTATGTTGGTGGAGGCTGTATCACCCATTACTGTTCGGCTGATATGGAGCAATAACAAAAAGACACCCTCAAAGCCAAACCGGCAGACAAGGAGCAAGAAAGATCCGGATTCAACAAATATCCATGAGCGCCTTGAGCCGGAGTTCACCTCTGCCAGGCTCCAGCGGCCAGGCCGCACTTAGACGAAACCATCGACCCGATAGGCGGGAAGGACCAGCGATAGGCGGGAAGGACCAGCTCCACCCCGATCTGGATCTGCAGCTTTGGGTAGACGTAGGGGAATCCTACGTTGCGGGCGCGGATGGCCGGCTCCACCTCCCCACAAATCGGTGGCGCCTCGGGTGGGGGAGGGCCTCAACGATGGAACCGGACTCGGGAGGCCTCACCAAATTTGCGGCCAAACGACAGCACCGGCGCCGCAGAAGAGGGAGGGGTCGCGCCGTCGCGCGTGCTCCGGTTCTACCGGTGCCTCAACGGCTTATATCTAGGCAACCGAATCCATAGAGGCCGTGTGCATGATTCGTGTCCTTCTCAGAGTCCAGTTGACTGCACGAATTCGTTCTTCCCTGTCCTCCAACCTCGATATAGTTCATTGAAGCCCACTTCGTGGAATCGTGGAATTTGGGAAAGCTACGGAGGAAGAGGGATGGGCGACATGGAATCGTGGAATTTGGGAAACCTAGGGAGAAAGAGGGATCGGTCGGGCAACATACAAAAACCTGATGGAGGGACGAACCGGCAGCGAGATCTGAGTGGCAGGCCGCTCGTGTGCGGGGTAATCGCGGGAGGGGTGGGGCGATGGAAAAAAAAAATAACACACGAACCGGTACAATGGCACCAGTAGTATTATGCGATTTGGTGGGAGGGCAAAACCGTCCAAAAAAAAGTTGGACGAAAATTTTGGCAGAAACCTTAGCTCCTTGTACAAGGCCGATTCATGCTACGTGTTAGTTAAATGGTCTACTCTTTAATTTTTTTATGTCATCACAAATATCTCAGGTGTAAACATAAAATGCACATAAAATATCCATTTAATTAAAATTCAAATATGTTAGCACCCATTACATTTTGAAGATATAATCATCATGAAGGAATATGCTGAAATCTGGTCCATCAAATTCAAGTGTTAAGGACATCCTTGTAAACTATATTTAGCGTGCTCGTTACTAAGGACTCGGTTCTTTTTCTTTTCTTTGAATTGTTGGTCTTGTCCTTGATGGCGAGGATCTTGATGTTGCTTTTCGCGGTGGCTCTGGACAACGCGACGTACAGCTGGCCATGAGAGAATACCGGCTCCGGTAGGTACACGCCCACGGTCGGGATGGTCTGCCCTTGTGCCTTGTTGATTGTCATGGCAAAACTGAGCCTGATACTTCAAATCTCACACTAGAATTTAAACAGTACCACTGCACCCATCATATATTCTGATGAAACAAGACAAAGATAATAAAATCTAGACAATCGTAAGAAAAGAATAAATTCTAGGAGGGCCAAAGACTCATATAATAAAATCAATCCACCAAGATAAGCATATAACTTAGTCTGAGCGATCAAACTATGAACATAACTAGCAGAGGCAGAGCTGAGCCAAGAGTTCAGTATCCACAACACCAACCTATGATCAACTCTTTTTTATAGCTCAACCGAGGATTAACTTGTGTACATGTAATAGCATAAAGGACATCCATCGTTCTGTATGCTGTATCCAGTACCCGACGCATTGTTGTCCATGGTATAAGTTGAGAATTGAACTTATGAAAGAAAATAAAGAAAGGGAACAGAGCGGATGTTACCGATCTCGGCACCGAGGCCCTGGTGTCCGGAGACGAGGACGTTGGGGGCAAAGCTCGAGGAGCTCCAGGGCGGTGAAGTAGGAGATCCGCGGTGGTGCCGGTTTAGCGCCCTCGCTCCGTCCGCCCCCGCCGTGTCCACCAGCAGTACCATCGTGCCCCGCGCTCTGGTGCTCCCGCGTCAAGGAGGTGAAGGGATGGAGCTGGGGCCGGGGTGTGGGGAAGAGCGTGGAGGTGAGGAGGTCGTGCGTCACGGCGAGAAGCTCGAACTCCGTCATCTGGTGGATTTTGAGCCAAGTCGCGGGCATCGGCCAGGCCGGGTCCGCCGAAACCTGAACGGAGAAGCAAGGCGGGGTTAGTCGGCACCACCATCTTGGTGGGGATTTCAGGGCCATAGAGGTGATGCGGCTCCGTGGGGAAGAAGGAGGTTAGTCACCTGTCGAGAAGAAAGGAGAAAATCAGTGACCGATACAGAGTGAGTGAATCCTGTGACATGTATCCATACCTCTGCCTATGCGCCTTTTTTTTGCAGGTGAGAGATAAATATGTAGACTCTTTTGGAGTAGAACATTTTGACTGCAAGAAAATTTGTGCAACATTTTGACTGCAAGAAAATTTGTGCAACATTTTGACTGCATTCAGCGGCGTAATTTTTGTTGAGGTTTGTAGATTTAGACAATACCATGTGTATAGGATGCAGAATTCATGATTTATTAAATTTTCATGACTTTATTTTCATGTACCAATAAAAAAACATTCAAGTTTCTTTAAAATGTACACTTCAGTGAAAAGAAAACAAAACGGATTATACACTATCAGAACAATTACTGTTCATCTTTCTATATATTTCTATATGACCAACAGAATGAAAAATACATAGTCCCAGCACTTTGAAAAAAACTAAGCAACGACACGATGTTGTTTCAAAATATTAAAAGAAAATATAGATATATAATCGAAGCCGTAGCAACGCACGGGCATTCAACTAGTCAATGTTAATATTTTTTCTTATATTTCTTGGTCAAACTTAACAAAGTATGATTTGGACTAAATCCAGAACATGAAGTAAATAAAAATGGAGGGAGTACAATGGTGACTCCGCAAAATAGTTGAGCATCAATTGGTTATGTCCCTCAACCCTAGCCCTCCGCAACCTCCCAGCGTGGCAGCGTTAGGAGGTTGAGTCAGCTGAAGGGCAAAGGAACAAGGCCTGTGGGAGCCTCAATAGCGTCAATGGAGCATCGTGATCGCAGGCGGTCAGTGGCACCCATCGATCATGTTAGATGCGCCCGCGCGACACCTACCAATTACCAAATTGACGTTGTCGGCGTGGCGTGACACTGTTATCACCAGAATTTAACCGGACCAGAGGTGGGCCGTGAGTAAGATGGGCTTGGAGAATATACACGGAAAATATACATGAATCGGCCTTGTACAAGAAGTTTGGGCTAAGCGAAAATTTTTCGCTTTATTATTAGGTATAGATATGACAGATGATGCTGATGAGTCAGGTTAGGAACATACATATGTAAAGGTGCCCGTGCTTTGCAACGGAAGAGCAAAATTACGCTGCGATAAACCACAATCATCCGCTCCAACACCAGCTTTGCCTAGATCTTCACCGACGAGACGTCGACGTGGGTTGGGGAAGAGGGTGACGGACAAAAAAAGGATCAATCTTAGTCGCTCCCACCATCGTGAGTTCGCCAACAAATTACCATCAATTCAACTGATGTTAACGTGGGTTGGGTGAGAGGGCGTCGATAGAAAAAAGAAGAGGAGTGAATCTTCCTCTCTCCCACCGGCTTGTAATTAAAACCCCCCCCCCCCCCCCCCCCTCTTTCATTTTGCCACATCAAAATTTCCAGGACTCATTTCTATGTATGCCTTTTTGTGTCTATTTCTTCCAACTTGTATTGCAAACTGTAGTGCTAGACAGGGAAAACCAAGCCTTTGTGGCAAATATTTGAAATACGATTGAGATGCATACTACCAGTGTGAAAAATGTTGGTATGTGCTTTTGATAGTACTGTATCTAGCCCTGTAAGACCTCTAATATATTCCTTTTAGGTCCTATAAACCAATATGTGTACACAATCAGAGGTGTCCCATCATTTGGAATTAGATGCAACATGCTCTGAAAATTTCCATCTAGTTCTGTAGAATCGTAAACAATGGTTTGGTACTCATGTACTACACGTGTCAGATGACATTAACTATTTGGAACTTGACTACACGTGTCTAAAAATCCTTGCTCATTCAACTCCACATCAAAACAGCAGGCAGATAGAACAAAAGAATATGTGTATTTTTTACATCTAAATATGGTTATGTATCACAGACAGCTCAACCATGTTCACTGTAAGCTGTACTATCTAGCATGTCATGAGACAGTCGCTGGAGCATCCGGTAGGTAGACGCCGAACTTGCAGTTTTTATCTAATATGGTCATTAGATTTTGGGTCAACAGCGCATCAATTTGTCAGCTTTTGAGCTGCTATCGACATCTGCTTAATCTTGATGGCGCTCCAGCAATTGCAATCTCACATCTTCAAGATCCAGGGCTCTCCACACATGTCAGCTTACACCTCAGAAATATGTGTCTCCCATACTTCTGGCCATGACCCATACTCATCTAGTCATCTAGCCTAGCTTTGTACTAATGTTTAGTCAAGTAGACTAACTTTTTTGTAGTGCTACACATTTGAACCTTGTCTTATAATTTTAAGTTGTAGAACTTGTTCCATTACAAAGCAGGACTGGAAACTGCTATGATCAGACGGTTTGGGGCGGGAAGCAGCAGGTTCAAGGAAGAGGGAGGTTTGGGCCGTTGTAGAGTACCTGCCTAGTCTGATCGCTGAAGTCAAGAGACGACGATGGCAACTGCGGAACTTCGGATCCTGATTCCGGCTCAAACTGTTCGGCTCCATCCCCGCGTACTCCGGGCGCCGCCTTATGGAACCCGGCCTCGTCGACCCATCTGCGTTCACGCTCGTCCGCGCCGCCGCTGACGTCTCCCCATCGCACCGCAGGGCTCTTCGTCCAAGCCCAACTATTCTGCAACACACAACGTAATTTGTCCAGAGCCTTCCCCGGCACGCCCAAATATCTGGCAGCCCACGGCGCAATCTTGGCATCGCGCCGCCTCCAACTATGATCACGAATCGACGCACGAGCTCTGCCCCTCCGGCCCCTTCTCAATCGGTAATGTGGCTGATCTTTCCGACGGATCTGTTGCTTCTACGGGAACACTACATGTACGTATATACCCGTGAAAACGATTCTGTTCCAATAGGATACAGTCTGAGTCTTTTTGAGTAGGAGGCGGCCCTCTACGCGGATGTGCGCGCAGGAGCTCACCATCAGGTTCAGCAGTTGTACGGGCTGGTGCCGTCGTACCCAGCTGGATGGCGGCGTCTGCCCTTCGATTAGTTTGGATACTCTACAGCAGCAGCGTGCCGAGAGACGGAGACGGCTGGCGGTCAGGCGGAAGGGGATCTTGGAGGAAGCACAGCGCGATTCGTACTTGTGAGGGATTTTATTGACGGCAACAGAAACCGAACCGAGAACGACACGGCGCAGAGATCGATCAGCAACCGGAAGCAACGGAGGACGGACGAAAATCAGGGACGGACGACGGAAACCCTTTTCGCTTTATTATTAGGTATAGATATGACAGATGATGCTGATGAGTCAGGTTAGGAACATACATATGTGAACCTCACTAACATTTTCTAGTGAACTTCCTTTTCCTGCAATCCATACAAGTTTTTTTGATTACATTTTTACTCTTTTTTTGTGTTTTTTGTTTGTGTTATGCAGCTGACAAGACTATAAGAGAATCTCTGGATTTGCTGAACCAGGATTTTGCTGCATATTCTGCTGACAGTTTACCGCGTTTCTTAGATCCCCCAGTATTTGACAGGACTCCTGCTGTTGAGAAGGGTAACATGGGCAGCCCTGTTTTTGATTATACTCCTCTGCGGCAAGTTCTTGAATCTGAACCAGTTGAAGCTACACCTGTGATGGAAGAAACCCAATCTCAGTCTGTGGCTGGTACTCAAATAGTTACTCAGGATTATATGGTTGAAGAACAGCTTGCGAAGGAAAAGGAGAGACAAGCTGCTAAATTAGCTCAGCACCAGGAGAAATTGACTACATATTACCGGAAATACCCTGCGAAAGCAAAGTCTGCTAAGGGTAATGCCGTTGTCAATGATGTTCCACGTGACGGCGAGGCTGCTGAAAGCACACGTGATGAATGTGCTGCTGAAATTATTCCTCCTAAAGTGAGGAAAGAAAGGGTTGTTTGCAGGAAGATAAAAGAGAATTCACCTCTGGGGAAAGCTGCTGCTGCTGCTGCTGCTGCCCAGGCCAGAGATCCTTTGCAGCAGACATACGCCCCAGGTGCCACTCAAGAAGATGTTGCTGCTGACAAGGTTATTTCTTTTATGTTCTTATTTGTTTATTCTGTTAAATTCCTTTTTTGTTCACTTTTACATATGTGTACCATTGTGAACTTCTCTATTTTTTTTAAAAAAATCTGCTGCTTCTGTCCAGGCTACAAATCCTGTGCGGCGCAGCCCTCGTGTTGCTGCTACTGTCCAGTCCACTGTTGCTTCGGAACGAGTTTCATCTCCTGGGAAATCACGTCTGGGTCACCGTAAACGTAAGATTGATGTCGATGAGACATATGTCCCAGATTCCACTGAAGATGGTGTTGTCTTTGGCAAGGTTATTTTTGTTTGTTTATTTTTACATAATTCTTCCACTGTGAACTTCTTTGTTTATTGAATCTGAACTCTTCCCTTTTTATGCATCTCATTTTATGTAGTGCAATGCTAAGAAGAGTCGTACAGAATTGGTTAGCGATGAATCAGACTTTGAAGCTCCTGCCAAGGTTAGTGTAGTGTGAACTTCTGTGTTCATGTTGGTGTGAACTTCCTCTTCTCATTAATTTTTTTGTGGTTTTTAAATGTTTGTTTTTTTATGCTTTTTTCTATACCAGGGGAAGAAAGTTGGTAGGAAGCCAGGTCCTTCTAAACCTGTTGTTTTGGAAGGTGATTCGAAGAAAGTTCTGAAAAGGCCGACAAAGAAAACCATGGCTAGGAAGAGGAAGGCAGATGAAGATCTTGATGGTGAGAAGACACGTTTTCAGCAAACTATTCGCTGTTCTCTCGGTGAAGTTCGTTCGGCTGCAGCAATGTTAAAACAGCAACACAGATTGAAGGTTGAGCAAGCTGGTTTTGGCTGTGTTTTTCAGTGGGTCCTGGAGGGTAACATATCACGTGTTCTCATGTGTTATTTGATGAAGACTATTGACACTTCTACCATGAAGTTGGCTTGTGGATCTGGCAGAGTTCTAGAGGTTAATAGAGACACTGTTCATCAGGTGTTTGGTTTTCCTATAGGAGGCGATACTCCTATACTGCCTGCAGAATCTGGACATGACGAGTCATTGGCTCTTTTGAAACAAGAGTTTGGGTTCGAAAGCAATGCTAGTATTGAGCCTAAAGATCTGCGTCAATTGTTATCTGATCTTGTTGAAGACCCCGAGAAGGAAGATTTGGCTGTTAAGGTCTTCTTTGCCATTCTTTTTAGCAAGCTCATATGTCCTGGTTCAGCTACCCGTGTCGGTAGGGAAGCTGCAATGCTTGTGAACATGGATTATGATAAGATGGCAAAGATGGATTATTGCCAGCTTGTTGTTGATGAGTTGAAACGAGCTGCTACTAAATATCAAGACCACGATATCCCTCAAATTTGGGTTAGAAGGGTGTCTTTGTTATCCCCACTCGTTATGTATCTTGACAGCATCTTTCTACCACCACATTCTGTCATGCATACTCGAACTCCTCGCGCAAACTTTCTGCATGAGAAACCTCTGAAGGCTATTTACAAAATGGACATTCAAAAGAATGGTGGACCAGAGTTGATGAAGTACAAGTTTGGCAGAATTGTGGTTAGTTTTTTCAAACTGTAACCCTTTTTTTATGTGGCATCTGATCTTCATACTACGTCGCAAGTGAACTTCCTTATGTCTTTTTTTTAATGTTTTATGTGGCATATCAGGTTTACTTTTTATATCCAAGTGAACTTACATAGTTTTGTATATATTTTTTACTTTTTATGTATCATCTGAACTTCATATTATCTGCTAAGTGAACTCCTGTATTACAATGCAGTGGAAAGGCCGCAACCAAATTGCTTATTCATATCGGTATCGTGTTGAAGATTTAATTGTTAATCTTAATGAGGGCACCCATTGTAGTGAGCCTGATGCTGGTAATGCCAATGAACATCCTGCTGGAGGTCATTGCGAGATTCCAATTTCGCAAATTGCTAATGTCAACACGAAAGACAATCACCAGTCTGCTTCAACTAGTGCTGGGATGCCTTCTGCTGGTGTTATTGATCAGATTGGATCACTGTTGCAGAAAGTTGAGTATCTCTCTCGTACGATTCCGACTACAGCTGATCGTCTGAAACAATTTCAAGGTCGGCTTGCTGATGGTAATTTCCCCAGTGTTGAAGCACTGGATGAGCAGTCAAAGCGTGAAACATCGCTCCTTGATAGCTTGAGGGGGGCTTTGTCTCTAATGCGCACAGGTTTTCTTGATTTTGGTATGAATCAGGACTCTTTGTGCAAGCAGTTTGAGAGCCGTGCAAATGTATCAGGCAATAATAGTGTTGAAAGTAATGTTCAGAAGAATATTTCTTCTTCTGTTGAAGATGTTGATGCAGGACTTGGTCAGTCAGCTGCTGAAGCTGAGGTATAATTAGTCATTCTTGAACTTATGTCCATCCCTTTTTATGTAAACTTCCTTTTTATCTCTTGTTTTGTGTTATTACACATATGTGAACTTCTGTGTTTTTTCATGTGAACTTCCTTACCTTTTCTTTTTTGTTATCCTCTTATTTTTTGCAGGAAGATGCTAGGATTGCTGAGAAAAATGCACCTCAGAATTCAGGAGATGGTGATCATGCACCTGTGAATGATGGGTTTGTTCGTCCGCCAACCCCTCAATGTCCTCCAGCTTTTGCTGGTGATCATGTTGAAGATGCAGTTTTTGATAAATCACCTCCTTTAGCCGAGGTATTTTTTTTTGTGTTTTGCAATTTATTTTTTTATTTTTTTTATAGTTGGGCTTTTGTTTTGTTTTTTGTTTGTGTATATGAACTACTCCATCTTCTACATCTGAACTTCTGTTTTTTTATTTTTATTTGTTTGGTAGGTAAATGAAAAGTGTGTTGAGAAGGATGGTCTTCCAGATGACAGTGATGACAATTCATCTGTTGATCGTTATTATGTCAAGCATAATTTTGTCCATCCGGCAACCCCTGTAACTCCTCCTTTAGATGACAGTGATGGTAATTCTGGTGGTGCCTGTGACAAAGTTGCTGATCATTATTCTGAGTTAGACTCTGTTGGAAAGGGGAATTTATTTCCCGAGATAGTTGCACATTCTGATGGAGACAAAGATGCCGAACACCATGTTGAAGATTGTGCGATTCTTGGAAAAGGTTTCTCAATTCCTGAAGATCTTGTAACATGTCGGGATGGAAATGATGCGAAGGATGCTGCCCAACTACAGCATTGGTGCGCTTGTTTCCGAAACATGTCTTGAGGCTGCCGATGATGTTGGTGTATTACCATTGCTATGGATTGTAAGTCTGTTGTTGCGCATGGTCGTGAGGAAGTAGGTGTTGCTTCGCTGCACGGGGAGAACTGCCGGTATCAAGCCAATATAGAGCGCAAGACCGGTGCTGATGATGATGACAATAATGAGTTTCAGGCTGGAGATAACCATGGACGCGATGCCTCTGATTCGATTGAGCAGTCGAGCTCATTCTTTGAAGAATCAACAGATGACTTGAGCGCTTCTATTGAAGAATCCCCGCAAGACTTAGGCAAGGATATCTGAATGGGGAACATACAGTTCTCCTACCCCACACACCCTCCCCTAATGCTAGCCCGCCTTTTTATTCTTTATGTTTACTCCTCATATATCTCTATCTAAAACCTTTTTCCCTTTTTTTTGGTTTTTTATGGGGGGAGGGGTGTGGTGGGGTGCTTTTGTATATGTATTTTGTTTTTCGCTGTTTGGCATCATGTTCCATGTAAGACACTTTCTAATGCTATGTAATGCGGCATGAGTTCATGTCGTAGTTTTCATTTTCTGCATGTATATGACTGACCGGGGGGGGGGGGAGTGATATCGTGTGTGTGTATTTTTGTGATGGTAGCCTTCATTGATGAACTGTGGGTCTTCTGGACATTCCAGTTTCTGCACCACATTCTTGAATATGTGAACTTCTGGAATATCATCATCTGAACTTCCTTTTTTGTTCTTACATTTTGTCTGTATTTCCTTATTTTTTGCAGACTCGAGTTTATGTTCGACGCCTCCACTGTCTCTTCAACCTATGATGATTAAAATCAAAGAAGAATATGAAAGCGTTTGCAAGTTGAGGAAAGATCCCATAAGAAGGTTCTATCTGTTTTTTAGGCTTTTTTCTTTTTTTTTGTTTTGTTTTTTATTTTTTATTAAATTTTTGTTTTGTCCTCTAATTTTTGTGTTTTTTTCTGCAGTAAGAAGACCCTTTTCAGGAATGATCAATGTGATTGCACGATCGGACAAATTGCTGAAGCTTTTAAACCCAACGGTTTTCTTTGTTCTCTAACTGTTTCTGTTGGAACATACTTGCTTGGTCAGAAGTACAAGAATTCTGATAAAATGGTGGTGCCATACAATTGTTCTGTAAGTTATTTCTCCGTTCTTTTTATCATTTTTTAGTTTTTTTTTGTTAATGTAGGTGCTTATTTTTTTCCTCCTTTATGTTTTAACCTTCTTTGTGTTTCATTGTCATGTTTGCAGAGGCAGATAATTGAAAGAAATCTGAGTTCTCGGCTTGTTCGTAATATTTTCAGCGTCGATGCTCCGGAACGTTTGGACCACAAGAAAGTGGTACTGACTGTTGTCTTTTTTCTTCTTTTCTATACATCTGAACTTCACTAATTATGGCATGTGGACTTCCTACCTTTTTTTCCCTCCCCTGTTGTACATGTTACTAAAATAACTCAGTAGTAAAGTTAAATGTGATTTCTTATTTGAGGAAATAGTCTACCTTTCATACTTCTAACCTGTCCTTTTTTTATTTTTATCATTTTAATGGCAGATTCTTTTTGGTACCTTTGATCCTCCTAATCCATGTGCACCACACGTTCCTGGTCACTTCTGTGTTGTTGCTTTGAACCTTGAGAAAGAGCGTTTTGAATTGCTTGATTCGCATATAAATGATCCAGATGGTAAGAAGCTGTTACATACAATGGCATCTGGTATCAAGAAGTTATGGTCGTTAGCAGGGAATTCAAAGGGTGATCATTTTCATCCAAAATCCATCGACCACTTCAAGCTTCACTATGTCAATTCTCCAAGACAGGCAACTGCGTAAGCGTTTTTTTCCCCTTTCTCTTGTTTTGCTCTTTATTCTGTATACATTGACTACAGGTTTTTTTTTAACTAATACAACTGTTTTCTTTTATTCTTATTCTTTGTTGTGTTTTTTTTTTGCAGCCATGATTGCGGGTTCTTCATGCTACAGATCCTCCAGTCTTATGATGGGGAAAGCATGTGCTTGTTCAGTCAAAAAGATATTCTAAACATCAGGATGACCATGTTATATAGCTGGCTGACAGGTGGAGATTTCAATATCGACCTGAAAGATGTTTTAGGTGTTGATCCTGGTATGATTTTTACTTTTTCGCAAAATATATCGCTGGCTATGCTCTATAACACATGTTTTTTGGACTGCACTGTTTTTGTTTCTTTTTGTTTTTTGATTCAGAAGTGAACTTCCTGGTTTTGTATACTTTTCATGCAGGTCCATCTCTTGGTATCGAGGAAGATAATTTCTCACTTTTCGAGACTCAGTCATTCACACCAGAAGTTCAGATTATCCCTGAAGAGAATTTTGATAGTCTTGTAAGCAAGTCAAAGAAGATTATCCAGAGGCTGCATTCCAATACCAGAAAATCTTCTAGGAATAAGGTTCCTGACACTGCAGAGAAGGGGAAGGCTGATGTAGTTTTGCTCGACGATGATGATGATTCTGATGACTTTGTCACTCAGCTTGGTAAGAAGCTTACTGCAAAGCCCATTACAAAGGATGTTCGGCGCTGTTCTCCGACTAGCAGTGATGATTTTGAAACTCAGAAGCCCAGGCAGTCTAGTGCTAAAAATCTGGTTCTTTCGAATAAAAGGCCTACTAAATTGTCCAATAAGTTCAGGGAAGAAGTCCCAAACTTTGTACCATATGTGTTTCCTCATTTATCCAAGGCCAAGCAGATGATGGAGTTAATTCTAAGCAAGGAGTACATCAAAGCTCATGGAAGGTATGTTTTTCATTTACTACTTAGTTAGTTTTTTTTGTGGCATATGAACTTCATATACTGTGCTAAGTGAACTTCCCTAGGTCTTTTTATTTTTTTTGTGTTTAGGAGAGTTTCATTTTTTTATATGCTAAGTGAACTTCCCTAGTCTTATATATATATATTTTTTCTTTTTTAATGTGTGTGCAGTGTCCCCCTGGTGAAGTTCTGCAATGATTTTGATGATCCTGTTTTAGTTGATGCCAAGTACATGTATAAACTGTTTGGCCGCTGTGAAATGTTGGAATCCGACATGATGGATCGTATCATCAATTACTGGAAGGACGATCCAGGGATGAAATATATTTTTGAATCTGGCTCTCGTGTTTTGATGTCACCTCATACTATCCCTGTAGGTTTTTTCAAACATTGAAAATTAATTTTTTCAGATATACCTTTGTATGCATATACTTACTTTGTATAGTTTTCCTTTTTTTGGTTGTGTTTTTCCTTTTGTGTGTTTGTGCAGTACTTGCTTGATTTTGCGCCATTCAAGCTAAGGGACAGCAATGGTGTAATATCCCAGGTTTAGAGGCAATAAAATGAGAGAACACCAAAGTGTGCATTGCATTCATGCATAGAAAATCCGGGGAATTTTCGCGCTTCAAATAAAACTTACCACAGTAACTGAAGTTTCACTTGACTTGCTGGAACTGAAGTAGATCATCAAGTCAAGCGCTATAAACTTCACTGTGACCTTTGCTAAAACCTTGTTTTGGGTAGAGATGATTTGATCTATGGGCTAGATCAAATGAATTAGTTTAATAACAAACAATACCTTAAGTAAGGATCAACTACAAGACCTTATAAAGGATCTCAACATGACATTCCTTACAACAACACATGAATAATTATTCTACTATGAATCAAAGAACACAATTAATTAAGAAACCATTCTTTACTTATCTTTTCAATGTCTTCTACTAAATAAATGTTCCTACCATGAGTCACATGGTATATCTTTTCAACTACAATACTTGAACTAAGTCAAGAACATTCATATTCATTCTTCATTAACCTTGACCATTCCAATCTTATTTCCCAACTCATTCCATTAAACCTTAGAGAAAGGAGAGAATCATTCATATGCTTATATTATCCATTGGGTAGAACCTAGTTTAATATTCAACCTATCTATGTGAGATAAACCATTAATACTAACCAAAGATACAAGAAATATAAGTCAAGTACTAGACCCTATTTGACCTAGCTAAAACTTGATAGTAAGTAAGAACCTATTCCCCTAGTAATTATGGAGAAACAAGAGTTGTGATCATTACACCTTAGTAATGATCATAAACTCTAGAGAACCCTACCTATCTCATAAGAGCTCAACCTAATGAGGTAGACCCAAGTATATGGACTTACACTTGATCTTGAAGAGAGAACCATAATTCACCAATGAATTGTATGAGGCCAATACCTTGATCATTACAATTTGGATGATGATCATAAACCCTAAGAATCTGAGTGAATGTGTTGAGAGAAGTATTAAAGAAGAGAGATTAGTGAGGAATAAGTGGATCAAGTCTAATGCATGATCTTACCTTATAAATTGAGATGCTAAGTTAAACCTCTACAAGTGATCCATAGATCTCATTCTTCTCATGAAATAATAAGTAACTCATTAGTAGTTAACCAAACCAATACTCATGCCTTGTATAGAGTAGTATTGATATGGTATCTAAACCTTGCCTATTCAAACACTTGAGACAAACCTATCATTGCCTTGATACAATAATTCTACCTAAGTGAGGAGGAAACCCTAGCCAATTAAATATACCTAGCTTATGATCATAGTTCAAACCTAGTTGTGTATCACTTGGGTGATCACTACTAAAACCCTAAACCTTGTCATATGGAATCAATTCCACATGAAATATTGTCCTAACTTGTGTATCATGTATCACAAGTATAAATTAAGCCATATATACCTAAGCTTAAATGTTATTGAAGTAAGTAAAGTGAACAATGATAAGCTTGGGAATTATATTAACAAGTTCAAGCCAGAATTTGCTAAGCAAGATTAGTGAATATAGTGTTTATTCAACCATTTTCTTAAACCCTTGGAAGTAATTCTCCATATAAAATCATGATTCATCTTATTCTCAACACCATTTAATTTAAACTCTAGCCATAAGGAGAATTATATGTGAACCATCCATATTGTTAAGAACCTAGTAAAATTTAGTAATATGCTTACCATGCATCTATTATAAAATTCAAACCATTTAAATATATCTGGTTCCTAAATTAAAAGGCAATTGAGATAAACACATAAACCATATCTATTTTAAATTTAAAATGCACTTTCCAAGAACACCAAGTACTCACCCATCAAATAGTTGTTTAAACAATAGAACTAAGCAGTAAGTATTTTTATGAAGTGATATTGATATTTAATATTTTAGAACTTGCAAAAATAAACAGAAATCAAATTGGAATTTAAATAACAAGTTTAAAACAGAAAATAAAAAGAGAAAAGAAGAGAGGAGGATTTACCTTACCAGGCGAAGCAGGCCACCGCAGCCCACACGAAGCCCAACAGCCACCACGTCGACCTAGCCCAGCACTGGCCCAGCCCAAACATACCCCTTCGCCAGATATTTCACGAACAGAGGGAATCATCGTCTTCCTCCGTTCTGGCAAGCAGCTCGCTGTCGAGCTCTCCTCGCTCGGTCGCGCCAAGATGCTCGCCGCCGCTCTCTGGTGTCTATAAATACCGACGAGCCGCCTCCGGATGAACCCTAACCCTAATTTCCCCTCTCTCTGTTACAATTTTCTGGAAAACCTAACCCTAGCTGCGCCGGCCATCTCTTCTCGCCGCCGTCTGGAGCATCCCCGAGCCACACCGTTGACGCCATCGACATCGCCATCGTCTTCTTGCTCAAGCCATGCAAGGAATCGGATCGAGAACCTCTGGAGCGACCACGCCAACTCCATCTTCTCCGAAGCCGGTCACCATCGCCGTCGTCGATTCGGACCACCATAGGCCACGCCGTCAAGCGCTCTGTGCTCCTGGTGAGCTTCTCAACCTCATGGTGTAGTTGGTTCGCTCGATTGTGTTCCGTAGCCTCGCCGCACCATGAGCCCGCGAGCACGGCCGTTTCCCCTCGTCGCCGGTCACTCTCCGATGACCAATAATTAGCGGTGAGACCACCGTTAGGTTCCCCTAGTCACGCTGATTCGATTGAGACTGCGCGCCACGCCGCGGGAACCCTCCACCGTCGAATCCATCCTCATCTGGCCGCCGGCCAGAGCTCCAGGAAGCGTCCTGGAATTTTGACTCGGTCAGCCTCACGTGGCAGCCAGCGTGACCTTGACCCCACCTGTCAATGACTCAGGTTAGATCTAGCCCGGGTGTAAATATCAGTTCCTATTTAATTCAAATTCCAGAAAATCACTACAACTTTGCAAAATTTTATAAAATTCATATTAACTCAGAAAATTATGAATAATATATCAAAATGCTCACAAAAATAAAATCTATTCAAATAAAATATAAAACAAAAATGTGTGTCAAAATAAAAATCCATTTATTTTTAACTTCTTTAATTATGCCATTTCAATTATTTAAAATACAATTTGAATTCAATAAATTGTTAAGTGTAAAAAAATTAAATTTTAACTATTCAGTAACTAAGTAAAATGTTAGGATTAATTTTATTTACCATATTTGCATTAACTTAATTATTAGTGGTAATTCATAAACCCTAATTGCAAATTACTATTTTCTATTTTCTTTAAATAAGTAATAACTCAAGAAAATATTATAAGCCAATATTATTTTGGTAAATCAAAACTTATTTACTTAAACATCTTTAGTTAACAAGTTAATTATTTTAAACCCTAATAACAATTATTAAACCCTGATTCTAAATTAAACCTAAATAAGAGTTACCCTAATTATTAATTCTTGTGGAAAATTAATATAATGTTAAACCATTACTAATTTTGATTCAAAGTAATTAGTAACTACAACTCTATTATTAATCAGCATTCTAGGAGTTGTACCATAACTTAGAAACCCTAGTTTTAATTTAAGTAAGACATTGATCCCATTATTTTATGTGATCATTTGAAAATGCTTTAACCCTAAAACCCTAGGGGTTTAGCCCATGTGATCATAGCCACTTCAACTTTACATATAGAACCCTAATAAGCAACAATTAAATGCATGCTCATGATCCATTAGCATAAACCAAGTCACATGAGATTGTTATTTCATGTTCCTATTCTTAATTAAAAACCTATATGATTCACTAGCATCACCTAGGTATAAACCCTAGCTTGTTACCACATGTTAGCACCATTGATCACCACTCCTATATACCATACCATTAGGATTAACCTCAACCATCAAACCCTAGTTAAATTATTATGATAACCATAATCAACCATCATAATAAACCTGCTAATATTTGCTATATAGAAACCCATTCAATTTAAGAACCCAACTAGTGTCTATTAGTGTAACTAAATGAACTCAATAGTAAACCCTAGAGTTACATAGCTCCTATGCATAGTAGTTCATATTCTTATTTTAACCTGTTCTTCAAAAGTTATTCTTTTGAAGTACAAATGTTAATCAAACCATATAAGCCATAGTTCTTATTTGAAATACTCATTAATTCTTAATTAACATGTTCTTCAAAAGTTATTCTTTTGAAGTATAATATAAATAATCATCAACCATGTCCTGTAGAACTTAAAATTGACCACTGTTCTTTACATATTGTTCCACCACTATTCTTTATGTGTGTACTTGTTATGATGTCTTATATCACTTGGTTATGCTACTAATATAACCAAACCCTAATAAGAACCTTGTTTGAGAACCATTCTAAAAGTGCAACCAACCCTAAAGAAATCTTTACAACTCATACATCCTTAATCATCAAGGTTAGGTTATGCTCGGGACGATTGCATCTCATACTATGCATTATAGCATCTTTGCCAGTTCTATAAACATTGTCCTTACCGGACGATGATGGTATTTCAGAATTTGGAGTTATCAAGTATCGAAGCTTTTGCCTGCATAATCTTGCAGTCAAGAAAGGCAAGTTCATCGCTTGCTCATGTCATTTGATTATTTGTATCAAACTATATGCAAAGTACTATACTTATCACTCATGCATTGAAAAGCAAAGTATTATTTTACAATTATGAATATGACTATGTGGTGGGCAATGGAACCATGGTATGTGTTGATATGGTGGAGGTTCCATTGCATGGGTTATATCACCCTAGGATTAATTACCAATGCCGTCCAGTGATTCTAGCGCCGTACATATCGTGTTATCCATAAGATCTATAATGGCTCTGGGGAAGTCAGCTGTATCTTTTCCCTTCTGCACGCCAACGGATTGGTAGAGCCGGCGGGGTGTTGGAGGCACTGCCGTAGGTTGGGATAGCCTTTTAAATCCCCATCCATTAGTGATGATGGCTCTACGATCTATGAAGGATTGTCCAAAGTACACCATGAGTAAAGCCGTATTATCGGGGAAGTCTTTGGAGGTGTGCGGGTGGACAAAAGGGTGGGTTTGCAGTCGCGGAGAAGGCAGTGATTGGCTTGGATCTTATACTGGGCCTCACACCAAAGGAAGTGTGGACGGGGACATACTCTCGGCCGGCAACATGGTTAAGATCTCTTGTGGGGTAAAGTAACGCACCTCTGCAGAGGGTATCAAGAATTGTGACTGTTACTCCCTGTTCTGGGAAGGGAACTGCGAACGCGGCAGGAAAGGAACTCCACGAAGTTCTAGTCAACCTGTGAAGACTGACGGGCATAGTTTTCAGAATAAAATAAACCTTTTGAAGAAATGTTTATGAAAACTTGCATTGGCCTATGACTTTCTGGTCTATGGCTGTAGCTAGTGCATGATACACATATTTCCTAATATGAACTTGCTGAGTACGCTCGTACTCATTCTATCTCGTTTGAACCCCCTTCTTAGATCAATGTACCGAAGGAGAAACTACCGTGGAACTCGAAGACAAAGGAGTCAACTGCAACAAGATGAAGAATCCAATCAAAGAAGTCAATGGAGTCAACTTTCGCATCAACTATTATGAAAACCTAGACTAGTAATAGAAGGGAACCTTTCCCTAATCCTAGCACCTAAGTAGCTAGAATTCTATAGCAAGCCAGTTAGCTCTTAAGCTTGAGTTAGCAATAAGATAGACTACGAGTCGTTCTGCTGGAGCTTTATTTGAAGTTTATCTCACTGTAAAGTAGGAGGTTGTGTTGATCTTATGTAAATAGTTCGTGTGTACTTCTATAGACATACCTTGGACTCGCATATGTTTCTGTTGTACCACTCTGAGAGATGTAATATGAGTGGAACGATGTTTCACTTGTGTTATGTCAACGACTTGTGTACTACACCATGCAGTGGTACGCTGGGTCACCGCAGCTGGTATCAGAGCAAATGCTTTGACCCTAGGATTAAAACCCTTTAAAGGAGACCTATAGGTTTGGTAGTGTCTATAGGAAGTTGTCTTAGCCAAACCAACTATTCTTTTGACTTGAGATGGGTATTCACTTGAGAATAATCCTGACACACTTGAGTCAATATTTCTTATCTATTTTCTTAAGTGAAGTTAGTTAGTTATCTTGCTTCATTCCAAATAATTAGAACACTATTGAAGCTTAAGATAATGGGTGGTAGTAGACCACAGTTGGTATACTACACATGGTAGTCCAAAGAGAGGATACAACCATAAGGAAGATATCCTATTGGAAGAAGTATACCAATGCAAGTTATAGATAAGCAAGAGTCATTAAAAATGTCAAATGACTGATGTTAAGTAGGGGAGATAAGTTATATAAGGTAGTATATGTCTATGATGAGTCAATCATAGGAGGTAAGGAAGAGTGATAGGAGTTACATGAGTCTACTTTCAATAATAAACTAGGTACTCATATATGATTCACTTGAAAATCATGGTATGATGGAGTAGAACATCATAAGTACGATAACAAAAGGATGATAAGGAGTAGGATTTAGGGAATAGTTCGAAAGCTTAGGCCTTAAAATCCTAATAATTGTACCAAGTATGTTAGAACCATAGCCCTTAATTTAAAGAAGGCTTATTTAGAGCATATCACATAGAGAAATCCTAGAGTTATAGGTGGTATATTCTAAACAATCATGTGTTTAGAGTAGACATGTTAGAACTAATTGTATTATAGGAATTAGTCCTCAATAGCACATATATATGGTATACTATTTTGTTAGTACTTCCGAAGAAAAATTAGGTTAACTTCAACTATCCCAGGCCATTTTGTTTCAAGTTGTCTCATTGCAAATGTGCAATGGAGATAAATGTTGAGACAAATAGTAGAAATTCACGTATTCGTGCTAAGTATCACGACCTAAACCTATCTTATGTGGTGTTATATACTACACATCTGAACCTGATGTTTAGGGATGTCTTACCCAACTTTTATATTCAGGCATAGAAGGATGTGTATTATAAGCACAAAGCTGGATCTTATTGGATTTTCTTGAATCTTCATTGATTGACTAGATCCATACATGAAGTTTGACTTTGATATGCAAATGCATGTTGCAATATCAAGCTCTTACTTGATGTTATAGGTCTAGAGGGTAAAGGTATTCGTGTGAGGAAGTGACGAATTTGGAAGATTTTGAAGACAAGATGAAGGTTCACTAGATGAAGGAAGTAAAATTGTGGGAAGCAACCACAATACTCTAAAGGAAGGACTAATCAAAACTCACTTTTACCCTTAATCAAGGAGTACTTCAACATGGAAGTATCATGAAAGTAAGAAAAATAGTGAATATGGAGCAGAAGAAGTAGAGCTGTATTCATTATGGAAGAAGGGAATGCAAGTGAAGTCACTTATAATACTATTTTCATAGTGTCAACAAGTGGTTTTCTTGCAAAACAAACCCTGGAAGAAGGAAAATAGACAAGTGAAGTCGTAGCTGGTATAATAAGACCACAGCTGATATAGGATAACCATGAAGAGAAAGAATGTAAAGTGAGGTATATCTTAACTAAAACTAGGTAAGTAGCCACAGCTGGTAAGTAGATATTGACTAGAACCATAACATAGCCACAGCTGGTATCCAATAAGTCACATCTGGTACTAGGTAGTCTGCAGCTGGTACCAGATAGCCCACAGCCTGAACATTTCTTTACCCTAAAAGAAAGGGGGATTCCGCAGCTAGTATTTCACAGCTGGTATCTCGTAGTTGGTAAATATTTAGTCGGAGGATTCATAATGGATACCCACAACTGTGTGGATACATGCAAAGAATTCTTCGTGAGACTTTAGAATGGTACAACATATAAACCAGACTTAAACCAACTACCTAACCTTGGAGTTTAATGATTAGAAGGAAGGAAGTTTGAAAATCCTTAGTAAACTCCAAGGGGGAGAGGAAGATTGAAGGAGAAGTATTGTGATATGAATTGGAGTATGATAGACGGAGAAAAATGTCTGAACTGAAAGGAAGTCCGATCTTATTTTTATAAGGTTGTTGGGAAGTACCCATATAAAAGTACTCTCAGGAGGTTGTCAGACCAGAAGCCGAGGTTCATATCTCGAGGAAGTAAGGGTTAGACCTTAACTTGAGTGGGTAATTGTAATTACTCAAAACCAAGAGAACTCAAGTAAGTCTAAGATAATGAAGTTGGATGAAGAAGATGCCGAAGGACAAGCAAAGGCTTAAGAAGGCTTAAGACGAAGGAGTTTGATCATACCAAAACATAAGCCTATTAGAAAGATTCCTTTCATGGAACCTAAAGAAACCAAAAGGAAGATAACTAGCCTAAACGAGAAGCCATGATTGGATGGACTAAATGAGCCTAATCCATTCGTAGGAATAAACAATCAGGACCATGCCTATTGTAAATACCTTACCAAGTACCATTACTTTCGTTATGGTAGTAAGGGAAAACAATACCCTACCTTAAATGAATCTTTTAGAATTAAGGTTTGGACACTGCAGCTGGTACACCATAGTGCCATATTACATCGCAGCTGGATTATCGCAGCTGGTAGAACCAAGCTTTGAGTACCCAAATAGGAAGATGTTATCACAACCATTAGTAAAAGCCATTAGCATCAGAAGATATCCTAATCCAAGAATCTTAGGAGAGTAAGCCTATAAACTTAGAGTGTTGGAAAAAAATCATAGAATTGAAGAAAGTATCAGTGCTAGACATCAGAAGACTCCAGGAAGGATCTGGACAAGGGATATATTCAATTATATCTAATGTGATCACCATGGAGTTGAAGGATGGTGATCTGTTCAAGACATTTCAACGTTCCGAAACATGAGAGCGTTCAAACTTCGGGACGAAGTTCAGTTTAAGGGGGAGAGGCTGTAATATCCTAGGTTTAGAGGCAATAAAATGAGAGAACACCAAAGTGTGCATTGCATTCATGCATAGAAAATCCGGGGAATTTTCGCGCTTCAAATAAAACTTACCACAGTAACTGAAGTTTCACTTGACTTGCTGGAACTGAAGTAGATCATCAAGTCAAGCGCTATAAACTTCACTGTGACCTTTGCTAAAACCTTGTTTTGGGTAGAGATGATTTGATCTATGGGCTAGATCAAATGAATTAGTTTAATAACAAACAACACCTTAAGTAAGGATCAACTACAAGATCTTATAAAGGATCTCAACATGACATTCCTTACAACAACACATGAATAATTATTCTACTATGAATCAAAGAACACAATTAATTAAGAAACCATTCTTTACTTATCTTTTCAATGTCTTCTACTAAATAAATGTTCCTACCATGAGTCACATGGTATATCTTTTCAACTACAATACTTGAACTAAGTCAAGAACATTCATATTCATTCTTCATTAACCTTGACCATTCCAATCTTATTTCCCAACTCATTCCATTAAACCTTAGAGAAAGGAGAGAATCATTCATATGCTTATATTATCCATTGGGTAGAACCTAGTTTAATATTCAACCTATCTATGTGAGATAAACCATTAATACTAACCAAAGATACAAGAAATATAAGTCAAGTACTAGACCCTATTTGACCTAGCTAAAACTTGATAGTAAGTAAGAACCTATTCCCCTAGTAATTATGGAGAAACAAGAGTTGTGATCATTACACCTTAGTAATGATCATAAACTCTAGAGAACCCTACCTATCTCATAAGAGCTCAACCTAATGAGGTAGACCCAAGTATATGGACTTACACTTGATCTTGAAGAGAGAACCATAATTCACCAATGAATTGTATGAGGCCAATACCTTGATCATTACAATTTGGGTGATGATCATAAACCCTAAGAATCTGAGTGAATGTGTTGAGAGAAGTATTAAAGAAGAGAGATTAGTGAGGAATAAGTGGATCAAGTCTAATGCATGATCTTACCTTATAAATTGAGATGCTAAGTTAAACCTCTACAAGTGATCCATAGATCTCATTCTTCTCATGAAATAATAAGTAACTCATTAGTAGTTAACCAAACCAATACTCATGCCTTGTATAGAGTAGTATTGATATGGTATCTAAACCTTGCCTATTCAAACACTTGAGACAAACCTATCATTGCCTTGATACAATAATTCTACCTAAGTGAGGAGGAAACCCTAGCCAATTAAATATACCTAGCTTATGATCATAGTTCAAACCTAGTTGTGTATCACTTGGGTGATCACTACTAAAACCCTAAACCTTGTCATATGGAATCAATTCCACATGAAATATTGTCCTAACTTGTGTATCATGTATCACAAGTATAAATTAAGCCATATATACCTAAGCTTAAATGTTATTAAAGTAAGTAAAGTGAACAATGATAAGCTTGGGAATTATATTAACAAGTTCAAGCCAGAATTTGCTAAGCAAGATTAGTGAATATAGTGTTTATTCAACCATTTTCTTAAACCCTTGGAAGTAATTCTCCACATAAAATCATGATTCATCTTATTCTCAACACCATTTAATTTAAACTCTAGCCATAAGGAGAATTATATGTGAACCATCCATATTGTTAAGAACCTAGTAAAATTTAGTAATATGCTTACCATGCATCTATTATAAAATTCAAACCATTTAAATATATCTGGTTCCTAAATTAAAAGGCAATTGAGATAAACACATAAACCATATCTATTTTAAATTTAAAATGCACTTTCCAAGAACACCAAGTACTCACCCATCAAATAGTTGTTTAAACAATAGAACTAAGCAGTAAGTATTTTTATGAAGTGATATTGATATTTAATATTTTAGAACTTGCAAAAATAAACAGAAATCAAATTGGAATTTAAATAACAAGTTTAAAACAGAAAATAAAAAGAGAAAAGAAGAGAGGAGGATTTACCTTACCAGGCGAAGCAGGCCACCGCAGCCCACACGAAGCCCAACAGCCACCACGTCGACCTTGCCCAGCACTGGCCCAGCCCAAACATACCCCTTCGCCAGATATTTCACGAACAGAGGGAATCATCGTCTTCCTCCGTTCTGGCAAGCAGCTCGCTGTCGAGCTCTCCTCGCTCGGTCGCGCCAAGATGCTCGCCGCCGCTCTCTGGCGTCTATAAATACTAACGAGCCGCCTCCGGATGAACCCTAACCCTAATTTCCCCTCTCTCTGTTACAATTTTCTGGAAAACCTAACCCTAGCTGCGCCGGCCATCTCTTCTCGCCGCCGTCTGGAGCATCCCCGAGCCACGCCGTTGACGCCATCGACATCGCCATCGTCTTCTTGCTCAAGCCATGCAAGGAATCGGATCGAGAACCTCTGGAGCGACCACGCCAACTCCATCTTCTCCGACGCCGGTCACCATCGCCGTCATCGATTCGGACCACCATAGGCCACGCCGTCAAGCGCTCTGTGCTCCTGGTGAGCTTCTCAACCTCATGGTGTAGTTGGTTCGCTCGATTGTGTTCCGTAGCCTCGCCGCACCATGAGCCCGCGAGCACGGCCGTTTCCCCTCGTCGCCGGTCACTCTCCGATGACCAATAATTAGCGGCGAGACCACCGTTAGGTTCCCCTAGTCACGCTGATTCGATTGAGCCTGCGCGCCACGCCGCGGGAACCCTCCACCGTCGAATCCATCCTCATCTGGCCGCCGGCCAGAGCTCCAGGAAGCGTCCTGGAATTTTGACTCGGTCAGCCTCACGTGGCAGCCAGCGTGACCTTGACCCCACCTGTCAATGACTCAGGTTAGATCTAGCCCGGGTGTAAATATCAGTTCCTATTTAATTCAAATTCCAGAAAATCACTACAACTTTGCAAAATTTTATAAAATTCATATTAACTCAGAAAATTATGAATAATATATCAAAATGCTCACAAAAATAAAATCTATTCAAATAAAATATAAAACAAAAATGTGTGTCAAAATAAAAATCCATTTATTTTTAACTTCTTTAATTATGCCATTTCAATTATTTAAAATACAATTTGAATTCAATAAATTGTTAAGTGTAAAAAAATTAAATTTTAACTATTCAGTAACTAAGTAAAATGTTAGGATTAATTTTATTTACCATATTTGCATTAACTTAATTATTAGTGGTAATTCATAAACCCTAATTGCAAATTACTATTTTCTATTTTCTTTAAATAAGTAATAACTCAAGAAAATATTATAAGCCAATATTATTTTGGTAAATCAAAACTTATTTACTTAAACATCTTTAGTTAACAAGTTAATTATTTTAAACCCTAATAACAATTATTAAACCCTGATTCTAAATTAAACCTAAATAAGAGTTACCCTAATTATTAATTCTTGTGGAAAATTAATATAATGTTAAACCATTACTAATTTTGATTCAAAGTAATTAGTAACCACAACTCTATTATTAATCAGCATTCTAGGAGTTGTACCATAACTTAGAAACCCTAGTTTTAATTTAAGTAAGACATTGATCCCATTATTTTATGTGATCATTTGAAAATGCTTTAACCCTAAAACCCTAGGGGTTTAGCCCATGTGATCATAGCCACTTCAACTTTACATATAGAACCCTAATAAGCAACAATTGAATGCATGCTCATGATCCATTAGCATAAACCAAGTCACATGAGATTGTTATTTCATGTTCCTATTCTTAATTAAAAACCTATATGATTCACTAGCATCACCTAGGTATAAACCCTAGCTTGTTACCACATGTTAGCACCATTGATCACCACTCCTATATACCATACCATTACGATTAACCTCAACCATCAAACCCTAGTTAAATTATTATGATAACCATAATCAACCATCATAATAAACCTGCTAATATTTGCTATATAGAAACCCATTCAATTTAAGAACCCAACTAGTGTCTATTAGTGTAACTAAATGAACTCAATAGTAAACCCTAGAGTTACATAGCTCCTATGCATAGTAGTTCATATTCTTATTTTAACCTGTTCTTCAAAAGTTATTCTTTTGAAGTACAAATGTTAATCAAACCATATAAGCCATAGTTCTTATTTGAAATACTCATTAATTCTTAATTAACATGTTCTTCAAAAGTTATTCTTTTGAAGTATAATATAAATAATCATCAACCATGTCCTGTAGAACTTAAAATTGACCACTGTTCTTTACATATTGTTCCACCACTATTCTTTATGTGTGTACTTGTTATGATGTCTTATATCACTTGGTTATGCTACTAATATAACCAAACCCTAATAAGAACCTTGTTTGAGAACCATTCTAAAAGTGCAACCAACCCTAAAGAAATATTTACAACTCATACATCCTAAATCATCAAGGTTAGGTTATGCTCGGGACGATTGCATCTCATACTATGCATTATAGCATCTTTGCCAGTTCTTTAAACATTGTCCTTACCGGACGATGATGGTATTTCAGAATTTGGAGTTATCAAGTATCGAAGCTTTTGCCTGCATAATCTTGCAGTCAAGAAAGGCAAGTTCATCGCTTGCTCATGTCATTTGATTATTTGTATCAAACTATATGCAAAGTACTATACTTATCACTCATGCATTGAAAAGCAAAGTATTATTTTACAATTATGAATATGACTATGTGGTGGGCAATGGAACCATGATATGTGTTGATATGGTGGAGGTTCCATTGCATGGGTTATATCACCCTAGGATTAATTACCAATGCCGTCCAGTGATTCTAGCGCCGTACATATCGCGTTATCCATAAGATCTATAATGGCTCTGGGGAAGTCAGCTGTATCTTTTCCCTTCTGCACGCCAACGGATTGGTAGAGCCGGCGGGGTGTTGGAGGCACTGCCGTAGGTTGGGATAGCCTTTTAAATCCCCATCCATTAGTGATGATGGCTCTACGATCTATGAAGGATTGTCCAAAGTACACCATGAGTAAAGCCGTATTATCGGGGGAAGTCTACTGGAGGTGTGCGGGTGGACAAAAGGGTGGGTTTGCAGTCGCGGAGAAGGCAGTGATTGGCTTGGATCTTATACTGGGCCTCACACCAAAGGAAGTGTGGACGGGGACATACTCTCGGCCGGCAACATGGTTAAGATCTCTTGTGGGGTAAAGTAACGCACCTCTGCAGAGGGTATCAAGAATTGTGACTGTCACTCCCTGTTCTGGGAAGGGAACTACGAACGCGGCAGGAAAGGAACTCCACGAAGTTCTAGTCAACCTGTGAAGACTGACGGGCATAGTTTTCAGAATAAAATAAACCTTTTGAAGAAATGTTTATGAAAACTTGCATTGGCCTATGACTTTCTGGTCTATGGCTGTAGCTAGTGCATGATACACATATTTCCTAATATGAACTTGCTGAGTACGCTCGTACTCATTCTATCTCGTTTGAACCCCCTTCTTAGATCAATGTACCGAAGGAGAAACTACCGTGGAACTCGAAGACAAAGGAGTCAACTGCAACAAGATGAAGAATCCAATCAAAGAAGTCAATGGAGTCAACTTCCGCATCAACTATTATGAAAACCTAGACTAGTAATAGAAGGGAACCTTTCCCTAATCCTAGCACCTAAGTAGCTAGAATTCTATAGCAAGCCAGTTAGCTCTTAAGCTTGAGTTAGCAATAAGATAGACTACGAGTCGTTCTGCTGGAGCTTTATTTGAAGTTTTACCTCACTGTAAAGTAGGAGGTTGTGTTGATCTTATGTAAATAGTTCGTGTGTACTTCTATAGACATACCTTGGACTCGCATATGTTTCTGTTGTACCACTCTGAGAGATGAAATATGAGTGGAACGATGTTTCACTTGTGTTATGTCAATGACTTGTGTACTACACCATGCAGTGGTACGCTGGGTCACCGCAAATGGTAATCCATTACCGAGACAACCTTTTGATGTGATGTCTGCTGCTAAAATGTTCAAGCGTTATGTTCGGCCTAATGAAAATTTGCTGAAAGCAAAGTTGGTATGCTTTTTAATCTGAACCTCTTCATATTGCTGTAGTGAACTTCCTTTGTTTTTTTTTTGTTTTCACGTGCGTACTTCCTTTTTGTTAATTTCGGTTGTTGCTGAACAGATCATCATCCCTCATTTCATGCATGATCATCACTCTGTTTATGTTATGAACAAGTACACTGGTACGTTGGACATCCTTGACACTAGGAGGTATCTTTGATCCGCACATACTTCAAGGAGTCGGCACCATGAGGATCGTGTTGAGATTGTACGTGATTTTCTTTTCATCATTTATTTATTTACTTTTTCACTGCTATCATTTTTACTTTTTTTATGTGAACTCATTTGTTAATATAATGTGAACTTCCCAGCTTTTTTCTTTTTATGTGTACTACTGCAACCATTCAAACTTTTTTGTCTGTACTGATATGTTTTTACAATATGAACTTCCTAGCTATTTTTTATATTTATTTAAACTGCTGAAACCATCTGACTGTGTGTGTTAATTTGATATGTTAGTAAACTGTGAACTTCCCAAATTTTTTATATGTTTTTTAAACTCATTGAAACTATCTGTAGTGTGTGTGAACCGATATGTCAAGATTATGTGAACTTCCCAGCTTTTTCTTCCTTTTTTGTTTTTAAACTGCTGAAACCATTCACTTTTTGTTTTTTTTGTTTTTGCAGATTAATAGGATGGTGGCCTTGTTAAAACAGGTGTATGGTGTTGCAGAATTTAATAAATATAATGGTAATATACAGTGGGATGTTGTTGCTGACAGGTGTTCATATCCAAAGACTCCGGCACAAGGGGCTAATGAGTGTGGCTTCTATGCTCTAAGAATTTGTGCTACATACGGTGGTGATAAGATTGCTGATAATATAAAAAACCAGGATGTAAGTGTAGTGCTGTGTTTTTTTCGCTGTATAGCTCTTTTGTCTTTTTTTTTACTGTTTTTCTTATGTTTTTTTTTGCATTCCTGATTGTCTACCAGCGGCGTGTTGAGGATTGGAAAGCTGAGTACATGTATCAGCTCCTATTTCATCCCAAGAATGAAATTTCCAAGCGGAGCAGTGGCCTAGTATGTTGAAAGATCTCATGCCGCTTATTGGTCTAGGTTCGCAGACAACCCAAAGAATCATTGGGATCTGCATGATGATGATCTGATTCAATTTTTTCGCAATTAGTAGTTGATAGGATATTCAACATTTTTATTTTGTTGTTTTATTGAACTGAACTTCTCATTATGTGATTGAATTCAGGATACAGATGTAATTAGTGAGGATATGTTCTTTCTTTTTTCAAAACAGCAAGCCGTACAAAATCTGTGCTGTATTTTTTGTTATTAGTGAACTTCTCTGTCATCACAGTGTGAACTTCTTTTTTTTTTGCCAGTTCTGTGTGTAAAAGTATTCCCATATCCATTCGTTTTTCTCAATGCAAACTGTACTATTTTTATTCCGTATATTCGTAAATGATTTTTCATGTAGGAACTTCGTGAACATAAACTTGCTAATCTTTTTTCATTTATAAGCGAACTTCGTACTCACTCTATGTGAACTTCTTCATAAGCATTCTTATTACATCAACAATATCGAAACACAACCATAATTGTTCTCGGGTCTGATACAAAACATAAGGTTCAATAAAGTAAACGGTACATAATTTTATTTTCATAGTAAGTTTTTCGGACTCGTTGCTAAGACGTGTCACGAAGCAGTAGTTCTCTTGTTCCGTCGTAGAAGCGTAACATGCGAGATATCTCCATCTTTTATTTACGCACCCATGACTACATCTGGCCAATTTGTTGTCATCATCGCATTTCCAGTTGCAACTTTGTTTATCCTTACCGTGTACCAACCAGGCATTTGTGTTGGAGGTTATTGGAATTGTTGTTGGCTCCGTTAGATAATTCTTTAGGTGTTCTTCAAAGGTATTCCTTATCGAAAGTCTGCATGAAAACACATGAAAGTGAATATCATAGCCATGTTCAGTGTATTCTGTAAGTGAACTTCACAGTTTCTTTTATCTGGACTTCAGTAAACATTTAAATATCGGAAGACTGTAATAAAGTTAGTAATACATGTTGGTTCAGCCAAAACATCATATGTAATACAGGTAGTGTACGAAAATAAGTTTTGTAAGTTGGCGTTTTTGGTATTACCATTTTGCCTCTCGTGATGTTGTTCGTTGTCTTCCCCATCTTGCATACATAATATGGGATTGTTGGCTTGTAGTCAAGTACTTGCCTTTTGAGATGATCCAGATTTTCCTTGGTCATTTCAACTTCATTTCCGAAGTGACAGTGCTTGTCAAAGATTTCAAGTCCATGAATAGTTGGACCTGCATAAAAAATAAGCACATTTTTAGTTCCATAAAGTATTTTTGAAAGCATTTCTATCTTTTTTTACCTCTTTTACAGGTCTCTTCATCGCTTTCGCTGTTGCTGAGGATGACGTACGATGGACCAGCAGCCATTCCTGTCACAAGATTCCAGCATAAAACATTTTTTGTACTAACAGGACCTCTGCACTTTTTGAACTGAACTTCCACTTCTAGTCTGCATTTTCTGTTGTCTACATTTTAAACTCCAACTTCTTTTATTATATATTTTTTAAGTTTCCCAATCACAGTATACTAATGCCGGCTGGATACATGTTTGTAGATTTTAAAACCCTCCAACTTATTTATTTTTTGTATATTGTTTTCCATTTCTTTTCACAAGTGAGCTTCTCGGGAGTTCTTATCTGAACTCCTCTTCTTGTTCATTAGTGTCTATTCCCCCCCCACCCTCTGCCTAACATGTTTTTATTTGATTTTTTTGATAGATCTATCGTATGCAAACCATTTTTTAAGTAATCTGTAAGGTATTTATTTTGTTAAGTTGTTAGATCTTGTTTTTTATACTAGTCTATATTCAAAACCACGGCCATGAAGGATGAAAGAGAGGAAGATCCACGGCGATTCAATGAGTAGATGGGATGGGGATGGGTTAGACGCACCTTCTTTTGTTAGGTAATCCCTTCGCTTTTCGATCTTTGGATTACTTTTCTCAGAGATCTTGCTAGACTTCTCTTCTTCTTCTTTTCTCTGTTCTTTGTTCTCCCTTTGCTCTTCCTTCGACTCCTTCTCCGTGGGATGTTTCTTCCGGCGGAACACCAGGCAGTGGTTGAGTTTGTTTTGCGCCGAGTGGTGGTTTTTAGTGGGTTGGGCGTGGTTTGGTGGGTGGGGGGTGGTTGGTTGGTGTGGAACAGCTTTTTATTTTTTTCAGTGTTTTTACTCTGTGTGAACGTCTGCACTGTTATCACGTGAACTTCTTTGTAGTCTTTTTATGCTTTTGTTTTGTGCTTGCACGTGAACTCACAACTGGCCCCGGATAAGATCCTTTTTTGTTTGTTATCCCGCAGGATTTTTTTGTTTTTCTGTGGTTATCTCTCGGCTGTTTCTGTTTTGTTTGATTGGATATGTATTGGTTTGTTCCCTGAATTTGTGGATCACGACGTCTGTTGTTACATTTCTGGAACTATAAATACATGTCTTTTTTCCTCTGTGTTTCGGTGCATATCAATCACCGATTCTTCTCCCTTTCTTTTTTCTTTTTCTGTGTGTTTTCTCTGTTTCACCGATTGCATGGCAAACCCTCCTTTTTCCCACGAGTACACATTCCCCTGCCATGGCACAACCACTATGAAGGTTTTGTACACAAATGCAGCAGCTAGTGTTGAGGAGTGGATCACCAATGCTGAAGCTTCCCTAGATTCTTCTGCTAGGAAGATTGTTGGTCTTGATGTTGAGTATGATAAACTCAGTGGAACCTATTTCAATCCGAAGAAAGCTGCTGTGATCCAGCTATGTGTTGGCACTGATGTTCTTGTGTACCACATATGCCATGCTGATGAGAGGAGTGAAAAGTTGTATGATTTCTTTCATGGCTATAGGTACACTTTTGCTGGGTTTTGCGTCGCAGAAGACCGCACCATTCTGTCACGTTCAAAGTACTATGTTCATAATGTGAAGGATATCCAGGCAATATGGAGAGATCCGGACAACAGGAAGAGAACTCAAGGTCTGAAGGATGTTGCTGGAGCTATTATAGATCCAATCTATTTTGAGATGAAGGATGGTTTTGGAAGGGCAGAGCACAGGATGTGGGCTGATCCGCCGCCTCTACCGCCTAAGCATTTGGAATATGCTGCACGGGATGCATATGCCACGTATGAGGTTTTTCGGAGGCTGGATGTGTTTGAGAGGGGCTTCTTCTCCTTATTCAAACATCCCGAGAAGAAGCGTGGCAGGGATTGGTGAAGATTTTAGTTTTGTAGGGACATTTTTATTTTTATTTTTTCTATGATCAGATTGTAATCGTTTACTTTACCTACATTTTTCTTTAGGTTTTATGTTTAAGAGAACTCCTTAGTTGGTTAGATCTGAACTTCGCAGTCATAAATTTCTCTTTTACTTTGTGTTTCCCTTCCCTTTTATTCATTTTATAATACAATGAAGATGTCCCTATTTACTTTTTTTGCAATCCTATATGTTGTCTGTTCATTTTTTTAACAATTCAGTACCTTTCACGTATGAATAGTATGTGAGAACTTCGCAGCTGTTGATATCTGAACTCCTTTTTTCTTGCATGTGTGTTCTTGTTTAATTTTTATACGAACTTTTTTTCACACCGTCATACATAGTTAACTTCACGGATAATCGGCTGTGAACTTCCTACTGTTTTTTTTAATCAACATTTTACGTGAACAACTGCCTAGCAGTTGAATTACCCGGATAAGGTCCTTTTTGTTTTGGTTATCCCGCAGAATTTTTGTTTTCTTGTTATCTCCATCGGCTGTTCTATTTATTTGTTTTGGATATATACTGTTTGTTTCCTGAATTCGTGGATCACGACGTGTTTGTTACATCTCAATCTATAAATACAGGTCTTTTCTTTTTCTGGCTCGGTGCACGTGAATTACCAATTGCTTCTTCTTTCTTTTCTTCTGTCCACCGATTTTGCATGGCAAACGCTCCTTTTTCCCACGAGTACACATTCCCCTGCCATGGCACAACCACTATGAAGGTTCTGTACACGAATGCAGCAGCTAGTGTTGAGGAGTGGATCACCAATGCTGAAGGTTCCCTCGATTCTTCTGCTAGGAAGATTGTTGGTCTTGATGTTGAGTATGACAAACTCAGTGGTACCTATTTCAATCCGAAGAAAGCTGCTGTGATCCAGCTATGTGTTGGCACCGATGTTCTTGTGTACCACATATGCCATGCTGATGAGAGGAGTGAAAGTTTGGTTGAGTTTCTTCATGGCTTTAGGTACATTTTTGCTGGTTTTTGCACCACAGAAGACTGCAAAGTTCTCTCACGTTCAAATCTCTATGTTCATAATCTGAAGGATATCCAGGAAATATGGAGAGATCCGGACAAAAAGAAGAAACTTCAAGGCCTGAAGGATGTTGCTGGAGCTATTATAGATCCAATCTATTTTGAGATGAAGGATAGTTTTGGAAGGGCAGAGCACAGGATGTGGGCTAATCCGCCGCCTCTACCGCCTAAGCATTTGGAATATGCTGCACGGGATGCATATGCAACGTACGAGGTTTATCGAAGGCTGGATTTGTTTGAGAGGGGCTTCTTCTCCTTATTCAAACATCCCGAGAAGAAGCGTGGCAGGGATTGGTGAAGATTTTAGTTTTGTAGGGACATTTTTCTTTTTATTTTTTCTATGATCAGATTGTAATCGTTTATTTTCCCCTACATTTTTCTTTTTTAGGTTTTATGTTTAAGAGAACTCCTTAGTTGGCTAGATCTGAACTTCGCATCATATGTTTTTTTTTACTTTGTGTTTCCCTTCCCTTTTATTCATTTTTATAATACAATGAAGATGTCCCTATTTACTTTTTTTTGCAATCCTATATGTTGTCTGTTCATTTTATTTAACAATTCAGTACCTTTCACGTCTGAATAGTATGTGAGAACTTCAGCATTGTTGATATCTGAACTCCCTTTTTTCTTGCATGTGTGTTCTGTTTAATTTTTATACGAACTTTTTTTCACACCGTCATACATAGTGAACTTCGCGGATAATCGGTGTGAACTTCCTAATGCTTTTTTTAATCAACATTTTACGTGAACAACTGTCTAGCAGTTGAATTACGATATATTTATTCTCACAACATCCTGTGTAGAGGTTTAAAATAAATGATATTTATGAAAATTCCTGTTCTTTACAATTTGGATCAGCAGTAGCATGAACAAATAGTGAACTTCAGCAGTATATTTATTCTACACAATGTAACCAACTACATATTGTTTCAGTATGAACTATTCTTTTTTTTTCCTTTTTTGTGTCTACCTCTTCCTGGTACTCCTTCTTATAGCTGCTGGTGTAGTTTGTGTTTTCTTTTTGTTCTTCTCCTTGCTTCTATCTTCCATTGTGTTGCTATCATTTTCTGTTGACTGCAGGTGTAATAGCTGTTCCTCAAGCTGCCTTCTTGCGCAAGTTCTAGAGTTGTGTCCCCTTATCTTATTGCATGTACCACAAGCTTTCACCCCTTTTGGTTTCATTGTCGCACCATCACTTCTTTGTCGCTCAACAATCTGTTGTTGTAGTATCTTTTCCCTGTTGGGGCATGTTGATGCGTAGTGTCCTAGCCTTAGGTTGCACACGCTGCATTTCCTTTGTCCTCCCGTTTTATTTAAGTTTTGCAGTTTGCTCTCCACATCTGGTGTTTTCTGTGTATCTTCTTGCTCACTGATATCTTCATCCTCATCTTCTTGCTCATATTCTTCATCATCCGTCTCATCTTCGAAGCATTCACCCTCATCTCGTGTCCAGCTTTTTCCTCTTCATCATTCTCTGGAATGTCTTTGGCGAGCAAGCAAGTTTCTTATGCGCACCTTGATATTTGTCAAGATGTCAGTAGGCCCATACACCTTCTTATGTGTTTCCAAGAGTGTTTTAGCCAGCTGCCTTGCCTTGCAGGTTCTGGAATTGTGGCCATTAATTTTATTGCATGTTCCGCATAATCTTGTACCTTTCGGTCTCCCGTATTCATCTAGTTCTGGTTCCGGACGGCAGTGTGGGGTTTGCATTTTCCATTCCTCCTTGCAGCATCTCGTAGTCTTGCTTCCTTTTGTTATTGCAAGTAGTGGAGGCTGTATATCTGCATATGGATCATTGTCCTCGGTCCGAGGAATGTCGTTGTGCTCGCGCTTTCTCGTGTTGTGTTTTCTTGGTTCGATGATCGCTCATTGTTCTCCATCTCTGCATCCTCATTATTCTCCATCTCTCGCATCCTCATTATTCTCCGGCTCTGCATCCTCATTGTCCAGTTTGTATTGGCATCTCTCAAGGCAGATAATGCTATTTGGAATTTTGCTTCCGAAGTGCATCCTTTGTTTATAATTTTAACCGCTTCACCGTAAAGGATTGTTCGTCTGTATTCAATTGAAGTCCCATCGTCTCGTTGTTGTCCTATAGTCTCTGCGGTTGTAATCGTGGTTTGTCACCGCATCTTTGGTGTATCTCTGGAGTATATACTTGCTTGGTATCTCATCCGTGCGTAGGTGCTCAAAGACAACTATGACATGGTGGCGTAACAACCTGTGTGTGCATAAAGTTAACATTAGCTCGGTTAATTTTTTTATTTTTTCGTGTCAACAATTACTTTTTATATGCATCCGTAGTGTAATACAACCAAAAGCAATTGCTGAAAGAGGCTTTTTTTACCTCGTATGTTCCCACGCTTACATTCGCATTCATAGCGGCCTTCAACTTCATCTCGCTAGCACTCTGAACTCATGTCTTGACCAAGCGAATTCTTTACTCTGATTGTAGTGATGCACAAGGTAAATGTTGGGATTATCCTGGGAAGTATTAATGCGGAAAAGTCTGTCTTTGTGATATTGCCGCTCCCGAAAACCGAGTACACCGCCCGTGTGTACTTATCCATAACCCGTGCCTCGAAGCCATACTCGGTGACTGTTTTCCTTGTGCCCCTGCAATTTTGATTTTTGTCGGTGGAAAAGTCATTTGCTTTTGAACATGAAACATAAGATAACTTTTATATAGATATATGAACCCCGAACTAAACAGATGTGAACTTCCATAACATGTGCATACTTTTTTTCTCGAAACAGATGACACTTTTTGTGTACGTAAGAACCCCCGACCAAACAAGCTTGTGAACTTCCATAACATCTCGCATAGTCTTTTTCCTTTTTTATGTTCTCATCCTATGTGTTTCCAAATTATTGAAGCATATTTTTTCATTAATATAAAAAAGGAAATCGATCACTCACCGTTGATGCATTTGCCTCGCATTCTCTCGCTTCATGCCTTGCTCGTATGCGCTTGTTAACTTGCTTAGCAAAAATGTGGAGGTTGTCTCGTTCGATGACAAAACCCCTTTTCAGCACAAAGTTCATGCTCTCGCTTCTCGTGTTGAAGTCATGCGTACGTAAAACTTCCTTCCAAGAAGTCGATATCCACAATTTCCTTTCAGCCCATATGTTAATCATGACATTTATATCATGCAGATTGTACTCTTCAATCAAAGCCTTCCACACATCTTCAAACTCGATGGCATTAGGGGATGGTTCAAAATTGCGATCACTTATCCTTCAAGTCGTGGAATAGTTTATAAAGCTTCTTCAGCGGGTCCTTATGCTTGTTCATTATGTGCCATCTACGTAACTTATGTAGAGTCCGTTTGAAAATTTTAGGTATTGCTTTCGTCATTGCTTTGGGCATTGATCTGAACAATTATTAGGAAAAAACACATCGTGTATAATGCAAGCAAACTTCACAAAAACAAAACAAAGGTGAACTTCAAAGCAAATTAAATATCTTTTATTTTTTCGTGTTGCAGGGGTGTAAACATCTCGAACTTCGTGTGTTTTTGTTATGAACTACAACTGAAGGTACAAACAGGAGTATAGATTCGATTTTCGCAAACCTGTAAGTATGCAGATTGGTTGTTTACCGCCCATGCATTCAAGGAATCTTGAATACCCATTTGAAGGACTCCTCGACTCGTTTCCCATCAACGCAACACCAAAGATTGTTGATCGCAAGTGGTTGTTTACGCCGACAAATACCGCAAGGGGCAAGTGGTGCTTGTTCGACTTGTAAGTAGTATCGAAAGTTATGCAATCTCCAAAATCTGCATATGCTGCCCTCGAGCTAGCATTAGACCGTAAAACATTTTCCACTGTTTTCGTATCAACCTTGTAGTCATAGAAGAAATTTTCATTCTCCTTCTTCATGTCTTCAAAGAATTTGAACATATTCTGCACCTCATTCATGGACTCCTTCCTCGTGTTTTCTGCTTTCTGCAAAAAGAAATTTGGTGTTAGTTTTCTTGTTTTGTTTTGCTTTTTTCTTTCCCCTGTTTTTCATGTAAGTTTTCATTTTATATATAAAGGAGGGGGTGGGAGGGGGGGGGAGTACTTACATGTTTAGTATGTCTCTGTTGTGGCAGCCAATCTTATCACGGCCACCATGCAGCATTGTAAGGTGCCCATTATGTTTACATGTTTTATATTGCCGAACCGAAGGTCTTTTACCAACCCCTTCAATGTTGGATCCACCTTTTTGTGAGAACGCATGAAAACTAGCATTGATGGGCTTAACAGCAGGGTATGGTTGTGTTGAAGTGTAATGTCCTTGACAATGCAGTACCATCACTCCTCTCTTTCAATCTCATAAAGGCCTTGCACCCAGCTTCTTTTGGTCATCTTGTCACGCCGTCGGTCTTCCTCGTTGACACTTTGGCGGTGTGCACCTTCTCGTACACATCTCAAGTAACGCCTCGCTCTTGTTGTGCTGTCCTTTCCTTATCCCAAACCCTGTGTGCTTTGCATATGTATTGTAAAATACATATGCGTCTTTGAATGTGCTAAATTCTTGACCAATGGATGGTATCAGGTCCGGATCAAGATCTGCAGCCTGCAAATTGCCACGGTTTTGTTATTGCATTTTTTTTTGTTTTTACATATGTTATTTGTATGTTAACTTCAGGAAATAGGTCAAGTGAACTTCCTAAAATTTAATAAAAAATAAGAACATGGACTTCTTAAAGTCATCTGAACTTTTTTCACAGAAAAACTGTTGCACATGAATATCGAGAACATATCAAATATACATTTCATATAATAAACCGAGCATGTGAACTTCCTAAAAATCAGCTGAACTTTTATCATGGATATAGGGTTCACGAACTTTCCAAATCATATCAACTGTTTTTTCTAAAGATATAGCATGTGAACTTCCATGCAAATTTGTCTAAAAAAAATGAGTGTAAGAGTGAAATTTTTATCAGCAAAATATAAATTGAACTTACGTGTGTGTATGTTCGCAGCTCTGCAGGGGTGGCTCTATCATCTGGTACTATGGGGCATGGCGGTGTGACTTTTGGTACATGACAGAGTGGATCTCGAGGCGGCATATGACTTGATTGAGTGCCTCGACGATCTTGGTGTATGTTGTCACTTTGACCATCCCCATAACTGCGTTGCTGTTCAGAAGCATCACTGCTAGAAGACGACTTTTGCCCACTGTCCCTGTTCACATCGTTGCTTCCAGCTGCGGTTGTTGTAGATGTACTTGTAGATTGCCGTTTTCGTGGCTGACGGAACGTTGCATTACTAGCAAATATCTCCTCAGTGCACTTTATTGGAGAACGGGGTTTTTTCGGTGGACCTGACCAACACATAATATCCTCATCATCGTCTCTTGATGTTGTGGTATCCCGCTTCCTTTTGCTGTTATCCATGTCATCTTGTTCTTGGATTTTCTGATTGAAATTCCTTTCAACGGCAGCAGCATTTGTCTTTCTCTTGGGATTGCGGAACACTGGCTGGATAAATGAAACTGGCTCATCACAGCATATGGGAGTCATTGGAGGCTTTTAGGGCCTCGACCACTGATTATCTCGTCGTCCTTTGCTCTCGATTCTTTGCCCTGCAAAGAGCAACTCCGGTAAGTTTTTTAACATGTGAACTTCTTGAACATTGGGACTAGAACTTTTATACATAAAACTTTGTGTGATGTCTTCAAAAACTAAAACAAGTAAAGTTAACCGCTAAACAATGTAATATGAACTTCCAAAGATACATGCACCCGCATACTTATTTTTTCATTTTATCGTTTTTATTTTTTATAATCTGAAGTGAACTCCAGGAAACTGTTTTTAAGAACTTCTCAAGAAAAGACATAAGTTTTCTTTTTCCTACAATAGACTCTGCAGAGAATATGTGAACTTCCGCCTAAATTTGGTTTTTGTTTATACTGATGGACAGAAAAAGCAGTTAAATAGTTATGTGAACTTCCAATATAAATTCATATGAACCTTTTAAGGAGAATATAAATTGGTCGTTTTGTAAATGAGTTATGTGAACTTCCATTATGAATCATTATGAACTTTTTTTTCACTAGAATCTAAAGTGCTCCTTTTTTTTGGTTTTGCGGTGAGCACAAAGCAAGATATGAGTTATGTGAACTTCTGGTTTTTTTGTACCTTATCCGCCTCCGGTGCTAGCGTCTTGAAGGAGCTTGGTCGGATTGATGTTGAAGCATGTTCCGATGATCCGCCTCTAATTGGAGCCATTAACCGCCGTAGGGAATCCGGATCTCGTCGGGCTATAGACGAATTGCGGCGAGTAACGAGGCGGGATCTCGCTGTTCTCCGCCGCTGGCTCCTTTGCGTCGCCTACCGCCGTTCCTCCGTCGCGTGCTCCCTCGCGGCGGCTGCCGCCGGCGCGCACTCGCCCCCGCCGACGAGGTAGGAGGCTTCAACGTCTACGCTTCCGTCGCGTGCTCCCTCGCGTCGGCTCCCGCCGCCGCTCACTCGCCCGCGCCGACGAGGTAGGAGGCTTTGAACGTCTTCGTGTCCGTCGCGAGCTCCCTCGCGTCGGCTCCGCCGCCGCCGCCGCCCGCGCCGACGAGGTAGGAGGTGGAGGTGCGGAGCTGGTTGATCTCCGCTCGAGGCGGGGCGCGGTGTTTTTACGAGGAGGACGTGGGAAGTTCGCTTCGTTCACGAATCGGTATCTGTCGGGAGTCGGGACGTGGGAAGTTCGGTTGGGTATCGGTCGGGACGGGGGAAGAAACCGAGTGGGATTAGGGGGGGTTCTAGAATAGCTATTCTAGAACCACTCTTAAGGGGGGTTCGAGAATAGTTGGGCTCTATATATATATATATATATATATATATGGAAAATAGTGGGCTACCATGGGGTGTAGCTATGCACCCCCATCCAACCATTGAATTTGCATATAGAGCATTTTCAGCCCTACATCTAAACTAACGGCGTTACCATCCATCCCCGCACACCACCTACCCGACGAGTGTAGTCCACCTTGTCCCTATCCTATCTCTCTCTCCTAATCCCGTCCCCCAACTCTCATTTTCAACTCATCCCCACACCAGGCGCCGCCCACCGCTGCTCCATCCACGGACTAGCCGCTCATCCCCGCGTCTGTCCTCCACGGCTCGGCGGCCCGACGGCCCTGCCCTGCTCCCTCCATGGCGCGGCGGCCTTCACCTCACCGTGCGGGTAGAGGCGAGGCGGCCGCTCGTTCCACGGGGCGGTGTTGCGTGCAGGAGGAAATGGGCTGGCGGCCGGCCGTTTGATTTTTTTTCATCTGGATTCTGATGACTTGTTTATCTATGTACCGTGTTCTTACTTTTCTACATGATTCCCGACCCAGATCGCGAAGGCAGTCATTCTTTTTATATTTATTAATATTTCTGCTGATCTCCACTCGATTAATCCAGATCTTGATTTCTTGGGTATCTCTTTTTCCTTGATTTCTTCTCTCTCCTCTTGGATTTCCAGCAGTTTAGTGTTTGAGATAGTGAGTTTAGTACTGCACTCTTCAGCCTTGTTCACATCTGCCTGCCATGATGATCCTTAGAAAAACAAGTTTAAGGGAGCATTCCGGGTGGAATCAGTGCGGGGAAGGTGCATGGACCAGCAGCAGGGAGGGAGCAGCACCGGGCGGCCAGGGCGGATTGCCGGAGAATCTCTGCCAGCCGCGTAGGCAACTTGCCGGCAAGCACGGCCACACGCGTAGGCAGTCATCCGCGCTGGAGTTTTTCTGATGCGCGTGGCTTTTGATAGATTATCTGATCTTCCATTGTTTTTGCAAAGAGATTTCCCCCCGTAAATTTTTCTAATACGGAGTATTGAAGATTTTGCTCGATCTAACTGCTGCCCATTGTTTAGGAATATGATTCTTCCGCTCAGATTTGTGCGGTTAATATTTACAACCATTATTGAAATACATGAGGTTTGTGTTTTTTTGTGCTTTTTTCCCCATCCCCAAACCGTGGCCAACCAAAGATGGAAATACGAGATGAACACGATTGGCTTGGAGTGATGCTGGGAGGCGGGGATTGATGGAGACGCAGCGGAGCCGTCTAGCTCATCGTGGGATTAGGTGCCGGATATGCTCGGCCGTGGTGGATTTAGGTTGTGCCGGACGTGGTCTCACGTGGGCCTCATCACCGGCTTCTTCTTCATCCGCGACACAGCCACCATGACACCACGGATCCACCGTGAGCATCATGTGTGCGGCAGCGCTCGTACGAGATCTTCGGGGCGAGATTTTCGATCTATATTTGTTCTTCAGATATGTCATGTTGTGTCTGTGGAGTAGCTGAAGGATCCAAGATCCTAACCTGCGATCTTGTTTTTTATTCCATTCGTGTGTGTGAAACGGTCGTCGATGAGATTACTAGTTGGTTTTACATGGTCGTTCCTAAATCAAGTTATTCGTTCCAGGTTTCGGAAGGCAATCAAATTTTATCCCTTTTCTGTTCCCAGTGATGGATTTTCAATCCATTAACTATTTCTTTTGTCATGTTCATGTCTCCGATCCATGTTGTTCCATTTGTCTAGTATATCTTCTCTCACAAAACTAGAGAGGCAGATGGGTTTATTCTCCTTTTCTTCATATTCAAAGTTTTTATGAAGTCTGTAATCTGTACATGGTCCTTATTTCTCTAAAGGAATGAGTTTCTTTTCTTTCTGAAAATGTTGGTGTGCTCATCGAGCTAAAATTTGGCAGCTAATGGTGATAGGCTTCTACATCGGCAGCTCGACCTCGCCGGTGGGCAAGGAGACTGATATTGGTTTATTTATAGATTTCGTGAGCTGAGCATTTTTTGTTTCGATCCAGAATTTTACAGGATGCTCCATTGGATTTACCTTGACAATGAATAAACATGCAAGAACCTTGCAATCTATGTTTAAGTATTGAGTGGATATGTGAATTGGCTAGAGAAAAAAGAATCGGTCAATGAATTTTTCTTGGAAGCTAGACGAGAATGGATCTTGAATGGAGCTGGGATGCATGCGCCGTACTAGTGGGCCTTCTGACGACCACATGGCGGATGGCTCATCGTGCGAAAGGGACAGTTGTTTTTTCGTTGTCATGGACGGATACAGCTAACGGACTTCAACGGCAGCACGAATCATGAGGAAATATCGGATGATTTCAAGCCTATGCACAGCTATCACCCTAGGTAGAAAATCCGCGTCGATATATATACATATACATACTAGCACAAAACCCGTGCGTTGCTACGATCATATTAAATTAAGTGAACAACATTTCATATGTTGCATTTCTTGCTTGAATCGAATCTAAATGGTATGGAGTCCTTAATTGAGCCTACTTTTTTTACAATGCAATAGTGAACATCACGTCGATTCAAAAACACGCAACAAAGAAAATGTCCTAACGATTTAAGCCAATTGACCAGTGTCGGCGTTGTCATTCTCTGTAACAACATCTTCATCGAGGAAGCAAACCAGAAGCAGTGATAGCAAAGACACTATCAACATCAAACGACATCATTCTCCCACAAAAAACTCATACATAACAATGAGGATAAATTCAATTCCTCGGGATCTCGTGTGTGTCATCTATAGCCATTGTTCTATATACGGACATGGCAACCCAACCCTAGTGCCGGTGACTATTTTGCCTTAATATTTGCAAAATTATTTTTAATTTAGACATATTTTGCCCTTTTAAAATCTCTTCAAACACTCATTTTACTTGTTTTGTATGAAAATAGAAGCAGAAAAGGAAAATCTTCAACAACAGAAAAAAGCATACCACCCCCTCCTAGTCTGGACAACCCAGCTAGTAAAATGTTGACTCAGTCTACTCCAGTATTTAGCACTGTTTGTGGGACCCAGGAGTCAGCTTTTGTCCTGATGCAGTTTCCTCACCGAGCTTCTCCCTTCCTCTTGCCAATTCCGAAATTCCCAGATCAGACATGGATGAGAGCTGGAGGAGCTGCCGGACAAGAGAGCAGCAGTTGGATCGGATCAGACATGGATGAGAGCTGGAGGAGCTGCCGGACAAGAGAGCAGCAGTTGGATCGGCTGGACATCGGTGTAAGAAGGACAGCCTCGTCGAAGGAGACTGTATTAGCAGCTGCCGGACGGTAGGAGATGGCGCACACGGCTGAGGGACCGGAGGAATCAACGTTACTACTGGATGGCGAGGACCTAGGCAGTTGTGGCCTCTCTTGCTGCTTTGAACGGAGATGAGGCGCCGCAGCAAGATTAAGAGCAGACGTTGGTGGTGAGCCAGATTACTGGATTGATTTTGCGGGGAGCTCCTGCTACTTCTAGCATGACGGAGTGGGTTAGTTTTCTTGGATCGATTTTTGTGTGGTGAATCAATTTTTTATGGCTTCCTTTTCTGCATCTATTTTTTGTGTGGTGAATCGAATAAAAAAAATTGTTTTGTTCTGGTTCTAGTGCCATCGCGGCAGCTCGGAGACAAGGCCGGCAACATGAGATCGTGGAGCACCAACTTTGGCAGGCGACCACCAACGGGAGGCCACCGGTAGGAGCGCCCCTCCGGCCGGGAACTGATGTATTCCGTCGCGTAAGGCCCTCGTCCCTGCCGCCGCCGTTCTGGTCCGAGTCGTCGCTGCCCCGCCTCCATGCTAATGAGGAAAACGTTTCAGAGCTTTTTCGGGCCTCGGCCCATATGTGCTCGCGGGAACATTCGACACGGTGAACAGCCGCGACGTACACGTACCAACAACGGTTAGCAATTTAATAGTAAAGATATATATAGAGCCCAACTATTCTCGAACCCCCCTTAAGAGTGGTTCTAGAATAGCTCCCCCCCCCCCCCCCCTAATCCCACTCGGTTTCTTCCCCCGTCCCGACCGATACCCAACCGAACTTCCCACGTCCCGACTCCCGACAGATACCGATTCGTGAACGAAGCGAGCTTCCCACGTCCTCCTCGTAAAAACACCGCGCCCCGCCTCAAGCGGAGATCAACCAGCTCCGCACCTCCACCTCCTACCTCGTCGGCGCGGGCGAGCGAGCGGCGGCGGGAGCCGACACGAGGGAGCTCGCGACGGACACGAAGACGTTCAAAGCCTCCTACCTCATCGGCGCGGGCGAGTGAGCGGCGGCGGGAGCCGACGCGAGGGAGCACGCGACGGAAGCGAAGACGTTGAAGCCTCCTACCTCGTCGGCGCGGGCGAGTGAGCGGCGGCGGCAGCCGACGCGAGGGAGCACGCGACGGAGGCGAACGGCGGCGGTAGCTGACGCAAAGGAGCCAGCGGCGGAGAACAGCGAGATCCCGCCTCGTTACTCGCCGCAATTCGTCTATAGCCCGACGAGATCCGCATTCCCTACAAAGCAGCTTAATGGCTCCAATTAGAGGCAGATCATTGGAACATGCTTCAACATCAATCCGACCAAGCTCCTTCAAGACGCTAGCACTGGAGGCAGATAAGGTACAAAAAAAAAAAACCAGAAGTTCACATAACTCATATACTGCTTTGTGCTCACTGCAAAACCAAAAAAAAAAAAAAAAGGAGCACTTTAGATTCTAGTGAAAAAAAAGTTCATAATGATTCATAATGGAAGTTCACATAACTCATTTACAAAACGACCAATTTATATTCTCCTTAAAAGGTTCATATGAATTTATATTGGAAGTTCACATAACTATTTAACTGCTTTTTCTGTCCATCAGTATAAACAAAAACCAAATTTAAACTGGAAGTTCACATATTCTCCTGCAGAGTCTATTGTAGGAAAAAGAAAACTTATGTCTTTTACTGAGAAGTTCTTAAAAACAGTTTCCTGGAGTTCACTTCAGTTATAAAAAATAAAAACAGTAAAATGAAAAAATAAGTATGCAGGTGCATGTATGCTGGAAGTTCATATTACATTGTTTAGCGGTTAACTTTACTTGTTTTAGTTTTTTGAAGACATCAGACAAAGTTTTATGTATAAAAGTTCTAGTCCCAATGTTCAAGAAGTTCACATGTTAAAAAACTTACCAGGTTCGCACGCAGGCAAAGAATCAGAACGAGGCAGTGATTTACGAGATAATCAATTTGGTCAGGCCCTAAAAAGCCTCCAATGACTCCCATATGCTGTGATGAGCCAGTTTCATTTATCCAGCCAGTTGTTCCGCAATCCCAAGAGAAAGACAAATGCTGCTGCCGTTGAAAGGAATTTCAATCAGAAAATCCAAGAACAAGATGATATGGATAACAGCAAAAGGAAGCGGGATACCACAACATCAAGAGACGATGATGAGGATATTATGTGTTGGTCAGGTCCACCGAAAAAACCCCGTTCTCCAATAAAGTGCACTGAGGAGATATTTGCTAGTAATGCAACGTTCCGTCAGCCACGAAAACGGCAATCTACAAGTACATCTACAACAACCGCAGCTGGAAGCAACGATGTGAACAGGGACAGTGGGCAAAAGTCGTCTTCTAGCAGTGATGCTTCCAACGAACGCAGTTATGGGGATGGTCAAAGTGACAACATACACCAAGATCGTCGAGGCACTCAATCAAGTCATATGCCGCCTCGAGATCCACTCTGCCATGTACCAAAAGTCACACCGCCATGCCCCATAGTACCAGATGATAGAGCCACCCCTGCAGAGCTGCGAACATACACACACGTAAGTTCAATTTATATTTTGCTGATAAAAATTTCACTCTTACACTCATTTTTTTTAGACAAATTTGCATGGAAGTTCACATGCTATATCTTTAGAAAAAACAGTTGATATGATTTGGAAAGTTCGTGAACCCTATATCCATGATAAAAGTTCAGCTGATTTTTAGGAAGTTCACATGCTCGGTTTATTATATGAAATGTATATTTGATATGTTCTCGATATTCATGTGCAACAGTTTTTCTGTGAAAAAAAGTTCAGATGACTTTAAGAAGTCCATGTTCTTATTTTTTATTAAATTTTAGGAAGTTCACTTGACCTATTTCCTGAAGTTAACATACAAATAACATATGTAAAAACAAAAAAAAAATGCAATAACAAAACCGTGGCAATTTGCAGGCTGCAGATCTTGATCCGGACCTGATACCATCCATTGGTCAAGAATTTAGCACATTCAAAGACGCATATGTATTTTACAATACATATGCAAAGCACACAGGGTTTGGGATAAGGAAAGGACAGCACAACAAGAGCAGGCGTTACTTGAGATGTGTACGAGAAGGTGCACACCGCCAAAGTGTCAACGAGGAAGACCGACAGCGTGACAAGATGACCAAAAGAACTGGGTGCAAGGCCTTTATGAGATTGAAAGAGAGGAGTGATGGTACCTGCATTGTCAAGGACATTACACTTCAGCACAACCATACCCTGCTGTTAAGCCCATCAATGCTAGTTTCCATGCGTTCTCACAAAAAGGTGGATCCAACATTGAAGGGGTTGGTAAAAGACCTTCAGTTCAGCAATATAAAACATGTAAACATAATGGGCCTGCTTACAAGGCTGCATGGTGGCCGTGATAAGATTGGCTGCCACAACAGAGACATACTAAACATGTAAGTACTCCCCCCCCCTCCCACCCCCTCCTTTATATATAAAATGAAAACTTACATGAAAAACAGGGGAAAGAAAAAAGCAAAACAAAAAAAGAAAAATAACAACAAATTTCTTTTTGCAGGAAAGCAGAAAACACGAGGAAGGAGTCCATGAATGAGGTGCAGAATATGTTCAAATTCTTTGAAGACATGAAGAAGGAGAATGAAAATTTCTTCTATGACTACAAGGTTGATGACGAAAACAGATTGGAAAATGTTTTCTGGTCTAATGCTAGCTCGAGGGCAGCATATGCAGATTTTGGAGATTGCATAACTTTCGATACTACTTACAAGTCGAACAAGCACCACTTGCCCCTTGCAGTATTTGTCGGCGTAAACAACCACTTGCAGTCAACAATCTTTGGTGTTGCGTTGATGGGAAACGAGTCAGAGGAGTCCTTCAAATGGGTATTCAGCAGATTCCTTGAATGCATGGGCGGTAAACAACCAATCTGCATACTTACAGGTTTGCAGAAAATCAGAATCTATACTCCTGTTTGTACCTTCAGTTGTAGTTCATAACAAAAACACACGAAGTTCAGATGTTTACACCCCTGCAACACGAAAAAATAAAAGATATTTAATTTGCTGAAGTTCACCTTTGTTTTGTTTTTGTGAAGTTTGCTTGCATTATACCTGATGTGTTTTTTCCTAATAATTGCTCAGATCAATGCCCAGCAATGACGAAAGCAATACCTAAAATTTTCAAACGGACTCTACATAAGTTCTGTAGATGGCACATAATGAACAAGCATAAGGACCCGCTGAAGAAGCTTTATAAACTATTCCCTGACTTGAAGGATAAGCTGATCGCAATTTTGAACCATCCCCTAATGCCATCTGAGTTTGAAGATGCGTGGAAGGCTTTGATTGAAGAGTACAATCTGCATGATATAAATGTCATGATTAACTTATGGGCTGAAAGGAAATTGTGGATATCAGCTTACTTTGGAAGGAAGTTTTACGTGCACGCATGACTTCAACACGTAGAAGCGAGAGCATGAACTTTGTCTTTGAAAAGGGGTTTTGTCACTGAACGAGACAACCTCCACATTTTTGCTAAGCAAGTTAACAACTGCATACAGGCAAGGCATGAAGCAGAGAATGCAGAGGCAAATGCATCAACGGTGAGTGATCGATTTCCTTTTTTATATTAATGAAAAAAAATATGCTTCAATAATTTGGAAACACATAGGATGAGAACATAAAAAAAAGGAAAAAGACTATGCAGATGTTATGGAAGTTCACAACTGTTTGGTCAGGGGTTCTTCTGTACACAAAAAGTGTCATCTGTTTTCGAGAAAAAAAAGTATGCACATGTTATGGAAGTTCACATCTGTTTAGTTCTGGGGTTCATATATCTATATAAAAGTTATCTTATGTTTCATGTTCAAAAGCAAATGACTTTTCCACCGACAAAAATCAAAATTGCAGGGCACAAGGAAAACAGTCACCAGGTATGGCTTCGAGGCACAGGTTATGGATAAGTACACACGGGCAGTGTACTCGGTTTCCGGGAGCGGCAATATCACAGCACAGCTTTCCGCATTAATACTTCCCAGGATAATCCCAACATTTACCTTGTGCATCACTACAATCAGAGTAAAGAATTCGCTTGGTCAAGACATGAGTTCAGAGTGCTAGCAGATGAAGTTGAAGGCCGCTATGAATGCGAATGTAAACTGTGGGAACATACAGGTAAAAAAAAAGCCTCTTTCAGCAATTGCTTTTGGTTGTATTACACTACAGATGCATATAAAAAAGTAATTGTTGACACGAAAAAATAAAAAAATTAACCGAGCTAATGTTAACTTTATGCACACACAGGGTTGTTCTGCCACCATGTCATAGCTGTCTTTGAGCACCTACGCCTGGATGAGATACCAAGCAAGTATATACTCCAGAGATACACCAAAGATGCAGTGACAAACCCTGATTACAACCGCAGAGACTACAGGACAACAACAGACGATGGGACTTCAATTGAATACGGGCAGAACAATCCTTTACGGTGAAGCAGTTAAAATTATAAACAAAGGATGCACTTCGGAAGCAAAATTCCAAATAGCATTATCTGCCTTCAGAGATGCCAATACAAACCTGGACAATGAGGATGCAGAGCCGGAGAATAATGAGGATGCAGAGATGGAGAATAATGAGGATGCAGAGATGGAGAACAATGAGCAGTCATCGAACCAAGAAAACACAACACGAGAAACTGGCGAGCACAACAACATTCCTCAGACTGAGGACAATGATCCATATGCAGATATACAGCCTCCACTACTTGCAATAACAAAAGGAAGCAAGACTACAGATGCTGCAAGGAGGAATGGAAAATGCAAACCCCCTGCACCTGCCCGCCCGGAACCAGAACTAGATGAATACGGGAGACCGAAAGGTACAATATTATGCGGAACATGCAATAAAATTAATGGCCACAATTCCAGAACCTGCAAGGCAAGGCAGCTGGCTAAAACACTCTTGGAAACACATAAGAAGGTGTATGGGCCTACAGCATCTTCAGCAAATATCAAGGTGCGCATAAGAAACTTGCTTGCTCGCCAAAGACATTCCGTAGAATGATGAAGAGGAAAAACTGGACACAGATGAGGGTGAATGCTTCGAAGATGAGACGGATGATGAAGAATATGAGCAAGAAGATGAGGATGAAGATATCACTGAGCAAGAAGATACACAGAAAACACCAGATGTGGAGAGCAAACTGCAAAACTTAAATAAAACGGGAGGACAAAGGAAATGCAGCGTGTGCAACCTAAGGCTAGGACACTACGCATCAACATGCCCCAACAGGGAAAAGATACTACAACAACAGATTGTTGAGCGACAAAGAAGTGATGGTGCGACAATGAAACCAAAAGGGGTGAAAGCTTGTGGTACATGCAATAAGATAAGGGGACACAACTCTAGAACTTGCGCAAGAAGGCAGCTTGAGGAACAGCTATTACACCTGCAGTCAACAGAAAATGATAGCAACACAATGGAAGATAGAAGCAAGGAGAAGAACAAGGAGAAAACACAAACTACACCAGCAGCTATAAGAAGGAGTACCAGGAAGAGGTAGACACAAAAAAGGAAAAAAAAAAGAATAGTTCATACTGAAACAATATGTAGTTGGTTACATTGTGTAGAATAAATATACTGCTGAAGTTCACTATTTGTTCATGCTACTGCTGATCCAAATTGTAAAGAACAGGAATTTTCATAAATATCATTTATTTTAAACCTCTACACAGGATGTTGTGAGAATAAATATATCGTAATTCAACTGCTAGACAGTTGTTCACGTAAAATGTTGATTAAAAAAAAACAGTAGGAAGTTCACAGCCGATTATCCGCGAAGTTCACTATGTATGACGGTGTGAAAAAAAAGTTCGTATAAAAATTAAACAGGAACACACATGCAAGAAAAAAGGGAGTTCAGATATCAACAGCTGCGAAGTTCTCACATACTATTCAGACGTGAAAGGTACTGAATTGTTAAATAAAATGAACAGACAACATATAGGATTGCAAAAAAAGTAAATAGGGACATCTTCATTGTATTATAAAAATGAATAAAAGGGAAGGGAAACACAAAGTTAAAAAAAAACATATGATGCGAAGTTCAGATCTAGCCAACTAAGGAGTTCTCTTAAACATAAAACCTAAAAAAGAAAAATGTAGGGGAAAATAAACGATTACAATCTGATCATAGAAAAAATAAAAAGAAAAATGTCCCTACAAAACTAAAATCTTCACCAATCCCTGCCACGCTTCTTCTCGGGATGTTTGAATAAGGAGAAGAAGCCCCTCTCAAACAAATCCAGCCTTCGATAAACCTCGTACGTTGCATATGCATCCCGTGCAGCATATTCCAAATGCTTAGGCGGTAGAGGCGGCGGATTAGCCCACATCCTGTGCTCTGCCCTTCCAAAACCATCCTTCATCTCAAAATAGATTGGATCTATAATAGCTCCAGCAACATCCTTCAGGCCTTGAAGTTTCTTCTTTTTGTCCGGATCTCTCCATATTTCCTGGATATCCTTCAGATTATGAACATAGAGATTTGAACGTGAGAGAACTTTGCAGTCTTCTGTGGTGCAAAAACCAGCAAAAATGTACCTAAAGCCATGAAGAAACTCAACCAAACTTTCACTCCTCTCATCAGCATGGCATATGTGGTACACAAGAACATCGGTGCCAACACATAGCTGGATCACAAAGAGCTTTCTTCGGATTGAAATAGGTACCACTGAGTTTGTCATACTCAACATCAAGACCAACAATCTTCCTAGCAGAAGAATCGAGGGAACCTTCAGCATTGGTGATCCACTCCTCAACACTAGCTGCTGAATTCGTGTACAGAACTTTCAAAGTGGTTGTGCCATGGCAGGGGAATGTGTACTCGTGGGAAAAAGGAGCGTTTGCCATGCAAAATCGGTGGACAGAAGAAAAGAAAGAAGAAGCAATTGGTAATTCACGTACACCGAGCCAGAAAAAGAAAAGACCTGTATTTATAGATTGAGATGTAACAAACACGTCGTGATCCACGAATTCAGGAAACAAACAGTATATATCCAAAACAAATAAATAGAACAGCCGATGGAGATAACAAGAAAACAAAAATTCTGCGGGATAACAAAAACAAAAAGGACCTTATCCGGGTAATTCAACTGCTAGGCAGTTGTTCACGTAAAATGTTGATTAAAAAAAATAGTAGGAAGTTCACAGCCGATTATCCGTGAAGTTAACTATGTATGACGGTGTGAAAAAAAGTTCGTATAAAAATTAATCAGGAACACACATGCAAGAAAAAAGGAGTTCAGATATCAACAGCTGCGAAGTTCTCACATACTATTCATACGTGAAAGGTACTGAATTGTTAAAAAAATGAACAGACAACATATAGGATTGCAAAAAAAGTAAATAGGGACATCTTCATTGTATTATAAAATGAATAAAAGGGAAGGGAAACACAAAGGAAAAGAGAAATTTATGACTGCGAAGTTCAGATCTAACCAACTAAGGAGTTCTCTTAAACATAAAACCTAAAGAAAAATGTAGGTAAAGTAAACGATTACAATCTGATCATAGAAAAAATAAAAATAAAAATGTCCCTACAAAACTAAAATCTTCACCAATCCCTGCCACGCTTCTTCTCGGGATGTTTGAATAAGGAGAAGAAGCCCCTCTCAAACACATCCAGCCTCCGAAAAACCTCATACGTGGCATATGCATCCCGTGCAGCATATTCCAAATGCTTAGGCGGTAGAGGCGGCGGATCAGCCCACATCCTGTGCTCTGCCCTTCCAAAACCATCCTTCATCTCAAAATAGATTGGATCTATAATAGCTCCAGCAACATCCTTCAGACCTTGAGTTCTCTTCCTGTTGTCCGGATCTCTCCATATTGCCTGGATATCCTTCAAATTATGAACATAGTACTTTGAACGTGACAGAATGGTGCGGTCTTCTACGACGCAAAACCCAGCAAAAGTGTACCTATAGCCATGAAAGAAATCATACAACTTTTCACTCCTCTCATCAGCATGGCATATGTGGTACACAAGAACATCAGTGCCAACACATAGCTGGATCACAGCAGCTTTCTTCGGATTGAAATAGGTTCCACTGAGTTTATCATACTCAACATCAAGACCAACAATCTTCCTAGCAGAAGAATCTAGGGAAGCTTCAGCATTGGTGATCCACTCCTCAACACTAGCTGCTGCATTTGTGTACAAAACCTTCATAGTGGTTGTGCCATGGCAGGGGAATGTGTACTCGTGGGAAAAAGGAGGGTTTGCCATGCAATCGGTGAAACAGAGAAAACACACAGAAAAAGAAAAAAGAAAGGGAGAAGAATCAGTGATTGATATGCACCGAAACACAGAGGAAAAAAGACATGTATTTATAGTTCCAGAAATGTAACAACAGACGTCGTGATCCACAAATTCAGGGAACAAACCAATATATATCCAATCAAACAAAACAGAAACAGCCGAGAGATAACCACAGAAAAACAAAAAAATCACGCGGGATAACAAACAAAAAAGGATCTTATCCGGGGCCAGTTGTGAGTTCACGTGCAAGCACAAAACAAAAGCATAAAAAGACTACAAAGAAGTTCACGTGATAACAGTGCAGACGTTCGCACAGAGTAAAAACACTGAAAAAAATAAAAAGCTGTTCCACACCAACCAACCACCCCCCACCCACCAAACCACGCCCAACCCACTAAAAACCACCACTCGGCGCAAAACAAACTCAACCATCGCACGGTGTTCCGCCGGAAGAAACATCCCACGGAGAAGGAGTCGAAGGAAGAGCAAAGGGAGAACAAAGAACAGAGAAAAGAAGAAGAAGAGAAGTCTAGCAAGATCTACAGAAAAGTAATCCAGCATCAGAAAAGCGAAGGGATTACCTAACAAAAGAAGGTGCGTCTAACCCATCCCCATCCCATCTACTCATTGAATCGCCGTGGATCTTCCTCTCTTTCATCCTTCATGGCCGTGGTTTTGAATCTAGACTAGTATAAAAAACAAGATCTAACAACTTAACAAAATAAATACCTTACAGATTACTTAAAAAATGGTTTGCATACGATAGATCTATCAAAAAAATCAAATAAAATCATGTTAGGCAGAGGGTGGGGGGGAATAGACACTAATGAACAAGAAGAGGAGTTCAGATAAGAACTCCCGAGAAGCTCACTTGTGAAAAGAAATGGAAAACAATATACAAAAAATAAATAAGTTGGATGGTTTTAAAATCTACAAACATGTATCCAGCCGGCATTAGTATACTATGATTGGGAAACTTAAAAAATATATAATAAAAGAAGTTGGAGTTTAAAATGTAGACAACAGAAAATGCAGACTAGAAGTGGAAGTTCAGTTCAAAAAAGTGCAGAGGTCCTGTTAGTACAAAAAATGTTTTATGCTGGAATCTTGTGACAGGAATGGCTGCTGGTCCATCGTACGTCATCCTCAGCGACAGCGAAAGCGATGAAGAGACCTGTAAAAGAGGTAAAAAAAGATAGAAATGCTTTCAAAAATACTTTATGGAACTAAAAATGTGCTTATTTTTTATGCAGGTCCAACTATTCATGGATTTGAAATCTTTGACAAGCACTGTCACTTTGGAAATGAAGTTGAAATGACCAAGGAAAATCTGGATCATCTCAAAAGGCAAGTACTTGACTACAAGCCAACAATCCCATATTATGTATGCAAGATGGGGAAGACAACGAACAACATCATGAGAGGCAAAATGGTAATACCAAAAACACCAACTTACAAAACTTATTTTCGTACACTACCTGTATTACATATGATGTTTTGGCTGAACCAACATGTATTACTAACTTTATTACAGTCTTCCGATATTTAAATGTTTACTGAAGTCCAGATAAAAGAAACTGTGAAGTTCACTTACAGAATACACTGAACATGGCTATGATATTCACTTTCATGTGTTTTCATGCAGACTTTCGATAAGGAATACACTGAAGAACACCTAAAGAATTATCTAACGGAGCCAACAACAATTCCAATAACCTCCAACACAAATGCCTGGGTTGGTACACGGGTAAGGATAAACAAAGTTGCAACTGGAAATGCAGTGATGACAACAAATTGGCCAGATGTAGTCATGGGTGCAGAAATAAAAGATGGAGATATCTGCATGTTCTGCTTCTACGACGGAACAAGAGAACTCGGCTGCTTCGTGACACGTCTTAGCAACTGAGTCTGAAAAACTTACTATGAAAATAAAATTATGTACCAGTTTACTTTATTGAACCTTATGTTTTGTATCAGCACCCCGAGAACAATTATGGTTGTGTTTCAGTATTGTTGATGTAATAAGAATGCTTATGAAGAAGTTCACATAGAGTGAGTACGAAGTTCGCTTATAAATGAAAAAAGATTAGCAAGTTTATGTTCACAGAAGTTCCTACATGAAAAATCATTTCTGAATATACAGGAATAAAAATAGTACAGTTTGCATTGAGAAAAACGAATGGATATGGGAATACTTTTACACACAGAACTGGCAAAAAAAAAAAAAAGAAGTTCACACTGTGATGACAGAGAAGTTCACTAATAACAAAAAATACAGCACAGATTTTGTACAGCTTGCTGTTTTGAAAAAAGAAAGAACATATCCTCACTAATTACATCTGTATCCTGAATTCAATCACATAATGAGAAGTTCAGTTCAATAAAACAACAAAATAAAAATGTTGAATATCCTATCAACTACTAATTGCGAAAAAATTGAATCAGATCATCATCATGCAGATCCCAATGATTGCTGGGTTGTCTGCGAACCTAGACCAATAAGCAGCATGAGATCTTTCAACATACTAGGCCACTGCTCCGCCAGAATTTCATTCTTGGGATGAAATAGGAGCTGATACATGTACTCAGCTTTCCAATCCTCAACACGCCGCTGGTAGACAATCAGGAATGCAAAAAAAAAAACATAAGAAAAACAGTAAAAAAAAAGACAAAAGAGCTATACAGCGAAAAAAACACAGCACTACACTTACATCCTGGTTTTTTATATTATCAGCAATCTTATCACCACCGTATGTAGCACAAATTCTTAGAGCATAGAAGCCACACTCATTAGCCCCTTGTGCCGGAGTCTTTGGATATGAACACCTGTCAGCAACAACATCCCACTGTATATTACCATTATATTTGTTAAATTCTGCAACACCATACACCTGTTTTAACAAGGCCACCATCCTATTAATCTGCAAAAACAAAAAAAAACAAAAAGTGAATGGTTTCAGCAGTTTAAAAACAAAAAAGGAAGAAAAAGCTGGGAAGTTCACATAGTACTGACATATCAGTTCACACACACTACAGATAGTTTCAGCAGTTTAAAAAACATATAAAAAGCTGGGAAGTTCACAGTGTACTAACATATCAAATTAACACACACAGTCAGATGGTTTCAGCAGTTTAAATAAATATAAAAAATAGCTAGGAAGTTCATATTGTAAAAACATATCAGTACAGACAAAAAAGTTTGAATGGTTGCAGTAGTACACATAAAAAGAAAATAACTGGGAAGTTCACATTATATTAACAAATGAGTTCACATAAAAAAAGTAAAAATGATAGCAGTGAAAAAGTAAATAAATAAATGATGAAAAGAAAATCACGTACAATCTCAACACGATCCTCATGGTGCCGACTCCTTGAAGTATGTGCCAGACCAGTATACCTCCTAGTGTCAAGGATGTCCAACGTACCAGTGTACTTGTTCATAACATAAACAGAGTGATGATCATGCATGAAATGAGGGATGATGATCTGTTCAGCAACAACCGAAATTAACAAAAAGGAAGTACGCACGTGAAAACAAAAAAAAAACAAAGGAAGTTCACTACAGCAATATGAAGAGGTTCAGATTAAAAAGCATACCAACTTTGCTTTCAGCAAATTTTCATTAGGCCGAACATAACGCTTGAACATTTTAGCAGCAGACATCACATCAAAAGGTTGTCTCGGTAATGGATTACCATTGCTGTCCCTTAGCTTGAATGGCGCAAAATCAAGCAAGTACTGCAAACACACAAAAGGAAAAACACAACCAAAAAAAGGAAAACTATACAAAGTAAGTATATGCATACAAAGGTATATCTGAAAAAATTAATTTTCAATGTTTGAAAAAACCTACAGGGATAGTATGAGGTGACATCAAAACACGAGAGCCAGATTCAAAAATATATTTCATCCCTGGATCATCCTTCCAGTAATTGATGATACGATCCATCATGTCGGATTCCAACATTTCACAGCGGCCAAACAGTTTATACATGTACTTGGCATCAACTAAAATAGGATCATCAAAATCATTGCAGAACTTCACCAGGGGGACACTGCACACACATTAAAAAAGAAAAAAAAATATATATAAGACTAGGGAAGTTCACTTAGCATATAAAAAAATGAAACTCTCCTAAACACAAAAAAAAATAAAAAGACCTAGGGAAGTTCACTTAGCACAGTATATGAAGTTCATATGCCACAAAAAAAACTAACTAAGTAGTAAACGAAAAACATACCTTCCATGAGCTTTGATGTACTCCTTGCTTAGAATTAACTCCATCATCTGCTTGGCCTTGGATAAATGAGGAAACACATATGGTACAAAGTTTGGGACTTCTTCCCTGAACTTATTGGACAATTTAGTAGGCCTTTTATTCGAAAGAACCAGATTTTTAGCACTAGACTGCCTGGGCTTCTGAGTTTCAAAATCATCACTGCTAGTCGGAGAACAGCGCCGAACATCCTTTGTAATGGGCTTCGCAGTAAGCTTCTTACCAAGCTGAGTGACAAAGTCATCAGAATCATCATCGTCGTCGAGCAAAACTACATCAGCCTTCCCCTTCTCTGCAGTGTCAGGAACCTTATTCCTAGAAGATTTTCTGGTATTGGAATGCAGCCTCTGGATAATCTTCTTTGACTTGCTTACAAGACTATCAAAATTCTCTTCAGGGATAATCTGAACTTCTGGTGTGAATGACTGAGTCTCGAAAAGTGAGAAATTATCTTCCTCGATACCAAGAGATGGACCTGCATGAAAAGTATACAAAACCAGGAAGTTCACTTCTGAATCAAAAAACAAAAAGAAACAAAAACAGTGCAGTCCAAAAAACATGTGTTATAGAGCATAGCCAGCGATATATTTTGCGAAAAAGTAAAAATCATACCAGGATCAACACCTAAAACATCTTTCAGGTCGATATTGAAATCTCCACCTGTCAGCCAGCTATATAACATGGTCATCCTGATGTTTAGAATATCTTTTTGACTGAACAAGCACATGCTTTCCCCATCATAAGACTGGAGGATCTGTAGCATGAAGAACCCGCAATCATGGCTGCAAAAAAAAAACACAACAAAGAATAAGAATAAAAGAAAACAGTTGTATTAGTTAAAAAAAAACCTGTAGTCAATGTATACAGAATAAAGAGCAAAACAAGAGAAAGGGGAAAAAACGCTTACGCAGTTGCCTGTCTTGGAGAATTAACATAGTGAAGCTTGAAGTGGTCGATGGATTTTGGATGAAAATGATCACCCTTTGAATTCCCTGCTAACGACCATAACTTCTTGATACCAGATGCCATTGTATGTAACAACTTCTTACCATCTGGATCATTTATATCGCGTAACGAATCAAGCAATTCAAAACGCTCTTTCTCAAGGTTCAAAGCAACAACACAGAAGTGACCAGGAATGTGTGGTGCACATGGATCAGGAGGATCAAAGGTACCAAAAAGAATCTGCCATTAAAATGATAAAAATAAAAAAGGACAGGTTAGAAGTATGAAAGGTAGACTATTTCCTCAAATAAGAAATCACATTTAACTTTACTACTGAGTTATTTTAGTAACATGTACAACAGGGGAGGGAAAAAAAGGTAGGAAGTCCACATGCCATAATTAGTGAAGTTCAGATGTATAGAAAAGAAGAAAAAGACAACGATCAGTACCACTTTCTTGTGGTCCAAACGTTCCGGAGCATCGACGCTGAAAATATTACGAACAAGCCGAGAACTCAGATTTCTTTCAAATATCTGCCTCTGCAAACATGACAATGAAACACAAAGAAGGTTAAAACATAAAGGAGGAAAAAATAAGCACCTACATTAACAAAAAAAAACTAAAAAATGATAAAAAGAACGGAGAAATAACTTACAGAACAATTGTATGGCACCACCATTTTATCAGAATTCTTGTACTTCTGACCAAGCAAGTATGTTCCAACAGAAACAGTTAGAGAACAAAGAAAACCGTTGGGTTTAAAAGCTTCAGCAATTTGTCCGATCGTGCAATCACATTGATCATTCCTGAAAAGGGTCTTCTTACTGCAGAAAAAAACACAAAAATTAGAGGACAAAACAAAAATTTAATAAAAAATAAAAAACAAAACAAAAAAAAAGAAAAAAGCCTAAAAAACAGATAGAACCTTCTTATGGGATCTTTCCTCAACTTGCAAACGCTTTCATATACTTCTTTGATTTTAATCATCATAGGTTGAAGAGACAGTGGAGGCGTCGAACATAAACTCGAGTCTGCAAAAAATAAGGAAATACAGACAAAATGTAAGAACAAAAAAGGAAGTTCAGATGATGATATTCCAGAAGTTCACATATTCAAGAATGTGGTGCAGAAACTGGAATGTCCAGAAGACCCACAGAACATCAAAGAAGGCTACCATCAAAAAAATACACACAAACGATATCACTCCCCCCCCCCAGTCAGTCATATACATGCAGAAAATGAAAACTACGACATGAACTCATGCCGCATTACATAGCATTAGAAAGTGTCTTACATGGAACATGATGCCAAACAGCGAAAAACAAAATACATATACAAAAGCACCCCACCACACCCCTCCCCCCATAAAAAACCAAAAAAAAAGGGAAAAATGTTTTAGATAGAGATATATGAGGAGTAAACATAAAGAATAAAAAGGCGGGCTAGCATTAGGGGAGGGTGTGTGGGGTAGGAGAACTGTATGTTCCCCATTCAGATATCCTTGCCTAAGTCTTGCGGGGATTCTTCAATAGAAGCGCTCAAGTCATCTGTTGATTCTTCAAAGAATGAGCTCGACTGCTCAATCGAATCAGAGGCATCGCGTCCATGGTTATCTCCAGCCTGAAACTCATTATTGTCATCATCATCAGCACCAGTGCTGCGCTCTATATTGGCTTCAGTACCCGGCAGTTCTCCTCGTGCAGCAGCAACACCTACTTCCTCACGACCATGCGCAACAACAGACTTACAATCCATAGCAGCTGGTAATACACCAACATCATCAGCAGCCTCAGCAGATGTTTCGGAAACAACTGCACCAATGCCAGGTAGTTGGGCAGCATCCTTCGCATCATTTCCATCCTGACATGTTACAAGATCTTCAGGAATTGAGAAACCTTTTCCAGTAACTGCACAATCTTCAACATGGTGTTCAGCATCTTTGTCTCCATCAGAATGTGCAACTATCTCGGAAATAAATTCCCCTTTCCAACAGAGTCTAACTCGAGAATAATGATCAGCAACTTTGTCACGAGCACCACCAGAATTACCATCACTGTCATCTAAAGGAGGAGTTACAGGGGTTGCCGGATGGACAAAATTATGCTTGACATAATAACGATCAACGAGATGAATTGTCATCACTGTCATCCGAAGACCATCCTTCTCAACACACTTTTCATTTACCTACCAAACAAATAAAAATAAAAAAACAGAAGTTCAGATGTAGAAGATGGAGTAGTTCATATACACAAACAAAAAACAAAACAAAAAGCCCAACTATAAAAAATAAAAAAATAAATTGCAAAACACAAAAAAAAATACCTCAGCTAAAGGAGGTGATTTATCAAAAAGCTGCATCTTCAACATGATCACCAGCAAAAGCTGGAGGACATTGAGGGGTTGGCGGACGAACAAACCCATCATTCACAGGTGCATGATCACCATCTCCTGAATTCTGAGGTGCATTTTTCTCAGCAATCCTAGCATCTTCCTGCAAAAAATAAGAGGATAACAAAAAAGAAAAGGTAAGGAAGTTCACATGAAAAAACACAGAAGTTCACATATGTGTAATAACACAAAACAAGAGATAAAAAGGAAGTTTACATAAAAAGGGATGGACATAAGTTCAAGAATGACTAATTATACCTCAGCTTCAGCAATTGATCGACCAAGTCCCGCATCAACATCTTCAACAGAAGAAGAAATATTCTTCTGAACATTACTTTCAACACTATTATTGCCTGATACATTTGCACGGCTCTCAAACTGCTTGCACAAAGAGTCCTGATTCATACCAAAATCAAGAAAACATGTGCGCATTAGAGACAAAGCCCCCCTCAAGCTATCAAGGAGCGATGTTTCACGCTTTGACTGCTCATCCAGTGCTTCAACACTGGGGAAATTACCATCAGCAAGCCGACCTTGAAATTGTTTCAGACGATCAGCTGTAGTCGGAATCGTACGAGAGAGATACTCAACTTTCGCAATGATGATCCAATCTGATCAATAACACCAGCAGAAGGCATCCCAAAGACTAGTTGAAGCAGACTGGTGATTGTCTTTCGTGTTGACATTAGCAATTTGCGAAATTGGAATCTCGCAATGACCTCCAGCAGGATGTTCATTGGCATTACCAGCATCAGGCTCACTACAATGGGTGCCCTCATTAAGATTAACAATTAAATCTTCAACACGATACCGATATGAATAAGCAATTTGGTTGCGGCCTTTCCACTGCATTGTAATACAGGAGTTCACTTAGCAGATAATATGAAGTTCAGATGATACATAAAAAGTAAAAAATATATACAAAACTATGTAAGTTCACTTGGATATAAAAAGTAAACCTGATATGCCACATAAAACATTAAAAAAAAGACATAAGGAAGTTCACTTGCGACGTAGTATGAAGATCAGATGCCACATAAAAAAAGGGTTACAGTTTGAAAAAACTAACCACAATTCTGCCAAACTTGTACTTCATCAACTCTGGTCCACCATTCTTTTGAATGTCCATTTTGTAAATAGCCTTCAGAGGTTTCTCATGCAGAAAGTTTGCGCGAGGAGTTCGAGTATGCATGACAGAATGTGGTGGTAGAAAGATGCTGTCAAGATACATAACAGTGGGGACAACAACACACCCTTCTAACCCAGCCTGAGGGATATCAGGGTCTTGATATATAGTAGCAGCTCGTTTCAACTCATCAACAACAAGGTGGCAATAATCCATCTTTGCCATCTTATCATAATCCATGTTCACAAGCATTGCAGCTTCCCTACCGACACGGGTAGCTGAACCAGGACATATGAGCTTGCTAAAAAGAATGGCAAAGAAGACCTTAACAGCCAAATCTTCCTTCTCGGGGTCTTCAACAAGATCAGATAACAATTGATGCAGATCTTTAGGCTCAATACTAGCATTGCTTTCGAACCCAAACTCTTGTTTCAAAAGAGCCAATGACTCGTCATGTCCAGATTCTGCAGGCAGTATAGGAGTATCGCCTCCTATAGGAAAACCAAACACCTGATGAACAGTGTCTCTATTAACCTCTAGAACTCTGCCAGATCCACAAGCCAACTTCATGGTAGAAGTGTCAATAGTCTTCATCAAATAACACATGAGAACACGTGATATGTTACCCTCCAGGACCCACTGAAAAACACAGCCAAAACCAGCTTGCTCAACCTTCAATCTGTGTTCTTTGTTTTAACATTCTTTGACGAACGAACTTCACCGAGAGAACAACGAATAGTTTGCTGAAAACGTGTCTTCTCACCATCAAGATCTTCATCTGCCTTCCTCTTCCTAGCCATGGTTTTCTTTGTCGGCCTTTTCAGAACTTTCTTCGAATCACCTTCCAAAACAACAGGTTTAGAAGGACCTGGCTTCCTACCAACTTTCTTCCCCTGGTATAGAAAAAAGCATTAAAAAACAAACATTTAAAAGCCACAAAAAAATTAATGAGAAGAGGAAGTTCACACCAACATGAACACAGAAGTTCACACTGCACTAACCTTGGCAGGAGCTTCAAAGTCTGATTCATCGCTAACCAATTCTGTACGACTCTTCTTAGCATTGCACTACATAAAATGAGATGCATAAAAAGGGAAGAGTTCAGATTCAATAAACAAAGAAGTTCACAGTGAAAGAATTATGTAAAAATGAACAAACAAAAATAACCTTGCCAGCAGCAACACCATCTTCAGTGGAATCTGGGACATATGTCTCATCGACATCAATCTTACGTTTACGGTGACCCAGACGTGATTTCCCAGGAGATGAAACTCGTTCCGAAGCAACGATGGGACCGGACAGTAGCAAAGAACACGAGGCTGCGCCTTACAGATTTGTAGCACAGACTGAAGCAGCAGATTTTTTTTAAAAAAATAGAGAAGTTCACAAAGGTACACATATGTAAAAGTGAACAAAAAAGGAATTTAACAGAATAAACAAATAAGAACATAAAAGAAATAACCTTGTCAGCAGCAACATCTTCTTGAGTGGCACCTGGGGCGTATGTGTGCTGCAAAGGATCTCTGGCCTGGGCAGCAGCAGCAGCAGCAGCTTTCCCCAGAGGTGAATTCTCTTTTATCTTCCTGCAAACAACCCTTTCTTTCCTCACTTTAGGAGGAATAATTTCAGCAGCACATTCATCACGTGTGCTTTCAGCAGCCTCGCCGTCACGTGGAACATCATTGACAACGGCATTACCCTTAGCAGACTTTGCTTTCGCAGGGTATTTCCGGTAATATGTAGTCAATTTCTCCTGGTGCTGAGCTAATTTAGCAGCTTGTCTCTCCTTTTCCTTCGCAAGCTGTTCTTCAACCATATAATCCTGAGTAACTATTTGAGTACCAGCCACAGACTGAGATTGGGTTTCTTCCATCACAGGTGTAGCTTCAACTGGTTCAGATTCAAGAACTTGCCGCAGAGGAGTATAATCAAAAACAGGGCTGCCCATGTTACCCTTCTCAACAGCAGGAGTCCTGTCAAATACTGGGGGATCTAAGAAACGCGGTAAACTGTCAGCAGAATATGCAGCAAAATCCTGGTTCAGCAAATCCAGAGATTCTCTTATAGTCTTGTCAGCTACATAACACAAACAAAAAACACAAAAAAAGAGTAAAAATGTAATCAAGAAAGCTTGTATGGATTGCAGGAAAAGGAAGAAAATGTTAGTGAGGTTCACATATGTATGTTCCTAACCTGACTCATCAGCATCATCTGTCATATTAGAAGATAAATTCCCCAAACCAGAAAACACAGCATCACCAGAATCATCAACATGATCAAATACCTTCCCTAAAAAATATAAAAAACAAAAAAATTCAATGTCAGAAACATAGGAAAAAAATTCATGTTCAGACTTATACTTCCTATGTGCAGCAAAATGTTAATTTCATGATTCACTTTAAAAAAAAACAGCCTGTACATGAAAATAAACATTATACATAGGAAGAATGAACATAATTAATACAGTGAGTTCAATTAAATGACAAGTAGTTCATAACATGTGCTATACAGAAACACAGATAAATAGATAGAACCCTAAATGGTGACCACGGGGAATTATAACACAGAAAAAAGCCTACAGAAAAGCAAACCCTAGAACAAAAAAAAAATGGGCCAGTCATAGGACAGAACAAAAACATGGATATTTCATTTTTGACAACGCAAGAATAAAGCATGAATTTATGGGTAGTAAAAATACAAATCCGAAAAACAAACCTCCACCACCAGTCGAAGCATCCTTATCCATCACTCACAGAGAAATAAAAAGAGGAACGGACTCCCAAACCAAAAATTGAAGCCGACCAGCCCGTCTGGGACGAACTAGAACCACCGCGAAGAAGAATCAGAGTAGCGCCGGAGTTCCAACCGCCGGCCGAACGGGGAAATATCGCCGGCAAACACCGAAGACGGCGAGGAAGAGCAAACTGCAGCGAACCTAGGGTTTAGACCAAAGGGGAAATGGTGGATTTCGAGTAGAACGAAGGAATAACAACAGGGGACGGGGGATAGCAAACGATGCCGGGGGCAGCAGTTACCTAGAGCGCCGCCGCCATTGCAGAGAGGATGTAGCAGTTTCGGGATGTCCGCCTGCGAGTGGGGGAAGTGGGGAGTGCGAAGGAGAAGGCGCAGACAAGAGGAGTAAAAAGAGGAGTTGCGAAATAACTGCACCAAATTTATATTAAAAAAAAAGGAGGCAGCAATAAAAAAAACACTGAAACGTTACCTTTGTCAGTAGGATAGAAACAAACAGGAAGTTCACATTTAACTGCGACTGCGATTCACTTTGTCTAAAAAAAAAGAAAAAATATAGGATGGGAGGGTCACACCCGCACTGTCCCCAAAACCATTACGAAGTTCACTTGAAAAACACGTCAGGGGTTCACTCATCTTGAAAAAAGGTATTTGGGTATGTTTTAAAAACATTAATTGATTTCCTAATATAGCGGGTAGGAGTTCCCCACCACAATTACGAAGTGCACTTCTGTAAACGCAAGGAGTTCACTAATCTTAAAAAAGGTATTACACTCTATTTTAAACATTTATTAAAAAACCTTTTATTCATTTCCTAGTATGGGGGGGTCCCCCCCAACCCCCCCCCCCCTTTAATGGTACAAGAATAAAATAAATTAACACTGGTTAATTTATACATGGAGTTAAAGAAAAAGAATACCAGAAGTAAACTGACAGCAGTTCACGTAATAAAGTAACAGCAGTTCATTTTCAGATAAAAAAAGATAAAAACATGCGTATGAATGGAAAAACAATAATACAACAAAATTGGATAGTACATTAAAGGGAAGTTCACAACTTACAAACAGAGAGATACATACATGCTCGATGTGGATTTACATGTGAAATAGAGGCCACAACTTATCTGAAAGATGAAAATCAAACATGCAATTGACAAAGTTCATGCATTCCGGTAGTTCACATCATAAAATTAAAGAAGTTCATTTGTTATAACACCAACAAACATGCACTGCTGGTAATGAAAAACAGAGCAGAGACTTGTAAGCTACGAAAAAACCCACAGATAACAAGCATTATCTGGATTCTGTTACTACATCAAAGTGTAAGCATGAACACCACCGCATCATCACTGCATCAACTGAGGAAAACATAACTACACAAGCATAGGCAAATACCGAACTAAGCAAAAGAACATAGATCTATGAAAACAAAATTCGTGGATAAGGATCAAAGCAAACCTATCAAAACAAAAATCCTACAGGGGAGAGAGACCCAATACCATTACCGAAGACAAACAAAGCGCGAGAATATAACGGCGGAGCCATCAACCTCGAGGATTTCACGTAGAAGAACGCCGAAGCTGTGCGACGGCCATCGGAAAAAACAAATCTGCAGATCAAGATAAAAAAGATAAGAGCAATGTCCGGATAGCATAGAAGAAACTGTGCCGCAGACATCGACGATCTGCGATGCACCAGTGGAGAACAAATTCGTCGATGGAGCGTCGGACACGAGCACGGAGATGAGCCGCCACCGTCGCCGAAGTTCTAAGAAACGCATCGAGCAAAAGGGAGGAGCTCGGGAGCGAGCAAGGGAGGAAATCGCCAGGGAGGAGCTCGGGAGCGAGCAGGGAGGAAAACGCCAGGGAAGAGCTCGGGAGCGAGCAGGGAGGAAATCGCCATGGAAGAGCTCGGGAGCGAGCAGGGAGGGGTGGGGAGCGAGCACGGAGGAGGTGGGTAGCGAGCGGGAGGTGGGACACGTAACGGTTCGCTGTCTCGTAGGAAGTTCACACGCGCGCGGGAGCGGGACGCGAGCGGGACGTGGGACGCGAAAATATGAAGACTCACGGGAAGTTCGCATGCGATAAGTTAGGAAGTTCAGAAAGGGTTCGAGAATAGTTATTCTCGAACCGGTTCGAGAATAGCAGACCTATATATATATATATATATATATATATATATATATATATATATATATATAAAGGATATTCCTGAAAAATAGTTGAGTACTCATTTTAACAATGTGCCCTTAGTAGCATGCACGTACGATGTGTATACCGGCCCATCCGGAGGAGCAGCAGACCACAGTTGTGTACCCTGCAGATTTGGTGAGGATGGACCGTGGGCAGTCAACCAGCTACCTCACCAACACGGGACAACATGACAGGGAGACAACTCATGACCATGACGTGCTTGCCACCATTCCTCAAGTCCATTCGACCTGGCTTAATTCTGTGCTCATGAAGAAGCATGGAGTTCCTGAAAATTTAGCACCTCATGTGCCATGGGTTCTTTCAAAGAAGACTCTCCTTTCCAGGCCTCCCATGCGTCCTTCAAGAGAGGAGCTCGTGTAGCAGACCATGAAGAGGAGGAGAAGATCCCCGTGGACGATCGGGTCAGCGCGGGCAGAGCCGGCGCGTTCGGCCCGCGATCCCGGGTGGGCTCGTCGGTCACCGACATCTCGAGCAGCAACTCGTCCATGAACTACGGCAAATCGCCGCGGCAGGACAGGATCGGCAGCGACAGCTTCTGGTGCGGCGCCTTCTGCATGCACCTGCCCGGCCTGTCGTCGAGGCGGCGGCCGATCATGCAGCAGCAGCAGCAGCAGTCCATGAGCCTGAGCGAGCCGGACGCCCCGGCGAGCATGGCCGGGCCAGCGGCCGAGGCCGCCCGGAACAGCGCGGTGTCCAAGGCGGCCTCCATGGAGAGATTCGGGAACAACTCGTCACCCACAGCTTCCGGCGTGGTGTTCGACGGCCGCGTCGACGAAGAGGAGGTGGACGATCAGGAAATGTCGGCCTACTTCGACCTCCCGCTGGAACTGCTCCGGAGCAGCAGCGTCGACATGGAGTCGCCGGTCACGGCGGCGTTCCTCTTCGACAGCAGCCGGGGCCCGGGCAGGAAGAAGAGCATGCTGCCGGACCACCTCGACTTCAGTTTCCCGGCGCCGCCTGCTTTCTCCAGTCCACCGTCGCCACCGTCCTGATCGAGGGGAGCCTGCGCGGGACAGACAACTCCTTTTTAATTGAACCGAAGTACTCTCGAGTTACTGCATTTCAGGCACCCTGATCGTATCGATGTATTCCGTGTTTTTTTGATTCTTCTACTTCTGTACCTTGTACTATTTGCAATTCATAACCTGTACACCTTTGCGATTGAGACGGCCTGGCTAACATTGTGGTAAAATTGTTACCACAATGTACACATGCGTAATCTTTTATCCCGCCTTATTACGAGTCACTACTGTTGTTAGAGATGTATAGACCTTATAAGGGTTCACGCACTAAAATGCTAAAGAACAAAGAGGCGGTGGGCTCCTCGCGTCGCTCCCCAGGCGACGCCGGGAGCCAAACCCCAATCGCGCCGCCAGCAGCCAGCCTGCGCCGCCCCCCTGCCGCCGCTGCCGCCGGCCCTAGCTGCGGTGGCGGCGGGCCTCATCTCCAAAGGGGGTGAGGGGGCCGGAGCTCGTTTCCGTCGAGGTGGCCGGCCCGTGTGGGGCGTCGTCGGAGGGGAGGGAGGAAGCCAGGGCGGCGGCCCTGGAGTCTCGTCTGCCGCGGCGGCGGGAGGGTGCGGCTGGGCGTTGTGGGCTGTGGTGGCACGGCCGTGGCGTAGCAGCAGGCGGCGGCCGGTGATGCGGGCCATCCTGGGCCGATCTGGGCCGCGGTGGGCTGGAGGTGGTGCGGCGGAGGGTTGGTGCGGCGCTGTCTGCTGGTGCCGACGGGGTTGCTCCGGCCAGGCGTCGGGGGTGGCCAGGCGGGCGCTGCTGCTTGGTGTCTCCAGGCGGGTGTGCGCGGGAGGCCAGGGCGGGCGCTGTGTGGCGCGGAGGCGGGCACAGGGACGCTGGAGCAGCGTCTCCGGGACGGTGGGGTGGCGGATCAGGGGCCTACGCGCCCGGATCTGATGGGGAGGCGGGCCGTGGCGGTGGCTCGGCGGATGCGGCGAGGTGTTGGTGGGCAAGGTGGAAGAAGGTGGTCCGGTCTTGGGCACGAAGCAGGATGGCGCGACAAGTCCCGGGCTAACGCCTTGTCTCGGTTGCTGGCCGGCCGGCAGCTGGCCGAGGCCGGCGATGGCGGCGGCTTCGGGCGCCGCTCCCTTCTTGAAGGCATCGTCGAGGTGACGTTGTGGCTTCCTGTCTGGGTATGCTCCGGGGAAATCCCTAGATCCATCGTGATCGGTCGATGGCGGCACTCTTGTGTCGTCTTCCCTCTTGAGGGCATCGATTTGGAGCTGCTTAGGTCGGAGGGGCCCGTGGAAGTTGGATGGTGTTGGCGTCATGGGTTGCGTGGCGACGATGACAATGGTGAGCGGATCGGAGTTGCGGCATGTCCTTCGTCACCCCTGCCGTGATGGTGAAGTCGGAGCTGCGAGGCGACTTGTGGCAACGATGCCACTTGATTGGTGCTTGCGTCGGTGCAAGGTGTGCAACCTCTCCTATGAAGGTCACGGTTGAAGTCGGAGCTGCCTCCTCCTCGACGTGCTTGGGGGCCGACTGTTTGGCATAGGCTCACTTGGGTTCCGATGCCGTTTGCGGCGAGGGTCTCAGTGGCGGTTGTCTAAGGTGAAGTCGGAATCGCTGTCTCGTGGAGGAGTGACGACGATGACGCTCGATGACATCGTCAACGATGGTCTTTCTCCTCGATGGCGTCTGTGCTTCGTGTGGGTAGCCAGGTTGGCCAGGTTGGCCGGGTGCTAAGTGTGAGTTGTTGGTTTTCGCCCAATTTTCTCCTAAAAATTGAGCACTTTCTTCTTAATTAATGGAACGAGGCAAAGCTTTTGCCTCCGTTTAAAAAAAAAGGGTTCACGCATAGTGTCATACATTATATGTATTGATCTTTGCCTCTTTGTGTGTGAGAGTCTTTTGGCACGCAGCAACTACGTGATGCTCAGCGCCGCCACCCACGATCTTTCTAGCCGATGTGCTGCATCTTCTCCTTACTTCCTCGTATTGGCCGAGCTCAAAACACGAAGCCCGCCTTTAGCCGGCCACTCTGCCCCGGCTGCCCCGGCTGCCCCGCCTGCCTCTAGCCGTTCGCCGCTTGCCTCTGGCCGCTACCGCCCGCTTCTATTTGGTCAGCCGCGCCCAGATGTCGCCATATTTAGCAGGCCGGTATCTCGATCTCGTAGGGCCTTGCTCTCATTTGGCTAGCCCCGCCTAGTTCCCGCCGGCCTCACACCTTCATAGGCCGGGTTTCGGCCGTCTCGGACTCGGGCGAGCTTGGTGTTTCCCACTCCGGCGGGTCTGTGTTTATGCCAGCTCGACCTATGAGCTTTGACTGGGAAAAAAGAGAAAGAGAGAGAAGTGTACCACTATGGCATCTTCTTCATCCGGGGCTATGTTACCGCTTCTCGCTGCCCGTTGATTTTCGATGATACCAACTATGGTGAGTTTGTTGCCTTCATGCACATCCATATCCATATGTGCGGGCTTCGACTTTGGGGTGTTCTCCCTGGCAAGGTCTCATGTCTGCCGTGCGCCGTTTCTCATGTGGCTCCTGTGTACTCTACCCATGCCACTGGTCCTTGCTGCTGATGCCGAGGACGCTACAGAGGATGCTTATGATCAGCATATACTTGACTATTCAGCTGCTCTTGGTGGCCTCCGTATTGTTTCTGAAATGTGGTCTCACCATCGTCAGCGCTATAAACCCTCTGAAGACTCTCTCTACTTGCATGTGATCCGTCAAGAGCATGCTCTTCATCAGGGTGATTGCACTGTTGATGAATTCTACACAAAGAGCTCTGCTATTTGGTGCCATCTTGAATCACTCTGCAACGCTCTGTGGACTGTGAGGTTAGACCCGGAGTTTCAGCGGTCTATGAGTTCTTGTCTCGACTTCGCCCAGAGTTTGAGCCCCGACGTGCTCAGTTGTTTACTCGGGGTCATGTTCTTATCTCAGAGGTGTTTTCTGAGCTTCATGCTAAAGAGACGCGTATGCATCGTGCTGGTTTGCTTACGGCACTGTTGCCTGCCAAAACCCACCGGCGAGCAGCGACGAGCAACACGAAGAGCCGGGAGGCTCCCAGAACTGCTGGTGGGCCCTGGTCCCTCGGGCGACGGCCCGCAAAATCCGGCACACGTCCTGGCTATTGCGAGGGCGTGCCACCTAACCTATACCTGATCAGGAAGGTGATGGATTGCTTCAATTAGTTTCCTGCATGGCAGACACATAAACATTAAATCTGAGCCTCGATCGGCTCTCAGGTTACCCTGTGAATCGGCTCAAAGAGCCGATTGACCCATGGTTCGCATTGGATCTACGATAACATGGGGATCCTGCTTTATCAATATCAAGTTAAATCGATCTACGACAGTCTAGGGCTTTCACCGCATAATTGGAACGTCCTACGCGTAGTTGAGCCTGGCAGATACGAAAGATAACAGAAAACTAGTCCTAGAAGAGGCCTAAAAACCAACACAGAGTCGATTCCCGGAACAACCCCTCTTGGATCGGCAAACCATACCTTACGCACTACTGGATCGTTCAACCCGTTTGCAAGGCCTAACCATGCGGATATCAAACTAATCCTTGGAGAACAAGGAACAACCATAACAGATCAGATCTACTAAATAAAGACCAAGCAAGATGCTGCCCTTACACCTAAGATAGGTGCAAAGGCAGCTAGATATTTAGGGGCAGCATAACTAAGCAAACACATCAGAAAAGTATCGATGTTAGCCCCAAAACATCTATGATAACGGTATTACTCGCCATCAACAAGGCTTCAGTACGAGCAACACAAAACAACGAATAAACTGATACTGCCCAGATCGCAAGATGCGATCTGGGCAGCATGACGCTTACCCGGAAGAAACCCTCGAAACAAGGGGTGGCGATGCGCCTAGATTGTGTTTGTTGTGAACGTGATCGTCCTCCTTTCTCAATAACCCTAGGTACATATTTATAGTCCGTAGACTTTCTATCTTTGGAATAAACCTAACTGTGTACGAACCAAACTCTATCTCTTAATTCTAAACTGAAACGTGATCTACCATAATGTACAGATATACGAGCAATCTAGCCCAAACTCTCGCACGAGGCCGATTCAGAAACACTTTATGTGCATATCCTCTAAGTCCATCTCAATCACTGCCCATCTCCTAATTTGGCTAAAATCCAGCGATAACACATGCCCCCCTGGTTTTGGCAATAATAATTCCAAAACCACTCTGTTTTCCTTCATCGGGTTACGCGTTGCAGAGCAGAACCGCTACAGTGCCCTTCCATCATGATGCCTTGCCTTCTCAACTTCTCCATACTGCACGATTTGACAGTTTTGGCACCGCATCCTCGAAAACCGCCACAGCATTGAATCATCTTCCACTGTATCCCCTTTATTTAACCTCATCCGAGCAGTTTGCCTCCTCATCCTCTTGTTCTGCATTAGCAATTGAAACTCCCCTCCTCTGCAACCATGGACTCCTCCTCTGCCTCCTGCTCTTCGGGTCTCTCCTCCCAATCCTCCTCCTCCCGTGAGCCGACGCCGGAGTACGACCCGATAGCGGCGTACGAGGCCCTCGCCCCACTGTGGTGGGACGAGGCGGATTGGGATTTCGCCGTCAGGTCAGAGGGTGACGAATCCTTGACCGACGGGGAGGATAACTTCCAGTTCCTCGTTGACGGGGAGTTGGAGGAAGAGAGCGACGACGACGCTTTCTCCTGGGGCGAGGACATCTCCTCCGACGAAGAGGATGAAACGGAGGACGACACATCCTCCGATGAATACCCGCCGGCGAAGCGCTTCCGCGCCGGGTGGGAGGACGACGACGACGACGACAAAGAAGAAGAAGCCCCTGCCGACGGCTTCAGCAGCAGCGACGAAGACATCGCCGGCAGCAACGCCGATGGCAGTGAGGACGGCGACGATGAGGGCAGCGACGGTAGCGACGGTGCCGGCCCCTAGATTAAGGACTACTAGAATAGGGCTAGTAGTAGTACATTAGGTAGCATATCTCCCTTTTGTGAGCAATCGACTCTTATTGTAAAAACCCCTTTTAATCAATGAAGAATGCTTCTATGTCTGATTTTTCCGATTGTCAAAGTAGGTCGCACAAAGAGCCGATAGCAACGCATCGGTCTTTTACCATAAAACGCCAGTAAGGGCAGACTCAGTTACCTATTTAGACAGGTCCAAGCGGACATTCCCAAAATTCAAGCGGTAACCTGTGACCCTCGTCTAAAGGACCAAACTCAGATCTCCAATTGCCCATCGAACAGATTCAACTCGCGGCAACGCGAATCCCAGATCCCCAACCGCGCAGATTCATCTCCGCCAGCGAATCAGATGGCGGAATCGTCCAACGCCAACGCAACGGTCTCTGGCCTGAAGGTAATCTTTAACTGCCCCTCGCCATCCGAGCATAGTGTTAGAACTAATAGCAAACATCTGAATTAATGCCTTATTCCACCATTAATTTTAGGTATCAGACATTCTGTTGCCGCATCCTTCTCTTCCAAACTCTCTTTGTCTTGGCCCCCGTACTGTCGAGAGTCCTGCCCATCTGATTTCTTGCGAGGCCCATAGGATCCCCTTCGTGAACCAGAATTTAGATCTAACTTCTTGGGCCGACTGCTTACGAGCCTGGCCTAACCCTCCTGAAAATTGGGTTTCCTGGTACAGTAGAGTATCCAAAACTTACCAATCCAAATGGAAAACCACAGGAATAGCCGATGCTCTGTCCTTATCATTGTCTCCCCTTTAGAAGCATGAAAACCTTCTAAAAACCATCGGCTACTTCTGGTCTGATGCTCTGAACTGCTTCATGTTTGGCCACGGCCCCATGACACCAACTCTGCTAGATGTGGTAATGATCACTGGCCTAGACGTTACATCCCCCAGCCCCTCTGCTTTTGTGCTGCCAAGGGTCCCTTTCAAGCTCTCTTCCAAAACAAAGTGCACAAACTGGGGTGGTTACCTTCGACGCCACATGAAAAATAAAGGCCTTGTAACAGAGAAAGAACACACAGCCTTCCTAAATTTCTGGTTGGAACACTTCATATTCTGTGGCCCTTCACTTGCTCCGACCAAGAATTATCTTCCCTTGGCCTATGAACTTGCCAGAGGCACCCAACTTGGCATCGGCAAACTGTTCCTTGGAGAGGTCTATCGATATCTCCAACTAATGTCCGTCAAATTATCTTCCCAAAAAACAGTCAAAACAGGAGGTCCCTGGTGGTTTATTCAGCTATGGGCTCAGCTGTATTTCCAGAACCATATCCCAAACTTCCCACTTTTGGCCACTTGCACCTTTCCAGATGCTAACGGGAAGCAGATCTGATGCACTAGCTACGGCCAAGCCTTGTATAGCCTTCCAGGTAGTAAACTGATCCCCAAGGAAGCATCAAAGTGGTTCAGCATTTTCTTCCAAGGCCTGGACAATCCTCTCTTCTTTCCTTACACGGAATCTGAAAATTTTGAAAACCCAGTCTCCTTCAGGCTAGACAGCTTTGCCGATGACACCGGCACCCGGCAATTGTATTCCACCATGATCCGTCCCTGCTTCCTTCCAGTTGGCATGAGCACATCAAACAGAATAATCAAACCTGGTTATGAGTCCTATCAGCCGGTCGTAGCAGCCCGAGAGTTTGGTCTTGGGCAGGTGTCTCCCCATTTCTTCCTCCACCACTTAACAGAGAGCAGAGCTGACTTGCCCGATCTCCTCACCGATCAGAGGTGTTACTCTTTCTTTGATGCTCTAGCCATCCCAGTCCCTAACAACCTCTCTTTCACCTCGTCAACCGATGGTTTTGAGACCTGGTGGTCAATGTGGAAAACTCATGCCTTCAGGAGAGCTCTGGGACCGTTGCTGAAACAACTCGATGCTGAATATAATATCCCCGCAGAACAGGTACTACCACTCGCAAATTTTCTTGAAGTGGCTTACAATGATTTTTATAACCTTGCTCTGTCTCCTTGCAGCAACAAGATGGTCCAGAACCTACACATGATGACGGCTCCCCCTTTGAATTCATCCCACCGGCTCCTGTGGTCCTCTTCTGCAAAAGCTCGCCGCCCTTGAAAAAGGTCGTGATGCAGAGCCAGTCGATTTCACCAAAATCGGCTTCCAAGAGCAAAGTATCTTCCGGGCCAGCTGCCCCCCGAGCCCCAACCAAGGCGAGAACGGCGGTGAGGAATGTAGCCGCCAGGAAAACTTTGAAGCGCCGGAGCCCTTCTCCAGATCAAGAGAGCTTGCACGTACGTTGATCCATGCCTTGACTGATTTCATCTATCCTTATGGGCTTCTGCAAACATGCTTGTGCTTACTAACTTTTTTTATAGGCCTCCACCGAAGACAACTCCAGCGAGGAAACACAATCCAATCGAGGGGATTCGAGCTCGGACAACTCTGGGAAAATCACCACGCAAAGCCAGCCAGATTTGCCACCATCGGCTTCCAGGAAAAGGCCAGTTCCTGAACCTGTTTCCCCCCAAGCTCCAATCAAAGCGGGGTAGGGCGTGAGCACCAAGAGGACTCGAAAGGAACCGCAAGCCCCTTCATCAAACCGAGAGGCTTCAAATGTAATTACCCTCCATACTCTCCCCGGCTCATCTTTCATGCTAATCCATTGCTGCTCACATCGGCTAACCACCTCCTTTGCAGACTGATGACACTTCTAGTGGAGGAGTCGAGGAAGTACAGATGCCCTCCGCAAACCTGGATCCAGTAATCCCTAAAGGTGCCGTTGACAAGGTCACCAATTTGGCCAAGCCCCCAGCAGAAACACAAGAGCCGATTACCTCATCATCGGCTGTCCCCTGGTCTCAGGAGAGGTATACTCCTTTCGTTTGGCTTACCCTTCCCTTTTGCTGCATACTGACGCTGTTTCTGTTTGTCAGGGTTGTGACCTCTCGGGCTTGCTAACGTTCGACCCTGAATCCATCGAACCAGCTCCTTCTACGGCATGCGATGAACCACGACCCAGCGCTGTCCTACGTCAATTCCAGCGTCTCAAAGCCTTGCTTTCCTCCCCGATCGAGACGTTGGTCGAAGACCCCGAGGAAGTGAAGAGCGTTCTTGAAGAAATCAAGCACCATCTCCCGGTAACGCTGCAGGTAAAACTTTGGCCAGTAGTGACTCTGTCTGTCTACGGGTCAAGGGTGAAGTTAGCTCGTCAGAGAATCGATCTACGCCACGCCCAACTTCCGTTGAAAGCCGACATTGCAGACAAATGTCAGCGGCTCAATGAGAAAAAGGCGGCCTTAGATGCCGAAACTGACACCTCTGTCAGCACCGCCGAACTTGAGACCTTGCGAAAGGAATTGGAGGACCTTGAAGAGAGGGTCCGGGCAACCAAACAGCTTATTTACGATAAGGAAGCTCTTATTGCCCGCTCCCAAGAGGAAGCAGAAGGCCTAAAAGCTCAACTGAAAACTGTTCTGGCAAAAATACGTGCCCTGAACCAACGGCTAGTGACGGGCGAGGACGAAGATGACGAGGCCGAGATCGCCGAGGTGGATCGTGTCCGTGCTGACGCCCTCCGTGCCTTCGAGGCATTCCTTCAGTAGAGCCTATCCATGTAACCTGATACCTGCTCGTAACAGTTTGTACCTCTAGAGTCGATGGCTGCGCATCGGCTTTTTAGTCTAAAGTCGATGTCTGTGCATCGGCTGTGCTTTGCGTCCTGTTGCTTTGTATATTTTTTTTACTGGCCGATTTCATGCATCGGCCCCCATATTTCACTGTCCATCATCCCACATACTTGGGAAATATTTCTTGAGATGCTGACCATTGACAGCCACTGGGAACTTCACACCGCTAAGCTCCTCGAGCATGTATGCGTTACCCTTTAAAACTTGGTCGACCCTGTACGACCCGTGCCAATTTGGAGACCATTTACCATACGTTGCATCCTTAGTCCCCAATGGCAATACATCTTCCCATACCAGATCACCAACGTGGAACTCCTTTGGTCTCACCTTCTTATTATATGCGTGAGCTACCTTGGCTTTGTTCTCTTTAATTTTCTCAAGCGACCACAGTCTAAGTTCCGTTAGATCCTCAATGCTATCACTCATCAGGGCTGCATATTCTTCAGTTGTTAAATCATTCTGAAACGTAATACGTCTCGACCCAGCCGTGATTTCCCAGGGCAATACGGCTTCTTGTCCATAGACCAGACGGTATGGCGAGGTTTTTATCGCTCCATGACATGACATGCGATAAGCCCACAAAGCCTCTGACAATACCTAGTGCCAACGTCTAGGGTGCTCGTCGACTTTCCTCTTAATCAGCTTGATAAGGCTCTGGTTGGACGCTTCAGCTTGCCCATTTGCTTGAGCATAGTATGGAGACGATCGGATCAACTTAATTCCCATGTCCTCGCAGAACTTTCTAAACTCGTGAGAAACGAAGACCGAACCTCCATCGGTCGTGATAGTCTGGGGAATCCCGAATCTATGAATGACATGTTCTTTCACGAAATTGATAACATCTTTCGATGCCACTGACTTCACAGGGACGGCCTCCACCCATTTAGTGAAATAATCTGTAATGGCCAAAATCCACATATGGCCTTTGCTCGATGGAGGATTGATTTTGCCGATCATATCCATGCCCCAACCTCGAAATGGCCAAGGCTTGATGATGGGGTTCATTGGTGATGCGGGTACCGTCTGAATTTTCCCAAACTTCTGACATGCTTGACACCCTTTATAGTACTTAAAACAATCCTCAAGCATGGTGGGCCAATAAAACCCCGATCGCCTGATCAACCATTTCATCTGATGAGCCGATTGGTGAGTTCCACAGGCGCCTTCGTGTACCTCGTGTAAGAGCCGATTTGACTCGGCTGGTCCCAGACATCTGAGAAGTAACCCTTCCAAAGTCCTGTAGAACATGTCATCCCCAATAAGGACATACTTCATGGCATTGTACCTTATCCGTTTAGGTGCCCCCCGAGCCGAATCTTTCAAGTAATTGAAGATATCGACTCTCCAGTCATCCGATTCCAGGAACTGTACCTGAACATTGGCTCCACCTGCTACGTCCTTGTAGCCTGACGCCATCTGTGCGAGATCGTTCGCCTCGGTATTTTGCGACCTCGGGATCCAGTTGAAGTTTATGTACCTAAATTGTGCCATCAGCTCACAGCATTGCATCCATAATGGGAAGAGCGACTCGCTCTCACATTTGTATTCCTCCGTGAGTTGGGAAATCACCAATTTTGAGTCTCCAAAAAGTTCCACTGCTTCTACCCCGGCTTCCATAAGCAACTCCATTCCCTTGCGTATTGCTTCATACTCAGCGACATTGTTGGTGCAAGGGGTAGGTAGCCTGATGGAGAAGGAATATGTTGCCCCCCGGGGCGACACGAGTAGAATGCCGATGCCGCAACCATCATCACAAGCCGATCCATTGAAAAACATGGCCCATGCACGCACAGACAGTGCTGCTATATCAGTGTTGATTCGTTCAGCAATAAGATCGGCCAACGCCTGTCCCTTGACTGCTTTCGCAGGCTGATACCGGATATCAAATTCCGATAATGCAAACATCCACTTACCGAGTCGGCCTTTCAACACAGGAGCCGACAGCATATGTTTGATGACATCTGATTTGCATATGATGACAATTTCCGCTGACAGCAAGATGTGACGAAGCTTGGTGCAGGTAAAAAATAGGCAGAGGCACAACTTCTCGATCTCAGGGTACCTAGTCTCTGCATCCAACATCCTTCTGCTGATGTAGAAAGCGACTCTCTCCAGACCATCATAAACTTGCACCACCACTGAGGCGATGGAAGTGTTAGCTACTGACAAGTAAATATAGAATGGTTTGTCTTGCTGGGGTGGAACCAACACAGGTGGCTTCGTTAGATACTCTTTAATCTCGTCAAACGCTTGCTGTTGCTCTGCCCCCCAGCGAAACTCCTCATCAGATTTAATTCTTACCAATCCCATGAACGGCTCGATTCGCCCTGACAGATTGGAGATGAAACTTCTGACGAAGTTGATTTTGCCGATGAGACACTGGAGTTCCTTCTTCGTGGTAGGTGGCTTCATTGTTCGCACTGCCTCCTGACTTTTCAGGCCGATCTCAATTCCGCGTTCATGAACCAAGAAACCCAAGAATTGACCGACCGTTACACCAAAAGCCCACTTCTTTGGATTCATTCTTAGCCCGAATTTTCTAGTTCGGTCCAGGATGCGTCGCAAATCCTCCAAGTGTCCTTCTACTGAAACAGACTTGACTACCATGTCATCAATGTAAATCTCCACCAACTTGCCGATCAGATCATGAAAGATGTAATTCATGGCTCTTTGGTATGTTGCGCCGGCAATTTTCAGTCCAAATGTCATGACTACATATTCAAACAAACCCACCGAACCTGGTACTCTGAATGCAGTCTTGTGTATATCTTCTGGAGCCATAAAAATTTGGTTGTAACCGGCATTGCCATCCATGAAACTTAAAACCTTATGACCAGCAGCTGCATTGATCAATGTCTCTGCTACCGGCATTGGATACTCATCCTTTGGAGTGGCTCTATTGAGATCCCGAAAATCTATGGCGATGCGCCATCGGCCGTCCTTTTTCTCTACAGGTACGATACTAGAAATCCACTCAGCATACCTGCATGGCCTGATGAACCCGGCGTTCAACATTTTCTCGATCTCTTTCTTGACTTCTTCTAAAATTTCGGCCTTCATCTGTCGTGCTCGCTGCTGGAACGGCCGAAATCCTTTCTTAAGAGGGAGCCGATGCTCAATGATGCTCCTGTCTAACCCGGGCATCTCTGTGTAATCCCAGGCAAAGCAATCTGGGTATTCTTTCAACAAAGCTATCATCAGGCCCCTCAGATGCGGATCTAACTTTTTGCTGATAAATGTTGGTCGTGGCTTATCCCCAGGACCAATGTCAATCTCTTCTAGCTCATCAGCTGATGTAAATCCATATCCTAGCTTTCCGTCGCCTGCTAGATCGATGCTGAACACAGACAAAACGTATGGTGAGGATAATTTGGGCCGATTGCTGGAATCGGCCCCCTTTTCGATTGCATTGCTCAGTGAAGGTTTACAACTTATTTGTGCTCTACTACGGGAGGGAGTCTCCCTACTACGACTACGTGACATGCTTGAGGTGAGATCATTGTTTTTTATTTTTTGGGGCCGATCGCAGGGATCAGCCTTGCTACGTACGTCCATTGACTTTGCTCTTGCTACTCTGTCAGGCCGGTGGATAAGACCAGCCTCACCCCGTTTTTTGTAGCTTCGATGCGCTTACAGCCGTCCAAACTGACTCTAGAGATCGGCTCTTGGTCTTCTGCGTCCCAAATATTCATGCCAGCTATTGAGATCTCGATCGAGTCATCTGCATGAACGACCTCCACTTCATCTCCATCCCACTGTATCAGGCATTGGTGAATTATGGATGGAATGCAGCAGTTGGCGTGAATCCAATCCCTCCCTAGCAGGACAGCGTAGATGCTTTTGCTGTCGACGATGAAGAATGATGTAGGGATGGTTTTTCGGCCCACGGTTAGATCCCGTTCAGAACGCCTTGCGTTTCTGATGCTTGGCCGTTGAAGTCGCTTAGTGTGACGTTGGTTTTGATCAGATCTGCGTTAGAGCGTCCCAAACGCCGTAGCATGGAGTATGGCATTATATTGACTGCCGCTCCCGTGTCAACCAACATCTTGCTGACAGGCTGCCCGTTGATATAACCTCTTAGGTACAGGGCCTTCAAATGTTTGTAGCTCTTCTCTCGTGGCTTTTCAAAGATAACTGGCCGTGGGCCGCAGTCAAACTGTGCTACCAGCACTTCTTCGGTTCTTGGAGCACAAAACTCCGACGGAAGTATGAACACCATATTTGTGTCAGCCGATGCCTTCGCATCGGCTTTTATTTGTTTGGGGCGCCATTCTTTCTTCTGTGGACGAATCTCCGTCTCCAAAGTTTGCTGAATTTTCACGGCCAGATCGGGCCGCGCTTTCCTCAACGTGTGCAGGTATTGCGCCTCGGCTTCCTCCAAGCTACGTAGCCGCTGAACCCTACGCTTTTGGGAGTGACTGAGTCCATCAGGGCACCACCTTGGCCGGTGGTATCTATCTTCTTCTTCATCTTCTGACTCCTCGAAATCTTCCACTTGAGATGACTCAGCTTGTCTGTTCTGAGATGGGAGAGGCCCTAGACACTTGAACACTGAAACCTCACCTGTGTCCTCCTTCTGCTGTCTACATTCCGGGCAGTTGTCGATTGTAGGCAATCAGCTCATTCCTGAATCCCAGCAGTGCTTAAAGAAAGGACAATCCCAGTGTCTGTCCATGTCTTCCTGCTCTCTTGACTTCCCCTTAGCGCGGTGCTCATATCCTTCGTCGTCTCTATCATACCGACGATATTTTCCGTTGTCTACATCAGACCGACGATATCTTTCGTCATCTATGTCGTACCGCCGGCGTCGGTCGTACTGACGCTCATATTTGTTAAGGAGATGCGCGGAGAGCGGTCGTTGATACCGCACGTTTCTCACTTGTTCCTCGGTGATGTACTGTCCGTCATCATATCGGGGCCGGTCGCGTGGGCCGGCCTCCTCCTTTTCCTTGCCACGGGAGTGACTGATTTCTTCTTTATCCCTGTCATGGTGGTATACAGGCCCTGCCATGTTAACATCGAATGAGAAATCTAGCTGACGCCTCGTGGAGTGATTGTGTTCCACCATGTTGACGCCAGGAAACGGTTGCGTGTCCACTTTCATGGCAAACTGACCAAGGATCAAACGGCCTTGTTCTATCGCCGTTTGGATCTGCCGACGCAACTCTTTGCAGTCATTGGTGATATGGGTGAACGAGTGATGCCATTTGCAGTACGGTCTCCCGTTCATTTCTTGCGCCGTAGGGATTTTATGGCCTTCGGGTAACTTCAGCTATTTTTCCTTAAGCAATAAATCGAATATCTGCTCAGCTTTGCTTACATCGAAGTCAAACCCTTTTGCAGGCCCTTGTTGTTTCACCCATTTGCAGGACACGGGATCTGCCCCCCGAGCCCATTCAGCCACGGCTACTTCCTGGTCTTCTGCAGAGTCCCCAACTTCTTCTGTCTCGACCAGGCCTATCGGGCGTTTGAACTTTTCTTGGTACAATTCTGGGTGGCGCTGCTCATACAATGTTAATTTCTGGACCATGTGCGCCAGTGAATTGTATTCCACTTGGAAAGCCAGATCCTTGATCGGCGCTGCGAGGCCCAACGCTGCCAGATCGACTGCTTCTTTCTCAGTTAAACGAGCCGAATAACATCGGTTCTTGACAGTCCTGAAATGCTGAATGTATTCCGACACCGTTTCTCCCCGCTTCTGCCGCACCTGCGCCAGATCGGCAATGCCAGCCTCGGTAGCTTCTGAGTGATATTGAACATGAAACTGCTCTTCCAGTTGCTTCCACGTCCGGACTGAATCTGGTGGCAACGAGGTGTACCACCCAAAAGCTGGTCCTGTGAGAGATTGCGCAAAAAACCTTACACGTAATGGGTCTGATGCTGAAATCATGCCCAACTGTGCCAAATATCGGCTCACATGCTCAATTGAGCTAGACCCTTCTGATCCATTGAACTTTGAGAACTCAGGGAGCCGATACTTGGGCGGCAGCAGAATCAAATCATATTCGTTGGGGTACGGCTTGGAATAGCCGACTGTTCTCCTCTTTGGCAGGATGCCGAACTGGTCTCTCAAGATTGTACTGATTTGTTCCACGGTATGAGCTGCAGGGGCTGAGCTTTCATGACTCGTTCCGGTGGCATATTTAGCTAGCCACGCCTGTTTATCGGCGTCCGCTCCAGAAATCCCTCCTGCTGCAATCTGGTTCGTGCGCGCCAAGTTATTGCAGTCCGGCACGTATGTGCACACGTATCCATGTGGGATTTCTTTAGGCGGCTCATACAGGAATTGGCAATCGCCAGGATCGCCTCCAATCTTGTAGACGACGTATGCCGGTGAACCCTGTGGCTCTGGAGCTGCAAGCGTGAATGGCAGCTGCGGTCTGGTCTGGAACGGTATTTCTCCCTGGTGAGTCCCTAGGGCAGGCCTTGACGGAGAGTACTGATGCTTCATGATTTCCTGAACCACGCGAACCGCAATGCGCTCGAAAGCGTTCACCAAGCTCTCAGAATGACGGTGTAGAGAATGAGCCACCATGTAATTAACTTCCTGGCGCAGAGCTCTGGTGCGTTCCTCTGAAGGGACAGACAAATCTACTTCATTGAGAACGCCTTCGGGTGAGAACCCTTTCCACCTAATGCCATGTTTACGGGTCCTCTCGAAAGAGCCGATGAGATCGGCTTCGAAGACAGCTTTAATATCATCATATTTCTTCTTGTGCTCCTCAGGCAGATCTTCGTACGTGATTGGTCCGTCCGCCATCTCAGCTGCAGATGTTGATGCAGTTGCTGTAGAAGGTCCCACCGGGCGTGCCAGAATGTGTTGCCTGCCAAAACCCACCGGCGAGCAGCGACGAGCAACACGAAGAGCCGGGAGGCTCCCAGAACTGCTGCTGGGCCCTGGTCCCTCGGGCGACGGCCCGCAAAATCCGGCACACGTCCTGGCTATTGCGAGGGCGTGCCACCTGACCTATACCTGGTCAGGAAGGTGATGGATTGATTCAATTAGTTTCCTGCATGGCAGACACGTAAACATTAAATCTGAGCCTCGATCGGCTCTCAGGTTACCCTATGAATCGGCTCAAAGAGCCGATTGACCCATGGTTTGCATTGGATCTACGATAACATGGGGATCCTGCTTTATCAATACCAAGTTAAATCGATCTACGACAGTCTAGGGCTTTCACCGCATAATTGGAACGTCCTACGCGTAGTTGAGCCTGGCAGATACGAAAGATAACAGAAAACTAGTCCTAGAAGAGGCCTAAAAACCAACATAGAGTCGATTCCCGGAACAACCCCTCTTGGATCGGCAAACCATACCTTACGCACTACTGGATCGTTCAACCCGTTTGCAAGGCCTAACCATGCGGATATCAAACTAATCCTTGGAGAACAAGGAACAACCATAACAGATCAGATCTATTAAATAAAGACCAAGCAAGATGCTGCCCTTACACCTAAGATAGGTGCAAAGGCAGCTAGATATTTAGGGGCAGCATAACTAAGCAAACACATCAGAAAAGTATCGATGTTAGCCCCAAAACATCTATGATAACGGTATTACTCGCGATAACAGGCACCCTATGTTCCTGTTGCTCGAGCTCCTGCCTTGCCTACTTCCCCACCTGGGCCCTCTCGTCATAGTGTTCTGCCGCCGCTCCTACCCACACCGTCTTCTACGGGAGGCCGCTCTTCCCGTGGCAGGGGCTTTCTCGTCCTCATCCTTACTGCGGCTACTGGCGGAGGCATGGTCATACGGAGCGTGACTAGTTCTAGAAACATCAGGCCTCCTCTATGGGGACTCATGATTATTCGACTATCGCCTTCACCGAGCAGGACACTGCGAGGCTTAAGCACATGCTTGCTTCTTTTGGATCTTCTTCGACATGCATTGTAGGCTCTTTGACAGTTTCCCTAGGACTGAGAACCCACCGTCTACATAGTCAGGTACATCCGAGCTTCTATTCACATGTCTTATGATTCTTCCGCTTCTTTTCTCTTGGACCTCTTGATTTCTTGCTAATGTTCTCACTGTTGATGTAACTTCTCTTCCTATTGCTAATGGCGCAACCTTTCTACTCCTTCTTTCTTTCTTCCCGATATTTCTCATGTTCCCCGTTTTACCATAAATTTATTTTCCGCTGCTCAACTTGCGGATTCTAATTGTCTATTTATCCTTGAATTTGATTCTTGTTCTGTCTAGGATCGTCACACCAAGGCTACGGTTTGGGCTGGCCCTCGACACCGTGACTCCCAGGGTCTTTGGGAGCTCAACTAGCTTCGTGTTCATTCCGCCGCCAACACACTCACTGATGCACATGCTCTCGCTGCTTCCGCTCTCGCCTCCTTTCAGTAGTGGCATCATCGATTTGGTCATCTTTGTGGTTCTCATTTGTCGTTTTTGGTTCATTGAGATCTTCTGAGGCCTATCTTAGGAGATGTCTTGCGACAACGTAAGGGTTGTAGATTTGGTAAACATAATCTGTTACATTATTCTACTTGTGAGTGAGTGTCTCAACGTCCTTCCAACATGGTTTATTCTAATGTATGGAGTTCGGCTCCCTTCGCTTCAAAGGGAGCCATCGCTACTATATTATATTTATCAATGACTTCTCTTTCTATACTTGGCTTAGTTTTTGACATCTCGCAGCGTGGTTCTATGTCTATATAAGGTTTTTTTGCCATGATTTAGATTCAGTTTTTCACGCCTATTCATGTGTTTCGAGCTGACTCTGCTGGCTGCGTTTGCTTGTCCTTCTAGCACCACATGAATGCACCAAAATGACCGCTCAATCATTTGAGTGTGTTTTTTCTTAGATTCAATGATGAGAAGAAGGTGTAAGGGTGATACGTCTCCAACGTATCGATAATTTCTTATGTTCCATGCCACATTATTGATGTTATCTACATGTTTTATGCACACTTTATGTCATATTCGTGCATTTTCTGGAACTAACCTATTAACAAGATGCTGAAGTGCCAGTTGCTGTTTTCTGCTGTTTTTGTTTTCAGAAATCCTAGTAAGGAAATATTCTCGGAATTGGACGAAATCAACGCCCAGGGGCCTATTTTGCCACGAAGCTTCCAAAAGTCCGAAGACGAAACGAAGTGGGGCCACAGGGTGCCCAAACCCTAGGGTGGCGCGGCCCCCCCTTGGCCGCGCGGCCCTATGGTCTGGGCCCCTCGTGCCGCCTCTTGACCTACCCTTCCGCCTACTTAAAGCCTCCGTGACGAAACCCCCAGTACCGAGAGCCACGATACGGAAAACCTTCTAGAGACGCCGCCAACGCCGATCCCATCTCGGGGGATCCAGGAGATCGCCTCCGGCACCCTGCCGGAGAGGGGAATCATCTCCCGGAGGACTCTACGCCGCCATGGTCGCCTCCGGTGTGATGTGTGAGTAGTCTACCCCTGGACTATGGGTCCATAGCAGTAGCTAGATGGTTGTCTTCTCCCCATTGTGCTATCATTGTCGGATCTTGTGAGCTGCCTAACATGATCAAGATCATCTATCTGTAATTCTATATGTTGCGTTTGTTGGGATCCGATGAATAGAGAATACTTGTTATGTTGATTATCAAAGTTATATCTATGTGTTGTTTATGATCTTGCATGCTTTCCGTTACTAGTAGATGCTCTGGCCAAGTAGATGCTTGTAACTCCAAGAGGGAGTATTTATGCTCGATAGTGGGTTCATGCCTGCATTGACACAGGACGATGACGGAAAGTTCTAAGGTTGTGTTGTGCTGTTGCCACTAGGGATAAAACATTGATGCTATGTCTAAGGATGTAGTTGTTGATTACATTACGCACCATACTTAATGCAATTGTCTGTTGCTTTGCAACTTAATACTGGAGGGGGTTCGGATGATAACCTGAAGGTGGACTTTTTAGGCATAGATGCAGTTGGATGGCGGTCTATGTACTTTGTCGTAATGCCCAATTAAATCTCACTATACTCATCATGATATGTATATGCATGGTCATGCCCTCTTTATTTGTCAATTTCCCAACTGTAATTTGTTCACCCAACATGCTGTTTATCTTATGGGAGAGACACCTCTAGTGAACTGTGGACCCCGGTCCAATTCTCTTTACTGAAATACAATCTACTGCAATACTTGTTCTACTGTTTTCTGCAAACAATCATCTTCCACACAATACGGTTAATCCTTTGTTACAGCAAGCTGGTGAGATTGACAACCTCACTGTTTCGTTGGGGCAAAGTACTTTGGTTGTGTTGTGCAGGTTCCACGTTGGCGCCGGAATCCCTGGTGTTGCGCCGCACTACATCCCGCCGCCATCAACCTTCAACGTGCTTCTTGGCTCCTCCTGGTTCGATAAACCTTGGTTTCTTTCTGAGGGAAAACTTGCTGCTGTGCGCATCATACCTTCCTCTTGGGGTTCCCAACGAACGTGTGAGTTACACGCCATCAAGCTCTTTTTCTGGCGCCGTTGCCGGGGAGATCAAGACACGCTGCAAGGGGAGTCTCCACTTCTCAATCTCTTTACTTTGTTTTTGTCTTGCTTAGTTTTATTTACTACTTTGTTTGCTGCACTAAATCAAAATACAAAAAAAATTAGTTGCTAGTTTTACTTTATTTGCTATCTTGTTTGCTATATCAAAAACACAAAAAAAATTAGTTACTTGCATTTACTTTACTTGATTCATCATGTTTCCTTTTAATTTTACCACAAAAGACATACCGGTAGGACGTGGGTCTATAATTGGGAGAAATAATATAGAGAAATTTTTCAACCATGTCAGTACTGTTGACAATTTTGAGGATAGACACTTGGTAGACCTTGCCCCTACCTATGAAATTGCTGCTGCTGCTTTAGTTCGCATGTTGGAAACTAAATTTGTTAATCTCAATCCTATAATCCAACACATGTTTCTCACACTTGGTGATATGGAAGAAGGGGAAAAGAAAGATTTTGTTTTGGAAACCCTTCTTAGAGAATTTGGTGGTATAGCGAGAGAGGCTAGAAAGGTCTTTGCTAAATTTAATATGCTTGGTTCTTACACCAATTTTGTTAGTCTCTTTGAAAAGATGGATATGGATAGAATAAAGTACACTAATAATATTAATGATGGAGGGGAGATCAAAGCACCAATACCATGTAAACTCCTAGCTATGAATGATGCACTAGAAAATAACTATGCTTGGCTTGTTCCTGAAAATTTGTTTGATGAGAGTAGCACGCCTAAGACTAATGAAAAGGGAGATGCTAAAACTTATGTATCTAATATACTATGCCTGGTTGAGAAAACTCCGCACCCCGCTGAGAATGCACCACCCTTTGATAATACTTGATACACACTTTCTGCGCCTAGCTGAAAGGCATTAAAGAAAAGCGCTTATGGGAGACAACCCATGTTTTTACCTATAGTACTTTGTTTTTATTTTGTGTCTTGGAAGTTGTTTACTACTGTAGCAACCTCTCCTTATCTTAGTTTAGTGTTTTGTTGTGCCAAGTAAAGTCTTTGATAGAAAAGTAAGTACTAGATTTGGATTACTGCGCAGTTCCAGATTTCTTTGCTGTCACGAATCTGGGTCTACCTCCCTGTAGGTAGCTCAGAAAATTAAGCCAATTTACGTGCATGATCCTCAGATATGTACGCAAGTTTCATTAAATTTGAGCATTTCCATTTGAGCAAGTCTGGTGCCATTTTAAAATTCGTCAATACGAACTGTTCTGTTTTGACAGATTCTGCCTTTTATTTCGCATTGCCTCTTTTGCTATGTTGGATGAATTTCTTTGATCCATTAATGTCCAGTAGCATTATGCAATGTCCAGAAGTGTTAAGAATGATTGTGTCACCTCTGAATATGTTAATTTTTATTGTGCACTAACCCTCTAATGAGTTGTTTCGAGTTTGGTGTGGAGGAAGTTTTCAAGGATCAAGAGAGGAGTATGATGCAACATGATCAAGGAGAGTGAAAGCTCTAAGCTTGGGGATGCCCCGGTGGTTCACCCCTGCATATATTAAGAAGACTCAAGCGTCTAAGCTTGGGGATGCCCAAGGCATCCCCTTCTTCATCGACAACATTATCAGGTTCCTCCCCTGAAACTATATTTTTATTCCATCACATCTTATGTGCTTTGCTTGGAGCGTCGGTTTGTTTTTGTTTTTTTTGTTTTGTTTGAATAAAATGGATCCTAGCATTCACTTTATGGGAGAGAGACACACTCCGCTGTAGCATATGGACAAGTATGTCCTTAGTTTCTACTCATAGTATTCATGGCGAAGTTTCTCCTTCGTTAAATTGTTATATGGTTGGAATTGGAAAATGATACATGTAGTAATTGCTATTAATGTCTTGGGTAATGTGATACTTGGCAATTGTTGTGCTCATGATTAAGCTCTTGCATCATATGCTTTGCACCCATTAATGAAGAAATACATAGAGCATGCTAAAATTTGGTTTGCATATTTGGTTTCTCTAAGGTCTAGATAATTTCTAGTTTTGAGTTTGAACAACAAGGAAGACGGTGTAGAGTCTTATAATGTTTTCAATATGTCTTTTATGTGAGTTTTGCTGCACCGGTTCATCCTTGTGTTTGTTTCAAATAAGCCTTGCTAGCCTAAACCTTGTATCGAGAGGGAATACTTCTCATGCATCCAAAATACTTGAGCCAACCACTATGCCATTTGTGTCCACTATACCTACCTACTACATGGTATTTTCCGCCATTCCAAAGTAAATTGCTTGAGTGCTACCTTTAAAATTCCATCATTCACCTTTGCAATATATAGCTCATGGGACAAATAGCTTAAAAACTATTGTGGTATTGAATATGTAATTATGCACTTTATCTCTTAATAAGTTGCTTGTTGTGCGATAACCATGTTCACTAGGGACGCCATCAACTATTCATTGTTGAATTTCATGTGAGTTGCTATGCATGTCCGTCTTGTCTGAAGTAAGAGCGATCTACCACCTTATGGTTAAGCATGCATATTGTTAGAGAAGAACATTGGGCCGCTAACTAAAGCCATGATCCATGGTGGAAGTTTCAGTTTTGGACATATATCCTCAATCTCAAATGAGAAAATTATTAATTGTTGTTACATGCTTATGCATAAAAGAGGAGTCCATTATCTGTTGTCTATGTTGTCCCGGTATGGATGTCTAAGTTGAAGAATAATCAATAGCGAGAAATCCAATGCGAGCTTTCTCCTTAGACCTTTGTACAGGCGGCATAGAGGTACCCCTTTGTGACACTTGGTTAAAACATGTGCATTGTGATGATCCGGTAGTCCAAGCTAATTAGGACAAGGTGCGGGCACTATTAGTACACTATGCATGAGGCTTGCAACTTGTAAGATATAATTTACATGATACATATGCTTTATTACTACCGTTGACAAAATTGTTTCATGTTTTCAAAATCAAAGCTCTAGCACAAATATAGCAATCGATGCTTTTCCTCTATGGAGGACCATTCTTTTACTTTCAATGTTGAGTCAGTTCACCTATTTCTCTCCACCTCAAGAAGCAAACACTTGTGTGAATTGTGCATTGATTCCTACATATTTGCTTATTGCACTTATTATATTACTCTATGTTGACAATATCCATGAGATATACATGTTACAAGTTGAAAGCAACCGCTGAAACTTAATCTTCTTTTGTGTTGCTTCAATGCCTTTACTTTGAATTATTACTTTATGAGTTAACTCTTATGCAAGACTTATTGATGCTTGTCTTGAAGTGCTATTCATGAAAAGTCTTTTCTTTATGATTCACTTGTTTACTCATGTCATATACATTGTTTTGATCGCTGCATTCACTACATATGCTTTACAAATAGTATGATCAAGATTATGATGGCATGTCACTCCAGAAATTATCTGTGTTATCGTTTTACCTGCTCGGGACGAGCAGAACTAAGCTTGGGGATGCTAATACGTCTCCAACGTATCGATAATTTCTTATGTTCCATGCCACATTATTGATGTTATCTACATGTTTTATGCACACTTTATGTCATATTCGTGCATTTTCTGGAACTAACCTATTAACAAGATGCCGAAGTGCCGATTCTTTGTTTTCTGCTGTTTTTGGTTTCAGAAATCCTAGTAAGGAAATATTCTCGGAATTGGACGAAATCAACGCCCAGGGGCCTATTTTGCCACGAAGCTTCCAGAAGTCCGAAGACGAAACGAAGTGGGGCCACAGGGTGCCCAAACCCTAGGGCGGCGCGGCCCCCCCCTTGGCCGCGCAGCCCTATGGTCTGGGCCCCTCGTGCCGCCTCTTGACCTACCCTTCCGCCTACTTAAAGCCTCCGTGACGAAACCCCCAGTACCGAGAGCCACGATACGGAAAACCTTCCAGAGACGCCGCCAACGCCGATCCCATCTCGGGGATCCAGAGATCGCCTCCGGCACCCTGCCGGAGAGGGGAATCATCTCCCGGAGGACTCTACACCGCCATGGTCGCCTCCGGTGTGATGTGTGAGTAGTCTACCCCTGGACTATGGGTCCATAGCAGTAGCTAGATGGTTGTCTTCTCCCCATTGTGCTATCATTGTCGGATCTTGTGAGCTGCCTAACATGATCAAGATCATCTATCTGTAATTCTATATGTTGCGTTTGTTGGGATCCGATGAATAGAGAATACTTGTTATGTTGATTATCAAAGTTATATCTATGTGTTGTTTATGATCTTGCATGCTTTCCGTTACTAGTAGATGCTCTGGCCAAGTAGATGCTTGTAACTCCAAGAGGGAGTATTTATGCTCGATAGTGGGTTCATGCCTGCATTGACACAGGACAGTGACAGAAAGTTCTAAGGTTGTGTTGTGCTGTTGCCACTAGGGATAAAACATTGATGCTATGTCTAAGGATGTAGTTGTTGATTACATTACGCACCATACTTAATGCAATTGTCTGTTGCTTTGCAACTTAATACTGGAGGGGGTTCGGATGATAACCTGAAGGTGGACTTTTTAGGCATAGATGCAGTTGGATGGCGGTCTATGTACTTTGTCGTAATGCCCAATTAAATCTCACTATACTCATCATGATATGTATGTGCATGGTCATGCCCTCTTTATTTGTCAATTGCCCAACTGTAATTTGTTCACCCAACATGCTGTTTATCTTATGGGAGAGACACCTTTAGTGAACTGTGGACCCCGGTCCAATTCTCTTTACTGAAATACAATCTACTGCAATACTTGTTCTACTGTTTTCTGCAAACAATCATCTTCCACACAATACGGTTAATCCTTTGTTACAGCAAGCCGGTGAGATTGACAACCTCACTGTTTCGTTGGGGCAAAGTACTTTGGTTGTGTTGTGCAGGTTCCACGTTGGCGCCGGAATCCCTGGTGTTGCGCCGCACTACATCCCGCCGCCATCAACCTTCAACGTGCTTCTTGGCTCCTCCTGGTTCGATAAACCTTGGTTTCTTTCTGAGGGAAAACATGCTGCTGTGCGCATCATACCTTCCTCTTGGGGTTCCCAACGAACGTGTGAGTTACACGCCATCAAAGGGTATTTTACCCTTATCCATTATTTTGGTAACTATGACACCGTGCTAGAGTATTTGGTCTAATACATGTCTACAAGATGATCCCCAGGTATTAACCAAAGAGGTATAATGGTGTATCAATGGAACAAGAAGGCAATGGGAGACCCCCAACTTCGATGAAAAATCAACAAAGTATTTTCAGTGCTTGGCCGGTCCCTGGCCCGGTCAGACCGGCCCTGGCACCGGCTAGCCCGGCGCCGACCGGCCCCAGGACCGGTGCCAGCCGGATGGAGTCCAGTAAGCCTGAAGAAGTGGTCCGGTCGGGATCCGGTCACATGCCCGGTTTGGACCGGCCGGTCCGGTCCCAGGCCCGGTCCGACCGGGCACAGGACCGGGCGCCCCGGCGCCCAACCGGCCTCCACGCCTGTGCCAACCGGGCGTAGTCCAGTACATCTCAGAAGCCCGCCCGGTCGGGGCCCGGTCCCAGATCCGGTTGAAACCGGCGGTCCGGTCCCTGGCCCGGTCTGACCGGCCCCAGCGCCGGCCTGTCCGGCGCCAGGCCTGGGTGACCGGGTTTCTCGAGGAATCTGCTGACGTGGCAAGTGAGCAACGGCCAGAATTCAAGTGACACTATAAATACCCCTTCTCCTACCTCTGAAGGGGTAGGCACTACACTACAAGTTGTTCTTGAGCTCTCTCTCACATACTCCATTGTTAGAAACACCAAAAGCCTCAGATCTCCCTCCTCCTCCACCCAAACTCAAATCCCTCCGGGGAAACGATAGAGGAGGACCCGATCTACTATTCTACCAAGCCAAATCTCATTCCCCCTTGTATTCATCAAGAAACTTGCTCTCTAGGGTTCCTTGGAAACCCTAGGTGGGCAAGAGTGGTCCGGAAGCATTCGGGCTGTGGATTTGCTCCTGACAAGATTGTGAAGGTTTGGAGGCTACCTCAAAGTCTACCACAAGTGAGTGAGCTATTCCTTCGTGGGATAGGCTCCGGAGAATAGGGTGAGCCTTCGTGGCGCGGGGAATCCTTCGTGGGACCTCCACTCCTCCAAACGTGACGTACCTTCTTGCAAAGGAAGGGAACACGGGAATAAACCCTCATCTCCGTGTGCTATCGGTTATCTCTAACCGAACTCTTTACTTGTTATTTAACTGCCTATGAGAGCCTTCGTGCTCGAGTTAGTTGTATCCTCATATAGGTTGTTTCACCTAGTTTGCATTAGGCTCACCTTTATATTCCGCAAAGCCTAATATTGCAAAGAAATAATTAAAATCTGTAGAAACCTATTCACCCCCTCTAGGTTTACCATCTCTGATCTTTCAATTGGTATCAGAGCCTGGACTCTTATTAAGGGCTTCACTGCCTTAAGAGTGAGATGGCAAAATTATTCGAGGGTCTAGATGAAGACTCTAACCTTTCGGTTAGAGAAATGAAATCTAGATTCTTGGCATATGATGCTGAGAAGAAGAAAAAGGAGGATGAACTACAAAGCCAAATGGCATAGATGACTGCCATGCTTAAGAACTTGACTAGTGGGACTCCTAGTGGGGTTTCGGCCTCTCAAGGAAGTTTCCATGAAGTCAACCATGACTATGCCAAAAACACTTCACCCATGCCTCATATAAACCATAGTGGGAATGTTCCCCATTTTGATTGAACTCACTTTCCTTTTTGGAAATATGCTATGGAATCTCATATTCGCAGCTGTAGTGTGGAGTTATGGGAGATCATTGTTCATGGATACCGGGAGCCACATGATCCCGCTCGGTTGACCTCCACCGAATTCTACAACCGTCAACTCAATGCCTCCGCACGTGACAAGATTAGGACTGGCATCAACCGCAAGCTCCTTGATCAAGTCAATGACATTGACTTCGCTAAAGAGTTGTGGGATCGGATCGTAGTACTCCAAGAGGGAACCGATTTGATCCAATCAGCTCTTTATGAGTACGCAAAGCAAGAGGCCACCATGTTCATGATTAGAGAAGGAGAATCCGTGGCCGATGCCTATGCAAGGCTTGGTGCTCTTAAAGTGAGGGTCATGGGACTTGGAGTTGAGAAGTACAATGACGGCTTCGAGATGAATGAAGCATTCATAAAGTCCAAGGTCATTGCCATGATTGCAGTCAAGCAAGAAGACACCAACCTTGCACTCAACTTGCAAATCATTACCAAGAGTGCTGATCTGAACTCCGATGATCTAGTCTCCTATGTGGCAGCCAATGAAAACATGGCCAAGACAGGAAAAAGGCTCATGGCGATGAACCGTGTTGATGAAGCCTCACGCAACTAAGAAGCATCACACAACCTTGCTCTCAAGGCTAGAGCTGACCATGGAAGAGAAGAAGACTATGAATTTGAAGAAGATGAAGAGATGACTTCAACTAGTGACATTGCTACCGACTTTGCTTTCTTTTCCAAGAAGTACAAGACAAAGTTTCCAATGCTCCTCAATGACAAGAAGAAGAGAACCTGCTACAACTGTGATGAAGATAGCCACTTTGCAAATGAGTGCCCTTATGAGAAAAGGGTTGACAAGCCAAAGTTTGTCAAAGAGGTCAAGCCAAGATTGAACCAAACCCAATCAATGATCGATACAAGAAGAACAAGGGAAGAGCCTTTGTTGGGGCCGAGTACATCTCTGATGAAGAAGAGGAAGATGAGGAGAAGGAGGCCGGAGTGGCCGGTTTGGATTTCTCCAAGCCCGGGTCACTCTTCACATATGACTACTCCACGGAGAATGATGTTGGTTCTTCCTTCATGGCAAGAATGACTCAAGATGATGACTCCGATGATTCTCTCCCCTCTACGATCGTTGGCTCTTGTCTAATGGCAAGAGAAACCAAGGTAATGGAATCCCCACCTTCTCTAACTAGTGTTCTTGATGATGAATCTGAAAATCAAGAAGAATTAGCCATTCTTAAGGAACTTTACAAAGTTAGATGCACACTTCGTGGTGAATCTCTTGACAAGTTTGTCTTGATGGACTCCCTCAAAGAAAAGGACGAGTCCATTGAGGAATTAGAATATCATTTGAATGATAAGGAACGGAGATTCAATCTCCTAAGACAAGAGCTAAAAACCGAAAGGTGCATATCTCAAGGCCTTAAGCAACAAATTGAAACTTATGAACTAGATAAAGTTAAGGATCTTGAAACTATTGAAAGGGCTCAATCATTGACCCAAGAGCTCAATGCCTCAAAGGAGGAGCTTGAAGTTGCTCATGCTTCTCTCACTAGGGATCTTGACCACCTTGAAAGAGCTAACAAGCTTGTTAAGGATGAGCTCAAGAAACTTGGAGAGAACCATGATCTACTCCAAGAAACCTACATGAAGGTTCTTGAATCAATGAATGATCCCATTATTGATAAAGATGTTGCTAGTTCCTCCACCTCCTTTACTAGTGAGCATGCTAAGCTTGTTGCGGAACATGTTCGTTTACAAGAGGAACTATCTTTGCATGTTGAGACCAATACATATCTTGAATCTTTGGTAACCAAATATGGTCTCAACTATCATCCTAATGAATCGGCTTGTGAGCAAGCAACTATTCTTGAGGAAATTGTTAGGTTGAAGAAGGAACTTGCCAAGTTCACCACAACCAAGAGTAAGATGGGATTGGATGACCTCTTGAGTAAGCAAAGGTCAAACAATCAAAAGCATGGACTTGGGTATGTTCCCAAGCCCTACAAGAAGAACAACTACAAGAATGAGAAGCCCGCTCAAGAAAAGAACAAGAAGGTCACTAATGATGGGAAAGCCCCAAAGGGCAAAGCCACTAGTGGTGACCGCACGGGGCCAAACAATCACTATGCTTTATTTATTGATTATTATGGTGATGTTTATGCTAACTATGTTGGCCCTCGTAATGGCTATGCTTATAGAGAGTACTCAATTTTGGTACCAAAAGATATTGTTGCCATTGCAAAGGAACCCATTAATCGATGGGTTCCTAAATCCTCTACTTGATTTTGTAGGGGTATTCCTACGGTGGTCCAAAATGGGTGTTTGATAGTGGATGCACCAATCATATGACCGGAGGAAGAAGTGTGCTTGATCAATCCATTGAGGATATCAACAAGAAGTCAAGCATCACCTTTGGTGACAACTCAAAGGGAAAGGTACTTGTGTATGGCAAGGTGGCAATCTCTAAGGACTTGTGCCTTGAGACGGGCATGCTTGTTGAATCCCTTGTCTATAACTTACTTTCTATATATCATCTTGCCGATGCTGGTTACAATTCATATTTTACTAATTATTGTGTGAAAGTCTTTAGGAGTGACAATCTCAAATTGGTCCTTGTTGGATATGTGGAGAACAACCTTTACGTGGTTGACCTCTCGAAAGAGGGCCCCTCTCCCTCCACATGTCTAATGGCGGCCAAACATGACGAAGGTTGGTTGTGGCATCGCCGCCTTGGTCATGTCAACATGAGAAATCTTAAACAAGTCCTAAATGGTGAGCACATTGTTGGACTAACCGGCATTTCTTTTGAGAAAGATCGTGTATGCAGTGCATGTGTAGCCGGAAAACAACTCAAGAAGAGTCATCCTATCAAGAGCATCGTCACCACATCTAGGCCTTTGGAGCTCCTTCATTTGGATCTCTTTGGGCCATCACATTATGATACTCTTGGTGGAAGCAAGTACGGACTTGTCATTGTCGATGATTACTCAAGATACTCTTGGATCTTTCTCCTCAAGTCTAAGGATGAGACCCATAGAGAGTTTATTACCTTTGCCAAGAAGGCTCAACGGATGTATGAATCTGAGATCAAGGCTATAAGGACCGACAATGGCACCGAGTTCAAGAACTACACTATGCGAGAGTGATGATGAGGGCATCAAACATGAGTTTTCAGCTCCGTATACCCCTCAACAAAATGGTGTTCTTGAAAGGAAGAACCGGACTATCATTGAGATGGCAAGAACCATGTTGAGTGAATTCAACTCACCCCACAACTTTTGGGGAGAAACCATCTCTACAGCTGTTCACTACTCCAACCGGCTCTTCCTCTGCCCCCTCCACAACAAAACTCCATACGAGCTTCTCACAGGTAACAAGCCTAATCTCATGTACATTCGTGTCTTTGGATGCAAATGTCTTGTTAAGAACAATAAAGGGAAGCTTGGTAAATTTGAAACTAGGTCCATAGAGGGCATATTTGTTGGATATGCGGAGAACTCCCACGCCTATAGATACTACAACAGGTCCACTAGGACTATTGAAGTATCTTGTGACGTGGTGTTCTTGGAGGATAATGGCTCCCAAGTGGAGCAAGTTGTTCCATGTGTTGCAGGTAATGATGATGATCCATCTAGTGCCATCAAGCATATGGGCATTGGACATATCCGGCCCGTAGAAGTTCATAATGATGATCAAGATGATGGAATAGAAGTATCAAGCTCACCTCAAGTAGAGCCTAGCTCAACTCAAGCTGAGCCATCAAGTGCAACTCAAGATTTATCCTCTACTCAAGATGAGCCACATTCCGAAGAACAAGAAGAAAGTACTCAACCCACTGAGCAAGACCATGATGATGATCAAGAAACATCCTCAACTCATGTTCAAGCTCAAGTTGTCCCTCATGATCAAGTATTAGCAAGACAAGAATTTATTGATCATGAAGGAACCATCCGGAAGATCAAGGCTGCTACAAGGGCAAGTGACATGAAAGTAGATCAAGTCCTTGGTAGCATCTCAAAAGAAGTGGTAACTCGTAGACACCATGCATTACTTATCACTTATTGTCAACATCATGCTTTTGTGTCTAGTTTTGAGCCACTCAAGGTACATGAAGCCTTGGTTGATCCGGATTAGGTAATTGCCACGCAAGAAGAATTGGAGTGTTTCACTCGTAATGAAGTATGGTCTCTAGTTGAGAGACCCAAGGATCATCGCATCAATGTTATTGGGACCAAATGGGTATTCAAGAACAAGCAAGATGAGAATGGCATTGTCATTAGAAATAAAGCAAGGTTAGTGGCGCAAGGGTTTGCCCAAATAGAAGGTATGTATTTTGAGGATACCTTTGCGCCGGTAGCTCGTCTTGAAGCTATTTGTCTTTTGCTTGCATTTGCATCTTTCCACAATTTCAAACTATATCAAATGGATGTGAAAAGTGCATTTTTGAATGGTCCCCTAAAAGAAACTGCATATGTAGCTCAACCCCGGGTTTCGAAGACCCAAGCCGACCCAACCACGTGTATTTACTCCATAATGCGCTCTACGGTCTCAAGCAAGCTCCACGTGCTTGGTATGAGTTCCTTAGGGATTTCTTACTACATGATGGGTTTTGCATGGGTACGGTCGATTCCACCCTTTTCACCAAACGGGTTAAAGGGGGTGGCTTATTTATATGTCAAATATATGTTGATGATATTATATTTGGTGGAACTAACCCCAATCATAACAAAGCTTTTGAGCTATTGATGACTAGGAAATTTGAGATGTCCATGATGGGAGAGTTGAAGTTCTTCCTAGGCTTCCAAGTGAGGCAACTTGCAAAAGGCACCTTCATCTCTCAAGAAAAGTATGTGAAGGACATGCTCAAGAAGTTCAACATGACCAATGCAAGCCCAATGAAGACACCCATGCCCGTAAAGGGGCAACTTGGCTCATCTGATGGTGAGAAGGATGTGGATATAAAGGTATACCGTTCTATGATAGGATCCTTGCTCTACCTTTGTGCCTCTAGGCCGGATATCATGCTAAGTGTAGGGATGTGTGCTCGTTTTCAATCTGCTCCTAAGGAGAGCCATTTGATGGCGGTCAAACAGATTCTAAGATACCTTGTTCTTACTCCTACTCTCAGGCTGTGGTATCCAAAGGGGTCAACCTTTGAACTCATTGGCTATTCAGATTCCGATTGGGCCGGTGATAAGGTTGACCGGAAGTCTACCTTCGGGGCTTGCCAATTTATTGGCCGGTCATTGGTGAGTTGGTCATCCAAGAAACAAAACTCCACCGCTTTATCCACCGCCGAAGCCGAATATATATCCGCGCCATCTTGTTGCACTCAGTTGTTATGGATGAAGCAAACCGAAAGACTATGGTATGTCTCTTGGTATGGTGCCTCTTCTATGTGACAACGAAAGTGCAATAAAGATCGCCAATAACCCGGTTCAACATTGTCGCACCAAACACATTGACATTCTCCATCAGTTCCTACGTGACCATGTTGCTAATGGAGACATTGCTCCCACTCATGTGGGGACAACTTGCCAATTGGCGGATATTTTCACTAAGCCTTTGGATGAAGCCCGGTTTGTAAACTTGAGAGGAGAACTTGGTATTCTTGATCCTAAAAACTTAGATTGAATAACTTCTTGCACTATATTCTTGCATTTATCTAACTATCTAGCTTAGAGGCACATCACATATGGGGATAGTCATCTTACCATATCTTGGTATGATGCATACCTATGTGTGCAACATAAATAGACCCAATGTCATTATATGGACCCAAGCATGTCTCTTCGAGGTCTCATGACATTTGCGCTTTCACATAGGGGGGAGTAATCCCCCGCCCCTCATTAAGCCTCAATTGCAAATTAATTCGACTATACAAGGCTAAATGATCTTATTGCAAAACTATTCCAAAATAATTTATGATTCTTGATATATTTCGAATCATGCCCATTGTTGCTATTTACATCTTGTTTGGATTTCACTCCAATGGGTATGCCTAGAAAACTTTGTGTTTCCTACCCCATGTCTATGCTCATCTCATCATACTTCTATCTATCTATATGTACATGTCATCATCTGAGCATTCACATACAATTGCACAAAGAATAGGGGCAAAAACGAGGCAAAACGAGGCAAAATGAGGCAAAATAGCCTGGCCGGCCTAGGGCCCGGTTGGACCGGCCTCAGCACTGGGTCACCCGGTCGACCGGCCTGTGCGCCGGTCGTGCGGCTGATTAAGTGGGGAGGAGGTTACCCCTTGGGGGTCTTCTTCCTCACTTCCCCCTTTCACCATAGACACCATGGCCGCCGCCTCCATCATCTCCACCTCTCCCTAGGGCTCTCCCACCACTAGAATCCCCTCAAACTTCACCAAAACATAGATCGGGACTCTTGCATCATCTCCACCAAGGGATTTGGTCCCTCTCAAGCTACTTTTGGAGATCTTGAGGATTTGGCCCTCAAGCCCTCCCTAGGTGTTCTCTTTGTTCCCTTGAGCAAGGAGGACAATGTCTTCGGGTAAATCCTTCTCCCTTTGCCTCTATTTCTAAGTCCTCATCACACATTGTACATCTTTGAGAAAATTTGAGGAAATCTTAGGGTTAGGGTTAGGGTTTGTAAGTCCTCTTGCCATTAGAGTGTTTTCACACCACTATGCACATACTCCACTCTACTGATATAGTATATGTTCAAGTTTATGAGTTTTGGATGATTTTGTGGTTGAATTTCTGGGCAAACATCACAAATCGACAGCACCCGGTCTCTAGCCCGGTCAACCGGCCTCTCAACCGGCCAGTCCGGCGTGTGGCCCGGTCGACCGGATGGGAAACCGGCTCGCCCGGTCTCTCGTCCGATTGGACCGGCCTGTGCGCCGGATCGCCCAGTTCTTCGCATAATTCCATCGAAACGCTTGAATATACGCTATGCTCTTTGGCCTCCCTATTTTCTGATGACATGTACACTTACCCCACTGCTATCCTCACTCTATTTTGCTGATTCACAGATGATTGGAGTGGTGATGACCGAGGCACTGCTGCCAAGAGAGGAAGGCCTACGGGGCCTCCAGCACGACGTACTAGCGGTCGTGTGCCTTCCAGTGCACCTCCGCCTACTGGTCTAGGCAGATCAACTGGAAGAACCAAGTCAGTTGCCAATAAGAGGAGAGATAAACAGGCAGCACAAGTTGATGATCTTATTGAGAGACTGCCAACGTTTAATGTTGGCACTGTACATGTTGGTGCATGGAGAAGACTTCGAGAGGACAACCCCTATCGCTTTCTGGAACGCACTTACACTCTTGGAGATAAGTTTTTCTGGACCAAGACACATCAAGTATTGTGGGATGAGTACTACAACACCCGAGAGTGCATGAAGAATGGTACTATTGTGATGCCCAAGGCCATCAAGGATGTTCTTACAATGCATGAAGCCACCAAGTATCGCTTTGTGGTTGAGACCTTGAAGCGGATGGGGCTGTTTGATCTCATGTGCTTGACGCCTACTGATGGGTGCTATTGTCCAATCCTTGTGAGGCAATTTCACTGCACTATGTTTTTCCATGATGACGCAGCTCGCACTATGACTTGGATGATAGGACAAGCAAAATATACTTGCAACTATCTTGATTTATGTGAAGCCATGGGGTTTGCTGGTGGTCGTGCTCATGGTTTCAAGATTACTCTCAGAACAAGTTCAATAAAGGGGACATTGCCTTCTGCTGTCCTCCAGAACCCACAGCTGGCCCTCCCACTATCTCTGGCATGTACTACTCCTACCTTGTACTTGCCAAGCTATTCCATGAGAATCTCATCAGCAAGTCCGGAGATACAAGTGAATGCTGTGCAAACCATCTGAACTTGATGTACTACTGCCACCCTGAGCACCAGAAGACCATTGATGGTTGCGATCTCCTCTACTGTGAACTGAGGCGCTCTGTTCGCGAAAGGATGACTCCAAATTATGCCCAGTACATTTAGCTGCTCATCAACAAGGTTGTGCCAACACCTCACAATACGCAAGATGAACGGGTCAAGATGGAAGCCTTCAAGGTACCTATCCAAGGAGATAGACCGGACATCCCTGCCATGATGCCCTCTGAGTGCCGATCCAAGGAACGTCATGGCCCTGCTAGCTCCAGCTACTCTAGGCGCCCACAGCATGGTGCCTCACGGTTCTTCTCCAGCTTGTAGCAGATGTGCAAAAATACCAATGATGTTGCACATCAAAGCCTTGCCTTGAACCAAGAAACTAGGAGGCACCAAAATGACTTCATGGCTGCCAGAAAAGCTCCTGTTCCTCCTTCTGGTCCTGAGATGGAGCCTGTGCATGCACCTAACTGGGAGATGCCTCCCATTACTGATGAGATGCTCCAGAACTTTGATCCCTCCATGTACACTCTTGGTGGTCTTCCTCCTCGGTATGCTCAGGACCCTGATACTTCTGGATATGGCAACAATGATGATGAAGACGAGGTCCCGTACAATGAAGATGATGATGAAGAGGATGATGATGATGGTGAAGGCAGCTCTCCACCCGCGGGGACCAAGTTCTATTGATGGGAGCGCTAGAATCTCTCCTCTTTTCTTCGCCTTTTTGGTGTTCCGATGCCAAAGGGGGAGAAGAGAGTAGAGTCTAGGATTACGGGGTCCTTGGTTGCACAAGTCATGCTTGACATTTTATTTGCTTCTTATTTGGCTTGTGCTTATTTGCTTGCTTTTTCATTCCAAGAACCATTTGCTACTTGAAATAATTCGTGTATGGACATGTACCTATATGCTTAATCTCTATGTTAGGATAATTATGTGTGCTATGCTTATATATCTTGATATGTACATGTCCATACCATGCTTGTTTCCTAAAGATATTGGGGGAGCTTCTCATGTTCCACAAATGGTGCACTTTGCATTCAAACGCAAATTCTCTAAGTGCACACATTATGGGGGAGCTGTCTCAATATCTCATATGGAATCAAGGTTTAAAGCTTATCATAATATCTATATGTGACTCTAGCTCGGTTTGTCATCGTATACCAAAAAGGGGGAGATTGTAAGGGTATTTTACCCTTATCCATTATTTTGGTAACTATGACACCGTGATAGAGTATTTGGTCTAATACATGTCTACAAGATGATCCCCAGGTATTAGCCAAAGAGGTATAATGGTGTATCAATGGAACAAGAAGGCAATGGGAGACCCCCCACTTCGATGAAAAATCAACAAAGTATTTTCAGTGCTTGGCCGTCCCTGGCCTGGTCAGACCAGCCCTGGCACCGGCCAGCCCGGTGCCGACCGGCCCCAGGACCGGTGCCAGCCGGATGGAGTCCAGTAAGCCTGAAGAAGTGGTCCGATCGGGATCCGGTCACAGACCTGGTTTGGACCGGCCGGTCCGGTCCCAGGCCCGGTCCGACCGGGCGCAGGACCGGGCGCCCCGGCGCCCAACCGGCCTCCACGCCTGTGCCAACCGGGCGTAGTCCAGTACGTCTTAGAAGCCCGCCCGGTCGGGACCCGGTCCCAGATCCGGTTGAAACCGGCGGTCCGGTCCCTGGCCCGGTCTGACCGGCCCCAGCGCCGGCCTGTCCAGCGCCAGGCCCGGTTGACCGGGTTTCTCGAGGAATCTGCTGACGTGGCAAGTGAGCAACGGCCAGAATTCAAGTGACACTATAAATACTCCTTCTCCTACCTCTGAAGGGGTAGGCACTACCGTACAAGCTGTTCTTGAGCTCTCTCTCACATACTCCATTGTTAGAAACACCAAAAGCCTCAGATCTCCCTCCTCCTCTACCCAAACTCAAATCCCTCCGGGGAAACGATAGAGGAGGACCTGATCAACTGTTTTACCAAGCCAAATCTCATTCTCCTTGTATTCATCAAGAAGCTTGCTCTCTAGGGTTCCTTGGAAACCCTAGGTGGGCAAGAGTGGTCCGGAAGCATCCGGGCTGTGGATTTGCTCCTGACAAGATTGTGAAGATTTGGAGGCTACCTCAAAGTCTACCACAAGTGAGTGAGCTATTTTTTCGTGGGATAGGCTCCGGAGAATAGGGTGAGCCTTCGTGGCGCGGGGAATCCTTCGTGGGACCTCCACTCCTCCAAACGTGACGTACCTTCTTGCAAAGGAAGGGAACACGGGAATAAACCCTCGTCTCCGCGTGCTATCGGTTATCTCTAACCGAACTCTTTTCTTGTGATTTAACTGCCTGTGAGAGCCTTCGTGCTCGAGTTAGTTGTATCCTCATATAGGTTGTTTCACCTAGTTTGCATTAGGCTCACCTTTATATTCCGCAAAGCCTAATATTTCAAAGAAAGAATTAAAATCTGTACAAACCTATTCACCCCCCCTCTAGGTTTACCATCTCTGATCTTTCAGAAGGGCTATCGGTGTTGCGATCCCATTGGTCGCCGGATGCACATTTCTCGAGATGTGACTTTTGGCGAGTCCCGTTCATTCTATCCGCATCCTTCCTCCTTGACTTTTTTTCGTGGAGGACATCTCTTTCCTCATGTTTCCTGATTCTCCTCCCTCTATACCTCGGGTTCTCACTTCTCCGAGTCTCCCCATTGTTGATCTAACACCGTATTCACCTACAAGTTCCTGTTCTCCCTCACTGCCATACTCTCCCCTTCCTCACCGATGTCTCCCTCTTCATCCTCCCCTACGGTGATTCCACCCAATTCCCCCTTTCTATTTCACTACTTTCGCCGTCCAAGTACTGATGCTCCTCCTCCTAACATACCTTTCACTTCTAGTGTGTCGTCTTCTACACCCAAGCCGCCTCATAATCTTCGTGCTCGGCCTTGTCCCCCACCTAGACGCTATTCTCCTACCCATAATGGTCTTTCAACTGTCCTTGAGCCGGCCTCTTATCGGGATGTTGTTGCTCATAACGAATGGTAGCTAGCGTTAGCAGAGGAGATTGTCCTGCTGGAGTGCACTGAAATCTAGGATGTCGTTACCCCTCCTCCCTCTGCTCGTCCCATCACGTGCAAGGGGGCATATATATAACATCAAGACTCGCTTCGATGGTTATCTTGAGCTCTACAAAGCTCGTATTTTGGCTCGCGACTTTTAACAGGAGCATGGCCATGACTATGATGCGACTTTTGCTCCGGTGGCTCATATGACCACTATTCACACTCTCCTTGTTGTTGCTTCTATTCGCCATTGGTATGTATCTCACCTCGATGTTTAGAATGCCTTTCATAATAGAAAGGTATGTGACGAGGTTTATATGCAGTACCTCCCGGGTACTCCATTCCCGTTGGCACGGTCTGCCGCCTCATGCGGTCCCTCTATGGCCTTAAGAAAGCCCCCTCGCCTGGTTTGACCGCCCCTGGTTTCTCACCTAGCGCACATGATCCAATGTTGTTTGTCCACACCTCTTCTCATGGTTGGACTCTGTTCTGTTCTATGTTGATGACACGATCATCACTGCTGATGACTTTGAGTACACTGCCTTTGTCAAGGCCCGTCTCCGTGAGAAGTTTCTCATGACTGATCTTGGTCCTCTTCGCTGCTTCCATGGGATTGAGGCTTCCTCTACCTCTGACGGCTTCTATAAGTACATCCAGAACCTCCTTGCTCGTGCCGCTCTTGGTGATGAGCACACTGTTGAGACACATATGAAGCTTAATGTCCACCTTCGTGCCTCTGATGGAGATCCACTTTCTAATCCGATGTGCTACTGTCATTTGTTTGAGGTCCTTGGCTATCTAGCTGTCACTCGTCCAAATATTACCTATCATGTCCACATTCTGAGCCAGTTCGTCTCAGCTCCCACCTCCGTTTACTATAGTCACCTCCTACGTGTCCTCCAATATCTGCGTAGCACGATCTCCCACCGTCTCTTCTTTGCTTGTTCCAGCTCCTTACGCTCCATGCCTACTCTGATGCTATGTGAGCTAGTGGTCCTTCAGATCGTAGATCACTTTCTTCTTACTATGTGTTTCTTGGTGGCTCACTCATTGCTCGGAATATGAAGAAACAAACAACGTTTTCCTGTTCGAGTCTAGAGGACGAGTTACGATCCATGTCTCTCTTGACGACAGAGGTGACTTGGTTACACTGGTTGTTGGAGTATTTTGGTGTTTTTGCTGCTGCACCGACTCCTCTCTTTCTAAACAGTACTGATACAATCAGCATTACATGAGACCCGATGAAGCATAATCTAGGCAAGCACATCGGTGTTTATGCCTCCTTTGCCCGCACCGTTGTGCAGGATCATGTTCTCGTTCTTCAATATGCATCTTCCAAGTTGTTGGCATACTTCTTCATGAAGGCTCACACTAGAGCGCATCATGGGTTTTTTTCTCTCAAAAATCAATCTTTTTATCCAGCATGAGTTTTTTTTTTTTGGGGGGGGGGGGGGGGGGTAGATGTGTATAGACCATTTTCCTGTATATCCCAAATATATAAGGAGTTACATGCATAATACCATATATGTATATGTATTGGCCTTTGGCCCCGTTGAATGATAGTAGCTCATTCCAAACAACTACCTCATTTTGAAGATTTCATGATTCGATCACATGGCAATTGTGACACGTCTGGCCGCTAAATAAGAGTTAACTTATAACATTTGTGCCAAGCCTACCAGCAATTCATTGCATTGAAAACATTTGTGATCAAGCTAGGAATACACTCCAAGAAGGATGTATTGACTCATGGTTACACATTTGGGGCAGTCAAAAAACCTTCTTCCTGGAGTATGATATGTACTCAGCCCTGTACCACCAATCTACTCCTGGATTTGGAAAAAGCTCATGCCAAACTAAACATAAATTCTTGTTCTGGCTATTAATTCAAGACATGCTGAACAAAAGGAATCTCTCTAAAAGAAAAAGTTTCCAACTTCAGAGTCACAACCGTGCAACCATAAATTGCGTAACAAAAGGAACGTTGATTCATCTATTCTGGACTGTTCATGTGCAACCCAATGTTAGGATCATATCTCACTAAACGGAACAACAGGTTTATCAGTTTTTGAAGCCTTTGAAGACATAAAAGGCAGCTTGAATGTTCCATTTTACATGGAAATAATCATTCTAACTTCTTGGAGTATTTGGGTAGTTAGGAATAATAAAATTTTCTCATGTCAAAATGCAACATTCCAAAATTGAAAGAGAATTTATTTGGAGGAGATTGTTGTAGTTTCCTTCAAAATGAAGAAAAATTATTAAAAGCAATTTTAAGAATGGCTGCAATTAGAGTAGATAGATAGAAAGTTCTTCCCAACTCTTGCTTTTTGAATCCTTTTTGAGTCTTTGAAAACATTGCACTATACTCTATAAATAAATAAAAATTGCAAAAGGTTTAAATTACAATGGGTATGGGATCTGTAGAACTTAGTTCCGATCTATATGGCTGGATTAAAGCGCATTGCTATCCTCCTATGTAGCTATTTTCCTCCAGAAAAGTGCTTTCGGAACATGAGCACCCAGTGCTCCCAGTTTTTAAAATTTCTGAGAGTTAAGTAAATTTGAAATTAAATACGCACATACATATACCCATTGCTAAATATGTTTTATTTTGAGTTGTACATACAACCACAATTTTTTCTATAACTTAAAATACAACGCAATTTCCAATTTCATGGGAGTATTCAAGACATGTGTATATATTAACGGAATATTTATAATTTTTTTAAAACACATGAATACATTTTTTAAGTATTTTAAAAATCAGAAGCACTCGTGCTTAGGTGCACCAAATCTTCTATCTTTTTCTATACAATATATAGGATCCATAGTCTATTTCATGCAATCGTGCATGGTCATTATGATGTCATAGCTAGTTCATATGTTGATCTCTTTCGATTACTTTTGTATAGTTCATATTTTTCTATGTTTTAGATTATACGCATTACTGTTTAATGCATATGCATTTGAAGAAAACTCGTCCTGCTTAGTTCTTCTGCATTTATAGAAAATTTGTCCTCTTTAAACTATATACATTTTTAGTTTAGTTATGTTTATTTCGTATGCATTTGTAAAAAAATTATGTTTAGTTACTACGAATTTTATTTAAATTGTTTAGAGCATGGTAGAAGACATGGTAGCTGGCGAGGATGCGGTGAGCCAAAAGACAGATGAGCGCGACATAAGGGCAGATGATTTCCACCGTTGATGCACTGAAGTCAGTGTCACCTTTTTTTTTTGTTCATGTATAGTTTCACATCGGAAATAGGTGTTGCCGATTTATCTGTTGGTTCCCTAAGGTGACATTTGCATTTTGCCATCTTTGCCCATGTTGGCATGGATAATTGTTTATGAACTATTTCCATTGATGCACGCATCATTTCATTAGAAGTATCAAAAAAAATCCAGAATTTAGGGTCGATACAAAAGTTAACCATCAAAAAAGAAAACATGATCTTAGATCTCTAAACATCTTGTAATCTATTAATACCCTAGTAGAAGATATCCTGAGCAACCAACAGCCAGTTGCATCCAGTAACCGTACATTACCGCTGATACTCGGGGATAGGACCGTCACAGCTGAATCCAATGCACAACCATATGTTTAACCTGCAAAAAAATTGTAGAATCTATTCTGTTAAATAGAATATTATTTCAACTGTTCCATATCCACCAAACTAAAGTTCAGACACTAATGCGAATTTTCGCCATAGTTTTTGTGTCAATACCATTCAACCAATTCCCAAACAGATTGGTAATATTTGTTGGTGGTGGTATATCAAAAGTAACATAAACAACACGTCAGACTAATTTAACAAAAATACAAGAGATAAAAAGATGATTCACCGTCTCCTCCGAGTCACAGAAACAACATTTTGTACTCCCGTTCTAATTCCTTTTAGCTAGATTATCCCTAGCACACCACATGAGTGACATGAACGGGGTGACAGACTCCAAATCAGTGACCAACGAGTCAATTCAGCCATGCATCAATCCGTATTAGTGGAAGTGTCGTCGTGGCACCAAATGTAAAGGAAAATCTTTGTCGGCTTGGATGGCCATCGACCTTCAAATCGAGGCCAAGCTCCTCGGCTTCACACTGTTTGTTGGAGATATGCCCAAGAGGCAATAATAAAATGATTATTATAATATATCTTTGTGTTTATGATAATGTTTACATACCATGCTATAATTGTATTAACCGAAACATTGATACATGTGTGTTATGTGAACAACAAGGAGTCCCTAGTAAGCCTCTTGTATAACTAGCTTGTTGATTAATAGATGATCATAGTTTCATGATCATGAACATTGGATGTTATTAATAACAAGGTTATGTCATTATGTGAATGATGTAATGGAAACACCCAATTAAGTGTAGCATAAGATCACGTCATTAAGTTATTTGCTATAAGCTTTCTGATGTAGCCCCGGTCACCGACGTCGCTACACCAAGACCAACAAGTCCCCCAGGTGGACCGATGACACGAGCCCGATTGAAAGCTCTACATGATGAGGTGAACTCGCTCCTCACCACCCTTGATCTTGGTACCCATTTGGATGGAATGCTACCTCATGCCGATGTGCTATGTGTCATTAGGTACAAGGCGCATCAAGACCACGGAGAGGAGGACAAGCCAAGGTCAAGGGAAGGAGAGAAGCCGCTGAACATGGAGATGATCATGAAGCCGAAGCCGACGTTGCTCGAAGCGCTCCAAGGAAGAGACGGACGCTGGCCGGTCCAGGACCCGGTCCGACCGGACCCACAACCGGACGCCCCGGTCACAGGCCCGGTCAACCGGGCGCAAACCGGCGCAGCTCCCTCGTACCGGACGAAGACCGGAAACTTCGCAGATTCCCGGTTTGCGCCCGGTCAACCGGACCCACGACCGGACAGCCCGGTCACAGGCCCGGTCAGACCGAACCCAAACCGGATCTGACGGGAATGACCCACCAAACTGCCTTAACTTATCCATTCGCGTACCTGTTCGCCCTTGCTGGCCATGTGTGCCTATATAAGTAGCCTGGACCCCTTCCTTACCCCTTAGACAAGATTTTAGGCTTAGACATGGATTTGAGCTTTGTCTCCCTAGGGTTTCATCCCCTTTGTATCAAGGCTACCCTTGTTGGATGATTGGATTTGGTGTGTGAGATTCTAGTGCTACCACTCTCTCTCCCACTCCTAGATTCATCTCCTTCACCGATCTCTCACCTCGGAATTCTACCGCGCGTCTCTTCCGGGTTGATTCTATTGGCGTGGTCCATCGAGCCACGGGGGTAAGTATCGATTGTATCGGGTTGGTGTGCGTGAGTGAGTTCCTCGTGTTCTTCGTGTTCTTCGCGCTCTCCCTCCCTTTCCCCTTTGGATTTCGGGTCAACCGCAAGATCGGGCCACACACGGGGTCTTAGACCTCATCATATGGTATCAGCAGCCTTTGGTTTACGCGGATTTTACCCCCCACCCATCCAATTTCGTCTCTAAAAAATTTCCCCAAAAAAATCCCCAAAAATAGCCCTAATTTGCCTCTTGACCGATCTGTGATTTGGTTGCGTTTTGAGTGGTTTTGGTCCATGGATTTGGTGTTGGAGTGCTTGATCTACTATCTCCCCAACTTTTAGCCCCCAATTACATCGTTTCCCTTCGTTTTGGTCGATTTGGCTTGATTTCGCTCAAGAACAGGAGAGAGAAAAACTGTGCCCCGCGAAATCCGGTCGACCGGGCGCCAACCGGGCCAGTGACCGGACAGCCTGGCACCAGGGCCGGTCAACCGGGCGCCAGACCGGGCGCCAACCGGGCGCCAACCGGGCCAGAACCCGGTCAACCGGGCTGTAGACCGGGCAGGCCGGTCCAGGGCCTGGTCAACCGGGCGCCAACCGGGCGCCACCTCCACCACCACCCCCGCCAACCACCGCCACCCTCTCTGCCGCCGGCAAGCACCGCCACCCTCCCCAAACCACCGGGAAACATCACCGCGGCCCCATAACCTCCGCCGCAACCGCAAGGGCATCGACACCACCCACCACCGGCTTACCACCGCCACCGCCGCCAAGCTACTTTGACCCTTTTCTTCCGCTAACTTGTGTTGGCTTGTTCCGGTTTGAGTGCCTTGTTTGTGAAACTAACCCGCAGCTCCGAAGCAAGCGACGACATCCGAGGCACCCCGAACTTGCAACCGTACTCTTGACACCATCGCCATCGTCGCAAGTTGTGTGTTCCGACACCGCCTAACATCTAGGTATAACTTGCATTCCCTTGTAACCCCTCTTCTTTTGCGATCTATCCTATCGAGCATTGCTTATCTAGTGTTGCGAGACATTGCACGTGGCCCCGATTGTGAGGTGTGTGTGTAGTGTGGAGTCAAGCTTATAAGCAAGTACTCGTGTGGCAAAATAGCAAAAGCGAGCTAACGCTAACATAGAGCGAGAAAAAGAAAGAAAAGCACAAAAAGAGTGCAAGTGCCATCATACATACCAAAGTGTACAAAGTGCCACCATAGATACAAAAGAGTGCAAGTGCCACCAAATACAAAAGAGAAAAAGCTTTTAAGCAAAAGAGAGAAAACGAGAAGAGAGGCCGCGTGTGAATCTTGTTGTCTCTTCGTTTGCAACCAAAGCTTTGATCTCTTCTTGTGTTAGTGTGACACCGAGCACCCTTGCTTAAGGGCTTCTTACACTTTCCGCTCATTCCTTGGTCGCACTAACCCCGTTCATCTCGTGTGTGCGTTCCATATCTTTTCCGTGTTTATAGTGATCATCGCTTTGACATTTGAATCTTGGATTTCACCCACTCTTGACAATACACTTGATTTCGGATTTCGTCTTTTGGCTTTCCACCATACTCACCTAACACCATATTTGCTAGCTTTTGCGTGTGTCTTTGTGTGAGTGCCCGATACAATTGTTCTAACTCTCGGTTTGTTGGATCACCCCAATCTTGTCATACCACGGTAAGATTGCGAGGTAGTGTTCTTCCACTAACATACACCATATAGATACCATCGTGCTAACATGGATAGCGAAGATGAAGATACGGAGGAGTACACGGAGCACTTTGAGGAGGATACCTCTTCAAGCACCGCGGATGTGGAGGAACATGTGGAGCTCTACACCGACTATGGCTCCGCGAGCATTGCCAACATGACCGACATCGAGGAGCTCTACACCGACTATGGCTCCGCGAGCATCGCCAACATGGACGACATGGTGGAGCACCACCTTGAGGACGACATCGACGAGCTCTACATCGACAATGGCTCATCAAGCATGGACGTCATGGTGGAGCAACGCCACGACTATGACATCGACACCATGGCGGAGCCTCACCTCGACTCCACCTTGAACAATGCCGAGGCACCCACATACCCATACTTGGCCAATGGAGCTACATATGAAGATCGAGGACCTCCACGATGGCACCATCTCATGGATCATCAAGAGCGTCCCCAACATGATCGTCTTCGACATTGGTCTCCGAGCTCCCCAAGGCGCCATCACGAGAGTGCTTATGCACAAGATCATCGACATCAAGGACATCATATGGAGCATCAAGAGCGCCCCCAACATGATCGCCATCGACACGCTTCTCCAAGCTCCACAAGGCACAACAAGCAACATGCCAAGTCGCATGAGCCATCATCTAGGCATGGCAAGGACCGTCATCGACTCACACCATCTCATGATCATCGTCGACCACCACCACCTCATGGTCTACATCGACATCCGTCCACACATGCTCGTCGATGACACCACTCAAGACATGGTGATGAGGCAAGAAGACGACAGCCTCGACATGAAGACCTTCCTCATACGGCGACTCCTAACTCTTGTGCCACCACCACAATGGCCCCTACTTCGCCATACGCCTATGGACTCCGATGCTACAAGTGCAAGCAACAAGGCCACCCTCCACGGGAATGTCCCAATCTCCTATGTGAGGTGTGCAAGGCAAAGGGTCACATGGCATGGCAATGCACAACGCCAAGCGCCAAGAAGCTCTACTTCGACGAGCTCAATGCACAAGTCTCCAAGATGCCACCACTTGAGGACGACTTAGGAGGCGAGGGAGTTGAGCATGGTGAGCATGGGATTCTCCCTTCACCTACGGAGGCGCATGGAGTTGAGCATGGTGAGCATGGGATTCTCCCTTCACCTACGGAGGCGCATGGAGTTGAGATGGTTGAGCATGGGATTTTCCCTTCAACCAAGGAGGCGCATGGAGATGAGAAAGTCGAGCCTACTCCTATATGCTTGATTGATGAGTTGGTACCAATCCCATGTGAGCATGAGAGCCACTTAGCCCACTTGAGTGAGAGTGATAGTGAGTTGAGTGACTTCCACCCCACATGTGAGTTTGAGTGCTTCCATTTGGAGGACATGAGTGATACACAAAGTGAGTTGAGAGAGATAGATGATAGGTCCATGGAGGACATCCCATTTGCTAACACATTAACCTCTCCCTCGTTTGTGTCTTCTTATGTTGCACTAGGTTCCACGGAGGACGAGTTCCCACTCATGGAGAAGATGTACATGGTGCATGAAGACGATGATATCTCACCATGCTTGCTCCAAGATGGACATGTCGACCACATGGATCCTCCTACTTCCACAACACCTACTTCACATGAGTCGGCCTACAAAGGTAACAACATAGGTGTTGATGATGCCATGATCCCACTAGTGGACATGATGACTTATGAGCGCATGCATGATCTTAATGATACATTTGCTACGTCACATGCTACTTTCATTTTCCCATGCGATACTTTGCTTGATAACATTGTTGATCATGTGGAAGTGAATTTTTGTGATACCATGACCATGCCATGCTATGAGAGCTTCAATTTTTCCACCATTGCTTGCAATATGTCGACCACTTGCTCTTTACCATGTATTGCTTGCAATGATAATGACAAGGATGACATTAGCTTCCGCATGCTTTGCCCCAAATGTTTACACTCTTCCATGATCCTTGCATCCAAGATTGCGAACAATTGCTCTTTCTTATGCTTGGTATGCAAGAATGCTTATTTCATTGTCCACGAGATGGCCCCCATAGCCTTCTCACTTTTTGATGATCATGAGTTACCACATGCCATGAATGCACCTACTTGCCATTTGCACCATCGCCATGCATTCCATACTATGTTGATTGACACTAATGGTGATGTGCACAAGTCATGGAATATCATGATGGATGATGTGTTCCTCTACCATGCACACACGCTTTTTGTTCTCTCTATTGTGTGTATAGGTACCCGCACGACACCTTCCACCGCCACGGAGCATGAGCTCACGAAACGCGCAATTGAGAGCTACCCCAACAAGGACCTAACCCGCGGGAATCACACCAAAGAGTATGTTCCCACAAGCCTTCACCCTCATGTGTTTCCGACTTGCCTTGTCGAGTTTCCGGTTTGGTCCAACTCCTCGTCACCTCTTTTGCCCCTTATGCAACGTGTCTTGACACATCTTGTTGGCACAATGATTGTTGTATGTCTTGATGTTATCATCATACATTCCGAGAATCTCAAGGACCATGTCATACATGTGAGAGACACCTTATGCATCTTGTGCCACATGTCACACAAAAAGTTGCTCTTCTTTGGATTTCTCATTTCATCTTTGGCAATTGCAATGGATTCTTTCACACTTGGGGACACTAATACTCGGCTCAAGCCAATCATACTCTCCCAAATTCGAAGTCTCCATCGCTTTGCCATTGCACATAACAATTTTGCCCCAAATTTTGCCGCTGACACTTGCCTTTTGTTTGTTCCACTTGTTTGGGACAATGCTACACCACACATTTTTGACACTTTACAAACCAAACTTTTACATGCACAAACTTTTGCCCCACCAAATTTTGGATACATCGACACTCTTTTGGTTACCATTTTTGCCAAATGCCTCTTGGAGAAACGACTTGATGCTTCGTATTTGATTGAGAGCCTCTTGTTCGCCGATCACAAAATTGGCATCCACAAGCTTTCCATTTGCAAGTTGTTTTTCCCCAAGCTCTTCTTCGACCACGACTTTATCCATCTCCCACAACATGGGACAACCGTCATGGACGACACCGTCGGTGAGGAGGAACAAGAGTCGAGGGCGACTCTTTCCCAAGGGGGGGGGGGGATGATGTAGCCCCGGTCACCGACGTCGCTACACCAAGACCAACAAGTCCCCCAAGTGGACCGATGACACGAGCCCGATTGAAAGCTCTACATGATGAGGTGAACTCGCTCCTCACCACCCTTGATCTTGGTACCCATTTTGATGGAATGCTACCTCATGCCGATGTGCTATGTGTCATTAGGTACAAGGCGCATCAAGACCACGGAGAGGAGGACAAGCCAAGGTCAAGGGAAGGAGAGAAGCCGCTGAACATGGACATGATCATGAAGCCGAAGCCGACGTCGCTCGAAGCGCTCCAAGGAAGAGACGGACGCTGGCCGGTCCAGGACCCGGTCCGACCGGACCCACAACCGGACGCCCCGGTCAACCGGGCGCAAACCGGCGCAGCTCCCTCGTACCGGACGAAGACCGGAAACTTCGCAGATTCCCGGTTTGCGCCCGGTCAACCGGACCCACGACCGGACAGCCCGGTCACAGGCCCGGTCAGACCGGACCCAAACCGGATCTGACGGGAATGACCCACCAAACTGCCTTAACTTATCCATTCGCGTACCTGTTCGCCCTTGTTGGCCATGTGTGCCTATATAAGTAGCCTGGACCCCTTCCTTACCCCTTAGACAAGATTTTAGGCTTAGACATGGATTTGAGCTTTGTCTCCCTAGGGTTTCATCCCCTTTGTATCAAGGCTACCCTTGTTGGATGATTGGATTTGGTGTGTGAGATTCTAGTGCTACCACTCTCTCTCCCACTCCTAGATTCATCTCCTTCACCGATCTCTCACCTCGGAATTCTACCGCGCGTCTCTTCCGGGTTGATTCTATCGGCGTGGTACATCGAGCCACGGGGGTAAGTATCGATTGTATCGGGTTGGTGTGCGTGAGTGAGTTCCTCGTGTTCTTCGTGTTCTTCGTGTTCTTCGCGCTCTCCCTCCCTTTCCCCTTTGGATTTCGGGTCAACCGTAAGATCGGGCCACACACGGGGTCTTAGACCTCATCACTTTCGATACATAGTTACCTAGTCCTTTCGACCATGAGATCATGTAAATCACTTATACCGGAAAGGTACTTTGATTACATCAAATGCCACTGCGTAAATGGGTGGTTATAAAGGTGGGATTAAGTATCCGGAAAGTATGAGTTGAGGCATATGGATCAACAGTGGGATTTGTCCATCCCGATGACGGATAGATATACTCTGGGCCCTCTTGGTGGAATGTCGTCTAATGTCTTGCAAGCATATGAATAAGTTCATAAGAGACCACATACCACGGTACGAGTAAAGAGTACTTGTCAGGAGACGAGGTTGAACAAGGTATAGAGTGATACCGATGATCAAACCTCGGACAAGTAAAATATCGTGTGACAAAGGGAATTGGTATCGTATGTGAATGGTTCATTCGATCACTAAGTCATCGTTGAATATGTGGGAGCCATTATGGATCTCCAGATCCCGCTATTGGTTATTGGTCAGAGAGAAGTCTAAACCATGTCTAAATAGTTCGCGAACCGTAGGGTGACACACTTAAGGTTTGATGTCGTTTAAGTAGATATGGAATATGGAATGGAGTTCGAAGTTTTGTTCGGAGTCTCGGATGGGATCCAGGACATCACGAGGAGTTCCAGAATGGTCTGGAGAATAAGATTCACATATAGGAAGTCATATTCCAAGTTTGGAAATGATCCGGTGCATTTATGGTAGGTTCTAGAAGATTCTAGAAAAGTCCGGAAGAAAGGCACTATGGAAAGGTGGAGTCCCGGAGGGACTCCACTAGCATGGCCGGCCAAACCCTAAAGGGGAGGAGTCCCAGGTGGGCTCCACCTTGGTGGCCGGCCAGCCCCACCTCAAGGAAAGGTGGGAGTCCCACCTTGAGTAGGACTCCCCCCTTGAGTAGGTTTCCCACCTTTGGGAAGTTTTGGTGTTGGGGTCTTATTCGAAGACTTGGACTACAACTCTTGGGGCTTCCACCTATATAATGAGGGACAAGGGGAGGGTGGCCGGCCACTCTTGCCTCCAACCTTGGCTGCCCCTTTCATGGTCGGCGCCCAAGGCACCCCTCTCCCCAAACCCTAGCACCCCTCCTCCACATACAACTCCCGCATACGCTTAGGCGAAGCCCTGACGGAGTTCTCCATCGACACCGCCACCACGCCGTCATGCTGCCGGAATTCCAAGGAGGATCTACTACTTCCGCTGCCCACTGGAACGGGGAGAAGGACGTCGTCATCAACACCGAACGTGTGACCGAGTACGGAGGTGCTGCCCGATTGTGGCACCGTCAAGATCTTCTACGCGCTTTTGAAAGCGGCAAGTGATCGTCTACCGCAGCAACGAGAGCCTCCTCTTGTAGGCTTTGGAAATCTTCAAGGGTTAGTCTCGTTCATCCCCTCGTTGCTCCCATCTTCTAGATTGCATCTTGGCTTGGATTGCGTTCTCGCGGTAGGAAAATTTTTGTTTTCTATGCAACGAATCCCTACAGTGGTATCAGAGCCGTGTCTATGCATAGATGGTTGCACGAGTAGAACACAATTGTTTTGTGGGCGTTGATGCTTATGTTGTCTTTAGTTCGAGTACTTTGCATCTTTGTGGCATGGTGGGATGAAGCGGCTCGGGCTAACTTTACATGACCGCGTTCATGAGACTTGCTCCACGTTCGACATGCAACTTGTATTGCATAAGTGGCTTTGCGGGTGTCTGTCTCTCCCACCATAGTGAAGATTCAATTTACTCTTTCTATTGACAACACTAGTATCACCGTTGTGGTTCATGTTCGTAGGTAGATTGGATCTCACTCGAAAACCCTAAACCACGTAAAATATGCAAACCAAATTAGAGACGTCTAACTTGTTTTTGCAGGGTTTGGTGATGTGATATGGCCATGATGTGATGATGAATATGTATGAGATGATCATTATTGTATTGTGGCAACCGGCAGGAGCCTTATGGTTGTCTTTAAATTTCATGTTGAGTAGTATTTCAAAGTAGTTGTAATAGTTACTACATGAGGTGAACAACCACGAAGACGGTGCCATGGACCTTGACGCTACGCCGACGATGATGGAGATCATGCCCGTTGATGATGGAGATCATGTCCGTGCTTTGGAGATGAAGATCGAAGGCGCAAAGACTAAAGGGCCATATCATATCACATATGAATTGCATGTGATGTTAATCCTTTATGCATCTTATTTTGCTTAGAACGCGACGGTAGCATTATAAGATGATCCCTCACATTAATATCAAGATAATAAAGTGTTCTCCCCTCGCATGCACCGTTGACATAGTTCGTCGTTTCGAAGCATCTCGTGATGATCGGATGTGATAGACTCAACGTTCACATACAACGGGTGTAAGCCATGTTGCACACGCGGAATACTTGGGTTTGCTTGACGAGCCTAGCATGTACAGACATGGCCTCGGGATAACGGAAACCGAAAGGTTGAACACGAGTCATATGGATGATATGATCAACATGTTGATGTTCACCATTGAAGCTACATCATCTCACGTGATGATCGGTTTTGGTGTAGTGGATGTGGATCGTGTACCACTTAACAACTATGAGGGATGTTGTATTAAGTGGGAGTTCATTAGTAATTAGATTAAAACATGAACTAATTATCATAAACATAGTCTGAGTAGTATTTTGAATTAATTTTGTAGTATTGGCATCCGTTTTCTACCATACGCTAGTCTTGTTATTGAGATAGAAATACTGTTAAAATCTGACAAGAAACTTTACGGATTGGTACTGTATTGTTAAAGAATCAAGAAATGATTATGTCCTATTGCAAACTTTTAGTAAACCTCACATTGTTGATTCAGAGAGCTATGATTTCAATTAGTACCTAAAGTTATCTTGTCTCCGTGAAACTTGAAGTTCAAATCTGTTTGAAAAGTAAGGAGCTGAAAATTTAGTTTTCAGAAATAATCAAGGTATGAGATATATATGACCTTATTGCAAGATGATAGAATATAATTTGGTGAGACTACATAAACTCATAAGTTTTATGGGAATGTACGAAGGTTGAAGACGCAAGGCGTCCCAATCCTCCAACTATTGGGGCACTAACAATATTCGCATATCCATGAAGTGATCGTCCTTAGTATGCACCATTGCTAAGACTCGTCGTTTCGAAGCATCACGTGATGATCGGGTGTTATAGATTCTACGTGTGCATACAACGGGTGCAAGCCAGATTTGCACATGCGAATACTGAGGTTATACTTTACGAGCCTAGCATGTACAGACATGGTCTCGAAAAGTCTTCATGATATGATAAAATTATGAGTGAAATTGTTCATCATATTAAAAGGTTACTAATAGTGAAATCCGGAACACTTGTCATATGATGATCAACTTCAAAGTAAGAACCTCAAGGTTATTGGTATTTGACCAACAAACCTAGAAGTTATTGATGTTGAAGTGTTTTTCTGAATAATGAGGAAAGCTGAAAGAGAAACTACAAAAGATTATTGGCACAAAGAAAGAAAAGTCTAGAAAGTCTAGCTCAGGTGTATATAAATGATATACATATTATGGATGTATTCCTTGTTTGGTCACACAATGAAATTCTTGGGTATTTGTACCATATTGGTTGGTATGAAGTGTCATACAAAACAACGCAATACAAGAATACAATGGCCTAAGTGACTGACAGGGAATATGATAGGAATGCACGTCTGGAACAAAAAATAAAGTGTTATTATGTTCGTCGTTGGCATTCTATCTAACCCTTAGAATTTATAATAAAGAACTTAATAATTGTTATTTTGCTCTGGTCAAATAAAAACAATGAGTTGTTCAAATTATGACATTACTCCATGTACGATGGATAAGTTATTATAAATCTTAATGGTGAAACACACATACATAACACTGACGCTAAAATGCCATAAGACAAATGATTTGAATTCCACTTATTTGTGGAACCGCCATTTAGGTCATGTTAGAAATGAACGCATGAAGGAACTCCATGCAAATGGAATTTTGGAGTCATTCGATTTTTTGAATCGTTTGGCGCTTGCAAATCTTTTCTAAAGAGAATGACTGAAATACCGTTCATAGGCCAAGAGTTGAACGGACAACTAACTTAATGGAAACATACATGATGATATATGTGGATCACTGGGCATAGTTGTGTGCGGGAGATTCTTCTACTTCATGAAAACTTCCAACAATGAATTGAGTATATATATGTGGATATATTCGATAAGGAAGAAGTTTGAAACATTTGAATAGATTCAAATAAATTTCAGCATGAAGTGGAAATCATCGTAATAGAAAAGTCAAATATCTATGATTAGATCATAGTGGAAATATTTGAATTACGAGTTTTAGCGAACATCTAAGAGAGTTATGAAGTTGTTCTACAACTCACGTTTCTTGGAGTATCATAGTGATGATGGAGTATCCGAGAGATGTATCCAAATCTTGTTGGGTCAATGATGAGATAAAATATTGATGCCATTATATTTTTGTGAATTATGCTTTAGAGACTACCGCTTTTACACTGAATAGAGCATCATCATGATCCGTTGAAATGACACCATACGGGTTATGGCATGGGTATGAACCCTAATAGTCCTTTCTTAAATTTTGGTGTGCATAGCATAAGATAAATAAGTTTACAACCAAAATCGGATGAATGTCTTTGTTGGTTATCCCACAGAATTGATTGGGAATTCTTTCCACTATGGAGACAAAGACAAAAGTGTTTGTCAATGTTTCTTACTTATTTCCAAGAAATTGTTTTTAGCGAAGTATTTGAGTGGGAGGACAATAGAACTTGACAAGGTTTATGAACCTGAGCATAATGATTAGAGTAGCGCAGCATCGGAATTGGTTCCGGAAGTGGCCACGACAATCATGGCTCCCATGTCTACAAAATGTTATAGTCATGGAGATCAAAGTACTTATTGAACCTTGTAGGTATGGTTTACTTTGTGATCAAATAAATGATTTGTGAACAAAGGATTGTTTTTGAACAATGATAAACCAACTACATACAAAGAAGTTATGATGGGCCCTGACTCCGTTAAAATGGCTATACGCCATGAAATCCAAGATAGATGAATACTTTTTGAAAGTAAATGGATCTATAAAAATTGATGGACTTGGATGGAATATCCTTGAATAAGCTCGACTTGTCGAAAAGTTGTTTACAACAAAGTTCAAAGAGTTGACTACGATAAGATTAGATCTTCCGTAGCAATGCTTATAGTCTATGTGGATTATTCTAGTAATCGCTACATATTTCTTTCATGAGATATGATAGTAGGATGGCAAAATACATTACTTAACAGAAGTGTGTATTAAAGGTGTATACAAGATACAACCAATTGTTTTGTTAGTCCGTGGAATACTAGATAGGTATACGAACTTCAATTGGATGAAGTGAGTATAGCGGAGTTGGAATCTTCACCGGATGAAATAGTCAAAGAGTTTTGGATTTCATCAGAAACAATGAAGATGCTTGCATTTGCAAGAAATTAAGTGGGAGCGCTGAGACATATTTATAATACTTTATGTAGATGACATATAGTTGGTTATAAATGATGTAATTATATACTTGATTATAAAAGGTTTCATTGAGAATTAACTTCAATGAAAGAATATGGACAGAAACATATTTAGTGTCAAGATCTATGAAGATAGATTGAACCACATAATAAGTTTAAGTCAAAGTACATAGAATGGATATTGAAGTAGTTCAATATAGAAATATTAAGAAGATGTTCTTTTCATGTGAAGTTTTAACAAGACTTGAGTGTATCTGACACTCAATGAGTAAAAACACATGAGTGATTATGGATCACGAATAATATGTACACAATCAGATGTCCTGTGCTCTAAAATGTTATGAGCATATACCAAAATGATTCATGTGATGATCATTGGACGACAGTAAGAATATCCTTGAGTACTTTAGAAGAACCAAGGATATATATATAATTTTATATGGGGTAATGTCAAACAAATCGCTGTAAGGTGTTGCACCGATATTTGTTTGGTCACATATAAAAATGAAATTCAAATCTCAATTAGGCTAAGTATTGTTTAAAAGGTAACACAATGCTAGATTTAGAAGAGTTCTAAATATTGTGACGGATTCTACAAACATAGGCAAAGCATGACATTGTTTTGACAATGACTGAGGATGTTAAGTCGAGAAGTTCTTTGAGAACTTGGTGTAGTTCCGATAGTGTCAGAACTTTAAAGCTATATTGTATGTGACAATATTAGTGACATTTTTCAGACCACGGAATTAAGGTTCCACCAGAAGACCAAACATATTTAATGCCGACTCATTTGGAAAATGAGTGATGCGTTGAGACGCAAATGAATTGCAAAATACATACGTTTCTGAGCATGTCAGATCCGTTGACTAAAACTTCTCCCGTGAGAAAAACATGATAAAGCACCGGAAGGCCAAGGTGTTATATCTTTACATATGTAAACTAGATTATTGACTCTAGTGCAAGTGGGAGACTGTTGGAGATATGCCCAAGAGGCAATAATAAAATGGTTATTATAATATATCTTTGTGTTTATGATAATGTTTACATACCATGCTATAATTGTATTAACCGAAACATTGATACATGTGTGTTATGTGAACAACAAGGAGTCCCTAGTAAGCCTCTTGTATAACTAGCTTGTTGATTAATAGATGATCATAGTTTCATGATCATGAACATTGGATGTTATTAATAACAAGGTTATGTCATTATGTGAATGATGTAATGGACACACCCAATTAAGTGTAGCATAAGATCATGTCATTAAGTTATTTGCTATAAGCTTTCGATACATAGTTACCTAGTCCTTTCGACCATGAGATCATGTAAATCACTTATACCGGAAAGGTACTTTGATTACATCAAACGCCACTGCGTAAATGGGTGGTTATAAAGGTGGGATTAAGTATCCGGAAAGTATGAGTTGAGGGATATGGATCAACAGTGGGATTTGTCCATCCCGATGACGGATAGATATACTCTGGGCCCTCTCGGTGAAATGTCGTCTAATGTCTTGCAAGCATATGAATAAGTTCATAAGAGACTACATACCACGGTACGAGTAAAGAGTACTTGTCAGGAGACGAGGTTGAACAAGGTATAGAGTGATACCGATGATCAAACCTCGGACAAGTAAAATATCGTGTGACAAAGGGAATTGGTATCGTATGTGAATGGTTCATTCGATCACTAAGTCATCGTTGAATATGTGGGAGCCATTATGGATCTCCAGATCCCGCTATTGGTTATTGGTCAGAGAGAAGTCTAAACCATGTCTACATAGTTCGCGAACCGTAGGGTGACACACTTAAGGTTTGATGTCGTTTAAGTAGATATGGAATATGGAATGGAGTTCGAAGTTTTGTTCGGAGTCTCGGATGGGATCCATGACATCACGAGGAGTTCCGGAATGGTCTGGAGAATAAGATTCATATATAGGAAGTCATATTCCAAGTTTGGAAATGATCCAGTGCATTTATGGTAGGTTCTAGAAGGTTCTAGAAAAGTCCGGAAGAAAGGCACTATGGAAAGGTGGAGTCCCGGAGGGACTCCACTAGCATGGCCGGCCAAACCCTAAAGGGGAGGAGTCCCAGGTGGGCTCCACCTTGGTGGCCGGCCAGCCCCACCTCAAGGAAAGGTGGGAGTCCCACCTTGAGTAGGACTCCCCCCTTGAGTAGGTTTCCCACCTTTGGGAAGTTTTGGTGTTGGGATCTTATTCAAAGACTTGGACTACAACTCTTGGGGCTTCCACCTATATAATGAGGGACAAGGGGAGGGTGGCCGGCCACTCTTGCCTCCAACCTTGGCTGCCCCTTTCATGGCCGGCGCCCAAGGCACCCCTCTCCCCAAACCCTAGCACCCCTCCTCCACATACAACTCCCGCATACACTTAGGCGAAGCCCTGCCGGAGTTCTCCATCGACACCGCCACCACGCCGTCGTGCTGTCGGGATTCCAAGGAGGATCTACTACTTCCGCTGCCCGCTGGAACGGGGAGAAGGACGTCGTCATCAACACCGAACGTGTGACCGAGTACGGAGGTGCTGCCCGATTGTGGCACCGTCAAGATCTTCTACGCGCTTTTGAAAGCGGCAAGTGATCGTCTACCGCAGCAACGAGAGCCTCCTCTTGTAGGCTTTGGAAATCTTCAAGGTTAGTCTCGTTTATCCCCTCGTTGCTCCCATCTTCTAGATTGCATCTTGGCTTGGATTGCGTTCTCGCGGTAGGAAATTTTTTGTTTTCTATGCAACGAATCCCTACACTGTTATGTTCATGCCAATTGCTACGTGCCTTCACCGTCGCAACGCCTCGCGCCACCATTTCAAAAGCAGGCCATGCCAGTCATGGCTGCCACCTCATGTTGAGGGTAACTCGCCTAGTAGACAACGTCCCCTGAAACGGGCTTCACCCACTAGCCTCTTTTGGCAGGAGGAACGTAGAGAGGGGATGGTGAGAGTTAAGGGGCGGGTAGGGTTTGGTGGTGCCACCCTAGCGGGAGTGACCCAAGTGGTAATCCAATTGTGTTTTCGATTTTGGGAGAGACTAGTAAAATTGCCCGTGCGTTGCCCGTGTTGATTATATTTAGATGTAGATGCACTGCTAAGATTGGTCTCTTAAATTAGCAATCCGGGCTGAGCACTTGGAATTGCTATCAAAAATCATAAGCAAAATTACATATTCGAAAATTTTAACATGTATCAAAATTTGTAATCAATTACGTGTCCCACCTATGCTTCCATAAGGAGAAAATGTGTATTCTACATATGCATCCCTAACCGTCATGTCAACAGAATTCAGCGAGGAACCACACACACGTGTAAAATATATGCATCATGGAGAATTTTACACTGACCATGATTCATTTTTTTTTTCGGAATGGAGGAGATAATATTAAACCAGAGATCTTACAGATAAACCCAGAAGAAACTGAAAATTACAACAAGGCCCTTCTTCTAGATCTCGACGGGGACGCCGCACGGAAGCCGTCGGTGGCGCGCCGCTGCCGCTGCTCCGCTTCATGCCTTGGATAGGAGTCAGCCCCGAGGCAGCCGGGAAGTCGCCGATCGCCGGATCTGCCGATCCTACTCGCCGGAACGCCACCACCGTCACGCTGGACTTCAACACCATCTCCACCACTTTAATACTACGGATCCGCCGCACCGGATCCGGCTGGGGCACACCGAGCACCGCCACTCCGAAGACCAGCGACCTCGACGAAGACGGCCACCGCGCGAAGGAGCTCCGAAGACCACCCACGCGAGAGGGGAGAGCAGCCGCCACCACACACCACACCGCCGCCATCACCGCCTCCATGACGACGCCGGCTGAGATACCACCGAACCCTACACTATGTACAAGCCTCGATCTACGGATTCCCCACCCTCCCGCCGCCGAGGCGACCGCCGGAGGAGGAGGAATCCGCAGATCGGAGGCGAGCAAAGGTGGGACGACGGAGGAGTTTCAGAAATCGCCTCTCTGGGTACTGTAGCGGGAGAGAGGAGGCGTCCAAGTCGCCTCTTTAACCATGGTTTATATTAGATGCGTCATGGAGAATTTTATACTGACCATGATTCATATTAGATGTTGGCTGCACGCCGGCACGTACGTCGCAACAACTTGTGACCTGAGATTGAAACTAAGTTGACCTGACAGAGAGCCAGGCTGCCAAGCTTATGGCGCCTTCTTCGTGAAAAAGAAGCATGGTACGTAAAAGAATACCGCTAGCCTCCATGGCACAGGCGACGTAGCGCGAGCGCTTGTGCTTCCTCATTTTGCCGTGGCTGGCGCACGACCAAACCAGCCCTTTCCTCGAGCTGGCCAAGCACCACAAGCTTCGACATCGACGTCGTCGTCTACCTTGTCTCCACGACTCCACGCCGGCCAACCTCGCGCACTCGCGCGCCACCAGACCGGCATGACCAAGCTTGTGGTGCTTCATCTCCCGACGCCATCGTGCGACGCAAGACGTACATGATCAAGCTTGTGGAGCTTCACCTCCCGGCGCTCCAGGTACTTCCCAGTTTTCCCGCGTCCGCGCGCGCTGCACACGACCAAACGCAAGCCGGCTCGCCTCGAGCATGTGCCGGCGCAGGACGCATAGCATTGCGAGCCACCGGTGTGCTGCCACCACCACGGTCCTAAGAGGCTCTGCCGCACGCCCGTCGTGTCGGCTGTTGTCTCGTGTTTTCGTTTTTTGCCGCCGTCGAGAGGATCCGCCGTGGCACCGATAGTAAAGGGGAGGTAGGAGCTGGGCTTCACTCGTCGATTCGTTGCCAACCTGTTATGCTTGGTAGCTGCTTCGTTCTGGCACGAGAAAGATCGCGTTTCTGAAGAGCCTTGGGCGTACTCCATGGTCGGAAGCGCCTGCGACCTTCAGGCCAGCGTCGTGAAGCTCGTTGTCATCTATGTGCTGCTCGGGTTCAACTTGGACACGGTCCTCCTTTCTGCCGTGCCCTCGCCAGTCGCGACCTCCAGCGTATCGCTTCCCCTGCCTGCTCGCCGCCATCTACGTCCTGCCCGCGGCCAATTCAGACTGCTACTCCTTTTCGCCGTGCCCTTGTCGCCGCCGGCCTTCAACATCTTCCTCCTCTGCATGCCAACGTCTCCATGCAGACGGTTTTTAGCTGTAGCCAGACGCTAGCATCGACTTCATCGGCTCATCGGCCGTGGCAGAATCGCTCGAGGGTAATGACACGAGAAGGAATCAGTCGCCCACCGTGGCCGAGAACTATCTCACATGAAGACCTAAATAATCGATGCTCTTTCGACGTGACGAACTATCACGGCTGAGTAATTATATCGATGCGCTAGCTAGGCTGTTTTGGTTCGGTTTGGACTCTGCTCGTGCAACGTGCGACGGGAGGACTATGTCCGGGCAGAGACGGTGGACCTTTTGTTTCTTTCTTCCAACCGTTATTCCACTTACCAATGGTATTGGTGGGTAATTTGATATTTGACGGAAGGGTAAAACGGTAAAAAGTAGGACGGACGAACAAGAAACCTTATTTTCTTTATTATTAGGTATAGAATTTTACTTTTTCTGAGTAGCAATGGTGATGCCCCCATCCTTACGACTGCATTTTAATATTGGTATGCACCAAAGTCTGACCCCTTTCCAAAGTTTGGGATATAATTTCACTTTCTTGGCCTCTGCCTCAACTAGTGATACACACAACTTTTTAAAGACGACACAACCTTATAAGCACTAGTATACATATTTAATTCTTTCTTACTACTTCCTCCGTCTCGGTTTAACAGGCACGTATGCAGTTTAAGAAATTGTTTTGACCATTATTTTAATTAATAAAATATAAAATATATGTCGTAAAGATTATATCAGTTGAAAGCTTTTTTGCATACGAATCTAATGATATAGATTTTGTAGACATAAAATTTATATTTTATTGACTAAATTAGTGGTCAAAGTTTATCTTAAACTGCGTGCGCGCCTGTTAACCGAGACGGAGGGAGTACCAAGTTTGGTTTTTGAGTGTAAATATTATGGGTACCTGGATATTGATCTTAGCTATATATACCCACTCTGGTCTCCGCGACTAAATGGGCACTTAAATTTGCGTATGCAAGGATTTAAACCTAGATAACTCGGTTTACTCAACGTTATATTCATTACTTACAGTATTACTTACTTAGCTCATGCGGGCGTCCACGCAAATTTACTGCCGTTACAAGTTTGATAAGGTTTGTAAGGCTTAGCTTTTATGTGTTGTGTGCCAGCGGAATGAGAAATCAATATTTTTTCTCACGCAAATGAAATGGATGCAGGCGGCTCGTGCTTTCTCGACTACCTATCCACAAATCAATCCACGCCATCAATGTTTCGTTTGACCAATATATGCTTTTGGCACCTCCTGCCGAGTGGCCAAGGTTGATATGTCCAAGTGCAAACACTCGCAATGCCCATGTGGATTTCATGCTTTATTTCTCCAGTCTTTGTATCTCTCGGTAGGCTTAAACTTCCATCAACGCCCTAGCTGTCGCCCCTCTCACCCCCGCTCTCCAAGAGAGGGAAACCCTAAATTCCACCGCCGGCCTCCCTCATTAGTGCCCCTCCTCGATGTCGCCAGACGCATTGCCGGGCAAAGGGAAGGAGGTCTCTCCTCACGCGGCGGCACGTGGCCTAGTTCGGACCTGGCAGATGGTGCAAGGAGAGTTCCGATGTTTTATTGTAGTGGATTACATTGTAAGCAGTGCGGTGTTGTGTTTGTATTGGTGTAGCTTTATTGGTGTTGTTCGGGCCATCTTCGTCTTTTGTCTATGAAATCTGAAATCTAATAGATGTATTTTTGGAGAAAAAAAAGTCACGGATCTGCCGCTCACCGTTCATTCCTTGATCGATACAAAAGAAGTATCGTCTTGTATCAAGTTTGTTACGGGCGCGTTTGGTAGGCTGCATATCCCTTGGCTCGCATCAGGCCAACAATTTTCGGCCAGTTTGGTTGCTTGGGCCGACTCGCTTGTTGAACGAAACGGTTCTCAAAGCACCCTCGGGCCAGGCCCTGGAGGAACACCCGGTTCGGTAGTTTCCAGCGGTGCAGGCAATCTCCACGACGGCTGATGCAAAAGGGAATCTTCGGCGCACGCGCGGAGACGAGAATGGAGATGGCGGGAGCTGCGGCGCGCATCGGTGAAAAGCGAAAAGGGGGGCGGGAAGGATTCCGTCACCTCCCGCCGCGCCCAATGGCCTATTTCTACCCCCTCCTCCACTCTTCCCCCAAATTTCGAGCTTCTCCTCCCGTCGGCAAGCAGGTAAGAGGCGCACGCATCTCCGGTTGGCGACGGTTGCAGCGACGGCGAGTACATCTGGGCTGCTTCATCTACTTCCTGGTGCAGCGCATCTTCACCTCTGACGATGACTGTAAGGCATCCCTTATCTCGGTACCACGGTAATGTTTAGATCTAGGTTAGGAGTTGTTAGATCTTGTCTAGTGTTTGGTCTTGTAGCAGGGGTTAGTTTGGATTGTGGTGAGCTATCATGATCTTGCTAGGGTTCGACATTTCCGGTTGCTTGTTTGTCCAAAATGTGCTCACCTACCATGATCTTGCAAAGGTTTGTGCTATTCACAGTTGCAATGAACTGCTTGTCTGATTTAGGATGATTGTTGGTATGGTTTGTGATATTCACATGTCTTTGCTTTCAAGTAGATTCACATTATATGTACTACGATGTGTGTAGTACTCCTTCTGTGATGAATTTAGCCAGGCGCTTGTCTGCGTTGGGGACTCTCAGATCCCTTCGCAAGTTCCCGATTCACAGCCCGCCTATGACACCAAGGTGGCGGTCACCCCTCTACATGTGTCTGACCTGGTGGCTCAGGTAGCGGCGGAGGTCGAGGCTAGGTTGGCCACCACAAAGAAGAACAACAACCGCAGGGAAGCGGGCAAGGTCTTGAAGTCCGGGCAGAAAGGGACTGGCACGATGAAATGGCTTCCATTCATGTCCAGCTTTGTGTTCGAGAAGATGTGCGGCTTGATCAAGACCGGAGTGAGAACTGACAAAGGATTCAAGGAAGTCCATCTCACTACTGTTGCGAAGGGCCCGTTTGACCACTGTGGTGTCTCTGTGTGCTCCACTCAGGTGTACAGCCACCTGAGGAAGTGGAGGCAGAGGTGGCTCACCATTAGCAGGCTCCGCGATCTAAGCGAGGCTCAGTGGTGCGAGGATACCAAATGCATCATCCTTGAGGGTGAGCACTACTGCGGACACATCGCGGTGAGCACGCTCAGCCCACCTCACTAACTCTTTTGATCAGCCACTAGCAGAACTAACATCATTGTTCCTTCGTATCGTAGGATCACCGAAAGGACGCGGAGTTCCTAAATGTGCCCATTGCCAACTACGACGAGATGCATACAATCTTCTCTTTCAGCCTCACCACCGGCAAATACGCCATGGGATCCAGTGAGCCCCTAGGCTCGGCTGCAGCAATCCCTTCACCCGAGGATGCTGAAACCCAGGAGTCTGACAAGGTCAACCTTGATGGGCCACCTGAGAAGGCTAGCGACGCGCCTGAGAAGGTGGCCGCCTGCAAGAGGAAGGGAGGCGCCTTCACCGACGACGAGCTGGTGGCCTTCACCAACATGACTGTTTCTGTGAAGGACGTCGCACAGGCCATCAGGGACAACAAGCCCACAGACATGCACCCTGACCTGTACAATGCGGTCATGGACATGCTTGGCTTCGCCGAGGATGATCTCATGGCCGCCCTGAGCCACCTCGTCGACCACAAGGCCCAGGGTTCCAGCTTCGTGGGCATGATCGAGCCACACCGCGTCCTCTGGCTAAGGAACTACCTTGCCAAGTACCATTGCAAGATGTAGTGGTGCCCTTGAGGGGGTGGTTCGGGGGATGCATGCATGGAGCTGGTGATGATGATGTACATTTTGGCAGTAGCTAGGGTTGAAAAACATTTGATGGCCCCCTTTTGTAACTATGATGAGGTGGTATATACTAACCCCTCAGGTGATGGTGAACTTGCGGTGTTAGGATGACACTCACTTTTGTTGTGGTGGTAGGATGATACCATGGTAGTATAGGATGAACTTGTGATCCACTTTTGGAATGATCATGCATGCCCATGTTAGTTTATCATTTGCTATCAACACTTGTGTAGTTCTATTGCTCTTTTATGAATTGCTTCATGGTTGTGATCGATTACCCGTTCTTGTTATGCCGTGCTAGTGGTATGTGGTGTTCCGCGGACGGGTTCGAGGAATCTACAGCTCATGGAGATTTTGTCAAGACTATGTCAATGGCTACTCCAACAACAACTACCGAGGGTATGAAACATTAGAGGAGGCACAACAAGAGCACCTCACCTTCCTGGAAGAGGAGTTCTTGGAAGATCGGGCCATCGATGAGGTAGTGCTATTAGCACAGCTGCCGCCGGAGGAAGTACATGCTCTAGAAGGAGCACCACTGATGATGGTACGTCCTAGTCGGGTCAAAGTTTACATAATCGCTTTCCTCATCGTGGTTATCGTGAGGATCTTGTTCTTCTGAGTGGTGTCTGATCGCATGTAACATGCTATGGCATGGTAATCTCACCCTATTTGAATTGTGCTAAGGATATGAAACTGTGATTTGACCAACTAAACAGCTGATTCCTATTTTCCTGTGTGCAACTTGGGCTGAAAACGGGCAACCAAACGTTGGGGCATGGTTTCCTTCTCCGGCGCACAAAAGGGCATCCAGGATACCAAACGACATGCTTTTCATGGCCCATGGCCCGTTCGCAACGCGCAGGGAGGCCCATCTCGCTGACGCAATGGTGCAAGAATCACATGCAGGCTACCAAACGCGCCCTGCGGTTCCAGTTCAAGACTTGCTCTGCATTGGAAAAAAATGGTGCAAATTATTGAAATCAACTAAGAACATTAGCTTGCTTGAATACAAATTAAAAGCGACGCTGTTCCAGAGTTCAAATCATTTCCTCCCATCTTTCGCACCAATTCGCCATGCTTATTTTCCAGACTGAAGATCATTTAATGGCAATGCTGCACTCGATCCCAAGTTGGATTTGGTTTCCGTTATAGTATGTGCCACCCCTGTTTGACTTGACCATTATCAGTTACCCTTTTTCCATAACCGAGTCCGGTGGCCATGCATTGCGTCCAAGCAACTCCTGTCTCACAGCAATATGTACGTACTGCGTACCTCGATTGTATTCCCATCCCCTGCCCTATAAATACCCAGCACGATGTACACATGTAAGCATCAACAAATCAATCATTCCGTGAAGACGAAGTGTGACTTGTGTTGTGACATCGATACTAGCGCGATGGGGAAGAACAGCAACATGTGCTGCTTGTCTCTTCTTCTTCTACTTCTTGCAAATTTGGCGTCCGGCCATCAAGTCCTGTTTCAGGTATGCATTCGTGTGGTTTTGATTAATTGGGTTACAAATTTGTTTCTGTAACTCTGAGGAATTTCCACGCATCACTTTGTGCATGTTGCTCATGGGTTCTTTGTTGCAGGCGTTCAACTGGGAGTCGTGGAGGCAGAGGGGCGGTTGGTATAACATGATGATGGGGAAGGTCGATGACATAGCCGCCGCAGGAGTCACGCACGTCTGGCTACCGCCACCGTCGCACTCCGTCGCCAGCGAAGGTCGCCCACTCGTCCCCATCGAGCCACAGTTCGTTCATGCAAATTAAGTGATTGCTTTCTTTTTAGGAAAAAAAAAACTGACTTGGCATATACGGAGTATATATGTACGTACCTTATGCGCGAGTTGGGTACAGGTTACATGCCTGGTCGACTGTACGACATTGACGCCTCCAAGTACGGGAAGGCAGCGGAGCTCAAGTCGCTGATCGGCGCGTTCCACGGCAAGGGCGTGCAGGTGATCGCCGACATCGTCATCAACCACCGTTGCGCCGACTACAAGGACAAGCGCGGCATCTACTGCATCTACGAAGGCGGCACCTCCGACAGCCGCCTCGACTGGGGCCCCCACATGATCTGCCGCGACGACACCACCTACTCCGACGGAACCGGCAACCTCGACACTGGCGCCGACTACGATAGAGCGCCGGACATCGACCACCTCAACGCCCGCGTCCAGCGCGAGCTCACCGCGTGGCTCCTCTGGCTCAAGAGCGATTTCGGCTTCGACGCGTGGCGCCTCGACTTCGCCAGGGGCTACTCACCGGAGGTCGCCAAGGTGTACATCGATGGCACATCCCCCAGCCTCGCGGTGGCTGAGATATGGGACGGCATTTCTACGGGAGGCGACGGCAAGCCGGAATACGACCAGGACGCGCACCGGCAGAGGCTGGTCAACTGGGTGGACAAGGTGGGCGGCGAGGCATCGGCGGGCATGGTGTTCGACTTCACGACCAAGGGCATCCTGAACGCCGCCGTGGAGGGCGAGCTGTGGCGGCTGATCGACCCGCTGGGGAAGGCCCCCGGCGTCATGGGGTGGTGGCCGGCCAAGGCCGTCACTTTTGTCGACAACCACGACACCGGTTCCACGCAGGCGAAGTGGCCATTCCCGTCCGACAAGATCATGCAGGGCTACGCATACATCCTCACCCACCCTGGCATCCCATGCATCGTAAGCAACCAGCTCCGGAGACCCGGCCTTCTACTACCGATAATTTCGTTAGAAAGGCAGAAAGCTTTAAACTATTGTCCCCGATGATTTGCAGTTCTACGACCATTTCTTTGACTCGCGGTTCAAGAATGAGATCGCGGCGCTAGTGGCGGTGAGGAAGCGCAACGGCATCACGGCGACGAGCGCGCTCAAGATCCTCATGCACGACGGCGACGCGTATGTGGCGGAGATCGACGGCAAAGTGGTGGTGAAGATCGGTTCCAGGTTCGACGTCGGGGCCGTCATCCCGGCTGGTTTCGTCACGTCCGCCCACGGCAACGACTACGCCGTCTGGGAGAAGGCCGGCGCCGCGGCAACCCTCCACCGGAGCTGAAGGCTCCAACTGATTGACCATTCGAGCATGATATGATGCGGAGGAATACATGATTTATTTCCACGCTGTTATGGTTATGATTTAGAGAGATTGAACTATGTATACGAATTTCTCACATAATCACATTGAATAAGACACTGGTAGAAAAACGGCCTTTGGTCGTGGTTGGCAACTGCCATTAGTCGCGGTTGCGCAACCGCGACCAATTAAGCACGACTAAAGGCCCCCCTTTAGTCGCGGTTGCTTACGAACCGCGACTAAAGGCACGTCCACGTGGCCGCCAGCAGTCCGTCGGGGCGGAGGACCTTTAGTCGCGGTTCTTCTGGCCAACCGCGACTAAAGACCTCCACAGGTTTAGGGTTTTAGCCCCCCCTAAATCTGGTTTCTTTTTAGTTTGTAATTGTTTTATTTCTTTTATATTTTAATTTTGAAAAAGTTTCAGTACACATATTCTATGGTACTATATACATGCATATGAATGTACAATTTCAAACAAATTTGAAATTAGAACCAAGAAAATTCAAGACGAATATACAATATATATTTAATATCGGATGACCATATACAATTTTGAACAAGTTTCCATACATAATTTACTTCTTCATCCACAATTCTACGTCCTCGTAATAGTGTTCTCCTTTAGGATGGAGGACTTCCCTCATGAACCATCCTGCTAGTTCCTCTTGAAGTGGTCGGAAGCGAGTTTCTGGACTAAGCGTCTTCCGGAGGTTATTCCTCTTGAGGTTGTTTTCCGATGGCTGCCGCTCAGTGGTGTATCTCCGGATCATCTCACAAACATAGAATCCACATAGATTGGTCCCCGGTGGCTGAATATCCCCAGTCACTGCCCTTTTAAATTCTAGCTCTTTTTGGAATTCACCGACCTTTTGATCTGCGAACCGTCTCCAAACCCTACGAGGCAAAGAAAATTAAATGAACAAGAGAGTTATTAGTTACTTGATATTAGGAAATGAACGAAATAGGCCGATCGATATAGAGCGCAAATGAGTGAAAATAATTAGTTCTGCATCATTCTTCTCATGTCGGCCCAATGCTTTGGATCCATATTCAGAGAGTCGTGGACGATAACTGTGGAGGTGTGAAATTGAATTACTAGCAGAATCCAGTGGAACCTGCGGACACGATACATGCACAGTCATGCATAACTCATCGATTAGCCACATACCATGCATGGAGTAAACAAAAGATAATGTGCTCAAGACAGAAACACTCACCCAAAATGCAAAGGAAATAGAATATCACTTTTGAGTTGCTGCTTTGTAAGAAAAAGCCACAGGTCTTGCTCCACGTCGGCGGGGTGTAGTTCTAACACATATGAATTAACGATTGGTGGGTCAATGAACCCAACATCATGGATGTTCCTTATTCGCATTTCCCGCTTTTTCATTCTGCATAATAGCGTACACAACAATATAGTTAGGACAATATATATATATATATATATATATATATATATATATATATATATATATATATATATATATATATATATATATATATATATATATATATATATATATATATATATATATATATATATATATATATATATATATATATATATATATATATATATATATATATATATATATATATATATATATATATATATATATATATATATATATATATATATATCAACGCGTACACATGTAATTGCGACATAAATGATAATACAGTCTGAACTGCGTTTGTTTTGGCATTTCTTCGGCATTCATTTTGGCATTTCACACGGCATTCGTGTTGGTATTTCTGGCTGGCGCTCGTTTTGACATTTCTGCATGTCATTCGTTTTTTTGCATTTCTAGCTGGCATTCGCTGAAACTGCTTCCTCCATTTCCTTGTACAGAGCATGTTTCCGAGGAACAGACATGCAAAGTGCATGGGTAAAGCTAGCTGTGGCCGTTTCCATTATCCAGAGAAACTGCAAGTTCAATTGTTAGGCGTGCATGCACCGTGCGCCAGAACTGCATGTGATATGGACATGTTTTGTGTTGGTTCGATTGCTAGGTTGTTGTGTGCCGATCTTTCACTTGGACCATCGCAATTGCACTTTGGTTGACAGTCTGGAGGGAGCTGTCGTCAGGGAGGAAGTTGCAGCCGCGGCCGTTCGTTTTGGCATGTGTTTGAAACTGGTTGCTCTCTTTCGTTGTACTGACCAGATGTCCGTGGCTACCCTGTTCCGAAACAGTCTAGTAAATTAAAACATAAAATCACATAATATTTCTAACGGACAGTGTTGGTTGCAATCCTTTTTCATGTGCATACTTTCTCGACGTCCGTTCATTGATTTGTAATTCTGGTCCACGGCAGATGCAATTTTGATGCTCAAAGGCGTATGCAGTTTTGCTTGTCTAAGTCATGTGCAATTTTGATGGTCAGACATATGCAATTTTCTTGTCCAGTGGAGTAGCGAACTCCTCGTCCGCTGCTAGATTCTTTGTTTGGCCATTGAGATGGTAAAGGATGATATGGGACATGTGAGACGCAAGGATGGACAACTCGCGACTGGATTTCTTTCTCCCAAATACGAGGACATGCATCCACCATAAACGCATAGCATTAACACAGCAAGAACAAGAAAATAAGGGCATAGCGACGCTGGCCCACGCCAGGCATAGAAGGCCAAATTGAAATCGAGAAGCAGCTCGCGGACGAGGCACTGGAGACTGGATTATGTGACGCGAGCGTTGCTGAAGCTAGTCCGCTCCTCCAGCGCCTCCCCTTCGTCCTTGGTCCCTCACCATTCCCGCACACGCATGAGCGAGATGCAGCGCAGCAGCCAAGTATCACCAGATTCCCGCTCTTGCACCATCGCCCACTGCATCCCGTCGCCAGCGCGCACGCCCTTGCAGCCCGATGCTTTGCTCCCGCCTGCCACTGCACCTTGCGTGACGCTCCGACGCCTCGCCTCCACGCCCTTCCGCCTTCGCCGCACGGACTGCACCAACGCACGACCGTCTCGAGCAACGCGGCGCAGCTCGCAGCCCTGCTTCCTTTGGTTCCGCGTCAGGCAACCGCTGCCCCTTCTTCTCCTTGTGCCGCGTGCAAGCAATATCGCCAGCAGCAGCCGACGATAGCACACCCACCAGCCATGGAAGAAGAATGGTGGCATAACTAATCCAGCTGCTTGCTAATCAACTAGCGGTGCCCAAAGGAGTGCCGAAAGGATTCACATCTAACCTCGCTTCGTCAATGAAATATGTCTAATCTATATTCATTGAACTTGCTGTGCTATTGCTACTTTGCTAGGATAATTTCTTCAACCGAGCATCTGCAATACGGCATGGATGCAGGATTGAGGCACCCCATAAGCATCAGCACCCCACCACACGTGCCCGACTAAATTGAAAAGTATCGAGAAAAGATGATTTGGTAGCTGACCCGACGTGCTCCGTCGGGTGAGGTTCTCTTATATTTATAGTGTACACAGGATTACATAAGTGTTGTATACGTATACAATACGTATAGGTACATAAACTCTAACACCCTCCCTCAATCTCAACTAGGGAAAGATTGAGATTGCGCTTACAATGTTCATACAACGGTAAGGGGAGAGGCTTAGTAAAGATATCAGCAACTTGGTCCTTTGAAGAAATGAACCGAATCTGCAGTTGCTTCCGAGATACACGCTCACGGACAAAGTGAAAATCAACTTCGATGTGCTTTGTCCTTGCATGAAAAACTGGATTAGATGATAAATAAGTAGCACCAATATTGTCACACCAAAGCACTGGAGGCCTAACTTGAACAACTCCAAGCTCTCGCAGTAATGACTGTACCCAAACAAGCTCAGCTGTAGCATTAGCCAGAGCCTTGTACTCGGACTCAGTACTAGATCGAGAGACAATAGACTGCTTACGAGCACTCCAGGCGATCAAATTACCTCCATAAAAGATGGCATAGCCCCCCGTAGATCGCCTGTCATCCACACTACCAGCCCAGTCTGCATCGGAAAAGGCTGAAAGTAGTGTAGAGGTGGAAGACCGAAGCAACAGTCCAGTGTCAACTGTGTGACGAACATAGCGAAGAATACGCTTAACAGCAGACCAATGAGCTGTACGAGGCTCATGAAGATATTGGCACACCTTGTTGACCACAAAGGACAAGTCAGGGCGTGTCATAGTAAGATACTGAAGACCACCAACAACACTGCGATACTGAGTAGCCTCTTCAGGGGACAATGGATCACCATCAAGACTACAAAGGCGCTCAGAGGACGCCATAGGTGTAGTCACAGGGGTACACTTCAACATGCCTGCACGCGCAAGAAGCTCCAGAGCGTACTTACGCTGACGAAGAAGAAGACTACCAGATGAGGGGGACGACACCTCAATGCCCAGAAAATAATGCAGAATACCAAGATCTTTAACAGAAAACTCAGAGCGAAGCTGACTGATCAACCTGGGAATAGCAGCAGCTGTGGAACTGAGAACGATGATATCATCAACATAGACCAATAGGTAGACTGTAATATCTGAACGTCGAAGTACAAACAAGGAGGTATCAGTGACGGACGAAAAAAATCCCAGTGATCCAAGAACAGAACTAAGACGAGCATGCCATGCTCGAGGTGCCTGTTTCAGCCCATATAACGACCTGACCAGCTTGCAGTAATGACCAGGTTTCGCAGAATCAATAAAACCAGGAGGTTGGCGCATATATACCTCTTCATCCAGAAAACCATTGAGAAAAGCATTCTGAATATCAAGCTGACGAAGATGCCATCGACGAGAAAGAGCCATACCAAGGTAAGCCTCGCGGGTGGTGAGCTTGTCCAGCTCATGAGTGATATGATGTGTAGCGCCGGAGTCCGCATACCACGCCGGGTCTACGGACTGAGAGACACCCTGAGAGCCATGAGAGGCAGACATCGCCATAGCAAGTTGCTTCTCCGTATTACTCCCATCATTACCAATACCCAGAAAGTCGCGGTTGAAGCGCTTATAGCACCTGGATGCTGTGTGACGAGGAACCCCACATAGTTGGCAAACAACAGGGGTACGGCTGCCACTCTTGGATGTGGTGGATGGAGATGGTGTCTTCCCTGAGGAGGAGGACGGCATAGGGGGCCGGGGTCCACCCCGACCAGCTCCATAGGCAACAGGTGGCGCAGAAGGTGTAACCACATGTGCAGCAGGGTAATGCGAGGAACTACCTGAGCGACGCTGAGCCAACTTGCGCTGTTCTGTGCTCTGAAGTTGCGAGAACAAGTCGCGAATCGGTATAGGAGTGGTGCGATTGGTCACCACCTCATAGAGAGCATCATACTCTTCATCAAGTCCAGCGAGAATGTATGAGACAAACTCCGCATCACGCAGAGGCTCGCCAATGCTAGTAAGAGAATCCGAGAGCGCCTTCATCTGATGAAAATAAGTATTGATGGTCTTGTTACCCTTCTTCAGTTCAGCCATCTCCTGTCGAATCGCAGAAGACCGAGCAATAGAGGTAGAGGCAAAGGCTCCACCGAGAGTTTCCCAAGCCTCACGAGAAGTGCCCGAGAACATGATCATACCAAGGACACCTTCTGTCATCGAGGAGACAAACCCAGAAAGAATGGCCTGGTCCTGCTGAGTCCAATGCTGATGCGCCGGGTTAGGGACATGATGCATACCACCGGCGTGAGGAACAACAACATGGGTATTAGGGCATGGCAGCGTGCCATCAACATAGCCCATGAGCAAGTGACTGCGGAGAAGCGGACCAACTTGAGCACGCCAGAAGAGATAATTCTCACTCGTCAATTTAATGGTGATTGACGGGGCAATTGTCACAACAGGTGGCAGGCCATGATGGAGAGTAGGCGCTGGCATGGACGGGGTAGAGCCGTACGGCGGAGTTGTGGTAGAGCCATAGGGCAACGCCAATGTCAGTGGCGCTGCAGACGGCGATGCAAACCCCGGGGAGGCTGCGGGCGGCGATGCAAATCCCGGCGAGGACGCAATTGGTGCTGCAGACGGCGGAGGCGGCGCATAGCCCGCATAGCCTGTCATGGAGTACCCCGGGTACCCAGGGAAGAACCCTGGATAACCGGCCATGGAGGGAAAAGCCATCCCGGCTCCAGGGCCGGCCATGCCGGCGCCATGGCCGAGGGACGCGGCAACCAGGGAGGCGTCCGTGTAGATGGCCGCTGTCCCTGTGTAGGCCGGCGCGGAGGGAGCGGCAGCAGCCGGCGCGCCTGGAAGAACCGGCGGCGGCGCGCCTGGAAGAGCCGGCGGCGGCGCGCCTGAGACAGTCGTCGGGGCAGAGATCGTTGTCATGTCCTGCAGGGGCGGACTCTCCGACGAGGAAGCGGGGAGGTCAACAGGTCCCGTCGGCAGGGAAGAAGAGGCCATCGCGGCCTAGGAGACGGCGGCGCAGGAGGTGCACCGGCGGCGGCGGAAGCTTGAAGTGGCGGCGCAAACCCTAGGCGTAACCGCTAGGCTCTGGTACCATGAAAAGTATCGAGAAAAGATGATTTGGTAGCTGACCCGACGTGCTCCGTCGGGTGAGGTTCTCTTATATTTATAGTGTACACAGGATTACATAAGTGTTGTATACGTATACAATACGTATAGGTACATAAACTCTAACATAAATATGTGTGTGCCTTGACTAATATTTTAGTAGGAACGATGGTCATGCACTTAAGTTGGCGTGCGGTTTTACTTGTAAAATAACAATACAATTTCCCATCAGGTTGGCTACAGAAATGACATTTCCATAACGTGGTGTGACAGACTGGTAGATGGTGCTCTCCCTACAACGGCGTTAGGGCCTTCCGTTAAAATAAGGTGCTCCCGGTCAGGGATTTCATGCTCACTATAGTGAATCAAACGGCTGTAAGAGCATGCACAGCTAGCCATGCGGGTAGCCCACTATTTTGCATATATATATATATATATATATATATATATATATATATATATATATATATATATATATAATGATAAATGCTACTGTAGCAACAGTAAAAATTCCACTGTAGCAAAAAAAAAACCACGAATGCGTGCTCTCCTGTAGCACCAATAATATGGTCGGTACTGTACCGCACAGTATCATCAATTATATGGTCGGTACTGTATCACACAGTATCACCAATTATATGGCCAATACTGTATCACACAGTATGACCAATAATATGGCGTATACTGTGACACCAACCGTTTCCACGTGGTGCCATGAAGAGAAGCGCCGAGAAGGGTCACGAAGCGGTGCTGGAGGCATCTCTCCCCCTATATAAGGAGGCCAAGCCTCAGAAGAAGGGACACCAACCGGAAGAGCAAGCATCAAGCATCCAGAGCACATCCAGAGCACACTCTCCGCTCAGTAATAGTAGTGGTAGTTCTTCCCTAAAATAAGAAGCCTCCATAGAAGAAGGCGCTTGTAAGATATATCTGGAGAAGTTGTAAGGTATTTCCTCCGTCCGTGTGTAAACCCTTCGGGGGTTCCCGAAAGGGAAACCCGTATGTAAATTATATTGTGGAAATGAAGTAGTTCTGCGTGTTTCCCTTGATCTTTTTATCATGTTTATATGGGATGGGTTTTTATGCTACGGATCCTATAGGAGAAATCTCTGCGTGTAGTTCTCTGTTAAGCCCTGCATGTGGCGTCAGAACGAGAACCGTAGCCATAGAGAAGTGTTCCCTTCGGGTGAAACTGCCTGGGAAGACGATAAAAATCAACCCATATAAACTTGGCTAAAAACATTTAGGGAAAGAAACTTAGCTGCTTCTGAAGCAATGCAATGATAAATACGGGGAGTACTGAGTAGGACTATTACACCACTGCGCACACCGACGAAAGTACCGTTGGCCTCGCCAGCCTCCAAGATCCTGCAAAAATCCATAAAATAATCTTAGCATTTAATAAATTTTAATCAGTTTATTTTAATTTCGAATTTATTAGTAAGTAAATCGTAATCTGTGTATATTGGTATCAGAGCTAGTGTTCAATCATTGAAAGGTTAAAGTATCTAAATTTAGAAGTTAGCACAGGAAAGGTAGTGAAATCCAAAGATAATATTGACATAAGGTGTAGAATAAATCCGTCGGAAGATCATACCTAGCATACTTCCCATAGCCAGTTAAATATTGTCGTTGATCTGATATATAACTTTTTCATATCTTGGGGAAAAAGGCAAGAAAATTTAGACCAAAAATTAGAAATTATATTAAAAGAATATCAAAAACTCATTGAAAGATTTTCAGGTTTAAACAATAAAGTTGATATAGCTTTGCATAAGCTAGAAGAAGCAAAAAACAAGACAGAACACGGTCTGTAGGAATAACGATTATATTAAAGAAGAAGTGTTATCCCTTGGGAAAAGTATAGGGGTTTGTCTGAATAAAAACAAAGACCTATTCACAGGTGCTGAAACAAGACAAGATATTCTTAAAATTAAAGAATTAGTGCAAGAAGTAAAGAAATTGATCCTTTCATAATTTGCATGACCGAATATAACCAAGCCTTAAACGAAGTAGCAAAATATTTTAACACCTCCTATTGGTTTTTCTGATCACGAATCACCAAAAGAAGACTCCAAAATAATCATAAAACAAAATAACACAATCATCCAGTTATTACTTCAGACTTTAGAAAAGCTAAATAGTGTGCAGAAAAACAAAGAAATTGTGCTAGCCTCATCTGGGTTAGTAACATCGTCGAGAAATATCAATTCAGAAAAATGGATATATCTAAAAACTTCGCTAGAAGAGACAGAAACCTCCAGTTTATAAGACAAGACTCAAAACCGTTGTCAATAAAGCATAGATTATCATGCAGTACAGCTGATGATGTTAATAATTTAGAAGAAGTTATAGACCTTGAAAGAGATCTAGAAAGGTATCAGAAAGATACGCTAAGAAAAATAAAACCACAACAAGTATATCATATGGGTATGTTTGAAAGTAGAAGCAATCTATATAGAATATCCAGAGAAGTAGAGTTAAGTGTAATAACTCATCCAGTAGACTTGAGAATTGTAAGCAAGAATATTGAAGGTGAACTCAAATATTGTGGGTATAAATATATTCATCAAGGTATGTATATTATAGGGGTCAAAGGAATGACAAGAAAGAAAATAGGAGCAAAGGTCTTAATAACGCTATTAGACAAAAGATGGGATTCAGTAGATAAAGCAGCTTTAGGCTTCATGGAAGGAGATATGAATGAAAATATGTTAATAACATATATAGCTCCAGATCTAATAATGCCTATAAGGGAATTTATTGAAAAAATGAGTATTGGGTTTCAGACTAAAGGATATGAAGACTTTAGAGGAACCAACTTGTTAGTAAGCATTGAATTTATAGGAAGACTCACAAATAAAAGTAGCTCTAGATACAGAGTAAATGTAAATGATGTAATCAAAAATATGCAATCAAAAGGTATAAAATTCATGAGTCCCCTTACAATCGGCTCTGAGGAAAGAGCTGGAGAAGAATGGAATATAGGTGAACTAGTAGAAAGAAAGAAATTAAAACAACCACAAGCTTACATAAGCTATCAAAACTGCGAAGGAAGTAGTAGCATTAGGTTTACAAATTATAAATCTGCATCTATAGAAGACACAGAATCCCTCATGTCAGAACCAGAATCTAGTGACAATAAAAGCAAAGATACAATAGAATGCATGGAAAGGACAGATTTAAATAATGAAATAAATCATTATGAACAAAAATTAAAACATATAGAATGGGAGTATAGCAATTCTATGATAAAAGATTGGCCTAAGATAAGAGACAAAGAGTTGTTTTTCATAAGAGAAATTGCAAGGCTAAAGAAATTTAAAAAAGAGAGAGAAACAGCCACAAATAGCTCACCAAAGGTAAATAATAACATAGCATCAAAAGTTGAAGATATAAACAAAAATATTGATCAAAGTCATAAAAATAAAGCCATAAGTGAAGAAGATCAATGGGAAATAAATAATAAATTTTTAACAGAGAGTTATGAAGAAGAAGAAGAGTTAATGAGAGAAATGTTGACAGATGAAGATTATTTAGATGCCTCTGAGGAATATAATGACTTCATAAATTCCCTAGATGATGTTGGACTACATAATTTAGAAAACGCAATAGAAGCAATGGAAGTAGACAATAGCAAAAGAAAAAGATCTGAATATAGCTATGGAGACAGTTCAACTTCAGTAAGGCAAGATGGCCCACAAGAAAGACCTAGTAGGCCTGCGGGACAATGGCCTCTGGAGAAAGATGATTTTCAACCATCTTACATTCCCGGACAATATAAATATATGGGTAGCAAGAGAAGAGATTTCGAAAAGCCAGTACAATTTCAAAACACCAAATATGATGGTGCAATATTAAATTTAGCAGCCCATGATCCAATAGATTGGCCAAATATACTCAGCATCTGGAAAGGATTAATAGTTCAAAAATACATACAAAACCAGCATAATATAGGATCTAAGGTAGAAGATATGCTGACATATCTCGAAACATTTTTAGGAGAATCTGCAAAAGTTTTATGGGAACAATGGGTAGAAACATTTCCAGCTAGTTATGCAGAATTAAAAAGGGCTGGAAGTAACCCAAACAATTTTGCAAATATTATATCAACCATAATTATAGCAGAAGATCCAGAATTAGGAGAAACCGCTTTGCAAAATGAAAGGTTAAGAGAAATAGAAAAATTAACGTTAACGAGTTGGAAAGGTATCAAAGAGTTCTCTCAACATTACTTATATAATACTACCACTGCTAAACAAGGTTATAATGTAGGAGTAGTTGAAAGATATTTTAATAAATTACCTGATCCTTTAGGATCAATAATATTTGAGGAATATAAGAAAGAAACAGTAGAATTAGATTTAAATATATCCCAAGCCATAACATTCGTTTTCAAAAAGCTAAGAAAAATATGTACAAATATTCAAGCTCAAAGATCTATGAAAAGATCAGATTATAATTTCTGCAACAGCATTGTCCAAATACCTTTAACATATGGACAAGAACGGTACAAAAATAAAAAATATTATAAACCTCAGCTAAGGGATAATAGAAATTTTAGAACCAAGAGAAGATATTTCTTAAGAAGGTCAGATAATAGAGCCCCTTTCTTACATAAAAGGAATGTAAGAAGATATGATCCCAGAAAATCATACGATAAGACATGCAGGTGTTTCATATGTAACTCGCCTGACCATCTAAGTAGAACTTGCCCTAATAAAGACCAGAAAAGATACTCTAGTAAATATGAAGAGCAAGAGAAAGTTCTAATCATAGATAGTGTCAATGAAAATATACTGGTTTGCGATGATGAAATAAAAGATGATGAGTCAATATATTCAATCATAGAAACAGATGAAGTAGAAAAACAAAAGTTAGAAGAAGAATCAAGTGAAGATGAGTTAGATTTAATAGATGAATTGGCAGGATTAAAAATTGAAATGATGAACCAAGTAGACTGTAAACATGACTGGATCAGAGGTAAAGGAGATTATAATATAAAATGTGCTTTCTGTATATATTACCCAAGTCAAGAAAATAGGTCTACTTGTAACATATGTTTAAAACAGGCTTGTGCCTCTTGTTTAAAAGCTAAGAATCAAGAATCAAGACAAGAGTTAGAATATGAACCAGAAGATGAAATACTATCTAGCAGAGTTAGAAATTTAGAAAATAGGATTAATAAGCTAGAAGTAGAATTAGAGGAGTTAAAAGGTAAGTCAGAAAATAAAGGTAAAGATAAAGCTCAGGAAGAGAATGCTTCCAAAAACACTGAACTAAAAGATCAAATGACAACAGTAAAAGAGCAAAAAGGAGACAGGCTAATCCAACTCAAAGATGCATTAACTAGTTTTGGAAATAAATATATAGTAAGATTACCATTTAAGGAAGTGTCAGGAATAAGAATCCCGATTAAAGTAGTACTAAAGCCAAATATTTCTTATAAAATATTAGCTTTATTAGACACAGGTTGTACTAAGAACATCATCCATGACAAGTTTTTTTGCTAGATGCCCAGAATTAGTGACAACCATAGATGATAGTAAAGCCGAAGTCTCTACAGACATGTCAGGAATAAAGAAATTACATAACCAATTAGCATTTAATATTGAATCATACATAAATGGCACAAAATATATAATAGATGAAATCACAATCAGGGATTTGTCAGTAATAAACAATGACATGATCCTAGGTTTACAATTCCTACAGCAGTCCTTACAAACCACTATAATACATGAAGATGGAGTTACCTTTATTCCTCACAAAGATAATGTTCCATACATATCTGAGGCTCGAAAGCAAAGAAAATCTTTACAAAATGGAGAAATAACTAAGGAAGACGAGGAATACTTTTCTAGCGATGACACTCCTAGAACTTGCAAGGAAGATAAAATTAGTAACACCATAGAAGAATATTTCATAGAAAATGCATGCACAGAATGCATAGGTTTACAATCATTCTCACCAAATTGGTATAGAGATATAAAATCTAAACAAGATATAAATAAAATTGTGCAAAGACTAGAAGACATACAAATAATTGGGGAAATACCAATGAAGCATTGGGATAAGAATTCCATAGTATGCAAAATAAATATTATAAACCCTGACTACATAATCAAGACAGGACCAATAGAAGCTACTCCCAAAGATATAGAAGAGTTTAAAATGCATATCGAAGAATTAATAAAATTAAAAGCAATTAGAGAAAGTAGAAGTCCTCATCGATCAGCTGCATTTATAGTTAGAAACCATGCTGAAGAAGTCAGAGGAAAGTCTAGAATGGTTATTAATTACAAAAGACTTAATGATAACACAGTAGATGATGCATTCAATATACCCAATAAGCAGGAATGGATAAATAGAATACAAGGAAGCAAATATTTCTCTAAGTTTGATCTAAAAGCCGGTTTCTAGCAAGTGAAAATGGCAGAAGAATCTATTCCGTGGACAGCTTTTACCTGTCCTCAAGGACATTATGAATGGCTAGTCATGCAGTTAGGATTAAAGAATGCACCTGCATTATTTCAAAGAAAAATGCAAAACATATTTAATGAAAATCAAGCTTTTATATTAGTTTATGTAGATGATCTACTTGTTTTCTCAAAATCCTATAAAGAGCATATTGCTCATCTTGAAACTTTCTTCAGGAAAGTAGAACAGAATGGGTTAATACTATCCAAAAAGAAAATGGAAATTTGCAAAGAAAAAATCAATTTTCTTGGACACGAAATAGGTGAAGGAAAGATATACCTACAAGAGCATATAGCCAGAAAAATATTACAATTTCCTGATACTATGAATGACAAAAAGATTCTACAACAATTTCTAGGAATTGTGAACTATGCAAGGAATTATATAGATAACTTAGCAAAACTTGCTGGTCCACTATATGCAAAACTAAGGAAAAATGGCCAGAAATATTTTAATTCTGAAGATATAAAGCTTGTAAAAGCTATAAAAGAAAAGGTTAAATATTTGAAGCCTTTAGAATTGCCACTAGATGATAATTATTTAATCATTGAAACAGATGCATCTCAAGAAGGATGGGGTGCTATATTGAAGCAAAAAACCTAATAAATTTTCTGCAAAGACAGAAGAGAAAATATGCAGATATGCCTCAGGAAGCTATAAACTAAAGACAGTAAATAACGTCGATAGAGAAATCCTTGCAATAGTCCATGCAATCAATGCATTTAGACTATATTTAGGATTTAAAGAATTCACAGTACGAACTGACTATGAAGCAATATGCAGATATTATAATCAAATCAATAGCAAGAAAAGTTCAACTAGAAGATGGGTTCTATTTGAAGATATAATAACTGGGAATGGATATAAGGTTGTTTTTGAACATATTAAAGGAAAAGATAACTGTTTACCTGACATATTCTCTCATTCATCAATTTTGCAGAAATGAAGAGAGGAATGAATTTCAATGGAATGGAAACATACTCATTTGGAGCTGAAAATAAACTACGAATATTCCCTCCAAATTCATACAAATTCAAGCCGAAGGATCACATTGTCCTCGATGATATGCAAGAATGCATATTGGACAATTTGTGGTATCAATATAATAACAAAAGAGATGAGAAGGGATATTTTCTATCAATCCTAAATAGCCTTTCTGAATATTTTAATATGATTAATGGGAAAATACACTCACCAGAAAATATTGAAATACCAGAGGTAAAACCATTATACATCCTATATGATGGACAGACACCTGGAATTTATACCACATTCGAAAAAATAATTGAAGCAAAAGCAGCAGCAAAATATACAGGAGGAGCATCCTGGAAGAAATATACTAATATTGAAGAAGCATTATCTCTCGCAAGAACAATGATAGGAATAAATTACTATATAGAGCCTAAAGCAAAAGAATATATTAATAAGCAAAAACTGGCTCAAAGTAAAATAGCCTCAAAACAGATACCCATCAAAAAGACAATAGAAGAAGGCCAAACTTCTTCAAAGAAGCCAGAAGGCCAAACTTCTTCTAAAAAGACAAAAGAAGAAGAATTGCAAAAATATGGTTCATATAAGCAATGCCTCATACAGGGTGTTGATCAGTTGGATGGAGAATATATAGACCAAAAAATAGATGCGAAAATGGAAGATGCAAGGAATTCAATCATATCAGAAATAAAAGAACAAGTTCTAAGAGAAGTACGAGTCGAATTTACTGAAAAATTTTATGAATTAAAGATGCAGTATGAAGAAAAATTTAAAAGCTTTGAGGAAGATTATTTCCTAAAATTTGATAGCAAGACCGATGATACAATGGAAGATTCACAACCACCAGAATAAGTCTGAGATATTGATATGTATATCAATACTTCGGGCATTGAGGACATGACCCCCCAAATAATATAAGGTATATTGATAACGTGTTATCAATAAATTGGGCGGGGAAGACCCCCCTTTTTAAATAAAAATAAAAAATAAGAATAAAATGATAAATGCTACTGTAGCAACAGTAAAATTTCCACTGTAGCAACAGCAAAAAAAAAAAAAAAAAAAAAAAAAAAACATGTATCCTGGCGTACATGCCAAGAAGGGCAAGCATGTAGACTTCAAGCATACAAGGCGTGCCCGAGAAGATTGCCACGAATGCGTGCTCTCCTGTAGCACCAATAATATGGTTGGTACTGTACCGCACAGTATCACCAATTATATGGTCGGTACTGTATCACACAGTATCACCAATTATATGGCCAATACTGTATCACACAGTATGACCAATAATATGGCGAATACTGTGACACCAACCGTTTCCACGTGGTGCCATGAAGAGAAGCGTCGAGAAGGGCCACGAAGCGGTGCTGGAGGCATCTCTCCCCCCTATAAAAGGAGGCCAAGCCTCAGAAGAAACAACACCAACCGGAAGAGCAAGCATCAAGCATCCAGAGCACATCCAGAGCACACTCTCCGCTCAGTAATAGTAGTGGTAGTTCTTCCCTAAAATAAGAAGCCTCCATAGAAGAAGGCGCTTGTAAGATATATCTGGAGAAGTTGTAAGGTATTTCCTCCGTCCGTGTGTAAACCCTTCGGGGGTTCCCGAAAGGGAAACCCGTATGTAAATTATATTGTGGAAATGAAGTAGTTCTGCGTGTTTCCCTTGATCTTTTTATCATGTTTATATGGGATGGGTTTTTATGCTAGGGATCCTATAGGAGAAATCTCTGCGTGTAGTTCTCTGTTAAGCCCTGCATGTGGCGTCAGAACAAGAACCGTAGCCGTAGAGAAGTGTTCCCTTCGGGTGGAACTGCCTGGGAAGACGATAAAAATCAACCCATATAAACTTGGCTAAAAACATCTAGGGAAAGAAACTTAGCTGCTTCTGAAGCAATGCAATGATAAATACGGGGAGTACTGAGTAGGACTATTACACCACTGCGCACACCAACGAAAGTACCGTTGGCCTCGCCAGCCTCCAAGATCCTGCAAAAATCCATAAAATAATCTTAGCATTTAATAAATTTTAATCAGTTTATTTTAATTTCTATATATATATATATATATATAGTGCAGGCAATGAACGAGATGGGGTAGAAATAAATCACTTACGGAATGTAGCAACTGATGATAGATTTGTCGAGCTCGCGCAGATTGAACAGCTGGAACAATTCACTCAGATGAACTGTTACATAGTAATGTTTGAAGTGATGCTCATGTCTAACTTCCGCATAAATATATTCTTTACCGGCGTTAGTTTTTTATATAACCCTTGTACCAAATTAGCAGATTTTTTATTTGTGGAGGTAGATCCTCTTCCTGCGCAGGCTCGACGAGAGGCCCATTTGGCACATATGTAAGTACTGGTTTACTCATTGGCGCCTCCTCAAGGCCTAACACTTCACGAAGAGTCATACCGAACGTGGCCGCTTGTTCTCTGGCACCCGTTACAGTAATTCCATGTGCTGCCGCAGCTGCGGCGATAGCGGGGTCCATTAGTTCAGCATCCGGACCGACGGCTTTCACTATGAGCGGGGCGATCGATTGTTTACTTTGTTCCCCGAGCTGGGCAACTTGTTTCCCCCCTTTTATACTTTCTAATTCTTTCTCGGCCTCCTCCAAGGCTTTCTTCTCCTGCTTCTCTGCCAACTCTTTGTTCCTCTTGAACATGAGTGCTCACCTACGAAGTTCACGTGCATAGTCGTCAGGCAGATTCTTCGCGGCTTGGGACGGTGTGCTCAAAAATTCCTTAGCCCACTGCTTTTGCTTGTCAGAAAATACTGGCTTGGGCTCGGGCTCTCTTTTCTTCTTGCATGCCTCCTTCCATTTCTCATGGTCAGCAGCCGCGGCCGCGTCGACTTCCTCGGCACTACGTTCCCAAGGCCTTGTGGGGAGAGGCTTCAGTGATGGCTCTGGTACCTTTGTGGTTTTAGGTACATAAGGGTCCGGGTTAATAATCCAGGACTGCTTCTGCTTCTTCGCCGGAGGTGGATTGGGGGGCGGCATCTGATCACCCGCCGGACGAGGACTGGGGGGCGGCGGCTGATTACCCGCCGGAGGTGAATAGGGGGGCGGCGGCGGCTGACGTGAAGGAGGTGTAGGTGAACCACCACCACCACCGCCACCGCCACCGCCACCACCACCCGAGGGGGGTGGACTTGTTTGCCTTGGCGCCTCGCCTGGAAACTTGATTAACTTCTTTTTCCATAGAATGAGCTGGCGCTTGACACCTCCAAGTCTTCTCTCCCCTTCGGGTGTAGCAATGTCAAATGTCCAGGTCCTCAAACCCTGGGACTATGTCCTCCACCGTGACACGAGCATAGCCATCTGGAATGGGGTTGTTGTGGTGGAGTGCTCCAGGTAAAGATGGTAAAGCACTGCCGATGGCTACCTTCGTGGACATGTTCCCAATTGGATAATGCAGATGACATTCTTTCATCTCCTTTACATCGTCCACGGGGTAGCGAGGAGGCTCCGGTGCAGTAATATCGATCGCCGGTGCATTATCAGTAGCCGGCGGGGCCTCCGTGGAAGCCGCGCTGCTTCTCATCCGCTGCTGGCTTCCGAGATCCGCTGGATGATCTTCATGCGCCCCAGCTGCCGATCTTTCTTGTACTAGTATACTCACGATTTTCTTCATCGTATCGAATTCCGATACCAACCGCGCCACAACATCTGCATCCCGATCCATCTTTCTCTTACGGCTTCTGTAACCGTACGGGTCATCGTTCTGGGAGAACCCTATTTTCCACGGAATGTTCCCCATGCCTCGTATACGTCCTCCGTGTTCAGGATTCCCGATGGCTTTTGTCAGCGCGTCGTTCTCTCTGTTGAACTTGATCTTCCCCTCTTGAGCATCCCTTATTGCGTCAATAAGGGCTTGGGTGCGTTTAAACGATACGTTCCGGTGAACACACACCCCTGTCTCCGGGTGTAGCGTTCCCCCATGCTCGTACCACCAGCTTTTGGCCCTTGGGTCCCATCCTTCCGTACCTGGATGGATTCCTCGCGCCCTCAGCTCGTTCTCCATCTTCTCCCACCTAGGCTCCCAAATGCGGTACCCTCCTGGCCCCATAATATGATTGTACTCCTTCTTAGCCGCATTTTCCTTATTTTTTTCGATATTTCAGTGAACTGCTCCGATTTCTTTTGCCTCACAAATTCTGGCCAATCATGTTTCAGTTTCTCATATTGTCCTTTGAAATCCGGAGTCTTGTTCTTGTTGACATGGTCACGGGTTAGATTTTGCTTGAATTTCCGGAATGCACTGGCCATCTTTTGAAGAGCGAACTGTTTGAGTAGCCTCCTCCTCTTCTTGTTTTCCTCAATCTTGTTACCCTCCTCATCGAATTTGTGGTATTCCGGAGGTAGGATGACATGTTCCATAATCTTTTGCAAGTAATCTTTTTTTGTTCTCTTCTCGACAAAAGTGAAACCAAGACGTGCCTTCTTTGGCTCATTCCACTCCTGGACGGTGATCGAGACGTTGTCTCTAACAACGGCTCCGCATTGGTTGATAAACTTGGTGGCGTTCTTCTTGGGCTCCAGCGGCTTGCCGGTTGCACTATCGACAACCTCGATGGTATATATTTCTCCTTGTTTCAGCGTCTTGGTTGCGCCACGCTTTGACGACGTACTCGATTGTTTCGACGATCCGGCCGAGGGCTAAAATAAGAAAGAGAGTCGCGCGCGTTAGTACACATATTTGTTCAAATCAGTAAGTTTGTATCACCAGAGGATCAATGTATATATATACCTCGACGTCGGAGGTGGTTGCTACTTCCAATTGAAGATCGTCGTTTATCGACGTTTGTTCGGCATCATCTTGCTGACGGCCTTCATCTTGACCGTCAAGGTTCAGATAAGAAGAGATCTCTTCTTCATCTTGATCGGTCGGTACATAAGGAATATCACCGTTTATGAGGCCAAATATATGTTCTTCAGCTGCCGAATCATAGTTGACCATAATCGGGTCAGCTCTATCGTCCGCCATATGTCAGTCCTGAAAACATGTAGTAAAAACAAATTAATTAAGTGAAGAAGGGGGGCAGTGGCGGTGGCGAAAGGGCGGCGGTGGCGAAAGGGCGGTGGCGGTGCCGAGGACAACACACATAACCCTCGCCTCGCAGTGACCGCGTGACCGAGAGACCGGTGGCGGTGGCGAAAGGGCAGTGGCGGTGCCGAGGACAACACACATTACCCTCGCCGCCCCCTCTCGATCCCAAAAAAAAAAACACCGCGCGTATACGGAGGGGGCGACGAGGGGCTCGCTGCCCCCTCCGTATACGCGCGGTGCTTAAGTCAAATTTGAGTTCTTTTTTAAGTGAAATTTTAGTTCTTTTTAAGTCAAATTGTAGTTCATTTTTGAGACAAAATTTTTAAGTCAATTTTTATTTTTTTAGTCAAATTTTAGTTCTTTTTTTACACAATCTTTTTTAAGTCAAATTGTAGTTCTTTTTGAGACAAAATTTTTAAGTCAATTTTTAGTTTTTTTAAGTCAAATTGTAGTTCTTTTTTTACATAATCTTTTTTTAGTCAAATTTTAGTTATTTTTTGTTTTAAAATTAACAAGAAAAAAAACTAAAAAGAGAAAAAAACGGCCCGCGGCCCCCCTTCTCTCTCTCCTCTCCCGTGCGTCTGGCGGGCGGCGCGCGCGTCGAGCGCGCGCGTCTGCGAAGCGGCGGCGTCTGGCGGCGGCGCGGCGCGTCTGGCGGCGTGCGGGCGGCGCGCGCGTGCGGTCGATGCCGGAGTTCTCGGCGAGAGACGTACCGGCGGCGCGGACGTACGTTCTCGGCGCACGGCGGGCAGCGACGTGCGCGGCGGAGGAGATCGGCGCGGCGACGGCGGCGAGCGCGCGGGCGTCGAGGAGGGCGTCGAGGAGGCGCGGCGGCGTCGAGGACACTGCAGAGCAACTGTGAAGGCACCCGCGCGGAGAAGACGAGAAACTGTGGAGGCACCCGCGGCGGTGTATTTATACCCCCCCCTTTAGTCGCGGTTGGGGAGGTGACCCACGACTAAAGGGTACCCTTTAGTCGCGGTTGGCCAGACCAACCGCGACTAAAGGTGTTTTTCGCCGGGTTTTTCGTTCCCGCGCGAAACGACCTTCAGTCGCGGTTGGCCAGGCCAACCGCGACTAAAGGTATTTTTCAAAATACTTTTCATATTTTCTAAATGTTAAAAGTACATATAATATATCAATAAATTCAGAAAAATAAAACTAATTCAATTCAAAATCTTAAAAATACCAATAATATATCAAAAAATTCAGAAAAATAAAACTAATTCATTTAAAAATCTTAAAAATACAAATAATATATCAAAAAATAAAGAAAAATAAAACTAATTCATTTAAAAATCTTAAAAATACAAATAATATATCAAAAAATAAAGAAAAATAGAACTAATTCATTTCAAAATCTTAAAAATACAAATAATATATCAAAAAATTCATAAAAATAAAACTAATTCATTTAAAAATCTTAAAAATACAAATAATATATCAAAAAATAAAGAAAAATAAATCTAATTCATTTAAAAATCTTAAAAATACAAATAATATATCAAAAAATAAAGAAAAATAGAACTAATTCATTTTAAAATCTTAAAAATACAAATAATATATCAAAAAATTTAGAAAAATAAAACTAATTCATTTCAAAATGTTTTCGCCTCCCTCTTCCCACCAGTTCTTCCCGGCCGCCTCTGTCTTCCGAAGATGTCGTAGGGCGTGTGCACCGACGACATCTTCGAGAAGTTGCGCCACGGGAGATTTTCCAACCCTTTACTCAACACTGTTAGAGGAGATGAAGTCTTTCACGGGCTTGCAGGAAAATTTTCCCGAGGAGCAACTTCCGAAGATGTCGTAGGGCGTGTGCACCGACGACATCTTTGAGAAGTTGCGCCACGGGAGATTTTCCAACCCTTTACTCAACACTGTTAGAGGAGATGAAGTCTTTCACGGGCTTGCAGGAAAATTTTCCCGAGGAGCAACTTCCGAAGATGTCGTAGGGCGTGTGCACCGACGACATCTTCGAGAAGTTGCGCCACGGGAGATTTTCCAACCCTTTACCCAACACTGTTAGAGGAGATGAAGTCTTTCACGGGCTTGTAGGAAAATTTTCCCGAGGAGCAACTTCCGAAGATGTCGTAGGGCGTGTGCACCGACGACATCTTCGAGAAGCTGCGCCACGGGAGATTTTCCAACCCTTTACTTCATCCATGGGGATGAAACTCTCCCTACCTGCTAGGTTGGCGTGTTGGTCTGCTTGCCAAGGCGTATCGATGCTCCTTTTATAGGCACGGCGCCGCTTCGGCTTTGGCTTGTTCCTCCGACAGGGCGTCGTGCGCTACAAGCTTTATCTCATCGAGCAGTGCGTCCACCCACGCGTTCTTATCCTGCCGACAGCTTTAGTCACGGTTGCACCCTCCAGCCGGGACTAAAACTTACCCAAACATCCTTATCCCACCGACAGTTTTCATAGATGACACAAAAACCACCTTTAGTCCCGGTTGCACCCACCAGCCGGGACTAAAGCTTACCCAGACGTCCTTATCCCACCGACAGTTTTATTAGATGATACAAAACCACCTTCAGTCCCGGTTGCACCCACCAGCCGGGACTAAAGCTTACCCAGACGTCCTTATCCCACCGACAGTTTTATTAGATGATACAAAACCACCTTTAGTCCCGGTTGCACCCACCAGCCGGGACTAAAGATTAGATGACCACCTTCCCTGTCTTCCCGCCTCCTTCTTCCCGCCTCTTTCTTCCCGCCACTTTCTTCCCGCCAATTTCTTCCCGCCCCTCTTTCTTCCCGCCACTTTCTTCCCGCCTCCTGTCTTCCCGCTCTCATTTTTCCCGCCATTTCTCACTACATATATGTAGCCCGGCTTGGCCAGCATTATCACATCTCTACAATCTCTCATCACTCTCTCATGGCTTCCACCGCACCCACTCTAACCTACGAGCAGGTGGAGGAGCTTTGCGCCTCGAACTACCCTTGCTCACCGGGCTACCGCGTCCCCGCCGGCTGGAGCCTAAGCGCCGGAGGCGTGCCGGTCCCTCCCGTCCCTCAGGGTACTACGCGCCGGGCGGCCATCACGAACCACTACTACCTCGACCTCACGCCGGAGCAACGGATGAATCCCCGCTGGCATCCCGATAACCAGCATACTTCGGACGCCTTCTTCATCAATCGGCGTGAGAGGGCGCTCGCCAAGTATGAGGAGGACGGTCTGCCTCCTGGGAACTTCCACGAGGCCGGCTGTCGGTTATGTTATAAAAGCGACAAGCAAATAACGAAGAACGAAACAAGAACACACGCAGGGGACACAAGATTTAACGTGGAAAACCCCTTCCAACACAGAAGGGGAAAAAACCACGGGCGCCAGCCAGCAAAACTTCACTATATCGGGAGGTGTTTACAAACGCCGTGGGTTATCTTATAATCTGATAAACCCTAGCCGGCGGCTTACAAGATGTATATATAGGCGGTGCCAACGATCCGTACCGTTCGTCAGAAGTTAGCCTCCCTTTAGTATATGAATTTGGATCACAAATACAACAAACTCCACCTTGAGACAAATTCCATCTTATAGCATGAACTTCAACAATCTCCTGAACAACAAAGGAAAAAACACTTGCTGGCGCCAACAGCCACTTGGGCTAAACAGTTATACCAACCAAGCTCGAGCAAAGCTCAAACTTGGAAATAGGAACTGGCTTTGTCATCATATCAGCAGGATTATCATGGGTACTTATCTTGCATACCTTCAGTTTACCTTGAGCAATAATGTCGCGAATATAATGGTACTTGATATCAATGTGCTTTGTCCTCTCATGGAACATTTGATCTTTAGTAAGGTATATTGCACTTTGACTGTCAGAAAACAAGTCAATGCAAGAATCATCTCCACAAAGCTCAGCATACAAACCTTTCAACCAAACAGACTCTTTGCCAGCTTCATTAATTGCTATATATTCTGCTTCGGTCGTAGATTGGGCAACAACAGATTGTAACGTTGCCTTCCAACTCACAGCACATCCAGCAACAGTGAACACGTAACCTGTGAGGGATCTTCTCTTATCCAAAGCAAAATCTGAATCCACATAGCCTACAAGTCCCTCACCGGTCTTGCCAAACTTCAAGCAAGCTTTGGATGTGCCACGAAGGTACCTGAAAATCCACTGAACAGCTTTCCAATGTTCTTTACCAGGATCAGCAAGGTATCGACTGACCAAACTCATAGCATAGGATAAATCAGGACGAGAACAAACCATGGCATACATCAAGGAACCAACAGCACTAGAATATGGAACTCGGGACATGTACTCAATATCTTCATCAGTACTAGGACATTGCAATGCTGACAATTTGAAGTGAGAAGCAATTGGTGTACTAACAGACTTTGCATCATGCATATTAAAACGATGAAGAACTTTCTGAATGTAATGTTGCTGACTAAGAAATAACACACTAGATTTTCTGTCTCTTGTAATTTTCATACCTAGTATTTTCTTAGCAGCACCAAGATCCTTCATCTCAAACTCACTAATTGTGCTTTCAAACTAGTGATCTCTTTCTTGCTCTTGGCAGCAATCAACATATCATCAACATATAACAGCAAGTATATTGGTGATCCATTGACAAACTTGATATAAACACAATTATCATACTTAGATCTCTTAAACTCATGTGCAAGCATAAATGAATCAAACCTTTTGTACCACTATCTTGGAGACTGTTTTAGACCATAAAGGGACCTCTTCAACTTGCAAACAAGATCCTCCTTACCAGGTACAACAAAACCTTCAGGTTGGTCCATGTATATTTCCTCCTCAAGCTCTCCATGCAGAAAAGCAGTCTTCACATCTAACTGCTCAAGCTCAAGATCACGCATAGCCACAATACCAAAGAATGCACGAATGGAACTATGCTTCACAACCGGAGAGAATACATCATTATAATCAATACCTGGAATTTGGCTGAAACCTTTTGCTACTAACCTTGCCTTAAACCTCGGAGGCTCATTAGGAGACAAACCTTCCTTTCTTTTAAATATCCACTTACAGCGGACAGCCTTCTTCTATTTAGGCAAGGGCACAACATCCCATGTGCCATTCTTGTCAAGCGACTGCATCTCCTCTTGCATAGCAGAAGTCCACTTCACGTGGTCAACGGATGTAATGGCCTCAGTATATGTAGCAGGTTCAGTATCATGCTCCACCTGTTCAGCACAACTCAAAGCATGATGCACAAGATTACATTCTTCAATTAAACAAGGACGTGGACCTTTGTTACGCCTCGGTCTATCAGTAGCAATGGAACTATTTGTTTGCTGCAAAACAGGTGGTGAGTGCTGAACAACAGTGTTATCATTTTCAGCAACATCATTTTCTTTCTCCTAAAGGTGCTCCACCTGCACGCTAATACTCTGTTGCTCATCATCAGAATTATCAGAAAAATCAACAGCATCAGTAACATCTGTAGATGAACTCTTATAAAACATGACAGCCTCATTAAAGACTGCATTCCTGCTATGCAAAACTTTCTTAGTTTCAGGATTCCATAACTTGTAAGCCTTAACTCCTGAACCATAACCAAGAAACACACACTTAATAGCCCTAGGCTCTAGCTTTCCATTATCAACATGAGCATAGGCAGTGCAACCGAAAACTCTCAACTGTGAATAATCAGCAGGTGAACCAGACCATACCTCAATAGGAGTTTTCTTATCAAGCGGAATACAAGGTGACCTGTTTATCAAGTAACAGGCGGTGGAGACTGCTTCAGCCCAAAAACGTCTATGCATACCAGCATTGGACAACATGCAGCGAGCCTTGGAGATGATGGTTCTGTTCATCCTCTCTGCCACACCATTCTGCTGAGGAGTAAATGGGATGGTGTGGTGCCTGACAATGCCTTCGTCGCTGCAATAATCATTGAAAACAGTAGAACAAAACTCCATGCCATTGTCAGTACGAAGCAATTTAACTTTCTTTTCTGTTTGCTTCTCTATCATAACTTTCCACTTTCTAAAAGCATCTAACACATCAGATTTATGTTTCAGAAAGAAAGGCCACACTTTTCTGGAGTAGTCATCTATGATAGTAAGCATGTAATTTGCACCACCAAGAGAAGTCTTGCGGGAAGGTCCCCACACATCAGCATGCACATAATCTAGAATCCCTTTAGTGGTATGAACGGAAGCATTGAATTTAACTCTTTTATGCTTACCAAAAATGCAGTGCTCACATAACTCAAACTTACTCAAATTGCAGCCATCTAGCAGGTCTCTCCTGTGCAATTCTGTCATGCCATGTTCACTCATATGTCCAAGACGCATATGCCACAGATTAGTTTTACCAGGTTCCTCAGGAATAACAGCAGCAGCAATACCAGACAAAGTGCTACCTCTAAGAACATATAACTTTGCAGAATTCATATCACCAATCATGTGAACGAGAGAACCTTTTGATACCTTCAGAACTCCGCGGGAACCGGAGTGTTTGTACCCATCAACATCAAGGGTACTGAGAGAGATCAGATTTCTGGCCATGCCAGGTATGTGTCTCACATCTGTCAGAGTACGTGTCATGCCATCATGCATCTTGATCTGAACGGAGCCAATGCCCACGATCTCACGTGGGTTGTTATCTCACATACGCACAACATCTCCACTCTGCACAAACTCATAAGAACTGAACCAGTCTTTGTTACAGCAAATATGAAACGAACATGCAGAATCAAGGATCCACTCATCATTACCAGAAACACAACCAGCAAACACAACTAGGCAATCGCCATCAGAATTATCACTGGAAACAACAGCAGCCTTACCATCACCCTCAGATTTGTTTTTCGGTTGGTAAGTACCGTTTCTTTTCTCTTTGTTCTGCAACTTCCAGCAATCATCAATATTGTGGCTAGTTTTTTTACAGTACTTGCAGAACTTACCATCTCGTCCCTTGGACTTTGAGCGACCTCTGTCGGTCTTGCTCTTATCTCTGTTGTAGTTGTTGTTTCTGTTCTCGGTCCTGCCACTGACCTGCAGTGCTTCTGCCTTAGATGACGAACCCTCTGCCTGCACCATAGATTTCATCTTTTCCCTCTGCTGGAGGGCCTCATAAACTTCGGCAAGGGTTAGTTCATCACGACTGTATAACAAGGTGTCTCGAAAATTCGCAAAAGAATTGGGCAACGAGACTACCAATATAAGAGCTAGATCCTCATCAACATACTTTACCTCCATGGACAGCAAATCAGAAACAATCTCTTTAAAGATCGATAGGTGATTCATCATTGACGCACCTTCTTGCAGCTTGTGCGAGAACAACTTCATCTTCACGTGCATCTTACTGGTTAGATCTTTGGACATGCAGATCGATTCCAGTTTCAACCACAGCGCCGCTGCGAATTTCTCAGCCAGCACTTCCTGCAAGATATTGTTGGATAGATGAAGCTGAATTAAAGAAAAGGCCTTACGATCTTTCCTCTTTTCATCGTCGGTCCAGGTCTTGGCATCTTTCTTGCCAAATCCATCAAGAGCTTCATCCAGATCAGAAGATTGGGTAAGGATCGCCCTCATCTTCACTTGCCACAGAGAAAATCTCGTGGTGTAATCCAGCTGCGGTAGATCGAACTTCAAAGAAGACATGTCGCAAAACCCTAGATTGAAACACGGGCTCTGATACCACTTGTTATAAAAGCGACAAGCAAATAACAAAGAACGAAACAAGAACACACGCAGGGGACACAAGATTTAACGTGGAAAACCCCTTCCAACATAGAAGGGGAAAAAACCACGGGCGCCAGCCAGCAAAACTTCACTATATCGGGAGGTGTTTACAAACGCCGTGGGTTATCTTATAATCTGATAAACCCTAGCCGGCGGCTTACAAGATGTATATATAGGCGGTGCCAACGATCCGTACCGTTCGTTAGAAGTTAGCCTCCCTTTAGTACATGAATTTGGATGACAAATACAACAAACTCCACCTTGAGACAAATTCCATCTTGTAGCATGAACTTCAACAATCTCCTGAACAACAAAGGAAAAACACTTGCTGGCGCCAACAGCCACTTGAGCTACACAGTTATACCAACCAAGATCGAGCAAAGCTCAAACTTGGAAATAGGAACTGGCTTTGTCATCATATCAGCAGGATTATCATGAGTACTTATCTTGCATACCTTCAGTTCACCTTGAGCAACAATGTCGCGAATATAATGGTACTTGATATCAATGTGCTTTGTCCTCTCATGGAACATTTGATCTTTAGTAAGGTATATTGCACTTTGACTGTTAGAAAACAAGTTAATGCAAGAATCATCTCCACAAAGCTCAGCATACAAACCTTTCAACCAAACAGACTCTTTGCCAGCTTCATTAATTGCTATATATTCTGCTTCGGTCGTAGATTGGGCAACAACAGATTGTAACGTTGCCTTCCAACTCACAGCACATCCACCAACAGTGAACACATAACCTGTGAGGGATCTTCTCTTATCCAAAGCAAAATCTGAATCCACATAGCCTACAAGTCCCTCACCGGTCTTGCCAAACTTCAAGCAAGCTTTGGATGTGCCACGAAGGTACCTGAAAATCCACTGAACAGCTTTCCAATGTTCTTTACCAGGATCAGCAAGGTATCGACTGACCAAACTCATAGCATAGGATAAATCAGGACGAGAACAAACCATGGCATACATCAAGGAACCAACATCACTAGAATATGGAACTCGGGACATGTACTCAATATCTTCATCAGTACTAGGACATTGCAATGCTGACAATTTGAAGTGAGAAGCAATTGGTGTACTAACAGACTTTGCATCATGCATATTAAAACGATGAAGAACTTTCTGAATGTAATTTTGCTGACTAAGAAATAACACACTAGATTTTCTGTCTCTTGTAATTTCCATACCTAGTATTTTCTTAGCAGCACCAAGATCCTTCATCTCAAACTCACTACTTAATTGTGCTTTCAAAATAGTGATCTCTTTCTTGCTCTTGGCAGCAATCAACATATCATCAACATATAACAGCAAGTATATTGGTGATCCATTGACAAACTTGATATAAACACAACTATCATACCTAGATCTCTTAAACTCATGTGCAAGCATAAATGAATTAAACCTTTTGTACCACTGTCTTGGAGACTGTTTCAGACCATAAAGGGACCTCTTCAACTTGAAAACAAGATCCTCCTTACCAGGTACAACAAAACCTTCAGGTTGGTCCATGTATATCTCCTCCTCAAGCTCTCCATGCAGAAAAGCAGTCTTCACATCTAACTGCTCAAGCTCAAGATCACGCATAGCCACAATACCAAAGAATGCACGAATGGAACTATGCTTCACAACCGGAGAGAATACATCATTATAATCAATACCTGGAATTTGGCTGAAACCTTTTGCTACTAACCTTGCCTTAAACCTCGGAGGCTCATTAGGAGACAAACCTTCCTTTCTTTTAAATATCCACTTACAGCGGACAGCCTTCTTCTGTTTAGGCAAGGGCACAACATCCCATGTGCCATTCTTGTCAAGCGACTGCATCTCCTCTTGCATAGCAGAAATCCACTTCACGTGGTCAACGGATGCAACGGCCTCAGTATATGTAGCAGGTTCAGTATCATGCTCCACCTGTTCAGCACAACTCAAAGCATGATGCACAAGATTACATTCTTCAATTAAACAAGGACGTGGACCTTTGTTACGCCTCGGTCTATCAGCAGCAATGGAACTATTTGTTTGCTGCAAAACAGGTGGTGAGTGCTGAACAACAGTGTTATCATTTTCAGCAACATCATTTTCTTTCTCCTCCACGTGCTCCACCTGCACGCTAATACTCTGTTGCTCATCATCAGAATTATCAGAAAAATCAACATCATCAGTAACATCTGTAGGCGTCCCTGCAGGGCACGACGTATGGGCTAACTTCAGACTCCGCTACGCTTCGGCCCAAGCCTCCGGCGATGGGCCTCGCTCCACTCGTCAGAAGTTAGCCTCCCTTTAGTATATGTATTTGGATCACAAATACAACAGGTTATGGTGGTACGGCCGGACTCTACAGAGCGTCATGGACTACATCACGGCCGGCGATATCCCCCGCCTGCGCTACCCTCAGTTCGAGCCACGAGCGCCGCCCGACGACAGCGACGACATCATCGACGACGACGGCGGCAACTTAGAAGGCGACGACTACCAGTACAACGGCGGCGGCTATGAAGACTACGAGTATGCATATTATACGCCTAGGCAGGAGTATGACTAAATCACTCCAAATTGCATGTATCATCAGTGGTATGTCGAATCAATCGAATCATTCGAAAATGGACACCAAACACATCACGGGCAATATAATTCACATGATCCATTCAACAAAGTTTGGTACAATAAATTATTACACATCATTTCTTCCCTTGTGTCCCTGCTTGCTTACGATTGGGCCGTATCCATGGAGCATCCTCATCATTTAACTTAATGCTTGGGTCGGTGTTCACTTTGAAGGGCGGAATTTCACCAAACATATTATAATCTTTTCACTTTGAAGGGTGGAATTTCACCAAACATATTATAATCTTCTGACATGTCTGTCTTGTCCTCCACTCCCACGATGTTTCTTTTCCCTGAAAGAACAATGTGGCGCTTTGGATCATCGCATGATGTACTGATCGTTTTCTTATCTTTCCGTTTCCTCGGTTTGCTACTCATGTCCTTGACATAGAAAACCTGAGCGACATCTTTCGCTAGGACGAATGGTTCGTCAAGGTAACCAAGATTGTTGAAATCCACCATTGTCATTCCGTATTGTTGGTCCACCTTTACCCCACCTCCTGTTAGCTTGAACCATTTGCACCGGAACAAAGGGACCTTAAAGGAGGGTCCATAGTCAAGTTCCCATATCTCTTCTATGTAACCATAATATGTGACCTTTTGCCCATTCTTGGTTGCTGCATCAAAGCGGACACCACTGTTTTGGTTGGTGCTCTTTTTATCTTGGGCGATCGTGTAAAATGTATTCCCATTTATCTCGTACCCTTGGAAAGTCGTTATAGTCGAAGATGGTGTCTTGGCCAACATGTACAGCTGATCTACAACATTATTGTCATTCATTAAATGTTTTCTCAACCAACTGCCGAAAGTCTCCATGTGGGCCTTCCTAATTCAGGATTCAGGCTTCCCCGGGTTGTCCGAGCGTAAAATATTCTTGTGTTTCTCAAAGTACGGAGCCACCAAGCTGGAATTGGTCAGAACTGTGTGGTGTGCTTCAGTCAGAGAATGGCCGTCCATACATATCGTTGATTTCCTTCCGATCGTGCCTTTTCCACTTAGTCTCCCCTCGTGCCGCGATCGAGGAAAACCAATCGGCTTAAGGTCAGGAACAAAGTCAACACAAAACTCAATTACCTCCTCATTTCCATAGCCCTTGGCGATGCTTCCTTCTGGCCTAGCACGGTTACGAACATATTTCTTTAATACTCCCATGAACCTCTCGAAGGGGAACATATTGTGTAGAAATACAGGATCGAGAATGGAAATCTCTTCGACTAGGTGAACCAGGAGGTGCGTCATAATATTGAAGAAGGATGGCGGGAACACCAACTCGAAACTGATAAGACATTGGACCACATCGTTCTGTAACCGTGGTAGAACTTCTGGATTGATTACCTTCTGAGATATTGCATTGAGGAATGCACATAGCTTCACAATGGCTACTTGAACATTTTCCGGCAGGAGCCCCCTCAAAGAAATCGGAAGCAATTGCGTCATAATCACGTGGCAGTCGTGAGACTTCAGGTTTTGGAACTTTTTCTCCGCCATGTTTATTATTCCCTTTATATTGGACGAGAATCCAGACGGGACCTTCGTACTGCTCAGGCATTCAAAAAAGATGACCTTCTCTTCTTTGGTCAGAGCGTAGCTGGCACGATCTTGAAACCATTTCGGATGCCGGTCATCAGGGTCTTTCAAATATTGCTGGTCCTGCCGTGCTTCCTTTGTATCATTTGTCTTCCCATACACGCCCAAGAAGCTTAGGAGGTTCACGCAAATATTCTTCGTAACATGCATCACGTCGATTGCAGAGCGGACATCTAGGACTTTCCAATATTCTAGCTCCCAGAATATAGATTTCTTCTTCCACATGGGTGCGTGCCCGTCAGCTCCCTTCGGAACTGATTGTCCGCCAGGACCCTTTCCAAAGATGACTTTCAAATCCTTGACCATATCAAATACCTCAGCACCAGTGCGTTCCGCAGGCTTCGGCCGGTGATCTGCCTTGCCGTTGTAATGCTTGCCTTTCTTTCTTACTGGATGAATTTTCGGAAGAAATCGACGATGCCCAAGGTACACGTTCTTCTTACAATTTGGCAAATGTACACTTTCAGTCTCATGTAAGCAGTGCGTGCATGCATTGTATCCCTTATTTGACAGTCCCGAAAGGTTACTAAGAGCAGGCCAATCATTGATGGTTACGAAAAGCAACGCTCGTAGGTCAAATTCCTCTTCTTTGTGCTCATCCCACACACGGACACCAGGTCTGCCCCACAACTGTAAAAGTTCATCAACTAATGGCCTTAGGTACACATCGATGTCGTTGCCGGGTTGCTTCGGACCTTGGATGAGCACTGGCATCATAATGAACTTCCGCTTCATGCACAATCAAGGAGGAAGGTTGTAGATGCATAGAGTCACGGGCCAGGTGCTATGGCTGGAGCTCTGCTCGCCAAAAGGATTCATGCCATCTGTACTTAGACCAAATCTTATGTTCCTTGCGTCAGCTGCAAAAATTTTGAACGCTCTGTCGATCTTTCTCCATTGCGTTCCATCTGCGGGGTGTCTCAACTCCCCGTCCGACTTACGGTCCTCTTTGTGCCATCGCAACAACTTGGCATGCTCTTTGTTCCTGAACAGACGTTTCAACCGTGGTATTATAGGAGCATACCACATCACCTTGGCGGGAACCCTCTTCCTGGGTTTCTCGCCCTCAACATCGTCACCAGGGCCATCGCCTCTGATCTTATAACGCAATGCAGTGCATACCGGACATTCATTCAAATTCTCGTATTCACCGCGGTAGAGGATGCAGTCGTTGATGCATGCATGTATCTTCAGAACCTCTAAACCTAGAGGGCAGACAACCTTCTTTGCTTCGTACGTACTGGCGGACAACTCGTTATTCTTCGGAAACATATTCTTCAACATTTTCAGCAAGTCTTCAAATGCCGAGTCAGCTACACCTGCCTGTGCCTTCCATTTCAGCAAATCCAGTGTGTAGCCCAGCTTTTTCAGACCATTATCGCATCCTGGGTACAGCGACTTTTTGTGATCCTCTAACATGCGATCCAAATTCTCCCTCTCCTTTTCAGTTTCGCAGCTTCTCCGTGCATCAGCAATGGTCCGACCAAGATCATCAGTGGGCTCATCACGTGCCTCTTCTTCACCTTCCCCTTCACCTTCCCCTTCACCTTCAGCATCCTCCATGAAAGTATCACCGAAATGATCAAGATAGTTTTCATCGATGAAATCATCCCCTTCTTCACTTCTTCCATTATAACCCCTCTTTCTCCATGCTTGGTCCAACAATTATAGCTTGGCATGAAACCGTGCCGAAGCAGGTGCAGGTGAACTTCTCTTGAGGAAGAGTAACCCTTCTGATTCTTACAGTCAACACATGGACAGATAGCAAAACCCTTCTGTTTGTTCGCATTAGTCACTACGAGGAAATCTTTCAAACCCGTAGTGAACTCGCCGGAGAGTCGGTTACCGTACATCCATTACCGATTCATCTGCATTATTATAATATAAAATATATAATTAACCATCATGCATTTGTTAAACTAACTAGCTACAAACAATAGAAATTAAACAATGAACTACACACATGCATATTTTATCAATGACACATATATATGAAAGGTTCAAGTTGCTAACCGCGATCGAGGAGGAAAAAATAAATGAGGAAGCTCAAGTGTGGCTCCGACACTTCATATCATGTTTGTTTCATGCTCTTGGGGTATTTCATCAAACACTTTGTGTGCATAAGAGGAGCCAAAAGCAAACCTACACCCCCTTGTGAAGTTTGTGAAGAGAAGTGGCACCAAATGGCTAAGTGATGTGGGCTGAACGGTATATATAGGGGTGGGGCTTTTGTCACGGTTGACCTGGCCAACCGCGACTAAAGGCCTTCGGGCACCAACCGCGACTAAAGCTCCTCCCGTCCACCAGCTGGTCCCCGAGCGCCCTGGGCCCAGGCCTTTGGTCGCGGTTCGCCTCCCGAACCGCGACTAAAGACTCCATTAGTCATGGTTCCTATACTTTCGCGACTAAAGGGGCTTGCCGGAAGCCTCTTTTTCTACCAGTGAGAGGACACAATTATGCATCTACAAAGGAATATATAATGTTCTGTGCAAATGTTTGCTCACGTTTCTTTTCTTCCAAAAATCATTATTAGCCATACAAGATGTCATTTCATCACATATATGATAACAGTTCCGCAAAGTTCAACCCCTACCTAAAGAGGGTTATGCCCGCCGTTTTAACTGCAATTTGAAAACAACATGAAATTCAAAAGAATTTAAAAAATGAAAACCTACGCACAACGTTATTTTATATTATTTGACCTAGATAAGGAAAAATAACACATTGCAATACGTTGTTCTGAAAAACCTTCTCAGAAATTAGCTACCATGAATGAAGTTTCATGCCTTTCAAGCTAAATGAGCTATATCATGACCACAACAATATCATAGTTAGTTCAAATGACCTCATATTATGCACATGTGTGCACTTTGGAATGACAAACAATGTTTATTTTGGGATTTTCCATTACACACAAAAATCTCTTTTTATTTTCTAAGTGTCAGAAATGGGTTCTTATGTAAAGCACCTAACAAGAATCCATTCCAATATTGTACCACATCAAATTTCAAAATAGCAGCGGTGAGGAAGTGTAACGGCCTCAGGGCGACGAGCTCTCTCAAGATCTTCATGCACGACAGCGATGCCTATGTGGCGGAGATCGACCGCTAGGTGGTGGTGAAAACCGGCTCTAGGTTCGACGTCGGGGCCGTCATCCTAGCTGGGTTCATCACGTCCGCCCACAACCACTACGCCTTCTGGGAGAAGGCTGGAGCTGAAGCCTCCATCTGATCGACCATTGGAGCACGATATGATCCGAAGGAATAAATGATTTATTTCTGATGTACACGTGGATATATATGGTTATGATTTAGAGAGATTGGACAATGTATACGAATTGCTCTCACGATGACATTGATTAAGAAGAGACACTTACGCACCTAGAAAGGAATATAAAATGTTCTGTACATATATTTCTTGGTTGCACAATATGTGACAAAGTATACACTACTATATTTATATTTTGGCTCCCGTGTCCCCTTGGGTGGCACTGGGGCAAAAACCCTAGCCGCTAAATAACCTGGGCGGTTTTCTTAATGCCTCACTGCCTGATCTTAGAGAAGACGAATTAGACTGCCTGATAGACTACTATTTCCTTTTCTTACCCGCTAGAAAACTGAAGATTCCAAATCTCCCCTGCCACGGCTGCCACTAGCGAGGACCGTGGTGGCGGCGGGCCTGGTGCTGGAGGTACCAGGGGCTGCATCTTGGCGGGAGGTCGTCCGAGGTGGCGGCGGACGGGGCTAATGATCTCCTGCGCTTGGCGGCTGGGGCAACTCCCTGATCATGCGGTGGTGGCGGCTTCTCCCTTGGTTGGCACCCATCCGGGATGGAGGTCGCATGATCATGGCAGTGGGGCTATGCCTTGGTCATGGTAGTGGCAGTTTCCCTTGGGCGTCTGTGCTTGGGAGGAGGCGGCGGCTATAGGTCTGAGCTATCGCCTAGGTTTGTCTTCGGTGTGGATGTTGGTCGCCCTTGGATGCGTGGGGAGGCAGTGCATGTTGTCGGACTCTCCGCGGTGTCGTGTTGGGTATCTTGCTCGGGCGGAGACCAGCGGGCCGGTGCTAGCGCATGGTTCGTATGTAGGCTTGCCTCCTCTTTCGCCAGAGGGGTCGTCCGGTGAGTGGCGGCGTGGGGGCCTCTGACTCGTCTGAATAAATGTGGCGGTCCTAGAATTTCTCTCACTGCATGATGAAGAACTACTTGTTTCATGTCTTCCTTGATCTAGCCGGAATGTCGAGTTCCCTAAGGCTCCGTCGGCGAAATCCAATGGACGACATGCTAGGAATTGCTGGATCGGATGGTATTCGTTCGCGCGAAAGAATTTTTCTGATTGTTTGGTTTTAGAGGGAGCGGTTCAAAGTTCTACGGTATGTTGCTATCATGGGACATGTCTTTACTTCCATGGTGAAGTGAGTCGCGGAGAATGGCATGGAAGCCGAGATCTGATGACTGGTAATGGTGTTTCGAGTGGTGGTGGTGAGGTTATGGCTTGGTGATTCGTGACTTGGAGCAGCGGAATCAGCAAGTGAGAGCGACAACACATGAGAAATTCAGAGTCTAAACTTGCAGGGTGAAAACCCAAGGTCTAGCCTTAATTGGTTGTGCCTGGTAATGGCCTTGTTGAAGGGATTTTCTCTTGGGTGAAAACTTATGATCTATGATCATGGCGATGATGAAGCTTGTTCCCTTCTTGAAGGCGTCTCTTCTGGAGATTATGGATTTCTGGTGCTGTCTTGGTAGTGTTTGGTCTGCTCCTACAAAGAACAGATCACTATAGCGGGACTTTTCTTTCTGTAATTCTTCTTTCTTTTTTCTCTATGTGGATCTGTATTGCCATTAGGGCACTACGTTGTTGCATAGGCCGTGTGTAATTGGTATCTTCACGATATTAATATATTCCCTTTATCGAAAAAGTAATACACTGGTATCACGAAATGCAACGGTGTTTTGGACGGGTTTTTTGTGTGTGAAGGGGATCGTGCCATTAAAAGGAACGTGGAGTATCTAAAAAAACGAAAATTACAACAAAATCTTTCTCCAGGATGTGTCGATGGTGTACTGCCACTGACGCTCCTCCCTAAATTGGACAAGTGTTGTTGGTTGTCGACGGGAAATTGCCGAACGGGACAAGTGATGGGTTCGTTGCATGGAAAACAAAATTTATACCGTGAACATGAACAAAAACCAAGATCCAATCTAGGAAGAAGCAAGATCTAATCTACCAAGATCGAAGCAACGAGAAGAGTGTGAGACTAACACTCGAAGATTCCAAAGCCTACGAGATTAGATCTTGTTGTTGATGTAGTCGATCGTCCCGTGTTGCAATCCGGCAACACTTCCATACTCGATCGTGCGTACGGTGTCGATGAAGCCCTTCCTATCCCCGTTCCAGCAGGCAGAGGAGGTGTGGTAGATCCCCTCGGAATCCCAGCAGCACGACGGCGTGGTGGTGGTAGTGGAGGAGAAAAGCTGCAAGGCTTCGCCAAGCCGGAACAGCTCTATGAAGGAGGAGAGGGGGCGGCCAGAGGTTGGTGTCTTGGGGTGGGTGCGCCCCCTGTCCCTCCCCTCTTTATATAGGGGGGGAGGTCGGCTGGGGTGGCCCCCCCAAGCCCATCTAGGGCTAGGGCCGGCGGCCAAAGGAGGGGGGGAGTTTTCTTCCCCACCAAGTTGGTCCCCCCTTAGGGTTTGGGGAAACCCTAAAGGGGTTGGCCGGCTGGGCCTTGAGGGGCATGTGCCCCTAGCCCATTAGGCTAGGGTGCATCCCCGCGGCCCATGCTAGGCCTCCTAGGGTCGTGGGCCCACTGGTGGGACCCCTGGAACCTTCTAGAACCTTCCTGGTCTTTCACCGGAAAAATCCCGAACTTTTCTGAAACCTTGAAATCAATTTCCCTTATATGAATCTTATTCTCCGGACCATTCCGGACCTCCTCGTGATGTCCTGGATATCATCCGAGACTCCGAACAAACTTCGGTCTCCATCTCATATTCCGAATCTACTTATGCAACATCGAACCTTAAGCGCGTCGCCCTACGGTTCGTGAACTATGCGAACATGATCGAGACTCCTCTCCGACCAATAACCAATAGCGGGACCTAGATATCCATAATGGCTTCCACACATTCAGCGATAACTTAGTGATCGATTGAACCATTAACATACGATACCAATTCCCTGTGTCACGCGATATTTTACTTGTCCGAGGTTTGATCATCGGTATCTCCATACCTAGTTCGTCCTCGTTACCGACAAGTACTCTTTACTCGTACCGTGGTATGTCATCTCTTGTGATCTTGTCACATGCTTGCAAGCTAATTAGACGACATTCCACCGAGAGGGCCCAGAGTATATCTATCCGTCATCGGGATGGATAAATCCCACTCTTGATCCATATGCCTCAACTCACACTTTCCGAATACTCAATCCCATCTTTATAACCACCCATTTATGCAATGGCGTTTGATGTAATCAAAGCATCCTTCCAGTGTAAGTGATTTACATAATCTCATGGTCGAAGGACTAGGTAACTATGTATCGAAAGCTTATAGCAAGATGAACTTAATGACATGATCTTATGATATGCTTATTTGGGTGTATGTCCATTATATCATTCACCCAATGACATAACCTTCTTATTAACAACATCCAATGTTCATGATCGCGAAACCATGATCATCTATTAATCAACAAGCTACTTATACAAGAGGCTTTACTGGGGACTCCTTGTTGTTTACATAACACACATGTATCAATGTTTCGGTTAATACAATTATAGCATGGTATGCACACATTTATCATAAACACAAAGATATAATAATAACCATTTTATTATTGCCTCTTGGGCATATCTCCAACAACAAGAAGACCACATCCATCTCACAGACGAATAAGAAGGAATAACCGTGGCGATACGGAGATCCCCACATCTAGAAGAATTCCTCGAAAAACACACTAATCCTACAAGTTTCTCGATGTCGCTGTCGATATGGGGCTAAAGACGGGAATATTTTATCGTAGAAGACGCCACCGCCACCACCTGAACATCGCCCCACTAAACTAAAACCCTAAAACCAGGTGATGGCTATGAAATACACCATTTTTTCTCTCGTTTAAACCCTTAGCTAAGTCGAGAAATTGACTAAGTTTACCTCTCAACTTGCCAGTAATGACTAATTAATGCAAATATGTGCAATCTCTTCTATTTTTGGATGTTGTGCAGGAAATCACGTCAGAATGACAAATGGACCTGCAATTACTGAAGAAAATTGCGTCAGGAGCATGAAAAAATTGACTACACTTGAAGAGGCGGTTCCAGGGGATTTAATGGGCATCGGTACGGGCAAGCCCCGCCCGTACCGTGTGTCGCTGCATTCTCAAGGTCAAACCCTATAAGTTTTATGAAGGGACCGACGCTAAAGAGAGAGCCATTTATCGCCAAACAGAGCCACCATCCACCAGATTCATCTGCACCACACCGAAGGAGATCCACCACCATAGTTCATCCATCTCATCTCCCATCTCCTCCATAGCCATAGCCATCACCATTGTAATGGGGATCTCCTTGAGAATTAGCGATCATTGTAAGAATATTGTGAATTCAATCTAAGTATTTTGCACAATGAGTTCTATGTTTGTATTTGATCTTGATATTATGTGTGAGTAGTCCTCACGGGATGCGGGTTGGAGTAAAATCTCGCAGCGTTTATTTGCATCTAATCTTATTATATGCGTAAGGATTGAATAGGAGTTTTGCAATCTTGTATCCTTGTCTCTTTGCCTCGTCTCGGTGATCTGCATGTACCCATATCATTCGATTCGATCAAGGGAAGAGGTGGGATGAGTGGAGAACGGCGTGCTACTGCGAAACCTTAGTGAAAGAAAGGGGAACGTAACGGTACATGTTTAGTGATTCATTCGGGATTATGGCACAATCATCTAGCTTAAGGCTTTGGTCTGTATTCATTTACTCAATAACTATTGTTGCTTGCGGCTATGACGACAGTGGTTGGACCAAGAGGCTCTTGTCACCTCTGACTTTAGGGGCAAGAGTATTAACGGATGTGCTATTCACAAATCTCTTATCACTATTTTATTTGATACACATATGTGCTTCAATTACATATATATGCACAGCAGCAGGAGAAACCTTAACCCTAGATTATTTCCATCATTGAACACAACCCCCTTAAAAGTAAACTAGATAGGTCCGGTAAACTGAAGATAAAATACACTAGCAAGTCTTGTAGATGTTTCCTTTACACCATTTTATCTGTGCTTCCCAAGGTTCGATTAAATCTGGGTCTTCTAGAGAAAAAAGCTCATCATACTAAAATTTGTAATCCGGATATCACCAGGGCAACAGAGAACTTTTGCAGATGTTTTGGAATTATAACTTTTATTTCATTTTTCATGTCCGAACGGTGTGATTGATCTCTAGATCAACCTGATGCGTGCATGTTACAGGCTTTTCACCACACCAATGATTCTCATGGATTTGAGAAGGTTATTTTTTCAAAAAGGAGGATGGCCCCGGGACTTTGTATCAATCGATGCACACAACCAAATATTACGGATTATTCAACAATCCTAAGCAAAACCTAGCATTGATGCTGAAAAAATAGAAAATAGAAAAGAAGTAAAAATATGAGGTTGTACAAATAGGGTCAGCATGTCCAAAATATCCCCACAAAAATACAAAGTCCAAAAGGAAACATGAATGAGCCATAGTTAAGGTTGAAGTGACGAAGGATGTTTAGAGACCATTTTGTATTCTTCAAGTTTTATTTGCAATGGTGAGGGGGTCCTGTAATTGGTGGGACAAGGAAACTGGTAGCCCCTAAGTTTCAAAATAATGTAGCAAAATTATCTAGATTTATATGTATGTACTCATATATAGATATATGAGTATCCAGATAAATCTATGACAATTATTTTGGAATGGAGGAGTACATCATGACAATTTTTGTTTTATTGCACAATATGATCATTAAGAATGATTAGGACGAAGAGGATTTTGACTACGATCGGGAGGATGCAGAGGTGTTGAGGGGAGGAAGACTCGTGTTTGAATTTTTGGATTAGAATATAGCTGAATTCTATGCACATCCCTCCTTCCTCCTCCTAGCTTCCCCATCCTTCCTCCCCTCCTCCCGGGGCGGCCCATCCCCCTCCCTCATCCTGGTTCATCCGCGTGGAGACGTTTCCGGAGGGTAACAACCCCAACACAAGACTTCTCACCCGTGGCTCCCCTGGCCGATACCACTATCGGCGTCGGTGGTGGGGCGGTGCCTGGTTGCCAAAGGCAGCGAGCTAGGAGGCACATTGGGTGGATCCTCTCTGCGTGGAGGTAAAGCTCCGGTGGGTGCGTGGTGGTGGCGCTCCCGACGATGGATATGGGCGATGAGCTCATAACGGGAATGTGGTGTCCTCGACTACAGATGCGTGGCTATGACCGGCTGAGCAGGCATGATCTAGGAAGTGCGTAGGCTTGATCTGGACCATGCGGGCCCAATATTGGTCGCACGGGCCACTGATGTTTCACGTACCTCGTAGGGCTTGGGGGTAGTGACTGGTTGTGCTGCGACGGTGGGCACCATCTTGCTCATATGTCGTTGGTGCGCCTACTATTTCTTACTGCGGTGGAGGTTCCGAACCTCCTTTGTCATCATTAGGCGGCGAATGGCAGCAAGGGGCTTGTTCTTCTACATCGAAAAATAAAGGTGGCAGTTCTAGGGTTTCTCTTGCGTCAAGACGTAGTTCTATTGGATGACTGTCCTCCTTGATATGACCAGAGTGTCAAGTTCTGGAAGGCTCTACCGGCGAACTCCCTTGGGCGGCTCATGCATGTAGATTGCTGGATCGCATGGGATTCGGTCGTGCATTCCCATGTTTTTTATCATTTGGTTTTAAGAGGGAGCGGCGCGAAACTCTTTTATTTGTTGCCATCATGGGACATGTGTTTTTGGTTCCATGGTGAAGTGAGAGGAACAAGATCGCATGGAAGCCAAGTTTTGAGACTAGTGCTGGTGGTTCGAGGCTTTACGTCATGGTGAACTTGCTTGGTGTTTCAGACTTCATAGCAGCAACATGCGAGTGGGGGCGTAAGCACATGAGAAGTTAAATATCCTACCTTTCAGGGTGAAAACCCAAGGTCTATCCTTAACTGATTGTGTGTGGCAATGGCCTTGTTAACAACATTGTTTTGAAAGCGGAGACTTCATTCAAGATGAAAATCTAAGATCTATGATCGGTTGGTTGTGCACTGTTTTGGAGAACTTGGATTTTAGATGTTGTCATGGTGGTGTTTGTGTTGCTGCTCTAAGGACTAGAATACTATAACGAGAATTTTCCTCTTTTAGATTTTTTTTCTTTTTTCAGTTGTGTGCATTCGCACTACCATTAGGATATTGCGTTGTTGCAGAGGCTGAGTGTAATTGGTATCTTGACGATATAAATATATTCCTTTCATCGAAAAAATGCACATCAAATATTTGTGTTTGAATGATTTGATATTAAACTAGGCGTCAAATAGAGTATCTGCTGAAACCGGAGGAAAATAGAAATACAAACTAGGGATGGCATCCACATGGTATGGGTACGTGTAGAGCCATCCCATACCCGTACCCATCACCTTCAATCTTACTCGTAACCCATAACCCGTAACCATGCCCGTTAATAGGTATACGTTTTTACCATACCCCTCACCCGACAGGATAAATAGATACCCACATGTATACATGCGCTTACAAGACATCAAATTGATCAAAACAATATGACATGAAGTGAAGCGATCCTAACTAGGAGTCTAATCCCCACTAGCCATCAAATAGGTACGCTGATCATAGGTACCAATTAACATCCCTAATACAAACCCTCTTTTAGGCGCTATTGCTGGAGTATGAAACTTTTGTAGACCGAGAAAGTAAGGGACCAAACCCCTATTTGGCTTTTGGGGGCCTTTTTAGGACTACTACTCTTCAAAGATACGAATGGGCTCGAAAGTAGTAAATAGCTTATAAAGTTGTGCAAACAAAATATAATATTAATTTGGTGCATCTTTTTAAAATTCAAGTGAAACTTTGACAACATCTCAGTCGACTAAAAACAAGCCAATTGGCAAAATTGTGAGAATGAAATGCGGCTCTAATTTTATGCAGCCATCACAAGATGAACAATAAACATGCTCTCCGTTTATGTGTCTCTGTGCCATCATTGGCTTCATTAGCATGTAATGGCGTGGCGGCACGCCGCGCCAGATGTAGCTGCAATTTTAAAAATGAGGATACATCATTGTAAGTTTTACTTGCACGGCGAGTATTAGGAAATTGCTCTCGGCATGGAGAAATCGTTTAAGATATGGAGAGGCGCGCAGCCCTGCAAAACTTCCAAAGGCGCAAGCAAACATGATATTGGAATTGTGTAAATTTTCTCGCATGTATACATGCAGTCATACAAAACTTTAACATTATCTATCTAGTTCATAGGTAACAATCATAAAAAATGATATAACTACTCATTCAGAAATGATGTGTCCTCATTTTTAATAGCAGAGTTCATCTCATGTCATGCCAAACCACAGTAAAAGAACACCAAGCACAAACTGTCCATGTTAAACTGCTAATTTATCTTCCAATACATGTAAGAGTTCATAAACCTTGTGACTTCGTCAATCTCAAGACCCGCCGGATCAGTTCTTCAACGCAGTCTCTTGGAGGTGCTCATAGGGGTAGGGTGTGCGTGTGTACGTTCATAGGGGTGAGTGTGTGCGCGTATATATGAGCGTCTTTAATTGTACTGTGTTTCGCAAAAAAAAAAAAAACTTGTGAAATCCTTAGCTAGCTCCCTCAAGTAGTAGGAACTGAGAGAGGCAGGGTAACTGCATCCTTCTAAGAATTGGATCTATTAAAAGACATCTGAAAAAAAACAAAAAAAAACTAATTTTATGCACAGATGGAGTATAAAAGAAATTGAGGGAGCAGAATGGAATACTCAGATTGATACACCAACAAGAATGGAAAATTACTTCATCTATGCTGGTCCAGTGTCCAGCCATTTGTGAACCTATGCATTTAGTTGCCAAAATCAGCCAAATATTTTCAGGGAAAGCGGTAAATGCAGATAATTCTGTACTGCTACTATTTTACCAATCGGCTCACCATTAAGTTCATGTGTATTATGAACTCTAAATATTGGATGGTATGCTTTGGTTGATATAATCTAGGAATAGCAACTAACCATTTCAGCCAATGATTTGTCAAAATGAAAAGCCCAAAATGAAACTAAACACTATTAACCTTTCAATAACATACAGAAACATAAATTCATAAACTCAAAAAGATAAATTTATAAGAGAAACTCTCCATGGCTCAGCTTTGGAAAGTATTATGAACTCAGGGATTGAGGTCTAGCATGTTCTCCATGCCAAATTTTAAAAAGGTCTCCCTATTAGATATTATAAAAGGTTTCCATGCCAAAGAAGAATAAATATATCTCCGTTTGTCAAAAGGAAAAGCCCAAAAGGAAACTAAACACTATGACCTTTCAATAACATACAGAAACATAAATTTTGTGCGACACTGCGGGCACGACCAGCGAACTCGCGATCCTTCCTCGGATCATCGGCCTTTTGCCGGCCCAACAGACGTGGCGGCAGGCCGCACCGGCATGCCAGAATCGGACGCGGATAGAAACCTCACGAGATGCGTTGGCCGCGCTTCCGTGCCATCAGGGGTGCCGGGCGCCAGGCACGATGCCATCTTCTTCAGGGCGGCGCCGTCTCGGTAACCGCCGTCAAACACGAAGGCGGACGTGGCCGGCGCGTCGTCGACACCGTATCGTTCAGCGGTCCGTATGCGCTCCACCGGGAGGTCGAAGCACGGCGACGGGCAATATCCGTGGATCGCGCCGACTCCACGGTCGTCCCCTTCCCCCGGCTCCACGGCCAGGAAGTCGAAGACGATGTTGCTGCCGGAGTAGAGCGAGGAGCACTCGAGCTTCTCCAGCGACGCGGCGCGGCTCGGCACCTGGGGGTGCTCTTGCTCCTTGGGCTGGTCTTGTTTCTTGCTACCACTTTCCTCCGGCTTCTTCTTCGAAAGGCCCGGGAGGCAGCATGCGAGCAGCGTGCCACACGTGAAGCCGTTGGGGTCGTCGGAGGGCTCAGCGACCGGCGTTTGGGACATGGCGTAGCACCGCTCGCCGGCCGGTTTGAATGGATTCACGAATTCGAATGCCTTGCGAAGATAATGGGGACGACGTATCTGGACAGCAGTACCGGTATATAGTGAGAGGTAGTGGCAATGGTGGTGGATGGTGGTGGAGACGTGGAGTGGAGAGCCATACCGCCGGTCAGCCCAGCTGTAGGGACGCTAGATCGTGTGTTTCATGATTTCCTGTCTTAAGTTAGTCGTCGGCGACGCCCGAACCCCCCTATACCCATTTAGCGTAGATCTGAGCGTATGGCGTTTAGATCGTTGACTAATATTTTTCCTTTTATTTTGACAAACACAGCAGCCGCTCATAAATACATGCTCACCTCTATAAACGAGTAGGTACGTACAATCTACCCCTATGAGCGTCTCCGGGAAGCTGATTTAAAAAAACGGATTCGACTGCTCTTGTGATTGACGAAGTTATCCTACAGCTGTGAGTGTTATATTGTGATCCAAATTTATATACTAATGGGAGGCTAACTTCTAACGAGTGGAGTGAGGCCCGTCGCCCGTTGTCGGTCGTCCGTACGGATCGTTGCCACCGCCTATATATACATCTTGTAAGCCGCCGGCTAGGATTTATCAGATTATAAGATAACCCACGACGTTTGTAAACACTCACCGATATAGTGAAGTTTTGCTGGCTAGCGTCCATGATTTTTTCCCCTTCTGTGTTGAAAGGGGGTTTCCACGTTAAATCTCGTGTCTCCGCTGCGTTTTCCTTTATTGTTCGTCGTTATTTGCTTATCGCGTTATATAACAGTGAGCACCTCCGAGAGACTGAAGCCAAAAAAAAAAACTGATCGACGGTCTTGAGATTGATGAAGTTACCCTTCCGCTGTGAACATCTCCGAGAGTCTGAGTCCAAGAATCTGATCTAACTCATCTTGAGATTGACAAAATCATCAGAAACGCCTCACTGTCAACGGATCGGCTCACTAACAAATATTTCACCTTTATAAAATACCAAAATCTATGTGATTTATAAATCTAAGATATCTATTCATGGGTCGAGGTAGTACTATTTTTTGTGCTCGTGTCGTGTGCATGATCTGTATATGGTCACATTGACATGTTCAGTTGTAGTACATGTAACCGTGCTACACCGTATACATAACATTGCCATCACATTCAAAGTTCAAACTAAAATAGTGTTTAGCTACGTTTACATTTAGATAAATTTAAGATATCTATTAATAGATAGAGGTAGTACTATTCACTACAGGAATCTTCCCAGATGCCGACGGCCGGCGGCCCTCGGCGTAGCACCGCCTAGCCCTCGGCGTAGGCTACGCCGACGGTGGCCCTCGGTGTAGCTCCTCGGGGAAGGTAGGCCTCGGCGCTGCCCACGTGGCCCTCGGCGTATCGTCGACCGTCGGCGTAGACGGAGAGGGCCGACGGCTGGCCCACCCGTCGGCGTACGAGCCCTCGGTGTAGCACGTTAACGGGCACAGTCAAACTGACGGCCGTTAAGGCTACGCCGAGGGGGTGGCCGTCGGCGTACGCTGCGACGTGGCGCAGCCTGGGCAGCTCTGGCGCCGGCTACGCCGAGGGGGGGCTGTCGGCGTACGCTGTGACGTGGCGCAGCCTCGGCAGCTCTGGCGCCGGCTACGCCGAGGGGGGCCGTCGGCGTACGCTGCGACGTGGCGCAGCCTGGGCGCCTCTGGCGCTGGCTATACCGAGGGGGTGGCCGTCGGCGTATGCTGCGACGTGGCGCAGCCTGGCAGCCCTGGCGCGGGCTACACCGAGGGGGTAGCCGTCGGTGTACGATGACCATTTGGTCCATGTCGAGCCTATGCCGAGGGGATAGCCGTCGGCGTAGCCGTGCAGTTTTTCCAGATTTTTGCTGTTTCGGCTATTCCCAGGTTTGCACAGTTAAATAGCACATAAATTCACAAATATTTCACAGGAGCCTCACATGAAGTGCAAATATACATAACATGAAGTGCATGAAATGCAAATAGGTACAAATCTCTCATAACATTGCATACATAGTGTCATAGTGTCATAGTATCGATAAGAGATACATGGGACAACTAGAGGAGCTCGTCGCCGCTAAACACCGGCCCGGGCCAATTCCTTCCGGTAGAAGCTGCGGAAGAACCACCGGGAGAAGGACCGGGAGAAGTACCAGGAGAAGTACCGGGAGTAGCACCGGGAGAAGGACCACCATGATGAACCGGTGTGATCTCCCTCCCACCACCCTGGTTTCCGGAACATCCCGTTCCCTACACACATGTTCCCGAGATGTTAGCAATTTGCGAGGCAAAGGAAAGCCGTAGTATTCGGTTTGGCGAAGAACTTACCGCTGTTCTCCCATAGTACTCCGCAGCGAAATTTTCCTTCGATGGCATGTTTGGCGCCGGCCCCGGAAAGGGAGGCATCGGCCCTAAATCCACTGTCTGTCCAGTTTGATTGGCCACCATCGACGCCTGCAAGATAGTTTACATGTCAGTCTTTGCAGAAATGAAGCATCAAACTACGGGAAAGTGGGACTTGTCATCATTTGCGAAAACAAAGGTTGGAACTTACATGTATATATGCCATGTACTCCATGAACTGCTGCTGCTGCTGGTTGAAGGCCACCTGATATTCTTGATGAGCGGCCACGTAGGCCGCCTCGAAGTCAGGCTACAATTTTACAAATTCATGTCTCGTTAGCACTTAGCAATGTATGAACGAAAGTCGGAAAGAGGATGGAAATGAGAGAAACTTACGTCGTATGCGGGTTGCCGAGCCCGGCGACGAGGCGGGAGAGGGGGGCTGTCCTTGGTGAGGCCCGCCTTGAGACGCGTGAAGGTCGTGGTGAGCTTATGCTTCACGGCCTTGTTCATCATGGCGAGACGGCCATGCGGCAACCCTCCGGACGACAGGACCAATGACTCCTCGTCGACCTCCACGCTCATGAACCAAGACACAAAGTTTATTTTTACTCCGGGAGCACCCTCTTTCAGTAGAGTGTCCAACTCCGCGCCCGTGGGATCTGTCGTTCGCCACCACTGTTCATCTGTGAATTCGCTGAAAGGATACAATAAGCATTAGACCGAGACCATGTAGGTGATCGAAACTAGGTACAAAGTAATTTGTACACCATGTTACCTAATGAAATCGTGACCGCCATCATCGTCGTCCCCCCCACCACTTCCTTCATGTTCATAAGCACATAGAGCATTATGCAATCCTTCTCTTCCCTCTCCAATCTATATTTTTGTCCTTTACCAGCCTTGCCACCGGGACATTGGAATAGTTGAAGCTTGGGGTCATTCATGGGCACGTCGACATTGTAACGAGAGACCGGGTTATGCAGAGTGGGAACTTCATCAGGATAGTACGTTGTTGCGGAATCTGCCATCTCCCGAAGGCACGTTGCCTCAGCTATGCATGCTTCAATCTTGGCTTTGTTTCCAGTTATCTTCCGAATATACTTGAACTCTCTCTCAATACAAAACTGCCACCGAAACTGCACTGGGCCACCCAAGAGTGCCTCGTTTGCGAGGTGCTGTTGCGGTCAGAAACCCACCGGCGAGCAGCGACGGGCAACACAGTAGAGCCGGGAGGCTCCCAGGACTGCGGCTGGCCCTGGTCCCTCCGAGCGACGGCCCGCAAAGACTCGGCACGCACGTCCGATGCTGGTGCAAGGGCGTGCCACCTGACCTATACCTGGTCAGGAAGGTGATGGATGTGCCTCGCTTAGTTTCCTGCATGGCATACACGTAAACATTAAATACGAGCCTCGATCGGCTCTCAGGTTGTCCTGTGAATCGGCTCGAAGAGCCGATCCACCCATGATCCGTACGGGGTGTACGAATATATGGTGGTCCTGCTTGATCAAGATAAAGCTAAAACGACCTACTACGATTTAGGGTTTTCACCACATAATCGGAACATCCTACTCGTGATTGAGCCTGGCGGCCACGCACGGTGATCGTAAACCGACCCTAGACAAGGCCTAAAAACCAACACGAGGTTGATCCCCGGAACATCCTGTCTAGGGCTAGCAAACTACACCCTATGCGCCACTGGATCCTTCAACCCGTTTGTAAGGCCTAACTATGCAGATATTAAACTAATCCTTGACGAACAAGGAGCAACCATAACGGATCGGATCTACTAAATAATGATCAAGCGGGGTGCCGCCCTTACACCTAGGATAGGCGTAAGGGCGGCTAGACGTCTAAGGGTTGCACGACGACAGCATATGATACGATGAACAATGCTAACCCTAACACGCCTAAGATAACTACGTTGCTCGCCATCAAAAAGGCTTTAGCACGAGCAACGCATGAACAGCGAATAAACACGTACTGCCTAGATCGCAAGATGCGATCTAGGCAGCATGACGCTTACCCGGAAGAAACCCTCGAGACAAGGGAGTTGGCGATGCGCCTAGATTGGTTTGTGGTGAACGTGATTGTTGTTTATTTCATAAACCCTAGATACATATTTATAGTCCGTAGACTTTCTAACGTGGGAATAATCCCAACCGGGCACGAGCCAAACTCTATCTAATCAATACGTATCCTACTATATTACAGATACACGGGCGAACTAGCCCAAACTTTGCATATAAGGCCGATTCATGTATTCCTTCCATGTATATTCTTCAAGCCCATCTTGATCGCGGCCCACCTCTGACTCGGTCAAATTCTGGTGATAACACATGCCCCCCTGGTTTTGGAATTGATAATTCCAAAATCATTTTGCTTTTCCTTCGTCGGGTCATGTTGTGGCAGAGCAGAACCGTCGCAGTCTCCTTCATCATGATGCCTTGCCTCTTCCACTTCCGCGTGTCCTGGCAAAAATTGTTTTTTTTTTTCGTTGGGCACCACTTCCTCGGAAACTGCTGTGGCATTGAATTTCCACTATATCCCCTTTTATTTAACCGCTCCAAACAGTTTGCTTCTTCATCCCCTTCGCATTAGCACTCCAAAAGCCCTCCTGCGCCACCATGTCTTCTTCCTCCTCTGCCTCATCGGGTCTTTCCACCCAATCCTCCTCCTCCAGCGAGCCGACGCCGGAGTGGAACCCGGAGGAGGCCCATGAGGCCAACATCCGCCGTGCCATCGAAGCCGGAGAGGAGTCCAGTCACGATTTCTCCGTCTGGTCTGAGGACGACAAGTCCTCGACCGACGGGGAAAGTGACCTCCGCTTCCTCGCCGACGGGGAAACGGAGGAGGAGAGCGATGACGATCGCTTCTCCTGTGATGACTTCACCTCCCCCGAGGAGGAGGAGGAGGAGAAGGAGGAGGAGGACGACACCTCCTCCGACGAACCGCCGGCCAAGCGCTTCTGCCCCTGGCCGGGGAACCTCAGCGACTTCGACAGCGACGACGACGACGCTGACGAGGAGGACGAGGACAACGAGGGTCCTGCCGGCGGCCGCTGCAGCAGCGACGATGAGCCCGCCGGGAGTAGCGCCGACAGCGGCGACGACGGCGACGACGGGGGCAGCGACGGCCCGTAGATAGGACCCTTAGCATAGGATCAGTAGTGGTAGATGGGGCAATGTATCCCCTAGTACTTCCTTTTGAGAGCAATCAGCTCTTTATGTAAGAAATCCTGTTTATCAATGAAGAATTTCCCCCAATTTGATTTTGCCAATTTCCTTTAAGCTAATTTAGCCGATTTCCCCTCATACTGATTTTGCCGATTTGTTCACTTAGCCAATGCTCAATGAGCCGATGGCAACGCATCGGTCCTTCACAATCTATCCTTCAACTCTTCGACTGATGACTTCGAGCTCTGGTGGATAATGTGGAAGACCCTTGCTTTCAAGAGAGCCTTTAAATTCCTCCCACCAGCTCCAGTGATCTCTTCTGCAAGAACTCACCATTCTTAAAGAAGGTTGCGACGAAGGACCAGCCGATGACACCCCAATCGGCTCCTAAAAATAGAGCATCTACCAGGCCAGCTGCCCCCCGAGCCTCTGTTAAGGTGAGAACAGTGGCGAGGACACACAGTTCAGTCCAAGGGCCTTGAACTCAGGCAATTGAGACAGCCACCATGCAGAGGCCCTAGCCATTCCTACGAGCGTAGCTGAGAAGGTGGACAACTTAGCCAGGCCGACGGTAGATACACCGGAGCCGATCACCTTTTCTTCCCTTGAAAGCCAATATTGCAGACGAAACACCAACGGCCTAATGAGCAAAAGGTTGGAGGTTGGCCTTGAGGCTGAACTGAAGACCGACTTGGTCGAAATCCGTGTCTTGAACACACAGCTGGTAGATCTTGTGTAATTGTACTAGAGTCGATGTCCGTGCATCGGCTGTATACCATGAGATTTTTTTTACTGGCCGATTTTTCTATCGGCCCCCAATATTTCACTGCACATGTATCGCACATGTTCATCTGATTAGGTGCCCCCCGAGCCGAATCTGTCAGGTAACTGCGGATATCGGCTCTGTAGTTAGCCAAGGCACTGTATTTGAACGTCGGCTCCGTTAGGACTAATGTTGACTCTCATCAGCCGACGTAAAACCGCTGCCCATTAGATCGACTTGAACACAGGCAGAATGTGTGGTGAGGATAATTTTGGCCGATTGCTGGAATCGGCTTCCATGTTGATTGAATCGCTCAATGAAGGTTTTGCAATGTTCCTCCATAGATCTTTGGGGCCGATCCCAAGGATCGGCCTCGCCACGTTTGTCCATAGGTTTGTTCTTGCTATACGGTCAGGCCGGTGGATAAGACCAGCCTAACCCCGTCCTTTGTCACGTCGATGCGCTCGCAGTCGTCCAAATTGATGCCTGAGAGTGGCTCTTGGCCTGTTGTCCCCCAAGCGTTCATGCCAGCCGTTGAAATCTCGGCTGAGTCATCTGCATGGACGACCTCTACTTCATCTCCATCCCACTGTATTACGCATTGGTGCATCGTGGATGGGATGCAACAGTTGGCGTGGATCCAATCTCTTCCTAGCAGGACAGCATAGGTGCTCTTGCTATCGACAATAAAGAACGTTGTAGGGATGGTTTTCCTTCCTACGGTCAGATCCACGTTCAGAACACCTTGTGCGTCAGATGCTTGGCCGTTGAAATCGCTCAGTGTCACGTTGGTCTTGATCAGATCCGAGCTAGAGCGTCCCAACCGACGTAGCATGGAGTATGGCATAATGTTGACTGCCGCTCCGGTGTTCACCAGCATCTTGTTGACAGGCTGCCCATTGATATAACCTCGCAAGTACAGGGCCTTCAGATGTCTGTAGCTTCTTTCTCGTGGCTTCTCAAAGATAACTGGCCGTGGGCCGCAGTCAAGTTGTGCCACAGGTGCTTCGTCTACTCCTGGAGCACCAAACTCCGTCGGAAGGATGAACACCATGTTTGTGCCAGCCGATGTTTCATCATCGGCTTTCTTTTGTCTGGGGCGCCACTCTTTCCTTTGTGGCCGACCTTGTTCGTCCAGGGTTCACTGAATTTTAGCGGCCAGATTAGGCCGCGCCTTCCTCAACGTGTGCAGGTATAACCTTTCGGCTTCCTCCAAACCACGTAGTCGCTGAACCCTACGCTTTTGGGAACGGCTGAGTCCGTTAGGGCACCACCTTGGCCGGTGGTACTTATCTTCTTCTTCATCATCGTCTTCCAATTCCTCGAGATCTTCCACCCGAGAGGACTCAGCGTGCTTGTTCCGAGGCGGGAGAGACCCTAGACGTTTGAACACGGACACGTTAGCTGCATCCTTCCTCTTCTGTCTACATTCTGGGCAGTTGCCGATTGTAGGCAATCGGCTCATTCCTGAATCCCAGCAGTGTCTGAAGAAGGGACAGTCCCAGTGCCTATCCTCATCGTCTTGCTCTCTTGACTTTTCCTTGGCATGGCGCTCATATCTCTCCTCGTCGCGATCATGCCGATGATGTCTCCTGGCGTCCCCAGCCAGACGATCTCTATCACCATCGTCGTTGGGTCGTCGGCGTTGGTCATATTGACTCACATACTTGTTGAGGAGGTGATCAGAGAGAGGTCGCTGATATCTCACATTCCTCACTTCTCCCTCTGTGATGTAGCGCTTGCCATCGTGACGGAGCCGATCGCGTGGAACGGCTTCCTCTGTGTCCTTGCTACGAGAGCAGCTGCCCTCGTCTCCGTCCTTACCAGCGTGGTGTCCAGGTCCTACCATGTTGATGTTGAACGAGAATCCTGGCTGGCACCCTCCAGGGTAAGTGCACTCCACCATGTTAACGGCGGGGAAGGGGTGTGTGTCGACTTTCATGGCGTACTGGCTGAAAATTAGACGCCCTTGTTCTATCGCCATTTGGACCTGCTGCCGCCACACCCTGCAGTCGTTGGTGGCATGGGTGAACGTGTTATGCCACTTGCAGTATGGCTTTCCATTCAGCTCCTGCGCCGTGGGGATCTTGTGGCCTTCGGGTACCTTTAGCTTCTTCTCCTTAAGTAAGAGGTCGAAAATCTGCTCAGCTTTGGTAACGTCAAAGTCAAACCCTCTTGGAGGACCTTGTGGCTTAACCCACTTGCAGGACACGGGGCTTCCCCCCGAGTCCATTCAGCCACTGCTACCTCTTGATCTCCCGCAGAGCCTTCGTCTTCATCTGCCTCAACCAGGACCACCGCACGCTTGAATTTATCCTGGTATACATCTGGGTGGCGCTGTTCATATACTGACAGCTTCTGCACCATGTGCGCCAGTGAAGGGTAGTCTGCTTGGGAGGCCACGTCCTTGATCGGTGATGCGAGACCCACCACCGCCAGCTCGACTGCTTCTTTTTCAGTCACACGAGCCGAATAGCATCGGTTCCTAACGGTCCTGAAGCGCTGGACGTATTCTGACACTGTTTCTCCGCGCTTCTGACGTACTTGTGCTAAATTGGCAATGCCAGCCTCGGAAGCCTCTGAGTGATACTGCATGTGGAACTGCTCTTCCAACTGCTTCCAAGTCCGGATTGAGTCTGGTGGCAGCGATGTGTACCATCCGAAAGCCGATCCTGTGAGGGACTGTGCGAAGAACCTCACACGCAGCTCATCTGATGCTGAGATCGTGCCCAGCTGTGCCAAATATCGGCTCACATGCTCGATGGAGCTGGAACCATCTGATCCATTAAACTTGGAGAAATCAGGGAGCCGATATTTGGGTGGTAGCGGGATCAACTCGTACTCGTTGGGGTACGGCTTGGAATAGCCGATTGTCCTCCTTTTCGGCACCATGCCGAACTGGTCTCTCAGATTGTATCGATCTGATCCGCGGTCTGGCTGCGGGAGTCGAACTCGAAGATTCGCCGGAGTGGCATACTTAGCCAGCCATGCTTGCTTTTCCAGCTACGAGCCAACTGCAGGAGCTGAGCTCGGAGGTTTGTCGGAGTGGCATACTTAGCTAGCCACGTCTGCTTCTCAAGATCTGTTCCCGAAGTTCCTCTGTTGTTCCAGCAGTCCACTGTTTGTTGCGATCACAGTTTGTGAGTGCCCGATTCTGCAGTCTGGCACGTATGTGCACGTCTATCCGTGAGGGATCTCCTTAGGCGCCTCATGCAGGAACTGGTAGTCACTAGGGTCACCACCGATCTTGTAGACGACGTATGCCGGTGAATTCGGCACTTCTGGTGCTGCCAACGCGAATGGCAGCGGTGGACGGGACTGGAGTGGCATCTCTCCTTGGTAAGTCCCGAGAGCTGGTCCTGACGGAGAGTACTGATGCCTCATGATTTCCTGGATCACCCGAAGAGCGACACGCTCCAAAGTGTTCACCAGGCTCTCAGAATGGCGGTGCAGCGAGTGAGCTACCATGAAGTTAATCTCCTGACGCAGGGACCTGGTGCGTTCTTCTGACGGGGCGGACAGGTCCACTCCATCGAGCGCGCCTTCAGGTGAGAACCCTTTCCACCTGACGCCATGTGAGCGGGTTCTGTGAAAAGAGCCGATGAGGTCGGCTTCGAGGATCGCTTTGACCTCGTCATACTTCTTCTTGAGCTCCTCGGTCAGATCCTCGTACGTGACTGGAGTGCCTTCCGCCATCTCAGATGTAGATGGCGATGCGGTTGATGTCGAAGATTGTCCCACCGGGCGTGCCAGAATGTGTTGCGGTCAGAAACCCACCGGCGAGCAGCGACGGGCAACACAAAGAGAGCCGGGAGGCTCCCAGGACTGCGGGCCGGCCCTGGTCCCTCCGAGCGACGGCCCGCAAAGACTCGGCACGCACGTCCGATGCTGGTGCAAGGGCGTGCCACCTGACCTATACCTGGTCAGGAAGGTGATGGATGTGCCTCGCTTAGTTTCCTGCATGGCATACACGTAAACATTAAATACGAGCCTCGATCGGCTCTCAGGTTGTCCTGTGAATCGGCTCGAAGAGCCGATCCACCCATGATCCGTACGGGGTGTACGAATATATGGTGGTCCTGCTTGATCAAGATAAAGCTAAAACGACCTACTACGATTTAGGGTTTTCACCACATAATCGGAACATCCTACTCGTGATTGAGCCTGGCGGCCACGCACGGTGATCGTAAACCGACCCTAGACAAGGCCTAAAAACCAACACGAGGTTGATCCCCGGAACATCCTGTCTAGGGCTAGCAAACTACACCCTATGCGCCACTGGATCCTTCAACCCGTTTGTAAGGCCTAACTATGCAGATATTAAACTAATCCTTGACGAACAAGGAGCAACCATAACGGATCGGATCTACTAAATAATGATCAAGCGGGGTGCCGCCCTTACACCTAGGATAGGCGTAAGGGCGGCTAGACGTCTAAGGGTTGCACGACGACAGCATATGATACGATGAACAATGCTAACCCTAACACGCCTAAGATAACTACGTTGCTCGCCATCAAAAAGGCTTCAGCACGAGCAACGCATGAACAGCGAATAAACACGTACTGCCTAGATCGCAAGATGCGATCTAGGCAGCATGACGCTTACCCGGAAGAAACCCTCGAGACAAGGGAGTTGGCGATGCGCCTAGATTGGTTTGTGGTGAACGTGATTGTTGTTTATTTCATAAACCCTAGATACATATTTATAGTCCGTAGACTTTCTAACGTGGGAATAATCCCAACCGGGCACGAGCCAAACTCTATCTAATCAATACGTATCCTACTATATTACAGATACACGGGCGAACTAGCCCAAACTTTGCATATAAGGCCGATTCATGTATTCCTTCCATGTATATTCTTCAAGCCCATCTTGATCGCGGCCCACCTCTGACTCGGTCAAATTCTGGTGATAACAGGTGCACAATGAGATGTGCCATCGGAGTAAAGAAGCCTGGCGGAAAGATCATCTCCAAATTGCATAGCAACTCCGGCACTTGATCTTGCAGCTTCTCAATAACCCTAGGACATATCTGCTTAGCACAGAGCGTGCGGAAGAAATGGCTCAACTCCGCGAGCACTCGCCATATTTTCTCGGGGAGATACCCTCGAAGCATCACCGGCATCAGCCGCTCAATCCATATATGATAGTCGTGACTCTTGAGCCCGGTGACTTTTCCCGTCGAAAGATTGACTCCCTTCCTCATATTCGAACAATAACCATCAGGGAACATCACGACGTATTTTAGCCACTTGAATGCCTCCTTCTTTTGGATGGAATCAAGGCAGAAGTCGGCGTGCGGCTTGAACCAATTCTTTCGACGGCCAGTAGGACGTTGCATGTGTAATTTCTTCCTATCACAGAGCTTCTCAACATCGACTCTAGCCTTGACATTATCCTTTGACTTCCCGGGAATGTTTAGGCACGTGTGAAATAAGGACTCCGCGACATTCTTTACGGTGTGCATCACATCGATGTTATGGGGAAGTTCGAGGTCCTTGTAATACTCGAGCTTCGTTAAGGCTGCCTCGTGAGTCCAGTTGTGCGTTACACCATATCCCTCAAATTGATGGCCAGCTTCCGATGCCGCTGGCACGAGAGCACGTAGCTCGGCATCAACAGCTATACCATCGAACTTTGGCACCTCTGTTACTTCATGCACAACTTTGCCTTTCTTGAAGTTCTTTTTGTCTTCTCTGAACGGATGCCTCCGTTTGAGGTACTGCCGATTCGTGTCAAACGCAACATACTTGCGACCCTTACTTAGCCAAAGGAACTCAAGTCGATGCCTGCACACTGGGCATGGCCATTTACCAGCTGTACACCATCCGCATGTTAGGGCGTACCCGGGCATGTCATGCATGGTATACTGCAACCAAACTTTCATGCAGAAGTTTGTCTTCGATGCTCGATCGTACGTCAACGTCCCGTGGTGCCAAGAGTGGTTCAAATCATCCACAATCAGCTGCATGTAGACACTCAAGTTCTTCCCCGGGTAATGGGGCCCTGGAATGATCAACGACAGAAACATGGTCTTCCTCGTCATTAGGACTCCGGGAGGGAGATTGAGCGGAATTACAAACACGGGCCAACAACTGTAAGTGGCAGTCGACATACCATATGTATTGAAGCCATCTGTAGCTATCGCAATTCTGACATTCCGAGCATCTGCTGCCCATTGGGGGTATTTTCTATCAAAGTTCTTCCATGCATTGCCATCAGATGGATGTCCCATCTTCGCCCGCCCCTGATTGTCCTTTATTCGAGTCCCCATCTTGTGCCACGTCATCTGTTTGGCGGTCTCCTCAGTCAAGTAAAGCCGCTGGATTCTTTTTATGAATGGGAGATACCGAAGAATCGACTTTGCGATCTTTGACTGCCTCACCTGACCATCCTTTCCCGTTACCTCTTCATACCTAGAGGCCTTACAAATGGGACAGTACTTGTCCTCCGCAAACTGTTTCCAGAAGAGAACGCAGCCTTTTGGACAACAGTCTATCCTTTGATAATCCATGTTGAGCGCCGACATGAGTTGCCTCGTCTCGTGCAGGCTTTTAGGCAGACAATGCCCCTTGGGCAACATGTTACCAGTTGTTCTCAGACTTGCTTCGAATCCGTCACGGGTGGTGTTGTACCGGGTCTTGTCGGCTAGACATTGGGAGATGGCATCGAGCTGAGAAATCGCGGCGCCATCGTACAGAGGCGTCTTAGCAGCGGCTATCATATCATAGAAGGCCTTCGCGGCTGGCTCTGGTTCCTCCGGTTCTGGAGGTTCCTCCGATTCTGGCGGTTCCTCCCATGAAGGTGGTGACTCTGGCATGTGGGCATCGACAAGATCATCTAGAAAGTCTCTAACCCCATCGTACTCATTGCCATTGAGCCGCTGCCGCATCACCTCACCTCTGTCACGTTCGTGCTCATCAAAGTCGATCTGCGTGACGTAACGAGGCATATACCCATATTGCAGAAGGTGTTTAAACATGTCATCCTTTCCACGACGGTGATGCTTCAAGCAACGATTGCACGGGAAAAGTGGCTGAACCTTCTGTTTTGTACCACGCGCCAACTCCTTCACTAAATGCCAAGTCTTCCTTATCCTCTCATCTGTTTTATTAGTCGCACTAACACAGCCGGTGTACATCCATCCATTATCAGCCATCCTCTGCTCTATTGGAAGCCAAACCACAAGCATAGCATTTATATCAAATAGGAAAATAAATGCATCATATTTTAATTTTTTTACCAGGAAAAACGAATGCATCAACCTACATCTCTACTAGGTGGGCTCCTAGCAGCCGCCGGATCCGTAGATTGAGTACGTTCTCCATGCTCTACCCCGGTCCGTGTCAAAATTTTGGCAGCACCTCCCCGCTGCTCTCCCGATACACGTCTCGCCAAAAAGACAAGAGGATGTGCATCCGGAGAACAACGGTGAGGCGCTGCCGAAATCCTGACTCAGACCAGAGCAGAGCATGGAGAACGTACCCAACTACGGATCCGCCGACTGTCCCGTAAATGCCGCAAGCGTTACGGTTGAAAATATGCCGACCACTAATGCATATTTATCCGCGTAACGCTTGAGGACGGGAAGAAGTTCGAATTTTTGCTCACCCTCGGCTGTAGAGGAAGTAGTCGAGCAACCGAGTGTCGATGCCGGCGACCGTCGAGAAGCGTGTCAAGATCCGGGATCGTCACGCAGGGGTGCTCACAACGAGGCGGTCACGGCATGGCCTATTACAAATTCACAAAATTCACATTATTAGACATATTTCTACTACACAATCTACGGATCCGGTGGCGGCTAACAAATTAACTAAGCAAAAAATCCTAACTAACTAACTAACAGCTAACAAATTTCTATTTCTAACTAACTAACTAACATGTATCTCAGGAGTATCGGCGTTTCCGTCTGGAGTCACTCGCCGCCATCTAGAATCGCCTCCCCACAACATGGAATCGTTCTCTCCTCCGCCGCCTCAGTTATTCTTTGACTTCACAAGTCATTGCATAGCATTTCATTAATTTTATATGTATATTCGCCGTATCGCCGTATATTCGCCGTATCCCCGCAACCTAGGTTTCTACTATTTACGCTATTCTATTTCTATCCCCGCTATTTCTATTACTAGTTCCAATATCAATTTGTATTACAACAATTAAAGTAACACAAAAATGAAAAAAGGGCTAAAGTGCTTACCATCTGCAGGCCGGCTGGGTACTGCGCGGGGGTGTTGAGGAGGAGGTGGGCGGCGCGACGAGGAGGCCGGCGACGGGAGGATGGCCGGGGCGAGGAGGAGGGCGAGGGCGCGACGAGGAGGCCGGCGACCGGAGGATGGGGATGGGAGGAGGGCGGGGACGGGAGGAGGGCCAGGGGCCTGAGGTCGGGAACGGGAGGAGGGTGGCACGACGGGAGGAGGGCGGCGCGAGCGGCAGGTGGCGGCGCGAGCAGCAGGAGGCGGCGCGAGTGGGCAGGTGGCGGCGGCGGGCAGGAGGCGGCGGCGGGCAGGGGGAAAAGCGAGCGGGAGGAGGAAAACGCGAGCGGGAGGAGGAAAACGCGTGCGCGCGTGGCCGACCAGGTGCTCTGTTATCCAAATCCCCAGATACGCCGAGGGCCACCCTCGGGTTACCCTGTCGCGCCCATACGCCGAGGGCCACCCTCGGCTTATCTGTTTCGCCCGGGCCGACCAGGTGGACCCTGGCTTAATGTTAGGGTTTCCCTGGATACGCCGAGGGCCCCAGATATGCCTAGGGCCCCCCTCGGCATAATGCATTTTTTTAAATTTTTGTTTTTGTTTTTTCTTTCATTGTTTCTTCTAAGTTCTAACAATAATATACTAGTAGTAAAATAATTATAGCATCTTACCTGCAGATTCCCTCTGGTACATGAAACCCTAACCTCAGAGGCCCGTAGATCTACCCCTTTAACCGGGCGCGTGGAACATGCGGTATGGCCGTATCGGGCGCGTGGAACATGCGGTATGGCCGTATCGGGCGCGTGGAACATGCGGTATCCCGTCGATTTTTTGGCTCCGTTTGCTTTGCCAACTGTGCAAAACGGGGCCGCCGGGACATGCGGTATGGCCGTACCGGGCGCGCGCGTGCACCCGTCCGCCAACGCGCGAAACGGAAAACATTTAGCACATAAAATGACGCGTCCTAGACCTAAAAACATTTTTCCCTCCATTTATTGAGCGAAGGAAAGTGTCGCCCCAGTTCAAATCCGGTCAGTTTCCAGCGGATCCGGCGGGACACCGCAGGAAGCGGGAGGGATTCCCAGATGGCTGCCGCGCGCATATGGCATGTTATAGGTGGTGCGTAGGAGGTATCGTACCGCCGCGCGGAGGTCCCGCGCAATACTAAAATGCGCACCATGCAGCTCCTTCACAAAAAAAAGCCCTTCCGGCACCCCGAAAATGGAAAACCCGTCGCCCGTTGTTCGGATTGGAAATCCGCGACCGGGGCCTTGATTCGCATCCTAAGGCCCACGCACGTGCCAAATATGGCCTCGTTCCAACAAACTATGTGGTGAAACGGGTCGTTTCCTACTCATTTCCCCTAAAAGCCATAGAACTCCGGACGTGATAGCCCTATTCGTGAAGGGTTTTTCAAGATAATTGCCGTATCCCAGTTCCGTCTTTTGCAGTGGTTACTAGGACACATAAAATGACACCACGCGGCTCCGCTCAATTTTTTGGCTCCGTTTGCTTTGCCAACTGTGCAAAACGGGGCCGCCGGGACATCCGGTATGGCCGTACCGGGCGCGCGCGTGCACCCGTCCGCCAACGCGCGAAACGGAAAACATTTAGCACATAAAATGACGCGTCCTAGACCTAAAAACATTTTTCCCTCCATTTATTGAGCGAAGGAAAGTGTCGCCCCAGTTCAAATCCGGTCAGTTTCCAGCGGATCCGGCGGGACACCGCAGGAAGCGGGAGGGATTCTCAGATGGCTGCCGCGCGCATATGGCATGTGATAGGTGGTGCGTAGGAGGTATCCTACCACCGCGCGGAGGTCCCGCGCAATACTAAAATGCTGTTATCACCAGATTTTGACCAAATCAGGAGATGGGCCGTAAGGGAGATGGGCTTGGAAGATTACATGTGGAAGATCTCTGAAGCGGCCTTGCACGAAGAGTTTGGGCTAGATTGCCCGTGTATCTGTAATATAGTAGATCGCATCTTAGATTAAAAGATAGAGTTTTACCCGTGCACGGTTAGGTGTACGCCTAAATTAGAAAGTCCCCTGGACTATAAATATGTACCTAGGGTTTATGGAATAAACAACAACCAACGTTCAACCACAAATCAATCTCGGCGCATCGCCAACTCCTTCGTCTCGAGGGTTTCTACCGGTAAGCATCATGCTGCCTAGATCGCATCTTGCGATCTAGGCAGCACAAGCTTTTTGTTGTTCATGCATTGCTCGTACTGAAGCCTTTTTTATGGCGAGCAACGTAGTTATCTTAGATGTGTTAGGGTTAGCATTGTTCTTCGTATCATATGCTAACGTAGTGCAACCCTTACGCATCTAGCCGCCCTTACACCTATCTTAGGTGTAGGGGCGGCACCCCACTTGATCATTATTTAGTAGATCCAATCCGTTACTGTTGCTCCTTGTTCTTCAAGGATTAGTTTAATATCTGCAATAGTTAGGCCTTACAAAGGGTTGGAGGATCCAGCGGCGCGTAGGGTGGCGTTTGCTAGTCCTAGACAGGATGTTCCGAGGATCAACCTCGTGTTGGTTTTTAGGCCCTATCTAGGATCGGCTTACGATCACCGTACGTGGCCGCGAGGCCCAATCGTGAGTAGGATGATCCGATTATGCGGTGAAAACCCCAAATCGTCGTAGATCGTTTTAGCTTTATCTTGAACAAGCAGGACCACCATATATTCGTGCACCTCGTACGAATCATGGGTGGATCGGCTCCTTGAGCCGATTCACAGGATAACCTGAGAGCCGATCGAGGCTCGTATTTAATGTTTACGTGTATGCCATGCAGGAAACTAAGCGAGGCATCTCCATCACCTTCCTGGCCAGGTATAGGTCAGGTGGCACGCCCTTGCACCAGCATCGGACGTGCGTACTCGCAGGCTTTGCGGGCCGTCGCTCGGAGGGACCAGGGCCAGCCGCAGCCCTAAGTTGTTCCCTGCTCTCGTGTGTGGCCCGTCGCTGCTCGCCGGTGGGTTTCTGACCGCAACACATTCTGGCACGCCCGGTGGGACAAGCTTCGACATCAACCACATCGCCATCTACATCTGAGATGGCGGACGGCACTCCAGTCACGTACGAGGATCTGACCGACGAGCTCAAGAAGAAGTATGACGAGGTCAAAGCAATCCTCGAAGCCGACCTCATCGGCTCTTTTCACAGAACCCGTTCACATGGCATCAGGTGGAAGGGGTTCTCGCCTGATGGTGCGCTCGATGGGATAGACCTCTCTGCCCCGTCAGAAGAACGCACCAGGTCCCTACGTCAGGAGATCAACTACATGGTGGCTCACTCGCTGCACCGCCACTCTGAGAACCTGGTGAACACTTTGGAGCGTGTCGCTCTCCGGGTGATCCAGGAGATCATGAGGCACCAGTACTCTCCGTCAGGACCAGCTCTCGGGACACACCAAGGAGAGATGCCACTCCAGTCCCGTCCACCGCTGCCATTTGCGTTGGCAGCACCAGAAGTGCCAAATTCACCGGCATTCGTCGTCTACAAGATCGGTGGTGATCCTAGTGACTGCCAGTTCTTGCAGGAGGCGCCTAAGGAGATCCCTCACGGGTACATGTGCACATACGTGCTGCGATCGCGTAACTGGGCGCTCACAAACCAGGCCGCGACAGCAGGGACTTCTGGGAAAGCAGGAGGAACGTCAGCGACAGATCTTGAGAAGCAGACGTGGCTAGCTAAATATGCCACCCCGACGAACCTCCAGAGCTCAGCTCCTGCAGTTGGCTCAGAGCTGGAAAAGCAAGCATGGCTGGCTAAGTACGCCACCCCAGCGAATCTTCAGAGTTCGACTCCTACAGCTAGCACCGTGGATCAGATCAGCACGATCCTGAGGGACCAGTTCGGCATGGTGCCGAAAAGGAGGACAATCGGCTATTCCAAGCCGTACCCCGATGAATACGAGTTGGTCCCGCTACCACCCAAGTATCGGCTCCCTGACTTCTCCAAGTTCAGTGGATCAGATGGTTCCAGCTCCATCGAGCATGTGAGCCGATATTTGGCACAGCTAGGAACGGCCTCAGCGTCGGATCCACTACGCGTGAGGTTCTTCGCACAGTCCCTCACGGGATCGGCTTTCGGGTGGTACACTTCGTTGCCACCGGACTCGATCCGGACTTGGAAGCAGTTGGAAGAACAGTTCCACATGCAGTTTCACTCAGTTGCTTCCGAGGCCGGCATTGCCGATCTGGCACAGATACGTCAGAAGCGTGGAGAAACCGTGGCAGAATACATCCAGCGCTTCAGAAATCTAAGGAACCGATGTTATTCGGCTCGTGTAACTGAAAAGGAAGCAGTCGAGTTGGCAGTAGTGGGCCTTGCATCGCCACTCAAGGACATGGCCTCCCAAGCAAACTACCCTTCACTGGCGCACATGGTTCAGAAACTGTCGGCATATGAACAGCGCCACCCGGACTTGTACCAGGATAAATTCAAGCGTGCGGTAGTCCTGGTTGAGGCCGAAGAAGACGAAGGTTCTGCGGGAGATCAAGAAGTAGCAGTGGCTGAATGGACTCGGGGGGGCAACCCCCGTGTCCTGCAAGTGGGTTAAGCCACCAGGTCCACCCAGAGGGTTTGATTTTGACGTGACCAAAACTGAGCAAATCTTCGACCTCCTGCTCAAGGAGAAGCAGTTGAAGATACCCGAAGGTCTCAAATTCCCCACGGTACAGGAGCTGAACGGAAAGCCATACTGCAAATGGCATAACTCGCTCTCCCATGCCACCAACGATCGCAGTGGTGTGGCGTCAGCAGATCCAAATGGCGATAGAACAAGGACGTCTGATTTTCAACCAGTACGCCATGAAGGTCGACACCCACCCCTTCCCCGCCGTTAACATGGTGGAGTGCACTTACCCTGAAGGTTGCCAGCCAGGATCCTCGTTCAGCATCAACATGGTAGGACCTGGGCACCACTCTGGCAAGGATAGAGACGAGGGCAGCTGCTCTCGTAGCAAGGACACAGAGGAAGCCGCTCCACGCGATCGGCTCCGTCACGATGGCAAGCGCTACGTCACAGAGGCAGAAGTGAAGAACATAAGATATCAACGACCCCTCTCTGATCACCTCCTCAATAAGTATGTGAGTCAGTATAGCCAACGCCGGCGATCCAGCGACGACGACGATGAAAGAGATCGTCTGGATAGAGAAGCCAGAAGACATCGTCGGCATGATCGCGATGAGGAGGAGTACGAGCGCCGTGCCAAGGAAAAGTCAAGGGAGCGAGACGACGAGGATAGGCACTGGGACTGCCCCTTCTTCAGACACTGCTGGGATTCAGGAATGAGCCGATTGCCTACAATCGGTAATTGCCCAGAATGTAACCAGAAGAAGAAGGAGGCAGCCAACGTGTCCGTGTTCCAACGCTTAGGGTCTCTCCCGCCTCGAAGCAAACGCGCTGAGTCCCCTCGGATGGAAGATCTTGAGGATCTGGAAGACGAGGGACAAGAAGAAGAAGACAGGTACCACCGGCCAAGGTGGTGCCCTGATGGACTCAGCCGTTCCCAAAAGCGTAGGGTTCAGCGATTGCGCGGCTTGGAGGAAGCCGAAAGGTTATACCTGCACACGCTAAGGAAGGCGCGGCCTGATCTGGCTGCGAAAATTCAGCGAACCCTGGATGAAGAGGGTCGACCACAAAAAATGGAGTGGCGCCCCAAGCAAAGGAAAGCCGATGATGAAACATCGGCTGGCACAAACATGGTGCTCATCCTTCCAATGGAGTTTAGTGCTCCAGGATTAAACGATGCACTCAAGGTGGACGACAGCGAGCGCATCGACATGACAAAGGATGAGGTTGGGCTGGTCTTATCCACCGGCCTGACCGTGTAGCAAGAACAAACCGATGAGCAAATGTGGCGAGGCCGATCCTGGGGATCGGCCCCCAAAGGTATATGAAGGAAAAGTACAACGCCTTCATTGAACACTTCGATCAATATGGAGGCCGATTCCAGCAATCGGCCAAAATTATCCTCACCACATGTTCTGCTTGTGTTCAACATCGATCTACTGGGCGGCGGTTTTACGTCGGCTGATGAGTTAAGAAGAATCGACATTGGTCCTACCGAAGCCGACGTGCAAATATGGTGCCTTGGCTAGACTACAGAGCCGATATCTGCAGTTACCTGTCAGCTTCGGCTTGGGGGGCACCTAATCAGATGAACATGTGCAGATGAACATGTGTGCAGTGAAACATTGGGGGCCGACTAAAAAATCGGCCGGTAAAAAAAAAATTTCAGCATCACGATATACAGCCGATGCAAGGGCATCGACTTTAGAATTAAGGAACAAAGCCGATGCACAGTCATCGACTCTAGTACAGTTACACAGGACCTACCGGCTACGTGCTCAAAGCTCAGATTTTCAGTTCGGCTTCAAGAACTTCTGTTTCCTTGGAGGGAATGTACAATGAGAGCAGCTGCGGCTGCAATGAGCCGATAACCCTTTGCGCCAGTTCAGCGGTAACATCGGCTTTGGCATGCAAGGCAGCCTCTTTATCATTAAGCTGTTGGTGTGTCATCTACAACATCGGCGTTCAGTGGAAGAAAGCTGATCAATGGGGGCAAGCTTCGCTGACTTTTCTTGGTGGCTGTCTCAGATTACCAGATTACCTGAGGTCAAAACCCTTTTGTTTAATCTGTGCATCCTCGCTGATATTCTCGCCTTGATTAAGGCTCGGGGGGCAACTAGCTTGGTAGATGCTCTATTTTTGGGGGCCGATTGGAGTTGCATCGGCTGACCCTGCATCATGACCTTCTCCGAAAGCGGTAAGCTGTTTGCAGAAGAGGACTGCTAAAGCTATGGAGAGGAGCCGGAAAGGGAAGCCGTCGTCTTTTACAGGGTTTGGGCCATCCTGTTGCTGCAAGAAAAGAAAGGAGACTGGATTCTCAAAATAGCCGATGGACATTCATCGGCTATAGGATTGCGAAATATTATGGTCAGGTATCAAATCACAGTCTGAATTTGAGAAGTGCTTGACTGACGGTCTGATCGATATCTGAGTCCGGCTTCATGGGCGTCTAAGGAAGAAAAATCCGATACGTTGCTATCGGTCTTGGTGTGGCAAGCGGAAGGATTGAATTGGATTAATTGAAAGATGAATTGGAAGAATGATTTTCATTAATTCAAAGGAGCGGCTTTACAGGAAAGAGCCGATGGCTCTCAGAAGAGGGATCTGGTGCCTAGTGCACTGCTACTACTAGTCCTACTCTACTAGTCGTCGCTGTCCTCATCGTCGCCGTCGTCGATGTCGTCGGCGCTGCTCCCAGGAAGTTCCTCGTCGCTGCTGCCCCAGCCCTCGGCCGGAGCTTCGTCTTCCTCGTCATCATCATCATCCTCGCTGTCCGCCCAAGAGCGGAATCGCTTTGCCGGCAGAAGATTAGCGGGGGAGGAGGGGCCGCCCTCCTCTTTTTCTTCTTCTTCCTCTACTTCTTCCCCCTTCCCGTCGGAGGAGGTGGGTTTCACCCAGGGATGGAGGCCGTCTTCGCTTTCGCTTATCAGCTCCCCTTCGATGAGGAATTTGAGGTCGTCTTCCCCATCGGTCAGAGGCGGGTCGCCCTCTGGCACATGATCGGAGTTCCACTCCGGCTCGCTCGAGGAGAAGGATTGGAGGGAGAGGCCGGAGGAGACGGAGGAAGAGGAAGACATTGCTACAGGAGAAGAGGTTTTTTTTGGTGCCGATAGCTAGAACAGAGGAAGGGGATGAAGTGGGCTAACCAATCGGCACAGTTAAATAATAAGGAGCCTAGTGGAGATTTAATGCCATTGCAGTTTCCGAGGAGGTGATGCTAAAGCTATCAAATTTTGCAGAGAAGCTGAGAAGACAGGGCATCATGATGAAGGATACTGCAACGGTTCTGCTCTGCCACGACATGACCCTTCGAAGGGAAAACAGGGTGGTTTTGAAATTATCATTACCAAAACCAGGGGGGCATGTGTTATCACCAGATTTTGACCAAATCAGGAGATGGGCCGTAAGGGAGATGGGCTTGGAAGATTACATGTGGAAGATCTCTGAAGCGGCCTTGCACGAAGAGTTTGGGCTAGATTGCCCGTGTATCTGTAATATAGTAGATCGCATCTTAGATTAAAAGATAGAGTTTTACCCGTGCACGGTTAGGTGTACGCCTAAATTAGAAAGTCCCCTGCACTATAAATATGTACCTAGGGTTTATGGAATAAACAACAACCAACGTTCAACCACAAATCAATCTCGGCGCATCGCCAACTCCTTCGTCTCGAGGGTTTCTACCGGTAAGCATCATGCTGCCTAGATCGCATCTTGCGATCTAGGCAGCACAAGCTTTTTGTTGTTCATGCGTTGCTCGTACTGAAGCCTTTTTGATGGCGAGCAACGTAGTTATCTTAGATGTGTTAGGGTTAGCATTGTTCTTCGTATCATATGCTAACGTAGTGCAACCCTTACGCATCTAGCCGCCCTTACACCTATCTTAGGTGTAGGGGCGGCACCCCACTTGATCATTATTTAGTAGATCCGATCCGTTACGGTTGCTCCTTGTTCTTCAAGGATTAGTTTAATATCTGCAATAGTTAGGCCTTACAAAGGGTTGGAGGATCCAGCGGCGCGTAGGGTGGCGTTTGCTAGTCCTAGACAGGATGTTCCGAGGATCAACCTCGTGTTGGTTTTTAGGCCCTATCTAGGATCGGCTTACGATCACCGTACGTGGCCGCGAGGCCCAATCGTGAGTAGGATGATCCGATTATGCGGTGAAGACTCCAAATCGTCGTAGATCGTTTTAGCTTTATCTTGAACAAGCAGGACCACCATATATTCGTGCACCTCGTACGAATCATGGGTGGATCGGCTCCTTGAGCCGATTCACAGGATAACCTGAGAGCCGATCGAGGCTCGTATTTAATGTTTACGTGTATGCCATGCAGGAAACTAAGCGAGGCATCTCCATCACCTTCCTGGCCAGGTATAGGTCAGGTGGCACGCCCTTGCACCAAAGATCGGACGTGCGTACCAGAGGCTTTGCGGGCCGTCGCTCGGAGGGACCAGGGCCAGCCGCAGCCCTAAGTTGTTCCCGGCTCTACTGTGTTGCCCGTCGCTGCTCGCCGGTGGGTTTCTGACCGCAACAAATGCGCACCATGCAGCTCTTTCACAAAAAATCCCTTCCGGCACCCCGAAAATGGAAAACCCGTCGCCCGTTGTTCGGATTGGAAATCCGCGACCGGGGCCTTGCTTCCCATCCTAAGGCCCACGCACGTGCCAAATATGGCCTCGTTCCGACAAACTATGTGGTGAAACGGGCCGTTTCCTACTCATTTCCCCTAAAAGCCATAGAACTTCGGACGTGATAGCTCTATTCGTGAAGGGTTTTTCAAGATAATTGCCGTATCCCAGTTCCATCTTTTGCAGTGGTTACTAGGACGCATAAAATGACGCCACGCGGCTCCGCTCGATTTTTTGGCTCCGTTTGCTTTGCCAACTGTGCAAAACGGGGCCGCCGGGACATGCGGTATGGCCGTACCGGGCGCGCGCGTGCACCCGTCCGCCAACGCGCGAAACGGAAAACATTTAGCACATAAAATGACGCGACCTAGACCTAAAAACATTTTTCCCTCCATTTATTGAGCGAAGGAAAGTGTCGCCCCAGTTCAAATCCGGTCAGTTTCCAGCGGATCCGGTGGGACACCGCAGGAAGCGGGAGGGATTCCCAGATGGCTGCCGCGCGCATATGGCATGTGATAGGTGGTGCGTAGGAGGTATCCTACTGCCGCGCGGAGGTCCTGCGCAATACTAAAATGCGCACCATGCAGCTCCTTCACAAAAAAATCCCTTCCGGCACCCCGAAAATGGAAAACCCGTCGCCCGTTGTTCGGATTGGAAATCCGCGACCGGGGCCTTTCTTCCCATCCTAAGGCCCACGCACGTGCCAAATATGGCCTCGTTCCGACAAACTATGTGGTGAAACGGGCCGTTTCCTACTCATTTCCCCTAAATGCCATAGAACTCCGGACGTGATAGCCCTATTCTTGAAGGGTTTTTCAAGATAATTGCCGTATCCCAGTTCCGTCTTTTGCAGTGGTTACTAGGACGCATAAAATGACGCCACGCGGCTCCGCTCAATTTTTTGGCTCCGTTTGCTTTGCCAACTGTGCAAAACGGGACCGCCGGGACATGCGGTATGGCCGTACCGGGCGCGCGCGTGCACCCGTCCGCCAACGCGCGAAACGGAAAACATTTAGCACATAAAATGATGCGTCCTAGACCTAAAAACATTTTTCCCTCCATTTATTGAGCGAAGGAAAGTGTCGCCCCAGTTCAAATCCGGTCAGTTTCCAGCGGATCCGGCGGGACAACGCAGGAAGCGGGAGGGATTCCCAGATGGCTGTCGCGCGCATATGGCATGTGATAGGTGGTGCGTAGGAGGTATCCTACCGCTGCGCGGAGGTCCCGCGCAATACTAAAATGCGCACCATGCAGCTCCTTCACAAAAAAATCCCTTCCGGCACCCCGAAAATGGAAAACCCGTCGCCCGTTGTTTGGATTGGAAATCCGCGACCGGGGCCTTTCTTCCCATCCTAAGGCCCACGCACGTGCCAAATATGGCCTCGTTCCGACAAACTATGTGGTGAAACGGGCTGTTTCCTACTCATTTCCCCTAAAAGCCATAGAACTCCGGACGTGATAGCCCTATTCGTGAAGGGTTTTTCAAGATAATTGCCGTATCCCAGTTCCGTCTTTTGCAGTGGTTACTAGGACGCATAAAATGACGCCACGCGGCTCCGCTCGATTTTTTGGCTCCGTTTGCTTTGCCAACTGTGCAAAACGGGGCCACCTGGACATGCGGTATGGCCGTACCGGGCGCGCGCGTGCACCCGTCCGCCAACGCGTGAAACGGAAAACATTTAGCACATAAAATGACGCGTCCTAGACCTAAAAACATTTTTCCCTCCATTTATTGAGCGAAGAAAAGTGTCGCCCCAGTTCAAATCCGGTCAGTTTCCAGCGGATCCGGCGGGACACCGCAGGAAGCGGGAGGGATTCCTAGATGGCTGCCGCGCGCATATGGCATGTGATAGGTGGTGCGTAGGAGGTATCCTACCGCCGCGCGGAGGTCCCGCGCAATACTAAAATGCGCACCATGCAGCTCCTTCACAAAAAAAAAGCCCTTCCGGCACCCCGAAAATGGAAAACCCGTCGCCAGTTGTTCGGATTGGAAATCCGCGACCGGGGCCTTGCTTTCCATCCTAAGGCCCACGCACGTGCCAAATATGGCCTCGTTCCGACAAACTATGTGGTGAAACGGGCCGTTTCCTACTCATTTCCCCTAAAAGCCATAGAACTTCGGACGTGATAGCCCTATTCGTGAAGGGTTTTTCAAGATAATTGCCGTATCCCAGTTCCGTCTTTTGCAGTGGTTACTAGGACACATAAAATGACGCCACGCGGCTCCGCTCGATTTTTTGGCTCCGTTTGCTTTGCCAACTGTGCAAAACGGGGCCGCCGGGATATGCGGTATGGCCGTACCGGGCGCGCGCGTGCACCCGTCCGCCAATGCGCGAAACGGAAAACATTTAGCACATAAAATGACACGTCCTAGACCTAAAAACATTTTTCCCTCCATTTATTGAGCGCAGGAAAGTGTCGCCCCAGTTCAAATCCGGTCAGTTTCCAGCGGATCCGGCGGGACACCGCAGGAAGCGGGAGGGATTCCCAGATGGCTGCCGCGCGCATATGGCATGTGATAGGTGGTGCGTAGGAGGTATCCTACCGCCGCGCGGAGGTCCCGCGCAATACTAAAATGCGCACCATGCAGCTCCTTCACAAAAAAAATCCCTTCCGGCACCCCGAAAATGGAAAACCCGTCGCCCGTTGTTCGGATTGGAAATCCGCGACCGGGGCCTTGCTTCCCATCCTAAGGCCCACACACGTGCCAAATATGGCCTTGTTCCGACAAACTATGTGGTGAAACGGGCCGTTTCCTACTCATTTCCCCTAAAAGCCATAGAACTCCGGACGTGATAGCCCTATTCGTGAAGGGTTTTTCAAGATAATTGCCGTATCCCAGTTCCGTCTTTTGCAGTGGTTACTAGGACACATAAAATGACGCCACGCGGCTCCGCTCGATTTTTGGCTCCGTTTGCTTTGCCAACTGTGCAAAACGGGGCCGCCGGGACATGCGGTATGGCCGTGCATCGGGCGCGCGTGCACCCGTCCGCCAACGCGCGAAACGGAAAACATTTAGCACATAAAATGACGCGTCCTAGACCTAAAAACATTTTTCCCTCCATTTATTGAGCGAAGGAAAGTGTCGCCCCAGTTCAAATCCGGTCAGTTTCCAGCGGATCCGGCAGGACACCGCAGGAAGCGGGAGGGATTCCCAGATGGCTGCCGCGCGCATATGGCATGTGATAGGTGGTGCGTAGGAGGTATCCTACCGCCGCGCGGAGGTCCCGCGCAATACTAAAATGCGCACCATGCAGCTCCTTCACAAAAAAAAGCCCTTCCGGCACCCCGAAAATGGAAAACCCATCGCCAGTTGTTCGGATTGGAAATCCGCGACCGGGGCCTTGCTTCCCATCCTAAGGCCCACGCACGTGCCAAATATGGCCTCGTTCCGACAAACTATGTGGTGAAACGGGCCGTTTCCTACTCATTTCCCCTAAAAGCCATAGAACTCCGGACGTGATAGCCCTATTCGTGAAGGGTTTTTCAAGATAATTGCCGTATCCCAGTTCCGTCTTTTGCAGTGGTTACTAGGACACATAAAATGACGCCACGCGGCTCCGCTCGATTTTTTGGCTCCGTTTGCTTTGCCAACTGTGCAAAACGGGGCCGCCGGGACATGCGGTATGGCCGTACCGGGCGCGCGCGTGCACCCGTCCGCCAACGCGCGAAACGGAAAACATTTAGCACATAAAATGACGCGTCCTAGACCTAAAAACATTTTTCCCTCCATTTATTGAGCGAAGGAAAGTGTCGCCCCAGTTCAAATCCGGTCAGTTTCCAGCGGATCCGGCGGGACACCGCAGGAAGCGGGAGGGATTCCCAGATGGCTGCCGCGCGCATATGGCATGTGATAGGTGGTGCGTAGGAGGTATCCTACCGCCGCGCAGAGGTCCCGCGCAATACTAAAATGCGCACCATGCAGCTCCTTCACGAAAAAAAATCCCTTCCGGCACCCCAAAAATGGAAAACCCGTCGCCCGTTGTTCAGATTGGAAATCCGCGACCGGGGCCTTGCTTCCCATCCTAAGGCCCACACACGTGCCAAATATGGCCTCGTTCCGACAAACTATGTGGTGAAACGGGCCGTTTCCTACTCATTTCCCCTAAAAGCCATAGAACTCCGGACGTGATAGCCCTATTCGTGAAGGGTTTTTCAAGATAATTGCCGTATCCCAGTTCTGTCTTTTGCAGTGGTTACTAGGACACATAAAATGACGCCACGCGGCTCCGCTCGATTTTTTGGCTCCGTTTGCTTTGCCAACTGTGCAAAACGGGGCCGCCGGGACATGCGGTATGGCCGTACCGGGCGCGCGCGTGCACCCGTTCGCCAACGCGCGAAACGGAAAACATTTAGCACATAAAATGACGCGTCCTAGACCTAAAAACATTTTTCCCTCCATTTATTGAGCGAAGGAAAGTGTCACCCCAGTTCAAATCCGGTCAGTTTCCAGCGGATCCGGCGGGACACCGCAGGAAGCGGGAGGGATTCCCAGATGGCTGCCGCGCGCATATGGCATGTGATAGGTGGTGCGTAGGAGGTATCCTACCACCGCGCGGAGGTCCCGCGCAATACTAAAATGCGCACCATGCAGCTCCTTCACAAAAAAATCCCTTCCGGCACCCCGAAAATGGAAAACCCATCGCCCGTTGTTCGGATTGGAAATCCGCGACCGGGGCCTTGCTTCCCATCCTAAGGCCCACACACGTGCCAAATATGGCAACGTTCCGACAAACTGTTTGGTGAAACGGGCCGTTTCCTACTCATTTCCCCTAAAAGCCATAGAACTCCGGACGTGATAGCCCTATTCGTGAAGGGTTTTTCAAGATAATTGCCGTATCCCAGTTCCATCTTTTGTAGTGGTTACTAGGACACATAAAATGATGCCACATGGCTCCGCTCGATATTTTGGCTCCGTTTGCTTTGCCAACTGTGCAAAACGGGCCCGCCGGGACATGCGGTATGGCCGTACCGGGCGCGCGCGTGCACCCGTCCGCCAACGCGTGAAACGGAAAACATTTAGCACATAAAATGACGCGTCCTAGACCTAAAAACATTTTTCCCTCCATTTATTGAGCGAAGGAAAGTGTCGCCCCAGTTCAAATCCGGTCAGTTTCCAGCGGATCCGGCGGGACACCGCAGGAAGCGGGAGGGATTCCCAGATGGCTACCGCGCGCATATGGCATGTGATAGGTGGTGCGTAGGAGGTATCCTACCGCCGCGCGGAGGTCCCGCGCAATACTAAAATGCGCACCATGCAGCTCCTTCACAAAAAAAAGCCCTTCCGGCACCCCGAAAATGGAAAACCCATCGCCAGTTGTTCGGATTGGAAATCCGCGACCGGGGCCTTGCTTCCCATCCTAAGGCCCACGCACGTGCCAAATATGGCCTCGTTCCGACAAACTTTGTGGTGAAACGGGCCGTTTCCTACTCATTTCCCCTAAAAGCCATAGAACTCCGGACGTGATAACCCTATTCATGAAGGGTTTTTCAAGATAATTGCCGTATCCCAGTTCCGTCTTTTGTAGTGGTTACTAGGACACATAAAATGACGCCACGCGGCTCCGCTCGATTTTTTGGCTCCGTTTGCTTTGCCATCTATGCAAAACGGGGCCGCCGGGACATGCGGTATGGCCGTACCGGGCGCGCGCGTGCACCCGTCCGCCAACGCGCGAAACGGAAAACATTTAGCACATAAAATGACGCGTCCTAGACCTAAAAACATTTTTCCCTCCATTTATTGAGCGAAGGAAAGTGTCGCCCCAGTTCAAATCCGGTCAGTTTCCAGCGGATCCGGCGGGACACCGCAGGAAGCGGGAGGGATTCCCAGATGGCTGCCACGCGCATATGGCATGTGATAGGTGGTGCGTAGGAGGTATCATACCGCCGCGCGGAGGTCCCGCGCAATACTAAAATGCGCACCATGCAGCTCCTTCACAAAAAAAGCCCTTCCGGCACCCCGAAAATGGAAAACCCGTCGCCAGTTGTTCGGATTGGAAATCCGCGACCGGGGCCTTGCTTCCCATCCTAAGGCCCACGCACGTGCCAAATATGGCCTCGTTCCGACAAACTATGTGGTGAAACGGGTCGTTTCCTACTCATTTCCCCTAAAAGCCATAGAACTCCGGACGTGATAGGTTTTTCAAGATAATTGCCGTATCCCAGTTCCGTCTTTTGCACTGGTTACTAGGACACATAAAGTAACGCCACGCGGCTCCGCTTGATTTTTTGGCTCCGTTTGCTTTGCCAACTGTGCAAAACGGGGCCGCCGGGACATGCAGTATGGCCGTACCGGGCGCGCGCGTGCACCCGTCCGCCAACGCGCGAAACGGAAAACATTTAGCACATAAAATGACGTGTCCTAGACCTAAAAACATTTTTCCCTCCATTTATTGAGCGAAGGAAAGTGTCGCCCCAGTTCAAATCCGGTCAGTTTCCAGCGGATCCGGCGGGACACCGCAGGAAGCGGGAGGGATTCCCAGATGGCTTCCGCGCGCATATGGCATGTGATAGGTGGTGCGTAGGAGGTATCCTACCGCCGCGCGGAGGTCCCGCGCAATACTAAAATGCGCACCATGCAGCTCCTTCACAAAAAAAGCCCTTCCGGCACCCCGAAAATGGAAAACCCGTCGCCCGTGGTTCGGATTGGAAATCCGCGACCGGGGCCTTGCTTCCCATCCTAAGGCCCACGCACGTGCCAAATATGGCCTCGTTCCGACAAACTATGTGGTGAAACGGGCCGTGGCGGGAGTTTCCACATACAGTTCCAGGATTTTACTAAGTGCTAGCCCATGTATGCGGAAATCGTCAACGCCGGGTACATGCAAGGTTAGCCAAACCTTACACCACACTTGTACATATATGTTAGGGGCAGATGCAAGTTTTCCAACAATTCTGACGCTCCGGTGATCTGTATCTTGGGAAACCCTAGGGCGGGGACCCCGCAGATCTACCCCTATAGCTTTCTCCGTGCGAGAGTTTACCAATGTAATTTTTTACTTGTTTTGGTTTATTTAGGACATATGTACATGGAAACCATAGTTTGGGCATACTTTACCATAAAATAGGCTCCATTTGAGCCGTGGCGGGAGTTTCCACATACAGATCCTGGATTTTACCAAGTGTTAGCCCATGTATGTGGAAATCGTCAATAACGGGTACATCCAAGGTTAGCCAAACCTTACATCACACTTATACACATATGTTATGGACATATGCAAGTTTTCCAGCGATTCCGATGCTCCGATGGTCTGTATCTTGAAAAACCCTAGGGCGGGGACCCCGCAGATCTACCCCTGTAGCTTTCTCCATGTGAGGGTTTACCAATGGACTTTTTTACTTACTTTGGTTTGTTTAGGACATATGTACATGGAAACCATAGGCTGGGCATACTTTACCATAAAATAGGCTCTGTTTGAGCCGTGGCGGGAGTTTCACACATACAGATCCTGGATTTTACCAAGTGCTAGCCCATGTATGCGGAAATCGTCAACGCCGGGTACATGCAAGGTTAGCCAAACCTTACATAACACTTGTACATATATGTTAGGGGCAGATGCAAGTTTTCCAACAATTCTGACGCTCCGGTGATCTGTATCTTGGGAAACCCTAGGGCGGGGACCCCCCCAGATCTACCCCTATAGCTTTCTCCGTGCGAGAGTTTACCAATGTAATTTTTTACTTGTTTTGGTTTATTTAGGACATATGTACATGGAAACCATAGTTTGGGCATACTTTACCATAAAATAGGCTCCATTTGAGCCGTGGCGGGAGTTTCCACATACAGATCCTGGATTTTACCAAGTGTTAGCCCATTATGCGGAAATCGTCAACAACGGGTACATCCAAGGTTAGCCAAACCTTACATCACACTTGTACACATATGTTATGGGCATATGCAAGTTTTCCAGCGATTCCGACGCTCCGATGGTCTGTATCTTGAAAAACCCTAGGGCGGGGACCCCGCAGATCTACCCCTGTAGCTTTCTCCGTGTGAGGGTTTACCAATGGACTTTTTTACTTGCTTTGGTTTGTTTAGGACATATGTACATGGAAACCATATGTTGGGCGTACTTTACCATAAAATAGGCTCTGTTTGAGCCGTGGCGGGAGTTTCCACATACAGATCCTGGATTTTACCAAGTGCTAGCCCATGTATGCGGAAATCGTCAACACCGGGTACATGCAAGGTTAGCCAAACCTTACATCACACTTGTACATATATGTTAGGGGCAGATGCAAGTTTTCCAACAATTCTGACGCTCCGGTGATCTGTATCTTGGGAAACCCTAGAGCGGGGACCCCCCAGATCTACCCCTATAGCTTTCTCCGTGCGAGAGTTTACCAATGTAATTTTTTACTTGTTTTGGTTTATTTAGGACATATGTACATGGAAACCATAGGTTGGGCATACTTTACCATAAAATAGGCTCCATTTGAGCCGTGGCGGGAGTTTCCACATACAGATCTTGGATTTTACCAAGTGTTAGCCCATGTATGCGGAAATCGTCAACAACGGGTACATCCAAGGTTAGCCAAACCTTACATCACACTTGTACACATATGTTATGGGCATATGCAAGTTTTCCAGCGATTCCGACGATCCGATGGTCTGTATCTTGAAAAACCCTAGGGCGGGGACCCCGTAGATCTACCCCTATAGCTTTTTCCGTGCGAGGGTTTACCAATGGATTTTTTTTTTGCTTTGCTTTGTTTAGGACATATGCACATGGAAACCATAGGTTTGGAATGAAATAGGCCCCGGATGAGCCGTAGCAGGAGTTTCCACCGATTCGGACGCTCCGGTGGTTTGTATCTAGGGAAACCCTAGGGCGGGGACCCCGCAAATCTACCCCTAGGGTTAGGGTTAGGGTTTGAGTTAGGGTTAGCAATGGACTTTTTTTCTTTTTTTTAGGCCATATGTACATCGATAGCAGATGTTGGGCCTACTGGCTCCCGTCGACCCGTCTACGAAGAGCGTCATTCGTGGGATCTACATGAGCCATCTACCATTTTTTCCTTTAAAAAAGTAACTATTTTTACATAATTCATACTAGTACATAAATAAAACAAACATAATATAAAGTAAATGAGAGAGAAGAAAAAAAGAAAAAAAAAGTATGCCGAGGGTGGCCGTCGGCATAGGTGGGTGATGCCCTATGCCGAGGGTGGCCCTCGGCGCCTCACTGACGCCGTGACCGAGCCGTCCCTGCTGGAGCGGGACCGGAGCACATGCCTGTGGTACGCCGACGGCCTGGCATACGCCGAGGGTGGCCGTCGGCGTAGCTCTCTCTACGCCGAGGGTTTTCATACGCCGAGGGGCTCGGTGGGCTGCTGCCATGGACCGGACGTACGCCGACGGCCCCGACATTTGGCCGTCGGCGTACGCCACGGCCGTCGGCGCAGCGAGCCATTCCTGTAGTGATTTTTCCAGTTCATATCTTGTGCCTCCTGTGTATATGGGCACATTGCTATGTTCAGTTGTAGTATATGGAACCGTGCTACACCGTATACATAACATTGCCATCGCATTCAAAGTTCAAACCAAAGTGATCATGTTACCTAACTTTTTTTTTTCCGAACCCCCAGCTTTCGTAAAGAAAACCGCACACGCAGCAAAGTCTGAGAGTTTTACACGCTGGTGTTCATAACACCCCACACTGCCACACACTCCAACTGGGGATAAAACGTAAAACCTCCAACCAGCTACCAAACTGAAGAAAACACATCTACACTCCAGGAACGCATCCTAAGGAAACATCTCTTAGCAGTTTATAAAACACAAAGCAAACCCCTGTTTTCACCACATCACCAAGAAACGGGAACAGAACTAAGCGAAAAAGATCGTTCTCACTTCTCCAGCCTCTTTACTCCAAAAGCCTAGCCTTCGCTCCAATGGAAGATTTCATTTGCAACTGCTAGTATTCTCTTGGCCCCTGACTTCTGCTTATCTCGAAGCTTTGTCCTCTGCAAACCAGCCCAGAAATGAATATAGCGCGGAATCTGTGATATAATGCTAACAGGATCCACTGGGGAAAAATTTCTAAAACATGCCCCATTTCTAGTATTCCACAAAGTCCACAAAATGGAAGCAACACCAACTGCCATCAGCCTTTTTGTGTTGCTAACTTTAAAATTCATAGTCCACTCACAGAGCTCATCTATATTAACGGGCAGTTTCTTAAATCAAAAGTGCAAGCTACTACATCCCAAACATACCTAGCAACAACCAGCAGAGTAAAAGAAAAGATGATTAACTGTCTTTTTTTTGCTGTCTCTTTACGCAATAAAATCTACAAGTCTCATCTCCAGACCACCGTCTGTTCACTAGATTATCCTTAGTGTTACAAAACCGCGCAAATAAAAGTAGATCAAACGAAGAACAAGAACACAGATTTTTACGTGGAAAACCCAAACGGGAAAAACCACGAAACGCACGGCGGCGCTCTCACTATAATTGGAGGAGTAGTACAATACACGAGAGGACAGACCCTCTATGTGCTATCAATATGGTGTATCTTTCTCTCATCTATTCTATGACTACCTTGGACTATATATAGGGGCAAACAACTCTCTTTCTTGGCGGACACGAAATAGAGTTGTAATGTGCTACGTCTAGCACGTTTGGTATGTCATAGTCTGTTAGGACTCCTTCCATAGTACAACAGGTAAATAGATTTCGGATCATCATACAACAAACTCCACCTTGAGCCGAAATCCCTTGCAACAGTCATAGATAAAGTTCAACTCCTCAACTAAAGTCATCACAAGTAAACCTTGTGCCTTTAAACGTCCATAGGACTAATAAACTTCTCATGAAGTTACCTTGAGCAAATCAAATTGTAGGTCGTCCAAAAACAACACAGCTGTCAACAAAGCAGACGAACGAACTTGGGTCTCCCATAAGATCCAATTAAAGTCTGAGTCTGTGCCACTGACCTCCCAAAAACTGAAACTGCTCAACCATCAAATGACATAAGTCATCATATCTCCTGTGGTGCTTGAACAAGCGCATAGCTCATAGTGCAACATCTTCGTGCACATAACATTGTGAAGAACTCATCTCATGGAATCTGAATGTGCAACAAAACTGAAAGCACAAACCTCGGCAAACATACTCATGCAAGAGCATCTGGTACGAAGGACATCACGTACACCAAAAACTGCCGACTTAAAGGTTAATGAAAAATTCATGACATGGTCAAAACTGTCTCTGTAGAACAACAGTCTGATAAAGGAACCTCAACATGCAATGGAGCTTCAACTCTGCAATAGACCCCTCTTGAAAGAGCAAAGACAACAGAATTGCACTAAATGTTGTAGTATCTAGCAGAAAACAATCTCCTTCTTGCACCTCAAATAATCCTCATCGCGAACTTAAGTAACAAAGCAAAACCTTCACATGCATAACAGCAAAAACTCGGAGAGCAAAGAGTATAATGCTGGCTACCAACAGGCATAAAGATTACCTCCCCCATATTTTTTTTCTCTATAATTGAATTGTGTTCTTCATATAATCGCAGCAACATAATATCTGAAATTTGCATCCATAATATCTCCTGGCAGGCTACAATTCACCGAACTCCACCTTGAACTGAAAAGTATCAAAAACGATGATCATACCAGCGGCAAGACATCGAACATAGGTGGCACGGGAATCCTTTAATTTCTCCTCGTCAGTCCAATTCCAAAACTATCCAATGCATCCTCATAATTGGCTTGCGCCAACAACGCTCGCATCTCGACTTACCATAGGAAAACCTTGTGTCATAATACAACAGGTGAACATCGTGCTTCATGATATCCATGAGTCGATAAAACTGCGATCACAAAGTAGTACAAGCCATAGAAAAATTCTTTGTAGAACCAAACTGCAGAGCAAAAACTAGAAAAGATAGCACCTGGTAGTCTCTTGGGCTGGACGAAGCAGCACGGAAAGTCAAAAGACCAAAAACAAATCTGAACTGCAGTCCTGTTCCAAATTGTTTTCACGTGAAGAAGTAGCATATCAACTTCACGTGAACTAGCAGATGGCCTTTTGATACCTCGCTCGGGAACTTGATCGGGTGATGCGTTGATCGATCTGGACGTGTTGCTGTAGTTGCTTTGGCTGGACGGACGGGAAGTAGTACTGCCGCAGATTGATTTCTCCTCGCTAATCCATGCCAGAAACAGACTCCAACACGGCAGCATGAAACAGATCGGAACGTGGGAAGAAAGTGCAGACAAGAACGCCTTGTTCTTTCTTGATCGATCGAACATCGATCTAGTAAGGCGCATGTGCTTCGGTTGGTCGGCAGAACAGCAAAGAAGAATTGCCATCAGACACGGCAGAACAGCGCATGACGGAAACGCGCGATAAATCACTCAGCACAAATCCCGTCGGTGGATAGATCTCCAAAGACGGTGCTCACAACGCCGACACAAACTATGCCAGATCTCAAAGATTGAATCTCACAAACCGGAAGCTTCTTCACGCCGTAACGCTGCAACGGTTGATCCAAACAAACGCGGTGCGATGCTGCCCTAGAAGCACAAAGGAGAAGTCTCCTAGGGCAGCGGGTCGAACTTGAAGCCCGAGGCTCTGATACCACTTGTTACAAAACCGCGCAAATAAAAGTATATCAAACGAAGAACAAGAACACAGATTTTTACGTGGAAAACCCAAACGGGAAAAACCACGAAACGCACGGCGGCGCTCTCACTATAATTGGAGGAGTAGTACAATACACGAGAGGACAGACCCTCTATGTGCTATCAATATGGTGTATCTTTCTCTCATCTATTCTATGACTACCTTGGACTATATATAGGGGCAAACAACTCTCTTTCTTGGCGGACACGAAATAGAGTTGTAATGTGCTACGTCTAGCACGTTTGGTATGCCATAGTCTGTTAGGACTCCTTCCATAGTATAACAGGTAAATAGATTTCGGATCACCATACAACACTTAGTGAGGATACTATTTCTAGAAGCTAACCAGAGAAAAAATTGTAGAATTTTGACAGTACAGATTACCAAGCACACCACCGCTTGGCGACAGTACAATCTCAGTTCTTCTCAACAATTAGTTTAGCTCTTGCATGTCCAGACTCTATCCTGTACTGCTCGCCCATCCCCAGATGCGTCATCAAGAACCAGACGATGGTGAGCAGCTCACCGCCGTTGCTCAGCTGTTTGGCGTGGAAGTTGCTACGGCAATTGCTCGCGGCGTAGCATAGCATCTCCACCCACACCACGCGAATAAGCCGCCACCTCTTGCCGGGCTGCAGCTCCAGCAGCGACTTGGCCAGCCGGCACGCATCGAACAGCACGGACTTGCTCCTGTCCCCCTTCACGTCCCTCGGTGCGATCTCCGCGTTCACCTCGAGGACCATCATTGCCGCGGAACGCTCGTCCGGTGGAGTCATCTCCCTTGCGAAGAAGTTCTTGGCCTCCGCACAGGTATCTCCGAACCTGATCTGTCCGATGCCGGCTGTCAGCATGAACGGGCGGGCCACGAGCAGGAAAAGCATGTAATTTGACACAGCTCTGCTGATGCTGACATACTCAGAGAGCTTGGCGTCATCGCTGCTGTCGTCGGAGTAGAGGCAGAGGTCCGTGGCGATGTGCCAAAGAAGAATGCTCTCGTCGAACTCCACCTCGACGCTCCAGCCCAGCTCCTTGTAGTAGCCCTTGCACTGGAGTGCCCACTGGCCCCTGTGGTACGTTGCTGAACTTGCGGTAACTCTCGGTGTCGACGATGCTGACCGCCTTATCTTTCAGCTCCCTGAACACCAAGGTTTTCAGCTCGGATGACACGTCTATGTGCCAGATGTACAGCCAACTGTCCCAGTGTCCTTTGAGCCCGAGCAGCTTCAGAATCTTGGTGACCAATGTTGGTCTGTCCTGGAGGCAAAAGCTGATGAGATTGTGTTGCGCCATCGAATTAGACCACCTCGCCCTGCTTTCTGGCCGGAAATACTTTAAGCACCGGAGTATCAGATGGCTTAGCGAATGGCAGATGGAACCTTCCAGAGCAGCGTATGTCCAGTAAGATACAAGCATCATACCAATAGCAGAACGGTTTTGCTATGTCTCAGTCAACTGAGATTTTTTTAAGTCTAAGTCACTTACAAAAATGTGCTTTGAGTTGCACTTTTCTGTTAAAAAAGTGCAATTGCACTTTTCTGATAGAAATGTGCAACTGAACCGAGTTGCACTTTTCTTTGAACTGTAGTTGCACTTTTCTGAGTTGACTGAGACTTAAGAAAATCTCAGTCAACTGGGACATAGGCACACCCATAGCAGAAAGCTCTAAGCAAAGCGCTCCTCCAAATAAAAGATTGGTGATGGTGACATCGATGCCCCCGGGACCCTTGTGCAGAACATTGAAGAGGACACATGCTGTTGTTGTCGAGACGAGCGTGAAACAGCGGAACAGGCGGCCATACCAGGTGTGTATCACGGCTGCCTTGGAATGCAGGGTGTCATACATGAGAGACAGCTCGATCTCGATGATCTTGTATGCCTGTTCTGGCGTCAGCCGCAGAAACGTGGCCTGGCTCCCGGTACGGTCTTGGAAACTGAGGATGAGGTTCACAAATAGGCGCTTAAAGGTCACAAAGAAGCAGAGCGCCTCGGTGATCACCGTGGCGTAAGGCACGGTCTCCTCTGCAATGGCCGCAGTGGTGACTCCAGTTCTCCGCTCCGGTTCAATGACAATCTCTGCTTGGAGCCCTGCCTCACGTGTGAAGCGGTACTCCTCCATGAACTTGGCGTAGTTGGGGCCTGGGTCTGGCGTTGTGACCATGCTGCTCCGCAAGTTGTCCATGCTCGCGCACTTTAGCGCCCATGTCCTCTCGCCGTACTTAAGAATGCCACTCAAGAACATGAACACGGCCGGGTATAGGGTATCGGCACCAGGGCGTGACTTGGAGAAGACGTACACAGCAAGCGCAACCTGGTAATAGCGAGTAGAACGCAAGAAAAAACAGAACATTGTTATTTCAAGTTTGTTAAGTGGCCGGTACGTACTCCGCAGTGCACAAGATTCAAGCAAGTAACTAAGTAAGTATATATACCTGCGACAGCAGGCTGAGAAGGTGACGCTTCCAGAGTTCATTGTCTTCGATGGAGAATGCAGTGATGGTGTCCTGGCCACCAAGGTGAAGGAGGAGGAATGGCGCCCAGAATACTTGGATTCTGTGGTTGCGGTTGAAGAACTGTGGGTCACTGGCGCCTTTGGACATGTGCGTCTGGGATAGGTACCCAAGGGCGTAGATGGCGATGGAGTCTGCCAGCAGGTAGGCCAGCCAGAGGAGCACCCCGAGTAAGGCGGAGACGTTGCGCTTCCGGATGCCGGCGGAGAAGAGAAGGAACACCTGCAGCGCGAGGCTGGTGAGCACAAGCACGCGGATTTCCCACTCGTTCCACACAGCCAGTAGGCCTCCCATAGAGTGTGTGTTCATGCCGTTTCCCTCCATCTCTGCCCTCCACTCCGGTGGCTCACACTTCTGTAGAATCATAATATCCTAGTCCTCATGAGAAGACTTGACTTGTGGTCTTCCATGGGGTCAACCTCACACGTCATGCCTTATTCTTGATTATTAAGATGGGGGCCTTTACGCGTCTGGAATATCGCCTAACAATGAAGAAATCAGACGCCAAAGTTTGCACTAAAGTCAAGGGCCGTCACTCTCTTGCACTATATGTGTGCAGTGACTAGTGGTTCAGTTAGCTCCTCCCCTTTATGCATTATCCTGAATCCAGCAACTACTGAAATTCGTCCATCAAACTACCTACTCAAAGCAATTTCTGGTTAGAAAGGCCGAAGGAATCGATGGCTGTGGTAGTGCAGTTTCTGGTTAGAAAGTTCATTGATGGCCTGGCAGAGGAGGGAGCCTCGGAGCTCCCTTTCAGCACCTATTTTTGCGACATGAGGGCTGAGTTGGAGAAGGCAACCATTTCTTCCAGCAACGCCGATGAGCTCCGAGAGTGCATGTACGAACTCAATAATCTGCTGTCCCAGTGCCGCATGCTCATCGACCAGACAAATACCTCCAGCTGCTTCTCCCTGTCCAAAGCCTGGAACTCCAACAAGGTGAAGAAAAGGGTGGTCGCCGTGAAACGCAGAGTCCTGCAGTGCGTACAGCACGATCCCAACGGTGATGCCGCAGCCTTGCAGGAGGACAGCAGCACCACCGGGTTCAGCCGTTGGACTACTTCTTGGCCTGAGCAGAGCATGATCCATGGGTTCGACCAACAGTTGTCGGAGCTAGAGCAGAAGGCGTTCAGGAACTGCAGCCCAGGACGACTTACCGGTGTCGGCATCGTTGGCATGGGTGGCATCGGAAAGACTGCACTAGCGCAGCTCGTGTTCAACAGCCAACAGGCTAGGGGACGCTACTTCCCCAGAATCTGGGTGTGCCTTTCACGCACTGCTTGCGCCGCGAAGGACGTGCGCAAGGAAGTCTTGCAGAGCATACTTATGGCTCTCGGCCTCGAAGAGGAGATCGTATTGTCAATTGATGGTGGTGGTACTAGTCTAGGAGACCTGGAATCAGCTGTCCATGAGAAGCTCAAGGGGAAACGATACCTCATAGTATTTGATGATGTCTGGAAAATCGATGGCTGGTATGCTGACGTTGTGGGCCCCCATAATGCCTTGCCAGGAAGCGACCAGCAGTCGAATTGCCTTGCTCTCAGCTTGCCTAAAGAGAGAGGCGGAGTGGTGGTCGTTACCAGCCGGCTGGAGCAGGCAGCAGAGATGATGGTGGGGAAGAGCAGTGTATACCGTGTGCAGCCCTTGGTCGACAGAGAGAGCTCATGGGCAATCTTCATGGATGCACTATCCAAGGCCAGACCGGCACTGCCCAAGGAAAGACGGGCGATCGATCTCACCACTATTAACAACATGAAAGAGGAAATTCTTGAGACCTGCAGTGGGCTACCGTCAATGGCCAAGGCGATGGCAGACATCTTTGCAGATAGACTGTCATCACCAGCATCAACTTCTAGCCAGGAACTTAGCTTGAGTGGTGGAATTGTGAAGTAGGCAACATATCTGTAATGGACAAAAATGATACTACTATATAATATCTGTATATGGGTTTATGGATTGTCACATGAAAATTATGACATGATTTCTTATGAAGAAGTTAACTGCAGCGTCAGACCTTTACGACCTTCAAAAATATATTATGACAAACATTCAAGTCAAAAATACATTTTTTGAGAAATTTAGAGTAAAAAAGGCCAATAAAATTTTGCTGGAAGCGGGTAACAAACTTTTGCATGACGGCGTGAAATAGCATGTGCGAGAGAGACTGACTATAACTTGCGGAACTTCAGTAGGGACTGCTCAAACTTGTTTTCCGGAAAAACTTGCTTCTCTCCCGGCATGAAAAGCCTGAAAAGATGGTTCGGAATATCAGTGAAAATGGATGAATTTCTACTTGCTGTCATACAACAGCCATAGGCCACAGATGGAATAAAACGGTTGTTTGACAATGCTCAAATATATACTGTTTGGCTGATATGATGTATAACTTGTGCAGTAAAGAGAACAAATGAACACCCTGGCTTCGTGCATCTCTTTTTCCTCTCTTTTATATTTGTATCTTGTTTGTAACACTGAGAGCGAAATTGACTTACTACAGAAGTGATAATGAGAACTCACTTGATTTGGTTTTCTGTTCTACTCTATGGTTTCATGGGTGTCACAGTTCATCCACACTCCATCCTTGTCACAAGGGAAAGATTTTATATTGGTACATCTGAAGACCTCCAGGAAAGTAAGGTTCGGAAACATCTCGTGCACCTGGGTCCATTCTAACACTAGGTAATTCAAGAATTTCAAACGCAATATCTCAATGTTCCACAGCTCGGACATGCTCTTGTCTCCAAAAGTCTGTAGCATTCCTCCTGTGAAGTAGAGCCTCTGCAGTCTCAACAGCCTACTCGGACTCAACCAAACCGGCATGTTCTCACCAGGGAAGCAACGTAAGTCTAGCTTTTCGAGATGGGGAGGAAGGGATAGTGAAGTTAACAATGCTGTTGCTGCAGAATCTTGTTGGCTCACTCCTTTCTTTGATAGCAACACAGCCCATGTAATGGTCAGCACACGAAGAGCTTTAATGTTTGCAACTTCATTCAGTTCGTCTTCTGTCACTACAACTTTACTTCCAATATATATGCTTAGCTTCTTCAGTTTGTCCAGCCTGACCAGCTCCGCTACCCGACAATTGTAATTGCCTGTAGATCCACCAATGACAAACCCTTTCAGCACTTGGAGTTCAGTAAGCAAACCAATGCCCCTTGGCATACCCTCCAGCAGGTAGCATTCTGAAACGTCAAGGTGGGTCAGCATCTGAAGAGACGTGATGCTCTCACTCAGTCTCTCAAGGTTATGACAAGCATGAAGATCCAAGATCCTGAGATTTGGGAGAGCACCAATTGAAGAAGGAAGCTCAGTAATACGGGAGATACCCCGCAGACAAAGATATTTCAATTGTTTGGATGACTGCAGTCCATCAAAATATTCAGTGCTGTCAACCTCAATATGGTGTCGGTACAAGTTATTCCACCGACCTAGATGGAGAACTTCGATTTTCCTCAACTCAAAAAACCAATTCTTCTCGAACTGGAGGTATTGTTCGCTCACATTAAATATTGTGAGAAGGTGATCGGGATTGGACTGATTTCTGGGTGATGCCGTTTCTATTACCCGAATATGTTCTCCAGCAAGGCAAGCACGGTGAGTACCTGAAAAGTCCCATGTTGCATTTCCATCGGAATCGAATTCAAAAAATCGTTCTTGTCTTGCAACAGTAATCAACATACGCCGAATCCAAGGGTGCAACTTACATTGGTTCACACTACAGTTACGTTTATGACGTACAAGTTCAATCATCTCTGCATTGATCAACCGCTGGAAGCAGTCCTTCCCAATATCTTCGGCTGTCTGACTTCTTGTGGCTTCTACTAACCCTTCACCAATCCACCAATAGATCATGGCCCTCTTGCTAATAATGGAATTTTCTGGGAATATAGAAAAGCATAACAAGCACAGCTTCAGCTGAAGATCAAGATTATAATAGCTGAGCTGCAAGTCAGATAACGCGGAGCTCTCAAGGATTTTCCTCTCGATCTCCAATTTTTTCCATTGCTCTGAAGCGTTTGCAGACAAAAATTTAAATGGTAAAGATGGTGATAACACTGCAGGAGCTGCTGGCTTGACCAAAGGAACATGGAGAGGAAATTTCATGCGATCTTTTAGGTAGGACATTTCAGTGTTCACAATCTGAAGCTTCGAAAGTACAAATTGCTGCTGGCTATCTTCTTCTATGATGTCTTCTAAATGTCGTGCTATTCCTCCAAAGTCATTGATAATATCACTTTCCCATTTGGAAACTCGCTTTAGTATATCCTCCATGTCAAGAGTCTCTCTCTCGATATTTTTAAACAGAAGTTCGATCTCTGCATGCAAACTATCCTCACCCAGTGTCAACGAAAGAACTCTAGCTTTCGATAGTTGCATAAGAAAGGGAGACACAACTTCCTCTGATGTCCTTTCTTGTGACATCTTACTTTACTCAATGACCTGAAACTCTGAAGAGAAACTGACATTAAAAGACAGACACAAACACATATGGCAACTTCAGTAATGTGTTTGTAATCACAAATTGGACAAACGCAGAGTTACCCATTTAAATAGTCTATAGTGCAAAAGGAGGCAAGAGCAACTCTAACCGATCCCCAATACGGCCGTAGAGGAGCAAATTTGCGCCGGTAACGGCCGAAGCCGACTCTATTCGAAGCCCAAAACCGGTTAAAGGAGCAAAAATGAGAGAGTGATCCCTAAAATCTCCCCCCCACTCTCCTAAATATACTCCTCCGCGAGACCGATGAGAATATTTTTTGCCCTCTGGGTGCGGCCGTCCGCCGCCGCCAGAGCGCCTTGCAACGGCCCAGGCCTCGCCGTGGGTCCTCCCCCCGCCTCCAGCAGCCAATCCCCGCCGCCCAGCATGTCAGCACGACGAAGGGCGCGGCGTAGGATGCGGGGGGGCATGCGCACAGGGATGCGCACCGGAGGAGGCCGGAGAGACTTAGGGGAGCTCGATCAGGAGCATCTCTGCCGTCGACCTGCGGGAGTCGTCATCCGGCCGGGAGGAAGTTGTACGACATGTTGAAGACGATGAGTTCGCTCTGCGCGAACGCCGGGATGGTGCCGTTGAGCAAGTTGTCCTGGAGCTCGAGCCGTATGAGCGCGGGGCACGCCACCGTGTACCGGCGCGGAATGGGAGAGGCGCTGGTTCAGGCACGCCGGCTGGGACACCGCCGTTCCTATCTAGCAACGGCGCATATATAGCAAGTGTTTGATAGTATGTTTGAGCCAAATTATAGTTTTAGTCCTTTAAATTTACGGGATTGGATCTGGCGGTCACCGTTTAGAGGAGCAAAATTTTGCTCCGCCGTTTGCTCCTCTAAATTTCAGGGGATCGGTTAGAGATACCCTAACTCTACCAACAGATAAGTGTATCATAGCCAACTTGTATATAATGGCACTTTCTGCTGTGCTGATTTTACTTCCCTTCATTGATACCAAAACCACAATGAAGTTCTCCAGGGATTATTTGATACAGGCTGATGAGAGACCGCTTCAGCAAATTGAGTAATCAAGCATGATATCTGGCGAAATCGACCAAGGTGCAAATCGAAATTTCAGGTATCGCTCGGACATTCAAATTAAATGGGATTTTTTTAGAATAACAAAGGTTTAGATGTGAGCATTGTGTGTTCATTGTACTACCTACAACATGCAATAGGAGCAGAAATTCAGAATCGGCGAAAAACACAAACCCTGTCAGGAATTAACTCGAGCATCTCGTACTCACGAGTCACGAGCAACGAAGCCGTACGGCACAAGCCGAGGCACCCATACCAGTGCCACCCTCGCGCATCAGAATAGAAAGTGAAGGCACGATAAGCTCTACCTTACCCGACGGCCGGCGCCGACGAAGAACGGAGCCAACAGAGCACGAGCGTCGCAGCAGCGCACCAAAACCAGTGGCAGTCGACTGCAGCTCAACCTCTGAGCGGCTCACTTCACCCGTTGACGCCCGCGGGGTGCGCCGCTGCCGCTGGCGAGATGTGCCTCCTGCTGGATCCGCCGCCGACGACGTAAGCCACAGGATGCACCGGGGGGGGGGGGGGGGGCGAGGGGTACGTCTGTGACTCAGCCTCACGTAGGGTCACGTGACAACATAATAAATCTACTCGTTGAAGTGGTTGTGGTTCCTAGCAAAGCTTGATTAAACACTCTAGCAAGACAAGTGTGGAGGCTCCTTACTAATCCAGGCAGCCTATGTGCTAGAGTCCTAAAAGCTAAATATTATCCGAATGGCGAGTTGCAGGACACTGTATTCTCAGCAAATGCATCGCCTGGATGGCAAGGGGTGCAATATGGTCTGGAACTCCTCAAGAAGGGGCTGATAAAGAGAATAGGGAATGGTGCAAGCACAAAAATTTGGCATGATCCATGGATACCGAGACTTCACTCCTACAAGCCAGTGTCAGCGCAAGGAAGGTGCAGATTACGTCGAGTTTCCCAACTCCTGGACGGTCAAGGTCAATGGGATGTAACAAAGTTACACAGATTCTTTCGGCAGGCGGACATTGACGCTATCAGGCTTATCAAACCTAGCTCCCGAAACCTGGATGATGTTATTGCATGGGCGCCGTCGCCGTCGGGTGTCTTCTCCGTCCGCAGTGCGTATTGGCTGGGCATGGAAGTGCTGAGCCGGCCCTACCGTGGCGCCACTAGCAGGGCACCGTATGGCCATCGGGCCATTTGGAAGGCTCTTTGGGGGTGCCCTGTGTAGGATAACGTTGCATAGAAAACAAAAATTTTCCTACGGCGAACACGCAATCCAAGCCAAGATGCAATCTAGAAGACGGTAGCAACGAGGGGGTATCGAGTCTCACCCTTGAAGAGATTCCAAAGCCTACAAGATGAGGCTCTTGTTGCTGCGGTAGACGATCACTTGCCGCTTGCAAAAGCGCGTAGAAGATCTTGATCACGATCGGTTCCGGCGCCACGAACGGGCAGCACCTCCGTACTCGGTCACACGTTCGGTTGTTGATGAAGACGACGTCCACCTCCCCGTTCCAGCGGGCAGCGGAAGTAGTAGCTCCTCTTGAATCCGACAGCACGACGGCGTGGTGTCGGTGGCGGTGTAGAAGTCCGGCGGAGCTTCGCTAAGCAATGCGGGCAATATGGAGTGGAGGAGCTTGGCTAGGGTTTGGGGGGGGTGGCCGGCCACTCTATGGGGGGCGGCCAGCTTATGGTCTTGGGGTGGCCGGCCCCCTCCCTTGGCCCCTCATTATATAGGTGGATCCCAAGTGTTGGTGTCCAAGTCTTCGAATAAGACCCGAAACCAAAACCTTCCATAGGAGGGGGAAACCTAGCCCAACTAGGACTCCCACCCAAAGGTGGGATTCCCACCTCCCATGTGGGGGGTGGCCGGCCCCCTATGGTGGAGTCCACTTGGGACTCCACCCCATCTAGGGCTGGCCGGCCATGGAGGTGGAGTCCCTTGTGGACTCCACCTTCCTTGGTGGTTTCTTCCGGACTTTTCTAGAACCTTCTAGAACCTTCCATAGAACCTTCCGCGATATTTTATTTCACATAAAATGACATCCTATATATGAATCTTATTCTCCGGACCATTCCGGAACTCCTCGTGATGTCCGGGATCTCATCCGGGACTCCGAACAAATATTCGAACTCCATTCCATAATTCAAGTGCTACCATTTCAACATCCAACTTTAAGTGTGTCACCCTACGGTTCGAGAACTATGCGGACATGGTTGAGTACTCACTCCGACCAATAACCAATAGCGGGATCTGGAGATCCATAATGGCTCCCACATATTCAACGATGACTTTAGTGATCGAATGAACCATACACATATATTACCAATTCCCTTTGTCTCGCGATATTTTACTTGTCCGAGGTTTGATCTTCGGTATCACTCTATACCTTGTTCAACCTCGTCTCCCGACAAGTACTCTTTACTCGTAAATGCCGTGGTATGTGGTCTCTTATGAACTCATTCATATGCTTGCAAGACATTAGACGACATTCCACCGAGAGGGCCCGGAGTATATCTATCCGTCATCGGGATGGACAAATCCCACCGTTGATCCATAGGCCTCAACTCATACTTTCCGGAGACTTAATCCCACCTTTATAGCCACACATTTACGCAGTGGTGTTTGGTGTAATCAAAGTACCTTTCCGGTATAAGTGATTTACATGATCTCATGGTCATAAGGACTAGGTAACTATGTATCGAAAGCTTATAGCAAATAACTTAATGACGAGATCTTATGCTACGCTTAATTGGGTGTGTCCATTATATCATTCACACAATGACATAACCTTGTTATTAATAACATCCAATGTTCATGATTATGAAACTAATCATCCATTAATCAACAAGCTAGTTTAAGAGGCATACTAGGGACTTCTTGTTTGTCTACATATCACACATGTACTAATGTTTCGGTTAATACAATTCTAGCATGATATATAAACATTTATCATAAACATAAAGATATAAATAATAACCACTTTATTATTGCCTCTAGGGCATATCTCCTTGCCTCCCACTTGCACTAGAGTCAATAATCTAGATTACATTGTAATATACCTAACACCCATGGCATTCTGGTGTTGGTCATGCTTTGCCCTAGGGAGAGCTTTAGTCAACGGATCTGCTACATTCAGATCAGTGTGTACTTTGCAAATCTTTACTTCTCCATCTTCGATGTACTCGCGAATCGAGTGGTAACGCAGCTTGATATGCTTCAGCCTCTTGTGTGACCTTGGCTCTTGTGCATTGGCGATGGCACCCATGTTATCACAAGAAATGATTAATGGGTCCAATGCACTAGGAACCACACCGAGCTCTACAATGAACCTCTTCATCCATACCGCTTCGATGAAGCCTCCGAAGCCGCTATGTACTCGATTCTCGTTGAAGACTTCGCCACCGTGCACCGCTTCGAGCTTGCCCAGCCATCGCAGACCATTCAATATAAACACGTACCCGCATTGTGACTTAGAGTCATCGGGATCAGTGTTCCAACTTGCATCGGTGTAACCGTTTACAACGAGCTCTTGGTCACCTCCATAACAAAGAAACATATCCTTAGTTCTTTTCAAGTACTTCAGATATTCTTGACCGTATCCAAGTGTTCCATTCCTGGATCACTTTGATATCTGCTAGTCAAACTAACAAAGCATGTGCTATATCCGGTCTAGTACATAGCATGGCATACATGATAGATCCTACCGCCGAGGCATAGGGGATGTTACACATCCTTTCTCTTTCTTCTGCCGGAGCCGGTCCTTGAGGATGACGCAATACCTTGCCCGGTAACATAGGGACGAACCCATTCTTACTTTCGTCCATTCCAACCTACATTAGAATCATGACCAGATCTCTACTCTGTGATAGCCCTATTCGCCGTCGGGATCTATCTCGATAAATCTTGATGCCTACTATATCCGAAGCTACACCAAGGTCTTACATAGAAAAACTATTATTCAAATAACCCTTAACATCGCTTAATAGTTCTATATCATTCCCGATCAATAATATGTCATCTACATATAATATCAGGAATGCTACAGAGCTCCCACTCACTTTCTTGTAAATACAGGCCTCTCCATGACACCGTATAAACCCGAAGTCTTTGATCACCTTATCAAAGCGTCGGTTCCAACGTCTTGATGCTTGCTTCGGTCCATAGATTGAACGCTGAAGTTTGCATACTTTGTCGCATTTTTAGGATCAACAAAACCTTTGGGTTGTACCATATACAACTCTTCCTCAATATCTCCATTAAGGAACGCCGTTTTGACATCCATCTCGCCAAATCTCATAATCGAAAAATGCAGCTATTGCTAACAAAATCCTCACAGATTTTAGCTTCGCTACAGTGAGAAAGTCTCATCGTAGTCAACTCCTTGAATTTGTCGGAAACCCTTTGCGACAAGTCGAGCTTTATAGACGTAATATTACCATCAAGATCTGCTTTTCTCTTGAAGATCCATTTATTCTCGACAGCCTTTCGGCTATCGGGTAAGTCTACCAAAGTCCATACTTTGTTATCATACATGGATCCCATTTCGGATTTCATGGCTTCTTGCCATTTGTTGGAATACGGGCTCATCATCGCTTCTTCATACGTCGCAGGTCCTCATCATTGTTATCTACAATCATGACATTTAGACAAGGATCATACCAATCAGAGTGGCACGTTCCCTTGTCGATCTGCGAGGTTCAGTAGTTTCCTCGTTCGAAGTTTCATGACCATTATCATTAGCTTCCTCTGTTGCCGGTGTAGGCGGTGACAGTACAACTTCCGATCGCGCTACTCGATCAACGAGTATAGATTCATCAATCTCATCGAGTTCTACTTTTTTTCCAGTCACTTCTTTAGTGAGAAATTCTTTCTCAAGAAAGGTTCCGTTCTTAGCAACAAAGATTTTGCCTTCGGATTTGTGATAGAAAGTGTACCCTATAGTTTCCTTAGGGTATCCTATGAAGACGCATTTCTCCGCTTTGGGTTCTAGCTTGTCCGGTTGTAACTTCTTTACATAGGCTTCGCAACCCCAAACTTTCAGGAACGACAGCTTAGGTTTCTTATTAAACCATAATTCATACGGTGTCGTTTCTACGGATTTTGATGGTGCTCTATTTAAAGTGAATGCGGCTGTCTCTAATGCATAACTCCAAAATGATAACGGCAAATCGCAAGACACATCATACTACGAACCATATCTAAGAGAGTTCGATTACGACGTTCGGACACACCGTTTCGTTGAGGTGTTCCCGGCGGTGTCAATTGTGAAAGTATTCCGCATTTCTTTAAATGCATGCCAAACTCATAACTCAGATATTCACCTCCACGATCAGATCGTAGAAATTTGATCTTCTTGTTACGTTGATTTTCTACTTCACTTTGAAATTCCTTAAACTTCTCGAAAGTTTCGGATTTATGTTTCATGAAATAGATATACCCATATCTACTCAGATCATCTGTGAAGGTTAGAACATAACGATAACCACCGCGCGATGCTACGCTCATTGGTCCACATACATCTGTATGTATGATTTCCAATAAGTCAGGAGCTCGCTCCATCATACCAGAAAATGGAGTCTTTGTCATTTTACCCATTAGACATGCTTCGCATCTATCAAGTGACTCAAAGTCAAGTGATTCAAGTAATCCATCAGTATGGAGTTTCTTCATGCGTTTCACTCCAATATGACCAAGACGACAGTGCCACATATAAGTAGAATTATCATTAAGTTTAATTCGCTTAGCATCAATGTTATGTATATGCGTATCACTACTATCGAGATCTAATAGAAATAAGCCATTCTTTTGTGGTGCTCGACCATAAAAGATATTATTCATAAAAATAGAACAACCATTATTCTCAGACTTGAATGAATAACCGTCTTGCATTAAACAAGATCCAGATATAATGTTCATGCTCAACGCAGGTACATAATAGCAATTATTTAGGCTTAAAACTAATCCCGAAGGTAGATGTAGAGGAAGTGTGCCGACAGCGATCACATGGACCTTGGATCCGTTTCCTCCGCGGATCGTCACTTCATCTTTCAGCAGCTTGTCGTTTATTCTTTAGTTCCTGTTTCGAGTTACAAATATGAGCAACCGAACCAGATATCAAATACCCAGTACTAGAACGAGAACCAGTGAAATGAACATCTATAACATGTATATCAAATATACCTTCTTTCTTCTTCTTGACAAGGCCGCTCTTCGGATCAGCCAGATACTTGGAGCAATTACGCTTCCAGGTGTCCCTTCTCCTTGCAGTAATAGCACTCAGCATCGTGCTTAGGGCCGTTCTTAGGTTTCATAGGAGGCGTGACAGCTTTCTTGCCATCCTTCTTGAATTTTCCCTTAGACTTGCCCTGTTTCTTGAAACTGGTGGTCTTGTTGACCATCAACACTTGGTGCTCTTTCTTGATCTCAATCTCAGCAGCTTTTAGCATGCCAAAAAGTTCAGGTAACTCCTTGTTCATGTTCTGCATATTGTAGTTCATCACAAAGTTCTTGTAACTTGGTGGCGGTGATTGAAGGACACGATTAATCCCGATCTGTTAGGAATCACTATTCCCAAGTCATCGAAGTTTCTTCGCATGCCCGGTCATGGCGAGCATGTGCTCACTAACGGAGCTGCCTTCTTCCATCATACAATGAAGAAATGTTTCGATGCTTCATAGCATTCCATCGCCGCATGAGTCTCGAATATAGCTTTCAGCTCATTCATCAACTCATGAGGATCATGGTGCTCAAAACGTTTTTGAAGATCGGATTCCAGATCGCACAGGATGGCACACCGAACTTGAGAGTACCGAGTTTTCCGAGTCGCGTAAACGGCTTTTACTTCATCGGATTCATCTTCTGGCAGAGGGTCACCTAGCGGTGCATCAAGCACAAATTGCAGATTTCCGCCGTAGAGGAAGATCCTCACATGACGGAACCAGTCGGTGAAGTTGCTACCGTTGCTCTTAAGTTTCTCTTTCTCTAGGAACTGATTAAAATTGATTGGGGACGCCATCTCTACAACATATATTTGCAATAGTTTAGACTAAGTTTATGACAAATTGAGTTCAAATTTTAATTCAACATAATTAAAAACCTAAGTGAACTCCCACTCAAAACAATATCCCTCGCATTGTCTTAGTGATCACACGAACCAAATCCACCGCACCTAAACCCGATCATCACGAGAAAAGGTGTGATTTCAATGGCGAACACTCAAAGTGTTCATCATATCAACCATATGATTCATGCTCTACCTTTCGGTATCACGTGTTCCGAGACCATGTCCGTACATGCTAGGCTCGTCAAGGCCACCTTAGTATCCGCATGTGCAAAGCTGTCTTGCACCCGTTATATGTACTTATTGAATCTATCACACCCGATCATCACGAGGTGCTTCAAACGACAAGACTTGGCAACGGTGCTACTAAGGATGAACACTTTATTATCTTGAGATTTTAGTGAGGGATCATCTTATAATGCTACCGTCGCGATCTAAGCAAAATAAGATGCATAAAAAGGATTAACATCACATGCGTTCATATGTGATATGATATGGCCCTTTTGTTCTTGCGCCTTTGATCTTCATCTCCAAAGCACGGATATGATCTCCATCATCTTCGGGCATGATCTCCATCATCGTCGGCGTAGCGTCAAGGTCAATGGCGCCGTCTTCATGATTGTCCTCCATGTAGCAACTATTACAACTACTTTGAAATACTACTCAACATGAAATTTAAAGACAACCATAAGGCTCCTGCCGGTTGCCACAATACAATAATGATCATCTCATACATATTCATCATCACATTATGGCCATATCACATCACCAAACCCTGCAAAAACAAGTTAGACGTCTCTAATTTGGTTTGCATATTTTACGTGGTTTAGGGTTTTCGAGAGAGATCTAATCTACCTACGAACATGAACCACAACGTTGATACTAATGTTTTCAATAGAAGAGTAAATTGAATCTTTACTATAGTAGGAGAGACAGACACCCGCAAAGCCTCTTATGCAATACAAGTTGCATGTCGAACGAGGAACAAGTCTCATGAACGCGGTCATGTAAAGTTAGTCCGAGCCGCTTCATCCCACTATGCCATAAAGATGCAAAGTACTCAAACTAAAGATAACAAGAGCATCAACGCCCACAAACCATTTTGTTCTACTCGTGCAACCATCTATGCATAGACACGGCTCTGATACCACTGTAGGATAACGTTGCATAGAAAACAAAAATTTTCCTACGGCGAACACGCAATCCAAGCCAAGATGCAATCTAGAAGACGGTAGCAACGAGGGGGTATCGAGTCTCACCCTTGAAGAGATTCCAAAGCCTACAAGATGAGGCTCTTGTTGCTGCGGTAGACGATCACTTGCCGCTTGCAAAAGCGCGTAGAAGATCTTGATCACGATCGGTTCCGGCGCCACGAACGGGCAGCACCTCCGTACTCGGTCACACGTTCGGTTGTTGATGAAGACGACGTCCACCTTCCCGTTCCAGCGGGCAGCGGAAGTAGTAGCTCCTCTTGAATCCGACAGCACGACGGCGTGGTGTCGGTGGCGGTGTAGAAGTCCGGCGGAGCTTCGCTAAGCAATGCGGGCAATATGGAGTGGAGGAGCTTGGCTAGGGTTTGGGGGGGGTGGCCGGCCACTCTATGGGGGGCGGCCAGCTTATGGTCTTGGGGTGGCCGGCCCCCTCCCTTGGCCCCTCATTATATAGGTGGATCCCAAGTGTTGGTGTCCAAGTCTTCGAATAAGACCCGAAACCAAAACCTTCCATAGGAGGGGGAAACCTAGCCCAACTAGGGACTCCCACCCAAAGGTGGGATTCCCACCTCCCATGTGGGGGTGGCCGGCCCCCTATGGTGGAGTCCACTTGGGACTCCACCCCATCTAGGGCTGGCCGGCCATGGAGGTGGAGTCCCTTGTGGACTCCACCTTCCTTGGTGGTTTCTTCCGGACTTTTCTAGAACCTTCTAGAACCTTCCATAGAACCTTCCGCGACATTTTATTTCACATAAAATGACATCCTATATATGAATCTTATTCTCCGGACCATTCCGGAACTCCTCGTGATGTCCGGGATCTCATCCGGGACTCCGAACAAATATTCGAACTCCATTCCATAATTCAAGTGCTACCATTTCAACATCCAACTTTAAGTGTGTCACCCTACGGTTCGAGAACTATGCGGACATGGTTGAGTACTCACTCCGACCAATAACCAATAGCGGGATCTGGAGATCCATAATGGCTCCCACATATTCAACGATGACTTTAGTGATCGAATGAACCATACACATATATTACCAATTCCCTTTGTCTCGCGATATTTTACTTGTCCGAGGTTTGATCTTCGGTATCACTCTATACCTTGTTCAACCTCGTCTCCTGACAAGTACTCTTTACTCGTACCGTGGTATGTGGTCTCTTATGAACTCATTCATATGCTTGCAAGACATTAGACGACATTCCACCGAGAGGGCCCAGAGTATATCTATCCGTCATCGGGATGGACAAATCCCACTGTTGATCCATATGCCTCAACTCATACTTTCCGGATACTTAATCCCACCTTTATAGCCACCCATTTACGCAGTGGTGTTTGGTGTAATCAAAGTACCTTTCCGGTATAAGTGATTTACATGATCTCATGGTCATAAGGACTAGGTAACTATGTATCGAAAGCTTATAGCAAATAACTTAATGACGAGATCTTATGCTACGCTTAATTGGGTGTGTCCATTATATCATTCACACAATGACATAACCTTGTTATTAATAACATCCAATGTTCATGATTATGAAACTAATCATCCATTAATCAACAAGCTAGTTTAAGAGGCATACTAGGGACTTCTTGTTTGTCTACATATCACACATGTACTAATGTTTCGGTTAATACAATTCTAGCATGATATATAAACATTTATCATAAACATAAAGATATAAATAATAACCACTTTATTATTGCCTCTAGGGCATATCTCCTTCACCCTGCCCCTCCTAAGGTACGCGTGTTTGCCTGGAGAATTGCTACAAACTCTTTACCCACTTGGGAGAATAAATATCGGCGTAAGATGGAATTGTTTAACACTTGTACCGTATGTGGTGTTGAATGTGAGGATACATTCCACGCATTCTGCAGGTGCCCTTCGGCGCGTGCGCTGTGGAGTGCCATGGAGGAGGTCTGGACCTTACCGAGTCTTGATGATGTGAAGTGCTCGGACCAAGAATGGCTGCTACATATGCTTGATCATAAGTCTGAAGTGGAGCGCATGATGATCCTCATGACACTATGGAGAATATGGCATGGTAGGAACGAAGTGGTGCACCATAAGCCATTGACATCCATTGAGAGTTCGAAGCGCTTCCGCTGCAGCTACATGGACTCGCTGTTGATAATCAAACAAGACCCGGGTGCTGACCCTATAAAAGGAAAAGCTGTGGCATCATATAGTCGGAAGGTCAAGGAGAAGAGTGTGCAAAGGGACAAAGCATGTGTTCAGCAGCCTCAAACATGGACCATGCCAGGGAGTGGAAAAATGAAGTTGAATGTAGACGGATCGTTCTGTGCATCTAATGATACGGGAGGCACAGGGATGATACTTCAGGATGAGAATGGATCGATTGTGGTGTCCGCTTGTAGCTTTCTGAGTTCATGCAGTAGTCCTCTACACGCTGAACTCGAAGCCTGCCGTGAGGGCATTGCCATGGCGTTGGAGTGGTGTACACTCCCCTGCTTGATTGAGATGGACTGCGCGGAGGCAGTCAGGATGATCAAGGAGCCGGGCATCGACCGTTCGCCGTTTATGGGCATCGTCCAGGAAATAAAAGAGCAAGTTGCTGCGGGGGTTGATCTTCATCTTAGCCTTATTAGTCGTGATCAGAATAGAGCTAGTCATATCTTAGCAAACATTGGTCGCTCTTTGTCTAGTTCTAGGCTTTGGCCAAATTCTGGTCCTGATGAAGTCCTGGCAGTTTGCCGGGCAGACTGTAATCTTTTGGGCTAAGTAATATAAACCCCTTTTGGTCGCAAAAAAAAAAAAAAGTGGTTGTGGTTGTGGTTCCAGTTGCAGAATGCTAGTACGCCACTTTGACTGGACAGTTCCACCATAGTCATCTTGTCCCGACCAATAACTGGTCCCCCTGCAAGCGCGTTCGCTATTGCTTCGAGGGGAGATTGGGGCCAGCAAAGGAAGAAGAGATCGAGTGGGGAAGGGCGGAGCGGGGGAGACGATAGGGTGGGAGCAAGCTCGTCGTTCATCTTCTCTGCTTCGTTCGTCCGCTCGAGTATCGAGCTTCGTTAATGGGAAATTCTTTCAGTGTCTAGGTATTTCTTCCAGAAATCATTCGACCAATGAGTAAATTTCGGAATCCTCCACTTCCCCACTTTACCAGTTAAACTCGCCCCCAAATGCAGTTCAACTTTTTGTTGAACCAGATCTACTTTTGCTTATGATGTCACAAGTTGCGAGTTATTTTGTTTTCTAAGAACACTGGGTAGCGCTGCATTTCCTTTTTAATAGGTTGCGAAAAACATTAAAAACCATTGATTAGTTAACAGTGTAAGAACTTGTATGCTACACAGGTGCACGGGGTGATTGCTTGTCCAGTCTAAAGCTAAGCACTAGTATGACTGACAAAACAGAAAGGGGTGCCATGGCATCCTACTGCTATATTATGACATCAACTGAACCTTGGCCAAGCTTGCTAAGTTCTGATATACCACCACTTCGGTTGATATCGCTCCAACAAATGCTTTGCCTAATTCTTCGGCCAGAAGGCGAAGTGGTTGTCATCGATGGCTATGGTGGCTTGGGAAAAACATGGGCGGCAAAAGCTGCACTTAGAACTGCAAGGAATTCAAGTCACTTTGATACTTATATTTGGGTTTCGTTATCTGAAAGTTCTAGTGTGAGACGGTGCGTCGAGAAGATAGCAACATGCCTTTCTATTGACATTGGAGAAGAACTATTATCATCCAGAATTAGTGTCATGATCGAGGAACATCTCGCAACAAGGAAGTTCTTGTTGGTTCTCGATAATGCTTATTTTGTCGAAGAAAACATCTTACGGCGCATGGGAATTCCGGATCCTACAGAGCAGAATTTTGGTTCGAAGGTCATTGTGACCACAAGAACGGTGAGGGCAAGGTCAGTTGTGAAGCCATCAATAGTAATAACGCCACAAGCTCTCTCATATCGGGCCTCATGTGATTTACTGCGCGAGAAGATTGGGAAAGATATTGATCCAGGCTTAATTAACAACTGCTTTGGCATTCCATTGTCACTTATCTTACTGGCTGGTGCACTTTGTGACGTGCCTACACAAGTGGAATTCCTACAAATAATCAGGGAAGCTTTTTTGGCTCAAGAGCCCAAGATATCAGTGTTCGCCACCATGATTCGCCTTGTCAATTTTGGTTACCGTCATCTTCCTACTGATAATGCTAGGCACTGCTTCCTATACTGCTTACGCTTCCCTGCCGATGAGCCAATTTCTATGAAAGACTTGATCATCTCCTGGAAGCTAAACGGTATGATTCAAGAAGCTAGAGATTATCATGAGGCTAACTGTATTGGTATGGAACATATTCATGTGCTCTTAAAACATGGTTTGATGCATTTTGAGGGTGATGATCATATCCGCATGCATGATGTCATTAGAGAAACAATATCAGGACTTGGACGGGCCAATGGCCATGTGGAACAACCTGGAAGGTACTCTCAACTTGAAAGTGGAAGGTACTTTGACGATGACATTCAGTCGGGGACACTATTTTTAAGAGGAATCCGCCATATGAGAACTATATCAGAAGATTTTTTCTGCCGTGTGGGAATGCTTAAAGAGCTAGACCTGTCATCTACTCAAATTATAATCCTACCACAATCCATTTCTCGTTTGTTTCATCTCCAGATGCTGCTACTAGTGGGATGTGGACAATTGGAGAAAATTCAGCACATAGGATCGTTGGAGATGCTTGAGGTACTTAATGCATCAGATTGTGTCTCCTTAAAAGAAGTAGAATGTGGATCATTTGACCATATGAAGTTGCTCAAGATCCTTGACCTTTCCAAAACATCTATCGAATGCTTACCATCTCTAGCTGCGTGCATGGAGCTTAGCCAACTCCTGCTACAAGACTGCCCATGCCTCAAGTCTGAGCAAAGTGCAGAAACAAATGACAAGTCCTTTGATGCAAGATTTATTAAGTTCCCTTATGGAGTTTCAAAAAAAGGTGCAGTGAGAAATTTACATGTAGGAGCCAGCAATGATCTTGTGGATTGGATGGACATCCTGTGGTTACCTTGTGGACTGACTTTTGAGTTGTCTGACCGATTTGGCATGAGGATCTCTCAAGATGTAAACCAGACCAGCAAAACATACGTCCATGCATCTCATGCCAACTTATTTCAGTCTTTGGATAATGAATCTCCACTCTGGTTAAGCTCCTTTCGAAAGTTTCACATAGTTATCTCCCCAAAGTTCGATCAAACCATGGACCATGACTTCAGAGCGGCGAAGACAAAATTTTCTTATGCAGACGCGCATTCCAGTGATTTCGACAGGTTCCTTGAGATAAACTGTGTCAGAATTACTAATGATATCGAGGGGATTCTTAGTCGTGCTGAGCTAATATCATTAAAATGTGTAACAGAAACAGATCAAGTATGTAATCTGAATACTGGAAAATTGACAGCAGCACGAGAACTTTGGATAGAGGAATTTCACCAGCTGGAGAATCTTTTCTTAGTAGAAGAAGTGCATGTATTGTCTAGAATGAACAAATTGCACAATATATGGATCTCCAACATGGAAAATTTAGCATCCTTCTCTCAAAATATGGAAGTTTTAACTAGTTTCAGCTGTCTGGTGCACTTGCACTTTGATTGCTGCCCAAAACTGAATTTCCTCTTTCCTTCGTCACTACAGTTGCTGAATCTTCGTAGTCTAAGTATAAGGTTCTGTGACAGCTTGGAGAGAGTGTTTGACGAACCAATTGACGCAGAATATGCTCTTCCAGAATTGCAGTCACTGCAACTGTGGGAGCTTCCAGAGCTTAGCTGCATCTGTGGAGGAGTCCTGCCATCGCTGAAGGACTTGAAGGTGAGAGGCTGTGCAAAACTGAAGAAGATTCCAGTTGGTGTGACTGAAAATAGTCCATTTTTTACAAAAATAATAGGAGAAGCGCGGTGGTGGAATGATTTAGTCTGGGATGAGGAAGGTATCAAGCGATGGACGCTGTTCAGAAAATGGGGGCCCCTGCTACCAAAATTTGCAACTGAAGGATGAATCTTCGTGGATTTTCAACTATTTCCTGTATCATCATTTTTCCTTTGACCCAGCGGAGTGTTTTTTATCTTATAGTACGTCATTGCTGGGCATGCCTTGTTATATAGGAGTACATCACCATCTTTATAGTTGTTCTAGCGAATTGAACTTTTATTCTTGTACCTGAAGTCTGTAACAACGTGAAACGTCTTCAGTTATTTCATCCATCGTCTGAGCCACATTGTGTTTACCTTTTTCTGCCTTCACCACTCCCCTAATCTGTAGTAGTATTACATTAGAGATTGATTATCGTTGGTCACTCAACTTGTTTGATGGTCGTTATTAGGAGCATCCAGACCATCCAATAATCATATGATCTCCGCTTCGTCCGATCCAATTGATATCAAGCCAGCGCTTACAGGGCATCAATCATGCTCACAGGATTATGGTATATAAAGATATTTTCCTATCATCAGAAGGCGATAGTCCATTTCACAAGAGGTTACAAGTGACGACTAAAGCTAAATATCTTTTTGATAAAGGAAATATATTAATATCGATAGGTACCAATTACATCCAGCTTCTACAACAACGCAATACCCTAATGGTAGTACGGATGCACACAGCCAAAAAAAAACTAAGAAAAAGAAGTCCCGCTACGGTACTCTAGTCCTAGCAACAACAATACAACCACCACCAAGACAACACCTGAAATGTAGGCTCTCCACCAGCGACGCCTCCAACAAGAGAATGGTGCACACGCGTCGTCATCGCCCGATCAAAAGATCTTAAGTTTTCACCCTCGAGATAGTACCCGCTCTCAAAACAATGTCTTCAACAAAACTATTGCCAGGCACAACCAATTAAGACCAGACCTTGAATTTTCACCCTGAACGTTAGAACTCTGAATACCACTTGTATATTGTTGTTACAAGACACAGAATACCAAGCAAATCCATTATCAACACCAAAACTCGATCCTCCGTTGCTAGTCCTCCAATCCGTCCTTCAAGAAATTCTTTGTCTCTGATACACCATGGACCAGAAGTCATCTGTTGGCAACACAAAACAGAGCTTCGCGTCGCTCCCTACGGAACCAAACAATCGGAATAAAGGCATGGGTGCGCACGACTGAATACCTCCCAAACCAGCAAACTTCAGTCACGAGTAATGTTACATTTGCCAGCGGAGCCTTCCGAAACTCTACATCCATCCCAATCCAGACGGACATGCATAAGGAAGATCTTCATCCTGGCGCGCGAGAGATCCGAGGACCACCACTTTTATTCATGCCCAGCGAGCAGCCCCCACACGACCCGTCAGAAACCACATGGTTAGGAGCCACGGTCCATCAACCACCCCCAACTCGGACGGGGAGCAGCCATCGACCACCTCAAGGCAGGAACCTCCGCAGCGAAGCCACGAAAACCCAGATCGGGCCCGCGGTGGCCAAGATTGAGCCCACCGTTCTCCTCCTTCACCCAAGTCGGCAGGTAGCGGGATACGCCGCCGCGCACCGGAGCGCAGAGATGGCCGACAGTTACCGCCGCCTCGTCGAAAAGGGGGCCGTCGCGTCCCGCTTTCCCTACCAGCATCACCATCGATGTCGACCTCCTCTACTCCCCGCCGAGGTCCACCGCACCACTGTTGCCCCGCCATGCTCCAGCAACCACCGCCAAAGAAGCGCCGCCGGACCAGCTTTCTCCCGCTGCCGCCCCTGTGAAGCCCCTCCTCCACACGAAGGAGGGCCTGCCGAGCGCGCCGCTGTTGCCCCTGCCTTTCGGGGCCGAGCGTGGCCACCACCATCGACGCCGGCGGCGGCAACGGCCGGAGAGACGAGATCAGGGCGCTGCCTCTGTTAAGGTTTGTGGAGCCCCCAAAGCAACCTCGCGCGAGGCTGCCCGAGGGGAAAATGGTGAAGGGGGCGGGGAAGGGGAAGGAGAGAGGAGGACAGGAAGGAGACGTCGAGGGAGTGCGGGAGGTGGCCGCCCGGCGCTGCGTGGCGCCGCCGCGCGAGTGAGGGAGGGAGGTTAAGTTAGGGAGGGTGCGGGGTTCAAGAGCCCAATTATCATCTAAAGCTAAATAACTAGTCGTTGGCGACGTTGTTCGGTAGTTGTCCTGGGATAGACTACAAAATCTCTTCACACAAATTGGTAAAGATATTCACTTATCCAAGGATGTCACATTATATATGTTTCTAATGGTTGTTACTTTGAAGGTTTTGTTTCCTTATGCATCCATGGGCCACCTTAAAATAATTCGATCTGACAATATACAATTAAAATTATAAAGGAATAGCAGTCTACCTAAAGAACACACTTGCACTAGCACAACCGAGGATCGCCAGTTGTTAGTGCAAAAAGTCCAAACAGTTAAATATCCTTAAAGATAAACCCAAAAATTTACTCTGCAATAATAAATAAAGATAATAATGAGACATTAATCTACAGGAATATGCCAGGATATTTTTATATTATGCTCGCATGGCATGGTAAAGAAGTGGTTCATCCAATACGCATAGTGGGTATTCTAGGTTGCACTTTTTAATTTTTTTCACATGAATTATACTGATAATGATAAGTATTGTTGTGCAGACTATTTTTGAGGGCAGCAAGAATTTTTTTGGTATGGTTACTCAAGTACCATAATAATGAAGTAAAAGAAAATATTTGTAATGTTGTATGACAATATGTAAGGAGCATTGGGGCGTAGATTTTTTAATACAGCATAAACTAATTAGTTGAGTGTTTATTTCGTATTTAAACTATGCCAATTATAACGGTTGTCAACATATAGTTCAGACGCGTAGAGTCTTATGAGCATTTAGAATATTGCGGCTATCTTTTTTATACACGTAAATGTTTACATGGATTGTAATGACATATGTTTTGAGAAAAATATAGAAAATCATATCAACGCATTGGCATTCGACTAGTATAAGTAGTTTCATGGTCATGGTGGTCTTTTTTTACGGTCTCTCCTATTAACTATACATCACGAGTTACATTGATCGGAATATCAATAGGAGGTTCTAAAAACCACACATACCGGCCCTCTGGTAAGGACGAAGCAAACCTAGCCAGATTGTTCCCTCCGTTCGTGGCCGAAGGTAGTATCTCCTCTTGAAGAAGCTCGCGCTTGAATCTTTGAGGATGCTGCCATACTCTCCAAGATTGACCCACTGGAGACCCTTTACTACGTCCAAGCAGTCGGAGGCCACTTGGATTGCATCCGCTCCTGGTCATTCGCCAAGTCCAAACCTTCTCGGCAAGCCAGAGGATGCCTGGACTGGTGACTCCCTCATATACCATCGCTGATGCGCCCAGGTACAGCCCTTCGAAAGACCTGCAAACAACGCCAACCACCCCCTTCGTCGACGACTTGGCTACTGCCGCGTCAACGTTCACCTTCCCTCGGCCCTGAGAGGGCACGATCCACCCCACCGTCTGTTTTGAACGCGGACGTTGTCCTTGAGTCTTCTGAGCAACAGGTCTGGATGCCTCCACATCACACAGGAAGCGATTAATGAATTCCATCGTTGCCATCGGGCTTTGGAACACCTCCTCGTGGACTACTTTCCGCTTAGAGTGCCAAATCGCCCACATAGTCACTGCCACTCGAATTGCTTCGTTCTCCTTCACCGTTTCCAGCAAAGATAAGAGTCATTGGCGTGCATTTGGTTCAGAAGCGAGTGCGACATGTTCCGCGACTCCCACCTCCGTCAGAGCCCACACACACCTCGTCAGGTTGCAATCAATCAACGAGTGGTGCCAGCTGTCTTCCTGGCCGTAGATGGGGCACGCCGCGCCATATTCCTCCTATGGCGAACATCACCAGTTGGCAACGAATGCTGAGCCAGCCTCCAAAGGAAGAGTGGGACCTTGGATGGAACCGGTAGTTTCCAAAACTTTGACCAGGCCTTACTATCTGTACCCGGTGAAGATGGACGCTCGTCCAGCCAATCTTCGCAAACTTTTTTTTTTAAAGGGAAGGCCCTTGGCCCAGCTTTATATATAAAACAACATAGTAGCGATACAAACTCACACCCCATACGAATAGTCTGATGCCTTAGTCATTACAAACCACAGATACCAAGTCTCGGAACAGAAAGAAGACTACACAGAGCCAAAGCGTCGAACAGTGGAGGGGTGGTCCGAGTGCAGTCCAGGTGCGGGTCATCCTCCATCATCGTCGCGTAGCCTCCGCTGAAGCCTCCTAACCTCGTCCAGCGCCGCGTCCAGCAGCGGTAAGTCCCTCGGTCTGACCAGAACCCTCCAGCTCTGCATATGAATAGACATTTTGAAGATGGCGTCAGCCGGTTGTTGATCAGGGATCCCTCTATAGCTAGCTTATTGCGTATGTTCCAAAGGGCCCAGCATTGGGCCGCAAAGGTGTACCAAGCTAACCTACGGAGACGACCCGTAAGGCCATTCACAATGGCCATGAAATCCGCGACCCCTGCCGGGTTCCAGGAGCAGTGCAGGAGTTCCCTAATTCTCGCCCACATGAATTTCGCTAGGTGACAGTTGAAGAAAATGTGATCGCAAGTTTCCCATTCACCACAAAGGGCACAACTGCCATCAGAGGGCCCCCGCCTCTTGACCAGCTGGTCCCCGGCTGGCAGCCTACCTCTAATGAGCTGCCAGAGAAAGACGCGGATCTTTGGCGGCACTTTGGTGCGCCAAACCTCCTTGAAGTGGGCGATAGCCCCGCCCTGGGACAGCTTACAGTACATGGAGTTAGTGGAGTATTCCCCGGAAGGCTCCAACGACCAGCGGACCTCATCCTCACCCATTAAAGTGGGAGTGAGGTCGAAGATCCGGCACAGGTTCTCCCATTCCACCGTCTCCGCAAGACCGAAGGAGCGTCTGAATCTGATATGCCAGCCATCATTGTCGCGAACCCCTTCCACTGTGGCAAAGTGATTGTCACAGCACGCGAATAGGCGGGGAAAACTCAGACGCAAGGGCCCCGAGCCCGTCCACCAGTCGAGCCAAAAATAGGTACGCTTCCCATTGCGCACCTTATGCTTGGCTCCCATCTTGAAATACCATTTGATCTTCTGAATGGCATTCCAAAACTGCGATCCCTTAGTGGGCACCGCTGGGGAGAACAAGTCATGGTTGCCCAGGTATTTGGCCCTTAGCAGGTCTGCCCACAGCCCCTCGCTGTTTTGGTAGATCTTCCAAATCCATTTGAGCATAAGAGCAATATTCATGAATTTAGTGTTGAGGATTCCCAATCCTCCAAACGCCTTAGGCTTGCACACCGTAGCCCAGTTTACCATGTGGTACTTGCGCTTGGGGCCGACTCCTTCCCAAAAGAAGCGGGAACGATGCCGGTTCATGGTCCCGTGAGTCATGTCGTGTAGGAGGTAGAGCCCCATTGCAAACAACGGCAAGCTGGAGAGGCAAGAGTTGGTGAGCTCGAGTCTCCCCGCAGAAGCGAGAAAAAGGCCTTGCCAGGGCTCAACCCTGTGACCCACCTTGTCAGTGAGGAAATTTCAGTCCGCCACTGAGAGGGGCTTGTCGCTGACAGGGAGGCCAAGATATTTGAACGGCAAGCTCCCTAGCTTGCAGTTCAGGGCATCAGCAAACTTCTGACGTTCCTGGTCAGTGACCCCGGTCACGACCACTTCGCTCTTCGCGAAGTTGATCTTTAGTCCTGACATGTTCTCGAAGCAGAGAAGTAGGAGTTTAAGGTTAGCCACTCCAACATCCGAGGGTTCAAGGAGGATCAGGGTATCATCAGCGTACTGAAGATGGGTGACACCACCCGGAATCAGGTGAGGCACAACCCCCTGGAGGTGCCCAGACTCACTAGCTCTGGAAATAATGGCAGCTAAAGAGTCCACCATGAAGTCAAAGAGAATTGGGGATAGAGGGTCCCCTTGGCGCACTCCCGTGCATTCCGGAAGTAATCCCCAATGACACCGTTGACATTAACTGCAGTTTGTCCTCCCGAAACCAACTGCAGCAAGCGATGCACAATCATAGGGGAAAAACCCTTACAGAGGAGCACCTCCCTCAGGAAGCTCCAACTGACACGATCGAAAGCTTTCTCAAAGTCCAGTTTGAGGAGGAGCCCCCTCAGTTTTTTGACTCTGAGTTCATGCGCAATCTCGTGAAGAGCCAGCACTCCCTCGTGCAGGCTCCTGCCCTTGATGAACGCCGTCTGACTACGATCGATGGTTCTAAGCGCTACGGGGGCAAGACGGGTGGCATAAGCTTTAGCAAAGAATTTAAAAATAACGTTGATAAGAGCGATGGGCCTAAACTGCTTGATGTTGTCAGCGCCCTGAGATTTAGGGATGAGGGAGATAACTCCATAATTTAGGCGTGCAACGTCGATCCTCCCTAGGACAAAGTCATTGAGCATCTGAAGGATAGGAGCCTTTAGGGTTCCCCAGAACCTCTTAAAGAAGAGAACAGGAAGGCCGTCAGGGCCTGGTGCTGAGTCAGGCTTCATGCCAGCCAGGACCTCATCGAGCTCCTCCCCAGTGAAGGTAAGCTCCAGAGCCCTGTTCTCTTCCGCGCCTATCCTTTGGGCCACTGGCCAGAGGTTAGGTGCCAGGGAGAAGACCCTCTCCTCCCCCATCGTGCCCATCAGACCATGGTAGAAATGATAGACATGGCCCATCATATCTTCCTGGGTAGTAAGTTCCCCCTCCTCTGTGATGAGTCTGGGGATCATACACTTCCTGCGCCTCCCGTTGGCAAAGGCGTGGAAGTAGGCAGTGCAGGCGTCCCCTTTAAGGGTCCACTGAAGCCTACTCCGCTGACGCCAGTACTCCTCTTCCATCCCGTCCAGGTTGACGACTTGGTCTTCGAGAAAATATCGAAGGGCCCAGCCATCATCGTCGAGCCCCCTCGAGTCCGTTGTCCTATCCAGCTCCTGGATCTGGGAGATAAGGTCATCCCTCGCCTGGCGGTGCAACTTGCCAAGATTCGCACCCCACCCCCGGAGATGTTGCCTAAGGCATCTGGCAATACATTGCCAGAGGTCGATGCTGCAGCGATGCGGCCCCAGCGCATGGATGCAATGATCAATTTTCCCCTTGACCATCTGATCAAACCCTGCCACCCTAAGCCACCACGATTGGAATGTGAATCTGGAAGGCCTTCTGACCCCCTGTTCCCCATCATCGAAGAGGAGGGGGTTGTGGTCAGAGCCCACCCTCATGACAGCCAAGAGCGAGCAGAGCGGGAAGACCTGCTCCCAAGACGGGGAGACGAACACCCTGTCCAGAACGGAGCAAACCGGAGAGAGCTGCTTGTTGGTCCAGGTAAACCTGGCACCAGTCCTATTAATCTCCCTCAGGGCCAGACTCGCGATCACGTCATTGAACTGGCGCACCCTAGGCCAATTAATGTTGCCGTTGTTCTTGTCCTGCGCACCCCGGATGAGGTTGAAGTCGCCCCCAATGATAAGAGGGTGATGGCAAGCTTCCACCTCTGACACCAGCTCGTCCAGGAACTCCCTCGTCCTGGAGTGGTCGGCTGGGCCGTAGACAAGAATACAAGTCCAGATAAGTCTCTTGCAGCGATGGTAAATGTCAGCGCTGATGAAGAAACTCCCTTTTCTCCAGGTCCCTACCTTGAAGCACTCATCCCGGAACCCTAGAAGCATCCCCCCGGATTGGCCATTGGCCGGCACCCAGTTCCAATTGAACTGACCACCCTGCTCTAGACTCCGAAGTTCAGTGGTAGAAAAGTCCCGTCTAACCGTTTCTTGGAGACAAAGGATGTCGATCCTCTCATGTTGCATATAGTCACGGAGTTGGGTGCGACGCCCTCGTCCCCCAAACCCACGCAAATTGTAGAAGAGGGCTCTCATTTGGACGAGCGCCTTTTGTACTGTCTCGCCGGACTTGCCCTTGGCCGCTGCAAGCCGGGCCTTAGCGCGGGTGGCCGGCGTGGTCGTCATGGAGGCCCCTGCCTCCAGCGGCGCCGAACCCCGAGCGGACTGCGGCAGCAACGGGTCCCCCTCCGAGGTCGCCCCTTGGGCCTCAGACAGTCCCGCGGTCTCCTGGGCCGAAGCCGCCGCCTTGGCTTCCCTAGCCAAGCAGCGGGCAGTCTCCGCCATAGCGGCTTGGACCTTCTCCTTGGCCCGAATAATGGAAAGCGCCTCCCCCGGCTCCCCCGCCGAGGGAATGAACATCATGCAGCTATCCGTGACAACAGAAGAGAGGTGTGAATCAGGAAGGATGTCGAGAACAGCGAAATCATTACCTTTCCCCTTGTCGATCGTCGTCGTGGTCGCCGTCTTCCCCTCCAGGTTCTTCTCGGCAGTCAACTGCTGGGCCCGCGCCAGGGCGGAGGTCCCATGCGCCGCGGAAGCGTTCCTGGCGCTCTTCCGTACCGCCGAGGCCGGGGTCGTCGGAGCACGCTTGTAGTAGATGGCCTTCGAACGCGGGCCTTGTGCAAGTGGCTTCGCCACCGCCACCTCCGACCTCAGGTCTCCAAACGCCACCTTCCCCAGCCCCTCCTGCTCCTCCACGTCAGACTCCTCCACCATCTCCACCTCCACCCCACCGACCGAGCGCGGCGGGGAAGACTGCGAGCGCCTTGCCACCTTGGCCGGAGGCCCCTCAGCCTGCTGGCTGTCATCCACCCACGATGCCAGGGGGTCCGTGATGTGGGAGTCCAGCTCCCCTGACTCAAGCGACTCCTCGATGGCACCAAGAGGGCCACCCTGCACCACAGACACCGTCTTGGCAGCGTCGAGAAGGCGTAGGGAGGGGAGCACCTCCGCCGAGGCCGATAGGTTGGAACCGTACTAGTCCAGGTCAAGCGCCCCACCGAGCGAAGCACCAGCAGATTTCGAGCCCGACGGACCCGTGGCACCCCCGGCCGCAGAAGGCAGATCATCACCCTTGCCCTTCACTTTGCCACCCCGGCGAGAGCGATGCTTGTTCCACTCGCTGTCCGAGGACAGCTCGTCAGAGTCCTCGTCCTGGTCCGCGCGGGGAGGAGGCGGCGGCGGGCCCCCCGGCCCAGCCCCCGGAGTACCCCTCGGAGGCGCCTCAGCTTGGACCCCAACAGTGTACCCTTCTCCATTTACGAAAACTTGCACGGAGCCCTTGATCCGCTCCGGATAGCGGCAATGGAAGCGCATGCGGATGGGCTCGTGTTCACTCTTCTTGATGGAAAGCTCATCGACGTCAATAGGCCTGCCGATCATGGTGAACGCCGCCATGAGGCGATCCCTCACCATCAGGTCCTCCGGCACCCCTGTGAGGCGGACCCAAGTGGAAGGGAGGATGAGGCTCGGTCTCGGAGCGAGGAAGGCCTCCCTAATCTCCGTATCGGACTTGCTCAAAGGAAGGTACAGCTTCCCACTTCCAGTGCTAAGCTTCAAGGTTTGGCGAGTAGGGAAGGTCACAGAAAACTCCGAATCGGAGAGCTTGCGAACCTGCCAGTCCCACAGATCATCAACCAGGTGTTTCAGTTCATCGGATAGTTGTTCCTCAGTGAGCGGGGCCGAGCTGAACTTGATGACCGCAGCAAAGACCTCGCCGCTGCCCTTACCCCCCCCCCCCCCCCGTAGCGGCTCGACAACAATGTTGCAGAAACCGCCGCCGGTGATGGCATGTCCCATGGTCTCCAGCCTTAGCCCCTTTCCCCTGGACGGGCAGTTCGCGGACGTGTGCCCCTCCCCGGAGCACACAACGCAGAGAGGGTCAAAGGTGCAGTCGGATTGATAGTGACCCTCTCTCCCACACTTGAAACACTCACCCGCCGCCGGAGCCCCTGTCCGGGTGGGCGCTTGCTTGGCTTTGCCCTTGGCCGGCAGCTGCCCATCCCCTGATGCGCTACCGGCCGCCTTCTTACCCTTGTTCTTCTGCTGCTGCTGCCCGCGCTGGTTGCCCCGCTCGCCCTGCACCGGCTGCCCGGAGCCCCTGCTCGAGTTGCCATCGGTGCGGCGGTTGGCCAAGGCCTCCTCCCTCCAGCGCTGCTCCTCCCACCATGGAGGCGGAGCCCCAAAGGAGCCGAAGTCGCCCCGACCGCGGTCTTGGTCGCCAGCACCACCTTCCTGCCATCCATCATGGCGACCGGGCCCATCGAGGTAGCGGTAGCCGCCCCCGTCCTTGCGTCCGCCGCCGCTGCCATCAGCCCTTCCGCCTCCGCCATCGAGCCGCCCGCCGCCACCGCTGCCACCTTCATACCAACCCCCTCCACCTCCATCCTGGCGCCCTCCACCTGCGCGCCCCCCACCGTCTTGGCGGCCACCTCCGCCACCATCTTGACGTCCCCCGCCAGCGCCTTCCTGCCAGCCGCCTCCGCCGCCGCCGTCTTGCCGTCCCCCGCTGCCACCATCTTGGCGCCCCCCGATCGCGCGCCCGCCGCCGTCCTGTCGGCGCGTCCCCGAGCCTTCCTCGAAGCGGCGCTTGCGCCCCTCATCAAAGCCACCCGCCATGACCGCTGCCGCGAAGGAGCGGACCAGCGGCGCTGGGGCAGGGAAGCGACGAAGGAGACGGTGGCGCGGCGCAGAGGGATCCGAGAGCCGCCGCCGCACTTCTGAGGGTCTAGCAGGGAAACCTAGGTCTGGCTCGGTGCAGCCCGACCGGAGCCAGAGCCACCTAAATCTGGTGGCCACGCAAGGGCCAACGGGTCGGCCTGAGAGGCCCAGCAGGCTAGGCCGCGAGAGGCCGACCCCGGCCTCACCAGGTGGGCTGGCCCAGTCCAGCACGAGGCCCTCAGGGAGAAGCAGTTGTTGCCAGCCAAAACCCACCGGCGAGCAACGGGGAGCAACACGAAGAGCCGGGAGGCTGCCAAGACTGCTGGTGGGCCCTGGTCCCTCGACGTCGTCTCGCAAATGTTCTGGCACACGTCCTGACGGTCGTAAGAGCGTGCCACCTGACCTATACCTGGTCAGGGAGGTGTTGGATTGCTTCGATTCGCTTCCTGCATGGTAGACACGTAAACATTAAATACGAGCCCGATCGGCTCTCAGGTTGCCCTGTGGATCGGCTCGAGGAGCCGATTACCCCATGGTTCACGTTGGATTTACGATGACATGGGGGTCCTGCTTGATCAAAACAAAGTTAAACCAATCTACGACAGTTTAGGGTTTTCACCGCATAACCGGAATATCCTACGCGTAGTTGAGCCTAGCAGATACGAAAGATGATGGAAAACTACTCCTAAAAGAGGCCTAAAAACCAACGTTAAGTCAATTCCCGGAACATCCCTTCTAGGAACGGCAAACCACACCTCAGGCACTACCGGATCATCCAACCCCAGCGTAAGGCCTAACCATACGGATATCAAACTAATCCTTGAAGAACAAGGAGCAACTATAACAGATCGGATCTACTAAGTAAAGAACAAGCAAGGTGCTACCCTTACACCTAAGATAGGTGTAAGGGCAGCTAGATATCGAGGGATGGCATAGCTAGGCAAATATGTATAAGAAAAGCATCCATGCAAGCCCCAAAACACCTACGATAAATAGTGTTACTCGCCATCAACAAGGCTTCAGTACGAGCAACACAAGATAACGAATAAACCTATACTGCCTGGATCGTAAGATGCGATCTAGGCAGCATGATGCTTACCCGAAAGAAACCCTCGAAACAAGGGGTGGCGATGCGCCTAGATTGTGTTTGTTGTGAACGTGATTGTCCTCCTTTCTCAATAACCCTAGATACATATTTATAGTCCGTAGACTTTCTATCTTTGGAAATACACCTAACCGTGTACGAGTTAAACTCTATCTTTTAATTCTAAACTACCATAATATATAGATACACGGGCAAACTAGCCCAAACTCTCGTGCAAGGCCGCTTCAGAGACGCTCCACGTGTATATTCTCCAAGCCCATCTCAATTACGGCCCATGTCTTGCTCTTGGCTAAATTCTGGTGATAACACATGCCCCCTGGTTTTGGTAATGATAATTTCAAAACCACTCTGTTTTTTCTTCGTAGGGTTACGTCGTGGCAGAGCAGAACCGTCACAGTATCCTTTCACCATGATGCCTTGCCTTCTCAACTTCCCTGCACGATTTGATAGTTTTGGCATCATGCTCCTCGGAAACCACCGCAACATTAAATCTCCACTATATCCCCTTTATTTAACCACATCGAGCAGTTCGCTTCTTCATCCCCCTGCCCCGTACTAGCCACCGGCAAAAAACCCCTCTCTACAGCCATGTCTTCCTCCTCCTCCTCCTCCTCCTCTACCTCATCGGATCTTTCCTCTCTATCCTCTTCTTCTCGCGAGCCGACGCCAGAGTGGGGCTCGTTGGCGGCGCACGACATCCTCGCCCCAACGACGTGGGACAAGGAGGACCACGATTCTTCCGTCTGGTCCGAGGATGACAAGTCCTTGACCGACGGAGAAGCTGACCTCCAATTCCTCATCGATGGGGAAGAGGAGACGGAGAGCGAGGATGACCGCTTCTCCTGGGACGACTTCACCTCCTCTGACGAGGAGGAGGAAGAAGAGGAGGACACCTCCTCGTTCTCCGATGAGCCGCCGGCGAAGCGCTTCCACGCCGGGTCGGACGACGATGACGACGACGATGAGGAGGAGGACGAGGCCCCTGTCGAAGGCTACGGCAGCAGCGACGAGGAGTTCGCCGGCAGCAGCGCCGACAGCAGCCACGACAGCACCGACGAGGGCAGCAACGGCCCTTAGGCTAGGACTGGTAGTATAGGACTAGTAGCAGCAATCGGCTCTTTTGTTTTTCCTCTTCTGAGCAATCGGCTCTTCTCTGTAAAAATCCTCTTTATTAATGAAGAAAATGCTTCTATGTCGATTTTGCCTTCATACCAATTTTGCCAATTGTCAAAGCAAGTCAACGCGCAAAGAGCCGATGGCAGCGCATCGGCCTTCACCATAAAACGTGAGTAAGGCCAAATCAGTTGCCTATTTCAAACGGTAACCTGCAACCCCTGCCCGAAGAGTCTCAGATCCCCAAATCGCCGTTCGAATAGATCCAACTTCCAGCCACGTAAATCTCAGATCTCAATCGTGCAGATTCAAATCTGCAGTGACCCCAATGGCGGAATCATCCAACGCCAACGCTACAGTTTCTGGCTTGAAGGTAATCCTCAACCGCTCCCCACCATCCGAGCATAGCGTTAGAATTAACAGCAAACACCTGAATTAATGTCTCATCCCGTCATTAATTTTTAGGTCTCAGACATTCTGCTGCCGCATCCTTCTCTTCCAAATTCTCTCTGTCTTGGCCCTCGTTCTACTGAAAGTCCCACCCATTTGATTTCATGTGAGGCCAATAGAATTCCCTTCGTGAACCAGAATCTAGATCTAACTTCTTGGGCCGACTGCTTACGAGCCTGGCCTAATCCTCCTGAAGATTGGGTTTCATGGTACAAGAGAGTATCCAAAACCCATCAAGCCACCTGGGAAACCACGGGAATAGCCGATGCTTTAGCTTTATCATTGTCTCCACTTGAGAAACATGAAAACCTCCTGAAAACCATCGGCTACTTTTGGTCTGATGCTTTGAATTGCTTCATGTTTGGTCATGGCCCCATGACACCAACCCTACTAGACGTGGCCATGATCACTGGTCTAGACATTGCATCTCCAAGCCCTTCTGCTTTTATGCTGCCAAAGGTCCCTTTCACACTCTCTTCCAAAACAGAGTGCACAAACTGGGGTGCTTATCTTCGACGCCACATGAAAAACAAAGGCCCTGTAACGGAGAAAGAACACACGGCCTTCCTGAATTTCTGGCTGGAGCACTTCATATTCTGTGGCCCTTCACTTGCTCCCACCAAGAATTACCTTTCCCTGGCTTATGAACTTGCCAAAGGAACACAACTGGGCATTGGAAAACTGTTCCTTGGAGAGGTCTATCGATACCTCCAACTAATGTCTGTCAAATTGTTTTCTCAAAAGACAGTCAAAACAGGAGGTCCCTGGTGGTTTATTCAGTTATGGGCTCAGTTATACTTCCAGAACCACACTCCAAACTTCCCACTTCTGGCCACTCGCACCTTTCTGTTGGAGATATGCCCAAGAGGCAATAATAAAAGTGGTTATTATATATCTTTATGTTTATGATAAATGTTTATATACCATGCTATAATTGTATTAACCGAAACATTGATACATGTGTGTTATGTAAACAACAATGAGTCCCTAGTAAAGCCTCTTAAGTAGCTTGTTGATTAATAGATGATTAGTTTCATAATCATGAACATTGGATGTTATTAATAACAAGGTTGTATCATTATGTGAATGATGTAATGGATACACCCAATTAAGCGTAGCATAAGATCTCGTCATTAAGTTATTTGCTATAAGCTTTCGATACATAGTTACCTAGTCCTTATGACCATGAGATCATGTAAATCACTTATACCGGAAAGGTACTTTGATTACACCAAACGCCACTGCGTAAATGGGTGGTTATAAAGGTGGGATTAAGTATCCGGAAAGTATGAGTTGAGGTATATGGATCAACAGTGGGATTTGTCCATCCCGATGACGGATAGATATACTCTGGGCCCTCTCGGTGGAATGTCGTCTAATGTCTTGCAAGCATATGAATAAGTTCATAAGAGACCACATACCACGGTACGAGTAAAGAGTACTTGTCAGGAGACGAGGTTGAACAAGGTATAGAGTGATACCGAAGATCAAACCTCGGACAAGTAAAATATCGCGTGACAAAGGGAATTGGTATTGTATGTGAATGGTTCATTCGATCACTAAAGTCATCGTTGAATATGTGGGAGCCATTATGGATCTCCAGATCCCGCTATTGGTTATTGGTCGGAGTGAGTACTCAACCATGTCCGCATAGTTCGCGAACCGTAGGGTGACACACTTAAAGTTGGATGTTGAAATGGTAGAACTTGAATATGGAATGGAGTTCGAATATTTGTTCGGAGTGCCGGATGAGATCCCGGACATCACGAGGAGTTCCGGAATGGTCCGGAGAATAAGATTCATATATAGGATGTCATTTTATGTGAATTAAAATGATGCAGAAGGTTCTATGGAAGGTTCTAGAAAAGTCCGGAAGAAACCACCAAGGAAGGTGGAGTCCCGGAGGGACTCCACCTCCATGGCCGGCCAACCCTAGTGCGGGAGGAGTCCCAAGTGGACTCCCCCTATGGGGGCCAGCCACCCCCCCACATGGAAGGGGGGAATCCCACCCAAGCGGGATTCCCACCTTGGGTAGGTTTCCCTATCACATGGAAGGTTTTGGGTTCGGGTCTTATTCGGAGACTTGTAGTTCAACACTTGGGGCTTCCACCTATATAATGAGGGGCCAAGGGGAGGGGGCCGGCCACCCCCAAGACCACAACCTGGCCGCCCCCCTTGAGTGGCCGGCCACCCCCTCCCAAACCCTAGCCGCCCCCCTCTCCTCCATAGCTCCCGCGTGCTTTAGCGAAGCTCTGCCGGAGTTCTCCACCGCCACCGACACCACGCCGTCGTGCTGTCGGATTCAAGAGGAGCTACTACTTCCGCTGCCCGCTGGAACGGGAGGTGGACGTCGTCTTCATCAACAACCGAACGTGTGACCGAGTACGGAGGTGCTGCCCGTTCGTGGCGCCGTGATCAAGATCTTCTACGCGCTTTTGCAAGCGGCAAGTGAACGTCTACCGCAGCAACAAGAGCCTCATCTTGTAGGCTTTGGAATCTCTTCAAGGGTGAGACTCGATAATCCCCTCATTGCTACCGTCTTCTAGATTGCATCTTGGCTTGGATTTCGTGTTCGCGGTAGGAAATTTTTTGTTTTCTATGCAACGAATCCCAACAGTGGTATCAGAGCCGTGCCTATGCATAGATGGTTGCACGAGTAGAACACAATGGTTTTGTGGGCGTTGATGCTCTTGTTATCTTTAGTTGAGTACTTTGCATCTTTATGGCATAGTGGGATGAAGCGGCTCGGACTAACTTTACATGACCGCGTTCATGAGACTTGTTCCTCATTCGACATGCAACTTGTATTGCATAAGAGGCTTTGCGGGTGTCTGTCTCTCCTACTATAGTAAAGATTCAATTTACTCTTCTATTGACAACACTAGTATCACCGTTGTGGTTCATGTTCGTAGGTAGATTAGATCTTACTCGAAAACCCTAAACCACGTAAAATATGCAAACCAAATTAGAGGCGTCTAACTTGTTTTTGCAGGGTTTGGTGATGTGATATGGTCATGATGTGATGATGAATATGTATGAGATGATCATTATTGTATTGTGGCAACCGGCAGGAGCCTTATGGTTATCTTTAAATTTCATGTTGAGTAGTATTTCAAAGTAATTGTAATAGTTCTTACATGAGGTGAACAATCATGAAGACGGCGCCATGGACCTTGACGCTACGCCGACGATGATGGAGATCATGCCCGTTGATGATGGAGATCATGTCCGTGCTTTGGAGATGAAGATCGAAGGCGCAAAGACTAAAGGGCCATATCATATCACATATGAATTGCATGTGATGTTAATCCTTTATGCATCTTATTTTGCTTAGATCGCGACGGTAGCATTATAAGATGATCCCTCACATTAATATCAAGATAATAAAGTGTTCTCCCCTCGTATGCACCGTTGCACAGTTCGTCGTTTCGAAGCATCTCGTGATGATCGGATGTGATAGACTCAACGTTCACATACAACGGGTGTAAGCCATGTTGCACACGCGGAATACTTGGGTTTGCTTGACGAGCCTAGCATGTACAGACATGGCCTCGGGACAACGGAAACCGAAAGGTTGAACACGAGTCATATGGATGATATGATCAACATGTTGATGTTCACCATTGAAGCTACATCATCTCACGTGATGATCGGTTTTGGTGTAGTGGGTGTGGATCGTGTACCACTTAACAACTATGAGGGATGTTGTATTAAGTGGGAGTTCATTAGTAATTAGATTAAAACATGAACTAATTATCATAAACATAGTCTGAGTAGTATTTTGAATTAATTTGTAGTATTGGCATCCGTTTTCTACCAAGCGCTAGTCTTATAATTGAGATAGAAATACTGTTAAAATCTGACAAGAAACTTTACGGACTGGTACCGTATTGTTAAAAATCAAGAAATGATTAAGTCCTATTGAAAATTTTTAGTAAACCTCACATTATTGATTCAAAGAGCTATGGTTTCAATTAGTACCTAAAGTTATCTTGTCTCCGTGAAACTTGAAGTTCAAAACTGTTTGAAAAGTAAGGAGCTGAAAATTTTGTTTTCAGAAATAATCAAGGTATGAGATATATGTGATATCTAAGACCTTATTGCAAGATGATAGAATATAATTTGGTGAGACTACATAAACTCATAAGTTTTATGGGAATGTAGGAAGGTTGAAGACGCAAGGCGTCCCAATCCTCCAACTATTGGGGCACTAACGATATTCGCATATCCATGAAGTGATCGTCCTTAGTATGCACCGTTGCTAAGACTCGTCGTTTCGTAGCATCACGTGATGATCGGGTGTTATAGATTCTACGTGTGCATACAACGGGTGCAAGCCAGATTTGCACATGTGAATACCGAGGTTAAACTTTACGAGCCTAGCATGTACAGACATGGTCTCGGAAAAGTCGTCATGATATGATGGATAAAATTATGAGTGAAATTGTTCATCATATTACAAAGTTACTAATAGTGAAATCCGAAACACTTGTCATATGATGATCAACTTCAAAGTAAGAACCTCAAGGTTATTGGTATTTGACCAACAAACCTAGAAGTTATTGAAGGTGAAGTATTTTCTGAATAATGAGGAAAGCTAAAAGAGAAACTACAAAAGATATTTTGGCAGAAAGAAAAGAGAAGACTAGAAAGTCTAGCTCAGGTGTATATACATGATATACATGTTATGGTTGTATTCCTAGTTTGGTCACACAATGAAATTCTTGGGTATTAGTACCATATTGGTTGGTATGAAATGTCATACAAAACAACGCAATACAAGAATACAATGGCCTAAGTGACTAACAAGGAATATGATAGGAATGCACCTCTGGAACAAAAATAAAGTGTTATTATGTTCGTCATTGGCATCCTATCTAGCCCTTAGAATTTATAATAAAGAACTTAATAATTGTTATTTTGCTCTGGTCAAATGAAAACAATGAGTTGTTCAAATTATGACATTACTCCATGTACGATGGATAAGTTATTATAAATCTTAATGGTGAAACACACATACATAATACTGACGCTAAAATGCTATAAGGCAAATGATTTGAATTCCACTTATTTGTGGAACCGCAATTTAGGTCATATTAGAAAGGAACGCATGAAGGAACTCCATGCAAATGGATTTTTGGAGTCATTCGATTTTTGAATAGTTTGGCGCTTGCAAATCTTTTCTAAAGAGAATGACTGAAATACCGTTCATAGTCCAAGAGTTGAACAGGCAACTAACTTAGTGAAAAATACATGATGATGTATGTGGTTCACTGGGCATAGGTTGTGCGGGAGATTCTGCTACTTCATAAAAACTTCCAACAATGAATTGAGTATATATATGTGGATATATTCGATAAGGAAGAAGTTTGAAACATTTGAAAGGATTCAAATAAATTTCAGCATGAGGTGGAAATCATCGTAATAGAAAAGTCAAATATCTATGATTGGATCATAGTGGAAATATTTGAATTACGAGTTTTAGCGAACATCTAAGAGAGTTATGAAATTGTTCTACAACTCACGTTTCTTGGAGTATCATAGTGATGATGGAGTATCCGAGAGATGTATCCAAACCTTGTTGGGTCAATGATGAGATAAAATATTGATGCTATTATATTTTTGTGGATTATGCTTTAGTGACTACCGCTTTTACACTAAATAGAGCATCATCATGATCCGTTGAAATGACACCATACGAGTTATGGCATGGGTATGAACCCTAATAGTCCTTTCTTAAATTTTGGAATGCGTAGCATAAAGTAAATAAGTTTACAACCAAAATCGGATGAATGTCTTTGTTGGTTATCCCACAGAATTGATTGGGAATTCTTTCCACTATGGAGACAAAGACAAAAGTGTTTGTCGATGTTTCTTACTTATTTCCAAGAAATTGTTTTTAGCGAAGTATTTGAGTGGGAGGACAATAAAACTTGATAAGGTTTATGAACACGAGCATAATGATCGTAGTAGCGTTAAAGATCGGAATTGGTTCCGGAAACGGCCACGACGATCATGGCTCCCATGTCTACAAAATGTTATAGTCATGGAGATCGAAGTACTTATTGAACCTTGTAGGTATGGTTTACTTTGTGATCAAATAAATGATTTGTGAACAAAGGATTGTTTTTGAACAATGATAAACCAACTACATACAAAGAAGTTATGATGGGTCCTGACTCCGTTAAAATGGCTATACGTCATAAAATCCAAGATAGATGAATACTTTTTGAAAGTAAACGGATCTATAAAATTGATGGACTTGGACGGAATATCCTTGAATAAGCTCGACTTGTCGAAAAGTTGTTTACGACAAAGTTCAAAGAGTTGACTACGATAAGATTATAGTCTATGTGGATTATTCTAGTAATCGCTACATATTTCTTTCATGAGATATGATAGTAGGATGGCAAAATACATTACTTAACAGAAGTGTGTATTAAAGGTGTATACAAGATACAACCAATTGTTTTGCTAGTCCGTGGAATACTAGATAGGTAAACGAACTTCAATTGGATGAAGTGAGTATCACGGAGTTGGAATCTTCACCGGATGAAATAGTCAAAGAGTTTTTGATTTCATCAGAAACGATGAAGAGGCTTGCATTTGCAAGAAATTAAGTGGGAGCGCTGAGACATATTTATAATACTTTATGTAGATACATATAGTTGGTTATAAATGATGTAATTATATACTTGATTATAAAAGGTTTCATTGAGAATTAACTTCAATGAAAGGATATGGACTGAAACATATTTAGTGTCAAGATCTATGAAGATAGATTGAAACACATAATAAGTTTAAGTCAAAGTACATAGAAAGGATATTGAAGTAGTTCAATATAGAAACATTAAGAAAATGTTCTTGTCATGTGAAGTTTTAACAAAACTTGAGTGTATCTGACACTCAATGAGTAAAAACACATGAGTGATTTAGATCACAATTAATATGTACACAATCAGATGTCCTGTGCTCTAAAATGTTAGGAGCATATACCAGAATGATTCATGTGATAATCATTGGACAAACAGTAAGAATATCCCTGTGTACTTTAGAAGAACCAAGCATATATAAATAGTTTTGTATGGAGAAATGACAAACAAATCGCTGTAAGGTGTTGCACCGATATTGGTTTTGTCACATATAAAAAAATCAAATTTCAAACTCAAAATTAGGCTAAGTGTTGTTTAAAAGGTAGCTGATACGTCTCCGACGTATCGATAATTTCTTATGTTCCATGCCACATTATTGATGTTATCTACATGTTTTATGCACACTTTATGTCATATTTGTGCATTTTCTGGAACTAACCTATTAACAAGATGCCGAAGTGCTAGTTCCTGTTTTCTGCTGCTTTTGGTTTCAGAAATCCTAGAAAAGAAATATTCTCGGAATTGGACGAAATCAACGCCCAGGTTCCTATTTTGCCCGGAAGCATTCAGAACACCCGAGAGCCGCCAGAGGGAAGCCCTGGGGGCCCCACACCACACCCTGGCGCGGCCAGAGGGGGGCCGCGCCGCCCTATAGTGTGGGCCCCCCAGGCCCCCTCCGAGGCTGCCCTTCCGCCTATTTAAAGCCTCCATCACGAAAACCCTATGACGTTCGATGAAACCCACAGAAACCTTCCAGAGCCGCCGCCATCGCGAAGCCAAGATCTGGGGGACAGGAGTCTCTGTTCCGGCACGCCGCCGGGACGGGGAAGTGCCCCCGGAAGGCTCCTCCATCGACACCACCGCCATCTTCATCACCGCTGCTGTCTCCCATGAGGAGGGAGTAGTTCTCCATCGAGGCTCGGGGCTGTACCGGTAGCTATGTGGTTAATCTCTCTCCTATGTACTTCAATACAATGATCTCATGAGCTGCTTTACATGATTGAGATCCATATGATGAGCTTTGTATCGCTACTAGTTGTGTGCTACTCATGTGATGTTATTAAAGTAGTCTATTCCTCCTGCATGGTGTAAAGGTGACTAGTGTGTGCACCATGTGGTTCTTATCGTATGCTATGGTCATGATCTCTTGTAGATTGTGGAGTTAATTATCATTATGATAGTATTGATGTGACCTATTCCTCCTTCATAGTGTAATGTGGGCAGTGTGTGCACTATGTTAGTTCTTGGTTTATTTTGCAATGATCTATTATGCTCTAAGGTTATTTAAATATGAACATTATTGTGGAGCTTGTTAACTCCGGCATTGAGGGTTCGTGTAATCCTACGCAATGTGTTCATCATCCAACAAAAGAGTGTATGTAGCACATATGAGAAAGAGTTATTTATTATGCGATCAATGTTGAGAGTGTCCACTAGTGAAAGTATGATCCCTAGGCCTTGTTCCTAAATACTGTTATCGCTGCTTGTTTACTGTTTTACTGCGTTACTACTGCTGCAATACTACCACCATCAACTACACGCCAGCAAGCTATTTTCTGGCACCGTTGCTACTGCTCATACATATTCATACCACCTGTATTTCACTATCTCTTCGCCGAACTAGTGCACCAATTAGGTGTGTTGGGGACACAAGAGACTTCTTGCTTTGTGGTTGCAGGGTTGCATGAGAGGGATATCTTTGACCTCTTCCTTCCTGAGTTCGATAAACCTTGGGTGATCCACTTAAGGGAAACTTGCTGCTGTTCTACAAACCTCTGCTCTTGGAGGCCCAATACTGTCTACAGGAAAAGGAGGGGGCGTAGACATCAAGCTATTTTTAAGGCGCCGTTCTTGCAGGGAGGAAAGGTAAAAGGTACTCACACTCCGGATCTCGGCTACTAAGCTATTTTCCGGCGCCGTAAGTACTCGAAGCTATTTCCTTTAGATCCTGCAATTGCAACTTTTTGTTTCTTGTTTACACTAGTTTGGCATAATGGACAAGAATGAGCTTCTTATGCTATTTCCTGATTTAAAACATGGATTGTTTGATGCGAAAATTAAAAAACCTATGGAATCTTATTTGCATGCTGGTAGTAATATTAGTATGAACGCTTTGAACACCATTGTTGATAATGATATAGAAAGTTCTATGCTTGGGGAAGCTGGTTTTCATGATCTTTTTAGTCCCCCAAGCATTGAGGAGAAAATTTTCTTTGATGATACTTTGCCTCCTATTTATGATGATTATAATGATAGTGGTCTTTTGGTTCCACCTACTATGGAGAGTGAATTTGATTATGATTACAATATGCCTCCTATATTTGATGATAGCTACTTTGTTGAATTTGCTCCCACTACAACTACTAATAAAATTGATTGTGCTTATGTGGAGAGTAATAATTTTATGCATGAGACTCATGATAAGAATGCTTTATGTGATAGTTATATTGTTGAGTTTGCTCATGATGCTACTGAAAGTTATTATGAGAGAGGAAAATATGGTTGTAGAAATTTTCATGTAACTAAAACACCTCTCTATGTGCTGAAATTTTTGAAACTACACTTGTTTTATCTTCCTATGCTTGTCACCTTGCTCTTCATGAACTTGTTTATTTACAAGATTCCTATGCATAGGAAGCATGTTAGACTTAAATGTGTTTTGAATTTGCCTCTTGATGCTCTCTTTTGCTTCAAATACTATTTCTTGCGAGTGCATCATTAAAACTGCTGAGCCCATCTTAATGGCTATAAAGAAAAGAACTTCTTGGGAGATAACCCATGTGTTATTTTGCTATAGTACTTTGTTTTATATTTGTGTCTTGGAAGTTGTTTACTACTGTAGCAACCTCTCCTTATCTTAGTTTTGTGTTTTGTTGTGCCAAGTGAAGCCTCTAATCGAAGGTTGATACTAGATTTGGATTTCTGCGCAGAAACAGATTTCTATCTGTCACGAATCTGGGCTGTTTTCTCTGTAGAAAAATCAGAAAAATTATGCCAATTTACGTGAGTGATCCTCAGATATGTACGCAACTTTCATTCAATTTGAGCATTTTCATTTGAGCAAGTCTGGTGCCTCGATAAAATTCGTCAATACGAACTGTTCTGTTTTGACAGATTCTGCCTTTTATTTCGTATTGCCTCTTTTGCTATGTTGGATGAATTTCTTTGATCCATTAATGTCCAGTAGCTTTATGCAATGTCCAGAAGTGTTAAGAATGATTGTGTCACCTCTGAACATGTTAATTTTTATTGTCGCTAACCCTCTAATGAGTTGTTCTAAGTTTGGTGTGGAGGAAATTTTCAAGGATCAAGAGAGGAGTATGATGCAACATGATCAAGGAGAGTGAAAGCTCTAAGCTTGGGGATGCCCCGGTGGTTCACCCCTGCATATTCTAAGAAGACTCAAGCGTCTAAGCTTGGGGATGCCCAAGGCATCCCCTTCTTCATCGACAACATTATCAGGTTCCTCCCCTGAAACTATATTTTTATTCCATCACATCTTATGTGCTTTGCTTGGAGCGTCGGTTTGTTTTTGTTTTTTGTTTTGTTTGAATAAAATGGATCCTAGCATTCACTTTATGGGAGAGAGACACGCTCCGCTGTAGCATATGGACAAGTATGTCCTTAGTTTCTACTCATAGTATTCATGGCGAAGTTTCTTCTTCGTTAAATTGTTATATGGTTGGAATTGGAAAATGACACATGTAGTAATTGCTAAAAATGTCTTGGATAATGTGATACTTGGCAATTGTTGTGCTCATGTTTAAGCTCTTGCATCATATACTTTGCACCCATTAATGAAGAAATAAATAGAGCTTGCTAAAATTTGGTTTGCATAATTGGTCTCTCTAAAGTCTAGATAATTTCTAGTATTGAGTTTGAACAACAAGGAAGACGGTGTAGAGTCTTATAATGTTTACAATATGTCTTTTATGTGAGTTTTGCTGCACCGGTTCATCCTTGTGTTTGTTTCAAATAGCCTTGCTAGCCTAAACCATGTATCGAGAGGAAATACCTCTCATGCATCCAAAATACTTGAGCCAACCACTATGCCATTTGTGTCCACCATACCTACCTACTACATGGTATTTCTCCGCCATTCCAAAGTAAATTGCTTGAGTGCTACCTTTAAATTTCCATTCTTCACCTTTACAATATATAGCTCATGGGACAAATAGCTTAAAAACTATTGTGGTATTGAATATGTACTTATGCACTTTATCTCTTATTAAGTTGCTTGTTGTGCCATAACCATGTTCACTGGGGACGCCATCAATTACTCTTTGTTGAATATCATGTGAGTTGCTATGCATGTTCGTCTTGTCTGAAGTAAGAGAGATCTACCACCTTATGGTTAAGCATGCATATTGTTAGAGAAGAACATTGGGCCGCTAACTAAAGCCATGATTCATGGTGGAAGTTTCAGTTTTGGACATATATCCTCAATCTCATATGAGAAAATTATTAATTGTTGTTACATGCTTATGCATAAAAGAGGAGTCCATTATCTGTTGTCTATGTTGTCCCGGTATGGATGTCTAAGTTGAGAATAATCAATAGCGAGAAATCCAATGCGAGCTTTCTCCTTAGACCTTTGTACAGGCGGCATAGAGGTACCCCTTTGTGACACTTGGTTAAAACATGTGCATTGTGATGATCCGGTAGTCCAAGCTAATTAGGACAAGGTGCGGGCACTATTAGTATACTATGCATGAGGCTTGCAACTTGTAAGATATAATTTACATGATACATATGCTTTATTACTACCGTTGACAAAATTGCTTCATGTTTTCAAAATCGAAGCTCTAGCACAAATATAGCAATCGATGCTTTTCCTCTATGGAGGACCATTCTTCTACTTTTATTGTTGAGTCAGTTCACCTATTTCTCTCCACCTCAAGAAGCAAACACTTGTGTGAATTGTGCATTGATTCCTACATACTTGCATATTGCACTTATTATATTACTCTATGTTGACAATATCCATGAGATATACATGTTACAAGTTGAAAGCAACCGCTGAAACTTAATCTTCTTTTGTGTTGCTTCAATACCTTTACTTTGATTTATTGCTTTATGAGTTAACTCTTATGCAAGACTTATTGATGCTTGTCTTGAAGTGCTATTCATGAAAAGTCTTTGCTATATGATTCACTTGTTTACTCATGTCATATACATTGTTTTGATCGCTGCATTCACTACATATGCTTTACAAATAGTATGATCAAGTTTATGATGGCATGTCACTCCAGAAATTATCTTTGTTATCGTTTTACCTGCTCGGGACGAGCAGAACTAAGCTTGGGGATGCTGATACGTCTCCGACGTATCGATAATTTCTTATGTTCCATGCCACATTATTGATGTTATCTACATGTTTTATGCACACTTTATGTCATATTCGTGCATTTTCTGGAACTAACCTATTAACAAGATGCCGAAGTGCCAGTTCCTGTTTTCTGCTGCTTTTGGTTTCAGAAATCCTAGTAAAGAAATATTCTCGGAATTGGACGAAATCAACGCCCAGGTTCCTATTTTGCCCGGAAGCATCCAGAACACCCGAGAGCCGCCAGAGGGAAGCCCTGGGGGCCCCACACCACACCCTGGCGCGGCCAGAGGGGGGGCCGCGCCGCCCTATAGTGTGGGCCCCCCAGGCCCCCTCCGAGGCTGCCCTTCCGCCTATTTAAAGCCTCCGTCGCGAAAACCCTATGACGTTCGACGAAACCCACAGAAACCTTCCAGAGCCGCTGCCATCGCGAAGCCAAGATCTGGGGGACAGGAGTCTCTGTTCCGGCACGCCGCCGGGATGGGGAAGTGCCCCCGGAAGGCTCCTCCATCGACACCACCGCCATCTTCATCACCGCTGCTGTCTCCCATGAGGAGGGAGTAGTTCTCCATCGAGGCTCGGGGCTGTACCGGTAGCTATGTGGTTAATCTCTCTCCTATGTACTTCAATACAATGATCTCATGAGCTGCTTTACATGATTGAGATCCATATGATGAGCTTTGTATCGCTACTAGTTGTGTGCTACTCATGTGATGTTATTAAAGTAGTCTATTCCTCCTGCATGGTGTAAAGGTGACTAGTGTGTGCACCATGTGGTTCTTGTCGTATGCTATGATCATGATCTCTTGTAGATTGTGGAGTTAATTATCATTATGATAGTATTGATGTGATCTATTCCTCCTTCATAGTGTAATGTGGGCAGTGTGTGCACTATGTTAGTTCTTGGTTTATTTTGCAATGATCTATTATGCTCTAAGGTTATTTAAATATGAACATTATTGTGGAGCTTGTTAACTCCGGCATTGAGGGTTCGTGTAATCCTACGCAATGTGTTCATCATCCAACAAAAGAGTGTATGTAGCACATATGAGAAAGAGTTATTTATTATGCGATCAATGTTGAGAGTGTCCACTAGTGAAAGTATGATCCCTAGGCCTTGTTCCTAAATACTGCTATCGCTGCTTGTTTACTGTTTTACTGCGTTACTACTGCTGCAATACTACCACCATCAACTACACGCCAGCAAGCTATTTTCTGGCACCGTTGCTACTGCTCATACATATTCATACCACCTGTATTTCACTATCTCTTCGCCGAACTAGTGCACCTATTAGGTGTGTTGGGGACACAAGAGACTTCTTGCTTTGTGGTTGGAGGGTTGCATGAGAGGGATATCTTTGACCTCTTCCTCCCTGAGTTCGATAAACCTTGGGTGATCCACTTAAGGGAAACTTGCTGCTGTTCTACAAACCTCTGCTCTTGGAGGCCCAGCACTGTCTACAGGAAAAGGAGGGGGCGTAGACATCAGTAGCACAATGCTAGATTTAGAAGAGTTCTAAATGTTGTGACGGATTCTACAAACGAAGGCAGAATATGTCGTTGTTTTGACAATGACTGAGGATGTTAAGTCAAGAGGTTCTTTGAGAACTTGGTGTAGTTCCGATAGTGTCAGAACTTTGAAGCTATATTGTGTATGACAATATTAGTGACATATTTCAGACCGCGGAATTAAGGTTCGACCAGAAGACCAAACATATTTAATGCCGACTCATTTGGAAAATGAGTGATGCATGAAGACGCAAATGAATTGCAAAATACATACGTTTCTGAGTGTGTCAGAACCGTTGACTAAAGCTCTCCCTAGGGCAAAGTATGACCAACACCAGAATGCCATGGGTGTTAGGTACATTACAATGTAATCTAGATTATTGACTCTAGTGCAAGTGGGAGACTGTTGGAGATATGCCCAAGAGGCAATAATAAAAGTGGTTATTATATATCTTTATGTTTATGATAAATGTTTATATACCATGCTATAATTGTATTAACCGAAACATTGATACATGTGTGTTATGTAAACAACAATGAGTCCCTAGTAAAGCCTCTTAACTAGCTTGTTGATTAATAGATGATTAGTTTCATAATCATGAACATTGGATGTTATTAATAACAAGGTTATATCATTATGTGAATGATGTAATGGATACACCCAATTAAGCGTAGCATAAGATCTCGTCATTAAGTTATTTGCTATAAGCTTTCGATACATAGTTACCTAGTCCTTATGACCATGAGATCATGTAAATCACTTATACCGGAAAGGTACTTTGATTACACCAAACGCCACTGCGTAAATGGGTGGTTATAAAGGTGGGATTAAGTATCCGGAAAGTATGAGTTGAGGCATATGGATCAACAGTGGGATTTGTCCATCCCGATGACGGATAGATATACTCTGGGCCCTCTCGGTGGAATGTCGTCTAATGTCTTGCAAGCATATGAATAAGTTCATAAGAGACCACATACCACGGTACGAGTAAAGAGTACTTGTCAGGAGACGAGGTTGAACAAGGTATAGAGTGATACCGAAGATCAAACCTCGGACAAGTAAAATATCGCGTGACAAAGGGAATTGGTATTGTATGTGAATGGTTCATTCGATCACTAAAGTCATCGTTGAATATGTGGGAGCCATTATGGATCTCCAGATCCCGCTATTGGTTATTGGTCGGAGTGAGTACTCAACCATGTCCGCATAGTTCGCGAACCGTAGGGTGACACACTTAAAGTTGGATGTTGAAATGGTAGAACTTGAATATGGAATGGAGTTCGAATATTTGTTTGGAGTCCCGGATGAGATCCCGGACATCACGAGGAGTTCCGGAATGGTCCAGAGAATAAGATTCATATATAGGATGTCATTTTATGTGAATTAAAATGATGCGGAAGGTTCTATGGAAGGTTCTAGAAAAGTCCGGAAGAAACCACCGGGACTCCACCTCCATGGCCGGCCAACCCTAGTGGGGGAGGAGTCCCAAGTGGACTCCCCCTATGGGGGCCGGCCACCCCCCCACATGGAAGGGGGGAATCCCACCCAAGTGGGATTCCCACCTTGGGTAGGTTTCCCTATCACATGGAAGGTTTTGGGTTCGGGTCTTATTCGGAGACTTGTAGTCCAACACTTGGGGCTTCCACCTATATAATGAGGGGCCAAGGGGAGGGGGCCGGCCACCCCCAAGACCACAACCTGGCCGCCCCCCTTGAGTGGCCGGCCACCCCCTCCCAAACCCTAGCCGCCCCCCTCTCCTCCATTGCTCCCGCGTGCTTTAGCGAAGCTCTGCCGGAGTTCTCCACCGCCACCGACACCACGCCGTCGTGCTGTCGGATTCAAGAGGAGCTACTACTTCCGCTGCCCGCTGGAACGGGAGGTGGACGTCGTCTTCATCAACAACCGAACGTGTGACCGAGTACGGAGGTGCTGCCCGTTCGTGGCGCCGTGATCAAGATCTTCTACGCGCTTTTGCAAGCGGCAAGTGAACGTCTACCGCAGCAACAAGAGCCTCATCTTGTAGGCTTTGGAATCTCTTCAAGGGTGAGACTCGATAATCCCCTCGTTGCTACCGTCTTCTAGATTGCATCTTGGCTTGGATTTCGTGTTCGCGGTAGGAAATTTTTTGTTTTCTATGCAACGAATCCCAACACTTTCCAGATGCCAATGGGAAGCAAATCCGATGCACTAGCTACGGCCAAGCTCTGTACAGTCTTCGAGGCAGTAAAATGACTCCCAAGGAAGCATCAAAATGGTTCAGCATTTTCTTCCGAGGCCTGGATAATCCTCTCTTCTTCCCTTACACGAAATCTGAGCACTTTGAGAATCCGGTCTCCTTCAGGCTAGACAGCTTTGCCGATGACACCAGCACCCGGCAATTGTATTCTACCATGATCCGTCCCTTCTTCCTTCCAGTGGGCATGAGCACTGATACGTCCAAAACGTATCTACTTTCCCGAACACTTTTGCTATTGTTTTGCCTCTAATTTGTGTATTTTGGATACAACTAACACGGACTAACGCTGTTTTCAGCAGAACTGTTCTGGTGTCTCGTTTTTGTGCAGAAATCCAACTTTCGGGAAAATCCTCGGAATTTATGCAGAAGGCCCTATTTTCCCAGGAAACTGACGGAGCCAGAAGGACAAGTCAGGTGGAGGCCCGAGGGCCCCACACCATAGGGCGGCGCGGCCCAGGAGGGGCCCGCGCGGCCATGTGGTGTGGCCCCCTCGGCCAGCCTCCGACGCCCTCCTTCGGACTATTTATCGGCCTCGACCTAAAAACGCACGGAGAGAAGTGGAAGTCGCCAGAAACCCTCCAGAACGCCGCCACATCGCGAAACTCCGTCGCGGGAGCCAGAAGTCTCCGTTCTGGCACTCCGCCGGGACGGGGAATTGGAGGAGATCATCACCGCCATCACCGCCAATGCCTCTACATCAACCAGCCATGTTTCCCCCATCCATGTGTGAGTAATTCCCCTGCTGTAGGCCGAAGGGGATGGTAGGGATTGGATGAGATTGGTCATGTAATAGCATAAGATTGTTAGGGCATAGTGCCTAGTGTCCGTAATTGGTACTTTGATGATATTGTTGCAACTTGTTATGCTTAATGCTTGTCACTAGGGCCCGAGTGCCATGATCTCAGATCTGAACATGTTATTGTTTCATCATGATATTCATTGTTTATGGTCTTACCTGCAAGTTGTATACACATGTCGCTGTCCGGAACCAATGGCCCCGAAGTGACAGAAATCGGGACAACCGGAGGGAATGGTAGCGATGTGAGGATCACATGTGTTCACGGAGTGTTAATGCTTTGCTCCGGTACTCTATTAAAAGGAGTACCTTAATATCCAGTAGTTTCCCTTGAGGCCCGGCTGCCACCGGCTGGTAGGACAAAAGATGTTGTGCAAGTTTCTCATTGCGAGCACGTACGACTATAATTGGAACACATGCCTATTGATTGCTTTGTACTTGGACACCGTTTTATTATTATCTGCAAATGCCCTGCTATGATTGTTACATGAGTTTCTCTCATCCATGCAACGCCCGTCATCCGTCCCCGTGCCTACAGTATTTTAATCCTGCTGTTTACTAAAATCACTAATGCTGTCTTTGTTACTCTGCTGCTGTTATTTCACTACTGCTACTGCTATAAAACTGTTACTACTGATAAACCCTTGCGAGCAAGTCTGTTTCCAGGTGCAGCTGAATTGACAACTCCGCTGTTAAGGCTTTCAAGTGTTCTTTGTCTCCCCTTGTGTCGACTCAATAAATTGGGTTTTACTTCCCTCGAAGACTGTTGCGATCCCCTATACTTGTGGGTCATCAAGACTATTTTCTGGCGCCGTTGCTGGGGAGCATAGCTTTATTTGGAAGTTCACTTGGATTGATATTGTTCGCTGCAAATTCTCCATCATGGGTAAACCTCGCGATACTAAGGTCGCCATATTACCATCCACTACAAGAAAAGGTACAATTCTGAATACCTCCGCTACACTTGATTCACCATCTGTGATTGATAAACTTGTTTCACTGCCACATGCTTCACATGCGGGTACTTCTGCTGAATCTGAAAACTCTCATAATATTGATAATATTTCTGCTGTGCTTGATGATAGTGGTTCATTGGGATCCTTTCTAGATGCTACGATTGCTAGGTCTAGACAAATTGAAAATACTGAAACTCCTAATGCTACTACACCTGTTAATTCACCTGAACTTGATTATTTTAGTGATGATCCTGATGAAGATTATGTGGAGCTTAATGATGATTTTATTGAAAAATGCAATGCTACTACTGATGCAAGAAAAATTAAAAAGTTGCTTGCAGAACATGCTGTTAGATATAAACTGTCTCCTGATCCTAAGTTTGCCACATCTCCTATAAACATTAAGGATAAAGATTATGATTTTTCTCTTGATCTATCTCATATAGCTATTGTTGAGAAAACACCCTTTTGTGGTACTAAAAAAGAAAGTGCTGTTGAACACATGATTGAGTTATCTACTCTCAGTAGCTTGTTTTCTGATGATGTCAAGATGCGTACTTACTTTGTTGCTAAAATCTTTCCATTCTCATTAAAGGATGACGCTAAAACTTGGTATAATAGTTTGCCACCTAATTCTATTAAAAGTCCAAAAGAATTGCTTGATGTTTTCTTCCGTAAATACTTTCCTGCTAGTGCTCAACATATTGCTTTGCAGAGAATTTATAATTTTGACCAGGGAGATGGAGAGAAATTGCCTGAGGCTTGGGCGAGATTTTGCTCTCTTATTAGAGCCCGGCCTGATCATGATCTGGAAAAGCATGATTTACTTGATATATTTTATAGTGGACTAACCATTGAGTCTAGGGCATACCTGGATAGTTGTGCTGGTTGTGTTTTCAGGAAAAGAACTCCGGATAACGCTGAAGAATTATTGGCTAAAATAGGCCGGAATCATGATGATTGGGCTACGCCTGAACCAACTCCAACGCCAATATTGAAGAAGAGGGGTTTAATTAAATTGAATGATGAAGATATGAGGGAAGCCAAGAAGTCTCTCAAGGAGAAAGGTATTAAATCTGAAGATGTGAAGAATCTTCCTCCCATAGAAGATATATGTGAGATAATTCCCCCTTCATCCATGATTGAGGTAAACTCCCTTCAACGCTTTACTAGGGAAGATATTCCGTATTCAAAACCTCCTGCACAATGCTTAGATGAGTTTGATAATTATATTGTTAAGCAAGAAAATTTTAATATGAGAGTAGAGAATCATTTAATGGAAAATTCTCGAGCTATTAGTGAATTGCATGATATTGTAGAGAGAACCTCCAATGATGTTAAGATGCTTGTTAAACATTTTCATATGGTTCAAACTCAAATTGATCAACTCACTAAAGTGCAAAATGACTTGTTAGGAAATAATTCTAAAGAAAAACATGCTTATGAAGTAACAACTAGAGGTGGTGTCTCTACCCAGGATCCTCTATATCCTGAAGGGCATCCCAAAAGAATTGAACAAGATTCTCAACGCATTGAACCTAGTGCTCCTTCTAAGAAGAAAAAGAAGAAGAAACATAAAAATGTTGTAGAATCCTCTGAACCTGCTAATGATCCTAATAGTATTTCTATTTCTGATGCTGAAACTGAAAGTGGTAATGAACATGATAAAGATAATGATAAGAATGATACTCCTGATAAAGAAGAGGTTGAAGAAGAACCTGAAAAGCATGCTAAAAATAAAAAGTACACTAAAGAAGATTTTATTGCTGAGAAACATGGTAATGAAAGAGAACCTTGGGTGCAAAAGCAAATGCCTTTTCCTGCTAAGAAACAAAAATCAAAGGAAGAAGAACACTATAATAAATTTTGTGATTGGATGAAACCTTTATTCTTGCAAATCCCTTTGACTGATGCTATTAAATTGCCTCCTTATTCAAAGTATATGAAAGATATTGTTACTAACAAAAGGAAAATCCCCAATGAGGAAATTTCCACTATGCTTGCTAATTACTCTTTCAATGGCAAAGTTCCAAAGAAGTTGGGCGACCCAGGTATACCTACTATTCCTTGTTCTATTAAGAATAATTATGTTAAAACTGCTCTATGTGACTTGGGAGCCGGTGTTAGTGTTATGCCTTTTTCTCTTTATAAGAGACTTTACTTAGACAAGTTGATACCTACTGATATATCTTTGCAAATGGCTGATAAATCTACTGCTATTCCTGTTGGTATATGTAAGGATGTTCCTGTTCAAGTTACTACTAACTGCTTGATATTAACTGATTTTGTTGTGTTGGAAATGCCTGAAGATGATAATATGTCTATTATTCTTGGGAGACCTTTTCTTAACACCGCAGGGGCTGTTATTGATTGCAATAAAGGAAAGGTTACTTTCAATGTTGATGATAGGGAGCATACCGTTTATTTCCCCAAGAAGATTGATAAAGTATGTGGAGTCAATACTATTTTTAATGTGAGAACTATTAAAGTGGGAACTATTGATTGTCCTATATATGAGCCTAAGGAAGAATATCAAACTCTCGTGATTGGATTCATATCAATACAATTCAAGGTAATATGATTGATTTGAGGTTTATTTCTTCTTATGCTATGTAAAATTTATTTGGTGGCAAGACTTGATCAACCTTGTTAACAAATACTTTTTATATGCATAGAGGAGGTAAACAACATCTCTTTCTTCCTCCACTTGCTCTAATTGCTGTAGCACTTTTAATTTGCAAAGTTCCTTAGTTAATTGGAGATTTCAAAAATTTTCCTGGCCAGTAATAATAAACTTAATACCCAGAAATGTGCATTTTTCAAAGTTTTCAAAAATTCACAAAAATTATACCGTTGGTCCTATTTTTCGACGAGGCACCTGGGAGCACCAGAGGATGAACTGTGGGGCACCAGAGGGTGCCACACCACAGGCCGGCGCGGCCAAGGAGGTGGGCGCGCCACCCTGTGGTGTGGGCCCCTCCTTGCCCCACTATCTCATCTCTTTCTCCCAACATCTTCTCTCTCCCGAAAAAACTCGCACCAGGTTCCTCTCACTCGCGTTTTTGCTCAAGAGCTCAGGATTTTTCGATCTCTTTGCTCAGCCCAGATTTCTGTCTGAAATTTGGCACATTTGCTCTTCGGTATGTGACTCCTCCGCCTATCCAAGTAGAATTTTGTTTGGTTGAGTATATCTTGAATATTTTGCTGCTGTAGGTAACATGTTTAGTGAGCTTGCATGCTTGTTCTAAGTTGTATAAACTAGTTTTGATGCATGATTGGTACTCTAGCAAGTTCCTATAGTAGTTCCCCTTGATTATATGTCACCAAATCAAATTTTTATATTGTTTGTTGAAAATTTCAGAAAATGGAGTGGAATAGATATCAATTGAACCAACAAGAATTGGAGGTCCAACAAGTTATGAGAGTGAACCGTGAAGAGGGAGTATACCCCTCCTACTACCCATGCGTGGACTTTATGAGAAGTGCGGGGATTTTACAAGATGTTCAAACTCTAATCTCTCGTGCAGGGCTGAGTGATTTTGTTGAAGGAGAGCCAAGACAATATGCAAAATTAACTATGTCTTTTGTGCAGGACTTTAAGTTCAATTGGTCACGATCTAACCCCACGGTCCAGTATAAAATTTACAATAAAGCTGTCAACTTGCCATTCAGTGATTTTTGTGCAGCAATTAGAGTACCGCAATGGGGATCATGCGAGAAGATAAGGGGATCGCCGCAAGAACTCTTAAGCCTCTTCAAGATGATTTGCTATGGAAGGAGTTTCTCAGAGGATAGTGGTAAAATCACTAGCATTCAGCTCCCGGCTATCCGCTACTTTGCCTATTTCATTACTAAATGCGTTCTGGCTAGAAAGATCGGTGGTAAACTTTCTATCCCGGATTTAGCTTTTCTAGCTGCGGCACTTCAAGGTAGTAGGACTTATAATCTGGGGGCATTGATAGCTTATAGACTCGCTACTAACCGTGAGAAAGGTGGAATTTGTGGAGGTCTCATCGCCTCTCGTTTACTAGCTTTTCATAATGTAGAACCTCATCATTTTGATATTCCATTCCCCATAGAAAAACTTGACATAGCCTCTATGATTAAACATGAATTTGTTTCTGATTCCTTCAACTTGGGTAACCTGTTTTACAAGATGACATTTTATAAGAAAGTATGGAGAATAACTAAGAAAACTGAGAAACTAGTAAGATTGCCTGCGCCTGTTCTGTCTAACCTTGATTCCAGGGGAGATTGGTCGGTCACAGAAGGTGCACTGGATGCACACATAGAGGGAGGAGGCCAACATGCAAGAGACGACACGGCGGTCGAGGAGCACCTCAACTCATCATCCGATGCAGCAAGTTCCTCGCATCAACATGTTGGACATGTGGAGCCTCCACGCTTTTCTTCTGCACAGGAACTTTACTATGACTACTCCATGAATTATCCACCGGCGAGAAACAGCGACCCTCGTTGGGGTTGAACTCCACTTAGGCCAAAAGCCTAAGCTTGGGGGGAGGTATACCGGCATCACTCATTCTTTGCATATTATGGTTGCTGGATACTTGTACATATTTGTTTTGTTCGTTTGAGTGGTTTTCTAATGAGAGGAAGATGATATTTGGGGAAGTGCTGCCTGAAAAAAGATTCTGGACTGTTACTAGAAAAATTCGTGCGCACAGCCAGAGCGTTATTTTGAGCTGCCAATTTTTGTGCAGGTTCCCCAGGTTGTTATCTAACTTTCATTAGTTGAACACTTTTCGAGCTGAGCAACGTAAGATTTTTGTAAAAATCGATTTCTGTACTGCTGTCAGGTTTTGGCAGATTTCTGCCATCTCGCTTTTCTGTGTTTCTTTTAGTTTGCTATTTCTTGTTCTTACTTTGTTTCTTTCCCAAAACACAAAAAGACCAAAAATATTTCTGTTGTTTCTCTTCACCATTTGTTTGCTTTGGTTTCTTGCATTTGTTTCGCTTTATTTGCTATTGCTAGTTTGCTATAAGAAAACCCAAAAAGATTTTGCTTTGTTTGTTTGTTTCCTCTTGTTCTTGTTCTCGAATTCGAAAACACCAAAAATATTTGCTATTCTTCTTGGATTTTGTAAAGTTCTTTATGAGTTCAATGGTCTTCAGTGGCTGGAGCGTGGTTTTTCATTTCATATTATCCAAGCTATACAAGTGAAAAGGCAATAATGACGATCTACGACAATTGGATTGTGGTGAGAGGCTGGTATGAACTCTATTTGTTTTCATTTTTGTACATATACTCATCCATGTGAGCATGCTTGGTTGGTTCATGTGAGGTATATGTTATTTGAGAAAGTCTAGTAGTTTATGATCTCTCATGTTTAGCTCCAATTTATTAATATGAGTAGCATGTGATGGATGTTTGCTTGCATTGTTTTATTCATAAGTAAGTATGGCATTGTGGTATCCTCCTCTGAATAATTCATTTATATCGACTTGGCACATGCTCACGCATGCATATGACTGAACAAAAAGTCAATTAAGCCTCGATGATCTATATTGCTTCAGAGTTCTTGTATCACTTTTATGCCTCCGTTAATTTATTTTGCCGCAAGCATGATTATGACAGTTACTGCTCTCTTGATTTGTCGCTCCCTAGTCTATTGCTAGCCTTCACTTGTACTGAGCGGGAACGCTGCTCGTGCTTCCAAACACCTGAAAACCAAGTTATTCCAGAGTGTCCACTATAAATACCTATGCATGGCATTTCAAACCATTCCAAGTAAATTCTCATGCGCTACCTTTAAAACCTTCAAAATGCTTCTAAATTTGTGTTTATGTTTCATAGCTCATGAGGAAGTATGTGGTATTTAGCTTTCAACCTTGTCATTTACTCTTGACGGACTCTCATATGGACTAGTGGCACATCCACTTATCCAATAATTTTGCAAAAAGAGCTGGCAACGGGATTCCCAGTCCCAAATTAATTAACCTAAATAGACACTCCTCCATGGTTTGTGATTGTTGGACGGCACCCGAAGGATTCGGTTAGCCATGGCTTGTGTAAGCAAAGGTTGGGGGGAGTGTCATCATCATAATAAAACTAAAATAAAAAGGCACTCCTTCATGGTATGAGATTGTTGGCATGCACCCGAGGATTCGGTTAGCCATGGTTTGTGTAAGAAAGGTTGGAAGGAGTGCCACATAAATATGCAAATAATTCATGGGAGCCACTCTTGAAAGTCCGGTTGGCGAGGTAGTTGGTGTACCCATTACCATTCGTTGACAACAACAAACACCTCTCAAAATAATTTTACTCCTAATTTCAAAAATGAAAAGCTCTAGCGCATGTTAATCCCTGCTTCCCTCTGCGAAGGGTCAATCTTTTACTTCTATGTTGTGTCTCCATTATATCTTTGAGCACTATCTTGAGAGCACAACTGTCATTCTTAGTATAATATGCTTGCCTCAAAATATGATTGATTGTGGTATAACTTTGATGCTTTTATCTTTGACAATCACTACTTCTAGTCTTTCTATGAACTCCAGAGGTGCCCGGGCATTTATGTTTTGCCAATCAAATACAGGCAAGCGAGATACCACTTTATCATACTCTCTTATGAACATTGCAATCCTGCTTATATACATGATTCATGATGCTTATTATTAATTGTTGGTACCTCTCCATGATTGACATAGCTGTTAGATGATCTTATTTGCATGTATCTCATTATGAACTGCTTAAGTATTAGTCATAGCATGAGAATATATACATCATATGAGCAAATGTGTTCGTGAAAGTTCTTTTATCGCTCAGTTGTTAACTGAATTGCTTGAGGACAAGCAATAAGCTAAGCTTGGGGGGAGTTGATACGTCCAAAACGTATCTACTTTCCCGAACACTTTTGCTATTGTTTTGCCTCTAATTTGTGTATTTTGGATACAACTAACACGGACTAACGCTGTTTTTCAGCAGAACTGTTCAGTGTCTCGTTTTTGTGCAGAAATCCAACTTTCGGGAAAATCCTCGGAATTTATGCAGAAGGCCCTATTTTCCCAGGAAACTGACGGAGCCAGAAGGACAAGTCAGGTGGAGGCCCGAGGGCCCCACACCATAGGGCGGCGCGGCCCAGGGGGGGCCCGCGCGGCCATGTGGTGTGGCCCCCTCGGCCAGCCTCCGACGCCCTCCTTCGGACTATTTATCGGCCTCGACCTAAAAACGCACGGAGAGAAGTCGAAGTCGCCAGAAACCCTCCAGAACGCCGCCACATCGCGAAACTCCGTCGCGGGAGCCAGAAGTCTCCGTTCTGGCACTCCGCCGGGACGGGGAATTGGAGGAGATCATCACCGCCATCACCGCCAACGCCTCTACATCAACCAGCCATGTTTCCCCCATCCATGTGTGAGTAATTCCCCCACTGTAGGCCGAAGGGGATGGTAGGGATTGGATGAGATTGGTCATGTAATAGCATAAGATTGTTAGGGCATAGTGCCTAGTGTCCGTAATTGGTACTTTGATGATATTGTTGCAACTTGTTATGCTTAATGCTTGTCACTAGGGCCCGAGTGCCATGATCTCAGATCTGAACATGTTATTGTTTCATCATGATATTCATTGTTTATGGTCTTACCTGCAAGTTGTATACACATGTCGCTGTCCGGAACCAATGGCCCCGAAGTGAAAGAAATCGGGACAACCGGAGGGAATGGTAGCGATGTGAGGATCACATGTGTTCATGGAGTGTTAATGCTTTGCTCCGGTACTCTATTAAAAGGAGTACCTTAATATCCAGTAGTTTCCCTTGAGGCCCGGCTGCCACCGGCTGGTAGGACAAAAGATGTTGTGCAAGTTTCTCATTGCGAGCACGTACGACTATAATTAGAACACATGCCTATTGATTGCTTTGTACTTGGACACCATTTTATTATTATCTGCAAATGCCCTGCTATGATTGTTACATGAGTTTCTCTCATCCATGCAACGCCCGTCATCCGTCCCCGTGCCTACAGTATTTTAATCCTGCTGTTTACTAAAATCACTACTGCTGTCTTTGTTACTCTGCTGCTGTTATTTCACTACTGCTACTGCTATAAAACTGTTACTACTGATAAACCCTTGCGAGCAAGTCTGTTTCCAGGTGCAGCTGAATTGACAACTCCGCTGTTAAGGCTTTCAAGTGTTCTTTGTCTCCCCTTGTGTCGAATCAATAAATTGGGTTTTACTTCCCTCGAAGACTGTTGCGATCCCCTATACTTGTGGGTCATCAAGCACCTCAAACAGGATCATCAAACCTGGCTATGAGTCTTATCAGCCGGTCGTAGCAGCCCGGCAGTTTGGTCTTGGGCAGGTATCTCCTCATTTCTTCCTCCACCACTTAACAGAGAGCAGAGCTGATCTGCCCGATGTCCTCACGAGTCAGAGGGGTTACTCTTTCTTTGATGCTCTAGTCATCCCAATCCCTCACAACCTCTCTTTTACCTCATCAACCGATGGTTTTGAGACCTGGTGGTCGACGTGGAAGACTCATGCCTTCAGGAGAGCTCTAGAACCATTGCTAAAACAACTTGATGCTGAATATGACATCCCTGCAGAACAGGTACCACTACTCACGAATTATCTTGAAGTGTCTTGCACTGATTTCCTTCTTTTCATAATCCTGTTCTGACTTCCTGCAGCAACAAGACGGTCCAGAACCTGTCCATGATGACGGCTCCCCTTTCAAATTCCTCCCACCAGCTCCGGTGGTCCTTTTCTGCAAAAACTCACCACCCTTGAAAAGGGTCGTGATGCAGAGCCAGACGATTTCACCAAAATCGGCTTCCAAGAGCCGAGGATCATCTAGGCTAGCTGCCCCCGAGCCTCAACTAAGGTGAGAACAGCAGTGAGGAAAGTAGCCGCCAGGAAGACCTTGAAGCGCCAAAACCCTACCCCAGCCCAAGAAAGTTTGCACGTAAGCTGATCCCTGCCTTGGTTGGCTCAATTTATCTCTCTATGCTTCTGGATCACGCTTTGTATTTCTTTTGCAGACCTCTACTGAAGAACTCTCCAGCGAGGGGACACAGTCCAGTCAAGGGGACTCAAGCTCGGGCAACTCTGGGAAACCCACCACGCAGAACCAGCCAGACTCGCCACCGTCGGCTTCCAAGAAAAGGTCAGCTCCTGAACCTACCGCTTCCCGAGCTCCCATCAAAGTAGGACAGGGTGGACTACGCATGAAGAGCCGATGCATCAAGAGAGCTCGCAAGGAACCGCAAACTTCTTCATCAAACCAGGAGATCTTGGATGTAATAACTCTCCGTACTCTCCTTGGCTCATATTTCATGCTAACCTGTTGCTGTTCTTATCAGCTAACCTCTTCCTCTGCAGACTGATGACACCTCCAGTGGGGAAGTCGAGGAAGTATTGATGCCATCCGCTACCCTGGACCTAGCACCTCCTGACAGTGTGGCTGACAAGGCTGCCACCTTGGCCAAGCCCACAGCAGAAACACAAGATCCGATCACCTCTTCACCGGTTGTTCCTCTGGTCTTAGGAGAGGTACACTCCTTTTCCTTAGGTCTGCCTTTCTCTTTTTGCTGTATACTGACGTTGTTGTTGTTTGCCACGGCTATGACCTTTCAAACCTGCTAACATTCGACCCTGAATCCATCGAGCCAACTACGTCTAAAGCCAGTGCAGAATCAGGGCCCAGCGCTACACGTGATCAACTCCAGCATCTCAAAGCCCTGCTCTCCTCCTCAATTGAGACATTGGTTGAAGATCCCGGAGAAGTGAAGAGCTGTAACACCCCAAATTTCAATGAAAAGAAAGTTAGAGAAATCAGAAAGCAAAATTTCAAACCAACAAAAACTTTTCTTTTGCATATAGTACCATGCATAGGACTTGTGCATTTGAGTGATATGCCATGATGATTGTTATTACTTGTATTTGTTATGCTCTAAAACCCTAGAGTGATCATGTGAAGATCACCAACCAAATAAATCAAAGTGGAAGAAATTCCCATAATTGAAAAACCCTAAAAACCCTCACATATGCTCTATGGCATTTTTATAAATCTTGACCCTAGACCTATTTGGTCTTCACCATTAGTTGGATAATGTTATTAAACACTTATTACAACTTTTGGAACCAAGGTTGCACAATTCAAATGAAATTCAAACACAATTCCCACTCACATATGATAATGGCCAAATCTGCCAAATTTAGTCTGGTCACCACTTTGAGCCCCTGCAATTCAATTTTTCCAAACCAATTCTTGCTAATTCTTTGCACCATTTCAAAGTCAACATCAAGGTGAACAACTTTGATGAAGATCACCCTGCCAAATTCATCCTTGATCAATAGCTATGCTCATCCAAAGTTGCAACATTTTCACAAGTGCAACAATCTCCACTTAGCCATTTTGGCCAATCTTTGAATTCAAATTTTTCCACCACCACCTCCAATCACCTCTGGTCATTTACAACTTATCTCAACACTCACATTTCAAAAACTTTCACCTTTTGAATTATTTCAAATTTGGAGAATTTTGCAATTTGCAAAATATAGCACTATTTGACACTATTGGAAATAGTGTTCTATACACACCAAACCTACACTACACTACCCCAAATGGTTCCCCTGCCCCCTTTCACCCTGAATGGCAACATTGAAACCCTAGGGAGAGAGAGAGAACAAGCAAGACATGGCCATGCCGGCCCATGCCGGCCATGTTCTTCTCCCCCTCTCTCCATTGCTTCTCTACACTGGCCCTGGTGCCCACACTCGCCACCGCACACTCCTACCTCACCCTAGCCAAGCCACGGTCGAGCTCGACGCCAACCATCGCCGGAGATCGCGCGCCGAGATCAGCCCTGGATGCCGCTCGCGTCGCGCATGGACGCCACTGGCCACGCGCCGCGCAGCCACTCCGCACTCGCCCTGGACCCCCTGTGCACACGTTGAGCACCGCAGTGACACCGCGACGCCCCCAGACACGCGCCCAGCCCAGACCCGTGACCGCCGGCGCCGGAGACGACGACTTGCTCCCGTACGCGCCGCGGCCGTCGTGGAAGCAATGCGACCCAACCAAGCCTCCCCCGACCAAGCTGTCGCTGCCGTTAGACTCGCCTGGACCCGTAGAGCATCGCCATGACCACGCCTAGCTCGACCAGCCGCCGGAGAAGCCGCGCCATGGTCGACCTTGCCACTGCCCCGCACCCCTTGCTCAATCCTATAAATAGAGCGTTCCCTGGAAGCAACTGAGCACACCACCTCACTCCCCACCCTTCACAACCTCGCCTAGCACCGTTAGCCACCTCGATCGTCGCCGGAGCAAGTCCAATCGCAAGCTCGGAGCCGCGGAAGCCCTGGAGAAATCGCCATTGATCCAGGCCACCTCGAGCTCCGCCACTGCTACCAGCTGCTTCGCCGTCGTCTACACCTTCCCCGAGCACACTGCCATCCCTCGCTGGAGCCGCGGTGAGCTCTCCGACCCCCTACCCTCGCCGCCAACCTCCCTGCCTCTCGCCGGAGAAGACGACGCACCAGCGCCGTCCGATCCCGATCTAATCCTACGTCCCACAATAAAACATACCGTTTCGGGTTTAAAAAGAGGCTGACAGGCGGACCCCACCCTGTCAGGCAGCCCACGCGGGCACAGACGCGTGGTGGGCTGGCCGTGGGCCTGTTTAAATGATTTGGCCCAGTAGCTTTTCCCGCCGGCCCTTTTTATTCAAACTTAGATTAATTAATTCAAATGAATTTGAATACTGCCTCCACTTTGAAATTCAACCATTTCAAATTGGCTAAACCAAATTTAGTGAATTTTATATTGTTAGAAAGCCACTGAAATTCTCTACAACATGCCACTGGCCTCATGGTCAAATTCTTTGTAGAATTAATGTGACAAAAATAACAAGGCAGGGACTATTCCCTATTCAAATAATTCTTAAAAATCAACCAAAATAGATATTAAGTTAATTCCAACTCTAATAGCTCACATTTGACTTACACTAATTGTTTATGCAATAAAATGGTGTGGTCACTTTGCATGATCATGCCATGGTTTAATGAATGGATGTGTTGACTAGTTTAACTAGTTGATATTATCCAAAACTATTAGATTTAAATTGTGTGAAGTCTTACACTTCATTTAAACTTGTCTCACCTGAATTCATGGGATGTTTGGACCCCTGGTTCCAAACTCTCTTATATGAATTACTTGAGTTTTAAATCAAAGGTAGAGTTATTTAAATGGTATGAGGTGACCCACCTCATTTAAATCATTTTCCCAAATGATGATGATGATGAACATTTGACTTAGGTCAATATGAGTTCATCCATGATTGTGGAGAAATTAAAGAAGATTTCAATGAGAGGAAATTACTTCTCAAGAACCCTATGGAAACTATCATTTACATATAGAATACAAATCCTATTTAAATCCCACAACCCATGCACCCTAGTTTATTTATGTGTGTGCATAGAGTAGTTTGTGTGTTTATTTGTGATGTGTGGAATAGCCATTGAATTAGTGAGTAATTATACTCGTATTCAAATTTAGACGGTAGCACCGGAGAGTACGCCGAAGAAGAAGGTTGCTACCAGGAGGAGGAGGAGGAACAGTTTGAGAACTACCAAGGCAAGCTAAATTACTGTGCAAGCTTTTACCCTTGCAAAGTGCAAAGCCCCTTGGGGCATGGCACCATGTTTCTTATCTTTTCTTATGTGAACCCATCCCAAGTTTTTACTTGTTTTCTAAACGATTTACTTTTATAGTTAACTTTGGTCGAAGTACAAGTTGGGTACTAGAGTAGTGAGTTAGCCTTTCCAAGCAAAGCAAGGTAGCACTTCTCATGAATTAGAGCTAGTGCTAATGAACTAACCTTAACTACTCTAGATGGGAACTTTGTGATTTTGAAAGGATTTTTAAACCTTGGAATGAAGATGCACTCCATTGAATGAGTTTTGAAGGTGAATATGACCAAGAGAAGATGGTGATTTTTGATAAAACTTGATGTTGGTTTGAATGCGATACCTTTCCAATTCTCAAGTACCCCCACAATACCTGATTATGGGTAGGGCTTAACTGGAAGTTTATGCGTCTTAGTATGGGTTCCCTCTAAACAAGCGTCATCGGGGTTATGCCGAAAGCTGCCTCTACCACAAAAGAAACGATACGATATGATGCGAAATGAGGTGAATGTCCGGCCCAAGCCCTGTGCAGTTCCCAGGTTGACAGTTGGTCTTCACTGGGAGGCCAAGCTCATGGGGAGAGGTGCTCATACTAGGATTCGTAAGTGAAAGGTTATGGTTGATGATCCGCGTACTGTGTTGCGATTATTCGGGGAAATCCCGACGGATGAAATCAAATGTTGTGGCACAAGTGTGCAACCTCTGCAGAGTGTAAACCTATTCGAATAGCCGCGTCCACGGTTACGGACGGTTGGAAAGGCCATACAGTTTCCGATGTCATATCTTTGAAAATGATGTTGAAAGGTGATGGTGAATTGACTTGTGGTGAATTGAATTGAAATCACCATTTGAATGGTGGGAATGACACTAATGTTTCCCCCTGGGTTAGTTAGCACTTGAATAAGTTTTTTTCTCAAAACTTTGTGAACCAAAACTAGCTTTATGCAAATAAACTAGAGCTTAGCAAACCCTACTAGAATGTCTAGCACTTTTTCTTGAATTAGTTTGCGAGTACTCAACGTACTCACGGCTTTGTCCCTGGCTATTCAAATGGCCAGAGTATGAAGATGAACAAGGAGATGACCAGCAGGACGCCTACAACAACTAAGCGCCTTCCGACGTCAAGCGTTGGCCTGTGGACTAGAGAGTCCTTGTATCTTACGCTTCCGCTATGTTGAACTATGAACTTGTGTTTGTTTGTTGATCAATAGATCAACTATTCGTGTAATATGGATCATGTGATTCCAATTTGTAAGACTTATGGGTTGTAATGAATGATGACTGTGATACTTAACTATTATGCCTCGCAACAACAATATTCCTGGGATTGCGATGTATGACATAATAGGCATTCGGACTTAAAAATCCGGGTGTTGACAAGAGCATTCTTGAAGACATCCAGCCTCATCTCCCGGTGACATTGCAGGTGAAACTCTGGCCAGTTGTAACTCTGTCTGCCTACAGGTCTAGGGTGGAATTGGCTCGTCAGAGAATCAGCCTACGCCACTCCCAGCTTCCGTTGAAAGCCGATATTGCAGACAAATGTCGGCGGCTTAATGAGAAAAAGGTAGCTTTGGACGCCAAAACTGACACCTCTGCCAACACTGCTGAACTTGAGACCTTGCGAAAGGAGTTAGAGGACCTTGAAGAGAGGGTCCGGGTAACAAAACAGCTCATCCAAGATAAGGAAGCTCTTATTGCCCACTCCCACGAGGAAGCAGAAGGCCTCAAAGCCGAACTGAAGAGTGATCTGGCTGAAATACGTGCCCTGAACCAACAACTGGTGGCAGGCCAAGACGAAGATGATGAGGCCGAAATCGCCGAGGTGGATCGCGTTCGTGCTAACGCCCTCCATGCCCTTGAGGCATATCTTCAGTAGAGCTTCTCCATGTAACCTGATAACTGCTCAATCGAGCTGCCTGTAACAGTTTGTTCCTCTTGAGTCGATGGCTGCGCCTCGGCTTTTTGGCTTTTTATTCTAGAGTCGATGTCTGTGCATCGGCTGTACTTAAATATTTTTTATTTTATTTTTTTTTCTACGCGGCCGATTGATTTATGCATCGGCCCCCATATTTCAATGTCCATCATCCCACATACTTGAGAAATATTTCTTGAGCTGCTGGCCATTGACAGCCACTGGGCACACACTTCGTAGCCTCGTACTTTATCCGTTTAAGTGCCCCCCGAGCTGATTTTTTCAAGTAATTGAAGATATCGGCTCTTCAGTCATCCTACTATGACTACGTGACATGCTTGAGGTGAGCTCATTGCTTTTTATTTTTTGGGGCCGATCGCAGGGATCGGCCTTGCCACGTACGTCTACTGATTCTGGTCTTGCTACTCTGTCAGGCCGGTGGATAAGACCAGCCTCACCCCGTTTTTTGAAGCTTCGATGCGCTCACAGCCGTCCAAACTGATTCCAGAGAGCGGCTCTTGGTCGTATGCATCCCAAATATTCATGCCTGCTAGTGAGATCTCTATCGAGTCATCTGCATGGACGACTTCTACGTCATCTCCATCCCACTGTATGATGCATTGGTGCATTGTGGATGGAATGCAACAGTTAGCGTGAATCCAATCCCTTCCTAGCAGGACAGCGTAAGTGCTTTTGCTGTCGACGATGAAGAACGACGTAGGGATGGTCTTTCGGCCCACGGTTAAATCTACGTTCAGAACTCCTTGTGCTTCTGACGCTTGGCCGTTGAAATCACTTAATGTGACATTGGTCTTGATCAGATCTTCATTAGAGCGTCCCAAACGTCGCAGCATGGAGTATGGCATTATGTTGACTGCTGCTCCCGTGTCAACCAACATCTTGCTGACAGGCTGCCCATTGATGTAACCTTTCAGGTATAGAGCTTTCAAATGCCTGTAGCTCCTCTCTCGTGGCTTCTCAAAGATGACTGGCCGTGGACCGCAGTCAAACTGTGCTACTGATACTTCCTCGTCCTTTGGAGCACAAAACTCTAACGGGAGTATGAACACCATGTTTGTATCAGCCGATGCCTCTGCATCGGCTTTTGTCTGCTTGGGGCGCCACACTTTCTTTGGCGGGCGCGTCTCCGTCTTCAACGTTTGCTGAATTTTTACGGCCAGATCGGGCCGTGCTTTCCTCAACGTGTACAGGTACTGCGCCTCGGCTTCTTCCAAGTTTCGTAGCCGCTGCACCCTACGTTTCTGAGAATGGCTGAGTCCATCAGGGCACCACCTTGGCCGGTGGTATCTATCTTCTTCCTCATCTTCTGACTCCTCGACATCTCCATCTCGAGATAATTCAGCTCGTCTGCTCTGACGTGGGAGGGGCCCTAGACGCTTGAACACTGAAACTTCATTTGTTCCCTTCCTCTGCTGTCTACATTCTGGGCAGTTGTCGATCGTAGGTAATCGGCTCATTCCTGAGTCCCAGCAGTGCTTAAAGAAAGGACAATCCCAGTGTATGTCCACATCTTCCTGCTCTCTTGACCTCCCCTTGGCATGACGCTCATATCTTTCGTCATCACTATCATATCGATGATACTTCCTGTTGTCTGCATCAGACCGACGATATCTCTCATCATCCATGTCATATCGCCGACGTCGGTCATCCTGATGCTCATATTTGTTAAGGAGATGCGCGGAGAGTGGTCGTTGATACCGCACGCTTCTCACTTCTTCCTCGGTCAGGTACCGTCTGTCATCATATTGGGGCCGGTCGCGTGGATCGGCCTCCTCTTTATCCTTGCCATGGGAGTGACTGCTTTCTGCTTTATCCTTGCCATGGCGGTTCACAAGCCCTGCCATGTTGATATCGAACGAGAAACCTGGCTGCCGCTTCGTGGCATGGTTGAGTTCCACTAGGTTGACGCCAGGGAACGGCTGCGTGTCCACTTTCATGGCAAACTGACCGAAGATTAATCGGCCTTGTTCTATCGCCATTTGAATCTGTCCGCGCAATACTTTGCAGTCATTGGTGGCGTGGGTGAACGTGTGATGCCATTTGCAGTATGGTCTTCCGTTCAATTCTTGCGCCGTAGGGATTTTATGGCCTTCAGGTAACTTCAACTGTTTTTCCTTCAGCAGCAAATCAAAAATCTGCTCAGTTTTGCTTATATCAAAGTCAAACCCTTTTGCAGGCCCTGGTTGCTTTACCCATTTACAGGACACGGGTACTGCCACCCGAGTCCATTCAGCTACGGCGACTTCCTGATCTTCTGCAGAGTCTTCCACTTCTTCTGCCTCGACCAGGCCTATCGGGCGCTTGAACTTGTCTTGGTACAATTCTGGGTGGCGCTGCTCATACAATGTCAGCTTCTGGACCATATGCGCCAATGAATTGTACTCCACTTGGAAAGTCAGATCCTTGAGTGGTGCTGCGAGGCCTGCCACTGCCAGCTCGACTGCTTCTTTCTCAGATAAACGAACCGAATAACATCGGTTCTTGACAGTTCTGAAACGCTGAATGTACTCAGACACCGTCTCTCCCCGCCTTTGCCGCACCTGCGTCAGATTGGCAATGCCAGCTTCGGTAGCCTCTGAGTGATATTGTATATGAAACTGCTCCTCCAGCTGCTTCCACGTCCGAACTGAATCTGGTGGCAACGAGGTGTACCACCCAAAGGCTGGACCCGTGAGAGATTGCGCAAAGAACCTTACACGCAGCTGGTCTGATGCTGAAACCATGCCCAACTGTGCCAAATATCGGCCCACGTGCTCAATTGAGCTAGACCCTTCTGCTCCACTGAATTTTGTGAAGTCAGGGAGCCGATACTTGGGCGGCAGCGGGATCAGGTCATACTCGTTGGGATACGGCTTGGAATAGCCGATTGTTCTCTTCTTTGGCAGGATACCGAACTGGTCTCTCAAGATTGCACTGATCTGATCCACGGTATGAACTGCAGGGGTTGAGCTTTCATGACTCGTTCCGGTGGCATATTTAGCTAGCCACGCCTGTTTCTCAACATCTGCTCCAGAACTCCCTCCTGCTCCAGCAATCCCTCCTGCTGTAATATGGTTCGTGTGCGCCCAGTTGTTGCAGTCCGGCACGTATGTGCACACGTATCCATGTGGGATCTCCTTGGGCGGCTCATACAGGAATTGGTAATCGCCAGGATCACCTCCAACCTTGTAGACGACGTATGCCGGTGAACCTTGTTGTTGTGGAGCTGCAAACGTGAATGGTAGTTGCGACTTGGTGTGGAGCGGTATTTCCCCCTGGTGAGTCCCCAGGGCAGGTCCTGATGGAGAATACTGATGCTTCATGATCTCCTGAACCACGCGAAGCGCAACACACTCGAAGGCGTTCACCAGGCTCTCCGAATGACGATGTAGAGAATGAGCCACCATATAGTTAACTTCCTGGCGCAGGGCTCTGGTGCGTTCCTCCGAAGGGAGAGACAGATCTAGTCCCTCGAGCACGCCTTCGGGTGTGAATCCTTTGAACCTAATGCCATGTGAACGGGTTTTCTCGAAAGAGCTGATGAGATCGGCTTCAAAGACGGCTTTGAGCTCATCATACTTCTTCTTGTGCTCTTCAGGCAGGTCTTCGTACTTGACTGGTTCGTCTGACATCGCAGCTGCAGATGTTGACGTGGTTGTTGCAGAGTGTCCCACCGGGCGTGCCAGAATGTGTTGCCTGCCAAAACCCACCGGCGAGCAGCGGCGAGCAACACGAAGAGCCGGGAGGCTGCCAAGACTGCTGGTGGGCCCTGGTCCCTCGACGTCGTCCCGCAAATGTTCTGGCACACGTCCTGACGGTCGTAAGAGCGTGCCACCTGACCTATACCTGGTCAGGGAGGTGTTGGATTGCTTCGATTAGCTTCCTGCATGGTAGACACGTAAACATTAAATACGAGTCCGATCGGCTCTCAGGTTGCCCTGTGGATCGGCTCGAGGAGCCGATTACCCCATGGTTCACGTTGGATTTACGATGACATGGGGGTCCTGCTTGATCAAAACAAAGCTAAACCAATCTACGACAGTTTAGGGTTTTCACCGCATAACTGGAACAACCTACGCGTAGTTGAGCCTAGCAGATACGAAAGATGATGGAAAACTACTCCTAAAAGAGGCCTAAAAACCAACATTAAGTCAATTCCCGGAACATCCCTTCTAGGAACGGTAAACCACACCTCAGGCACTACCGGATCATCCAACCCCAGCGTAAGGCCTAACCATACAGATATCAAACTAATCCTTGAAGAATAAGGAGCAACTATAACAGATCGGATCTACTAAGTAAAGAACAAGCAAGGTGCTACCCTTACACCTAAGATAGGTGTAAGGGCAGCTAGATATCGAGGGACGGCATAGCTAGGCAAATATGTATAAGAAAAGCATCCATGCAAGCCCCAAAATACCTACGATAAATAGTGTTACTCACCATCAACAAGGCTTCAGTACGAGCAACACAAGATAACGAATAAACCTATACTGTCTAGATCGTAAGATGCGATCTAGGCAGCATGATGCTTACCCGGAAGAAACCCTCGAAACAAGGGGTGGCGATGCGCCTAGATTGTGTTTGTTGTGAACGTGATTGTCCTCCTTTCTCAATAACCCTAGATACATATTTATAGTCCGTAGACTTTCTATCTTTGGAAATACACCTAACCGTGTACGAGTTAAACTCTATCTTTTAATTCTAAACTACCATAATATATAGATACACGGGCAAACTAGCCCAAACTCTCGTGCAAGGCCGCTTCAGAGACGCTCCACGTGTATATTCTCCAAACCCATCTCAATTACGGCCCATGTCTTGCTCTTGGCTAAATTCTGGTGATAACAGCAGCCCACCCTCCAGCCCAGTGGGAGTGGAGGCCACGTCACCCACGGTCAACGGTGGAAGGACCCGATCCCACCTGTCCCCCACCAGCCCACTCCTTGATTCAAAAAACCCAACCTCCCGAGACGCCGGCGAGGCCACCGGCAAGCTCACCTGCGAGCACACCAACGAGGCCGACGGCGAGGCCACCGGCGAGCTCACCTGCGGGGCCACCTACGGAGTCGCCGGCGGAGCCCCTCTCCCCGATGACGCAGGCACCCGATGTAGACCCTCGCCCGCATCCGTCGCGTCCCACGACGGCGGAGGCAGAGCTCCAGCCAGATCCAGGCCGAAGGTGGAGAGCCTCTGCCGTCGACCACGCCGAGGCGCCACCGCATCGCCAAGCCGACGGAACCGCGGCGACACAGAGCCACCGCATCTGGAAGGCCTGCCACCCGGGGCAAAGGCCGAGCGTTTCGTCGCCGGGAGGGAGCCCCCAAGCTCCACAGCCCGGAGCACAAAAGCCTCCAGGGTGCTAAGGGCCGGTGGCCGGCGCCGCCCCAGCTCCGAATCAGACACGCCGTCGTTAGATCCGCTCGAGGAGGAGGACAGCGCGTCGCCATCCAGGTGGTTAGCCCGCGCCCAGAACCTGCCCCGGTTCCTCCCCACCCCTGGAGAAGGTACCGACCGCAGTGGGGGCATCAACTGCGCTGGCGGCGCAGCCGGCGACGGAGAGGAGTCCGGGCGGCGCGCCGGCGCCGCGACCTCTGGGTCGCCCTGGTCGCCTTCGTCGTCACCAGAGCGCATCCTATTTGGCGACTGCTTCCATAGACCCCCAACGTCGAACGGGTATGTTGAGCGGAACCCAAGGACGACCCAGATTACTCCGTGGCGAGGGGCAGGATCGTCTTTTCAACTTCGATTCGGGTATAGAAATGCCCGCTCCAAAACCCGCAGGACCCGTTAGCCCGAGGAGGTACGCGTATCACTGCGAGAATACATACACGCCCGTACACCTCTTCCGCGTACACGCCCGTACCCCTTCCGCGTACACGCCCCTTCCGCGTACACGCCCGTCCATGCCCACGGGTCCACACACGGGTCCACGCACACGCGCACAGTCCAAAAGAGTCCACTACTTTATCCCCAGTCGGCCGCATCCCCTCCCCACCATCCCCATTTCCGGTAAAAAGCAGAGGAGAGAAAACCCTAACCCTAGTTCTTCGGCGAACAAAGCCTCTCTCCCTACACTCCCATTTCTTCGGCGAAGCACAGATCCGGCAATGGACATGAACCTAGCCGCGGCTGCTGCTAGTTTGGAGGGCGGAGAGGGAGCGGCTGCGGCTGCGGGGGCGGCCGCGGGAGAGGTTGCGGGAGCGGTTGCGGGAGCGGGAGCGGTTGCGGGAGCGGGAGCTGCTGGTGCTGATCTGGGCGGCGGCGCTGGTGCGGTGGCGGACGGCGGCGCGGGAGCTGCTGGTGCTGATCTAGGCGGCGGCGCAGATGCAGTGGCTGCTGCTGCTCGCGCCGCTGCCGAGAGGGAGGCGGCGTACAAGGAAATCGACGCCTTGTACGAGGCCAGCCAGTACGTCCAGCCCTGCGAGGTAAAGCTATGTCTCCCCTCTCAGATCTGGTAACCCCTGCAAAGTCGATATAGTAGATGCGCGTGGATGCTATGTCGATCTGGTAAACGCAGCTATGTCCGCGAGTACATCGAGCCCTGCGAGGTAGATCTACACTCCCTCCGTCCACAAATAAGTGGAGGCAACCCCTGCAAATTTTCTTGTAGGATTATTCCTCATGTGTAGAAAAAATCCCTCATTCGTCACTGATTGCTTGTCCTTGATTCGTCACTGATGCAATCTTTTACCTCTCCGGAGATTGCTGAAGCTTTGGCTCTTCGACAAGCGGTGCTGATCACTAGAAATAGGGTTTTTTCAAAGATGATCTTCGTCACTAATTGCTTGTCCTTGATCCAACGAATAAACACCACTGTGCTTGATCGGTATCAGGTGGGAGTGTTCATAAAGGACATCAAACTTGTCTGTTGAATCTATTGCTGACTATTAAACGCTCTTTAAATGAAGCGGCACACATTTTAGCTAGATCCTGTAATCTAGCATCCTTCGGTTTTATTTCTAATTATTATGCTCCGGCTTGCATCCAGAAGACCCTTTGTATTGATATGGGTTAATGAATAAAGTGCCGTATTCTGTCAAAACATATGCTCATTAATCAAGAAGATGCTTATAAATGTTGTGCATGCTAGTAACAGCATTGAGAAACCAAAAATGATTATTGGGGGCTGGGATCAAGGCATGCAATGATTGACCTAAAATGATTGAAAATCATACCTAGGGTTTACTGATATCGGTGAGTGATGGCATCTTTTCCATTTACATCACTATATTCTGATGTAATATAAATGTAGTACAATGCCATCTGATTCCTCTTATACATAAATGCTTCATCGTATAGACTTTACACATTGTACTCTACCATGCCTAATGTATGCTTATTTGTGGTTATTAAAATATTATTGAGCAATTTGTGAAGAACTACTTGTTCCAAAACACATATCAAATAAGGCCTGCTTCCATTTAATTTGCTAATTAATCACATCATATAATTACTCCTTGCCCCAATGCATGTCTCTCTTCTATTTTTTTAGGAATTAAATCAGTGAGCTAAAATGACGATCCACTTGCTCTATTTAATAGAGGCATTTAAAGGCAAAAAATGAATACAAGCCGCTGATTGGTTAAAGCGGTTCAAAAGTGAAAGGTTTATTTTTCTAACAATGTTTTGTAGAAATTATTACACCATGAAATGTATGTAGAAATGAACTTTGGAAAAACAGAATTTACAAAAAATGAATCATGAGAAAAAATTGGAACTCACATTTGTCTGTAGTACTATGGTGGGGATTGTTAGCTACCTCTCATTTTTTGCGACCAATTGTAATAGTTCTTTCTTTCAGATGAAGTATGTTCCAGGTGAGGCATATCCAATGTCTCATCGATTCTAATTTTCTTGTAGGATTATTCCTCATGTCTAGTCTGTTTTGTTCAATGAAATGAATACTGTCCTTCCATGTATGAATCACCTGACTAACTAATTTTATTTGCAGTACAACACAGATGATGACGTCGACGAGGACAACTTTGAGTCCTACGTGCAGAGGCAGGTCAAGGGATTCGAGTCTCGGATTCTGAAGACAGTGCGTAGGGGAAGGCATGCTTGCCCCTTCTGTCCCTGCAAGGTGAAGGACAGCTTGCTGGCTTCCCTTGAGATGCATGCTATGGACACTCGCCACAGCGCCCACGAGTGGCAGGGCAAGGCTGACCACGAGGCACTTGCAAGGTTTCTGCTGGGTCCTCGCCTTCCCCGTTCCGGCAGGATCCTCAAGAGGCGTCGCAACATGTGAACCTACCATGCATGCCTCAGCCCGATGCTCGCCGCCGTATATGTGTTATGTCCTTGGAGCTTATTTCTGTCTGGTTGTAATGGATAACTAAGAACTTTTAGGTTTAATGTGTGTACGTAGAACCTTAAGTTCTACTTATGGAATTTCTTAGTACTAAGAACATATATCTCCAGTGTTATGCATGAATGCCTGCTTGTTTAGATAAATGCTGGTTATGACTGTTATGCATGAATGCCTTGTTTAGATAAATGCTAGTTCTAACTGTTAAGCATGAATGCCTTGTTTAGATAAATGCTAGTTATAACTGTTACTCTTTTATATAGATAAATGCTAGTTATAACTGTTATGCATGCATGAATGCCTTGTTTGTTATTCTCATGCATAGATTGTTTTTCACATAGACTGCTCAGTCTCCGTAGCCAAACTTGTTCGATCCCTCGATAACAAAGTCATTGCCACATAGAGATGTTATCTAAAATCAACAAGTTTGATTACCATAGAAGGTACAGGTAAGAAAGGAGTAAAAAATAGTCACATATGAGTTTGAGGTAAAAAATAGTCACATATTTGTGTACTTGTGATTATTTCGACGTTGACTAAATAGACCATGCACCATTCCGTGTTAAGTCTCCTAGGTTTCTCACATGAAATAACCATGCACTCAGTTGGACTCACCCTGGCAACCCCATCCACATCCACATCCACATCCATCCACTTGATTTGGCATCGAAGGTTTCGTGTGAACACACGAAACCTTTAAAATACTTTTTTTGGTATTTTCATTTCAATTTCCACAAACTAATACATAATTGGGACATGGTTTTCCACAAACTAATACATATTTTGAACCATGGTGGACACAAATATAAAATTTTGCAAAAAAACTAAACCTAACTAGACCGTGCATCCAAGGTTTCCTGTGTTCACTGCTACCAATCCCCAGTCACCCAAACTGGAAAATCCAGCGGGAGGATGAGGCGAACACCCAGAAACTTCCGTGCACGTATTCGCTGCGAAGAAATAACACTCTTCATCAGTCATCCTCCTCTTCGGTGCTGTCGCCGTGGTTGTCGTGGTTGTCCCGGCGGCAGCGCGTCTCGTCGAAAACCTTGACGCTCAAGTCCCTGTCGCCATAGTAGGTGAACAGGAGGATGAAGCCGGCTTCGAGTCTGTGGTGGCGCGCGAACTTCTCCCAGCCGATGTGGAGGTACATCTTGCCGCGCCTGTCGTATATCACGTCGACGATCCACCGGTAGAAGCCGGACGAAGCCTCCCGCAGATGCAGCGTGCCCGGTCGATCGTCGCCGGCGACATAGACGGCGAAGGGGTCAGGAAGTCTCTGGATGCCGCGTGGGTCGCCCTTGAGTACGAGGACGAACTCGAACAGCATGGGCCCCTCCACGTCCATCTCCGGCGATGAAGCCGATGGTGTGGCAGGCGACGGCGAGCGTGCAGCTCTGCCGCGGCCACGGCCACGACCACGTCGGCCTCCGCCTCTCCCAGCCATGGCGTCAACTCTTGTTGAGACGGTGGCGGCAAGGGTTGGGGAGAGAGTCTCTAGGGTTTGTGTGTGAAAGGGACGATGAGAGGCGGCCCTTTTTATAGTCCTTAGGGAGGCGATGGAGCGGTGGGTAGGGAACACTCATGGCCCATCCAGCTGGGTTCTCTAGTTTCTTCTGTCTTTTTTTCCAATTCGAATTTAACTGAAATTTAGTAGTTTATTTTTACAGAAATTCAAAAAATGAAAAAACCTTCACAGTTCGTCTTAGAATGGATACGAGAGTGTGTGCAAAAATTTCTGGAGCGTTTCTCGAAGGTCGAAAAATCCACATTCTTAGAAATGGAACCGTTTGGGTTACATCAAACCACTTTTTTTAAGCTAGTCGATTTTTCGACCTTTGAAAAAAAATCCAGTTTTTTTTACCCAATATGTCACATGTTTTTGTGAACATAATCCGTTGGTTAAAACTTTTTTTGAATTTTTTGAATTTAACCAGATGTGGTGCTGATTTATTCAAATCAAAACTAAAAAACTTTTCAGTTAGGCCGTCAGACATGTAACGCGGTTTGAACTAAGCCCATTAACGTGGAGCATGGACGCGGGGAAGGAATACTCATGGCCCATCCAGCAGGGTTCTCTAGTTTTCTTCTGTTTTTTTCCCAACTCGAATTTAACTAAAATTTAATAGTTTATTTTCATAGAAATTCAAAAAATGAAAAAAACTTAACACTTCGTCTTAGGATGGATATCAGAGTGTGTGCAAAAATTTCTGGAGCGTTTCTCGAAGGTCGAAAAATCCACAGTTTTAGAAACGGAAACGTTTGGGTTACATCAAACCACTTTTTCTAAGCTAGTCGATTTTTCGACCTTTGAAAAAAAATCCAGTTTTTTTACCTAATATGTCACACGTTTTTGTGAACATAATCCGTTGGTTAAAACTTTTTTTGAATTTTTTGAATTTAACCACATGTGGTGCTGATTTATTCAAATCAAAACTAAAAAACTTTTCAGTTAGGCCATCAGACATGTAACGCGGTTTGAACTAAGCCCATTAACGTGGAGCATGGACGCGGGGAAGGTATACTCATGGCCCATCCAGCAGGGTTCTCTAGTTTTCTTCTGTTTTTTTCCCAACTCGAATTTAACTGAAATTTAATAGTTTATTTTCACAGAAATTCAAAAAATGAAAAAAACTTAACAATTCGTCTTAGGATGGATATCAGAGTGTGTGCAAAAATTTCTGGAGCGTTTCTCGAAGGTCGAAAAATCCACATTTTTAGAAACGGAACCGTTTGGGTTACATCAAACCAGTTTTTCTAAGCTAGTCGATTTTTCGACCTTCCAAAAAAAATCCAGTTTTTTTTACCCAATATGTCACACGTTTTTGTGAACATAATCCGTTGGTTAAAACTTTTTTGAATTTTTTGAATTTAACCGGATGTGCTGCAGATTTAAAGAAAAATTAAAAAACTAGGCTGTCAGACATGTAACGGGCCAATGCACGCGGGGAGGGAACTCATGGGCCATGGCTTTATCATCACAACTTTTTTCGCCTGAATTTAACAGAAATTTATAGGTTTACTATCACAAAAATTGAAATAAATAAAAAACTTCACAAATTTTGGAAACCAATAACTTTTACCTAATTTTTTTTCTCTTTTTCATTTAAACACAGATACGAACATTACACAAACCATTACATAGTTTAAAACAAGATTAGAACATTGAAAAATGAGGAAACCTAACTAGTGTCGTCCTCGGGTGTTTCCTGTGTTCGCTGCCAAGAAAGAACACTCCCAGGCACCCAGACTGGAAACGTACACTAGTGGTTCTATTGGCCGGTGGCCATTTTCGCTGCAAAGAAAGAACACTCGAAAATATCTAACTGTCGGTGCTCGAGCTTGACTCGCTGATGTGGTAGTATCTCCGGCAGGATGTGCCGTCGAACACTTTGACGACCATGTCGCCATCCCCGTCGTAGCAGAAGATAAGCTGGCAGCCGGGTTCGAGATCGAGGTAGCGGGCGAACTTGTCCCACCCGGTGTGCAGGTACATCTTGCCCTGGCCGTCGAACAATACCTCGACACGCCATCGATGAAAGTTGCAGCTCGCCTCCCGTAGCTGCAACTCTGCCGGCTCGACGCCATCGACGAACTCGGTGAACTTGTCCGGAAGCCGCTTGATGCCGAGAGGGTCTTGGTCGATGCGTAGGATGAATTCGAAGCACGTCGCCTCCTCCGAAGACAATGACGGCGCTGGCGACGACGAGCGGCTGGGTGATGCTGCTCCAGCACGGCGACCGCGCCCTCGGCCTCGACGGCCTCGACCGCCTCGCCGCCCACCAAAACCAGCCATGGATTCCTTCGCGGGCTTGTGGGTGGGCTGCGCTACGGTGCAGGTTGTGCGGCGGCTTGGGTTTGTGCGGGAGTAGATGAGGCAGCCGAACGAGCGCCGCTATATAATGCCCCAGGCAACCGTGGTCGGCGGTGGCCGCTGTGCACGCGTGGCGTCGCCAATAAATTCATTGGCAGAGGTGGGCGGCGGCTGATGGGCACGCGTGGTGTCGCCAATAACTTCATTGGCAGAGGTGGGCGGCGGCCGCTCGGGAGCCGAGGAATGGCCATTCTCACGTGGCGGTCGAAGCGACTCCGGGCGGGCCCTACAATACCTAGCTCTACGCCGTTGGATGGAGGCCTTTTATAGGAAAACGCTAGTGCACGGCTGCGATCTGCTGAGCGACGGCGATCCGCGAGAGGCTCACTCCGCAGTATGATTAGTCTAGGGAGGAGACGTGGTTCGGACCGTTGCACGGTTTTGTCCGTCGCAGACTTCGCCATGCATGCGCCGCACCAACTCGAGCGCTCAGCGAGGCAGACGACGATTCAGAGCCATTTATGGTCGCCGATTCAGAGCAATAAAGGAAGACTGAATCAGGCGCACCGCATTGACACGGATACACACGCGCAACCCATTCCACGGACACGGAAACAGCGCGACGTTTCATTGTAATTGATCGATTTGGCGCCCTATTTATACCCCCTCTTTTCCTCTCCACTCGGCGCGACACACAATCCATATATTCTCCACTTGAAGCTAATCCCCACCCAAGACCTTGCAACGCACCGGTAGGATGCAGTTCAACGCACCGGTCTTCCGTCGGCCTCCTACCGTGCCCGAGCGACGCTACCCGGCGGGCGTCGTCGTGGAGAACACACTCCGCGTGTGGGCCATCTCCAGGTGGAGGGGACCGGTCGAGCTCGCCCGCGCGTTCCTCACCACCGGCTTTGCCCACCTCCCTTCGGACGCGCCGGTGATGTTTCGCCTTGACGAGGCCCGTGACCACACGCGCGCCTTCCTCTTGTTCCTCACGGTCACCTTCACCAACCGCTACGACGCGTACGAGCTCCTCGGCAAAGTCTTTTGGTGCGGCTGCGAGTTCATAGCATTCACTACGTTCAACATCTACACCAACTTTGAGTGCCACTTTCCCACGCGCAACATGATGCACACCCTTCCCTACAACTTCGACGAAGAGGAGGAGGAGGAGGAGGAGTGAAGTTCACGATGGCGGTGAAGCTGCCGGGGCTACTTGAGGATGGTCATGTTTAGTTTCATTAGTTTTAACATGTGTTTGTTATGTTTCCCGCTTTTTCTATGTCATGTCGTGTGCTACTCGTTTGAATTATGTACGTGCGAAAGGTTGAATTACTTATCTGTACTTTTTATCGTGCAAAAAAGTACTTATCTCATTGTGGAACAAATAACATCAACCCCAAATAAGTTCAACACCCAAAGTAAAAAAGTTCTACAGGTCTATGAGACCTTCCGGACACAAATCCACCCTAGCATTACAACTAGTGGAAATAATATCTGATAATGTTTTTTACGCACGTGCTTTCGCCGCGATGTCAAGGACATCCTTCTTCGCCTTCTCGTGCATGTTTGATTCTGCCATTATAATTTTGGCGGCAGTCATATTCCTGTTCTTGTTTATCGTTTCCTGCAACAATTATTATGTAGTTTAGATTACCGGGAGAGATAAACATGTGTGTAACAAAGATACTATAGATAAGAGGTAACCTGCGAAAATTCGGCCGTTAGTTCATCTCCATCCCAGTGCTCCATACATGCTAACAGGAACAGTCCACATGAGTTCCTGCATATAGATCAGAGGTAAACTATCTGCAATAGGCATTAATAGTAATGGCGTAAGATTAACGGTGGACTCACGTATCACTTTGCATAGGTATTGGGTATCTTTTAATTTCCCATTTCGAAACGTCTGGATACTTCTTTGTTGATATCTCATTGTTCGCAAACTCGACGTCCTTCAAGATTTCTTCTCTCTGTGAAGCATAAAATTTAAGTACAGTGCACTGAGTACCAAAAGGTGGTCTTACATTCCGTGATCAAAAGTCATACCAGCTTTTCCACAAAATCCTTGCTCTGCTCAAGGCGCCATAACGAGTCTAGCACCTGAAATTCCTTCTTGTCACTGTGCATGACGACGGTGACCCAGTGGCATTTGGAAATGTTAACCGAGAAATAAGCCTACCAAAAATACATAGTTAATAATTAATGCATTAATAGTTAATTTTGAAACCTCTCACTTAATAATGTACAAGCAATCATTACCTTGTTAGTGCCAAAATATTCCAGCTCGCATCTTTCGTAGCAACTTGACATTTCTGCAATATCCGTCGTGTCAAGGTTTTTCTTTTTCCATCGCTGCCTTCTCGGTCGATTTTCGACTATAGAATTTGCCCTCCATGCAGGGCATATTGTCCTATCCTTCAATTTTAATCTCAGCTCAGCCAAGTAACACTCAATGACCTGCATATAATTCAAACAGGTGATCACTCCAGAGCACATATATATTCAAGCCTAGGAGAAATAGAAGGATGACATCGGTTGTTGGACTTACAGTGCCGCACAGCCATCCACGGTCAAGGATAGGTTTAAGAAATTCAGCCCTCGCCACAGCCCCGTCTGCATTCTCGTACACAGTCTTACTTCTTTGGTTTTTTTTGTAGATTTGCATATTATCCAAATATACTCGGCAGCCGCGTCAATTATCTCCGGTGTCAGCGGATTTGATCCGTCCGTGGCATATTCGTTGTTGAACAAAGCATCAGGACCTATCGACAACAACCATATATAGTTAATTATGTGAACAAGATTCCTTGATATAGTGCAAAATATTTCAGAAAATATACCTTTTCTGACTGCGCGTGGAAACCGTTTAGGACAGTTCTCGGTCATCACAATGCTTGGGGAACTTAATTTGCGAGGAGCTTTGCGTTTGCGCTTCCCAGAGACATCTTCCTTTTTCTCCTCCTTTTTGCCACATACATCATCTTTTTTCTCCTCCTTCTTCCCACTTTCTATCGCTTTCCGGCAGATCGTGTTCAAGCTATCAAATTCTTCTAATGCATCTGGAAGAGTTAAATCAATAGTTGCCGAGCAGGACGATTCAGGTGTAGCCTTGTCGTCGATGATTATGGGTACTTCAGGGGTGTCTCCGTGCTTAGGCGCTGGTGTCGTGTACCCAGCATTAGCAGTCTTCTTCTTGTCGGTGGGTGTCACGAAGTTCGAATCATCCATCGGCTCACTCTTCTTACTTGCATCTTCCAATTCATCGTCATGTTGATCCTTAACTGAATTCAAAAATGATGCAGTGCCGTCTGACTTGATGTCGTCATTGTCCATGAAATCTTTAGGCGGAAGGCCGCCATGGCTAGGTGTGGAGGCCGCTCCTTCTTTTTTGTCTTCCACCTCCTGATCTTCGTCATCAGACATATCAGCCTTGCCTGCCCTGTACGCAACTCCTTTCGCGTTAAGCATTTTTAGGACTTTCTGGAGAACAAAATTCAGAAGGTAATTAATGTCATGCTGTGTAGAGATGCATTTTAGCAGATAGAAGCATACAAAAAAATAGTCCATGTCACCTGAGCAGATACGTCTGCAAATTTGTCCATATGTTTGCTTATTGATGTGTCTATGTGATTGGTCAGTTTAATCAGAATCTGCTCAACCATGACCTCCATTCTTGAATCATCCTTGAACACAGCGTTTTCATGCTAGAACCTGAAGCTTTAGCTCTTTTACTTTGCTTCCTCTTTGATCTTGGAGGAACGTCAGGTGTGTGGATCACCTCCCTTCTGTGGTTAGCAGATATGTCGTCGTCAATCTAGAAGGAATGCACATGAAGTGATGATGTAAGTCCACATGAAATGATGAAGATAATAGTACATGAGTAAGAGAAAACTTACCAAGCCTGTTCCTCGTCCATGTTGGTATTCAATGTTGTCTCTCTTACTCGCCTCTTCTTCTGTCCAGTTCCTCATCAACGGCTTTGATGACGTCAATTGTGAACCAGTTGGGTGCACTTTTTCATAGTAAATATACTGCATATGTTGGCACAACAGTTAAACACCTTTATACATTGTTGGATTTTTTTTTAAGAGAATGGACGTGGTGAGGAGAAATATACCTGAAGCAGGGCTAGGTTGCCGCGGGGCCATTGCACCATCTCATGTTCACTTCGCAGTTTCTTTATATTGTTAATTAAATAAGAACGTGTGAAACCATTGAAGTTCATTTTCTTCAAACGTGACACGTACTTAACAATTGTCCAATACTCGAACGGAACTGTTGAGCTGGACTGTGGTGCAAGAACTGTACCAAGGGCCACAAGAACAGCTCTTCGAAGGAAGTCATCGTCGGCTAATCCGCTCTTGATTGCGTCCGAGATCAATCCATCAATACTCAGACTGCCGGTGGACTTGTTCAGAAAATGAGATGGTATATCATTTTCTGCATATTCCCCATCCTCATAAAGGATGGTGTCAATATCCAGCCCATCTGCTGCTTTGTCCTTCAGACCAAAAATTTCCTCCACATCGACTCCTTTTATAGTAATCGAGGGTTGATCTTTTTGCAAGTTGAATGTTTCTGACTCTGCGTCAAATGCCTTAAACATGAGGCTAAGTATAGACGATCGTGGACTTATACTCTTCATGTGAATCAAGCTTTGTAAATCAGCTTTAGCGAGTTTACATCGCTGAGCTTGTGTCATTCTTGTTAAAAAGCCCACCCAACGATCCACATCGCACACACCAATTTTCAACTTACTGTTCATAAAAACGAGTAGATAAATGTCAAAATTTGTGTGCAAGTATAATGCCATGCAACATAATTTCTAAAGTCATATTTATGTTACGTATGAAAGGGCCGGATATTTTTTCTTAGATCATAATTCTATCCGCTATCTTTATCAAAGCGATGATTTGCGTTGAACAAAAATTTCCACTAACAAGTGTTAAGATCTAAAATTCAAAGAACAATTATATTGACATCGATTACTGCCTATGATCTCACCATAATCACAAAAGCTATAAGGATATCATACGTACAGAAACATCCCAAACAAAGAACACGTACTGCATACAAGCAATAAGGCAAGGCAATACCTCGATGTTTGCATGTCTTGTGAGCAGCTAGAGGAGGCTTTCTCGCCGATAAGGGATGGGGAGGGAGGCGGCGGTAGTCAGATCTCACGGATGGCGGCGGCGTTGGGCGAGAGTGCTGGCGCCTAAAAAATGTGGAAGACGAGCTTACCCTGCCAATCTTCGTGATTATCGTGCGTCAAGTTATGGTAGTTTCCTTCATCGCACGAAGGACGTGGGGTAATTGCGCGCGCGGTGCGTTGACCATTAACAGATGGGCCATTAGATTAGCCGTGCGGCCCAGGACCAGAAGTAAAGGACGCTTTATTAAGAACGAGAGCAAGGTAGAAACCCTACAATTCCCCTTCAACGCCTCTACCTACGACTTCATCTACTCTAGATCGAACGTCGTGCCGCCGGCAAAGTCATGTCTTCCTCGAGCTCGGCCACTATAATCCGGCACCCAAGTTATGGTCCTCTCCCTATGATCAAGTGCACGAGCTGCCGGTGGCGCGTCGTGGAGAGGAAAACAGCCTCCACAACGTCCAACGCCGGCGATTTCGTCAGGTGCAATAATCACAATGTAAGATGTTTTTAATGTTATTCAATATCCGTCTATTGTCATCAGGACTTATGCCAAAATTGTAAGTATGATTAATGTTCATTATTTCTAGCCGGTTATAGGAGGATGCAACTTCTGGTATTGGATTGAAAAGTACGCAGATCTGCTCGTGAAGAAGGGTATTGTTCCACCAAACTCACCTATGCTGATTCCCCTAGAAGGAGAAGTGGTTGAAGAAAACGGAGGAGATGGAGAACTACAGAAGCAAGATGCACTAAACAAGGACATGAAGCACTTGAAGAAAATAATTGTAATGAAGCTGAACGAAATTGTGTCAATGCTTCAGATTATAGCGATTCTTCTGGGTATTGTAATTGTACTCTTGGGTTATAAGAACTAAATTTGTAATATGAAATAAAGGATTTAGAAGTAGTGTACTCTCAGCAAGATATATTGCTACAAATTTGTACTGCATTGTTTGTTTTTTACTTAGTTTGTGGATCACATGATTAACCATGCATTTTTCTGCGATTAACTGGCCAACACAGTTCATCATTACTTAACAGGATCATGCATGTTTACAAAACACATCCACTAGCACGACAGGGACACGATAGCTGCCTTACAAGACTTAGATAATAAAACACATAAAAACTAGAAAAACAAGAGTGACAACGCCGTCATATCATCCTCCTTGGCTCCTCCTTGTAAGGATCACTCGTCGTCCTCCGGCATGATGTAGGGGAGGCAGTGCATGTTGCCCGGGTTGGGGAAGATGGCGTAGAAGTTGGTGAAGATGTTGTAGTTGGTGAATGCGATGAACTCGCACCCGCACCAAAACACCTGCCCGAGCAGACGGTGAGCGTCGAACCTGTTGGCGAAAGTTACGAAGAGGCCGATGACGTGGCCGGGGTTGCCATCGTAGTACTCCTCAAGCTCGAACATGCGTGGCGAGCCCGGAGGGAGGTGGCGGTAGCCGGCAGAGAGGAAGACTGAAGCTAGCTCCGTTGGGTCCCTCCACCTCGATATGGCCCACACGCGCAGCTGGTTGTCGCAGACGACTCCGGCCGGGTACTGTCTCTCCGGCACGGTTGCAGGGCGGCGGAACGTAGGGCCGTTGAACTGCATTGTGGCGATCCCCTTGAGATGTGGCGTGTATTGGATTTGGAGGCCGCGCGTTAGATGGGATGGGAGATGGATTTGAATGAGTGTGAGGAAGAGTGAGCACAATGGTGGCTTTAAATAGGCGTGGTCGCGTGGATGGGTGAGGTGAGGGGGCTTGTGAGCTGGTTTCGTTATCCACTAACTGCACATTGAAAAGCAGGACGGCATCCAAAGCGGCGCACGGTTTTTAGTGTGTCAATTAATTCGGCGCGTGGATACAGAACTGCGCGTGTGAACCCTACCTTTTTTAGCATGACGGAAAAACCCGACCGACCGACACGCCCGCGCGTGGAGCTATTACCACTGCCATGCGACACATCTGCACTCCGCGTCTCAGCGTTTCAGCGTTTCAGCGTTTCTGCGACGGAGCGACGACTGCAATGAGCGCATGCACGAGGCGAGCACCTCGCATGCATGGCAACACACGCAACGTGGTGGATCGCTGCGCATGCATGGCAGGCCTAGACGGGCTCATTCGACGATGGCATGCGTGGACACGCGAGCCAGAGCCCAACGGATATTTCGACGTCTCCTGCCAAACCGCGAGACGCTGGAAGAAAAAAAACGCTAGCCAATCACGTCTCCAAATCGTCGCTCTCGCGGATAGCCCGTTGATTCCTTCTAGAAGACCGATCCAACGGATGCAGTTCAGCACCGTAGCGTTAGATGCACTTAGATGGACGGTCTAAGTGTGCTATCAACTAAATGTTTTGTTTTATTAGCTATTTCTATTTTTATTGTGACTTTGTTGCTAGTAGATGATGTAAATATGCATTAAGTTAATAATTGTGTGCACGACAATCCTTGTGCTAAAAAAATAAACAGAAAAAACTATCTCTTGTTAGCTATCCAAACCATGTGCCAAGTGTGGCCTCACCCTGGCATCCCCAGCCACTTGATTTGCCCCAAAAGTGCATGTTTTGGCCTAAAACCCTATATTTGGGGTGTCTGGGTGCAACTCACCATGGTCTACCCCATATTATTCATGTAAATTCCAAGGGTGGCAGTGTGGGGCATGCATTGGTGCACCCATGTGCCAAGTGTGGCCTCACCCTTGCATCCCCAGCCACTTGATTTGCCCCAAAAGTGCATGTTTTGGCCTAAAACCCTATATTTGGGGTGTCTGGGTGCAACTCACCATGGTCTACCCCATATTATTCATGTAAATTCCTAGGGGTAGCAGTGTGGGGCATGCATTGGTGCACCCATGTGCCAAGTGTGGCCTCACCCTTGCATCCCCAGCCACTTGATTTGCCCCAAAAGTGCGTGTTTTGGCCTAAAACCCTATATTTGGGGTGTCTGGTGCAACTCACCATGGTCTACCCCATATTATTCATGTAAATTCCAAGGGTGGCAGTGTGGGGCATGCATTGGTGCACCCATGTGCCAAGTGTGGCCTCACCCTTGCATCCCCAGCCACTTGATTTGCCCCAAAAGTGCATGTTTTGGCCTAAAACCCTATATTTGGGGTGTCTGGGTGCAACTCACCATGGTCTACCCCATATTATTCATGTAAATTCCTAGGGTAGCAGTGTGGGGCATGCATTGGTGCACCCATGTGCCAAGTGTGGCCTCACCCTTGCATCCCCAGCCACTTGATTTGCCCCAAAAGTGCGTGTTTTGGCCTAAAACCCTATATTTGGGGTGTCTGGGTGCAACTCACCATGGTCTACCCCATATTATTCATGTAAATTCCAAGGGTGGCGGTGTGGGGCATGCATTGGTTCACCCATGTGCCAGGTGTGGCCTCACCCTTGCATCCCCAGCCACTTGATTTGCCCCAAAAGTGCGTGTTTTGGCCTAAAACCCTATATTTGGGGTGTCTGGTGCAACTCACCATGGTCTACCCCATATTATTCATGTAAATTCCAAGGGTGGCAGTGTGGGGCATGCATTGGTGCACCCATGTGCCAAGTGTGGCCTCACCCTTGCATCCCCAGCCACTTGATTTGCCCCAAAAGTGCATGTTTTGGCCTAAAACCCTATATTTGGGGTGTCTGGGTGCAACTCACCATGGTCTACCCCATATTATTCATGTAAATTCCTAGGGTAGCAGTGTGGGGCATGCATTGGTGCACCCATGTGCCAAGTGTGGCCTCACCCTTGCATCCCCAGCCACTTGATTTGCCCCAAAAGTGCGTGTTTTGGCCTAAAACCCTATATTTGGGGTGTCTGGGTGCAACTCACCATGGTCTACCCCATATTATTCATGTAAATTCCAAGGGTGGCGGTGTGGGGCATGCATTGGTTCACCCATGTGCCAGGTGTGGCCTCACCCTTGCATCCCCAGCCACTTGATTTGCCCCAAAAGTGCGTGTTTTGGCCTAAAACCCTATATTTGGGGTGTCTGGGTGCAACTCACCATGGTCTACCCCATATTATTCATGTAAATTCCAAGGGTGGCAGTGTGGGGCATGCATTGGTGCACCCATGTGCCAAGTGTGGCCTCACCCTGGCATCCCCAGCCACTTGATTTGCCCAAAAGTGCATGTTTTGGCCTAAAACCCTATATTTGGGGTGTCTGGGTGCAACTCACCATGGTCTACCCAATATTATTCATGTAAATTCCAAGGGTGGCAGTGTGGGGCATGCATTGGTGCACCCATGTGCCAAGTGTGGCCTCACCCTGGCATCCCCAGCCACTTGATTTGCCCCAAAAGTGCATGTTTTGGCCTAAAACCCTATATTTGGGGTGTCTGGGTGCAACCCACCATGGTCTACCCCATATTATTCATGTAAATTCCAAGGGTGGCAGTGTGGGGCATGCAATGGTGCACCCATGTGCCAAGTGTGGCCTCACCCTGGCATCCCCAGCCACTTGATTTGCCCCAAAAGTGCATGTTTTGGCCTAAAACCCTATATTTGGGGTGTCTGGGTGCAACTCACCATGGTCTACCCCATATTATTCATGTAAATTCCAAGGGTAGCAGTGTGGGGCATGCATTGGTGCACCCATGTCCCAAATGTGGCCTCACCCTGGCATCCCAATCCACTTGATTTGCCCCAAAAGTGCATGTTTTGGCCTAAAACCCTATATTTGGGGTGTCTGGGTGCAACCCACCATGGTCTACCCCATATTATTCATGTAAATTCCAAGGGTAACAGTGTGGGGCATGCAATGGTGCACCCATGTGCCAAGTGTGGCCTCACCCTGGCATCCCTAGCCACTTGATTTGCCCCAAAAGTGAATGTTTTGGCCTAAAACCCTATATTTGGGGTGTCTGGGTGCAACTCACCTTGGTCTACCCCATATTATTCATGTAAATTCCAAGGGTAGAAGTGTGGGGCATGCATTGGTGCACCCATGTGCCAAGTGTGGCCTCACCCTGGCATCCCCAGCCACATGATTTGCCCCAAAAGTGCATGTTTTGGCCTAAAACCCTATATTTGGGGTGTCTGGGTGCAACTCACCATGGTCTACCCCATATTATTCATGTAAATTCCTAGGGTAGCAGTGTGGGGCATGCATTGGTGCACCCATGTGCCAAGTGTGGCCTCACCCTTGCATCCCCAGCCACTTGATTTGCCCCAAAAGTGCGTGTTTTGGCCTAAAACCCTATATTTGGGGTGTCTGGGTGCAACTCACCATGGTCTACCCCATATTATTCATGTAAATTATAAGGGTGGCAGTGTGGGGCATGCATTGGTGCACCCATGTGCCAAGTGTGGCCTCACCCTTGCATCCCCAGCCACTTGATTTGCCCCAAAAGTGCATGTTTTGGCCTAAAACCCTATATTTGGGGTGTCTGGGTGCAACTCACCATGGTCTACCCCATATTATTCATGTAAATTCCTAGGGTAGCAGTGTGGGGCATGCATTGGTGCACCCATGTGCCAAGTGTGGCCTCACCCTTGCATCCCCAGCCACTTGATTTGCCCCAAAAGTGCGTGTTTTGGCCTAAAACCCTATATTTGGGGTGTCTGGGTGCAACTCACCATGGTCTACCCAATATTATTCATGTAAATTCCAAGGGTGGCAGTGTGGGGCATGCATTGGTGCACCCATGTGCCAAGTGTGGCCTCACCCTGGCATCCCCAGCCACTTGATTTGCCCCAAAAGTGCATGTTTTGGCCTAAAACCCTATATTTGGGGTGTCTGGGTGCAACCCACCATGGTCTACCCCATATTATTCATGTAAATTCCAAGGGTGGCAGTGTGGGGCATGCAATGGTGCACCCATGTGCCAAGTGTGGCCTCACACTGGCATCCCCAGCCACTTGATTTGCCCCAAAAGTGCATGTTTTGGCCTAAAACCCTATATTTGGGGTGTCTGGGTGCAACTCACCATGGTCTACCCCATATTATTCATGTAAATTCCAAGGGTAGCAGTGTGGGGCATGCATTGGTGCACCCATGTCCCATGTGTGGCCTCACCCTGGCATCCCCAGCCACTTGATTTGCCCCAAAAGTGCATGTTTTGGCCTAAAACCCTATATTTGGGGTGTCTGGGTGCAACCCACCATGGTCTACCCCATATTATTCATGTAAATTCCAAGGGTAGCAGTGTGGGGCATGCAATGGTGCACCCATGTGCCAAGTGTGGCCTCACCCTGGCATCCCTAGCCACTTGATTTGCCCCAAAAGTGCATGTTTTGGCCTAAAACCCTATATTTGGGGTGTCTGGGTGCAACTCACCATGGTCTACCCCATATTATTCATGTAAATTCCAAGGGTAGAAGTGTGGGGCATGCATTGGTGCACCCATGTGCCAAGTGTGGCCTCACCCTGGCATCCCCAGCCACATGATTTGCCCCAAAAGTGCATGTTTTGGCCTAAAACCCTATATTTGGGGTGTCTGGGTGCAACCCACCATGGTCTACCCCATATTATTCATGTAAATTCCAAGGGTAGCAGTGTGGGGCATGCATTGGTGCACCCATGTGCCAAGTGTGGCCTCACCTGGCATCCCCAGCCACTTGATTTGCCCCAAAAGTGCATGTTTTGGCCTAAAACCCTATATTTGGGGTGTCTGGGTGCAACCCACCATGGTCTACCCCATATTATTCATGTAAATTCCAAGGGTGGCAGTGTGGGGCATGCATTGGTGCACCCATGTCCCAAGTGTGGCCTCACCCTGGCATCCCCAGCCACTTGATTTGCCCCAAAAGTGCATGTTTTGGCCTAAAACCCTATATTTGGGGTGTCTGGGTGCAACTCACCATGGTCTACCCCATATTATTCATGTAAATTCCAAGGGTAGCAGTGTGGGTCATGCATTGGTGCACCCATGTCCCAAGTGTGGTCTCACCCTGGCATCCCCATCCACTTGATTTGCCCCAAAAGTGCATGTTTTGGCCTAAAACCCTATATTTGGGGTGTCTGGGTGCAACCCACCATGGTCTACCCCATATTATTCATGTAAATTCCAAGGGTAGCAGTGTGGGGCATGCATTGGTGCACCCATGTGCCAAGTATGGCCTCACCCTGGCATCCCCAGCCACTTGATTTGCCCCAAAAGTGCATGTTTTGGCCTAAAACCCTATATTTGGGTGTCTGGGTGCAACTCACCATGGTCTACCCCATATTATTCATGTAAATTCCTAGGGTAGAAGTGTGGGGCATGCATTGGTGCACCCATGTGCCAAGTGTGGCCTCACCCTGGCATCCCCAGCCACTTGATTTGCCCCAAAAGTGCATGTTTTGGCCTAAAACCCTATATTTGGGGTGTCTGGGTGCAACCCACCATGGTCTACCCCATATTATTCATGTAAATTCCAAGGGTAGCAGTGTGGGGCATGCATTGGTGCACCCATGTGCCAAGTGTGGCCTCACCCTAGCATCCCCAGCCACTTGATTTGCCCCAAAAGTGCATGTTTTGGCCTAAAACCCTATATTTGGGGTGTCTGGGTGCAACCCACCATGGTCTACCCCATATTATTCATGTAAATTCCAAGGGTGGCAGTGTGGGGCATGCATTGGTGCACCCATGTGCCAAGTGTGGCCTCACCCTGGCATCCCCAGCCACTTGATTTGCCCCAAAAGTGCATGTTTTGGCCTAAAACCCTATATTTGGGGTGTCTGGGTGCAACCCACCATGGTCTACCCCATATTATTCATGTAAATTCCAAGGGTAGCAGTGTGGGGCATGCATTGGTGCACCCATGTGCCAAGTGTGGCCTCACCCTGGCATCCCCAGCCACTTGATTTGCCCCAAAAGTGCATGTTTTGGCCTAAAACCCTATATTTGGGGTGTCTGGGTGCAACCCACCATGGTCTACCCCATATTATTCATGTAAATTCCAAGGGTAGCAGTGTGGGGCATGCATTGGTGCACCCATGTGCCAAGTGTGGCCTCACCCTGGCATCCCTAGCCACTTGATTTGCCCCAAAAGTGCATGTTTTGGCCTAAAACCCTATATTTGGGGTGTCTGGGTGCAACCCACCATGGTCTACCCCATATTATTCATGTAAATTCCAAGGGTAGCAGTGTGGGGCATGCATTGGTGCACCCATGTGCCAAGTGTGGCCTCACCCTGGCATCCCCAGCCACTTGATTTGCCCCAAAAGTGCATGTTTTGGCTTAAAACCCTATATTTGGGGTGTCTGGGTGCAACTCACCATGGTCTACCCCATATTATTCATGTAAATTCCAAGGGTAGAAGTGTGGATCATGCATTGGTGCACCCATGTGCCAAGTGTGGCCTCACCCTGGCATCCCCAGCCACTTGATTTGCCCCAAAAGTGCATGTTTTGGCCTAAAACCCTATATTTGGGGTGTCTGGGTGCAACCCACCATGGTCTACCCCATATTATTCATGTAAATTCCAAGGGTAGCAGTGTGGGGCATGCATTGGTGCACCCATGTGCCAAGTGTGGCCTCACCCTGGCATCCCCAGCCACTTGATTTGCCCCAAAAGTGCATGTTTTGGCCTAAAACCCTATATTTGGGGTGTCTGGGTGCAACCCACCATGGTCTACCCCATATTATTCATGTAAATTCCAATGGTAGCAGTGTGGGGCATGCATTGGTGCACCCATGTGCCAAGTGTGGCCTCACCCTGGCTTGAACAGCCACTTGATTTGCCCCAAAAGTGCATGTTTTGGCCTAAAACCCTATATTTGGGGTGTCTGGGTGCAACTCACCATGGTCTACCCCATATTATTCATCTAAATTCCAAGGGTAGAAGTGTGGGGCATGCATTGGTGCACCCATGTCCCAAGTGTGGCCTCACCCTGGCATCCCCAGCCACTTGATTTGCCCCAAAAGTGCATGTTTTGGCCTAAAACCCTATATTTGGGGTGTCTGGGTGCAACCCACCATGGTCTACCCCATATTATTCATGTAAATTCCAAGGGTGGCAGTGTGGGGCATGCATTGGTGCACCCATGTGCCAAGTGTGGCCTCCCCCTTGCATCCCCAGCCACTTGATTTGCCCCAAAAGTGCATGTTTTGGCCTAAAACCCTATATTTGGGGTGTCTGGGTGCAACTCACCATGGTCTACCCCATATTATTCATGTAAATTCCTAGGGTAGCAGTGTGGGGCATGCATTGGTGCACCCATGTGCCAAGTCTGGCCTCACCCTAGCATCCCCAGCCACTTGATTTGCCCCAAAAGTGCGTGTTTTGGCCTAAAACCCTATATTTGGGGTGTCTGGGTGCAACTCACCATGGTCTACCCCATATTATTCATGTAAATTCCAAGGGTGGCGGTGTGGGGCATGCATTGGTTCACCCATGTGCCAAGTGTGGCCTCACCCTTGCATCCCCAGCCCCTTGATTTGCCCCCAAAAGTGCGTGTTTTGGCCTAAAACCCTATATTTGGGGTGTCTGGGTGCAACTCACCATGGTCTACCCCATATTATTCGTGTAAATTCCAAGGGTAGCAGTGTGGGGCATGCATTGGTGCACCCATGTGCCAAGTGTGGCCTCACCCTGGCATCCCCAGCCACTTGATTTGCCCAAAAGTGCATGTTTTGGCCTAAAACCCTATATTTGGGGTGTCTGGGTGCAACTCACCATGGTCTACCCAATATTATTCATGTAAATTCCAAGGGTGGTAGTGTGGGGCATGCATTGGTGCACCCATGTGCCAAGTGTGGCCTCACCCTGGCATCCCCAGCCACTTGATTTGCCCAAAAAGTGCATGTTTTGGCCTAAAACCCTATATTTGGGGTGTCTGGGTGCAACCCACCATGGTCTACCCCATATTATTCATGTAAATTCCAAGGGTGGCAGTGTGGGGCATGCAATGGTGCACCCATGTGCCAAGTGTGGCCTCACCCTGGCATCCCCAGCCACTTGATTTGCCCCAAAAGTGCATGTTTTGGCCTAAAACCCTATATTTGGGGTGTCTGGGTGCAACTCACCATGGTCTACCCCATATTATTCATGTAAATTCGAAGGGTAGCAGTGTGGGGCATGCATTGGTGCACCCATGTCCCAAGTGTGGCCTCACCCTGGCATCCCCATCCACTTGATTTGCCCCAAAAGTGCATGTTTTGGCCTAAAACCCTATATTTGGGGTGTCTGGGTGCAACCCACCATGGTCTACCCCATATTATTCATGTAAATTCCAAGGGTAGCAGTGTGGGGCATGCAATGGTGCACCCATGTGCCAAGTGTGGCCTCACCCTGGCATCCCTAGCCACTTGATTTGCCCCAAAAGTGCATGTTTTGGCCTAAAACCCTATATTTGGGGTGTCTGGGTGCAACTCACCATGGTCTACCCCATATTATTCATGTAAATTCCAAGGGTAGAAGTGTGGGGCATGCATTGGTGCACCCATGTGCCAAGTGTGGCCTCACCCTGGCATCCCCAGCCACATGATTTGCCCCAAAAGTGCATGTTTTGGCCTAAAACCCTATATTTGGGGTGTCTGGGTGCAACCCACCATGCTCTACCCCATATTATTCATGTAAATTCCAAGGGTAGCAGTGTGGGGCATGCATTGGTGCACCCATGTGCCAAGTGTGGCCTCACCCTGGCATCCCCAGCCACTTGATTTGCCCCAAAAGTGCATGTTTTGGCCTAAAACCCTATATTTGGGGTGTCTGGGTGCAACCCACCATGGTCTACCCCATATTATTCATGTAAATTCCAAGGGTGGCAGTGTGGGGCATGCATTGGTGCACACATGTGCCAAGTGTGGCCTCACCCTGGCATCCCCAGCCACTTGATTTGCCCCAAAAGTGCATGTTTTGGCCTAAAACCCTATATTTGGGGTGTCTGGGTGCAACTCACCATGGTCTACCCCATATTATTCATGTAAATTCCAAGGGTAGCAGTGTGGGGCATGCATTGGTGCACCCATGTCCCAAGTGTGGCCTCACCCGGCATCCCCATCCACTTGATTTGCCCCAAAAGTGCATGTTTTGGCCTAAAACCCTATATTTGGGGTGTCTGGGTGCAACCCACCATGGTCTACCCCATATTATTCATGTAAATTCCAAGGGTAGCAGTGTGGGGCATGCATTGGTGCACCCAAGTGCCAAGTGTGGCCTCACCCTGGCATCCCCAGCCACTTGATTTGCCCCAAAAGTGCATGTTTTGGCCTAAAACCCTATATTTGGGGTGTCTGGGTGCAACTCACCATGGTCTACCCCATATTATTCATGTAAATTCCAAGGGTAGAAGTGTGGGGCATGCATTGGTGCACCCATGTGCCAAGTGTGGCCTCACCCTGGCATCCCCAGCCACTTGATTTGCCCCAAAAGTGCATGTTTTGGCCTAAAACCCTATATTTGGGGTGTCTGGGTGCAACCCACCATGGTCTACCCCATATTATTCATGTAAATTCCAAGGGTAGCAATGTGGGGCATGCATTGGTGCACCCATGTGCCAAGTGTGGCCTCACCCTGGCGTCCCCATCCACTTGATTTCCCCAAAAGTGCATGTTTTGGCCTAAAACCCTATATTTGGGGTGTCTGGGTGCAACCCACCATGGTCTACCCCATATTATTCATGTAAATTCCAAGGGTAGCAGTGTGGGGAATGCATTGGTGCACCCATGTGCCAAGTGTGGCCTCACCCTGGCATCCCCAGCCACTTGATTTGCCCCAAAAGTGCATGTTTTGGCCTAAAACCCTATATTTGGGGTGTCTGGGTGCAACCCACCATGGTCTACCCCATATTATTCATGTAAATTCCAAGGGTGGCAGTGTGGGGCATGCATTGGTGCACCCATGTGCCAAGTGTGGCCTCACCCTTGCATCCCCAGCCACTTGATTTGCCCCAAAAGTGCATGTTTTGGCCTAAAACCCTATATTTGGGGTGTCTGGGTGCAACTCACCATGGTCTACCCCATATTATTCATGTAAATTCCTAGGGTAGCAGTGTGGGGCATGCATTGGTGCACCCATGTGCCAAGTCTGGCCTCACCCTAGCATCCCCAGCCACTTGATTTGCCCCAAAAGTGCGTGTTTTGGCCTAAAACCCTATATTTGGGGTGTCTGGGTGCAACTCACCATGGTCTACCCCATATTATTCATGTAAATTCCAAGGGTAGCAGTGTGGGGCATGCATTGGTGCACCCATGTGCCAAGTGTGGCCTCACCCTGGCATCCCCAGCCACTTGATTTGCCCAAAAGTGCATGTTTTGGCCTAAAACCCTATATTTGGGGTGTCTGGGTGCAACTCACCATGGTCTACCCAATATTATTAATGTAAATTCCAAGGGTGGTAGTGTGGGGCATGCATTGGTGCACCCATGTGCCAAGTGTGGCCTCACCCTGGCATCCCCAGCCACTTGATTTGCCCAAAAAGTGCATGTTTTGGCCTAAAACCCTATATTTGGGGTGTCTGGGTGCAACCCACCATGGTCTACCCCATATTATTCATGTAAATTCCAAGGGTGGCAGTGTGGGGCATGCAATGGTGCACCCATGTGCCAAGTGTGGCCTCACCCTGGCATCCCCAGCCACTTGATTTGCCCCAAAAGTGCATGTTTTGGCCTAAAACCCTATATTTGGGGTGTCTGGGTGCAACTCACCATGGTCTACCCCATATTATTCATGTAAATTCGAAGGGTAGCAGTGTGGGGCATGCATTGGTGCACCCATGTCCCAAGTGTGGCCTCACCCTGGCATCCCCATCCACTTGATTTGACCCAAAAGTGCATGTTTTGGCCTAAAACCCTATATTTGGGGTGTCTGGGTGCAACCCACCATGGTCTACCCCATATTATTCATGTAAATTCCAAGGGTAGCAGTGTGGGGCATGCAATGGTGCACCCATGTGCCAAGTGTGGCCTCACCCTGGCATCCCTAGCCACTTGATTTGCCCCAAAAGTGCATGTTTTGGCCTAAAACCCTATATTTGGGGTGTCTGGGTGCAACTCACCATGGTCTACCCCATATTATTCATGTAAATTCCAAGGGTTGAAGTGTGGGGCATGCATTGGTGCACCCATGTGCCAAGTGTGGCCTCACCCTGGCATCCCCAGCCACATGATTTGCCCCAAAAGTGCATGTTTTGGCCTAAAACCCTATATTTGGGGTGTCTGGGTGCAACCCACCATGCTCTACCCCATATTATTCATGTAAATTCCAAGGGTAGCAGTGTGGGGCATGCATTGGTGCACCCATGTGCCAAGTGTGGCCTCACCCTGGCATCCCCAGCCACTTGATTTGCCCCAAAAGTGCATGTTTTGGCCTAAAACCCTATATTTGGGGTGTCTGGGTGCAACCCACCATGGTCTACCCCATATTATTCATGTAAATTCCAAGGGTGGCAGTGTGGGGCATGCATTGGTGCACCCATGTGCCAAGTGTGGCCTCACCCTGGCATCCCCAGCCACTTGATTTGCCCCAAAAGTGCATGTTTTGGCCTAAAACCCTATATTTGGGGTGTCTGGGTGCAACTCACCATGGTCTACCCCATATTATTCATGTAAATTCCAAGGGTAGCAGTGTGGGGCATGCATTGGTGCACCCATGTCCCAAGTGTGGCCTCACCCTGGCATCCCCATCCACTTGATTTGCCCCAAAAGTGCATGTTTTGGCCTAAAACCCTATATTTGGGGTGTCTGGGTGCAACCCACCATGGTCTACCCCATATTATTCATGTAAATTCCAAGGGTAGCAGTGTGGGGCATGCATTGGTGCACCCAAGTGCCAAGTGTGGCCTCACCCTGGCATCCCCAGCCACTTGATTTGCCCCAAAAGTGCATGTTTTGGCCTAAAACCCTATATTTGGGGTGTCTGGGTGCAACTCACCATGGTCTACCCCATATTATTCATGTAAATTCCAAGGGTAGAAGTGTGGGGCATGCATTGGTGCACCCATGTGCCAAGTGTGGCCTCACCCTGGCATCCCCAGCCACTTGATTTGCCCCAAAAGTGCATGTTTTGGCCTAAAACCCTATATTTGGGGTGTCTGGGTGCAACCCACCATGGTCTACCCCATATTATTCATGTAAATTCCAAGGGTAGCAATGTGGGGCATGCATTGGTGCACCTATGTGCCAAGTGTGGCCTCACCCTGGCGTCCCCATCCACTTGATTTCCCCAAAAGTGCATGTTTTGGCCTAAAACCCTATATTTGGGGTGTCTGGGTGCAACCCACCATGGTCTACCCCATATTATTCATGTAAATTCCAAGGGTAGCAGTGTGGGGAATGCATTGGTGCACCCATGTGCCAAGTGTGGCCTCACCCTCGCATCCCCAGCCACTTGATTTGCCCCAAAAGTGCATGTTTTGGCCTCAAACCCTATATTTGGGGTGTCTGGGTGCAACTCACCATGGTCTACCCCATATTATTCATGTAAATTCCAAGGGTGGCAGTGTGGGGCATGCATTGGTGCACCCATGTGCCAAGTGTGGCCTCACCCTGGCATCCCCGGCCACTTGATTTGCCCCAAAAGTGCATGTTTTGGCCTAAAACCCTATATTTGGGGTGTCTGGGTGCAACCCACCATGGTCTACCCCATATTATTCATGTAAATTCCAAGGGTAGAAGTGTGGGGCATGCATTGGTGCACCCATGTGCCAAGTGTGGCCTCACCCTGGCATCCCTAGCCACTTGATTTGCCCCAAAAGTGCATGTTTTGGCCTAAAACCCTATATTTGGGGTGTCTGGGTGCAACTCACCATGGTCTACCCCATATTATTCATGTAAATTCCAAGGGTAGCAGTTTGGGGCATGCATTGGTGCACCCATGTGCCAAGTGTGGCCTCACCCTGGCATCCCCAGCCACTTGATTTGCCCCAAAAGTGCATGTTTTGGCCTAAAACCCTATATTTGGGGTGTCTGGGTGCAACTCACCATGGTCTACCCCATATTATTCATGTAAATTCCAAGGGTAGAAGTGTGGGTCATGCATTGGTGCACCCATGTGCCAAGTGTGGCCTCACCCTGGCATCCCCAGCCACTTGATTTGCCCCAAAAGTGCATGTTTTGGCCTAAAACCCTGTATTTGGGGTGTCTGGGTGCAACCCACCATGGTCTACCCCATATTATTCATGTAAATTCCAAGGGTAGCAGTGTGGGTCATGCATTGGTGCACCCATGTGCCAAGTGTGGCCTCACCCTGGCATCCCCAGCCACCTGATTTGCCCCAAAAGTGCTTGTTTTGGCCTAAAACCCTATATTTGGGGTGTCTGGGTGCAACCCACCATGGTCTACCCCATATTATTCATGTAAATTCCAAGGGTAGCAGTGTGGGGCATGCATTGGTGCACCCATGTGCCAAGTGTGGCCTCACCCTGGCATCCCCAGCCACTTGATTTGCCCCAAAAGTGCATGTTTTGGCCTAAAACCCTATATTTGGGGTGTCTGGGTGCAACTCACCATGGTCTACCCCATATTATTCATGTAAATTCCAAGGGTAGAAGTGTGGGGCATGCATTGGTGCACCCATGTCCCAAGTGTGGCCTCACCCTGGCATCCCCAGCCACTTGATTTGCCCCAAAAGTGCATGTTTTGGCCTAAAACCCTATATTTGGGGTGTCTGGGTGCAACCCACCATGGTCTACCCCATATTATTCATGTAAATTCCAAGGGTAGCAGTGTGGGGCATGCATTGGTGCACCCATGTGCCAAGTGTGGCCTCACCCTGGCATCCCCATCCACTTGATTTCCCCAAAAGTGCATGTTTTGGCCTAAAACCCTACATTTGGGGTGTCTGGGTGCAACCCACCATGGTCTACCCCATATTATTCATGTAAATTCCAAGGGTAGCAGTGTGGGGAATGCATTGGTGCACCCAAGTGCCAAGTGTGGCCTCACCCTGGCATCCCCAGCCACTTGATTTGCCCCAAAAGTGCATGTTTTGGCCTAAAACCCTATATTTGGGGTGTCTGGGTGCAACTCACCATGGTCTACCCCATATTATTCATGTAAATTCCAAGGGTGGCAGTGTGGGGCATGCATTGGTGCACCCATGTGCCAAGTGTGGCCTCACCCTGGCATCCCCAGACACTTGATTTGCCCCAAAAGTGCATGTTTTGGCCTAAAACCCTATATTTGGGGTGTCTGGGTGCAACCCACCATGGTCTACCCCATATTATTCATGTAAATTCCAAGGGTAGCAGTGTGGGTCATGCATTGGTGCACCCATGTGCCAAGTGTGGCCTCACCCTGGCATCCCCAGCCACTTGATTTGCCCCAAAAGTGCATGTTTTGGCCTAAAACCCTATATTTGGGGTGTCTGGGTGCAACTCACCATGGTCTACCCCATATTATTCATGTAAATTCCAAGGGTAGAAGTGTGGTTCATGCATTGGTGCACTCATGTGCCAAGTGTGGCCTCACCCTGGCATCCCCAGCCACTTGATTTGCCCCAAAAGTGCATGTTTTGGCCTAAAACCCTATATTTGGGGTGTCTGGGTGCAACCCACCATGGTCTACCCCATATTATTCATGTAAATTCCAAGGGTAGCAGTGTGGGGCATGCATTGGTGCACCCATGTGCCAAGTGTGGCCTCACCCTGGCATCCCCAGCCACTTGATTTGCCCCAAAAGTGCATGTTTTGGCCTAAAACCCTATATTTGGGGTGTCTGGGTGCAACTCACCATGGTCTACCCCATATTATTCATGTAAATTCCAAGGGTGGCAGTGTGGGGAATGCATTGGTGCACCCATGTGCCAAGTGTGGCCTCACCCTGGCATCCCCAGCCACTTGATTTGCCCCAAAAGTGCATGTTTTGGCCTAAAACCCTATATTTGGGGCGTCTGGGTGCAACTCACCATGTTCTACCCCATATTATTCATGTACATTCCAAGGGTAGCACTGTGGGGCATGCATTGGTGCACCCATGTGCCAAGTGTGGCCTCACCCTGGCATCCCCAGCCACTTGATTTGCCCCAAAAGTGCATGTTTTGGCCTAAAACCCTATATTTGGGGTGTCTGGGTGCAACCCACCATGGTCTACCCCATATTATTCATGTAAATTCCAAGGGTGGCAGTGTGGGGCATGCAATGGTGCACCCATGTGCCAAGTGTGGCCTCACCCTGGCATCCCCAGCCACTTGATTTGCCCCAAAAGTGCATGTTTTGGCCTAAAACCCTATATTTGGGGTGTCTGGGTGCAACCCACCATGGTGTACCCCATATTATTCATGTAAATTCCAAGGGTCGTAGTGTGGGGCATGCATTGGTGCACCCATGTGCCAAGTGTGGCCTCACCCTGGCATCCCCAGCCACTTGATTTGCCCCAAAAGTGCATGTTTTGGCCTAAAACCCTATATTTGGGGTGTCTGGGTGCAACTCACCATGGTCTACCCCATATTATTCATGTAAATTCCAAGGGTAGAAGTGTGGGGCATGCATTGGTGCACCCATGTGCCAAGTGTGGCCTCACCCTGGCATCCCCAGCCACTTGATTTGCCCCAAAAGTGCATGTTTTGGCCTAAAACCCTATATTTTCCCTCTTAAATATAAAAAAGAAAAAAAATTAAACAAAGGCTGCCTTGCTTGGACGATGATCCGGCCCACGAATCGAATTTCCGGCACGAAACGATCAAGCCCACCCACCCAACATATTAGTTAACAACTTTAATTGTGCAGGGCGTAATTTGCGGCAACACGTACTACCCATCACGGGTAACCCACACCCCCACGAACTATATCATCGTCGTCTTTTCACACCGTTTCATCTCAGCGACGTCTGGGCGGCCGACCAAGCAACATCTTTCACCTGTTCATCTGAGAGAACTAGTGTTGATCATCGACGGCACCCCTTTGCCATGGATCAGGTATGTCAAGACTTTCACCTGTCGTAATATTATTTGACTTGTCGTCGAGATAGATCGCAAATTAGGTATGGGAGGCCGCCATGGGAATCAACCAGATCAACACATCCAAAATCTCATTGGATAGAGTCGGCGCTTCATACTTATTAGATTATACGTACTTAACAGATTCTAGTTCTCCGAAAACCCCTTTCGGGTAGATCATAAACACAAGTATATATAATGTCCTTAGGCCGCCATGTCCTTAATGTGTAATCTACAACTATGGTTAGATCATCCAGGGCAGATTAACGTTTGGGTAAATAATCGATTGTCCCCTCCTTATTTTATCACAAAGATTTGCACTAATCGCCACTAGTTACATCTCTATATCCGGGACGCTTGAGTATTCCACACAAGAACTCATCAGTTATATGTGTTGTACACTTTGCTAGGTGGCACAACGTGTTAGCCCACGGCGTTGCGGTGCTGCTGTGAGGAAGAACAAAAAGCATATCGTAAGAGGTACACAAATTTAGGACACTCTTGTTTTCCAAGGAAATTGTAATATTCTGGTTTATGTATATAATTTTGTATGCAAGTCCTAACTGTGAGGAGGGTGAGGATTTTGAAGGTTTCATCAGGTATACCAATCGCGTAAGAATGGATGATGCACAATTTGCTACATTAAAACAGCTAGTTGACAAGCACATGCCAAGAAAGCCACCGTATGTCTGCACGATCAAAAAATCAAACGTCGTGAAGAATAAAGCAAAAATGGTAAGCGCTGGATTACACACCAAAATTTTCACAGTTTCCTAACATAGCTGATTGAATTCTCTAATTGACTGTAATCTTATATGCAGTACTTCTCGAGGGGATTCACACTAAACCACATTGCTAGGCATACACAGCTACCAGCAGAAATAGAAGTTTATTCATCGAATACTAAAATTGCAACAGTTAAGATGGTGATGAGCAAGTCACAGGTCAATGGAAAAGGCAAAGGAGGTGCCATGATAACAACAAACTAGATGGAGGTTGTGAAGAAGACTAATATGAGAGTTAAAAACGTGTTTGTGTTCTGGTTCCGTGGTAGCCGCGGTGGTGGTCTCAAGCTTCTGGTTGATATTCTCTGAAATCAACAAAGGCATTACATTATTTTTACAATTAGCTTATTTGTCCAAGTTGGAAGTCATGCTGAGACATTTTGATGTTTGTTGCAAACTTTATTTGACGTTTATGTCATACTGTTTTCAAATTATTCATGAATGTCAGTAGTGGTTCAAATTTTAAGTTTACTGAAATTATAATGCATTGTAACCACGAAAAAACGCCGTGAAATAACCTTGCTCTCCGTCCATCTCCTCTCATTCCGACTATCAAACGCCGTCGCTAAGAGAATCTGTTTGAGCTACTTTGATTACTCTGCGCATAAGGTGTGAAAATTAATTTCTATTTGCAGCAGTATTACGACATGAGTAGTACTAATTAAGGTAACAACATGAATTAGCGGGCAATTATTCAAAAATGTGTACCTTTGATTGTACTAATTAAGGGGACAACATTAATAATCGATCCCCGTAATTGACTACGCCTCCAAACTATCGAATCCCAACCTTCCCCACTAATTAAGGTAACGACATTATTTAGGGAAACAAACTTTGTCACGTTGATATCGACCCTCCCACGAATTAAGGTAACGACATTATTTAGGGAAACAAACTTTGTCACGTTGATATCGACCCTCCCACGAATTAAGGTAACAAGATTATGATCGCCTTTTGCCCACTTCCACCTATATAATCGCCTCATCTAACCTCATATCGTCTCTCATCGAAGCCTGGACGGGAAGAGCGGCGTCTGCGAAGTTACAATGGAAGATGATGTAAGTCATACGCAACTCATCTCGTGTTGTCTATATTTAATATCAGATCTAATCTAGTCAAGTACAAACTCGTCTCTTCCGATTGCCCGATGCCCTATTTTCTCTGACGGTGATCGATGCCCTAACCATCTTAGGACTCAAATTTGTACGTGTTACATCTTTTCTATATTCAACTAGGTGGCATCGTTTGCTCGTGTTCGTCATGTTCGTGCTGCTCTTAAGTTGCACAAAAAGCTGAATATAAGAGGTCCGAAATTACCTCCCATTTATGTCTTCCATATGCGATTCTATTGTTGGGCCTGATGTATTAATTTAATACTTACGCAGGTCCTAGAATAAAGTGCGAGCGTGAGTTCGAGGTGTTTGTTGAGTATGCAAATCGAGTAGCTATGGATGATGGAGAATTTCGTTATCTGAGAGATAACGTTGATTATCTGAGAAGTAAATGTCAGGAAACAAATCTGAAAACACCCATATATGTCCGCACCATAAAAATCACACGTCCAGGAGGGTAAAGCAAAAATGGTAAACATTACAGTACACACCAAGAGATTTCTATTTATTTTCTACACCGTAACTGTTGTTAATATGTTTGATTTCTTTTATGCAGTACTTTTCGAAGAGATTCACCATGAGCCACATTATCCCTAATGTTGAACTGCCATCAGAAGTAGAAGTCTTATTCTTAGGAAAGGCTCGCCTCAAAGTTAAGATGGTGATGGACAAGTCAAAGGTGAAAGGCAAAGCCAAAGGAGGTGCCATGATAACATCAAACTGGAAGCAACTGGTGAAACTGCACGATATGAGAGTTAGTGACATATTCATCTTCGCTTTTGGTCGAAGCGTCGTCGATGGTGAATTCAAGATGGTAGTAGATAGGCTCTGAAATATGAACACTTAGTTCATACTCCAAATATTTTGTTATGTTTTTCAAGAACCATTGTGTCATCGATTTTTATCTTCAACTTATTTTCTGTTCATGGACTTCCGTGTGTGTTGCTCCATCGTGAGTCCGTAAAGTGTTTTCGTAAGTAAAACGTCCGTATGTATAGCATTTACTGACCGTCCATTGGGGCAACTGACGACCCAATTTGCTGCACGGCAGCCTAGGCGACGCATTTACCGTGGCGCCTGCGCGTGGATAACCATGGCTCCTGCGCGTGGTTTACCGGTGGCGTCCCAACTAGATATGTCGCTTCACAACCGGCGAGCCATTAAACAGAGGGGAACGGATTCGGTGGCATCATAATAGCGAACACGCGTGGCCTCCCGATCCAACAGGTCGTCAACAGCGAACACGCGTACAAGGCCGCAGCACCACTCACTCGGTTCACCGACAGTCCATTTTATCCCATCCAGTGGAGCACATCAGGCCATCCCGCACCAAACCCTAGCTAGCCCATAACCTAAACCCGCCGCTGTCGAGCAGCCGTAGCAAGCGATGGGCCTCAACGACCACGAAGCCGGAGGGAGCAGCGCCCGCGGAGCTAAAATCCGCCGTGCGGCCCCTCGTCCTCAGAGCCTCAACCCCGACGAAGCGACGATCTTGGCCGAGGCGCGGCTGCTCGTTCCGCCGTACTGGCACCTGCCAGCTGGTTGGAGGGTGAGCGCCGCCGGGTACGCCATCCCGCCGGTCCCTGAAAAAGACGAAGATCTGCGCGGCTACATCCGCCGCCGTCGAGCTGCCCTCACGCCGTGGGATCGGGCGAACCCAGACTGGGGGGAGGACAGCGCCTTGTGGAGGCCCCGGTTCGAGATGGAGCGCCTCGACGAGCTAGCCAACCAGTACGGTATGTACGCCGGCGGGAGGTACAATCAAATAGGGCGGCAGTCCTTCTGGGCCGGCAAGGACGTGGACACCGTGCTCGCGGCGCACGGCTATGTCCCTCTTCCTCGCGGCGCGCCACGCCGCCTACCACCACCGTACGGCGAACCACGGGCACCTCCAGCTCTTCCGCCGCGCCGGCACGAAGGGATCGTCCTTCCACCTCCAGCGACAAGCGAGCCGCGGGACCAAATTCCGATTCGCGGCCCTGCACCTCATCTGCGCGTTCCCAAGCCGGAGCCGCAACCGGATCCGGAGCCCGAGCCGCAGCCGAGGTGGACTGCGTATCTGTAATATCCCAGTATTTGGGGTTACAAAAAGAGAGGAAATAGAGGTGTGCATTGCATTCATGCATAGAAAATCCGGGGAATTTTCGCGCTTTCGTTTAAAACTGGCAAAGTAATCGAGGTTTCTCTTGCATCGGTGGAATTGAGTTAGTCATCGATGTGAGTGCGATAAATCTCGACAAGCTTAAGCTTTTAAGCACAATTGAAATATCAAGGATGGGTAAGACAAATACTTCAACTTGATAGTCATCAAAAGTTAAATTGAACCTCATATTGGAATTTGAATTTAAAAGAGCAATTTACATTTATTGTGGTACTTAATATTATTAAATTAAGGAATTAAACTATTAAGAACCATAGAATTCTTGGAATACCAAAATGGGGAAAACTCAAATTTCCAATATTATCATATAGAACAATGTTCCATAATACAAGTTATGATTAAACAATAGGGAATAAAGATAAGTAAATAAAAAAATAGGAACTAAATATTACAAATAATAAATACTCATATGAGTAATCTTGCCACAATTATCAAAGAATCACCATTCACAAATGAATACAATTACTAACAAGGAAATTAGAGTTTTATTGATTGGCACACAATTATACAATGTCTTTACAAAAGAATAGAGAAAAATGAATATACAATACAATTACAGAGATAATAAAAGCCAATCAGATCCTAAACTAAATCTTGAAGATTGCTATCTTCAGCATTTATTGTTTAGCTTGAGCACCTGCAAAACAAACAAAGAAAACAAAAAGAAAAGTAAAGCCAAGTGGCCAGGTTAGAAAGAAATGGAAAGAAAACGAGAAGATCTTTCTCAGTCCATGCTCATCCACAAGAGGGGAAGTACCAGGTGGAGACTTGCACCACACACGCAAGTAGCACTGTCACACATGCATGCTATGTGTTGTCTCACGCACAGAGCACATAGGCAGTAGTACAAGGCCAAGCACAGCCCCAGGTCATCAATAAAAGAGGCATTCCTTGGAGCACACAGCTCCTTAGCACAGGGTTCATCGACCAGATCAAGAACACAAGAAACAATAGCTGTTCTTTATCCAGACCATCAAACCATCTCAGGAGATATCCCAGTTCATCCAACCAAGGACCAGTATGGGGGTATCCCAGAATAGGATCAAGCAGGAGCTAGGAGGAGGTGCAGTCAAACAAGCAGTAGATCAAGATCAACATCACCAGCTATTCCACTTTGCTACAACAGGTTGATCCACTGATTTAATATAAGCATCTCAACATACTAGCTTGCACAACTAGGATCAGGGGAAATAAAGATAAGAATACACAACACTCCATCAAACCACCCTTCAACTAGATTTTCATCTAGGAGGATGGAGAGATGGATTTTTTCTCTCAGCCTTGCATAGAGGTGCTATGCAAAATCATCATAGAGAATAGAAAGTCACAAATAGTATCTGTTCTTATTACAAATTTGTGCCTCAGCCTTTGCATCACAGGCAGGGTCAAGAGATAAAGCACAAGCATCTGCTCTTATCAGTATTAGATCACAGAAAATTTGTCAGGGACACATAGCAGCAGATCATGCTGTCTTGATCTACTGCTATGTACACTCCACCAGGGAGGCATCACAGCAGCAGATCTAAAAGCAGCAGAAACCATCAAATTGCCCAACACAAGCACATCAAGCTAATTTCCTAGCTTGCATATCCAGCAACCATTCAAACTAACCACTAGCCACACTTGCAAATCTTACCAAATAAATTTAAATCATTTTCCTAGTTAATTCAACTAGGAATCATTGCTATCATATATTCACTGTCATATTGGACAGCTACAAGATCATCAGCTTAAGTATAAGCAAGCCATCCACATAACCACAAGGTCTGGTCATGTATGCACATTATCCAGCAAGCATTCCCATCAATCAGAGCATAATAAACATACCATAAGCTCACCAAAATCCACCAAATAAATCCTCCAGCAATAGTGCTTCTATTTCACTGCTTAAATTCAACCATGAATGAAATGGGGCATCAATTTATCATAGTCAAACCACCAAACAAAGCATCAAGTAAATAGTGCATGTTGTAGAGTATATTCAGTTTCATCAGTAAAATAAATACAACCAGCCACAAATGCCTGGATGATTAATCATCCAAATAGAGGCATAACATTAAACCACCTCAACTGAATTTAACATTCAGTTTGGACAGTAAGAGTAAAATAGCAGAAGCCACACCTCACAATCACAGGAATAGTCACAACCAGCTCACATTAAGCAAACAGATAAGTCCAACAGCAATCCAACAATATGTTCCAGGCCAATCATATGTATGCACATAATCTAGAGATTCCATAACAGTAAAGCCACTAGAGATGCATATAAGCTCACTAGTCCAAGCTATATATCAAAGAAATCAAGCTGTTATAATTTTGCAGCACATTGAACAGAGGCAGAGGAGAGGGAATGATATAGTCATATAGCTCACATTATAGTAGAGGAGTAGTCGCAGCGGTTGACGCCGGGGTTGCGTCCACGGCACCGTCCAGCCGGCATCGGGGATGAAATAATCATCACCAGCACAACACCATTTCAACCAGTGCATCACCACCAGTACACGGACGCCGGGGTTGCAGTCGTAGACGCCGTCCGGCCGGCGTCGAGGATGCAGTAGTTACCATCAACACCACACCGCTCCACCAGTACAACAGCACCGCAACACCACACCACCAATTCACCGTCATGACCGCAGTCTCGCCGCGGTGGCTGCGGAAACACGCCGGCGACCGAGCCATCCATGGGCTAGGGTTTCCATGAGGCACGCGTGTGGGGAAGGGGCGGCGCCGAGGCAGCAGTAAATGGCAGGGGGGTCTGGGGCGAAGCCACGCCGGGGAGCAGCGTCGTAGGAGGAGACCGGCGACGGCCAGAGCAGCAGCAGGCAACGGTATAACTGCCGGTGACCACTAGGGTTTCCGGGGTCATGGACGAGCAACTAGGGGCATAGAAATCAAATCGAAGAGAGGGTTTCGAAGAGCATGAGGAGGCGGAGCAGATCCGGCCAGCGGCGGCGCCGGAGTTGGCCGGTAGCGGCCGGGGGGGCTAGCGACGACGCCGCGGAGACATGGAGGTCACGAGAGAGAGGAGGTCGTGCGCGTGTGTGTAGAAGAGGTGAGCGAGAGAGACAGGGGTCGGGTCGGGATCTTTCCCGTGCTCGACCAGGTCGTATAGCTCATACCAGGTTTGGGCCAAACCATCATTGGCCAGGCCAATGGGCCAGCCCATCTAACCATTTGGACATTTTTATCTAACTAATAATCCTCTAAATAAATCAAGTCATGAGGAAATTCAAATATAAATAAATTTTTCATAAAATTAAGAATTTCTAAATATAAGTGAAAACATAAACAAATACCACAAAAGCCAAAGAAAAATAATATGATATTTTCACTAAATTTTAGAAAATAAATTCTTAGATCTTCAACTATTAAGACAAAAATATTAAAGATATAATCTTTTTATTTCTATTTTTCACCTCAAGAAAATAGTAAATATTTATTTGTATTAAAATTTTCATATAATATAACGATTGTTTCTTCATGGTTATGCTTAACCATATAAAACCCTAATTGATCATTACTTCAACATATAATTCCAAAACCTAGAAAAGAATTAAAAGATATATCCTCGTTTCAACCACTGTTTAAAAACCCTAAACCCTAACATGATATTAATAGTGATTGTCTTATCCTAAAACCCTAATGCATTAGGAAACCCTAGTTCCATTTTAAACCAAGTGATAACCTCATAATTTTATGTGGAACCCTAAAACCCTAATTCAATTATGCAAACCCTAGTTCCATTATTACATGTGAAACCTAAATTGCTTCTAAACCTAAACCTAGGTTAGAATATGTGATCATGTACTTACTTCTGATCCACAAAACCATAATTAGCAATTACATACTTGCCATGCCACATAAAATTGTAGGAGCCCTATTACCAATAATTGGTAGTCCATGTAGGCATACCTATCCAACCTAGATGATCAAATAGGACCAACCCTAGTTCCTATACTTAGAGGCAACAACTTTAAATATCCATATTTATCAGCACACCAATGTGATAAACATTAGGAGCAATCATACCAAATCTTGAGCATTCCATAACCATACTCCACTAAACCTTATTAGTGTTGGACACTTATCCACCATCCTATTTAGGAGTCAAATATTCCTTACTTAATAGAACCAATAGTAAAAACCTAAACTACCTCAACCCTAACTGTTATACTTCTTATTATTTAAGAAGTATGTTCTTCAAAAGTTATTCTTTTGAAGTAAATAGGAAGTAGTCATCAACCTTGCCTAACAGGACTTATCAACCCTAGCTATCTATTACCACTAAGATATATATCACCATGATAGCAACCATTAATTGCTTAAGATACTTATGCTTCACTAAAACCATACAAGCCCAGTTATTAATGAAGCCAACTTTGTTGAGATCCATCTAATCCCTTACCCTTGAAACCAGTTGGAACCATAGAGCACCATAGAACCCACAAACCTAATTATCATACTTGTTCTTTATATAAGAACATGTTCTTCAAAAGTTATTCATTTGAAGTATATAATAAATAACCAGTAACCATGCCATAGAGTACTAAAACCAACCACTATTCATTACATGATAGGATTATACCAAATGTTATTGTTATGTGCCATTAGTGTTATTGTTATGATATATTGCAGCACCTGTTTATGATACCATGTAACCACACCTGAATAAGAACCTTGTATGAGAACCATTCTAAAAGTGCAACACACCCTAAACTAATCAATACCACTCACTAATCCTAAATCATCGGGGTTAGGTCACGCTTAGAGCGATTGCATCTCATACTTATGCATTATTGCATCCTTGCCAATCTTTTAAACATCGTCCTTACCGGACGATGATGCTATTTCAGAATTTGGAGTTAATGCGTATCGAAGACCTTGCCTGCCTAATCTTGCAGTCAAGAAAGGCAAGTTCATCACTTGCTCATGTCATTTGAGTATTTCTATCAAATTACTTGCAAAATACTATGGTTATCACTATTGCATAAAAATCAAAACCACTATTTTCATAACTATGAATATGACTATGTGGTTGGCAATGGAACCATGGATTGTGTTGATATGGTGGAGGTTCCATTGCAAGGGTTTATATCCATCTAGGATTAAACAACAAATGTCGCCAGTGATTCTTGTGCCGTAATACCCGTGTTAACCATAAGATCTGGAGTGGGACGGAATAGTCAACCGTATTTCCACCTCTTGTACATCAACGGATTCGCTTACCGTAGACGGTTGTATCTTGCGGAGCAATTGGTGGGTGGGGAACCCCTTCTAATTCCCCACGGTATAGTTGTTGCTTACCGTAGACGGTTGCTGCTTGCGGAACAATTGGTGGGTGGGGATACCCTTCTAATTCCCCACGGTAATGTGGTCTATGATGGGTTGCAGCTACCGGCGAAGGAGTTTGGTTCAATCCCAGACTATCGTCGTGGTCAGGGTCCACCCTGAAATTACGGGAATAATGGGACCGACGAGGACCCAGGGTCGGGGTTTGCAACAAAGGGTGGGTGTGCGAGGTAGCGGAGGAATATGATTGGCTATGACCTTATACCGGGCCTCACACCAAAGGAAGTGTGGACGGGGAAATTGCCCGGTTGGCACCAAGGTTAAGATCTCTTATGGGTAAAGCAACACACCTCTGCAGAGTGTAATGAATCGTGACCTGTCACTCCCTGTTCCGGGATATGGAATCGCTGAACGCGGCCGGAAAGGAGCTCCATGAAGTTCTAGTAAACCGGTGAAGGCTGACGGACATAGTTCTTCTGAATAAAAGCAACCTCTTGAAGAAATGGTTATGAAAACTTGCATTGGTATTAGACTTTCTGGTCTAATGTCGTAGCTAGTGCATTAAACACCTCTTTCCTATAATGAACTTGTTGAGTACGCTCGTACTCATCCCACTCTTAAATCCCCTGCTTAGATTTGGAGGCATCAAAGGAGGATCTACAGTGCCACTCGAAGACCGAGGAGTCAACAACTACTTCACGGGACAGGATTCGTCAGAAGAGTCCGATACCACATCCAACAAGGAGAAAGCCTAGATTAGCAATAGAAAGGAACTAGCTTCCTAAACCTAGCTCCTATTTTAGCTAGAATCTATTCATAGCCTCTGTAGATAGCTAAATACTCTACAAGTAGAGTTCGTGTTAGGATTAGACTACGAGTCGTTCTTCTGGAGTTTATTTGCAGTTTTACCTCATTGTAAAGTAGGAGGCTGTGATGATCTTATGTAACAGAGTCTGTGTGTAATTCTATAGACATGCCTTGGACCCGCATATGTTTCTGTTGTACCACTCTGAGCGATATAATACTAGTGGAACAGTGTTTCATTGGTGTTATATCAGACTTGCATACTACACCATGCAGTGGTATGCCGGGTCACCACAGTTGGTATCAGAGCAAATGCTTTGACCCTAGGATTAAAACCTTTAAAGGAGACCTATAGGATTGGTAGTGTCTATAGGAAGTTGTCTTAGGTGAACCAAATATTCTTATGACTTGAGATGGATATTCACTTGAGAATAATCCTGACACACTTGAGTCAACATTTCTTACCTAACTTACCAAGATAAAGTAAAGTTAGTCAGCTAATCCCAAACATGTAGTACACAATTAAGTCCTTAAAACAATAGATGAGTAGATCGTAGTTGGTATACAATACATGGTAGTCCAAAGAGAGGATACAACCATAAGGAAGATATCCTATTGGAAGATGTGTACCAACACAAGTTATGGTTAAGTAAGAATTATTCAGACCTGTAATAGAAGTAATATCAAGTAATATAGATAAGAAAGATATCCTACTAGAAGGTGTATAACCAGACAAGTAATGGGTAAGTAAGATCTATCCAAACTTGTGAAACATTTGATAATAAGTGATAAATGTAAGTCATATAAGGTAATATAAACCATGATGAGTCAATCATGGGAGGTAAGAAAGAGAAATAGGATTAAAATATGTCTACTTACAGGGTAGAGTTGTTAATCATATATGATTCACCTGAGAATCGTTATGTGATGGACTAGAACATCTTAAATATACAGGAGGAAAACAATAAGAAGCCAGTTGTTCAATAATAGTGCAAGAACTGTGTTCCCACAAATATGGGAAGTGTGCCAAGCACATCATGACCATATGCTTATGGTAGAAATGCTTAGAAGTATAGGGAATATATCATAATAAATATGTGTTCAGAGTCACCATATTAGAACTAGTGGTATCATACAAAATAGTCCTCAATAGCACTTATATATGGTATAATACTTTGTTAGTACTTCCAAACAAAACTAGGTTAACTTTAACCATCCTAGACCACTTCGTTTCAAGTTTATCTCATTGCAAATGTGCAATTATGGTAAAGGTTGAGACAAATAGTAGTCTGCCATATAATCATGCTATGTATCATGATATAAACCTATCTTATGTGGTGTTATATACTACACATCTCAGCCTGATGTTTAGAGATGTCTTACTCAACTATTATATTCAGGTCTATGATGATGTGTATTATAAGCACAAAGCTGAATCTTCTTGGATTTTATTGGATTTTCATTGTTTGACTAGATCCATACATGAAGTTTGACTTTGATATGCAAGTGCATGTTGCTATATCAAATTCTTACTTGATGCTATAGATCTAGAGGGTAATGGTACTCGTGTGAGGAAGTGACGAATTCTGAAGATCTTGAGGACAAGATGAAGGTTCATCAGATAAAGGAAACAAAGTTGTGGGAAGCAACCACAATATTCAGAAGGAAGTACCAATCAAAACGCATGCTTTACCTCAACAGAGGAGTACTTTTGTACATAAGAAGCATGAAGGTGAGAAATATGGTGATTATGGTGAAGCTGAAGCAGATCCATAGTCATTATGGAAGAGGGAATGCATGGAAAATCACCTTGGATACTATATTCATAGTGGATTTCTTGCAATATAAACCCGGAAGGAAGGAAGATGACATATGAAACCATAGCAGATATAAGAAGACCATAGTTGGTATCATAAGACCACAGTTGTGGTATAGGATCAATACTGCGAGATAAAGTAGAAGATGTCTCGTTCAGTTAATCAGACCCTATAATAGAATCCATTTTTAGATAACAAATAGCCACAATTGGTAACAAGTAGTCCATAAATGGATTATTTGTGTCAAGAAGTTATGAACAAATAAAATTTTGTCAGCCAAATAACAATGACCTATAATCATTTAGTCGAAGGATTCACATTGGATGTCCACAATTGAGTGGATACACCACAAACATTCTTCGCGAGACCTCAGAAGAAGTACAAACCATAAGTTAGAACTAGACCAATATTCTAACCATAAGTCCAATGGTTGGAAGAAAAGGAGTTGAAGACCATAAGAAAACTCTAAGGGGTAGAGTAAAGATTGAGTTGGATATACAATAACTCAATACTTTGAGTAAGATAGATGAAGAAGGTCTGAATTGAGAGGAAATTCGATCTTATTCTCATAAGATTGTTGTACATTACTTCCAGAAGGATGTCAGACCAGAAGCCGAGGTTTATACCTCGAGGAAGTAAGAAGTGGACTATAACTTGGGAAAGTGAGTAATATTTATTCAGAAGCACGAAAGCTCAAGTAAGCTAAGTTTAATGAAGTTGGACGAAGGAAATATCGGAGACCAAATACAGCTCAAGAAGGCCAAAGACCGAAGGAGATTGACCATACCAAAACTAAATACTAATTGAAAGATTCCTTTCATGGAACCTAAAGAACCCCAAAATAGTTATAGGTATCAACGATAAACCATGATTGGATGGACTAAATGAGTCCAATCCATTCTTAGGGAAATAAACCATCCCGACCATTTCCATGGTAAGTACCTTAATAAGTACCATTATTGCAGTTTTGGTAGTAAGGGAAAACAATGACCTATTTGACCAATTAGGAGTATGTTATCAAATTAGTCTTCAGTTAAGACTATAAGCACAAGAAGAAGTCCCAGTCATAGAATCTTCCAAAGAAAAGGGAAACAAGCTTATAGAGTTGGAAGAAATCAAAGAATTAAAGTAAGAAGCCATGGCTCAGAGACAGACACTATTGCTCAGAGACAGATATTATTGAATTCCAGGAAGAAATCATAGAACTGGAGTAAGAAACCACTGCTCAGCGATAGACATTATTGGATTCCAGGAAGAATCTGGACAAAGGATATATTCAATTATATCCAGAAAGATCATCACGGAGTTCGAGAAAAGGTGTAGTCTGCACAAGTCAAATCCACACTCCGAAACGTGAGAGAGTTTAAACTTCGAGGACGAAGTTTAGTTTAAGGGGTAGAGACTGTAATATCCCAGTATTTGGGGTTACAAAAAGAGAGGAAATAGAGGTGTGCATTGCATTCATGCATAGAAAATCCGGGGAATTTTCGCGCTTTCGTTTAAAACTGGCAAAGTAATCGAGGTTTCTCTTGCATCGGTGGAATGGAGTTAGTCATCGATGTGAGTGCGATAAATCTCGACAAGCTTAAGCTTTTAAGCACAATTGAAATATCAAGGATGGGTAAGACAAATACTTCAACTTGATAGTCATCAAAAGTTAAATTGAACCTCATATTGGAATTTGAATTTAAAAGAGCAATTTACATTTATTGTGGTACTTAATATTATTAAATTAAGGAATTAAACTATTAAGAACCATAGAATTCTTGGAATACCAAAATGGGGAAAACTCAAATTTCCAATATTATCATATAGAACAATGTTCCATAATACAAGTTATGATTAAACAATAGGGAATAAAGATAAGTAAATAAAAAAATAGGAACTAAATATTACAAATAATAAATACTCATATGAGTAATCTTGCCACAATTATCAAAGAATCACCATTCACAAATGAATACAATTACTAACAAGGAAATTAGAGTTTTATTGATTGGCACACAATTATACAATGTCTTTACAAAAGAATAGAGAAAAATGAATATACAATACAAGCACAGAGATAATAAAAGCCAATCAGATCCTAAACTAAATCTTGAAGATTGCTATCTTCAGCATTTATTGTTTAGCTTGAGCACCTGCAAAACAAACAAAGAAAACAAAAAGAAAAGTAAAGCCAAGTGGCCAGGTTAGAAAGAAATGGAAAGAAAACGAGAAGATCTTTCTCAGTCCATGCTCATCCACAAGAGGGGAAGTACCAGGTGGAGACTTGCACCACACACGCAAGTAGCACTGTCACACATGCATGCTATGTGTTGTCTCACGCACAGAGCACATAGGCAGTAGTACAAGGCCAAGCACAGCCCCAGGTCATCAATAAAAGAGGCATTCCTTGGAGCACACAGCTCCTTAGCACAGGGTTCATCGACCAGATCAAGAACACAAGAAACAATAGCTGTTCTTTATCCAGACCATCAAACCATCTCAGGAGATATCCCAGTTCATCCAACCAAGGACCAGTATGGGGGTATCCCAGAATAGGATCAAGCAGGAGCTAGGAGGAGGTGCAGTCAAACAAGCAGTAGATCAAGATCAACATCACCAGCTATTCCACTTTGCTACAACAGGTTGATCCACTGATTTAATATAAGCATCTCAACATACTAGCTTGCACAACTAGGATCAGGGGAAATAAAGATAAGAATACACAACACTCCATCAAACCACCCTTCAACTAGATTTTCATCTAGGAGGATGGAGAGATGGATTTTTTCTCTCAGCCTTCCATAGAGGTGCTATGCAAAATCATCATAGAGAATAGAAAGTCACAAATAGTATCTGTTCTTATTACAAATTTGTGCCTCAGCCTTTGCATCACAGGCAGGGTCAAGAGATAAAGCACAAGCATCTGTTCTTATCAGTATTAGATCACAGAAAATTTGTCAGGGACACATAGCAGCAGATCATGCTGTCTTGATCTACTGCTATGTCCACTCCACCAGGGAGGCATCACAGCAGCAGATCTAAAAGCAGCAGAAACCATCAAATTGCCCAACACAAGCACATCAAGCTAATTTCCTAGCTTGCATATCCAGCAACCATTCAAACTAACCACTAGCCACACTTGCAAATCTTACCAAATAAATTTAAATCATTTTCCTAGTTAATTCAACTAGGAATCATTGCTATCATATATTCACTGTCATATTGGACAGCTACAAGATCATCAGCTTAAGTATAAGCAAGCCATCCACATAACCACAAGGTCTGGTCATGTATGCACATTATCCAGCAAGCATTCCCATCAATCAGAGCATAATAAACATACCATAAGCTCACCAAAATCCACCAAATAAATCCTCCAGCAATAGTGCTTCTATTTCACTGCTTAAATTCAACCATGAATGAAATGGGGCATCAATTTATCATAGTCAAACCACCAAACAAAGCATCAAGTAAATAGTGCATGTTGTAGAGTATATTCAGTTTCATCAGTAAAATAAATACAACCAGCCACACATGCCTGGATGATTAATCATCCAAATAGAGGCATAATATTAAACCACCTCAACTGAATTTAACATTCAGTTTGGACAGTAAGAGTAAAATAGCAGAAGCCACACCTCACAATCACAGGAATAGTCACAGCCAGCTCACATTAAGCAAACAGATAAGTCCAACAGCAATCCAACAATATGTTCCAGGCCAATCATATGTATGCACATAATCTAGAGATTCCATAACAGTAAAGCCACTAGAGATGCATATAAGCTCACTAGTCCAAGCTATATATCAAAGAAATCAAGCTGTTATAATTTTGCAGCACATTGAACAGAGGCAGAGGAGAGGGAATGATATAGTCATATAGCTCACATTATAGTAGAAGAGTAGTCGCAGCGGTTGACGCCGGGGTTGCGTCCATGGCACCGTCCAGCCGGCATCGGGGATGAAATAATCATCACCAGCACAACACCATTTCCACCAGTGCATCACCACCAGTACACGGACGCCGGGGTTGCAGTCGTAGACGCCGTCCGGCCGGCGTCGAGGATGCAGTAGTTGCCATCAACACCACACCGCTCCACCAGTACAACAGCACCGCAACACCACACCACCAATTCACCGTCATGACCGCAGTCTCGCCGCGGTGGCTGCGGAAACACGCCGGCGACCAAGCCATCCATGGGCTAGGGTTGCCGTGAGGCACGCGTGTGGGGAAGGGGCGGCGCCGAGGCAGCAGTAAATGGCAGGGGGGTCTGGGGCGAAGCCACGCCGGGGAGCAGCGTCGTAGGAGGAGACCGGCGACGGCCAGAGCAGCAGCAGGCAACGGTAGAACTGCCGGTGACCACTAGGGTTTCCGGGGTCATGGACGAGCATCTAGGGGCATAGAAATCAAATCGAAGAGAGGGTTTCGAAGAGCATGAGGAGGCGGAGCAGATCCGGCCAGCGGCGGCGCCGGAGTTGGCCGGTAGCGGCCGGGGGGGGCTAGCGACGACGCCGCGGAGACATGGAGGTCACGAGAGAGAGGAGGTCGTGCGCGTGTGTGTAGAAGAGGTGAGCGAGAGAGACAGGGGTCGGGTCGGGATCTTTCCCGTGCTCGACCAGGTCGTATAGCTCATACCAGGTTTGGGCCAAACCATCATTGGCCAGGCCAATGGGCCAGCCCATCTAACCATTTGGACATTTTTATCTAACTAATAATCCTCTAAATAAATCAAGTCATGAGGAAATTCAAATATAAATAAATTTTTCATAAAATTAAGAATTTCTAAATATAAGTGAAAACATAAACAAATACCACAAAAGCCAAAGAAAAATAATATGATATTTTCACTAAATTTTAGAAAATAAATTCTTAGATCTTCAACTATTAAGACAAAAATATTAAAGATATAATCTTTTTATTTCTATTTTTCACCTCAAGAAAATAGTAAATATTTATTTGTATTAAAATTTTCATATAATATAACGATTGTTTCTTCATGGTTATGCTTAACCATATAAAACCCTAATTGATCATTACTTCAACATATAATTCCAAAACCTAGAAAAGAATTAAAAGATATATCCTCGTTTCAACCACTGTTTAAAAACCCTAAACCCTAACATGATATTAATAGTGATTGTCTTATCCTAAAACCCTAATGCATTAGGAAACCCTAGTTCCATTTTAAACCAAGTGATAACCTCATAATTTTATGTGGAACCCTAAAACCCTAATTCAATTATGCAAACCCTAGTTCCATTATTACATGTGAAACCTAAATTGCTTCTAAACCTAAACCTAGGTTAGAATATGTGATCATGTACTTACTTCTGATCCACAAAACCATAATTAGCAATTACATACTTGCCATGCCACATAAAATTGTAGGAGCCCTATTACCAATAATTGGTAGTCCATGTAGGCATACCTATCCAACCTAGATGATCAAATAGGACCAACCCTAGTTCCTATACTTAGAGGCAACAACTTTAAATATCCATATTTATCAGCACACCAATGTGATAAACATTAGGAGCAATCATACCAAATCTTGAGCATTCCATAACCATACTCCACTAAACCTTATTAGTGTTGGACACTTATCCACCATCCTATTTAGGAGCCAAATATTCCTTACTTAATAGAACCAATAGTAAAAACCTAAACTACCTCAACCCTAACTGTTATACTTCTTATTATTTAAGAAGTATGTTCTTCAAAAGTTATTCTTTTGAAGTAAATAGGAAGTAGTCATCAACCTTGCCTAACAGGACTTATCAACCCTAGCTATCTATTACCACTAAGATATATATCACCATGATAGCAACCATTAATTGCTTAAGATACTTATGCTTCACTAAAACCATACAAGCCCAGTTATTAATGAAGCCAACTTTGTTGAGATCCATCTAATCCCTTACCCTTGAAACCAGTTGGAACCATAGAGCACCATAGAACCCACAAACCTAATTATCATACTTGTTCTTTATATAAGAACATGTTCTTCAAAAGTTATTCATTTGAAGTATATAATAAATAACCAGCAACCATGCCATAGAGTACTAAAACCAACCACTATTCATTACATGATAGGATTATACCAAATGTTATTGTTATGTGCCATTAGTGTTATTGTTATGATATATTGCAGCACCTGTTTATGATACCATGTAACCACACCTGAATAAGAACCTTGTATGAGAACCATTCTAAAAGTGCAACACACCCTAAACTAATCAATACCACTCACTAATCCTAAATCATCGGGGTTAGGTCACGCTTAGAGCGATTGCATCTCATACTTATGCATTATTGCATCCTTGCCAATCTTTTAAACATCGTCCTTACCGGACGATGATGCTATTTCAGAATTTGGAGTTAATGCGTATCGAAGACCTTGCCTGCCTAATCTTGCAGTCAAGAAAGGCAAGTTCATCACTTGCTCATGTCATTTGAGTATTTCTATCAAATTACTTGCAAAATACTATGGTTATCACTATTGCATAAAAATCAAAACCACTATTTTCATAACTATGAATATGACTATGTGGTTGGCAATGGAACCATGGATTGTGTTGATATGGTGGAGGTTCCATTGCAAGGGTTTATATCCATCTAGGATTAAACAACAAATGTCACCAGTGATTCTTGTGCCGTAATACCCGTGTTAACCATAAGATCTGGAGTGGGACGGAATAGTCAACCGTATTTCCACCTCTTGTACATCAACGGATTCGCTTACCGTAGACGGTTGTATCTTGCGGAGCAATTGGTGGGTGGGGAGCCCCTTCTAATTCCCCACGGTATAGTTGTTGCTTACCGTAGACGGTTGCTGCTTGCGGAACAATTGGTGGGTGGGGATCCCCTTCTAATTCCCCACGGTAATGTGGTCTATGATGGGTTGCAGCTACCGGCGAATGAGTTTGGTTCAATCCCAGACTATCGTCGTGGTCGGGGTCCACCCTGAAATTACGGGAATAATGGGACCGACGAGGACCCAGGGTCGGGGTTTGCAACAAAGGGTGGGTGTGCGAGGTAGCGGAGGAATATGATTGGCTATGACCTTATACCGGGCCTCACACCAAAGGAAGTGTGGACGGGGAAATTGCCCGGTTGGCACCAAGGTTAAGATCTCTTATGGGTAAAGCAACACACCTCTGCAAAGTGTAATGAATCGTGACCTGTCACTCCCTGTTCCGGGATATGGAACTGCGAACGCGGCCGGAAAGGAGCTCCATGAAGTTCTAGTAAACCGGTGAAGGCTGACGGACATAGTTCTTCTGAATAAAAGCAACCTCTTGAAGAAATGGTTATGAAAACTTGCATTGGTATTAGACTTTCTGGTCTAATGCCGTAGCTAGTGCATTAAACACCTCTTTCCTATAATGAACTTGTTGAGTACGCTCGTACTCATCCCACTCTTAAATCCCCTGCTTAGATTTGGAGGCATCAAAGGAGGATCTACAGTGCCACTCGAAGACCGAGGAGTCAACAACTACTTCACGGGACAGGATTCGTCAGAAGAGTCCGATACCACATCCAACAAGGAGAAAACCTAGATTAGCAATAGAAAGGAACTAGCTTCCTAAACCTAGCTCCTATTTTAGCTAGAATATATTCATAGCCTCTGTAGATAGCTAAATACTCTACAAGTAGAGTTCGTGTTAGGATTAGACTACGAGTCGTTCTTCTGGAGTTTATTTGCAGTTTTACCTCATTGTAAAGTAGGAGGCTGTGATGATCTTATGTAACAGAGTCTGTGTGTAATTCTATAGACATGCCTTGGACCCGCATATGTTTCTGTTGTACCACTCTGAGCGATATAATACTAGTGGAACAGTGTTTCATTGGTGTTATATCAGACTTGCATACTACACCATGCAGTGGTATGCCGGGTCACCACAGTATCTCAATTACCAGTCGGAGATTCGGGCTCCCGACGACCCCGCCGACACACCGGGCTTCACCCAGGCGCTCCAGCAGTCCAAGGCCGAACAGGAGTTCGACAAATGGTGGTCGCCGGAGATTCGGGCTCCCGACGACCCCGCCGACACAACGGGCCTCACCCAGGCGCTCCAGCAGTCCAAGGCCGAAGTGGAGGACGACAAATGGTGGTCCTCCGACGACGATGAGGACGTGATATTGGGAGATGTGGAACTGAGTTACCAGGCCCAGATGCGGGCTCACGATGACCCAGCCAATACACCGGGGCTCGCCAAGGCGCTCCAGGAGTCCAAGGTCGAAGAAGAGGGCGGAAAATGGTGGTCCTCCGACGAAGAGGATTAGCCGGGTGGCATGTCTTGGAGGGACAAGCAAGATGTAGAGGCCGCCGATTTAGTGTTTTTTTCTTCCCTTTGCTGTTCAATCTTGTGTAAGAAACTTAGAAGGAATGAAAATCCTCTGTCGGCCCTATGTTTAATGCAAGGTGTCTTAACTTTCTTGCATTTTCTAGTTTATTAGTTCAAAAGACGTAGCTTGGTTAAGATCTAGGGTAAAAAATGAGTAAAAAATATTCACATATTGGTAGACTTGTGAACCCAAAACAAATAGTCTGTAAAAAATAGACCTCTTATTTTTGTTCAAAATGAAATATGCCCTATATATTGTTGACTAAAGGTGCATTGGTTTCCCAAAGTCTCGTAGGGTTCTGACATGAAATAACCGTGTAGTCAGTTGGAATTAGTCACATGTTGGGCCTTTTGTTTCTGTTGTGCCCGGTTTTTGTTGGCCCATTTTTATAGCCCGAGGCTTTTGTGCGGAGATTGTCTGCGGTTATTGTTGAAGCGGGGACACCGAGCGGCGAGGAGCGACGGCGAACGGCGACGGCGACGGCGAGAGCGAGAGCGGATGCGCTTCTTCTTTTGGTCGTAGCCCCGGTGGTACTTTTCTGAGCCCCTGCACTACATCCTGCACGCCCCCCTCCACGACTTGCTGCTGCGCGCCGCCGCTGATGTAGGGTAGCTATCTATTAGGGTTAGTACCCAGAAATCTAGGACATCAGCAGGAGTTTGTAGTTCATTGTGAACATTGATTTAATTCTTTGGATTTCTGTTCTTGGAATGTTTCGAATGTGTTTGATATGTTATATTATTTTTGTCAGAGATGGATGAAGAAGCAGGATGTCTTATTTGTGGCCAGCCTCGACACTAATCGCTTCCGGTCCAAGCGTCGTGCATTTTCATTTGATGTAGCGATGGTGCATTTGTTTGAAGAACTAATTGTATGTATGTTTTGCATAGTACAAGCTAGATATACATTATTTCCCCGCCGTTAGTACTATTTGCATTTGTTTGTTGGATCTTTTCTAAATAAATTGTTTTTTGTGTTCAATTCTTCAGGCCGTGCCTTGCCATGCTAGGGAGATGCTACATAGTTTAGTAGATACGTGGGTTGTTGCTGAATGCAATCATGGTTCTGTTTATCATTTCCATGTGGAGAAGACTGAAGCAAGAACTTACCTTTGTGGACCATTCTGGAGTTCTTTTGTAGACTCTTATGTTATGGATGAAAATGACATTGTGGAGTTCACATATGATGAAACTACTTCCAAGTTTGAAGTTGTTGTATTCAATGCTGACCGTGACGAAAAACCATGGGTTCAGTTACCAGGCATGTTTCTTTGTTTCTAATTATTATTGTGATATTGTTTTCACATATTTCTCATTGTTCATTCTGTTTTATTTTTTTGTTTGTTCAGATTGTTGGGAGGTTTTGGAGTGCTGCAGAGTTACTTTTGAGAAAACCATTTTCTCAAATTTGCTAGACATTAACTCCGCAGAGATGAATGCAGTTACATGGGCTATATTCAAAGAGCTAAATAAAGTGGAGGAAAACGAATTCCTCGATTTCTTTGAAGTACCTCAGTTCTTTGTGACGAGGTTGAATGAATCTTCTCTTACTCGTTTGGTTAGTAACTTTTTCACTTGTTTTTAAGTTTCATTCATAACATACAAACAGTGTTAACGTTTTCTTTGTTTATATTTTACTTTTTTGTAGCTCATTCCATTTGATGTTGCACGTGGATACTATAGGCCGAGAGAAGGTGCTGCTATTTTTTATAGCAAATCTATTAATGGACAAATGGTTGGAGCTTATACAATCTACAAGGGGCAGCATATTGAGTTTGTAGATGGATGGAATGCGTTCTGTGTAGCAGCTCATCTTGTGATAGGTTCACTAGTATGTCTGAAGATTGAGTTCAGGGATTTGTGCATCAGGCTTGAGATTGAAGATATCACATTATAAGATATGCATATGGATGAATCCTCATAGAATGAAAGGAGAAATTGTAATTCATCTTTGTATTCGGGTTGTACTATTTTTATTTCAGCAAAAACTTTCGTGCGTTTTGTAGTAAAAACTAATTTTTGTAATTCAGACTATTTTTAGTGTCACACGTTTTTTAGGACATAATACGTTGGTTAATTCTGTTTCAACCCTAAATGCACATGTCTTTGTGATATATTCGGTTAACATTCCGGACAGGTAATAATAGGCCGGTTTGTACTAAGCCCATTAACGTGGAGCATGGACGCAGGGAAGGAATACTCATGGCCCATCCAAGCAGGGTTCTCTAGTTTTCTTTTGTTTTTTTTTTCAACTCGAATTTAACTGAAATTTAATACTTTATTTTCACATAAATTCAAAAAATGAAAAAACCTTCACACTTCGTCTTAGAATGGATATGAGAGTGTGTGCAAAAATTTCTGGAGCGTTTCTCGAAGGTCGAAAAATCCACATTCTTAGAAACGGAACCGTTTGGGTTACATCAAACCACTTTTTGTAAGCTAGTCGATTTTTCGACCTTCGAAAAAAATTCCAGTTTTTTTTACCCAATATGTCACACGTTTTTGTGAACATAATTCGTTGGTTAAAACTTTTTTTGAATTTTTTGAATTTAACCAGGTTTGCTGCAGATTTATTGAAATCAAAACTAAAAAACTTATCAGTTAGGCCGAAAGACATGTAACGCGGTTTGTACTAAGCCCATTAACGTGGAGCATGGACGTGGGGAAGGAATACTCATGGCCCATCCAGCAGGGTTCTCTAGTTTTCTTCTGTTTTTTTTCAACTCGAATTTAACTGAAATTTAATAGTTTATTTTCACGGAAATTCAAAAACTGAAAAAACCTTCACACTTCGTCCTAGAATGGATACGAGAGTGTGTGCAAAAATTTATGGAGCGTTTCTCGAAGGTCGAAAAATCGACATTCTTAGAAACGGAACCGTTTGGGTTACATCAAACCACTTTTTCTAAGATAGTCGATTTTTCGACCTTCGAAAAAAAATCCAGTTTTTTTTACCCAATATGTCACACGTTTTTGTGAACATAATCCGTTGGTTAAAATTTTTTTTGAATTTTTTGAATTTAACCAGATGTGCTGCAGATTTATTCAAATCAAAACTAAAAAACTTATCAGTTAGGCCGAAAGACATGTAACGCGGTTTCTACTAAGCCCATTAACGTGGAGCATGGACGCGGGGAAGGAACACTCATGGCCCATCCATCAGGGTTCTCTAGTTTTCTTTTGTTTTTTTTTCAACTCGAATTTAACTGAAATTTAATTGTTTATTTTCACAGAAATTCAAAAATTGAAAAAACCTTCACACTTCGTCTTAGAATGGATACGAGAGTGTGTGCAAAAATTTCTGGAGCGTTTCTCGAAGGTCGAAAAATCCACATTCTTAGAAACGGAATCGTTTGGGTTACATCAAACCACTTTTTCTAAGCTAGTCGATTTTTCGACCTTCGAAAAAAAATCCAGTTTTTTTTACCCAATATGTCACACGTTTTTGTGAACATAATCCGTTGGTTAAAACTTTTTTTGAATTTTTCGAATTTTCGAATTTCTCGAATTTGGCCGTCAGACATGTAACGGGCCAATGTGGGCCGCCAGACCTCTAACTGCATGTTCGCCTCCCGCCCCTATATCCGCCCAATACTGTGGCAGTTCCACCGTTCTGTCCCAACCCCGGCCGTTCGTCTACCGCATCCCAGTGCTCCCTTCCTCCCACGCCTGTCCATGGCATCGCCTCTTCCTCCGTCGTGGCCGGAGACGAGAAGTCCACGACGGAGAAGTACCGCATCCTTGCGCACGGGAGTACATATATCGACGTCGTCTACACCAATGAGGCGGCGACTGTTGATAGAATTCTTCGTATGTACGAGGGTTGGCTCGACGAGGACGAGGACAGGTTCAAGTTCGTTGGTCTGGATCTCGAGTATGACTCTAGCGGACACAAGTTGGCGGTAATGCAAATCGCCATGAGGGAGCACGTTCTTGTATTCCACTACATTAGGTACAAGGATCATTGAAATTTATGTCCCTACATTGAATTTAAAGCGTCCCTACATTTTCATTACAGTACTTGTTGAATTTATTTGTGCTGCTCTTGACAAAGGTGCAAGGATCATTGTCCGCGCCTACTGACTTTTCTCAAGGACAAGCAATACACTTTTACAAGTGTTGATAAAAGAAATGATACAAAAGTTCTTCGTGCGGCCGGTCTTCCTGTTCCAGAAGAGAGACACATCGACATCCAGGACATTTTCAAGATTAATGGTCAACCGCAGGCTGGAATGGCTGATCTTGCAGCAAAGCTCATTGATCCCAAGTTTGCCAACATGAAGAAGGACTTCAAGTACAACCGGCTTCGGAAGGAAGGGCATGGTTTCTGGGAATGCAAGCCACTGTCCTGGATGAACCTCGAGTACGCAGCTATTGACGGCTATCTCAGTTATGAGATATACAACAAGATCTACACGGTGAACGAGGGACAAGCTCACCTCCAGAGATCAGACCACATCTGCCCCAGATGCAAAAATCAGGATGAATCTTCATCAATCAACAAGCGTCAGAAGCAAGCCTGAGAGTGATAAGACTCAAGGGGGCAAGTACTAGTGTGTTTGTGCAGTCTGTAATTATATTTGCGATGTGTCCAAGACATAGTTGTGCTCTATGTTATTTGTGAACAAATTCTCCATATTGTTTTGTAAGTATCATACAGTGATCTGTGCAGTCTGTAATGGTATTCGCAATGTGTGCAAGACATAAGCTGTGCTCTATGTCATTCGTGAACAAAATTGTCCTAGTTGTGTTGCAAGTATCAAAATTCGACCTTTGACAATCTGACCAATGTTTGTACAACAAATAATACACAAGTGCAACAATGTGAATCGATCAAGTAGTGTTGTTCATACTTCCGATGGTCCCTCATATCTGCATTGCATGAAATAACACACAAGTCAGTGGCACATAAAATAGTAGAAGATTAGTGCAAGCTATTTAAGAGTAGGGCTGAATCAGATACTCACTCCTTATGTAGCATGCACTTCATCTTGTTGTTTCTGTTATGACCTGGTTGATTGCAAGCAGTGCACAACCTCTCCTTCTTCCGCTCGTCGTGTGACAGTATCCTGCCATGTTTTGACGTCTGTTGATTCGTATCCTTGTCCTTATAGTACTTCTTGTTTTGTTTAGGTGCCCCTTTGGTCTCAGCTTTATCAGGATCACCCACTACTGGTGCATCTCCTCTGTTTTGTGCGTCCCCATGGTAAGCCGTTGAACGACTGTTCTGGTCACCTTTTCTCCTGTGTATTATGCCTTTCATACATTTCATAAGCTCGCTGTAAGATTCTGGGTCATGCAATGCTGCATCAAAAGCTTCTGCTCCAATTTGGGTAAGCTCGCTATGCTTTCTCCGCTCAGCTACCCCTTCCCATCCCCATCCGTACAAATCACTCTCGCGTCTCGAGGGCAAACCATACCTTGCATCCTTCGAGAACCTTCGGAGAACACAACAGTTCGGAATTTCAGAGCACCCCACAAAATGCAAAACAAACAAGATGTGCTTGCAAGGTAGCCCTTTCCGATACATCCTTCGGCAGCTGCACGTTATTGTTTCCTCTTTGCTTTCAGTGTCCTGTACTCCACTGAAAACAAATACTTACGGTTATTCATCCATGACACAACGAAGGTTGTTAACCCACCAAGACATCCAAGTTGATCTACAATCTCTAGGCCCCCAATCTTTTTCAGCTCCCCTTGAACGAGGTAGAAGTTTGTAGCAGTGAATTTACGGGCAGCAGACATCTCTATATCCTTGTACCTGGTAACTGCAACCGGTACTGTCTGAGAGTCTATGGTGTCCTGGCGGGCCTCTTCTTCCCGGACACGGCTACTGTTATTCTCGTAGTGCACAACCATATCCACCATTGTCAGTCCAAAGTCAAGGTGGGTGTGTAGGGTGGAGTTCAAACTCTCGCTCCTCTGGTTGCTTTTCATTCCGAGGAAATATCCATTCGCTAGATACGCGGCTGACCACAACTTCTTCCTCCTATACATCCTCTTCATCCATTCTTTGGTTAATTCCGTCTGGTGCTTCTCGACGAATGCCCTCCATCTCTCCTCGAATACTTGTTCTGAAGTGGTGTAGTACAAAGCCGACCGGAATTCATTGTGAGCCAGGGAGTCAATGTGCTTCTTCATGTTCTTCTCAATATGCCACGTACAAACACGGTACCACACGACTGGAAAGACTTTACCAACAGCGGCGATCATTGCAGCGTCCCCATCAGTGATGATCCCTTTAGGCTTCTGCTGATACATGGCTTTCAGGAATGTTTCTAACAACCACTTGTATGTTACTTCCTTTTCGTCCGAGACAATGGCGCATGCAAAAACAAATGGTCGCGGTGATTGTTTATTCCCACAAAAGGTATGACCGGCATAGCATACCGATTTGTTTTGTACGTGCCGTCAAACACCAGCACGTCACCGAAGTCGGCATAGTCCTGCCGAGATCGAGAATCACACCGAAACAGGTGTAACAATTTTCCACCTTTACCAAGCTTGTAATCAAAATAGAATTCAGGATCATCTCGCTTCCTCTTCTCCATAATGCCAATGGTTGTGTTGGCGTCACCCTTTGCAAGCATCTTCCTCTTTTCACGGCAAGACATGTTGTAAAGATCCTTTCTTACAAATCCTACCCTGCTGTATTTTCCATTGTCACTGATAAATGTCCTCATAATGTTGAATAATCTCATCCCAAAGAGCTCCCAGTGACATGATCCTAGATTTACGATGAGCCTTGATCTTTCTATGAGACCTCATAAAAGCGATTTGATCAGCTGTAGCAGGCTTATGGTTGTGATTGTCGTCAAATCTCAGAACAGTCCAAACACCCTTTTTCCTGTTATACGACACACTGAAATGGGCACCACAGTTGCAGCGAGACTCAGGACGGTGCCTATACGTTCGGCCTTTCATTTCTAAGTACTTGCTTTCACGTTGCTCCAGCCCGGAGCAAAGAAACCGCCTATACCGAATGGTGGGTGTCCCTAATTCATCAAGGCGTTCCTTTTTCTTCTCGCGTCGAATGCTAAAACCATGTTCTTTGGCATACTTGTTGTAGAAATAATAGGCAGCCTCTTCGGAAACAAAGATCATGGCCCTTACAGCCTCATACTTTCGTTGTCTGCTCATTTCAGCATCAATATCATATGGATCCTTATTATCTTCCTGCTTAGTATGGTCCAACTGGGAACTTCCTGTCACCTAAACAAATATGACAAACATGGCGTTATTGTTACAGACACTTTGATTTGTTCTATTATGCATTGCAATGCATCAAAATAAAATCTTACTTCGCTTTTGCATTCAGATTTTGACAGCTGTGAAACCCCCTTCTAATGATTTCGATCGCTCAGAATATCCTCTTCATAAGCAAAGTCTTCCAAATCAGAATCCCCATAGTAGGTAAGCTCACTGTTTCTGATTACAACAACCTGCGCAATTTGTAGGAAAATAGCAAATTACATGTATATTCATCTTCACCTGGAAGAATGCAAGTAAGAGAAAAGAACACAGACCACCCTCGAATTTTCACAAGTGGGATCATCATCTGTCTCTCTAATGCGGTCTTCATCATCGATGTCCATCTACAAAATTTGCAACAAGGAGGCAAAATTCAAGGACAAAATATTCCCATGCACACTGTACTGATAAAATATGAAAATGTGAGTGACTCACATTATCAGACTCAGATACAGGATCACCAAAAATGCTATCATCATCATCGACGAAGGTACTTCATATTCATCTTCTCAAGATGAAATATCAAAAGCCTCCCATCTAGAGTTATCAACGTCTCGTAGTTGCTTTCTCATTGTCAATCCCGAGCCATAGAGCCGTCCATCTGTCCAAATAAAACCAACATCACTGACCTAATCAACATAAAAACTCGGCTTGGAATTCATTGTGAAATGCTGATTATTAACAAAAAATATACGAAAAAATTGGTAAAATTTTGAACAACAAATTAAACCCTAAGCACAAATGCGACAATACATCATATAAAGTATACATGGAATAATAATAGAATAACAGTGTGGCACGGGGGGCTAACCTCTTCTGGGCGTCGGTGGCAATCTGGGCGGCCACGGGAAGTTGGGCTCAGCGGTGCTCTGCCTTGCAATGGATCGACCTATATGTCGATCATGGGGAGGCGGAGGGTGGATGACTCAGACGTTTGCCGCTGTATTGTCGTGCGCACCGCGGTGACGGCCAACGATCCACCGGATGTGGGAAGGATAGGAGATCGCCGAGGTAACCAGCCACGCCTGCTACGATTCACCGGGGTATGTGGAAATGGCGGTGGTGAGGGATCGACCGGCTACAACAAGACGGAGGGATCAAAACCCTAGGTATGAATGGCGGCCGTGGGAGGGGAGGGGTGGAGTTGGGCCAAGGTTGGACGCCGGATCCTTGCCGCGATCGGCGGACAAGCAGTATTCACCGGAGCAGATCTAGATCGGAGATCGCCGGGCTGGCGGCTGCGACGAGCTGATCAAGCTACGTGAGAATGGAAACTGACAACCGACGACGATCACCACATCGATCCATCGGACGTATACGCCGACACGTACATATACCGAAACGTACATACACCGAAACGTACATACACCGAAATGTACATACAGCGTATACCCTTTCAACGAGTACAAGGGTACACCGTATACCCTTTCAACGAGTACACGGGTACAATCGATATGGATCTTCGGGGGCTAACCTAGCCCGACCCGTTAGCGCCGGCGGAAGGAGCACGTGCATAATGGTACGTTTATGCAATTGTTGGTTTGGGGGTCTATGGAAGCAGTCGCCATCCTATTTTGGTTCTAATGGATGACCGTCTTCGCAAACTCTCTTCGTAGATGCCAAAATTCAGTAACACGATGGAACCGAAAAAACTCCCGTCTTCCCAAAGTGCGTCATGGTGGTCATATAGGGTCAATGGATCAAACAGATCACAGCCCTCCCCTACCGAATGAGACCCGGCCCAGACATGGACCAGCCTAGCCCCAACCCCAACACAATGTTGCCTCGCAGCCCAGCACGGTCCATTCAAGCGACTGTGCGAATCCACCAACCTGGCAGCAGCCACGCATGTGCTCGGCATCCATCCATTCAGCTGGCGGCACGCCGGACGGCGCGCATCGCCATCGGCATCGCCCCGCCCATCCTGTCCTCTCCACCTCCAACCGCTGTAGAATCGACTGCGCATCGGCCCGCACCCTCCCCCACCCAGCACCGAGCCAGCAGGCCACGCCGGCCGCCGTCCGGCGCGCACACATAACACGACGGCCGACCGCCGTCCTCCGCGCGTCCCTCTCCCGGCCTCAAGGTCACGGCCGGGGCAGCTGAGCTCGCGGAGGTGGGCGCGCGCGCGCGGCGTGGGCTCCCGGTGCTTTCCCGCGAGATTGGCATCGGAATAATGGGCGCGCTGGCTGGGCCTGCCGCACATGCCGTGTCCCCTTGGCCCCGGGCGACTGCCCGCCATAGCTGATAGCTCCCCGTCCTGCCAAAGTTGGTTGAGCCGTTGGGTGGACGGTTTATACGTACGCGTCTTGGATCGACCTTGCCGGTGCTTCGTCTGACCGATCGACCGGTTCTCGGTCGCCTTTCGCTCCGACGCAGTTCTGGATTTGGATCGGAGTTCTGATCTGGAGTGTATACAGTCAGGAAGACGGGCGTTTTTGTTTTCCTGTGTATAGTGTGTCCAAACTCCGCTGCTCTCCGTAGCACTGAACTACTGATGAGATGATTGGTAAATGCCAATCGATCGACCCTTTTTCGTGCTTGCCTTCTTCCATCACGGGTCCATGCCAGTATGCGACGGGCCGGGTGGTACTGAGTACTGTACATTTTACAAGCATACTTATTCTTTTTTTTTTAGATCAACAGGATCACTTCCTAGTTCCTAGCTTCATTTCATAGAAAGAAGCCATACAGAGTTTTGATGCTAAAAATGAGAAGAAAAAAAACGGAAAGTAAAAACAAGATCTCCTCACCTACATGCTTAAAGATTGTTGGGGAAACAGTTGACATCCCAACTATTCCCGAAATACCAGCAACCCATAGCATATATCAGGTTATTACAGAAACTAAGTTTTTGATCTGCTGCAGAGAAAAGTGTCAGATAAATGAAGCAAAAAATCCTCGGCATTTTTTATTTTCATCCCCACGACCGTCTCCTGCTAGAATTTCGCTTTTCTTCATTTGCGCTTCTGATCACATCACCACATGGATGTTGTGAGATTCGCTAGGGTTCTCCTGAAGATACGCCAAGGCCGCCCTTCACAACTCGAGTCCCAGGAAGCTTACTCCATTTTTTACCTCTGCCAAATGCAGCAAGGCTTATGCAGTCACACGTTGAAGAACTTCCTCAAATCGTCAATCTTGACTGACTGCATCTTTAATGGGTTTCTGTTTCTATGCTACATACATCCTAGGAATCCTGGACTGCCTGACAAGCACTCACAGTAAGGAAAATATGTCGTCGGCTCAATAAGGTACTTGACAACCTGAACACTTTGAGGGGTATCCAAGGATGCATATCCGAGGAAATCTGGTCATAAAATAGAGTCATTAATTAATTTATTTTTCAAAAAGTCCACTGATCTATTCATGATCATTAACATATGTATAAGGACACCTAAAAGTAATAAAAAATTATAAAATGTCTTTCAACCATCTAACGATGCCTACAAGCACTTGAACGTGTAGAAGGCGTGCCTCCGTCCTTGACCCTCCCTCATTGCAGTGGGTGGAGCCAGTAGGGTGGAAGGGTAGGCCTTCCCCACCATAAGATTTGGCCCGACCCATATATCTTCTATAGAAAATAAGGGAAAAATTAAAAAGGCCTAGCCAAAGTTTGGTTTGCCCCACCCTAGGATTATGGGTTAGATGCGCCACTCAGGGCTTACCGCAGTTAACTTGTTGTAATACACATACGAAAAATCATCGTGCTAAGGCTTCAAAAGACCAACGCAAGAAAGCAGAAGTCATCGCCGATGAAGAGAGATGTTGGTTCAAAATAACACTGACCAAATCCAGCAAGATCCGCTGCATACAAACCTCCATATGCCCACGGATAAAGCTAGACGCATCACCCAAGGGAGCTGAGGTTGACCATAAGTCCTAAAAAAACATGGCTGTCGACAGACAAAAAGCGGCCGCCAGGTAGCAGTAACATTAGCTAGCTAGGTCGGAACCTTCATGACCTTGATGTACTTGGGAATTTGTACATTTCCCGAACCATAGTCAAGGTCTCAAGGAACCAGCTGCATGCATGCTGTGTTGTGGTCTTGGTCTTTGGATCGATCCGATCTGATCATTCATGAAGCGCTGATAATTGGGCATGGACGCGCCCACTGGCCTGTAGGGCCGAACCACACGGTCGAGAAAGGTGGATGCTGCGTGCTCGCATTCAGGTCAGATGATGAGATTCATGCAAGCCGGACAGAATGAGAGGCCGCCTATGGATAAGTAGCACTAGATCAAATGGCTGCCCCGACCGCCGATCTCCTCATCGTGGTAGGACAACGCCACGCATGGCGCGCCATAAGGTTCATGCATGAATTCCCTGATCGATTGGATATATACATCTCGATCCGAAACATGTCCGATAGCTGATCGAAAACAACGGTGCTGCACATCGATCTCATCGCGCGCTTCAATCTCTACTTCTCTAGCAGTGCTTGCACCGGCAACTTGCGCGAGAGAAAGAAAGGAGGAACATGCATGGATTTCTATCTATCAGGTCGAACATCTGGGACATGGTTTGTAGAATCTAATGATGCCCGCGCACAGTACAATTCCTGTTGCGCATCGGCAATTGTCGATAGTTCAAGATTGATAGGGAGGATCGAATCGGATGCGCATCGTCGCTCTAACCGCCAGCAAACCGACCTTGTCGCCGCGATTGGCTAGTCGATCCGATTCGTCTCGATCGACCCGGTCGTCGCAGTTTGTTCAGCCACGTACACGATCGAGCTGACTAGCGACACGGGTGCGCGATCGGGCAGTATCTGGCGCATGTGTGCTCGCCGTATCATGACGAGCGGCCGAGCTCCGCCACGCGACCTATCGAGAGCAAGCAGGCTAAACTAATGAAGCGGGATTCCTAGACGATACGTCGGTTGCCGAGCGCGTAGTGCGAGCCCCAGGCGCGCCTTGATGATCGTAATCAGCGGGTAAGCTAGCAGTAATGCTAACCAGAACAGTCCGTATGTCTAGGATTATTGGGTAAGCTAGGGTAGTGCGAGGCTCGATCGGTTGAATGATTAGTCCCTGTCCATCTCGCAACTGCTGTCTGTGATCGATCGGGACCAGTACAACAAACAGCAACCAACGCGGACAGAGGAGGGAGACGATCGATCAATCCAACGGCGACGCCTCCATCCGAGGGGGAACCGCGCATTAACGCAACCAACCTACGTGCATCGCCCAAATCCTAACCGATGAATGAAAGCATCATTGGAAAGGGAAGGGGGAGGGAACGAGGGAGCGCGCGCAAGATTCCTTTACCAGCCAGCTCGAAAGAGTGGCGGGAGAACGTGGGCTGTGTGCGTGGGTCGGCCGGGGATCAACATCCTTTTCTTTTCAAATCATCTCCACCAATTGATCGAACAGCTTGCCAGGCGTCTATGGGTTCATGTCGGACCGGATACAGGCGACTACCACGGGGCCAATCATACGCACGCCGACGCGAGCTTTTGTATTGTATGATACCCCCCGTCCTTCCGAACGATTCCAAGTGGCTCGTGAACACACGTTCGTTCGCGCGCGCACGAACATGCATGCGCGCCTGATTTTTGTTTTGTCACGTAAGCACGCTCTTCTCCCTGCGGCTGCGGTGCTTGCCCCTGCACTGCACGTACGTACGCTCCAGTTCTCTCAACAAACCTAGTCACGTACGTACGGATCCCTATTTTCTCGCGGTCGTACGTGTACGGACCATGATTACGAACATGGTAGACTGCACAATATAATCCTACAAAATAACCTTTGGGACTTACGGGCTGCCACCTATTGGCTTGTGTTTGGTCCTGATTTTTTTCCTACCTTAAATTGTGGATCATGTTCTGATCTGCTGAGCCATAGGTGATTGCCCGTAAGAATTTTTTTGTTAGAAAAACATCCCTAGATATGTAGCATTGCTCCTAGAGTGCACGCAGTGAACTGGTTCATATGTACATCCTGCATAAATTAATTAGAATGCATACCTACTGACTACTGTACATCAATAATTTGTTTGCTCCTGCATGGATGAAACTACGGTCTTAGTATTGCAGCCAACACCCCGTTCGTTAAGTTATCCAGAAATTCGGATGCCTTGAGCACGAGGGAAATATGCCAAGCATGCTCAAAATGGTAGTGGTGTGGGTGCCTCCGCAATATCCTGAGAGCGGCCATGAAGCGGCGAGGGCTCCTCTAGACGGGTTGTGCTGTGTCAACGGTTATGATTCATGGAAATTTTATTCCGTGAAACTTATTCCTACAAAAACCTGTAATAATAATTTAAACAAGTTAAACCAATTTAGATGACTAATCACAACTAATATTTAGCACCGTCCGCACTTTTGGTGTGATGACGGTGCCTTCGCAGCTGCATGAGAGCAACCACAGATGAGGTTAGGGCTTCTCTAGAGAGGTTGACTTGTGTTAACTATTATGATTCGTGAAAATTTTATAATTCTTCCGTCCTTAAAAAAGCTGCTTAGCTTTGTGCATATATGGATGTATATAGATATATATTTTAGTTATAGATACATCATTTGTATCTATAAAACATTAAACCATGTTTTTTGTGATGGAGTGAGTAGGAACCGTTCCTTGAAAAACTTACAATAACAATCGAGACAAGGTAAACTAAGAGCATCTCCACTCGTTGGCGCTCCCCACGCCCAAATCCGGCGAAAGTTTCATCCGGATTGGAGGAAAATTAGGCCTGGGGAGCGCCGAAGTTCCAGCCGTCCCCCCGGCAGGACACCCCCAACTTGGGGCATTTGACATATTTCAAACAAATTCGACATAAAATTTAACAAGTTCGGCAAACAAGATTCAGAAAATTGCTGAAACAAATTCGGCGAAAAGCAGTACAATGTTTAACAAGTGCTGAAACAAATGAAGCACACAATTTCACAAGTTTTGAAACAAATAAATAAAGACAAACTAGTTGGCGTCGGTGTTGGCGTTGCCTCAGAGCGTCCATATGTGCTCCACCAGATCATCTTGCAGCTGTTGATGCATTGTAGAGTCTCGGATCTCCTGGTGCATAGCAATGAAGGCGGCCCATGATGTCGGCACCTGGTGATTAGGCTGTGCAAGAGGTCCCTCTCTCTCATATGGTGCTTGTGCACTTCCGGCGACCTGGTGCTGACCCACCATGTCGACCAGTTGCCAGTCCGGCGTACATGCTTGACAAGCAACCGAGGATCATCATGTGCTCCTCGTCTTGGGCGGTGGCTGCCATCTCTTCTCGCATAAGCTCGACGAACATCTGCGAAGAGGAGGAGTAGGCCAAAGTCGGAAAACAGGCCGGCGGAGGAGCAGCCAGATAGGCCTTCGTCGAAAGACGGCGGAATATAGGCAGGTGGAGAAGGAGGGATGGCGGAATCTGGGCAACAAGCCGGCGGGGTGGTGCCGGCGGCGAGATAGATACGAGGGGTGGGGGAGATTTTGAGCGAGGTGGCGGTGGGGTTCGTGTGTCGAGCCACCGACTGATCGGGCCCTTCCCCGCTTTTTCACTCGTCCGGAGTCCCCGATAGATCCCCGGGAGACCGGGGATGGCGTGGGCTCGCCGGATGGATGAAGGGCCAAATTCGGACGAAAACGAGGAACCGGGGGCGCGACTGGGCCGAATTTCGCCGTCCGGATGAAAAAAACGTCGCTCGGGGGCCTCGTCGGGGAGACGAGTGGAGATGCTCTAACGTAGTTGAACAATCACAACAGATTCTTGCCGGTTGCTCTTAGAGCATCTCCAGCCGCGTCCCCCAAAGCGTCTGCGGTGACCCAGCATACCACTGCATGTTGTAGTATACAAGTCGTTGATATGATCTTTGTGAAGGGACTTCTTCACAATTTGCCATATCCCTCAGAGTGGTACAACAGAAACATTGCAGGTCATAACACTCCATATATTATTACAAACATGGTCTTAACAAGTTGGTATTCTCACAGGTCCTATGAGAACACCCTAAGATACTACTCAAGTACGATTACACCTCATAACCAAATATAAAGAGAGCTCAACAACTTATTTAGGTAAGTTCTACGTTGCTCGGCTCTATGATGCTAGGGTATATCACTACTCTTCCACCTCGGTGTCATCGGGTCCGTAGACTATCCCATAGTCTACTCCTTCCACTCCACCGGTAAGATCAGGTTCCTCGTAGACCAGCGCGTAACTTCCTTCTGGTGCTCCATCGTTGATGGCCTCCACTTCCGGATCACAGTCTAGCAAGGGTGTCGAAAGAAAGTGAGTACAGAGGTACTCAGCAAGTTCTAAAAGAGTAAAAAGGTGTTTGATGCACTAGCTACGACCATTGATCAGGAAATCGCAGGTCAATGCATGTTTTTGAAATCATTTCTTCAAAAGGTTGCTTTTATTATGAAAACTATGCCCGTCAGTCTTCACAGGTTGACTAGAACTTCGTGGAGTTCCTTTCCTGCCGCGTTCGCAGTTCTCTTCCCGGAATAAGGAGTGACAGCCACAATTTGATACACTCTGCAGAGGTGCGTTACTTTTCCCACAAGAGATCTCACCCTTTTTGCCATCCGCAGGGACTTGCCCCCGTTCACACTTCCTTTGGTGTGAGGCCAGGTATAAAGATCCAAGCCCACACCGCCTTCTCCGCGACTGCAAACCCACCCTTTTGTCCACCCGCACACCCCCAGTAGACTTCTCCCGATAATACGGCTTTACTCACGGTGTACTTTGGACAATCCTTCATAGATCGTAGAGCCATCATCACTAATGGATGGGGATTTAAAAGGCCATCCCAACCTACGGCAGTGCCTCCAACACCCCGCCGGCTCTACCAATCCGTTGGCGTGCAGAAGGAAAAAGATACAGCTGGCTTCCCCAGAGCCATTATAGATCTCATCGTCAACGCGGTTTGTACGGCGCTAGAATCACTGGACGGCATTGGTAATTAATCCTAGGGTGATATAACCCATGCAATGGAACCTCCACCATATCAACACATACCATGGTTCCATTGCCAGCCACATAGTCATATTCATAGTTGGAAAGTAACATTTTTATTTGCGATGCAGGAATGATAAGTATATAGCTTTGCATTAAAGTAGTAGAAAATAATCAAGTTGACATGAGCAAGGGTGAACTTGCCTGTGGACTGCGAGATAGTGCAGTTCAATGCAGTTGATGGAACCTGGACCTCGGGTTCTGTAAGAAGCATCATTGTCCGGTAAGGACAATGTTATAAAATCCAAATAATGCAATCATGGATGTATTATTTTATGTTGAATCCCTTTACCCCGCAGAGTTATAGCAATTTAGGGTTGAGTTTAAGATTTATACCTTTGGCAGTAACTTGCAATTGATTTAAGGTGTAAACCATTTTAATTCACATAAAGTAATATAATTCAAAGTAAAACTACTTTACTTGGTGTTTCATTATTCATTCCAAAAATGATTTGAAATAGTAGAGTTGCCTCTATATTTTTGGAATAAAAAGGGATTAGAGTATTTTTCTTTGAAAAATACTTTTCTCAATAGAAATGACTTGGAATAATAGAATTTCATTTTGAAATGTTTGAAAATAAGTATTTGAACTTATTTGAGATTCTTCCTTGATTTTTAAATACAAGGAAATAATAGTTTGGAATTCCAAGTTATTATTTTAAATTCTTCAAATTCATAATTTTGAATTTGTTTCTTAAATTCTATTTCATATTTTATTCTGGTTAAGATTTATTTTTCATTCACTAATCCAATTTTTAATGGATTTTTAGAGTTGTATTTTATTTACTAAAAATTGGTGAAATTCTGGCCTTTTTCTAAATTGTTAGAAGACCAAAATACCCCCTGGCCCCTATTGGGCCAGCCCACTAACTAAGGCCCATGGGACAGCCCACTAAGGCATGTCCCATAACAGGTCGGTGGCGCCGAAGCGGCCCACCTCGCTCACTCACTCATCTCTCTCACTCGCTCGCCCTAACCCTAATCTTCTCGCGATGCCCGTGGCGATGGCGTCGCCGCCATGGCCGCCGCCGCGCTCCGGCCATCTTCGTGCTCCCCTGCCTTAGCCATCTATCAAATCTGGACCACCGCGAGACGATCTATCGATCTGTCCGTGTGGTTTCTCCCATCTCTTCCTCTCCTGGCGAATCACCTCCTCTCTGGATCCACTGGAGAATCGCCTCGGGCGATTTGGTGGTCTCCGGCGACCTCTCGTCCTCGCCGTCGACGTGCGCCCCCTTGAGACTGACCTGGTGCGGTGCTGCTTGCAGTACCAGTGCCGTCGTCTTCGTGCCGTGCTGCTGTGGTGGTGTTCGTGCTCGTCGGCATAACGCCGGCGCCTACCCTGGCTTTGCAGCTGCTATGGCCGCGCGAGCACTGCCTCGCCATGCCATAGCCTCTGCCACCAGGCGCATGTAAGTGTTCTTCACCTCCTCCTTCTCTTCTCCATGCCTGTGCGCCTCTCCAAGCTACTGTGCTTCTTCTTCCTCCTATTCTACTGCTCTCTGGTGATCCTGTGATCACACAGAGCCTTGCCATGGTTGCCTAAGCTTCCTATGCTTCCATTTGCTGCAAGTTTATGGCCAAATCACCAGTTTCTGGTACTGGCCAGTGCTGCCTTGCTTGCTGTACATGCTCTGTGTTGCTTATCTATTGCTCCTAGCATGCCCTGATCTTGCTATGCTATGCTATGCTTGCTTATGGGCTTGATATACCATGTTGTTCATGCTTATGGCTTGCTTAAGCTTACTGGCAATCTATACTTGCTTGTCTAGGTGTACTGCTGTGCATCAGTGACACTTGTGAGTGCCAGTGGTGCCTGTGAAATACTTCTGTGCTTCCTGTATAAGCCATTGATCCATTGGATCAACTATTTCTTGTTGGCTAGCTTGTCTGTGTGGCTTGACTTGATTCAATTGATCCACTTGATCAATTAAATGTCAGTGCTTGGTTGCTGTTTAATTCTGTGACTAAATGAAGCAATTTCCTTGTTGATGTTGATGCTCAAGCATCACTATGCTACTGCATACTTGTGCTGTTGCTTATGCTAGCTCACTGGATTTGATCCAGTGGCTATGATGCAGTGATTGGTGCAGTGTTGCCTTACAGTATGCTACTGTCTGTACTTAGCATGGATCTGTGATAAATTCATGCTTGAATAAATTAATTTATGATGAACTGCTTATGCAGTGATGATTTAAGTTATTTGCTTGTAAATGAATTTGTTGTTCATGATGAGTTAACAAGCAAATGAATCTGAATCCAATTCTGGATGATGATGTTCTATAGTTGGCTTTACTTTAACTGGTGCTAAGTGTGATGTGATCTCACTAGCCTTGCTACTGATTGGTTGCTCACTTATTTGGTTGGATCTTGTGGCTACTCAAACTTTGCTTGCATATTTGGGGATCATACTAACTATGAATGCCAATATGCTTGCCTGTGATGAAATCTAGGGTTTTACTGATGGTTATGTGCCTAGGATTTTCTGTGTAGTCTATATTAGCTGCTAATCATGGCAATACCTCTACTGGTGCTATCTGTGCATCAGATCTTGCTTCTGTGCACAAGATCTGTATCTGGATGGTTTCTATTTTGGTGGCTTTCTTTAGACTAGCAGTGATCCTTGGTGAAAACCAAATGATGATTCACCCTGTTGAGCATCTGCTCAACCCCATGACTATGTCATGCATATTTTATGGATTAGATCCATTGGATCTGTCCAGGAACTTGGTATACCTTGTTCCAGCTCCTAGTATGAAATGTTTTGTTGTTGCTGACTTGTGGTTTGTGCACAGCCCTTCACCTCCAGTCTTGGTTGATCTTCTAGGTCACCATGATTTCTGGTGGATGAGTGGTTGTGTGTGTTGGTTCTGTTCTTGAGCAAGAACTGGATGAACTTGGTGTTGCTCTAGCTTCACCCTTACCTGGTGAATTATCCTATCTGGTCGACTGTCATGGTTCTAGGGCTTGTGTTCCTTTTATATGATCCCTACTTCTACTCTGGCCATGACACACAGGCTTGGTTTGCTTTGTGACTCAGCTCTTGCATTGCCTTGCTGTGGCTTGCCCAGCACCAGTTCTCATATGCTGAAACTTGAGCCCACTATGGCTGCTCAGTTTTGGTCTGCCTGATCCTATCTTGTGCTGTCCAGGTTTTGGACAAGCACAAGTGTGCAGTGACAGTGTTCACTGTCCAAACTGAATTTCTGTGATGTTGTTCACTCTGTCCAAACTGAATTTCTAACACTTAGTATCCTGGCTAGCACTTGTGATTTGTTTTGGAGGTTTTGAAGTTGAATATGACCAGAAGATGTACTTCAAGCATTTAGTCTAGGTTTTAGTTTAGGAAAATCTTGTAATTTTCCTTTTTCATTTCTGTTTATTATTGTACATCAATTCTTGTATCAAGAATATTGTAAAGACTATGTATTCTGTGTTGATGATCAATAAAGCTCAAGTTTTTGTTTATGAGCTTTTGATTTATGTAATATTTATATCCTGAATTAAATATTATATTTGATATTCAATTTGAAATTCAAAGACATTTGAATTTATAAGTTGTGTTTAAATTGTGAATTCATATTTATATTGTGTGATGCTTATTGTTCAATGTATTAACACTTGTCAAATGCATTCATTCCCCAAAGCAATAAGATACAAAAGAGATCATGTCAAAATTTCCCCAACTCACATTGCCTAACCCTAATTGCAAAATGAGAGAGAACCTCGATCCCTCTTAGGTTTAGTTGCAATAAGGCGCGAAAAATTCCCCCGTTTTGCGATGAAATGCACATCCCATTTCTAAATCTACCGTTCGTTGTTCCTATGTTCTGGGTTATTACAGCCTCTCCCCCTTAACAGAAACTTCGTCCCGAAGTTAAGATTGGTACCTGAACATCTCGGGGTAGGACTTCCTGAGTTCTTCTTCCGTCTCCCAAGTTGCTTCTCGCTCAGGATGATGTTGCCGATGAACTTTGCAATATTTGATTGCTCTGTTCCTTAACTTCTTCCATTGTACTTCTAGGATCTTTTCAGGTCTTTCCACATAGGTTAGGTCAGATTGCAATTCTATTTCTTCATATGTGATCGGATCATCCGGTGCCTTCAAACACTTTCTGAGTTGTGATACATGAAATACATTGTGAACTTGACTTAGTTGCGCTGGTGATTCCAACTCAAAAGCTGTTCCTCTATTCTGACTGAGTATCTTAAATGGTCCTATATATCGATGACTTAACTTTCCTTTCACTCCGAACCTTTTAAGTCCTTTCATTGGGCTAACCTTTAAATATACCATGTCTCCTACTTTCAGTTCCCAAGCTCTTCTCCTTTGGTCGGCATAACTCTTTTGACGACTCTGAGCTATTTTGAGTCTATCCCGGATCACCTCGATGACTTCTTGTCTTTCCTTGATGTAGTGCGGTGTAAACTCCTTGTTCTCTCCAGTTTCAAACCAACAAATTGGTGATCTACACTTTCTTCCGTACAATGCCTCGTACGGTGCCATCTGGATGCTACTCTGATAACTATTGTTATATGAGAATTCCGCTAAAGGTAAATGGTCCTCCCATGAACCTCCAAAGTTCAGAGCACAAGCTCTAAGCATGTCTTCAAGTATCTGATTGGTACTTTTGGTTTGTCCTCCGGTTTGTGGATGATATGTTGTACTGAAATCCAACTTGGATCCCAAAGCTTCTTGGAGTTGTTTCCAAAACGCTGATGTGAAAATTGAACCTCTATCTGAGACTATTTTCTTTGGTACTCCATGCTTGCTAACAATCTCCTTTACATATATATCCACAAGCTTCTCTGCAGTATCCTTTGTATTTACGGCTATGAAATGAGCACTCTTGGTAAGTCTATCCACTATTACCCATATCATATCCTTCTTCTTACTAGTCATTGGTAGACCGGTAACAAAATCCATTCCGATTTCATCCCATTTCCACTCCGGTATCTCGAGTGGTTTGAGTAATCCCGCAGGACTCTGATGTTCAGCCTTCAATCGCTGACATGTATGGCATTCAGAGACATATTGTGCTATCTCTCTTTTTCCTGTTGTTCCACCAGAACATCTCTTTCAAATCCATATACATCTTAGTACTTCCCGGATGTATTGAATAAGGGGTTTCATGTGCTTCTTTTAATATGATTGACTTCACTTCTGGATTATCTGGTACACATATCCTTTTCTGGAAGTATAGTGAATCAAACTCCCCTAGATGGAATTCCGATGGTCTTCCCTCTCCAATCCTTTTGATTTCTTCTTGGATGAACAAATCATCCGCTTGTTTCTGGATAATCTCATACTTCAAATCTGAGTACATCTCATCCATAATCCTCATGGTTGCTACACTTCCCTTGACATCACCTTGAATAAACAAAATCTGAGCATCCTCTAGCTCTTTTCGAAGTTCCTTTGGAATCTCCCATTCCGTAGGTTGATTTTCCGTACTCTTCCTGCTTAAGGCATCTGCTACTACATTAGCCTTGCCTGGTGTATAATTGATTGTAAGGTCATAATCCTTAATCAACTCTAACCATCTCTTCTGTCTCATGTTTAATTCCTTCTGAGTGAAGAAATATTTCAAACTTTATGATCGGTGTATAACTCACACTTGGATCCATATAAAAACTGTCTCCAACTCTTCAAAGCGTACACAACTTCCGCTAATTCTAGATCATGTATAGGGTAGTTGTGTTCATGTGGTTTCAACTGTCTTGATCCATAAGCTATTACCTTCCGATCTTGCATAAGAACACATCCAAGTCCATTCTTGGAAGCATCACAATACACCGTGTAATCCTTTCCAGGTTCAGGAACTGCTAACACCGGTGTTGTGGTTAACTTATCTTTGAGTGTTTGGAAGCTGGCTTCACACTCATCCATCCACTCAAATGGAGTATTTTTCTTGAGTAACTTGGTCATTGGTCCTGCAATCTTCGAAAATCCCTCTATGAATCTCCGATAATAGCCTGCCATACCAAGAAATCCACGTATCTCCTTAGCATTTTTTGGGTGATTTCCATTCCAATACTGACTGAACCTTGCTTGGATTCACCGCTATGCCTTCTTTTGTTATGACATGTCCAAGAAACTCAACACTATCTAACCAAAATTTGCACTTACTGAACTTTGCATATAGCTGATGTTCTCTCAAAATTTGCAGAACTATCTTCAAATGCTTGGCATGTTCTTCTTTATCTTTTGAATAGATTAGAATATCATCTATAAACACGATCACAAACTTGTCCAAGTACTTCATGAATATCTTGTTCATCAAATTCATGAAAATTGCTGGTGCATTTGTTAGTCCAAATGGTACAACCAAGTATTCATGGTGTCCATACCTTGATACGAATGCTGTTTTTGGCACATCCTCCTTCTTGATCTTGATTTGATGGTAACCTGACCTTAAATCTATCTTCGAGAAGACTCCAGCTCCTTGAACTTGATCAAAAAGGTCTTGTATTCTAGGTAAAGGATACTTGTTCTTGATGGTTACATTGTTCAGATTTCTGTAATCTCCACACATTCTCTTTCCTCCATCTCTTTTATTAACAAAAATGACTGGTGTACCCCATGGTGACACACTTTCTTGAATGAATCCTTTCTGTTCTAACTCATCTATCAGAGCTTTTAATTCCACTAATTCCTTTGGCCCCATCTTATATGGTGGTTGAGCTATTGGTGCTGTGCCTGGAATCAGATCGATTGTGAATTCTATCTCCCTATCGGGTGGCATGCCCGGTAATTCCTTAGGAAATACATCTTGAAACTCATTCACTACCGGTATATCTTCAATCCTTACCTCCTTCATACTATTGAGTTCCAATCCTATCTCCAACTCACTGTATCTGTCTCCTTGGAAAACTATTCGGCCTCCAATGGAGTTGCGGAGTGATACTGTTTTGTCTCCACAGTTAATCACCGCTCCATTCTCTGTCAACCAGTCCATCCCTAGGATGACAGATATGTCCTTCATGGGTATAATGAATAGGTCCGCGAAATACACACAGTCACATATGGTTATGACCTGTTGACACGCGTACAGCACGCGACCATTGGGAACCCCAAGTGGAAGGTGTGATGCGTACAGCAGTAAGTTTCCCTCAGTTAGAAACCAAGGTTTATCGAACCAGTAGGAGTCAAGAAGCACGTTGAAGGTTGATGGCGGCGAGATGTAGTGCGGCGCAACACCAGGGATTCCGGCGCCAACGTGGAACCTGCACAACACAACCAAAATACTTTGCCCCAACGAAACAGTGAGGTTGTCAATCTCACCGGCTTGCTGTAACAAAGGATTAGATGTATAGTGTGGATGATGATTGTTTGCAGAAAACAGTAGAACGAGTATTGCAAAGAGATTGTATTCGATGTTAAAGAATGGACCGGGGTCCACAGTTCACTAGAGGTGTCTCTCCCATAAGATAAATAGCATGTTGGGTGAACAAATTACAGTTGGGCAATTGACAAATAGAGAGGGCATGACAATGCACATACATGATATGATGAGTATTGTGAGATTTAATTGGGCATTACGACAAAGTACATAGACCGCTATCCAGCATGCATCTATGCCTAAAAAGTCCACCTTCAGGTTATCATCCGAACCCCTTCCAGTATTAAGTTGAAAACAACAAACAATTGCATTAAGTATGGTGCGTAATGTAATCAATAACTACATCCTCGGACATAGCATCAATGTTTTATCCCTAGTGTCAACAGCACATCCACAACCTTAGGGGTTTCTGTCACTCCCCCAGATTCAATGGAGACATGAACCCACTATCGAGCATAAATACTCCCTCTTGGAGTTACAAGCATCAACTTGGCCAAAGCCTCTACTAGTAACGGAGAGCATGCAAGATCATAAACAACACATATATAATAGATTGATAATCAACATAACATAGTATTCTCTATCCATCGGATCCCAACAAACACAACATATAGCATTACAGATAGATGATCTTGATCATGTTAGGCAGCTCACAAGACCCGACAATGAAGCATAATGAGGAGAAGACAACCATCTAGCTACTGCTATGGACCCATAGTCCAGGGGTGAACTACTCACTCATCACTCCGGAGGCGACCATGGCGGTGTAGAGTCCTCCGGGAGATGATTCCCCTCTCCGGCAGGGTGCCGGAGGCGATCTCCTGAATCCCCCGAGATGGGATTGGCGGCGGCGGCGTCTCTGGAAGGTTTTCCGTATCGTGGCTCTCGGTACTGGGGGTTTCGCGACGATGACTTTAAGTAGGCGGAGGAGATAGGTCAGGGGGCCACACGGGGGCCCCACACGCTAGGGCCACGCGGGCCCCCCCTGGGCCGCGCCGCCCTAGTGTGGCGGCGCCCCGTGGCCCCACTTCGTCTTCCCTTCGGTCTTCTGGAAGCTTCGTGTGAAAATAGGCCCCTGGGCGTTGATTTCGTCCAATTCCGAGAATATTTCCTTACTAGGATTTCTGAAACCAAAAACAGCAGAAAACAGCAACGGGCTCTTCGGCATCTCGTTAATAGGTTAGTGCCGGAAAATGCATAAATATGACATAAAGTATGCATAAAACATGTAGATATCATCAATAATGTGGCATGGAACATAAGAAATTATCGATACGTCGGAGACGTATCAGCATCCCCAAGCTTAGTTTCTGCTCGTCCCGAGTAGGTAAACGATAACAAAGATAATTTCTGGAATGACATGCCATCATAACCTTGATCATACTATTGTAAGCATATGTAATGAATGCAGCGATCAAAACAATGTAAATGACATGAGTAAACAACTTAATCATAAAGCAAAGACTTTTCATGAATAGTACTTCAAGACAAGCATCAATAAGTCTTGCATAAGAGTTAACTCATAAAGCAATAATTCATAGTAGAGGCATTGAAGCAACATAAAGGAAGATGAAGTTTCAGCGGTTGCTTTCAACTTGTAACATGTATATCTCATGGATATTGTCAATGTAAAGAAATATAACAAGTGCAATATGCAAGTATGTAGGAATCAATGCACAGTTCACACAAGTGTTTGCTTCTTGAGGTGGAGAGAGATAGGTGAACTGACTCAACAATAAAAGTAAAAGAAAGGCCCTTCGCAGAGGGAAGCATCGATTGCTATATTTGTGCTAGAGCTTTGATTTTGAAAACAAGAAACAATTTTGTCAACGGTAGTAATAAAGCATATGTGTTATGTAAATTATATCTTACAAGTTGCAAGCCTCATGCATAGTATACTAATAGTGCCCGCACCTTTTCCTAATTAGCTCGGATTACCTGGATTATCATTGCAATACATATGTTTTAACCAAGTGTCACAAAGGGGTACCTCTATACCGCCTGTACAAAGGTCTAAGGAGAAAGCTCGCATTGGATTTCTCGCTATTGATTATTCTCAACTTGGACATCCATACCGGGACAACATAGACAACAGATAATGGACTCCTCTTTTATGCATAAGCATTCAACAACAATTAATTTTCTCATATGAGATTGAGGATATTTGTCCAAAACTGAAACTTCCACCATGGATCATGGCTTTAGTTAGCGGCTCAATGTTCTTCTCTAACATTATGCATGCTCTAACCATTCTAGCGGTAAATCTCCCTTACTTCAGACAAGACGGACATGCATAGAAACTCACATGATATTCAACAAAGAGTAGTTGATGGCGTCCCCAGGAACATGGTTATCGCACAACAAGCAACTTAATAAGACATAAAGTGCATAAGTACATATTCAATACCACAATAGTTTTTAGGCTATTTGTCCCATGAGCTATATATTGCAAAGGTGAAGAATGGAAATTTTAAAGGTAGCACTCAAGCAATTTACTTTGGAATGGCGGAGAAATACCATGTAGTAGGTAGGTATGGTGGACACAAATGGCATAGTGGTTGGCTCAAGGATTTTAGATGCATGAGAAGTATTCCCTCTCGATACAAGGCTTAGGCTAGCAAGGTTATTTGAAACAAACACAAGGATGAAGCGGTGCAGCAAAACTCACATAAAATACATATTGTAAACATTATAAGACTCTACACCGTCTTCCTTGTTGTTCAAACTCTTTACTAGAAATTATCTAGACCTTAGAGAGACCAATTATGAAAACCAAATTTTAGCAAGCTCTATGTATTTCTTCATTAATAGGTGCAAAGTATATGATGCAAGAGCTTAAACATGAGCACAACAGCTGCCAAGTATCACATTATCCAAGACATTATAGCAATTACTACATGTAGCATTTTCTGATTCCAACCATATAACAATTTAACGAAGAAGATTCAACCTTCGCCATGAATATTATGAGTAAAGCCTAAGGACATACTTGTCCATATGCAACAGCGGAGCGTGTCTCTCTCCCACACAATGAATGCTAGGATCCATTTTATTCAAACAAAACAAAAACAAAAACAAACCGACGCTCCAAGCAAAGTGCATAAGATGTGATGGAATAAAAATATAGTTTCACTAGAGGAACCTGATAATGTTGTCGATGAAGAAGGGGATGCCTTGGGCATCCCCAATCTTAGACGCTTGAGTCTTCTTGAAATATGCAGGGGTGAACCACCGGGGCATCCCCAAGCTTAGAGCTTTCACTCTCCTTGATCATGTTGTATCATCTCCCTCTCTTGATCCTTGAAAACTTCCTCCACACCAAACTCAAAACAACTCATTAGAGGGTTAGTGCACAATCAAAACTTACATGTTCAGAGGTGACACAATCATTCTTAACACTTCTGGACATTGCACAAAGCTACTGAAAGTTAATGGAATCGAAAAATCCATCAAGCATAGCAAAACATGCAATGCGAAATAAAAGGCTGAATCTGTCAAAAACAGAACAGTTCGTAAAGACGAATTTTATTGAGGCACCAGACTTGCTCAAATAAAAATGCTCAAATTGAATGAAAGTTGCGTACATATCTGAGGATCACTCACGTAAGTTGTCATAATTTTCTGAGTTACCTACAGAGAATTAGACCCAGATTCGTGACAGCAAAAGCATCTGTTTCTGCGCAGTAATCCAAATCTAGTATGAACCTTACTATCAACGACTTTACTTGGCACAACAATGCACAAAACTAAGATAAGGAGAGGTAGCTACAGTAGTAACAACTTCCAAGACTCAAATATAAAATAAAAGTGCAGTAGTAAAAACATGGGTTGTCTCCCATAAGCGCTTTTCTTTAACGCCTTTCAGCTAGGCGCAGAAAGTGTGTATCAAGTATTATCAAGAGACGAAGTGTCAACATCATAATTTGTTCTAATAATAGAATCAAAAGGTAACTTCATTCTTTTTCTAGGGAAGTGTTCCATACCTTTCTTGAGAGGAAATTGATATTTAATATTACCTTCCTTCATATCAATGATAGCACCAACCGTTCGAAGAAAAGGTCTTCCCAATATAATGGGACAAGATGCATTGCATTCGATATCCAAGACAACAAAATCAACGGGGACAAGGTTATTTTTAACGGTAATGCGAACATTATCAACTCTCCCCAAAGGTTTCTTTGTAGAGTTATCAGCAAGATTAACATCCAAATAACAATTTTGCAATGGTGGCAAGTCAAGCATATTATAGATCTTTCTAGGCATAACGGAAATACTTGCACCAAGATCACATAAAGCATTACAATCAAAGTCATTGACCTTAATCTTAATGATGGGCTCCCAACCATCCTCTAGCTTCCTAGGAATAGAAGTTTCGCGTTCTAGTTTCTCTTCTCTAGCTTTTATGAGAGCATTTGTAATATGTTTCGTGAAAGCCAAATTTATAGCACTAGCATTAGGACTCTTAGCAAGTTTTTGTAAGAACTTTATAACTTCAGAGATATGGAAATCATCAAAATCCAAACCATTATAATCTAAAGCAATGGGATCATTGTCCCCAATGTTGGAAAAAATTTCAGCAGTTTTATCACAAGCAGTTTAATAGCTTTAGCAGTTTGGGCGGCTTTTCGCGCTTTGCATTAGAAGTGGAAACATTGCCAACACCAATTCTTTTACCATTATTAGTAGGAGGTGCAGCAACATGTGGAGCTTTAGCATTGCTAGTGGTGGTAATAGTCCAAACTTTAGCTATATTATCTTCTTTTTCATTTTCTTCTCTTTCCCACCTAGCACGCAATTCGGCCATCAATCTTATATTCTCATTAATTCTAACTTGGATGGCATTTTCTGTAGTAACAATTTTATTATTATGATTTTCATGAGGAATAACTTTCGATTTCAAAAGATCAACATCAGCAGCAAGACTATCGACTTTAGAAGCAAGTATATCAATTTTCCCAAGCTTTTCTTCAACAGTTTTGTTAAAAGCAGTTTGTGTACTAATAAATTCTTTAAGCATAGCTTCAAGTACAGGGGTGAATTCCTATTATTGTTGTAAGAATTCACATAAGAATTACCATAGCCGTTGCCATTATTATAAGGATATGGCCTATAGTTGTTACTAGAATTGTTCCGGTAAGCATTGTTGTTGAAATTATTATTTTTAATGAAGTTCACATCAACATGTTCTTCTTGAGCAACCAATGAAGCTAACGGAACATTATTAGGATCAATATTTGTCCTATCATTCACAAGCATAGACATAATAGCATCAATCTTATCACTCAAGGAAGAGGTTTCTTCGACAGAATTTACCTTCTTACCTTGTGGAGCTCTTTCCGTGTGCCATTCAGAGTAATTAATCATCATATTATCAAGAAGCTTTGTTGCTTCGCCAAGAGTGATGGACATAAAGGTACCTCCAGCAGCTGAATCCAATAGGTTCCGCGAAGAAAAATTCAGTCCTGCATAAAAGGTTTGGATGATCATCCAAGTAGTCAGTCCATGGGTTGGGCAATTTTTAACCAAAGATTTCATTCTTTCCCAAGCTTGGGCAACATGCTCATTATCCAATTGTTTAAAATTCATTATGCTACTTCTCAAAGATATAATTTTAGCAGGGGGATAATATCTACCAATAAAAGCATCCTTGCATTTAGTCCATGAATCAATACTATTCTTAGGCAGAGATAGCAACCAATCTTTAGCTCTTCCTCTTAATGAGAAAGGAAATAATTTTAATTTTATAATGTCACCATCTACATCCTTGTACTTTTGCATTTCACATAGTTCAACAAAATTATTGAGATGGGCAGCAGCATCATCAGAACTAACACCAGAAAATTGCTCTCGCATAACAAGATTTAGTAAAGCAGGTTTAATTTCAAAGAATTCTGCTGTAGTAGCAGGTGGAGCTATAGGTGTGCATAAGAAATCATTATTATTTGTGGTTGTGAAGTCACACAACTTAGTATTTTCAGGAGTACCCATTTTAGCAATAGTAAATAAAGCAAACTAGATAAAGTAAATGCAAGTAACTAATTTTTTTGTGTTTTTGATATAGCAAACAAGATAGTAAATAAAGTAAAACTAGCAACTAATTTTTTTGTATTTTGATTTAGTGCAGCAAAAAAAGTAGTAAATAAAATAAAGCAAGACAAAAACAAAGTAAAGAGATTGGGATGTGGAGACTCCCCTTGCAGCGTGTCTTGATCTCCCCGGCAACGGCGCCAGAAATTTAGCTTGACACGCGTACAACACGCGACCGTTGGGAACCCCAAGTGGAAGGTGTGATGCGTACATCAGTAAGTTTCCCTCAGTTAGAAACCAAGGTTTATCGAACCAGTAGGAGTCAAGAAGCACGTTGAAGGTTGATGGCGGCGAGATGTAGTGCGGCGCAACACCAGGGATTCCGGCGCCAACGTGGAACCTGCACAACACAACCAAAGTACTTTGCCCCAACGAAACAGTGAGGTTGTCAATCTCACCGGCTTGCTGTAACAAAGGATTAGATGTATAGTGTGGATGATGATTGTTTGCAGAAAACAGTAGAACGAGTATTGCAGTAGATTGTATTCGATATTAAAGAATGGACCGGGGTCCACAGTTCACTAGAGGTGTCTCTCCCATAAGATAAATAGCATGTTGGGTGAACAAATTACAGTTGGGCAATTGACAAATAGAGAGGGCATGACAATGCACATACATGATATGATGAGTATTGTGAGATTTAATTGGGCATTACGACAAATTACATAGACCGCTATCCAGCATGCATCTATGCCTAAAAAGTCCACCTTCAGGTTATCATCCGAACCCCTTCCAGTATTAAGTTGAAAACAACAGACAGTTGCATTAAGTATGGTGCGTAATGTAATCAATAACTACATCCTCGGACATAGCATCAATGTTTTATCCCTAGTGGCAACAGCACATCCACAACCTTAGGGGTTTCTGTCACTCCCCTAGATTCAATGGAGACATGAACCCACTATCGAGCATAAATACTCCCTCTTGGAGTTACAAGCATCAACTTGGCCAAAGCCTCTACTAGTAACGGAGAGCATGCAAGATCATAAACAACACATAGATAATAGATTGATAATCAACATAACATAGTATTCTCTATCCATCGGATCCCAACAAACACAACATATAGCATTACAGATAGATGATCTTGATCATGTTAGGCAGCTCACAAGACCCGACAATGAAGTATAATGAGGAGAAGACAACCATCTAGCTACTGCTATGGACCCATAGTCCAGGGGTGAACTACTCACTCATCACTCCGGAGGCGACCATGGCGGTGTAGAGTCCTCCGGGAGATGATTCCCCTCTCCGGCAGGGTGCCGGAGGCGATCTCCTGAATCCCCCAAGATGGGATTGGCGGCGGCGTCTCTGGAAGGTTTTCCGTATCGTGGCTCTCGGTACTGGGGGTTTCGCGATGAAGACTTTAAGTAGGCAGAGGAGATAGGTCAGGGGGCCACACGGGGGCCCCACACGCTAGGGCCGCGCGGGCCCCCCCGGGCCGCGCCGCCCTAGTGTGGCGGCGCCCCGTGGCCCCACTTCGTCTTCCCTTCGGTCTTCTGGAAGCTTCGTGTGAAAATAGGCCCCTGGGAGTTGATTTCGTCTAATTCCGAGAATATTTCCTTACTAGGATTTCTGAAACCAAAAACAGCAGACAAAGAATCGGCTCTTCGGCATCTCGTTAATAGGTTAGTGCCGGAAAATGCATAAATATGACATAAAGTATGCATAAAACATGTAGATATCATCAATAATGTGGCATGGAACATAAGAAATTATCGATACGTCGGAGACGTATCACCTGTGCTTCTTTCACGTTGGTTACTAAGATCGTCCCCCCCCCCCCCGCGGATAGAACAGTTATAGGGGTTTCTAACTCAGAACATCTAAGCCCGAATTTTTCCACAAACTCCAATGCAAGAAATGATGTGGTTGCTCCAGTATCAAATAATACTTTGCCAGGATGAGTAAGAATGCTTAGCGTACCTAAGACTGTTTGATCCGACTCTTCCGCTTGCTCCAAAGATGTGCAATTTAGCTTTACATAAGGCTTTCCCCTCTTGTTGTTGTTGTTGTTGTAGTTGCGGTTGGTGTTGTTGTTGTTGTTGTTGTTGTTGTTGTTGTTGTTGTTGTTGTTGCGGTTGTTGTTGTTGTTTCCACCTCGTCCTCCTGAGCTCTGTCCGCTCCAAGACGACTTGTTTGGACACTCCGGCTTGATGTGTCCATCCTTCCCACAACCATAACAGATGATTCTGGGTTTCTGACAATCCTTCTGCAAATGATCCCTCAGGCCACAATTGTTGCAGATGATCTGGTTGATTGGGTTCTGACTCTGACCTCCCCGGTTGTATTGACTACCAGTAGTAGGTCGAAATCGGGGTTTGAAACTCCGATCAGGTATTGGTTTACTAATTGGGTACTTTCTTGGCTCGATACGAGCCCTCTTCCGCCTATCCTCCTGGACTTGCCTGTAATCATCCTCGAAAGTGATTGCCGAGTCAATCAGTTCCTGGAATTCGGCAGTCCGTGCCAACCTCAGTTGCATCTTCATGTATGGATTCATGCCTTTCATGAACCGCTTCTTTCTCTTCTGCTCCGTATCAACATCCTCAGGTGCATACCTGGATAGCCTGTTGAAATCCCGAACATACTGCATAATGGGTGCAGTGTTCTGACGTAGTTTGTCAAACTCCCTTTTCTTCAGCTCCACCACGCTCTCCGGAACATGGGCATCCCGGAACTTCTTCTTGAACTCCTCCCAGGTGAACACCTTATCTGGAGGGTGTACTGCTACAAGATTCTCCCACCATGACACTGCTGGTCCTGACAACAGATAAGTAGTATATCTAATCTTCTCCTCATCGTTGCAACCAACGGTCTTCAGCTTCCGTTCCGTATCCATGAGCCAATCTTCAGCGTCCATTGGTTCGGGAGCTGATGTAAAAGGTAGGGTCTTGCATTTTGGAAATCGGATAAGGTTGCTCCCTTGCCTTCATTACCCCTATCATTAATGACGTGGGTAAAGAAGTCTTGCATGTTCTTGCTTTGACTTTCCTGGTAACGCCTCCTGTCTTCCTCCATTGCTCTCATATACTGTTGGAAGTCTGGGTGCATCATTGGGTGTGGTGGTGGTGGTGCATTCTCTACTCTAGCTGCTGCATCTGCCTCCTCTTTTTCTCTTGCCTCCCGCTCTCTGCGAGCCTCTTCGATTTCTACTAACGCCATATTCCCCCTAGTCCTGTAACAAAGGGCGATTACTCATAATTACACCATGCAAATGTTTTCTGAGCTCAACTCATTGCCCAGAACTAGTCACACAATGAAATCAAGAAGCAAATACAAATCAAACATTTATTATGCATATACTTTGTATATTACATAACACACACACACATTTATATTACATGTGGTATATATAAACCACTTATTTGGCTCAAAGCCCAAGCCAACGGAAATTTTAAAATACGTTCTATTACAATACCACCTAAAGTACTTTATTCTTCCTTGGAGCTCTACTCCTCGTCATCATAACTCGCCTCCGCGCACATCCCTGGGGTCCATCCGTTACAGCGGTTTGTCTTCCGAACACCGTCCGGAATGAAGGTCCTTCCAGTAGGTATGTAGTTTGAATCGGATGAAGTGCCGAGACAGAGATCTGTCATGCCAAAGTAGCTGGATAAAGACTCATATGTATGCCCAGTGGGATACAGCTCACCTTCTTCGGCCATCCATGGAGGATTCCTACTCACTTGACCTCTCATCTTCTTCTTCTTCTTTTTCTTGGTTCCAGAACTCTCACCTACAACGTACTGGGATGTTTTGGGTAATCCCATCTCCAGATCTAAAGAAATGGAGTTGGTGTCTTTCTCTTCCTGCCCAAAGCTTTGGTTAACATCTTGGTTAACCGCGCCTCCTTCATTCTCCGTATCACAAGTGATGGGTTCTCCTTCATCTCCAAATGGTTCCCCGAAACGCCAACCAGTCGAGTTCTCGATTGGTGACTCCGAGCAGTTTAGGTTTCTGGAATCATCTCCCCCATATCCAGACTCATACGATGCTGACACATGCGGATAGTGTGGGACAAAGTTGGGTGTGAGTGGATCTTTATGGGACAACTGGTCGCTCAAATCTACATAGCTGTCTAAGCTAAAGAAAGGTGTAGTGTGTTGTGGTTGTGCCCTCAGATCATGCATCCGAGTTTGGACTTTATCAGGGTCCGTGAACTCAGTTAGCATGTGCTCAATCTCACCCCTCATCTTCATGTGTAAAAAGTACATTGTGGTCAATAAAGACTTACAGCTATCCATATGATGTGCTGCAGCTTCAGGACTTCTGTGTGCTAACACCAGATGATTCAGAGTGGGATCCTCATCTTCCTCGGCATGAGGTATATGAGAAAACTCTGAACATAACAGCTCTACTGACTTGTGCTGTCTTATCTCAAGGATTGCCTTGAATAGGCCCATGTGATAGGCTGTGGTGATGGTTTTGGCTTCTCCGTATGGAATTACACGACTCATCAGCAGTTTTGTCGGTAGATGGACCGATACTCTCCACTTGGCTAGGATTTCCCCATCATAGTAGGTATACTTGATAACAGGTATCCGTGGGTCACAATGAAGTTCCTTCAGCATCCCACACAGGAGAGCTGTGATTGGTCCATCATGATCGCCGAGCCATCCCTCAACCTTCCTCAAAGTCCTCTTAGGAAAAGTGTTCGCCATTATGGCTGTATACAAAAGCAGAATATTAGTAGTGATAATGCATCATAATAGCTATAATAAAGAATTATCGCACTAAAATATATGGTTTTGCTATTCTCATGTGAATAATCACCATATTTCTAGAGAATCCTTTACTATTTCTACTTGACTCCTACAGGTTTCTTCCCTATACTAGGTTTTTCCAACCTAAGGTCGCAACATTTGCTCTGATACCAGCTGCGGTGACCCAGCATACCACTGCATGTTGTAGTATACAAGTCATTGATATGATCTTTGTGAAGGGACTTCTTCACAATTTGCCATATCCCTCAGAGTGGTACAACAGAAACATTGCAGGTCATAACACTCCATATATTATTACAAACATGGTCTTAACAAGTTGGTATTCTCACAGGTCCTATGAGAACACCCTAAGATACTACTCAAGTACGATTACAGCTCATAACCAAATATAAAGAGAGCTCAACAACTTATTTAGGTAAGTTCTATGTTGCTCGGCTCTATGATGCTAGGGTATATCACTACTCTTCCACCTCGGTGTCATCGGGTCCGTAGACTATCCCATAGTCTACTCCTTCCACTCCGCCGGTAAGATCAGGTTCCTCGTAGACCAGCTCGTAACTTCCTTCTGGTGCTCCATCGTTGATGGCCTCCACTTCCGGATCACAGTCTAGCAAGGGTGTCGAAAGAAAGTGAGAACAGAGGTACTCAGCAAGTTCTAAAAGAGTAAAAAGGTGTTTGATGCACTAGCTAGATCAGGAAACCGCAGGTCAATGCATGTTTTTGAAATCATTTCTTCAAAAGGTTGCTTTTATTATGAAAACTATGCCCGTCAGTCTTCACAGGTTGACTAGAACTTCGTGGAGTTCCTTTCTGCCCGCGTTCAGCTCCCTTCCCGGAACAAGGAGTGACAGCCACAATTTGATACACTCTGCAGAGGTGCGTTACTTTTCCCACAAGAGATCTCACCCTTTTTGCCATCCGCAGGGACTTGCCCCCGTTCACACTTCCTTTGGTGTGAGGCCAGGTATAAAGATCCAAGCCCGCACCGCCTTCTCCGCGACTGCAAACCCACCCTTTTGTCCACCCGCACACCCCCAGTAGACTTCTCCCGATAATACGGCTTTACTCACGGTGTACTTTGGACAATCCTTCATAGATCGTAGAGCCATCATCACTAATGGATGGGGATTTAAAAGGCCGTCCCAACCTACGGCAGTGCCTCCAACACCCCGCCGGCTCTACCAATCCGTTGGCGTGCAGAAGGGAAAAGATACGGCTGGCTTCCCCAGAGCCATTATAGATCTCATCGTCAACGCGGTTTGTACGGCGCTAGAATCACTGGACGGCATTGGTAATTAATCCTAGGGTGATATAACCCATGCAATGGAACCTCCACCATATCAACACATACCATGGTTCCATTGCCAGCCACATAGTCATATTCATAGTTGGAAAGTAACATTTTTATTTGCGATGCAGGAATGATAAGTATATAGCTTTGCATTAAAGTAGTAGAAAATAATCAAGTTGACATGAGCAAGGGTGAACTTGCATGTGGACTGCGAGATAGTGCAGTTCAATGCAGTTGATGGAACCTGGACCTCGGGTTCTGTAAGAAGCATCATTGTCCGGTAAGGACAATGTTATTAAATCCAAATAATGCAATCATGGATGTATTATTTTATGTTGAATCCCTTTACCCCGGTGAGTTATAGCAATTTAGGGTTGAGTTTAAGATTTATGCCTTTGGCAGTAACTTGCAATTGATTTAAGGTGTAAACCATTTTAATTCACATAAAGTAATATAATTCAAAGTAAAACTACTTTACTTGGTGTTTCATTATTCATTCCAAAAATGATTTGAAATAGTAGAGTTGCCTCTATATTTTTGGAATAAAAAGGGATTAGAGTATTTTTCTTTGAAAAATACTTTTCTCAATAGAAATGACTTGGAATAATAGAATTTCATTTTGAAATGTTTGAAAATAAGTATTTGAACTTATTTGAGATTTTTCCTTGATTTTTAAATACAAGGAAATAATAGTTTGGAATTCCAAGTTATTATTTTAAATTCTTCAAATTCATAATTTTGAATTTGTTTCTTAAATTCTATTTCATATTTTATTCTGGTTAAGATTTATTTTTCATTCACTAATCCAATTTTTAATGGATTTTTAGAGTTGTATTTTATTTACTTAAAATTGGTGAAATTCTGGCCTTTTTCTAAATTGTTAAAAGACCAAAATACCCCCTGGCCCCTATTGGGCCAGCCCACTAACTAAGGCCCATGGGACAGCCGGTGGCGCCGAAGCGGCCCACCTCGCTCACTCACTCGTCTCTCTCACTCGCTCGCCCTAACCCTAATCCTCTCGCGACGCCCGTGGCGATGGCGTCGCCGCCATGGCCGCCCCCGCGCTCCGGCCATCTCCATGCTCCCCTGCCTTAGCCATCTATCAGATCTGGACCGCCGCGAGACGATCTATCGATCTGTCCGCGTGGTTTCTCCCATCTCTTCCTCTCCTGGTGAATCGCCTCCTCTCTGGATCCACTGGAGAATCGCCTCGTGCGATTTGGTGGTCTCCGGCAACCTCTCGTCCTCGCCGTCGACGTGCGCCTCCCTAAGACTAACCTGGTGTGGTGCTGCTTGCAGTACCAGTGCCGTCGTCTCCGTGCCGTGCTGCTGTGGTGGTGTTCCTGCTCGTCGACGTAACGCCGGCGCCTACCCTGGCTTTGCAGCTGCTATGGCCGCGCGAGCACTGTCTCGCCATGCCATAGCCTCTGCCACCAGGTGCATGTAAGTGTTCTTCACCTCCTCCTTCTCTTCTCCATGCCTGTGCGCCTCTCCAAGCTATTGTGCTTCTTCTTCCTCCTATTCTACTGCTCTCTGGTGATCCTGTGATCACACAGAGCCTTGCCATGGTTGCCTAAGCTTCCTATGCTTCCATTTGCTGCAAGTTTATGGCCAAATCACCAGTTTCTGGTACTGGCCAGTGCTGCCTTGCTTACTGTACATGCTTTGTGTTGCTTATCTATTGCTCCTAGCATGCTCTGATCTTGCTATGCTATGCTATGCTTGCTTATGGGCTTGATATACCATGCTGTTCATGCTTATGGCTTGCTTAAGCTTACTGGCAATCTATACTTGCTTGTCTAGGTGTACTGCTGTGCATCAGTGACACTTGTGAGTGCCAGTGGTGCCTGTGAAATACTTCTGTGCTTCCTGTGTAAGCCATTGATCCATTGGATCAACTATTTCTTGTTGGCTAGCTTGTCTGTGTGGCTTGACTTGATTCAATTGATCCACTTGATCAATTAAATGTCAGTGCTTGGTTGCTGTTTAATTCTGTGACTAAATGAAGCAATTTCCTTGTTGATGTTGATGCTCAAGCATCACTATGCTACTGCATACTTGTGCTGTTGCTTATGCTAGCTCACTGGATTTGATCCAGTGGCTATGATGCAGTGATTGGTGCTGTGTTGCCTTACAGTATGTTACTGTCTGTACTTAGCATGGATCTGTGATAAATTCATGCTTGAATAAATTAATTTATGATGAACTACTTATGCAGTGATGATTTAAGTTATTTGCTTGTAAATGAATTTGTTGTTCATGATGAGTTAACAAGCAAATGAATCTGAATCCAATTCTGGATGATGATGTTCTATAGTTGGCTTTACTTTAACTGGTGCTAAGTGTGATGTGACCTCAGTAGCCTTGCTACTGATTGGTTGCTCACTTATTTGGTTGGATCTTGTGGCTACTCAACTTCGCTTGCATATTTGGGGATCATACTAACTATGAATGCCAATATGCTTGCCTGTGATGAAATCTAGGGTTTTACTGATGGTTATGTGCCTAGGATTTTCTGTGTAGTCTATATTAGCTGCTAATCATGGCAATACCTCTACTGGTGCTATATGTGCATCAGATCTTGCTTCTGTGCACAAGATCTGTATCTGGATGGTTTCTATTTTGGTGGCTTTCTTTAGACTAGCAGTGATCCTTGGTGAAAACAAAATGATGATTCACCCTGTTGAGCATCTGCTCAACCCCATGACTATGTCATGCATATTTTATGGATTAGATCCATTGGATCTGTCCAGGAACTTGGTATACCTTGTTCCAGCTCCTAGTATGAAATGTTTTGTTGTTGCTGACTTGTGGTTTGTGCACAGCCCTTCACCTCCAGTCTTGGTTGATCTTCTAGGTCACCATGATTTCTGGTGGATGAGTGGTTGTGTATGTTGGTTCTGTTCTTGAGCAAGAACTGGATGAACTTGGTGTTGCTCTAGCTTCACCCTTACCTGGTGAATTATCCTATCTGGTCGACTGTCATGGTTCTAGGGTTTGTGTTCCTTTTATATGATCCCTACTTCTACTCTGGCCATGACACACAGGCTTGGTTTGCTTTGTGACTCAGCTCTTGCATTGCCTTGCTGTGGCTTGCCCAGCACCAGTTCTCATATGCTGAAACTTGAGCCCACTGTGGCTGCTCAGTTTTGGTCTGCCTGATCCTATCTTGTGCTGTCCAGGTTTTGGACAAGCACAAGTGTGCAGTGACAGTGTTCACTATCCAAACTGAATTTCTGTGATGTTGTTCACTCTGTCCAAACTAAATTTCTAACACTTAGTATCCTGGCTAGCACTTGTGATTTGTTTTGCAGGTTTTGAAGTTGAATATGACCAGAAGATGTACTTCAAGCATTTAGTCTAGGTTTTAGTTTAGGAAAATCTTGTAATTTTCCTTTTTCATTTCTGTTTATTATTGTACATCAATTCTTGTATCAAGAATATTGTAAAGACTATGTATTATGTGTTGATGATCAATAAAGCTCAAGTTTTTGTTTATGAGTTTTTGATTTATGTAATATTTATATCCTGAATTAAATATTGTATTTGATATTCAATTTGAAATTCAAAGTCATTTGAATTTATAAGTTGTGTTTAAATTGTGAATTCATATTTATATTGTGTGATGCTTATTGTTCAATGTATTAAGACTTGTCAAATGCATTCATTCCCCAAAGCAATAAGATACAAAAGAGATCATGTCGAAATTTCCCCAACTCACATTGCCTAACCCTAATTGCAAAATGAGCGAGAACCTCGATCCCTCTTAGGTTTAGTTGCAATAAGGCGCGAAAATTTCCCCCGTTTTGCGATGAAATGCACATCCCATTTCTAAATCTACCCTTCGTTGTTCCTATGTTCTGGGTTATTACAGCGTCCCCCAAAGTAATTTGGGGCGCGCCGGGCCAAAAAAACGTTCCAGCCGCGTCCCCCAAAGCCCATTTTTGTCCGGCGCGCCCCGATACGGTGTCCGGCGCCCCGAGCCCGTCCCCGTCCCACAGGGGACGCTCCAGGCACGCCGGACACAACGAAAAGCGAGGCGAACCGACGCGGGCCCGACGCGTCAGCGGCTCAGTGAAAAATCGTCTCCCACTCCCGCCAAATCCCGCCATATCGCGCCTATCCCGCCGCGCATTTCTGGCCTCCCAACACATATCCCGCCGCCGATTCATTTCTCCTATCCCGCCGATTTGTTTCTCCCTCCCGCCGTCCACCCGCCGCCGCTACCCTCTCCCCATTCCATGGCGCCGCCGATAGCCCCCAAAAAGATGGCCAAGAAAGCGGCCAAGAAGCCGCCAGACAATGCAAGGAAAGGGGCGAAAGATCCGTTCGCGAAGCCGCGGAAGGTGCCGGCTCCAAAGAAGAAGCCAGAAGGATGGACCGATGATAAGTGGCATCAAGACTGTCTGTGCCGGAAGATGTCGACGGCGGAGCGAAAAGGACGGAGGGCGGCGGAGCAGGAGAAGAAGGCTCTGGCGGCGCGCCAGCACCATCACTTAATGGCCGGGTGTCTCGCCGCCACCAACGCGAGCCCATATAGTACGAACATGCCGGTGTATGTTCCGGGAGTGTTCTCTCCGTCGTCATACGCCTTCTACAACGACGGCCCCTCCGGCACTCCCGGGTGCGTGGCGCCTAACTTGTCGCCCCACTACCAGGATGCGCTGCCGCATGGCGGCTTCAACCCCAATAACCTCTACTCCCCGGCGTACGAGCAGCGCGAGCCAGGACCCGGTGCGGACGACGACCCTTTCACTGGCCGCAGGGGGCCGCTCGAATTCAACGGCGCCGGTGCTGGGGGTGCTGAGGAAGAGGGCGGGGGTGAGGACGAGGAGGACGATGAAGAGGAGGAGGTGGAGGACGAGGACGACGACGAGGACGAAGAGGGCGGCGAGGGCGGCGAGGAAGAAGATGAGGAGGGTGCCGGTGACGATGATCTCATGGAGGTAGACGCAGACGGCGTGAAGAAGAAAAAGAAGAAGAAGGCGTCGGGCACACGAGGCCCCAAGTGGACGGTTTTGGAGGATCTTTCTCTATGCGAGTCGTGGGCGACGGTGAGCCATGACTCCATCATCGGCGCCAACCAAAAATACGGGAAGTATTGGGCGAGGATCAAGGCCGAGTTCGATGAGCGCAAGCTCATCAAGAGCGACTACAACAAAGTGATAATGAAGAGGAGCCAAAAGGCAATGTCGACGCGATGGGCCATCATCCAGGCGTCGGTGAACTCCTTCCATGAATACCATCACGACTTAGTGACCAGAGCCGAGAGCGACGCCGACCTCTCCCAAATGGTACGACTCTTTCTTCCATAATCTGTAGCGCCTACATTGTGTTCGATGAAATGATTCCGCTTCCTTTGGCTAGTTTGATAGGGCCATGGAGGTTTACCGGAGGAACTCGGATGGGAATAAGTCGTTCGCGCTGATGCATTGCTATACCAAGCTCAAAGGGAACGAGAAATGACGGTTGACGCGCCTGTCGCTGTCCAAGGGGAAGGACGCCATTGATTTGGACGCGCCGCTGGCAACGTCGGCAGGGCATCCTACTGGCAACAAGGCTGCCAAGGCCGCCTTGGCCGACGCCGCGTCGTGTGAGAAGACGCAGGCGTCGATCACGAAATGCCTCGCGGACGTCTCCTCGACCTTTCTCTCCCGCGACAAAAAGACCGACGAAAGGTGGGCGGAGCTGCTCAAGAGGCAAGAGGAGAAGTTGGAGCTCAAGAAACGCAGGGACGACATGTCCCTGCTGAGAGCGTCGACAGAGGGAATGTCTCCCCGGACGCGGGCGGCGCACAACTTCTTCAAAGGCCAGATCCTCGACGACATCGAAGCCAAAATGGCGGCGGCCCAGGAAGCGGCAGCGGTAGCGGCAGCAACCGCGGTGCAAGAGCCGGCTGACGCGTCTCCGACTGCTACACCATCGTCGGCCTATGCGACGGAGGCGGAGCAGATGGAGCATGCACAGCACCAGGCAGATCGCGACGAGGTCATCGTGATCGATGGGCCTGCGTCGACTCAAGATACGTCGCCGTCGGCCAACCCCTTCTTCTAATTTAGCATGCACTATGGTCTGTAATATGATCGCGCGCCCAGTACTTTGATCGCCGCTACTCTGATCGCGACGATTCAGCGCGAATGATCTCTTTTAAATGCAACAATTTGAATTCCTGATTGGGGGCGGCGTTTGGAGGACGTTGCTCCCAAAGACGGCACGAACAAAGCACGTCATCCGACGCGGTTTGGAGAACGCTTTGGGAAAGGTGGCTGGAGATGCTTTTACCACCGCCCACCTTCGGCCCAACAGAAAAATGCAAGCTAACCGCCCTTTGCAGGAGCTTTGGCTCCAAAACCTCAATTCTTATTCTTTTTTGAGGGAATCCAAAACCTCAATTCATGCATGAACCATATCATTACCGTACACCGGTTTCTCCGCACCTGTGACGCTGTGCCAGCTCCTCATCTCCTCTCTGTCCCTACCACCTTCCTCTTCCTTTTCCGGCCTAGCTCCCCCGCCGCTTATATATACCACCTTGCTTCCCGCAGCACACAATCCACCGCAGCCCTCACAGCTCACAGCTCAACTCATCGCCATTAACCACCACTAGAACTGAAACCAACTCCCGAAGACAGAATGTGCAACTCCAACGTCAAGTCCGCCGGCGTGGCCCAGATCGCCGGCCGCCCGGTCCTGCAGCCGGCCGGCAACCGCGTCGCTGCAACGGAGGTCGCCCGGCCGCTCAAGAAGTCGCTGCAGAAGTCGCTCTCCATGCCGGCTTCGTATGACAATGCTGCCGCTGCTCCTGCCGCTGCAGCGCCGAAGAACACCGGCGCCGGCGACTTCGCCCGCGCGGCAGCGGCTGCGCCGTACCTACTGCCGCCGACGCCGGCAAAGGCGGCGGGCGCCAGAGCTGTGCCGTCCGTGGGCGCGGAGAAGAGCAGGAAAGCGCCCAAGAAGGCCGGCGCCGTGCTGCCGGTGGTGACGTTCGCGGCGCTGGAGGCGTTCGAGGTGGCCGGCCCCGCCGGGAGCATCGCGGCGGCGCAGCGGGAGCACGTGACGCAGGCGCAGGCGCAGCGCAAGTCGCGCATCGCGCACTACGGGCGCACCGCATCCTTCTCTCGGGTGGAGGGCCGGGTCGGCGCCACGGCCACGGCCACCGCAACCGCCGCCGCACCCGGGGCGGCGCCCGTCGTCGCCACGCTGGAGGAGAAGCGGTGCAGCTTCATCACGGCCTACTCGGACCCCGTGTACGTGGCGTACCACGACGAGGAGTGGGGGCTGCCGGTGCACGACGACGAGTGAGTTGCCACATGATTCTGCTTAACCACCACAAGTTCACAACCAGTCGATCGAACTGGGTAACGATGGTTCTGACATTTTCTTTCTTTGACGACGACGACAGGCTGCTGTTCGAGATGCTGACGCTGTCCGGCGTGCAAGTCGGGGCAGACTGGGCGTCCATCCTCAGGAGGAGACACATCTACAGGTTCGGAACACAGCAACACTGTTTTACCCATGCTTCGTTAGCTTGCGTGCATCCGTCGCAACATGAATCTGTGCTGATTTTGTACACTGCCTGGTCAATAATAGGGAGGCATTCTCCGGCTTCGACGTGGAGGCGGTCGCCAAATACACGGAGAAGCAGATGGCGTCGGTTAGCGCAGGGTTCGGGCTCGATCTGGGCACCATCAGAGGAGCCGTCAACAACGCCTGGCGGATTCTCGAGGTATCGTCAGCTCCGCTCAACCCAGAGCTTCTCATCAGCTTGTCATTTTTAGCACTGTCAGAATTTACAGAGACTTCAGTACTTCATGATACCCATTTCGCATATAGCTTATATATATATTTCCTTTCATGTTTTGAATGATTTCGATTGATAAGTACTTAAGTAGAGATGGGAGACACTAGTACAGCAACCTCGCAATCAAAAACTGACCGAAAGATGAACACAAGGGCCAGGAAACGAGGATCAGTTGAGTGAGAGCGAAGCCTAACGGAATCCCTGACAGCTTACACCCCTCGTGGTGGACAGCTCTTCTTTCAACAGCGAGCGCCCTTTAATGACGCTGCTTTGCAGATGCAAAGCAAGTGCGTTGTCATAAAACTCGACACAACCAACATTTGATTTGATCGCTGGAAAAGATGCTCATAATACTTGTCATGTCAAGCAAGAAATTTGCTGAAGCTCTGCTTCGCAGGGGTGACACGGGTAATTTAGACGTGCACAAAATATTCTCTCCTCCGTGGTTGGAGAAGGGTGTTGCACACGACGTACCGGCCCCAATTATGCTAGCCTAACTACCGATCAACTAGTGCATTCTCTGTACGTAGGTAGGTAGAATCTGGTAGATGACGCCACTTTCATTTTGTAAGTCAAGTAGAACGACCAGCCCACAGTATTTAACTTGTACTACAATGCGGTACCTACTACATTACGTATAACTTGCTATTCTACAATATATAATGCTTGGATTTAGAAGAACATAGAAAATAGGCTAACAATATTTGCAATGGATCCTTGGACATGAGCAGGTTCGGCGAGACTTCGGTTCGTTCGGCAAGTACGTGTGGGGGTTCGTGAACCACAAGCCCCTGTCGCCGGGGTACAAATACAGCCGGAAGATCCCGGTGAAGACGTCCAAGTCGGAGTCCATCAGCAAAGATATGGTCCGCCGCGGCTTCCGGTTCGTCGGCCCGACGGTGCTCCACTCCTTCATGCAGGCCGTCGGCCTCACCAACGACCACCTCGTCTCCTGCCCGCGCCACCGCGTCTGCTCCACCAGCTCCTCCTCCTCCTCCGACGCAGCTTGATCATCGGTCGATCGCTCTGACGGGCAATGGGCCTCCGAAAAAAACAGAGAAAAATGATCTCAAAGAGAGAAAATACGAGATAGCCTCGGCCCACAGCTCCAGCAGTAGTATACGGAATGTGAGTGTTGATGCTTTGTGTGTGTATGTGTGCTTGGTCGGTACGTGTAGATTAATTACGTGCCGCCCCTAATTAGCCGAGATCGAGGCTTTGCTTGTTGATCACTGCCAGTAGGTACGTATCGTCAGTACATGTAATTGAGTGCTGGTACCACTGCTTTGGTGTATGTATAGTCGTTTTGTGTGATTAACTGGTCCGTGTACAGTCCTTGCGCGCCTTTGTGATTGAACCAATGCAAGTTAGGTGCCTGCATGTGGTGTGTTTAGGGCATCCCAGCGGAGCGACCTAAAATGGTGATCTGAATGGTCTCGGTCCATTTAGGTTGCGCCGTGTAGAAGTTGGGTCGCGGTCCGGCTTGTGAGACCAGCCCCTACGCCACGACCCATTCGCTCCATGCTCTGACCCCAAAAAAATTAAAATATTTAAATATTTTGGCTACATCCATGAATTGCATAAGAAGTTTGGATATAATTTGCAAGAAGCAAATTGATATAATGCACTAGAAACTATTAAAAACATAGCACGAGAGCCTATCGTCTTCATCTTGCCCTTGTCTAGTCACCCTCGCCGGAGTGGTAATGTTGGCGGCAAATGGTCTCATCGTAGATCTTGATGGTGATGTCGTGGCCGTTGAACTTGAAGACGACGAAGTGCCCGACTTCAATGACGTGTGAACGGACGAACTATCTTCAGCCGTTGTGGAGGTACATCTGGTCGACGCCGCCGAACAACATCTCCACGGACCAAAGGCCGGTCAAGTCATCCGGGACCCACGGTACGAGCAAGTGGGGCTCTTGCCCATCGATCACCGACGCAAACGTCCTGGGGAGGCGCAACCTCTGTCTTAGTCCATGCCCAAGTGGATGGTGACACCGAACTCAAAACTGAAGAGGTCGACGGCGACGGACTCGAGCGACAGCGGTGGTGATAGGGACAGTGTTGGTTGCCTCTGGCCTCCCCACCCCACATATAGTCAGCCTACCTCCATTGCTAACTAGAGGAAGAAGGTCGTTGATGTCCGCACAGACTCAGCCATTCGGGCCCTTAGCCCACGTGGGAGGAAATGGGAGAACGTGCTCACGCAACGCTACCATTCGGGCCGTTAGCCCACACGGGAGGAAATGGGAGAACGTGAGTTATGTCCGCGCAGACGCATCCACTCCCCAAATTTCCTGGATGGATGGATCATGCCGGATAGATGAGTCCTTTTGGATTGTGATGCTGAAGCATGCACGCCTGGTCCTCATGTCCGCGCAGACCGATTCAATGGCGGCGAACTCGGGCAACGACGGTGGTGACAGGACATGGATGGTTGCCTATGGCCTCTCCTTCACGTGGAGTCACCCTACCTCCATTGTTGCCTAGAGGAAGAAGGACGTTGTGTTGCTGCCATTTGGGCCCTCGGCCCATGTGGGAGGACTTGCATGTTGTCCGCGCATATGCATTCACTTCTTAAATATAGTGAACGGACGGATCGCATCAGATAGGTCGGTTTGTTTGGATCGTGATGCTAAAGCATGCGCATGGGTCCTTTTGTATCCTCGCGGACTGATTCGAACGTGATAGAACCGGGTAGATCGAGATGCCCTTAGCTTTGGAGTGGGTGCGTGCATGCATGCATATATGATTCCTTGCTCTATCACGATAGTGATGTTGCTCTATAACGATAGTGATGTTGTACGAATAGGGGATCATTAGGAAGGCAGGGCGTGTGGGCTACGCTCGTCGTGGTGCATGTGGCTTTGATTAAAGCGCGGGAAACGTGAAGAGCTAGCAGGAGCACACTCACTCTCGCAGATCGACAGGCCATGTGGTGCCGCCTTTGGCGCATGTGATGCTGCAGCTCGCTCGCTAGCTACCGTCTCGCGGCCGGTCTCGCCCATCAATCCATTCGCTGTGCCCGCAAATGGGAGGACCCAGACCATCGACGGAGCCGCGCACCTAGCTCCTCCTCTCTCCGGCCACCTACGTCAGTCCGTCCATGCCACGAACTCTTCAATCCTCATGCGCTGTGTTTGGTTGCTTCCATCATGAGTTCGTTCACGTCGTCCACCTAGGTGCAATCTGTACAAGGCTTGCACGACTTCCTCTAGCTGTCTATTATTTGGTCGATCTCACGCGCACTGCCAAGACATCATCCTCGAGAATCTTCGCATGTGCTCCGCTTCCCGTTGCTTTGGTTCCTTGCTTCCATGTCTTCCCTGCGAAAACCTCTTTTTAAAGTTAACGGTACCTACAGCAGTGACGTCAGCGATAACGTAAGCCATGTGCTGATCAATTTTGTCACAAAATTGTGAAACAAATTTGAAACATAATTGAAACATAACTGAAACAATAATATTTTTGTGAAACAAACCGTAGTGACGTCAGCAATGATGTCATCAGTTTCACTTTTTGTCAGACTGTTTCACAATATTTTCCATGTATCACTTTAGTTTCAAAAAAGTTTCACTTATGTTTCAATTATTAGTTTTATATTATACAAATGTCAAAAGCCTCACCAATCTCAAAGCAGAGAGTGGATGGTAGATGTAACACCTACACCTACCGGCTCCTTTAAAATCGCCGCTCTCGTCTTCCCTGCGGCTGCGGGTGGCGGTGGCTCTGCTTAATTGATTTTTTTCTCCCACGGCTACAACGGGGCGCGACTACTAAAGGGAACTTCTGAATTATGCGTACTTCTAAATTTGATTAAACTTACTTCAATACTAAGTTACATAGTTAACATATCACTAAGCTACAAAAATATCTGAGAGGGGGAGTTTAGTTTAGACTATTCATCTGAACTTGTGATTTTTTTCCTAAATTACATACTTTCAAATTTAGGAATATTAAAATTAGCACACACATACATACGTGCATCCACTACATGTAAAAAATTTATTAAATTTTCTGGAGGTCTAGAAATACGGATTTTGAGGCGCTGCACTATTTCGGATTCTGTTGAATCAAGATCTCAATTCTCAACACTTATTTTCACGCAACTACAACTAACCAGGTATTGGTAGGGCGCGCTACAGCGAGTTGATTAAGCTGTTGTCGTTTCAGATAAACTAGTAGGTGTGCACGTGCCCCATGCGTATAATATAAATTTAGCTAAATATATTGCAGGCGTAAAATTTAATTTGTTCATGTGCAGAGTCTAGTTCCGCTGCAGTGTTCATCTCATGATTTATCCTCGAGCAAGCTCTTTAGATTATGCCCGTACGTGGAGGTACCGCGAGGCTGTAATGCTCCTTGCTCAGCAAAATCAATATGCTGAATGGTATATTTCAACGGAACTGAACAATTTTCCATTCTGGCATACTTCAGTCAGATTTGTTTTCTCTTAACATATGCTACAAATGTCTAACGCAACGATTTTTTAATAACCTTGGCCATACATTTAGGCCCCTAAACCTAAACCCTCAAAAAATCATGGAATCCAAAACTCCAAAAGCACACACGTGCCATGGTGCCAACGATTAAAAAAAACAAAGTGCGCATTGACATAGCCTAGTAGCATTCAAAAATTACAATTATCACCCTAGCCGCGCTGAGGACATAATCAAACAGTGAATCTTGTCCAGCAACAACAATGATCTTTTTTTTTTGAAATAGAAGGTGGTATTCCATTAGAGAGACACGTGACGGGTACCAATTGCATACATGCCCTTTACAACACTCGCCCTAAAGAACCTAGTATTTGAGGATAAGACCTGCAAATTTACAAAACACACCCCAGAAGAAAAGCTGAAAAAGCAATCAGGTCCTGGAGCGCCACCGCCACCGCTCGCCGGCATCCTCGAAGCGTCGCCGCCAAGGAATGGAGAGAAGCCGCTCGAACTCTTCCTTCCGGCGAGAACCCACCTCAGCTGGCTACCTCCAAGCCGCCGGGAACGAATCACTTGGCAGCGAGGAGGTGTTGAGCTCCAACAGGGACAGGGAGAAACCTCCGTCTCGGAGGTTGAGAAACAGCCGCCTTGCCGGCTGTAGATCGCAGCGGCCATGGTGCCGGCTGCGTAGTTGCGCTTGACGAAGAACCACCACAGATAGAGCTGGCGCCGCCTAGTCGAAAACACCACATCGCCCCTCTTCTCCCCTCGCCACCATGGTCGGACAGAGAAAGAGATAGGGCTAAGCAGCCCTTCAGCAGATAGCACCAGCTAGCCCTACTGGCTCCCAACTTTGCAGAGGAAGGCAAGGCAGTTCCCACCTCACCACCATGGCCGGCCAGGGAACAAACCTTGCTCAGATCATGAGCACCGTCGTGCTTCTCCCCCCGCCGCCACGGCCGGCCCAGAAGGAGCAGAGCAGTCACCACACACCTGCAAAGAAGAAAGCATCTACTTGGCCCTTTATTGAAGGAGATTCTGGAGCATAAGGCCCGCCGCGGTTGCTCCCACCATTGGAGATCGCCTCCGCCAAGCCACCACCAGAGGCACCAGATCCTGGCCAGAGATCCAGATGCCAAACTCCAAAAACCCGGCATACAGCCGAAAAACCTACTCCTACACCTAAGATCTACTCCGGCGCCTTCTCCTCTCCATCTCCGGCCGGCTATTCCGGCGGAGAGGAGGAAGGAGCGGCCCGGTTTGGATAAGAAGGAGAGCAGCTTCTGTAGCTAACCGAGAGAGGGGGAGGGGGGAAATGAGCACCTAACAACAACAACAATGATCTTCATCGGCGTCACTACCATTGACGCTAGCTCCACCTTCCGCATGCAAGACACGTCGCACTAACTTATACATCCAAAAACCTTGATCAAGTGTTTATAAAACCAAAGTAATACAATTGTTGTTTTAAGAGTTCCCACACACAAATATGACATAAATCATAGGGGTTAGTTCTTAGAGCATCTCCAAAGACGCGGCAAAAGACGCACGTGCTAAATAAACCGCCGATTTCGTGCGCGCGGGAGCCCGCGCGAACCTCCAGCGGGCGCACGAAAACGCAGCGCGCTAAAGTTTTTGCCGCGCACTTTTGCGCCATCCCGCGCGCGAAAGTTGCCGCGCCGACTGCCGTGCGCGCTATAAGATGCCACGTGCGCGCTGTCGTTGCCTAATCGACGGTACCTCGGAGGAGGGATCCTCACGAGGGGGAGAAGAAGTAGGGGCCATAGGGCGGAGTGCTCTCGGGACGGTGGTACGCGAGTTACCCAGCTTCGGAACACCTGCACGATGACAGGGCCTACTGCTGCTTGTCTGGAATTATCTGGGCCCTTTTGCGTTGTTACAATGAGTTGTGGTTGTTCTGAACGTGCACGTGAACGTGAACGTGAACGTGCCTCTAGGGCTCCCAGGATCCGGCTTATAAAGGCGCACGGATCTAGGGTTTACATGGAGAGTCCTAGCCGGATTACAGGTCGCCTAACTACGGTACAAGGTCTTGCCGTGTACGTCAAGGATCTGCCTTCCTCCCTACGTAAATCGATCCGGGTTCCACATGGGCCTCCATGGATCCGGGTTACTCCTGGGCCTCCATGGATCCGGGTTACTCCTGGGCCTCCATGGATTCGGGTTACTCCTGGGCCTCCATGGATCCGGGTTACTCCTGGGCCTCCACGGATCCGACTTCCTCCGATGGTCGGTTGGGATCCGGCTTCCCTATCCTGGGCTGGACTTCATCCTTTAGGATCAACAGCAACTGGGCCGCCCGACGGGCCACACGCCACATCACCATCTATGGGCCACCCGGGCTTGCCGGATCTAGGCACTGTCGATGGTACACCCATGAAGTATACCCACAACAGTAGCCCCCAGAGTTCTCCGAGTTTCACCTGCTGTTTCCGCCTCACTAGTCCATCATGGTCTCCGGCAATATTGGTAACGCGGAGAAACTTGAAGAGCTCTAACTTCATATTTTCTTCTTTCCCAACTGACAGCCGGAAAAAACCCTCATCCTGCGGGACTTCATCCATCGACAAGACATAACATGTCTCCGGTTACTCCCCGCTTGCGGACAAGAATTTGCTTATCTTCACGCCGTTACCCGGAACCTTAAAAGATTCAAACGGTTCCGCCTATCTTGGCGCCATTTTCGCGTGATTCGAGCGGTAAGTTGAGGTGCGGATCCGACTACCAAAAATTAGTTGCGGATCCGGCTACCAAAAATTGAGGTGCGGATCCGGCTACCAAAAATTAGGTGCGGATCCGGCTGCAAAAATTAGGTGCGGATCCGGCTACCAAAAATTAGGTGCGGATCCGACTAGTTAGCCAGATTTTCGCCATCTTTGAAAATTTTCTTGACATAACCATATGTATGTAGCCCCCGAGCGTTGAGTCGGCTTGCTCCAAGGAGACTCGATGCTCAGAAACTTAGCCCCCAAGCGTCATTTCCGACTTGTTGCTCCAAAGAGAACTTCATCGATGTAGCCCCCGAGCGCCAAGGTGAATTTACTTGAAAATCCGGCTTGGTGCTCTTAGAGTAGCTTTATCTTTATATGTGACTTAGGAATAGCGTAAATCCCAAGCATCTAGGCGGAAATTTCCAGCACTGATACCCGAAAGGAAACACACTTTTCACCTAAGATCGAACCGCAGCCCCCGAGGGTTGGTTCCGGCTAAGCATAGCGGAATCAAGACTCAAGTTGCTTTTCCAGCTGTGCACGCCATGGATCCGCCTAACCTCGGGGGACTGTTGTACGTCCAAGTGTCATATACCTGATACATAAACATAAAAACATATTTGTATTAAATTGTTTCTTTGATCATGTTCAACGAACAAATGTAAGGCGGAACAAAAATGGCCTTTGAACAAATGTTTTAAAGCTGAAACTATGCAGCAGTTGAACAACATAAAACTGTCAAGGCGGAAAAAACTCGACTATCTTGAACAGTTAATGTAATTTATATGTTTTAAGCAAGTGCTGGTTTATCCGTTCTTCTGGTTTATATGCTTGACTTTTCGCGAGACGGCAAACTTTAAACACAGAACATCTGCTGAGGCGATAGCGCTTAATAGCGAAACAATCAAGAACCTCAGAAACAGAGGCCGGTTTTAAGTACCGAAATGTCACTACTAAGGAATCCACATATAAACAACAGAAAACGTGTAGGCCGTAAAACTCAAGCTAACGCCCGAAGGCGGAAATTTTGCAACAGATCGGGAGCCTTAAGCGGCAAAAACAGTACAAAGTTTTTCACGAGCGCGAGGCAAATCGTGGGAAAGATATGACCAACAGTGAAAGCGGTAAAAGACTCAGGATATGAGTGAACCAATCTTAATCTCATGATCATAAAATATTAAAATATTAAATATAAATAGGGACTTAGCTGTTTGGAGCGGAGTCAACGTCGGTCGTGGCGGTTTTTCTTCGGCGTTCCGTCGAGCCGGTGCGAGATTGATTGTCGCAGTGGTCCTGTCGGTGCGGATCCACCTACCAAAATTTAGGTGTGGATCCGACCTCCAAAAATTTAGGTGCGGATCCACCTACCAAAATTTTGGTATGGATCCGGCTACAAAAATATAGGTGCGGATCCGACTACCAAAAATATAGGTGCGGATCCGGCAACCAAAAATATAGGTGCGGATCTGACTACCAAAAATGTAGGCGCGGATCCGGCAACCAAAAACATAGGTGCGGATCCGACTACCAAAAACGTAGGCGCGGATCTGGCAGCCAAAAATATAGATGCGGATCCGACTACCAAAAACGTAGCGCGGATCCGACAACCAAAAAGATAGGTGCGGATCCGACTACCAAAAACGTAGGCGCGGATCCGGCAGCCAAAAATAGGTATGGATCCGGCTACCAAAATATAGGTGCGGATCCGACTACCAAAACCAGAATTTGAAATTTCCAGGTCTAAGGCGGATTCTTCCGTGGAAAGCTCCAGCGACTCGGATCGGATCTTTGCAGCTGCGTCCTGCTCGGTGGCGATCGTAGCTACATTACTTACCAGTGCGTTTCCGTCGAAATCAACGGTCTCGCAGATGAAGATGTGGAACCCGCCCGGTTCCGGCCTCCAGACGCCGCAGGCCCCACGGTGGGCGCCAACTGTCGTTGCCTAATCGACGGTACCTCGGAGGAGGGATCCTCACGAGGGGGAGAAGAAGTAGGGGCCATAGGGCGGAGTGCTCTCGGGACGGTGGTACGCGAGTTACCCAGCTTCGGAACACCTGCACGATGACAGGGCCTACTGCTGCTTGTCTGGAATTATCTGGGCGCTTTTGCGTTGTTACAATGAGTTGTGGTTGTTCTGAACGTGCACGTGAACGTGAACGTGCCTCTAGGGCTCCCAGGATCCGGCTTATAAAGGCGCACGGATCTAGGGTTTACATGGAGAGTCCTAGCCGGATTACAGGTCGCCTAACTACGGTACAAGGTCTTGCCGTGTACGTCAAGGATCTGCCTTCCTCCCTACGTCGTACTGGATCCGGGTTCCACATGGGCCTCCATGGATCCGGGTTACTCCTGGGCCTCCATGGATCCGGGTTACTCCTGGGCCTCCATGGATCCGGGTTACTCCTGGGCCTCCATGGATCCGGGTTACTCCTGGGCCTCCACGGATCCGACTTCCTCCGATGGTCGGTTGGGATCCGGCTTCCCTATCCTGGGCTGGACTTCATCCTTTAGGATCAACAGCAACTGGGCCGCCCGACGGGCCACACGCCACATCACCATCTATGGGCCACCCGGGCTTGCCGGATCTAGGCACTGTCGATGGTACACCCATGAAGTATACCCACAACACGCGCACGCCAACCCTCCGGAAGTTTCAGTTCGCCCGCGTGTCGCTCCACCGCCTCCGCCTCACTCCGCCTCCCCCGACGAGATGCCAGGCCGAACGGTATGTTCTACGCTGAGATCCGCTCCGGCGACAAGCGCATCGGTCTCGGCACGTTCGAGATGGCGCACGAGGCGGTGCGCGCCTACGACGCGGTCGCCTGGCGCCTTGGCCGCTCCCGTCGCACCATGAAACCCACCGGCGAGCAACGGCTGGCAACACGAAGAGCCGGGAACAACCTAGAGCTGCGGCTGGCCCTGGTCCCTCGGAGCGACGGCCCGCAAAGCTCCTGGAACACACGTCCCGATGCTGGTGCAAGGGCGTGCCACCTGACCTATACCTGGTCAGGAAGGTGATGGATTTGCTTCGCTTAGTTTCCTGCATGGCATACACGTAAACATTAAATACGAGCCTCGATCGGCTCTCAGGTTATCCTGTGAATCGGCTCAAGGAGCCGATCCACCCATGGTTCGTATGAGGTCTACGATCACATGGTGGTCCTGCTTGATCGATATAAAGCTAAAGCGACCTACGACGATTTAGGGTTTTCACCACATAATCGGAACATCCTACGCGTGATTGAGCCTGGCAGCCACGCACGATGATAATAAACCAATCCTAGACAAGGCCTAAAAACCAACATGAAGTTGATCCCCGGAACATCTTATCTAGGGCTAGCAAACTACACCCTACGTGCTACTGGATCCTTCAACCCGTTTGCAAGGCCTAACTATGCAGATATTAAACTAATCCTTGAAGAACAAGGAGCAATCATAATGGATCGGATCTACTAAATAATGATCAAGCAAGGTGCCGCCCCTACACCTAAGATAGGTGTAAGGGCGCCTAGACGTCTAAGGGTTGCATGGACGAAAGCATGTGACACGATGAAACAATGCTAACCCTAACACATCTATGATAACTATGTTGCTCGCCATCAACAAGGCTTCAGCACGAGCAACGCATGAACAACGAATAAACGTGTACTGCCTAGATCGCAAGATGCGATCTAGGCAGCATGACGCTTACCCGGAAGAAACCCTCGAAACGAGGGGTTGGCGATGCGCCTAGATTGGTTTGTGATGAACGTGATTGTTGTTTTTCTCAATAACCCTAGATACATATTTATAGTCCGTAGACTTTCTAACGTGGGAATAATCCCAACCGTGCACGAGCCAAACTCTAACTAACCGACACGTATCCTACTATATTTACAGATACACGGGCAAACTAGCCCAAACTTCGTGCACAAGGCCGATTCATGTATATCTTCCATGTATATTCTTCAAGCCCAATCTTGATCGCGGCCCACCTCTGATCCGGTCAAATTCTGGTGATAACACATGCCCCCCTGGTTTTGGAATTGATAATTCCAAAATCACTCTGCTTTTTCTTCGTCGGGTCATGTCGTGGCAGAGCAAAACCGTCGCAGTATCCTTCATCATGATGCCTTGCCTTCTCAACTTCTCCGCGTGATTTAACCGTTGTTTTTTTTCTTCTTGGCATCACTTCCTCGGAAACTGCTGTGGCATTAAATCCACTATACCCCCTTTTATTTAACCGCGCCGAACGGTTCGCCTCTACATCCCCTTACTCTGTTCTAGCCATCGGCACCAAAAATTCCCCATCTCCTGTAGCAATGTCTTCCTCTTCTTCCTCCTCCGCCTCGTCGGATCTTTCTTCCCAGTCCTTCTCCTCTTCGTCCTCCTCCACCTCGTCAGATCTCTCCTCCAATTCTTCTTCATCTCGTGAGCCGACGCCGGAGTAGGGCTTGCTGGCGGCGCACGACATCCTCGCCGCAACGGAGTGGGACAACAAGGACCACGAGCCCTACGTCTGGTCCGAGGACGACAAGTCCCTGACCAGCGGCGATGACGACCTCCAGTTCCTTGCCAATGGGGAACTGGAAGCGACGAGCGAGGACGACTCGTTCTCCTGGGACGGCTACACTTCCTCCGAGGAAGAGGAAGAAGAAGACGACGACGATGGCTCCCTCGAGGACTATCCGCCGGCGAAGCGCTTCCGCGCCGGATCGGATGATGACGACGACGACGACGAGGAGGAGGACGCTCCCATAGAGGGCTATGGGAGTAGCGACGAGGAGCCCGCCGGCAGCAGTGCCGACGAGAGCTCCGACGACGAGGGCAGCAACGGCCCATAGGGTAGCGTCTACTAGTATAGGTCTAGTAGTAGTAGTAGCAGATTGGTCAATAGACCCTTCTTTTGTTCTTCCTCCCTTGAGCAATCGGCTCTTTCTTTGTAAGAAATCCTTTACTAATGAAGAAAATATTCCCCCATTAACTTTGCTCTCTTGTCAATTTTGCCGATTGTCAAACGAAGTCAACGCTGAAAGAGCCGATGGCAGAGCATCGGCTCCTGCCATAACACGCATTTTTAAGGCCAAATCGGTTGCCTATTCATACAGTCAAACAGATCTTATCCATGTCTACGCCATCCTCCAATCTCAAACGCGCAGATTCGACTCCAATGAGAAAATCATCTCAAATGCCATGGACTCTGGCTTGAAACTGATCTGTTAACCTGCTCAATTGAGCTTGTTCTGTCTAGAGTCGATGGCTCTGCATCGGCTCTTTATTGTTCTAAAGTCGATGGACATCGGCTGTGCTGGTATCCATACTTCTCAAGTCGATGTCTGCGCACCGGCTGTGATTTGTATATAAAAAATTATTTTTTTTACTGGCCGATTTTATACATCGGCCCCCATGTTTCACTATCCATCGTCCCACATGCTCGGGTAATACTTCTTGAGATGTTGACCATTGACAGCTGCTGGAAACTTAACGCCGTCCAGCTGCTCCAGCATGTATGCATTACCCTTCAAAACCTGGACGACTTTGTATGGACCGTGCCAATTAGGAGACCATTTGCCATATGCTTTATCCTTGGTTCCTAATGGCAACACTGCTTCCCATACTAGATCACCAATTTGAAACTCCTTTGGTCTCACCTTCTTATTGTATGCACGAGCTACTCTGGCTTTATTTTCTTTGATCTTCTCCAAGGACCAAAGTCTAAGTTCCGTTGCATCCTCAATAGTGTCACTCATCAGGGCTGCATATTCTTCAGCTGTTAGCTCATTCTGAAAAGTGACACGTCTCGATCCAGCCGTAATTTCCCAAGGCAATACGGCTTCCTGCCCATAGACGAGCTGGTATGGCGAAGTTTTTATAGCTCCATGGCGTGACATGCGATAGGCCCACAAAGCTTCTGACAATGTCTCATGCCACACCCTAGGGTTCTCGTCAATCTTCCTCTTAATCAGCTTGATCAGGCTTTGATTGGACGCTTCAGCTTGCCCGTTGGCTTGAGCATAATATGGAGATGATCGAATCAGCTTAATCCCCATATCATCGCAGAATTTTCTGAATTCTTTAGAAATAAAGACCGAAACTCCATCGGTCGTGATGGTTTGGGGAATCCCGAACCTATGAATGACGCGTTCTTTGACAAATTTGATAACATCTTCCGATTTTACCTTCTTCATAGGAACGGCCTCCACCCATTTGGTGAAGTAATCTGTAATGGCCAGAATCCACTCGTGGCCTTTGCTCGACGCAGGATGGATTTTGCCGATCATATCCATGCCCCAACCTCGGAATGGCCAAGGCTTGATGATGGGATTCATTGCTGATGCAGGTACCATCTGAATCTTCCCGAACATCTGACACGCTTGGCATCCCTTGTAGTACTTGAAGCAATCCTCAAGCATGGTGGACCAATAAAACCCTGATCGCCTGATCAGCCACTTCATCTTATGAGCCGATTGGTGAGTTCCACAGGCGCCTTCATGCACCTCATGTAGGAGCCGATTAGACTCAGTTGGTCCTGCACTTGAGCAGTAACCCTTCCAACGTCCTGTAGAACATGTCATCTCCTATAAGGACATATTTCATGGCCTTGTATCTTATCCGTTTAGGTGCCCCCCGAGCCGAATCCTTCAAGTAACTGAAGATATCGGCTCTCCAGTCATCCTGTTCTAGGAACTGCACCTGAACTTCTGACCCGTCTTGTATGTCCTTATAGCCTGACGCCATCTGTGCGAGATCGTTGGCCTCGGTATTTTGAGATCTTGGGACCCAATTGAAGTTGATGCACCGAAATTGTGTCATCAGCTCGCGGCATTCCATCCAATATGGGAAGAGTGACTCACTCTCGCACTTGTACTCATCCGTGAGCTGGGAGATCACCAACTTCGAGTCTCCAAAAAGTTCCACCGCTTCTGCCCCGGCTTCCAAAAGCAACTCCATTCCCTTGCGTACTGCCTCATACTCAGCGACATTGTTAGTGCAAGGGGTAGATAGCCTGATGGAGAAAGAATAATTTGCCCCCCGAGGCGACACGAGCAAAATGCCGATGCCACAACCGTCGTCACAAGCCGATCCATCGAAGAACATAGCCCATGCACGTACAGATAGTGCTGCTATATTAGTATTAATCCGCTCAGCTATGAGATCGGCCAACGCTTGTCCCTTGATTGCTTTCGCAGGCTGATACCGGAGATCGAATTCTGATAACGCAAACATCCACTTACCAAGTCGGCCTTTTAAAACAGGAGCCGACAGCATGTGCTTGACAACGTCTGACTTGCATATGACGATGATTTCTGCCGTCAAAAGGATGTGATGAAGCTTGGTGCAGGTGAAGAACAGGCAGAGGCATAACTTCTCGACCTCAGGATACCTTGTCTCTGCATCCAACATCCTCCGGCTGAGGTAGAATACGACCTTTTCGACACCCTCGTAGAGTTGCACCACCACTGAAGCAATGGACGTGTCAGCTACTGATAAGTAGATATAGAACGGCCTGTCTTGCTGAGGTGGAACTAGCACAGGCGGCGTTGTCAGATACCGCTTAATCTCGTCAAACGCCTGCTGCTGTTCTGCCCCCCAGTGAAACTCGTCATCAGATTTAATCTTCACCAACGCCATGAATGGATCGATTCGTCCTGACAGGTTAGAGATGAATCGTCGGACGAAGTTAATCTTGCCGATAAGACGTTGGAGCTCCTTCTTCGTGGTAGGCGGCTGCATGGTACGTACCGCCTCTTGACTTTTCAGGCCGATCTCAATTCCTCGTTCATGAACCAAAAAACCTAGGAACTGACCGGCCGTTACACCAAAGGCACACTTCTTTGGATTCATTCTCAGTCCGAATTTCCGAGTTCGGTCTAGGATGCGTCGCAGATCATCCAAGTGTCCCTCCATGGAGACAGACTTGACCACCACGTCATCGATGTAGATTTCCACCAACTTGCCGATCAGATCATGAAAAATATAATTCATAGCTCGTTGGTACGTTGCACCGGCATTCTTCAGCCCAAAAGTCATGACCACATATTCAAACAAGCCCACTGACCCTGGTACTCTGAATGCAGTCTTGTGTATATCTTCTGGAGCCATGAAGATCTGGTTGTAGCCGGCATTGCCATCCATGAAACTCAACACCTTGTGGCCAGCAGCTGCATTGATCAATGTTTCTGCCACAGGCATTGGGTATTCATCCTTTGGAGTGGCTCTGTTGAGATCTCGGAAATCTATGGCCACACGCCATCGGCCGTCCTTTTTCTCTACAGGTACGATACTGGAGATCCATTCAGCATACCTGCATGGCCTGGTGAACCCGGCGGCCAACATTTTCTCGATCTCCTTCTTGACTTCTTCCAGAATTTCGGCCTTCATCTGACGTGCTCGTTGTTGGAATGGCCGAAATCCCTTCTTGAGCGGGAGCCGATGCTCAATGATGCTCCTGTCTAACCCAGGCATCTCTGTGTAATCCCATGCAAAGCAATCCGGGTACTCTTTTAACAGAGCTATCATCTGGCTCCTGAGATGTGGATCTAACTTTTTGCTGATGAAAGTTGGTCGTGGCTTATCCCCAGGACCAATGTCGACTTCTTCTAGCTCATCAGCCGATGTAAACCCATACCCTAGCTTTCCGTCACCTGTTAGATCGACACTGAACACAGGGAAAACGTGTGGTAAGGATAATACGAGCCGATTGCTGGAATCGGCCCCCATTTTGATTGCATTGCTCAATGAAGGTTTACATCGTGTTCGTGCCTTACTATGACTACGTGACATGCTTGAGACAAGATCATCACTTTTTATTTTTTGGGGCCGATCACAAGGATCGGCCTTGCCACGTACATCCTTAGCCTTTGCTCTTGTTACACGGTCAGGCCGGTGGATAAGACCAGCCTCACCCCGTTTTTTGTCACGTCGATGCGCTCGCAGTCATCCAAAGTGATGCCTGAGAGTGGTTCTTGGCCTGCCGTCTCCCAAACGTTCATGCCAGCCGTTGAAATCTCGGCTGAGTCATCTGCGTGGACGACCTCTACTTCATCTCCATCCCATTGTATTAAGCATTGATGCATCGTGGATGGAATGCAACAGTTGGCGTGGATCCAATCTCTCCCTAGCAGGACAGCATAGGTGCTCTTGCTATCGACAATGAAGAATGTCGTAGGGATGGTTTTCCTCCCTACGGTCAGATCCACGTTCAGAACACCTTGTGCTTCAGACGCTTGGCCGTTGAAATCGCTCAGTGTAACGTTGGTCTTGATCAGATCCGAGCTAGAGCGTCCCAACCGACGTAGCATGGAGTATGGCATGATGTTGACTGCCGCTCCGGTGTCCACCAGCATCTTGTTGACAGGCTGCCCATTGATGTAACCTCGTACGTACAGGGCCTTCAGTGCTCGTAGCTTCTTTCTCGTGGCTTCTCGAAGATAATCGGCCGTGGGCCGCAATCAAGTTGTGCCACAAAGTGCTTCGTCTAATCCTGGAGCACAAAACTCCGCTGGAAGGATGAACACCATGTTTGTACCAGCCGATGTCTCATCATCGGCTTTCCTTTGCTTGGGGCGCCACTCCATCTTTTGTGGTCGACCCTCTTCGTCCAGGGTTCGCTGAATTTTCGCGGCCAGATCGGGCCGCGCCTTCCTTAACATGTGCAAGTATAACCTTTCGGCTTCCTCCAGGCCACGTAGTCGCTGAACCCTACGCTTTTGGGAACGGCTGAGTCCATCAGGGCACCACCTTGGCCGGTGGTACTTATCTTCTTCTTCTTCATCGTCATCTTCTAACTCCTCGAGATCTTCCACTCGAGAGGACTCAGCTTGCTTGTTCCGAGATGGGAGAGGTCCCAGACGCTTGAACACTGACACGTCTCCTGTGCTCTTCTTCTTCTGTCTACATTCTGGGCAGTTGCCGATTGTAGGCAATCGTCTCATCCCTGAATCCCAGCAGTGTTTGAAGAAAGGACAGTCCCAGTGCTTGTCCACGTCGTCTTGCTCTCTTGACTTTTCCTTGGCATGGCGCTCATCTCTTTCCTCGTCACGATCGTGCCGACGATGTCTCCTGGCGTCCCTGCTAGCCAGACGATCTCCTTCGTCACCGTCGTCGTATCGTCGGCGTCGGTCGTACTGACTCACATATTTGTTGAGGAGATGATCAGAGAGAGGTCGTTGATATCGCACATTCTTCACTTCTCCCTCTGTGATGTAGCGCTTGCCATCGTGTCGGAGCCGATCGCGTGGACCAGCTTCCTCTTTGTCCTTGCTACGAGAGCGGCTGCCCTCGTGTTTGTCCTTACCAGAGTGGTGCCCAGGTTCTACCATGTTGATGCTGAACGAGAAACCTGGCTGGCACCTCCCAGGGTAAGTGCACTCCACCATGTTAATGGCGGGGAAGGGGTGCGTGTCGACTTTCATGGCGTACTGGTTAAAGATTAGACGCCCTTGCTCTATCGCCATTTGGATCTGTTGACGCCACACCCTGCAGTCGTTGGTGGTATGGGTGAACGTGTTATGCCATTTGCAGCATGGCTTTCCGTTCAACTCCTGTGCCGTGGGGATTTTGAGGCCTTCGGGTAACTTTAGCTGCTTCTCCTTGAGCAAGAGGTAGAAAATTTGCTCAGCTTTGGTCACGTCGAAGTCAAACCCTCTTGGAAGCCCTTGTGGCTTAACCCACTTGCAGGACACGGGGCTTGCCCCCCGAGTCCATTCAGCCACTGCTACCTCTTGATCTCCTGCAGAGCCTTCATCTTCTTCTGTCTCAACCAGGACTACCGCACGTTTGAATTTGTCCTGGTACAACTCTGGGTGGCGCTGTTCATATAATGACAGTTTCTGAACCATATGCGCCAGTGAAGGGTAATCTGCTTGGGAAGCCATGTCCTTGATCGGCGATGCGAGACCCACCACCGCCAACTCGACTGCTTCTTTTTCAGCCAAACGAGCCGAATAGCATCGGTTCCTGATGGCCCTGAAGCGCTGGATGTATTCTGACACTGTTTCCCCGCGCTTCTGCCGTACTTGTGCTAGATCGGCAATGCCAGCCTCGGAAGCCTCTGAGTGATACTGCATGTGGAACCGCTCTTCCATCTGCCTCCAAGTCCGGATTGAATCTGGTGGCAGCGAGGTGTACCCCCCGAAAGCCGATCCTGTGAGGGACTGTGCGAAGAACCTCACACGTAGTTCATCTGATGCTGAGATCATGCCCAGCTGCGCCAAATATCGGCTCACATGCTCGATTGAACTGGAGCCATCTGACCCACTAAACTTGGAGAATTCAGGGAGCCGATATTTGGGTGGTAGTGGGATCAAATCGTACTCGTTGGGGTACGGCTTGGAATAGCCGATTGCCCTCCTTTTCGGCACCATGCCGAACTGGTCTCTCAAGATTGTACTGATCTGATCCGCGGTGCTGGCTGCAGGAGTCGAGCTCTGAAGATTCGCTGGAGTGGCGTATTTAGCCAGCCACGCTTGCTTCTCAAGCTCTGAGCCAACTGCAGGAGTTGAGCTTTGGAGGTTTGTTGGAGTGGCATACTTAGCTAGCCACGTCTGCTTCTCACGATCTGAGCCAGCTGCAGGAGTTGAGTTCTGGAGGTTCGTCAGAGTGGCATACTTAGCTAGCCACGTCTGCTTCTCAAGATCTGAGCCAGAAGCTCCCCCTGCTGTTCCAGAAGTCCCTGCTGTTGTAGTCTGGTTCGTGAGTGCCCAGTTACTGCAGTCTGGCACGTAGGTGCACATGTATCCGTGAGGGATCTCCTTAGGCGCCTCATACAGGAACTGGTAATCACTAGGGTCACCACCGATCTTGTGGACGACAAATGCCGGTGAACTCGGCACTTCTGGTGCTGCCAGCGCGAACGGCAGCGGTGGTCGGGACTGGAGTGGTATCTCTCCTTGGTGAGTCCCTAGAGCAGGTCCTGACGGAGAGTACTGATGCCTCATGATTTCCTGGATCACCCGAAGGGCGACACGCTCCAAAGTGTTCACCAGGTTCTCAGAATGGCGGTGTAGCGAATGCGCTACCATGAAATTGATCTCCTGACGCAGAGACCTGGTGCGTTCTTCTGAAGGGGTAGACAGGTCCACTCCATTGAGCGCGCTTTCAGGCGAGAACCCTTTCCACCTGATGCCGTGTGAGCGGGTCCTCTGGAAAGAGCCGATGAGGTCGGCTTCGAGGATAGCTTTGACCTCGTCATACTTCTTCTTGAGCTCCTCGGTCAGATCCTCGTACGTGACTGGAGTACCTTCCGCCATCTCAGATGTAGATGGCGATGCAGTGGATGTCGAAGACTGTCCCACCGGGCGTGCCAGAATGTGTTGGCGTCCGAAACCCACCGGCGAGCAACGGCTGGCAATACGAAGAGCCGGGAACAACCTAGAGCTGCGGCTGGCCCTGGTCCCTCCGAGCGACGGCCCGCAAAGCTCCTGGTACACACGTCCCGATGCTGGTGCAAGGGCGTGCCACCTGACCTATACCTGGTCAGGAAGGTGATGGATTTGCTTCGCTTAGTTTCCTGCATGGCATACACGTAAACATTAAATACGAGCCTCGATCGGCTCTCAGGTTATCCTGTGAATCGGCTCAAGGAGCCGATCCACCCATGGTTCGTATGAGGTCTACGATCACATGGTGGTCCTGCTTGATCGATATAAAGCTAAAGCGACCTACGACGATTTAGGGTTTTCACCACATAATCGGAACATCCTACGCGTGATTGAGCCTGGCAGCCACGCACGATGATAATAAACCAACCCTAGACAAGGCCTAAAAACCAACATGAAGTTGATCCCCGGAACATCTTATCTAGGGCTAGCAAACTACACCCTACGTGCTACTGGATCCTTCAACCCGTTTGCAAGGCCTAACTATGCAGATATTAAACTAATCCTTGAAGAACAAGGAGCAATCATAACGGATCGGATCTACTAAATAATGATCAAGCAAGGTGCCGCCCTACACCTAAGATAGGTGTAAGGGCGGCTAGACGTCTAAGGGTTGCATGGACGAAAGCATGTGACACGATGAAACAATGCTAACCCTAACACATCTATGATAACTACGTTGCTCGCCATCAACAAGGCTTCAGCACGAGCAACGCATGAACAACGAATAAACGTGTACTGCCTAGATCGCAAGATGCGATCTAGGCAGCATGATGCTTACCCGGAAGAAACCCTCGAAACAAGGGGTTGGCGATGCGCCTAGATTGGTTTGTGATGAACGTGATTGTTGTTTTTCTCAATAACCCTAGATACATATTTATAGTCCGTAGACTTTCTAACGTGGGAATAATCCCAACCGTGCACGAGCCAAACTCTAACTAACCGACACGTATCCTACTATATTTACAGATACACGGGCAAACTAGCCCAAACTTCGTGCACAAGGCCGATTCATGTATATCTTCCATGTATATTCTTCAAGCCCAATCTTGATCGCGGCCCACCTCTGATCCGGTCAAATTCTGGTGATAACAGGCTCATCGTCGCGGAGCGCGACGAGCGCCTCCGCCTCGAGTGGGCGCGGTAGTTTCCGGACGACGTCGCCGCGATTGAGGCCTTCTACGCGAAGAAGGAGGAGGATAAGGTGGCGGTGGCGGCGAAGAAGAATGTGGATCGCGACGAGCGGCGGGCGAAGTCGGCGGCGAGGACGGCGGAGAAGGCCGCGAGGAAGGCGGAGGAGAAGAAAAACGGCGCCGGCCCATCGACGATCGTCCTCTCCTCCTCCTCCTCCTCCTCCTCCTCTTCCTCCTCCTCCTCCTCCTCCTTTGAGTGGACATTCACTCCGGTGTAGGACACCACTCGCTCGTCAGATTTCAACTGGGACTCCGAGTAGTTTAGCGTAGTTTCGAAATAAAAATGTCGTTGTAGCGTCGAAGTTTGAAATATATTTCGTATTTTCAGTTAATTTTTCGTGTTTGTTTGATCTATTCCGTAGCAAAATATGATCAAAAAGTTGTTTGCGCCGCGCTGCGCGCTGTATAATGGCGCGCTTGGCGAAGGAACCTTTTTACCACCCGAGCACGACGCTGAATTTTGGCGCGTCCATCGGGGGAAATTTCAGCGCAGCGCGCTATACGTTTACAGCACGGTACAAACGACATTTAGCACGCCGAAATTTAGTGCACCTATTGAAGATACTCTTATATTGAAGATGCTCTTATATACTTTCTCGTTGACCGAACACCGGCCGGGGTTGAGCTAGTCTATCAAGAAAATCATATATTACATGCAAGTAACTCAACCGAGTTAAAATCGTACTCTCTCCGTCTCAGTTTAGTAGTCTTCCTCGTATCCCTAGATCGCCAATTTAAATTATATAATACAAAAATTATATCATTAAAAAATAAAATATCTAAATTTTCTAATGATATAATTTTTATAACATATAACTAATGCTAACTTGATCAAATTTATGACCTAAAGGTACGCGCACATCTAATAAACTATGGGAGAGGGAGTATATAGATAGTGTGCACATGCAACACACAAAATTTCTGCTAGAAGTTAGCAATAATTAGGGGCACGGTTAGTCGATCATGATCTTATATGTCACAACAAACCTCATTGTCCATCGTAAAGCATAGTTAAAAGGAAACTCAGCGCGTTCGTGCCGCCATGATTGACAGTGCATCCTTTTTTTTTTTTTGAAAGTAACAGTGCATCCTCCTTCTGCACACCACACATACTCATTTTCGATGTCACTGCCAATCATTTTAACACGGTAAGTAATAATAACATCTCATTTTCAAACGAGCAAATTTAACCTTGAAGCAGAGCTCAACTACCATGGTCCACGCGTAGCAGTAGGAGTAATTTCTGGACTTCAAACCAAGAACTTGGCTCCTGTATTCGAGATGTAATTAAAATGTGAGAACTAATCGTTTCATGAATAATGCTAGCTGTTAAAAGTATAGGATGCCACAAACTCCTGGTCTGCCTAGGTATAGGTATAAGGCATAAAAAGATGTTCAACAAAGATGTACATGCATGATATTAGAAAATTATTGAACAGACTAATTTTGTGCGTTTTAAGAGATTTTTTGTATACTTGTGAACACCCCTATTTAACCCACAGTTCAATTCTATAGACACGAAAGATAGGTTGTAAGATGCCAGAATGTGACTTAACATATTGTTAATTTGCAATACATAGATTCATACGGTCATTAGTAGAAAAGAGGGCTTTGGCTTTTTTGCTTCAAAGAGCATTAGCACCGGTTTTGGTACCAACCCAGACTAAAGGGGGTCATTAGCACCGGTTTGTGTGGCTAGAACGTCCAGCAGACCAGCCGCGGCATTAGCACCGGTTCGTGCGGGATCTTTAGCACCGGTTCGTGACACGAACCGGTGCTAAAGTTTTGTCGTCAGGAACGTGGCAGCCGCAAAACCTTTAGCACCGGTTCGTGACACGAACCGGTGTTAAAGGTAAACATTAACATCGGTTCGTGTCATGAACCGGTGCTAAAGCCCCCCTTTACCCTGTATATTCAGCTCCCCCCCCCCCCCCCCCCCCCGCCAGCCCTCACTCCATTTTTTCTTGGTGGAAGGTGTGAGGGTTGTGTGCTTGCTTGCTTTTCTTTGCCATACATATGAGGTGCTCGATGATATATCTGAGAGAATGATGCCGCGTGATTTCACACAAAACAAAAATGATATGAGGTGCCGGAGCGACACCTAAGCTTTCTCCTCTTTCTTTCCTCCTCGATCAAGGTTAAGCAACTTTACCCTTTCATTTGTACAGTGGTTATTTCCACTAATTATATATTTATATATATATATTATGATGTTTTGTAATGGTATTTTGATAAACTTAATTATATGATATAGATGAACCGGCGGCAATGGATGTACGTTGACCGATGCCAACCCGAGTTCACTTCGGGCCTGAAAGATTTTCTCCGTGTGGCTGAGAAAAACCCACAGGCGGATGGTTTTATGTGTTGTCCATGTGTTGATTGCCGAAACTTAAAGCAATACAGTAAATGGCAAGTCCTTCACTCCCACTTGCTTTGGAAAGGTTTCATGCTCAGCTATAATTGTTGGACCAAGCATGGAGAAAGAAAGGTTATGATGGAAGACAATGAAGAAGAATAAGAAGATGATGATGATATGTACCCTAACTACGGTGATACTGCAACGGGGCATGATGAAGATGAAGAGGCAGGGGGAGCTGAAGATGAACAGGCATCAGATGAGCCCGTTGATGATGATCTTCGTCGGGCCATCGCTGATGTACAGAGAGAAGCAGAAACTGAAAACGAGAAGCGAAGTTAAAGGGCATGTTAGAGGATCACAAAAAAAAGTTGTACTAAACTTGCGAAGATGGCAACGCAAAGCTCGGTACCACACTACAGTTGCTGCAATGGAAGGCAGGGCCTGATATATGTGACAAGTCATTTGAGAAGTTACTGAAAATAATGAAGAAGAGGCTTCTAAAGGATAACGAATTTACTGACAGTACGTACAAAGCAAAGAAGGTTCTCTGCCCTCTAGGATTAGAGGTGCAGAAGATACATGCATGCATTAATGACTGCATCCTCTACCGCGCTGAGTACGAAAATTTAGAAAAATGTCCGGTATGCACTGCACTGCGGTATAAGATCAGGCGAGATAACCCTGGTGATGTTGAGAGCGAGCCCCCCCCCCCCCCCCCAGGAAGAGGGTTCCTGCCAAGGTTATGTGGTATGCTCCTATAATACCACGGTTGAAACGTCTGTTCAGAAATAAAGAGTATGCTAGGTTGTTGCGATGGCACAAAGAAGAACGTAAGAAAGATGAGATGGTGAGACACCCCGCTGATGGGTCGCAGTGGAGGAAAATTGATAGAGAGTTCCCGAACTTTGCAGGTGACGCGAGGAACTTAAGGTTTGGTCTAAGTACATATGGCATGAATCCTTTTGGGAAGCAGAGCTGTAGTCATAGTACCTGGCCTGTAACTCTATGTATCTATAACCTTCCGCCTTGGTTGTGCATGAAGCGAACGTTCATTATGATGCCAATGCTCATCCAAGGCCCAAAGCAACCCAACAACGACATTGATGCATACCTAAGGCCATTATGTGAAGAAATCTTATAGTTGTGGGCCAAACCAGGTGTACATGCGTGGGATGAGAACAAACAGGAGTCATTTCACCTACGAGCGTTGCTTTTCGTGACCATCAATGATTGGCCTACTGTTAGTAACCTTTCAGGACAGACAAACAAGGGATACAATGCATGCACGCACTGTTTAGATGAGACCGAAGGTGCATATTTGGAGAAATGTAAGAAGGTTGTGTACCTGGGGCACCGTGGATTTCTTCCAAAGAGGCACCCCGTCAGAAAGAAAGGCAATCATTTCGGAGGTGAGGCAGATCACCGGGAGAAGCCTGAACTCCGTACCGGTGATGCTTTACTTGATATGGTCAAGGACATAAAAGTAATCTTTGGAAAGGGTCCTGGCGGTCAATCTGTTCCGAATGATGTCGCTACCGGACACGCACCCATGTGGAAGAAAAAATCTATATTTTATGAGCTACCCTATTGGAAAGTCCTAGAGGTCCGCTCTTCAATCGACGTGATGCACGTGACGAAGAATCTTTGCATGAACCTGCTAGGCTTCTTAGGTATGTATGGGAAGACAAAAGATACACTAGAAGCACGGGAGGACCAGTATCGTATGAAAGTCCCCAAAAAACAAGCAAGAACAGAATTACAAGACGGATACAGGGCGTCACTTAAGTCCTTCCAGCTACGCTCTTACCAAAGCAGAGAAGAAAATCTTTTTTGAAGTCATTTGCAGTATCAAGTGTCGTCTAGCTTCTCATCAAATATAAAGGGGATTATAAATATGGCAGAGTAAACATTCCAAAACCTGAAGTCGCATGACTGCCACATTATTATGACGCAGTTGCTTCCGGTTGCACTGAGGGGGTTTCTGTCAAAAAATATTCGAATACCCATTGTGAAGCTATGTGCATTCCTCAATGCAATATCTCAGAAGGTAATCGATCCAGCTAGTCTGCCAAGGTTACAAAAGGATGTGGTGCAATGTCTTTTTAGTTTTGAGTTGGTGTTTCCGCCATCTTTCTTCAATATTATGACGCATCTCCTGGTTCACCTTGTCGAAGAGATTGCCGTCCTCGGTCCTGTATTTCTACACAATATGTTCCCCTTTGAGAGGTTCATGGGAGACTTAAAGAAATATGTTCATAACCGTGCTAGGCCAGAAGGAAGCATCTCCAAGGGCTATGGAACAGAGGAGGTCATTGAGTTATGTGTTGACTTTATTCCTGACCTTAAGTCGATTGGTGTTCCTGAATCGCGGCATGAGGGGAGACTAAGTGGAAAAGGCACGCTAGGAAGGAAATCAATGATATGTAGGGACGGGATTTCTTTCACTCAAGCACATTACACAGTTCTACAAAGTTCCACCTTGGTGGCCCCGTATATCAGTGAACACAAGAATATTGTACGCTCCCAACACCCGGGGTAGTCAGAAGACTAGATTACACATAAACATATGCAGCCTTTCGGCGGTTGGCTGCGAACACATCTCATTAATAACAACGATGTTGGAGATCAGTTGTACTTGTTGGCCGGGTCACCATCTTCGACTGTAGTGACTTTCCAAGGGTACGACATAAATGGAAATACCTTCTACACGATCGCCCAAGATAAAAAAGCACCAACCAAAACAGTGGTGTCCGCATTGATGCAACAAACACTAACAATGGGGAAAAGGACACATATTATGGTTACATAGAGGAGATATGGGAACTTGACTATGGACCTTGTTTTAAGATCGCCTTTGTTTTGGTGCAAATGGGTCAAGCTAGATGGAAAAGGGGTAGAGGTAGACCAGCTGTACAGAATGACAACAGTGGATCTCAACAATCTTGGTTACAGAGACGAACCATTCGTCCTAGCCAATGATGTGGCTCAGGTTTTCTATGTGAAGTACATGTCCTCCAAACCGATGAAAAGAAAACATAAGGAAACGAGCTCATCCGATGAGCCAAAGCGTCACATAGTTCTTTCAAGGAAAAGAACCATCGTGGGAGTCGAGGACAAGATAGACATGTCAGAAAATCATAATAAGTTTGGTGAAATTCCTCCTTTCACAGTGAACATTGACCCAACCATCGCGTTAAATGCTGAAGATGCTCCATGGTTACGGTCGAAGCGATCATAAGGATTTTTTGTGATGTATCAGTAACATTGGTCGTATAACCTAAATGCCATGAAACCTCGAACATGATAGCTCATATTGTGAAGAATTTTTTGTGATGTATGCAATTATCCAAGTTTATTATTTTTCCTTGCAACTATGACACATAATATGACAGCACGCGAAGGTTTCGCGTTGTTTGGTGAATTTTTTATGCTCGTTTCAAACTATATGCAAAACGGCGGGCATGAAGATCCTTCGCTCGGGGCGGAGTTTCGCTAAACTTGCACTGGATCTCTGATGAAATAGCATGTTGTGAACCCAATAAAGATTTTTACAAAAAATCTTGAGCATTATATCATGTGCCTATAGTTTAAATCTAGCCGGCTGATACGCGTGAAGCACACGTCCGTTGGGAACCCCAAGAGGAAGGTGTGATGCGTACAGCAGAAAGTTTTCCCTCAGTAAGAAACCAAGGTTATCGAACCAGTAGGAGTCAAGAAGCACGTGAAGGTTGATGGTGGCGGAGTGTAGTGCGGCGCAACACCAGGGATTCCGGCGCCAACGTGGAACCTGCACAACACAATCAAAGTACTTTGCCCCAACGTAACAGTGAGGTTGTCAATCTCACCGGCTTGCTGTAAACAAAGGATTAAATGTATAGTGTGGAAGATGATGTTTGCGAAGAACAGTAAGAACAAGTATTGCAGTAGATTGTATTTCAGATGTAAAGAATGGACCGGGGTCCACAGTTCACTAGTGGTGTCTCTCCAATAAGATAAATAGCATGTTGGGTGAACAAATTACAGTTGGGCAATTGACAAATAGAGAGGGCATAACAATGCATATACATATTACGATGACTACTATGAGATTTAATCAGGGCATTATGACAAAGTACATAGACCGCTATCCAGCATGCATCTATGCCTAAAAAGTCCACCTTCGGGTTAGCATCCGCACCCCTTCCAGTATTAAGTTGCAAACAACAGACAATTGCATTAAGTATGGTGCGTAATTTAATCAACACAAATATCCTTAGACATAGCATTGATGTTTTATCCCTAGTGGCAACAGCACATCCACAACCTTAGAACTTTCTGTCACTGTCCCAGATTCAATGGAGGCATGAACCCACTATCGAGCATAAATACTCCCTCTTGGAGTTACAAGTATCAACTTGGCCAGAGCCTCTACTAGCAACGGAGAGCATGCAAGAACATAAACAACACATATATGATAGATTGATAATCAACTTGACATAGTATTCCATATTCATCGGATCCCAACAAACACAACATGTAGCATTACAAATAGATGATCTTGATCATGATAGGCAGCTCACAAGATCTAAACATGATAGCACATGAGAAGAAGACAACCATCTAGCTACTGCTATGGACCCATAGTCCAAATATGAACTACTCACACATCAATCCGGGGGCGATCATGGTGATGAAGAGTCCTCCGGGAGATGATTCCCCTCTCCGGCAGGGTGCCGGAGGCGATCTCCTGAATCCCCCGAGATGGGATTGGCGGCGGCTGCGTCTCTGGAAGGTTTTCCGTATCGTGGCTCTCGGTACAGGTGTTTTCGCGACGAAGGCTTTAAGTAGGCGGAAGGGTAGGGTTAGAGGCGGCGCGAGGGGCCCACACAGTAGGGCGGCGCGGGCCCCCCTTAGGCCGCGCGGCCCTAGTGTGGCGGCGCCTCGTCGCCCCACTTCGTAACTCCTTCGGTCTTCTGGAAGCTCCGTGGAAAAATAAGACTCTGGGCGTTGATTTTGTCCAATTCCGAGAATATTTCCTTTGCAGGATTTCTAAAACCAAAAATAGCAGAAAACAACAACTGGCTCTTCGGCATCTCGTCAATAGGTTAGTGCCGGAAAATGCATAATAATGACATAAAGTGTGTATAAAACATGTGAGTATCATCATAAAAGTAGCATGAAACATAAGAAATTATAGATACGTTTGAGACGTATCAAGCATCCCCAAGCTTAGTTCCTACTCGCCCTCGAGTAGGTAAACGATAACAAAGATAATTTTTGAAGTGACATGCTATCATAATCTTGATCAATACTATTGTAAAGCATATGAGATGAATGCAGCGATTCGAAGCAATGGTAAAGACAATGAGTAAACAACTGAACCATATAGCAAAGACTTTTCATGAATAGTACTTTCAAGACAAGCATCAATAAGTCTTGCATAAGAGTTAACTCATAAAGCAATAAATTCTTAGTAGAAAGCTTTGAAGCAACACAAAGGAAGATATAAGTTTCAGCGGTTGCTTTCAACTTCAACATGTATATCTCATGGATAATTGTCAACACAAAGTAATATGATGAATGCAAATAAGCAAATATGTAAGAATCAATGCACACAGTTGACACAAGTGTTTGCTTCTAAGATAGAAAGAAGTAGGTAACTGACTCAACATAAAGTAGAAGAATGTCCCTTCGCAGAGGGAAGCATGGATTACTATTTTTGTGCTAGAGCTTTTATTTTGAAAACATAGAAACAATTTTGTCAACGGTAGTAATAAAGCATATGTGTTATGCATAAGACATCTTATAAGTTGCAAGCCTCATGCATAGATTACCAATAGTGCTCACACCTTGTCCTAATTAGCTTGGATTTACATGGATTATCATTGCATAACATATGTTTCAACCAAGTGTCACAAAGGGGTACCTCTATGCCGCCTGTACAAAGGTCTAAGGAGAAGGTTCGCATTGGATTTCTCTCTTTTGATTGTTCTCAACTTAGACATCCATACCGGGACAACATAGACAACAGATAATGGACTCCTCTTTAATGCATAAGCATTCAACAACAAATAATATTCTCATAAGAGATTGAGGATTGATTGTCCAAACTGAAACTTCCACCATGATTCATGGCTTTAGTTAGCGGCCCAATGTTGTTCTCTAACAATATGCATACTCAAACCATTGGATCATGATAAATCACCCTTACTTCAGACAAGACGAACATGCATAGCAACTCATATGATATTCAACAAAGGTGTAATAGTTGATGGCGTCCCCAGAAACATGGTTACCGCTCAACAAGCAACTTATAAGAAATAAGATACATAAGTACATATTCAATACCACAATAGTTTTTAAGCTATTTTCCCATGAGCTATATATTGCAAAGACAAAGAAAGGAATTTTAAAGGTAGCACTCAAATAATTTACTTTGGAATGGCAGAGAAATACCATGTAGTAGGTAGGTATGGTGGACACAAATGGCATAGTTTTTGGCTCAAGGATTTTGGATGCACGAGAAGTATTCCCTCTTAATACAAGGCCTAGGCTAGCAAGGTTGTTTGAAGCAAACACAAGTATGAACCGGTACAGCAAAACTTACATAAGAACATATTGCAAGCATTATAAGACTCTACATTTTCTTCCTTGTTGTTCAAACACCTCACCAGAAAATATCTAGACTCTAGAGAGACCAATCATGCAAGCCAAATTTTAACAAGCTCTATGTAGTTCTTCATTAATAGGTGCAAAGTACATGATGCAAGAGCTTAAACATGATCTATATGAGCACAACAATTGCCAAGTATCAAATTATTCAAGACATTATACCATTTACCACATGAAGCATTTTCCGTTTCCAACCATAATAATGATGAATGAAGCAGTTTCATCCTTCGCCATGAACATTAAAAATGATTCTAAGAACACATGTGTTCATATGCAACAGCGGAGCGTGTCTCTCTCCCACAAAAAGAATGCTAGGATCCGATTTTATTCAAACAAAAACAAAAACAAAAACAAAAAGACGCTCCAAGTAAAGCACATAAGATGTGACGGAATAAAAATATAGTTTCACTAGAGGTGACCTGATAAGTTGTCGATGAAGAAGGGATGCCTTGGGCATCCCCAAGCTTAGATGCTTGAGTCTTCTTAAAATATGCAGGGATGAACCACGGGGGCATCCCCAAGCTTAGACTTTTCACTCTTCTTGATCATATTGTATCATCCTCCTCTCTTGACCCTTGAAAACTTCCTCCACACCAAACTCAAAACAAACTCATTAGAGGGTTAGTGCATAATCAAAAATTCACATATTCAGAGGTGACATAATCATTCTTAACACTTCTGGACATTGCACAAAGCTACTGAAAGTTAATGGAACAAAGAAATCCATCAAACATAGCAAAATAGGCAATGCGAAATAAAAGGCAGAATCTGTCAAAACAGAGCAGTCCGTAAAGACGAATTTTTATGGGGCACTTAGCTTGCTCAGATGAAAAGGCTCAAATTTAATGAAAGTTGCGTACATATCTGAGGATCACGCACGTAAATTGGCAGATTTTTCTGAGTTACCTACAGATGGGCGGCTCAATTTCGTGACAGTAAGAATTCTGTTTCTGCGCAGTAATCCAAATCTAGTACCAACCTACTATCAAAGACTTTACTTGGCACAACAATGCATTAAAATAAATATAAAGAGAGGTTGCTACAGTAGTAACAACTTCCAAGACTCAAATAGAAAACAAAAGTGCAGAAGTAAAATAATGGGTTGTCTCCCATAAGCGCTTTTCTTTAACGCCTTTCAGCTAGGCGCAGAAAGTGTGAATCAAGTATTATCAAGAGATGAAGCATCAACATCATAATTTGTTCTCATAATAGAATCATAAGGTAACTTCATTCTCTTTCTAGGGAAGTGTTCCATACCTTTCTTGATAGGAAATTGATACTTAATATTACCTTCCTTCATATCAATAATAGCACCAACAGTTCGAAGAAAAGGTCTTCTCAATATAATGGGACAAGATGCATTGCATTCAATATCCAAGACAACAAAATCAACGAGGACAAGGTTATTGTTAACCATAATATGAACATTATGAATCTTCCCCAAAGGTTTCTTCACAGCATTATCAGCAAGATTAACATCCAAATAACAATTTTTCAATGGTGGCAAGTCAAGCATATCATAGATTTTCTTAGGCATAACAGAAATACTTGCACCAAGATCACATAAATCATTACAATTAAAATCATTGACCTTCATCTTAATGATGGGCTCCCAACCATCTTCTAACTTCCTAGGAATAGAAGTTTCAAGTTTTAGTTTATCTTCTCTAGCTTTAATGAGATCATTTGTAAAATGTTTTGTAAAGGCCAAATTTATAGCACTAGCATTGAGACTTCTAGCAAGTTTTTGTAAGAACTTTATAACTTCAGAGATGTGACAATCATCAAAATCTAAACCATTATGATCTACAGCAATGGGATCATTGTCCACAATATTTTGAAAAATTTCAGCAGTTTTATCACAAACAGTTTCAGCAGTTTTAGCAATTTCAGCAGTTTCAGGCAGTTTTGCACGCTTTGCATTAGGAGTAGAAACATTGCTAACACCAATTATTTTACCATTGATAGTAGGAGGTTTAGAAACATGTGGAGCATCAACATTACTAGTGGTGGTTATAGTCCAAACTTTAGCTACATTATTCTCTCTAGCAAATTTTTCCTCTTTTTCCCACCTAGCATGCAATTCAGCCATCAATCTAATATTCTCATTAATTCGAACTTGGATAGCGTTTGCTGTAGCAAATGACTTAATATCTTTATTTTCATTAGGCATAACTTTCGATTTTAAAAGATCAACATCAGCAGCAAGACTATCAACCTTAGAAGCAAGAATATCAATTTTACCAAGCTTTTCTTCAACAGATTTATTAAAAGCAGTTTGTGTACTAATAAACTCTTTAAGCATGGCTTCAAGACCAGGGGGTACACTCCTATTATTGTTGTAAGAATTACCATAAGTATTACCATAACCATTGCTATTATTAGAAGGATATGGCCTATAGTTGTTACCAAAATTATTCCGATAAGCATTGTTGTTGAAATTATTATTTTTAATGAAGTTCACATCAACATGCTCTTCTTGAGCAACCAATGAAGCTAAATGAACATTATTACGATCAACATTAGATCTACCATTCACAAGCATAGACATAATAGCATCAATCTTATCACTCAAGGAGGAGGTTTCTTCAACAGAATTTACCTTCTTACCTTGTGGAGCTCTTTCCGTGTGCCATTCAGAGTAGTTGGTCATCATATCATCAAGAAGCTTTGTTGCGGCGCCTAAGGTGATGGACATAAAAGTACCTCCAGCAGCTGAATCCAATAGGTTCCGCGAAGAAAAATTCAATCCTGCATAAAAGGTTTGGATGATCATCCAAGTATTCAGTCCATGGGTTGGGCAATTCTTGACCAAAGATTTCATTCTTTCCCATGCTTGGGCAACATGCTCATTATCCAATTGCTTAAAATTCATTATGCTACTTCTCAAAGATATAATTTTAGCAGGAGGATAATATCTACCAATGAAAGCATCCTTACATTTAGTCCATGAATCAATACTATTTTTAGGCAAAGATAGCAACCAATCTTTAGCTCTTCCTCTTAAAGAGAAAGGGAACAATTTTAATTTTATAATGTCACCATCTACATCCTTATACTTTTGCATTTCACAAAGTTCAACAAAATTATTAAGATGGGCAGCAGCATCATCAGAACTAACACCAGAAAATTGCTCTCTCATAACAAGATTTAGTAAAGCAGGTTTAATTTCAAAATATTCTGCTGTAGTAGCAGGTGGAGCAATAGGTGTGCATAAGAAATCATTATTATTTGTGCTAGTGAAGTCACACAACTTAGTATTCTCAGGGGTACCCATTTTAGCAGTAGTAAATAAAGCAAACTAAATAAAGTAAATGCAAGTAACTATATTTTGTGCTTTTAATATTGAGAACGCAAACAAGATAGTAAATAAAGTAATGCAAGTAACTAATTTTTTTGTATTTTTAATATAGAGAACAAACAAAGCAGTAAATAAAGTAAAGCAATACAAAACAAAGTAAAGAGATTGAAAGTGGAAGACTCCCCTTGCAGCGTGTCTTGATCTCCCCGGCAACGGCGCCAGAAAAAGAGCTGTTGCCGTGGGAGTTGGCAATCTCTGGGGTGTAACTTCTCTTTAGGTCCCCGGCAACGGCGCCAGAAAAAGAGCTTGATACGCGTGAAGCACACGTCCGTTGGGAACCCCAAGAGGAAGGTGTAATGCGTACAGCAGCAAGTTTTCCCTCAGTAAGAAACCAAGGTTATCGAACCATTAGGAGTCAAGAAGCACGTGAAGGTTGATGGTGGCGGAGTGTAGTGCGGCGCAACACCAGGGATTCCGGCGCCAACGTGGAACCTGCACAACACAATCAAAGTACTTTGCCCCAACGTAACAGTGAGGTTGTCGACCTCACCGGCTTGCTGTAAACAAATGATTAAATGTATAGTGTGGAAGATGATGTTTGCGAAGAACAGTAAGAACAAGTATTGCAGTAGATTGTATTTCAGATGTAAAGAATGGACCGGGGTCCACAGTTCACTAGTGGTGTCTCTCCAATAAGAAATAGCATGTTGGGTGAACAAATTACAGTTGGGCAATTGACAAATAGAGAGGGCATAACAATGCACATACATATCACGATGACTACTATGAGATTTAATCAGGGCATTACGACAAAGTACATAGACCGCTATCCAGCATGCATCTATGCCTAAAAAGTCCACCTTCGGGTTAGCATCCGCACCCCTTCCAGTATTAAGTTGCAAACAACAGACAATTGCATTAAGTATGGTGCGTAATGTAATCAACACGAATATCCTTAGACAAAGCATTGATGTTTTATCCCTAGTGGCAACAGCACATCCACAACCTTAGAACTTTCTGTCACTGTCCCAGATTCAATGGAGGCATGAACCCACTATCGAGCATAAATACTCCCTCTTGGAGTTACAAGTATCAACTTGGCCAGAGCCTCTACTAGCAACGGAGAGTATGCAAGAACGTAAACAACACATATATGATAGATTGATAATCAGCTTGACATAGTATTCCATATTCATCGGATCCCAACAAACACAACATGTAGCATTACAAATAGATGATGTTGATCATGATAGGCAGCTCACAAGATCTAAACATGATAGCACATGAGGAGAAGACAACCATCTAGCTACTGCTACGGACCCATAGTCCAAAGATGAACTACTCACACATCCATCCGGAGGCGATCATGGCGATGAAGAGTCCTCTGGGAGATGATTCCTCTCTCCGGCAGGGTGCCGGAGGCGATCTCCTGAATCCCCCGAGATGGGATTGGCGGCGGCTGCGTCTCTGGAAGGTTTTCCGTATCGTGGCTCTCGGTACAGGTGTTTTCGCGACGAAGGCTTTAAGTAGGCGGAAGGGTAGGGTTAGAGGCGGCGCGAGGGACCACACAGTAGGGCGGCGCGGGACCCCTTAGGCCGCGCGGCCCTAGTGTGGCGGCGCCTCGTCGCCCCACTTCGTAACTCCTTTGGTCTTCTGGAAGCTCCGTGGAAAAATAAGACTCTGGGCGTTGATTTCGTCCAATTTCGAGAATATTTCCTTTGTAGGATTTCTAAAACCAAAAACAACAGAAAACAGCAACTGGCTCTTCGGCATCTCATCAATAGGTTAGTGCCGGAAAATGCATAATAATGACATAAAGTGTGTATAAAACATGTGAGTATCATCATAAAAGTAGCATGGAACATAAGAAAGTATAGATACATTTGAGACGTGATGTCTATGCACGCTTCTATTCCTGTAGACAGTGTTGGGCCTCCAAGAGCAAAGGTTTGTAGAACAGCAACAAGTTTTCCCTTAAGTGGATCACCCAAGGTTTATTGAACTCAGGGAGGAAGAGGTCAAAGATATCCCTCTCAAGCAACCCTGCAATTACGATACAAGAAGTCTCTTGTGTCCCCAACACACCCAATACACTTGTCAGATGTATAGGTGCACTAGTTCGGCGAAGAGATAGTAAAATAGAAGTAATATGGATGTATATGAGTGGTAATAGCAATCTGAAATAAATATGGCAGCGAGTAAACATGCAACAGAACAGTAAATAAGCGGAGATTTGATGTTTGGAAACAAGGCCTAGGGATCATACTTTCACTAGTGGACACTCTCAACATTGATCACATAATAAAACCACTCTACACTCTCTTGTTGGATGACAAACACCATTAATTGTGTAGGGCTACAAGAGCACCTCAATGCCAGAGTTAACAAGCTCCACAACATTCGATGTTCATATTTAAGTAACCTTAGAGTGCATGATAGACCAACGCAATTATACCGAGTACTAACATAGCATGCACACCATCACCGACAGACTATGAAAGGGGGAATAGATCACATCAATACTATCATAGTAATAGTTAACTTCATAATCTACAAGAGATCACAATCATAGCTTATACCAAGTACTACATGATGCACACACTGTCAACATTACATCATGGAGGAGGAATAGACTACTTTAATAACATCACTAGAGTAGCACATAGATTGATAGTGATACAAAGCTCATCATATGGATCTCAATCATGTAAAGCAGCTCATGAGATCATTGTATTGAAGTACATGGGATAGAGATGAACCACATAGCTACGGTAGAGCCCTCTGCCTCGGGGGAGAACTACTCCCTCCTCATCATGGAGACAGCGATGGCGGTGAAGATGGCGGTGGAGATGCCTTCCGGGGGCACTTCCCCGTCCCGACGGCATGCCGGAACAGAGACTTCTGTCCCCCGAATCTTGGCTTCGCGATGGCGGCGGCTCTGGAAGGTTTTCTGGTGTTTCGTCAATCCGTGTCGAAGATTTAGGTCACGAGGCATCTTATAGGCGAAGAGGCGGAGTCGGAGGGGCCACGGGGGTCCCACACACTAGGGGGCGCCCCTGGGCCGCGCCGCCACCACGTGTGGGGCCCCTAGGGCTCCCCTCTGGTCCCTCTCTGGCTCTCTCGAAGCTTCCGGGAAAAATAAGGTTCTGGGCGTTGATTTCGTCCGATTCCGAGAATATTTCCTTTGTAGGATTTCTGAAACCAAAAACAGCAGAAAACAGCAACTGGCCCTTCGGCATCTCGTCAATAGGTTAGTTCCGGAAAACGCATCAAAACGATATAAAGTGTGAACAAAACATGTAGGTATTGTCATAAAACAAGCATGGAACATCAGAAATTATGGATACGTTGGAGACGTATCAGCATCCCCAAGCTTAGTTCCTACTCATCCTCGAGTAGGTAAACGATAAAAAGAATAATTTCTGAAGTGACATGCTACCAACATAATCTTGATCATACTATTGTAAAGCATATGAGATGAATGCAGCGATTCGAAGCAATGGTAAAGACAATGAGTAAACAACTGAATCATATAGCAAAGACTTTTCATGAATAATACTTTCAAGACAAGCATCAATAATTCTTGCATAAGAGTTAACTCATAAAGCAATAGATTCAAAGTAAAGGCATTGGAGCAACACAAAGGAAAATTTAAGTTTCAGCAATTGCTTTCACCTTTCAACATGCATATCTCATGGATAATTGTCAACATAAAGTAATATGATGAATGCAAATATGCAAGTATGTATGAATCAATGCACAGTTAACACAAGTGTTTGCTTCTAAGATGGAAAGAAGTAGGTAAACTGACTCAACATAAAAGTAAAAGAATGGCCCTTCACAGAGGGAAGCACGGATTACTATTTTTGTGCTAGAGCTTTTATTTTGAAAACATAGAAACAATTTTGTCAACGGTAGTAATAAAGCATATGTGTTATGTATAAGATATCCTATAAGTCGCAAGCCTCATGCATAGATTACCAATAGTGCTCGCACCTTGTCCTAATTAGCTTGGATTTACATGGATTATCATTGCATAACATATGTTTTAACCAAGTGTCACAAAGGGGTACCTGATACGTCTCCGACGTATCGATAATTTCTTATGTTCCATGCCACATTATTGATGATATCTACATGTTTTATGCATACTTTATGTCATTATTATGCATTTTCTGGAACTAACCTATTAACAAGATGCCGAAGTGCCAGTTGCTGTTTTCTGCTGTTTTTGGTTTTAGAAATCCTAGTAAAGAAATATTCTCGGAATCGGACGAAATCAACGCCGAAGATCTTAGAATCCCCGGAAGCATCCAGAACACCCGAGAACCGCCAGAGAGGGGGCACAGGCCCACCAAACCATAGGCCGGCGCGGCCAAGGGGGGCGTAGACATCAAGCTATTTTCTGGCATTGTGGAGCTTGTTAACTCCGGCATTGAGGGTTCATGTAATCCTACGCAATGGTGTTCATCATCCAACAAAAGAGTGTAGAGTATGCATTTATCTATTCTGTTATGTGATCAAAGTTGAGAGTGTCCACTAGTGAAAGTCTAATCCCTAGGCCTTGTTCCTAAATACTGCTATCGCTGCTTGTTTACTGTTTTACTGCGTTACTACTGCTTGTTTACTGTCCTGGGCAAAGCACTTTTTTGGTGCCGTTGCTACTACTTATTTATACCACCTGTATTTCACTATCTCTTCGCCGAACTAGTGCACCTATTAGGTGTGTTGGGGACACAAGAGACTTCTTGCTTTGTGGTTGCAGGGTTGCATGAGAGGGATATCTTTGACCTCTTCCTCCCTGAGTTCGATAAACCTTGGGTGATCCACTGAAGGGAAAACTTGCTGTTGTTCTACAAACCTCTGCTCTTGGAAGCCCAACACTGTCTACAGGAAAAGGAGGGGGGCGTAGACATCAAGCTATTTTCTGGCGCCGTTGCCGGGGAGGAAAGGTAAAAGGCACTCATACTTCGGTTCCAGGTAACAGTACTTTTCTGGCACCATTGTGTTTGTGCTCAAAGCTATTTCCTTTAGATCCTGCAATTGCATCTTTTTGTTTCTTGTTTACACTAGTTAGGCATAATGGAAAACAACAAAAATATGAGAGATCTTTATGAACTTTATCTTGAATTAGGACATGATGTGTTTGAAGAGAGAATTAAAAAACCCATGGAACTTTATATGCATGCTAATGGGAATGTTATTAATATGAATGCTTTGAACACTATTGTTGCTAATGCTATGGAAAATTCTAAGCTTGGGGAAGCTGGTTTTGATGAGCATGATCTTTTTAGTCCCCCAAGCATTGAGGAGGAAATTTTCTTTGATGATACTTTGCCTCCTATTTATGATGATTATAATGATAGTAGTCTTTTGTTGCCACCTGTTATGGAGGATAAATTTGATTATGATTACAATATGCCTCCTATATTTGATGATGAGAATAATAATGATAGCTACTTTGTTGAATTTGCTCCCACTACAACTAATAAAATTGATTATGCTTATGTGGAGATTAATAATTTTATGCATGAGACTCATGATAAGAATGCTTTATGTGATAGTTATATTGTTGAGTTTGCTCATGACACTACTTAAATCTATCATGAGAGAGGAAAATATGGTTGTAAAATTTTTCATGTTACTAAAACACCTCTCTATGTGCTGAAATTTTTGAAGCTACACTTGTTTTATCTTCCTATGCTTGTTACTTTGCTCTTCATGAACTTGTTCATTTACAAGATTCCTATGCATAGGAAGCATGTTAGACTTAAATGTGTTTTGGATTTGCTTCTTGATGCTCTCTTTTGCTTCAAATACTATTTTTGCGAGTGCATCATTAAAACTGCTGAGCCCATCTTAATGGCTATAAAGAAAGAACTTCTTGGGAGATAACCCATGTGTTTATTTTGCTACAGTAACTCTATTTTATATTTGTGCCTTGGAAGTTGTTACTACTGTAGCAACATCTCCTTATCTTGGTTTAGTGTTTTATTGTGCCAAGTAAAGTCGTTGATAGTAAGGTTCATACTAGATTTAGATTACTGCACAGAAACAGATTTCTTTGCTGTCACGAATCTGGGCAAAATTCTCTGTAGGTAACTCAGAAAATTCTGCCAATTTACGTGAGTGATCCTCAGATATGTACGCAACTTTCATTCAATTTGAGAGTTTTCATTTGAGCAAGTCTGGTGCCTCAATAAAATTCGTCTTTACGGACTGTTCTGTTTTGACAGATTCTGCCTTTTATTTCGCATTGCTTCTTTTGCTATGTGGGATGGATTTCTTTGTTCCATTGACTTCCAGTAGCTTTGGGCAATGTCTAGAAGTGTTAAGAATGATTGTGTCACCTCTGAACATGTGAATTTTTGATTATGCACTAACCCTCTAATGAGTTGTTTTGAGTTTGGTGTGGAGGAAGTTTTCAAGGTTTAAGAGAGGAGGATGATATACTACGATCAAGAAGAGTGAAAAGTCTAAGCTTGGGGATGCCCCGGTGGTTCATCCCTGCATATTTCAAGAAGACTCAAGCATCTAAGCTTGGGGATGCCCAAGGCATCCCCTTCTTCATCGACAAATTATCAGGTTCCTTCTCTTGAAACTACATTTTTATTCGGTCACATCTTATGTACTTTACTTGGAGCGTCTGTATGTCTCTTGTTTTTGTTTTTGTTTGAATAAATGCTTATGTGGTAGAGAGACACGCTCCGCTGGTTCATATGAACACATGTGTTCTTAGCTTTTAATTTTCATGGCGAAGGTTGAAACTGCTTCGTTAATTGTTATATGGTTGGAAACAGAAAATGCTACATGTAGTAATTGGTATGATGTTTTGAACAATGTGATACTTGGCAATTGTTGTGCTCATGTTTAAGCTCTTGCATCATATACTTTGCACCTATTAATGAAGAAATACATAGAGCTTGCTAAAATTTGGTTTGCATTATTGGTCTCTCTAAGGTCTAGATAATTTCTAGTAAGAGTTTGAACAACAAGGAAGACGGTGTAATGTCTTATAATGTTTACAATATGTCTTTTATGTGAGTTTTGCTGCACCGGTTCATCCTTGTGTTTGTTTCAAATAGCCTTGCTAGCCTAATCCTTGTATCGAGAGGGAATACTTCTCATGCATCCAAAATCCTTGAGCCAACCACTATGCCATTTGTGTCCACCATACCTACCTACTACATGGTATTTCTCCGCCATTCCAAAGTAAATTGCTTGAGTGCTACCTTTAAATTTCTATCCTTCACCTTTACAATATATAGCTCATGGGACAAATAGCCTAAAAACTATTGTGGTATTGAATATGTACTTATGCACTTTATCTCTTATTAAGTTGCTTGTTGTGCGATAACCATGTTCCTGGGGACGCCATCAACCACTCTTTGTTGAATATCATGTGAGTTGCTATGCATGTCCGTCTTGTCTGAAGTAAGGGAGATTTACCACTAGAATGGTTAGAGCATGCATAATGTTAGAGAAGAACATTGGGCCGCTAACTAAAGCCATGATCCATGGTGGAAGTTTCAGTTTTGGACAAATATCCTCAATCTCATATGAGAAAATTAATTGTTGTTGAATGCTTAAGCATTAAAGAGGAGTCCATTATCTGTTGTCTATGTTGTCCCGGTATGGATGATGTCTAAGTTGAGAATAATCAATAGCGAGAAATCCGATGCGAGCTTTCTCCTTAGACCTTTGTACAGGCGGCATAGAGGTACCCCTTTGTGACACTTGGTTAAAACATGTGCATTGCGATAATCCCGGTAATCCAAGCTAATTAGGACAAGGTGCGGGCACTATTAGTATACTATGCATGAGACTTGCAACTTGTAGGATATAATTTACATAATACATATGCTTTATTACTACCGTTGACAAAATTGTTTCTTGTTTTCAAAATCAAAGCTCTAGCACAAATATAGCAATCGATGCTTCCCTCTGCGAAGGGCCATTCTTTTATCTTTATGTTGAGTCAGTTCACCTTTTTCTCTCTACCTCAAGAAGCAAACACTTGTGTGAACTGTGCATTGATTCCTACATACTTGCATATTGCATTTGTTATATTACTCTATGTTGACAATATCCATGAGATATACATGTTATAAGTTGAAAGCAACCGCTGAAATTTCATCTTCCTTTGTGTTGCTTCAATGCTTTTACTTTGAATTATTGCTTTATGAGTTAACTCGTATGCAAGACTTATTGATGCTTGTCTTGAAAGTACTATTCATGAAAATTCTTTGCTTTATGATTCATTTGTTTACTCATGTCATTTACATTGTTTTGATCGCTGCATTCACTACATATGCTTTACAAATAGTTTGATCAAGGTTATGATGGCATGTCACTCCAGAAATTATCTTTGTTTATCGTTTACCAGCTCGGGACGAGCAGAAACTAAGCTTGGGGATGCTGATACGTCTCCGACGTATCGATAATTTCTTATGTTCCATGCCACATTATTGATGCTATCTACATGTTTTATGCATACTGTATGTCATTATTATGCATTTTCTGGAACTAACCTATTAACAAGATGCCGAAGTGCCAGTTGCTGTTTTCTGCTGTTTTTGGTTTCAGAAATCCTAGTAAAGAAATATTCTCGGAATCGGACGAAATCAACGCCGAAGATCTTAGAATCCCCGGAAGCATCCAGAACACCCGAGAACCGCCAGAGAGGGGGCACAGGCCCACCAAACCATAGGCCGGCGCGGCCAAGGGGGGGGCCGCGCCCCCCTATAGTGTCGTCGCCCCTTCGACCTTCTGACGCCGCCTCTTCGCCTATATAAAGCCCCTGGACCTAAAACCTCGATACGAAAAAGCCACGGTACGAGAAACCTTCCAGAGCCGCCGCCATCGCGAAGCCAAGATCTGGGGGACAGGAGTCTCTGTTCCGGCACGCCGCCGGGACGGGGAAGTGCCCCCGGAAGGCTTCTCCATCGACACCGCTACCATCTCCACCACCATCTTCATCACCGCTGCTGTCTCCCATGAGGAGGGAGTAGTTCTCCATCGAGGCTCGGGGCTGTACCGGTAGCTACGTGGTTCATCTCTCTCCTATGTACTTCAATACAATAATCTCATGAGCTGCCTTACATGATTGAGATTCATATGATGATGCTTGTAATCTAGATGTCGTTATACTAGTCAAGTGAATTTTACTTATGTGATCTCCGGAGACTCCTTGTCCCACGTGTGTAAAGGTGACAGTGTGTGCACCGTGTGGGTCTCTTAGGCTATATTTCACAGAATACTTATTCACTGTTATGAATGGCATAGTGAAGTGCTTATTTATATCTCTTTATGATTGCAATGTGTTTTGTATCACAATTTATCTATGTGCTACTCTAGTGATGTTATTAAAGTAGTTTATTCCTCCTGCACGGTGTAATGGTGACAGTGTGTGCATCCGTGTTAGTACTTGGCGTAGGCTATGATTATGATCTCTTGTAGATTATGAAGTTAACTATTGCTATGATGGTATTGATGTGATCTATTCCTCCTACATAGTGTGAAGGTGACAGTGTGCATGCTATGTTAGTACTTGGTTTAGTTGTGTTGATCTTTCATGCACTCTAAGGTTATTTAAATATGAACATTGAATTGTGGAGCTTGTTAACTCCGGCATTGAGGGTTCGTGTAATCCTACGCAATGGTGTTCATCATCCAACAAAAGAGTGTAGATTATGCATTTATCTATTCTGTTATGTGATCAAAGTTGAGAGTGTCCACTAGTGAAAGTTTAATCCCTAGGCCTTGTTCCTAAATACTGCTATCGCTGCTTGTTTACTGTTTTACTGCGTTACTACTGCTGCGTTACTACTGCTTGTTTACTGTCCTGGGCAAAGCAATTTTCTGGTGTCGTTGCTACTACTTATTTATACCACCTGTATTTCACTATCTCTTCGCCGAACTAGTGCACCTATTAGGTGTGTTGGGGACACAAGAGACTTCTTGCTTTGTGGTTGCAGGGTTGCATGAGAGGGATATCTTTGACCTCTTCCTCCCTGAGTTCGATAAACCTTGGGTGATCCACTTAAGGGAAAACTTGCTGTTGTTCTACAAACCTCTACTCTTGGAGGCCCAACACTGTCTACAGGAAAAGGAGGGGGGCGTAGACATCAGTACCTCTATGCCGCCTGTACAAAGGTCTAAGGAGAAAGCTCGCATTGGATTTCTCGCTTTTGATTATTCTCAACTTAGACATCCATACCGGGACAACATAGACAACAGATAATGGACTCCTGTTTAATGCATAAGCATTCAACAACAAATAATATTCTCATAAGAGATTGAGGATTGATTGTCCAAACTGAAACTTCCACCATGGATCATGGCTTTAGTTAGCGGCCCAATGTTCTTCTCTAACAATATGCATACTCAAACCATTGATCATGATAAATCACACTTACTTCAGACAAGACGAACATGCATAGCAACTCACATGATATTCAACAAAGGTATTAGTTGATGGCGTCCCCAGAAACATGGTTACCGCTCAACAAGCAACTTATTAAGAAATAAGATACATAAGTACATATTCAATACCACAATAGTTTTTATGCTATTTTCCCATGAGCTATATATTGCAAAGACAAAGAATAGAATTTAAAGGTAGCACTCAAGTAATTTACTTTGAAATGGCAGAGAAATACCATGTAGTAGGTAGGTATGGTGGACACAAATGGCATAGTTTTTGGCTCAAGGATTTTGGATGCACGAGAAGTATTCCCTCTCAATACAAGGCTTAGGCTAGCAAGGTTGTTTGAAGCAAACACAAGTATGAACTGGTACAGAAAAACTCACATAAGAACATATTGCAAGCATTATAAGACTCTACACTGTCTTCCTTGTTGTTCAAACACCTCACCAGAAAATATCTAGACTTTAGAGAGACCAATCATGCAAGCTAAATTTCAACAAGCTCTACGGTAGTTCTTCACTAATAGGTGCAACGTACATGATGCAAGAGCTTAAACATGATCTATTTGAGCACAACCATTGCCAAGTATCAAATTATTCAAGACATTATACCAATTACCACATGAAGCATTTTCTGTTTCCAACCAAATAACAATGAATGAAGCAGTTTCAACCTTCGCCATGAACATTAAAAGCTAAGAACACCGGTGTTCATATGCAACAGCGGAGCGTGTCTCTCTCCCACACAATGAATGCTAGGATCCAATTTATTCAAACAAAACAAAAATAAGAACAAACAGACGCTCCAAGTAAAGCACATAAGATGTACCGGGAAAAAAATATAGTTTCACTAGAGGTGTCCTGATAATTTGTCGATGAAGAAGGGGATGCCTTGGGCATCCCCAAGCTTAGATGCTTGAGTCTTCTTGAAATATGCAGGGATGAACCACGGGGGAATCCCCAAGCTTAGAGCTTTCACTCTCTTTGATCATATTGTACCATCCTCCTCTCTTGACCCTTGAAAACTTCCTCCACACCAAACTCGAAACAAACTCATTAGAGGGTTAGTGCATAATCAAAAATTCACATGTTCAGAGGTGACACAATCATTCTTAACACTTCTGAACATTGCACAAAGCTACTGGAAGTTAATGGAATAAAGAAATCCATCAAACACAGCAAAACAGGCAATGCAAAATAAAAGGCAGAATCTGTCAAAACAGAACAGTCTGTAAAGACGAATTTTTTAGAGGCACCAGACTTGCTCAGATGAAAATGCTCAAATTGAATGAAAGTTGCGTACATATCTGAGGATTACTCACGTAAATTGGCAGATTTTTCTGAGTTACCTACAGAGAATACTACTCAAATTCGTGACAGGAAGAAATCTGTTTCTGCGCAGTAATCCAAATCTAGTATCAACCTTACTATCAAAGACTTTACTTGGCACAACAATGCAATAAAATAAAGATAAGGAGAGGTTGCTACAGTATTAACAACTTCCAAGACTCAAATAGAAAATAAAATTGATGTAGTAAAATAAACACATGGGTTATCTCCCAAGAAGTGCTTTCTTTATAGCCATTAAGATGGGCTCAGTAAATTTAATGATGCACTCGCAAGAAATAAGAGTTGAAGCAAAAGAGAGCATCAAAAGGCAAATTCAAAACAAATTTAAGCCTAACCCACTTCCTATGAAAAGGAATCTTGTAAATAAACAAGTCATGTAGGCATAATGCAATAAATAGGAAAACTAGACAAGCGCAACTTCAAGATTTTCAGCATGTAGATAGGTGTTTTAGTAACATGAAAATTTCTACAACTATATTTTCCTCTCTCATAAATATTTTCAGTAGCATCATGAACAAACTCAACAATATAACCATCAAATGAAACATTCTTATCATGAGTCTCATGCATAAAATTATTGCGCTCCACATAAGCATAATCAATTTTATTAGTAATAGTGGGAGCAAATTCATCACCATAATCATCAAATATAGGAGGCATAGTGTAATCATAATAACCTTTATCCTCCATAGTAGGTGGCACCAAAAGACCACTATCATTATAATCATCATAAATAGGAGGCAAAGTATCATCAAAGAAAATTTTCTCCTCAATGCTTGGGGGACTAAAAATATCATGCTCATCAAAACCAGCTTCCCCAAGCTTAGAATTTTCCTTAGTATTAGCAACAATGGTGTTCAAAACGTTCATACTAATATCATTGCTACTAGCATGCAAATAAGGTTCCATAGGTTTTTTAATTTTCGCATCAAACAATCCATGTCTTAACTCAGGAAATAGATTAAAAAGCTCACTGTTATTTTCCATTATGCCTTACTAGTGATTAACAAGAAACAAAAAGATGCAATTGCAGGATCTAAAGGAAATAGCTTCAAGCACTCACACACCAGCAGCAGTGCTAGGAAATAGCTTAGTAGTCAGAGAATGTAAATACCTTTTACCTTACCTCCCCGGCAACGGCGCCAGAAAATAGCTTGATGTCTACGCACGCTTCTATTCCTGTAGACAGTATTGGGCCTCCAAGAGCAGAGGTTTGTAGAACAGCAGCAAGTTTTCCCTTAAGTGGATCACCCAAGGTATATCGAACTCAGGGAGGAAGAGGTCAAAGATATCCCTCTCAAGCAACCCTGCAATTACGATACAAGAAGTCTCTTGTGTCCCCAACACACCCAATACACTTGTCAGATGTATAGGTGCACTAGTTCAGCGAAGAGATAGTAAAATACAAGTAATATGGATGTATATGAGTAGTAATAGCAATCTGAAATAAATATGGCAGCGAGTAAACATGCAACAGAACAGTAAATAAGCGGAGATTCGATGTTTGGAAACAAGGCCTAGGGATCATACTTTCACTAGTGGACACTCTCAACATTGATCACATAATAAAACCACTCTACACTCTCTTGTTGGATGACAAACACCATTAATTGTGTAGGGCTACAAGAGCACCTCAATGCCGGAATTAACAAGCTCCACAACATTCGATGTTCATATTTAAGTAACCTTAGAGTGCATGATAGACCAACGCAATTATACCGAGTACTAACATAGCATGCACACCGTCACCGACAGACTATGAAAGGGGGAATAGATCACATCAATACTATCATAGTAATAGTTAACTTCATAATCTACAAGAGATCACAATCATAGCTTATACCAAGTACTACATGATGCACACACTGTCAACATTACATCATGGAGGAGGAATAGACTACTTTAATAACATCACTAGAGTAGCACATAGATTGATAGTGATACAAAGCTCATCATATGGATCTCAATCATGTACAGCAGCTCATGAGATCATTGTATTGAAGTACATGGGAGAGAGATGAACCACATAGCTACGGTAGAGCCCTCAGCCTCGGGGGAGAACTACTCCCTCCTCATCATGGAGACAGCGATGGCGGTGAAGATGGCAGTGGAGATGCCTACCGGGGGCACTTCCCCGTCCCGGCGGCGTGCCGGAACAGAGACTTCTGTGCCCCGAATCTTGGCTTCGCGATGGCGGTGGCTCTGGAAGGTTTTCTGGTGTTTCGTCAATCCGTGTCAAAGATTTAGGTCACGAGGCATCTTATAGGCGAAGAGGCGGAGTCGGAGGGGCCACGGGGGTCCCACACATTAGGGGGGCGCGCCCCCCCTGGGCCGCGCCGCCACCACGTGTGTGGCCCCTAGGGCTCCCCTCTGGTCCCTCTCTGGCTCTCTGGAAGCTTCCGGGAAAAATAAGGTTATGGGCATTGATTTCGTCCGATTCCGAGAATATTTCCTTTGTAGGATTTCTGAAACCAAAAACAGCAGAAAACAGCAACTGGCCCTTCGACATCTCGTCAATAGGTTAGTTCCGGAAAACGCATCAAAACGATATAAAGTGTGAACAAAACATGTAGGTATTGTCATAAAACAAGCATGGAACATCAGAAATTATGGATACGTTGGAGACGTATCAAGACGTATCACCGGCCTCCTACCGATTCGGCAGGAATTTGTCTTTTTCACGAGGGGTGGACGGAAAGGTAATAGATACACCGGTTGGGAAATTATCCATCTTAGGTGGTCTAGTATTTTTGAAAAATATGTTGGTACCGATGTGAAACTTTAATTTGGTGGTTGCTTCACAAAACATCCCTTTCTCAGCACCTCGAAAATGGAAAATGGCTTTTTCGTGCGATGAAAAGGAAAACTTCCTCCTGCAACATCGTAAGACATCCCAAGATGCACATGTGTGCACAATATGAGCACATTATCCCAAACTATGTCATGATATTATCAGTAACATTGGTTGTTTCACCTAAATGCCATGAAACCTCGAACATGATAACTCATATTGTGAAGGACTTTTTGTGATGTATGCAATTCTCCAAGTTTATTATTTTTCCTTGCAACTATGACACATAATATGACAGCACGCGAAGGTTTAGCGTTGTTTGGATCGTTTTTGAATTTTTTTATGCTCGTTTCAAACTATATTCAAAATGGCGGGCATGAAGATCCTTCACTCGGGGTGGAGTTTCGCTAAACTTGCACTGGATCTCTGATGAGATAGCATGTTGTGAACCCAATAAAGATTTTTACAAAAAATCTTGAGCATTATATCATGTGTCTGTAGTTCAAATCTAGCCGGCCTCCTGCCGATTCGGTAGGAATTTGTCTTTTTCATGAGGGGTGGACGGAAAGGTTCCAGATACACCGGTTGGGAAATTATCCATCTTTGGTGGTCTATTATTTTTGAAAAATATGTTGGTACCAATGTGAAACTTTAATTTGGTGGTTGCTTCACAAAACACCCCTTTTTCGGCACCTAGAAAATGGAAAATGGCTTTTTCGTGCGATGAAAAGGAAAACTTCCTCCTGCTAAACTTGTTGGGTGTATACTAGCAGCGTCCGGGCGGGGGTCCTGCTTGCGGGAAGAGTTCCTCGGGTGGAGCTTCCAAATATGTCTAAGACGGCCGACCATCCTAGACATATTCGAGAAGCTCCGCCGGAGAGGGTCTTTCCTTCCAGGTCGCCGTCGCCGGGTGTATACCAGCTCCCGGGAAGCTCTCTCTGCTCTCCCCTCCTTTTATACCCTGAGCTACTGGTTGTTGGGTGTATACTAGCAGCTTCCGAGCGGGACTCCTTGCTTGTGGGAAGAGTTCCTCGGGTGGAGCTTCCGAAGATGTCTAAGACGGCCGGCCATCTAAGAAATCTTCGAGAAGCTCCGCCGGAGAGGCTCTTTCCTTTCTGGTCGTTGCCTCTCCTCTCTCTGCTCTCGGGCTGCTCTCTCTACCCTAGAGGGGCTATATATAGCGGTGTGCCTCCAGATAATCCCCCCCAGATGAGGCCTCCCCCCAGATAAGGCAAACACGAGATAAGCCTCCCCCAGATTAAGCCCCCCCACATCTTTAGCACCGGTTCCAGCCACGAATTGGGATAAAAGGGGTATATAAACTAACCCACCATGTCAGATAAGGCTCACTTAGATAACTTTAACTAAATTTAAACTAAAACAACGACAATGACTTTATTGAAATTTAACAAGATACATTAACTAAATTTAAACTAAAATAACGACTTCTACTAGTTCTTCCACGCATCCGCTGCTGCCCTCCTGGCTGCCGCCTCCTGCTGCGGACGGTTTGGCATCCGGTATGTGCTGCTAAAATTGCTCACGAATGTTTCTTCAAAGTCAAGCCACCCATTTATGCTTCCTTTTGGCAAGTTGTTTATCCAAATACGTGCCGGTCCAACTAGCACTGACGGTATGAATCTTACCGCCCAGCACCGGTTTCCTCCTCCAGCTACGATTCCTCCACCTCCAACGACATATACCGCTGTGATGTAATCTGCGAGCCAATCTTCCGGCTTAGTGCTGCCGTCATATGTTTTCGTATCCCCGGGCAACTGGAATTTACGCACCGGAGGTTCTTCCCTCATGATCCGGGGGCCGAAACATGGCGGACCCGGTGGACCCTCAGACTCAATCATCTCGGACAAGTATACTCTGTCCAGTTTGTGCAGCGCATCCTGTTCCGGCAGGCATCTTTCTCCGACACGTTCTCCCAGAGAATTCCTATGATACTTGATGCGTGTAGTTGACACGTCCGTTGGGAACCCCAAGAGGAAGGTGTGATGCGCACAGCGGCAAGTTTCCCTCAGTAAGAAACCAAGGTTTAATCGAACCAGTAGGAGTCAAGAAGCACGTTGAAGGTTGATGGCGGCGGGATGTAGTGCGGCGCAACACCAGGGATTCCGGCGCCAACGTGGAACCTGCACAACACAACCAAAGTACTTTGCCCCAACGAAACAGCGAGGTTGTCAATCTCACCGGCTTGCTGTAACAAAGGATTAACCGTATTGTGTGGAAGATGATTGATTGCAGAAAACAGTAAAACAAGTATTGCAGTAGATTGTATTTCAGTATAGAGAATTGGACCGGGGTCCACAGTTCACTAGAGGTGTCTCTCCCATAAGATAAACAGCATGTTGGGTGAACAAATTACAGTTGGGCAATTGACAAATAGAGAGGGCATGACCATGCGCATACATATTATGATGAGTACTGTGAGATTTAATTGGGCATTACGACAAAGTACATAGACCGCTATCCAGCATGCATCTATGCCTAAAAAGTCCACCTTCAGGTTATCATCCGAACCCCCTCCAGTATTAAGTTGCTAACAACAGACAATTGCATTAAGTATTGCGCGTAATGTAATCAGTAACTACATCCTCGAACATAGCACCAATGTTTTATCCCTAGTGGCAACAGCACATCCATAACCTTAGAGGTTCTTGTCACTCCTCCAGATTCACGGAGACATGAACCCACTATCGAGCATAAATACTCCCTCTTGGAGTTACTAGCATCAACTTGGCCAGAGCATCTACTAATAATGGAGAGCATGCAAGATCATAAACAACACATAGACATAACTTTGATAATCAACATAACAAGTATTCTCTATTCATCGGATCCCAACAAACGCAACATATAGAATTACAGATAGATGATCTTGATCATGTTCGGCAGCTCACAAGACCCGACAATTAAGCACAATGGGGAGAAGACAACCATCTAGCTACTGCTATGGACCCATAGTCCAGGGGTAGACTACTCACTCATCACTCCGGAGGCGACCATGGCGGCGTAGAGTCCTCCGGGAGATGAATCCCCTCTCCGGCAGGGTGCCGGAGGCGATCTCCCGAATCCCCCGAGATGGGATTGGCGGCGGCGGCGTCTCCGGAAGGTTTTCCGTATCGTGGCTCTCGCATGCGGGGGTTTCGCGACGGAGGCTTTAAGTAGGCGTAAGGGTAGGTCAGGGGGCCACACGAGGGGCCCACACTATAGGTCGGCGCGGCCAAGGGCCAGGCCGCGCCGCCCTAGTGTGTGGCCACCTCGTGGCCCCACTTCGTCTCCTCTTCGGTCTTCTGGAAGCTTCGTGGCAAAATAGGACCCTGGGCGTTGATTTCGTCCAATTCCGAGAATATTTCGTTACTAGGATTTCTGAAACCAAAAACAGCAGAAAACAAGAATCGGCACTTCAAAGCATCTTGTTAATAGGTTAGTTCCGTAAAATGCACGAATATGACATAAAGTGTGCATAAAACATGTAGATATCATCAATAATGTGGCATGGAACACAAGAAATTATCGATACGTCGGAGACGTATCAGCATCCCCAAGCTTAGTTCTGCTCGTCCCGAGCAGGTAAAACGATAACAAAGATAATTTCTGGAGTGACATGCCATCATAACCTTGATCATACTATTTGTAAAGCATATGTAGTGAATGCAGCGATCAAAACAATGTATATGACATGAGTAAACAAGTGAATCATATAGCAAAGACTTTTCATGAATAGTACTTCAAGACAAGCATCAATAAGTCTTGCATAAGAGTTAACTCATAAAGCAATAATTCATAGTAAAAGCATTGAAGCAACACAAAGGAAGATTAAGTTTCAGCGGTTGCTTTCAACTTGTAACATGTATATCTCATGGATATTGTCAACATAGAGTAATATAATAAGTGCAATATGCAAGTATGTAGGAATCAATGCACAGTTCACACAAGTGTTTGCTTCTTGAGGTGGAGAGAAATAGGTGAACTGACTCAACATAAAAGTAAAAAGAATGGTCCTCCATAGAGGAAAAGCATCGATTGCTATATTTGTGCTAGAGCTTTGATTTTGAAAACATGAAACAATTTTGTCAACGGTAGTAATAAAGCATATGTACCATGTAAATTATATCTTATAAGTTGCAAGCCTCATGCATAGTATACTAATAGTGCCCGCACCTTGTCCTAATTAGCTTGGACTACCGGGATCATCGCAATACACATGTTTTAACCAAGTGTCACAATGGGGTACCTCCATGCCGCCTGTACAAAGGTCTAAGGAGAAAGCTCGCATTGGATTTCTCGCTATTGATTATTCTCAACTTAGACATCCATACCGGGACAACATAGACAACAGATAATGGACTCCTCTTTTATGCATAAGCATGTAGCAACAATTAATTTTCTCATTTGAGATTGAGGATATTGTCCAAAACTGAAACTTCCACCATGGATCATGGCTTTAGTTAGCGGCCCAATGTTCTTCTCTAACAATATGCATGCTTAACCATAAGGTGGTAGATCGCTCTTACTTCAGACAAGACGAACATGCATAGCAACTCACATGAAATTCAACAAAGAGTAGTTGATGGCGTCCCCAGAAACATGGTTATCGCACAACAAGCAACTTAATAAGAGATCAAGTGCATAAGTACATATTCAATACCACAATAGTTTTTAAGCTATTTGTCCCATGAGCTATATATTGCAAAGGTGAATGATGGAATTTTAAAGGTAGCACTCAAGCAATTTACTTTGGAATGGCGGAGAAATACCATGTAGTAGGTAGGTATGGTGGACACAAATGGCATAGTGGTTGGCTCAAATATTTTGGATGCATGAGAAGTAATCCCTCTCGATACAAGGTTTAGGCTAGCAAGGTTATTTGAAACAAACACAAGGATGAAGCGGTGCAGCAAAACTCACATAAAAGACATATTGAAAATATTATAAGATTCTACACCGTCTTCCTTGTTGTTCAAAACTCAATACTAGAAATTATCTAGACCTTAGAGAGACCAAATATGCAAACCAAATTTTAGCATGCTCTATGTATTTCTTCATTAATGGGTGCAAAGTATATGATGCAAGAGCTTAAACATGAGCACAACAATTGCCAAGTATCACATTATCCAAAACATTATAGCAATTTACTACATGTATCATTTTCCAATTCCAACCATATAACAATTTAACGAAGAAGAAACTTCGCCATGAATACTATGAGTAGAGCCTAAGGACATACTTGTCCATATGCTACAGCGGAGCGTGTCTCTCTCCCACAAGGTGAATGCTAGGATCCATTTTATTCAAACAAAAACAAAAAACAAAAACAAACCGACGCTCCAAGAAAAGCACATAAGATGTGATGGAATAAAAATATAGTTTCAGGGGAGGAACCTGATAATATTGTCGATGAAGAAGGGGATGCCTTAGGCATCCCCAAGCTTAGACGCTTGAGTCTTCTTGATATATGCAGGGGTGAACCACCGGGGCATCCCCAAGCTTAGAGCTTTCACTCTCCTTGATCATGTTGTATCATCTCCCTCTCTTGATCCTTGAAAACTTCCTCCACACCAAACTTAGAACAACTCATTAGAGGGTTAGTGCACAATCAAAATATACATGTTCAGAGGTGACATAATCATTCTTAATACTTCTGGACATTGCATAAAGCTACTGGACATTAATGGATCAAAGAAATTCATCCAACATAGCAAAAGAGGCAATGCGAAATAAAAGGCAGAATCTGTCAAAACAGAACAGTTCGTATTGACGAATTTTATCGAGGCACCAGACTTGCTCAAATGAAAATGCTCAAATTGAATGAAAGTTGCGTACATATCTGAGGATCACTCACGTAAATTGGCATAATTTTCTGAGTTCCCTACAGAGAAAACAGCCCAGATTCGTGACAGCAAAGAAATCTGTTTCTGCGCAGTAATCCAAATCTAGTATGAACTTTACTATCAACGACTTTACTTGGCACAACAAAACACTAAACTAAGATAAGGAGAGGTTGCTACAGCAGTAAACAACTTTCAAGACACAAAATAAAAACAAAGTACTGTAGTAAAAACCATGGGTTGTCTCCCATAAGCGCTTTTCTTTAACGCCTTTCAGCTAGGCGCAGAAAATGTGTATCAAGTATTATCAAGAGACGAAGTGTCTACATCATAATTTGTTCTAATAATAGAATCAAAAGGTAACTTCATTCTCTTTCTAGGGAAGTGTTCCATACCTTTCTTGAGAGGAAATTGATATTTAATATTACCTTCCTTCATATCAATGATAGCACCAACGGTTCGAAGAAAAGGTCTTCCCAATATAATGGGACAAGATGCATTGCATTCAATATCCAAGACAACAAAATCAATGTGGACAAGGTTATTGTTAACGGTAATGCGAACATTATCAACTTTCCCCAAAGGTTTCTTTGTAGAATGATCAGCAAGATTAACATCCAAATAACAATTTTTCAGCGGTGGCAAGTCAAGCATATTATAGATTTTCTTAGGCATAACGGAAATACTTGCACCAAGATCACATAAAGCATTACAATCAAAATCTTTAACCTTCATCTTAATGATGGGCTCCCAACCATCCTCTAGCTTTCTAGGAATAGAGGCTTCGCGCTCTAGTTTCTCTTCTCTAGCTTTTATGAGAGCATTTGTAATATGTTGCGTGAAAGCCAAATTTATAGCACTAGCATTAGGACTTTTAGCAAGTTTTTGCAAGAACTTTATAACTTCAGAGATGTGGCAATCATCAAAATTCAAACCATTATAATCTAAAGCAATGGGATCATCATCCCCAATGTTGGAAAAAATTTCAGCAGCTTTATCACAGGCAGTTTCAGCAGTTTTAGCAATTTCAGGCAGTTTTGTACGCTTTGCACTAGGAGTAGAAACATTGCCAACACTAATTATTTTACCATTAATAGTAGGAGGTGCAGCAACATGTGAAGAATCAACATTACTTGTGGTGGTAATAGTCCAAACTTTAGCTACATTTTTCTCTTTAGCTAGTTTTTCATTTTCTTCTCTATCCCACCTAGCACGCAATTCAGCCATTAATCTTATATTCTCATTAATTCTAACTTGGATGGCATTTGCTGTAGTAACAATTTTATTTTCAATATCCCTATTAGGTATAACTTTCGATTTCAAAAGATCAACATCAGAAGCAAGACTATCAACCTTAGAAGCGAGAATATCAATTTTATTGAGTTTTTCCTCAACAGATTTGTTAAAGGCAGTTTGTGTACTAATAAATTCTTTAAGCATAGCTTCAAGTCCAGGGGGCGTGTTCCTATTATTATTGTAAGAATTCCCATAAGAATTAGCATAACCGTTACCATTATTATAAGGATATGGCCTATAGTTATTACTAGAATTGTTCTGATAAGCATTGTTGTTGAAATTATTATTTTTAATGAAGTTTACATCAACATGTTCTTCTTGTGCAACCAATGAAGCTAACGGAACATTATTAGGATCAACATTAGTCCTATCATTCACAAGCATAGACATAATAGCATCAATCTTATCACTCAAGGAAGAGGTTTCTTCGACAGAATTTACCTTCTTACCTTGTGGAGCTCTTTCCGTGTGCCATTCAGAGTAATTGATCATCATATTATCAAGAAGCTTTGTTGCTTCACCAAGAGTGATCGACATAAAGGTACCTTCAGCAGCTGAATCCAATAAATTCCGCGAAGAAAAATTTAGTCCTGCATAGAAGGTTTGGATGATCATCCAAGTAGTCAGTCCATGGGTTGGGCAATTTTTAACCAAAGATTTCATTCTTTCCCATGCTTGTGCAACATGCTCAGTATCTAATTGTTTAAAATTCATTATGCTACTTCTCAAAGATATAATTTTAGCAGGGAGATAATATCTACCAATAAAAGCATCCTTGCATTTAGTCCAGGAATCAATACTATTCTTAGGCAGAGATAGCAACCAATCTTTAGCTCTTCCTCTTAATGAGAAAGGGAACAATTTTAATTTTATAATGTCACCATCTACATCCTTATACTTTTGCATTTCACATAGTTCAATAAAATTATTAAGATGGGCAGCAGCATCATCAGAACTAACACCAGAAAATTGCTCTCGCATAACAAGATTCAGTAAAGCAGGTTTAATTTCAAAGAATTCTGCTGTAGTAGCAGGTGGAGCAATAGGTGTGCATAAGAAATCATTATTATTTGTGGTTGTGAAATCACACAACTTAGTATTTTCAGGGGTGGCCATTTTAGCAACAGTAAATAAAGCAAACTAGATAAAGTAAATGCAAGTAACTAATTTTTTTGTGTTTTTGATATAGAGTGCAAGACAGTAAATAAAGTAAAGCTAGCAACTAATTTTTTTGTGTTTTGATATAATGCAGCAAACAAAGTAGTAAATAAAACTAAGCAAGACAAAAACAAAGTAAAGAGATTGGGAAGTGGAGACCCCCCTTGCAGCGTGTCTTGATCTCCCCGGCAACGGCGCCAGAAATTTGCTTGATGCGTGTAGTTGACACGTCCGTTGGGAACCCCAAGAGGAAGGTGTGATGCGCACAGCGGCAAGTTTCCCTCAGTAAGAAACCAAGGTTTAATCGAACCAGTAGGAGTCAAGAAGCACGTTGAAGGTTGATGGCGGCGGGATGTAGTGCGGCGCAACACCAGGGATTCCGGCGCCAACATGGAACCTGCACAACACAACCAAAGTACTTTGCCCCAACGAAACAGCGAGGTTGTCAATCTCACCGGCTTGCTGTAACAAAGGATTAACCGTATTGTGTGGAAGATGATTGTTTGCAGAAAACAGTAAAACAAGTATTGGAGTAGATTGTATTTCAGTATAGAGAATTGGACCGGGGTCCACAGTTCACTAGAGGTGTCTCTCCCATAAGATAAACAGCATGTTGGGTGAACAAATTACAGTTGGGCAATTGACAAATAGAGAGGGCATGACCATGCACATACATATTATGATGAGTACTGTGAGATTTAATTGGGCATTACGACAAAGTACATAGACCGCTATCCAGCATGCATCTATGCCTAAAAAGTCCACCTTCAGGTTATCATCCGAACCCCCTCCAGTATTAAGTTGCTAACAACAGACAATTGCATTAAGTATTGCGCGTAATGTAATCAGTAACTACATCCTCGAACATAGCACCAATGTTTTATCCCTAGTGGCAACAGCACATCCATAACCTTAGAGGTTCTTGTCACTCCTCCAGATTCACGGAGACATGAACCCACTATCGAGCATAAATACTCCCTCTTGGAGTTACTAGCATCAACTTGGCCAGAGCATCTACTAATAACGGCGAGCATGCAAGATCATAAACAACACATAGACATAACTTTGATAATCAACATAACAAGTATTCTCTATTCATCGGATCCCAAAAAACGCAACATATAGAATTACAGATAGATGATCTTGATCAAGTTCGGCAGCTCACAAGACCCGATAATTAAGCACAATGGGGAGAAGACAACCATCTAGCTACTGCTATGGACCCATAGTCCAGGGGTAGAGTACTCACTCATCACTCCGGAGGCGACCATGGCGGCGTAGAGTCCTCCGGGAGATGAATCCCCTCTCCGGCAGGGTGCCGGAGGCGATCTCCTGAATCCCCCGAGATGGGATTGGCGGCGGCGGCGTCTCTGGAAGGTTTTCCGTATCGTGGCTCTCGTGCGGGGGTTTCGCGACGGAGGCTTTAAGTAGGCGGAAGGGCAGGTCAGGGGGCCACACGAGGGGCCCACACTATAGGTCGGCGCGGCCAAGGGCCAGGCCGCGCCGCCCTAGGGTGTGGCCACCTCGTGGCCCCACTTCGTCTCCTCTTCGGTCTTCTGGAAGCTTCGTGGCAAAATAGGACCCTGGGCGTTGATTTCGTCCAATTCCGAGAATATTTCGTTACTAGGATTTCTGAAACCAAAAACAGCAGAAAACAGAATCGGCACTTCGGCATCTTGTTAATAGGTTAGTTCCAGAAAATGCACGAATATGACATAAAGTGTGCATAAAACATGTAGATATCATCAATAATGTGGCATGGAACACAAGAAATTATCGATACGTCGGAGACGTATCAATACTCGGCTCTTTCTAACCCGGGATCAGCCTCATCGTACCGGCTTGGCACCGCGGCATCGCCTCTTGGATTTCTTGGCAGTGGCATCTCAGCGCCGACATATGCGTGATATGGGGTGGCCCGATCTTCTCAGTAAGCAACGGCCGTGATGATGATCACGCGATGAACACAGCGGAGATATACGATGATGAAAAGGATGATAACTTGTATGACGCAACGAAGTCTCTCGATTGGTCCCTGTCGCCAATGCAACAACTCTCAACCCTGCAAGATATTCGCAACTCCACACACTTGCGCACGTAGCCGCCGACCACGAAGCGTTAAGTTGCAACCGTTTAATTCCCAATGGAAGAGCAGATCACACAAGACTTTCAGGGGATAAACACCAAATTGATGCAATATGGTGTATAAATTTGATAGAGTTGCAAAGCAATCAACTAGGAACTAGGGTATATCTTAAAAGTGGTCTAAACCTAATTTGGGGGTGTCCTGAGCACTTATATAGGGGTTCAGGATGACCAGGGGTCGAAAAGATCCATAGAAAACCGACCTAGATTGGATCTGGTCGAGACAGACTCGAACACTATCGGTCTGGGGGCCGGTCGACCGGGCCTGGGACCGGGTGGTCCGGTTCAAACCGCGCCAGGGACCGAGTGGTGACCAGAATAAGGGTCCGGGCTTACTGGATCGTGCCCCGGCTGGCACCGGTCCAGGAGCCGGTTTGGACCGGGTTGGTCCGGCGTGGCGCCCGGTCGGACCGGACGGGTGACCGGGACGGCCGACATGGCGGCCGGTTGACAGGGCTGTGCACCGGCCTCGACTTCTTCCTCCATCGTGCATGCCTCCCTCTCCTCCCTCGCGCGCCCATGGGATATCTTCATGTCCAGCTCCTTGTCCAGCTGCTCCTCTCCTCCTCGTGCGATGCTTGAATCTTCGTACCTGATCATACATAAGTAAAAGGACTTAGGCAGTATAAAGTTCTCATCGATCAAACTACCATTTAAAAACAATTTAACATGTTGCTTTAGTAGCTTCGCACGAGCTCTTGTCATAGGTCCAATCCTAACTTCATTGGACTTGAGCTTCACAGCAAGACTTGAGCTTCACAGCAGCATCGTCTTCATCTTGCAATGACGGAGGTAGTAATGTAGTAGGGATGTCCTCATCATCCCCCCTTCAAAAGGCATCGACCTCGACGCTCCAATGTCTTCTCCGTCATATGGTGTCAAATCAACCACATTGAAAGAATTGCTGACACCAAACTCATATGTTGGAAGATCTATAGAGTATGCATTATCATTGATCTTGGCAAGCACCGTGTAAGGACCAAAACCACGAGGAAGCAACTTGGACTTCCATAGCTTCGGGAACCTATCCTTGCGAAAATGTACACATACCATATCACCAGGCTAGAACAACATCTTCTTGCGCTTCTTGTTCACCCTTGCAACATTGTTCTTGTCTTTCTTCTCGAACAACTCTTTATTCTTCACATGAATCTTTCGCACAAAATCTTCCATCTTTTATGCCTCCATATTGACTCTCTCATGTAGGGGTAGAGGCAACAAGTCAAGTGGAGTAATGGGTTTGAAACCATACACCACCTCAAAGGGACACATCTATGTGGCCATGTTGTAATCAAACTCCACATGCGATAAACACTCTTCCCACTCCTTCAAGTTTTTCTTTATCATGGATCTCAACAGTTGTGAGAATGTTCTATTCACCACCTCAGTTTGACCATCAGTTTGGGATGACAAGTAGTGCTGAAAAGTAGCTTCGTCCCCAGCTTTCTCCAAAGCTTCTTCCAGAAGTAGCTACTTCATGTCACGATCAGAAAAATAGTCTTCAGGACTCCATGTAGACGTACAATCTCCCTGAAAAACAGGTTAGCAATATGCGACGCATCGTCGCTTTTGTGGCAGGCAATAAAGTGTGACATTTTAGAGAATCTATCCACTACCACAAATATAGAATCATGGCCTCTCTTAGTACGCGGCAAACCCAACACAAAATCCATACTAATATCCTCCCAAGGTGTAGTAGGTGCTGGTAAAGCAATATACAAACCGTGAGGTTTCAGCTTGGACTTGGACTTGTTGCAAGTAATGCATCTCTTCACATACCTGTCCACATCCCGCCTCATCTTTGGCCAATAAAAATGTGATATTTATCCCATCAAACCTCCAGTATGTGATTCCTGCAATAAGAGCAAACGCACAGACGATTCTGGAACACATAGTTTGTTAGCTCTAAACAAGAACCCATCATGTATGTGATATTTATCCCATGCTTTACCAGTAGCACACAAGTGATATGGTTCAGCAAAATCATGATCGGTAGCATACAAATCACATAGCATCTCTAATCTAGGAATTTTAACATCAAGTTGAGTTAATAGCATGCTCTTCCTAGATAGAGCATCAGCAACAATATTATCTTTTCCCTTCTTATGCTTAATAATGTATGGAAAAGAATCAATGAACTCAACCCACTTAGCAAGACGCCTATGCAAGTTCGATTGAGCTTTCAAATATTTTAAAGCTTCATGATCAGAATGTATGATAAATTCTTTTGGCCACAAATAATGTTGCCAAACCTCAAAAACTCTAATTAAAGCATACAATTCTTTATCATAGATAGGATAGTTCAACTTAGCACCAGAAATTTTCTCAGAAAAATATGCAATTGGGCGACCCTCTTGCATCAACACACCACCAATTTGTAACAACCCAAAAATTTCAAAACAAACAAAATGAATTTCCCTAGTTCCAAATTTTGGAACCAACAAAAACTTTTATTAAAACTAAGATTGATACATATAGATCTGGTTTAAATCTTGTGTTTTGCCATGATGAGTGTTATTATGCTTATGTGCTAAACCCTAAAACCCTAAAGTGATCAAGTGAAGGTCACCAACCCAATAAAATAAAAGAGAAAGAAATCAAATAAGAAAAACCTTAAACCCTAATCTTCTCCAAAAATCATTTGGATTTATTTTGAGAAACCAAAATAAAATAAAAAGACATATGGGGGCATATAGCCCTAATAGGTAAATCTTGAACCCTACCTTTATTCTTTATGCTAAATGGTGGTGAACCCTTGTGAACCCCACTAAACCCTAAACCTCACCCCTCTTTTCACCACCCTAGTTAAATTAAAATAAAAGGAAATTAAATAAGAAAGAGGCATATGTGCCTATGGCTATATTTATAAATCTTTACCCTAGACCTTTCCACTTTGTTTAAAGGTTTGGAAAACCTTCACACCCCTTACCTAGTACCTATCAAACCAATTCCAAGTTGAAACCAAAGAAAATAAAAAGAAACTAAAAATGCCATAGAGGCATATGAGAGTAAAATGCGAATTTGTGAATTTGAGAAGATTGACCCTAGGACTTGTTGTGAATGGTTGGATCACTTCCATATGCCATTTCAACACTCAACAACATCAATTGGGTCAAGCCAAGTCAAATTGAAAATCAAATGCAACATATGCATAGAGGCATATGTGACACATAGCCATTTCACCAAACTTTGACCTATGACTCTAAACCTTGACCAAATGATGGGAAACCATCTCTCAACCTAATATAACACTAAATTGACCCTAACCCATGTCCAAGTGAAGCAAGGGGAACAAATTACAAAAATAATAAAATTTGAACCTCACCTCTTATGTGTTATGGTCAATTTTGCAAATCTTTGATCAAGCCCTTTTGAAATGGATTCAATGGTTGGGAAATGTTTCTAAACTAATAAGAACCACTTTAGAGTCAACAAAAGTCAACTCAAATGGGGAGAAATCAAATGATGAGAAAATCCCCTTTTTACTCACATACACACTTAGCCAAATTTGCAAAATCTTCAACCAAGGCCACCAATGCTTGATCTATTTGCTTGTAGAATACTTATATATGATAAACTAACACAATTGCATCAATAAAACCAGAATCAAACCAAAGGAAATCTCAAAATCTTCACACATATGATAATGGTCATATGTCACCAAAATATTTTCTTCACTACTTTACCCCTATGGTTTTCTCTATTCTTAAACTAAACTTGGTCAACTATGACCATGTCATCCAAGACCATGTCAAGGTCAACAAGTTCCATGTTGACCATCCCTGCTGAAGTTGACCAGGTTGACCAGTAGAGAATTGCCAAGTGGAGACTTTGAATTAAAGAGAAGATGATCCACCTTTTGAAACTTTGCAAATCTTCACCAAAATGAACACCACCACCACCATTATATCTCTATGATTATATAAATGAGATCCACCAAAGGAATTTTCAAAATTTGAAAACTTTTCTCTTTCGGCCATTTTCACAAACACCTTGCAGGCAGTTTATAAACTTGAGCCCATGCTGGATTTTTGGTTGGACTTGGTCCAACCCTGGCCCTCCTCAGATGCTCTGGCATCTCCTCTCACCTCACTGCATCAATGCCACCACCTGCAAGCACCTCCACTTGACCAAGTGACACGGGCATGACCATGCCGTGGCTTGGCATGGCCACCCCATGCCATTCCTCTCCCCTCTCACCTCAACGACGGGCCATCATGTCCTGGACGCTCCTCGTGCTCTCCTGGACCAGCCCTTGCCCTCCCTTGGTCAAACCGACGCTTGCACACGCCAGCAGCCGCGTGCCCAGACGCGCCCAGAGACACCCCGTGGCTCGCCAGGACGCGCACGATGGCATCCCTGGACGCGACAGGACGCCGCTGTGCCCCATCGCCTCACGCCTCCCCTCACTCTCCCCATGCGCACGTCGACTCACCACGGTCCCCTCTACCTCCTGGACATCGCCATTGGCTCGCCAGAGCCCTGTCACCGTCGCCATGGACGACGACCACCCGCCACGGGCACCGGAATGCGAGGACGATGACGATCGCCACAGACCGCCATTTTCTGCGCCGTCAAGTCCCACACACCCACAATGACGTCGCCTACCCGCTTGCGTCAGCTCCCAACCCTCTCGACCACTGTATCGCCGTCGTCACCCTGGACATGCTCACACCCCTCGGCCTCGACCGCCAGCTATAAAAGGAGGCATCCCCGCACCTAGCTCTCCACACCAAACTTGCTCTCCTCCTTTTTCTCAAGCTCCTCGTCCACTCGCCTTGCTCGATTAGCCTTCGCCGCCGTCCAATTTGACCACCGGAGCCCGCGGAGGTGCTGAGAAGGGCGCCGCCGTTGCAGCGCACCCCCGGCGACGCCACTGCTACCATCGGCTTCCCCTTCCTCGACAACGTCTTCTCCGCGCCTCGCCGACCCTCGCCGCGCCGCCGGTAAGCCGTCGCCCCCCTGCCTGCATCGCCGGTGACCTCCCCTCTCGCCGGAGACGAAGCCGTCTCTGGTCCGTTCGATCTCCGTCTGATCGTGCGGTTTAGATCACGCATACCGGTTCGCCGTTTAAAACACGCTGACGTGTGGTCCCCGCACTGTCAGTCGGCCCGTTGCGTGGATGCGCTACTGGGCCGGCCCACCTCCCTTTTTCCCTGCACAGCCCGTTTACTTTCCCGCCCCCGTTTGAATTCAAACTTGTTTATTTCTTTTTCATTTAATTTGCAATCTGATGCTAGTTTCAAAATTTAATAGGGACAAATCTACTGAGCCAACTTTTACAAATTTTATATATTTAGAAAGCTCATGAAAGGCCCCATCCAACCACACTGGATTCAAATCAAAATATGTTGTAGAATTTGAATAGTAAAAATAACAAAGCAGTAACTTTTCAAACAACAAACAATGATTAAAAATCAACCCTTTTGAATTTTGAGGTGTTTCAAACTCTCATAATTCACTTTTCAAATACTCTAATTGATTATGTAAAAATATGATATGGGTACTGTATATGATCATGGGTTAGAATCAAATAATGGCTATGTAGCCATTACTAGCCCATTTAAATTATTTTCCAAATTTAAGATTTCAAATCTATGAGGTGTAGCACCTCATTTAAATCATCTTCTTAAGTTGTATGAAGTAGTGTGATAACCCTGGTTGCTTGGTCTCATAATTGCTCATTTAAGAATATTAAATGTTTGCCATAGTAGCATTTAAATTGTCCCAACAAATTATTAAATCTTATGGGAGTGTTTCTCTCATTTAAATATTGTCATGAACAATTCAAAATGAGGTTGAGACTCTGGTCATTTAGGTCTCACATGAATTGTTGATGATATTAAATCTTTACCATGTTAGGATTAAAAGGTATGAGGTGTTCAGCTCATTTAAATCATTTTCTCAAATGATAAGTATGAAGAGGTTGACTTTGGTCAACCTAGGTCATATATTGTCCATGAGAGAAATTAAATCTTAATAAGATAATGAGAGGAAATTATTTCTCTAAGTAATTAAAAGTAACACCTTAATTAGTATGAGAGGAAATTATTTTTCCTAAATAAGAAAACAACACATTTACCCACTTAATAGTAATGAGTGATGCTAGTTTACTTGTGTAAATTATATGAGGTGTTCCACTTCATTTAAATCTTGTCCCAAGTACTTTCATATGAAGTTTGAACCCCTGGTCAAATACTCTCACCTGAAATACTTGGAGATTTTAAATCATAATAGGCATTATTAAATGGTATGAGGTATCCCTACCTCATTTAAATCATTTTCTCAAATGATGATGATGAATGGTTGACTTAGGTCAACATAGATTCATGTGTGATGGTTTGAGAAATTAAATCATAAAGAAGATTCAATGAGAGGAAATTATTCCTCAAGAACTATATGGAAACTATCTTTTACATATAAAATGAGAGGAAATTATTCTTCCTCAAAGCAAGACCACCAATGCACCAAATTGTATTAATTGTGTGAATAGAATAGTTTGTGTGAATATATGTGATGTTTGGAATAGCCAATAAATTGTTTGGTGATTGTATCCTCGTATTCGTATTTTAGACGCTAGTACCAAGGAGTATCAAGAGGAGGAGGAAGTCTACTTTCAAGGAGAAGAAGACCACTTTGATCACCTCAACCAAGGCAAGCTATATTATTGCAAGCTAACACCATTGCAAGCTAATATTCTTGCTAAGTGCAAGGCTCTACAAGAGCAAGGCACCACCACTTTTTACTTTATGATTATGACCCTATTTCCCAGTTTTACTTTACAAGCTTTATTTACTTTTGTTTTATCAAAGTACTTTTTGATTTATGATTCACTTGGTTAGTATTAGATTAGCACAAGAGTATCAAAGTTAGCCTAGAGGCAAAGCAAAATACTTAGCACCCCTCATCCTTAGATGCTAGTGCTAAATTGAAAATGACTACTCTAGTTGGGAACTTGTGAAATGAAATGATTTTGAAAACCTTGGAATGGTGAGTCATTCTATTGAAAGATTTTGAAGGTGAATATGACTGGTGAATGACTTGGTGAATTTTAACAAAACTGATGGTTGGGTTCGGATGCGATACCATTCCAACTTTGCAAGTACCCCCACAATACCTGATATGGGTAGGGCTTAACTAAAAGTTTATGTATCTTAGTATGGGTTCCCTCTAAACAAGCGTCATCGGGGTTATGCTGGAGGCTGCCTCTACAAAAGTGAAGTGATATGAAATGACGTGAAATGAGGTGAATGTCCGGCCCAAGCCCTGTGCAGTTCCCAGGCTGACAGTTTGTCTTCACTGGGAGGCCAAGCTCATGGGGAGAGGTGCCTATACTAGGGTATGTAAATGAAAGGTTATGGTTGGTAGTCCGCACACGGAGTGTGGTAAATCAGGGCCAGTTAACCCTGACGGATTATTGCAAATGTTGTGGCACAAGTGTACGACCTCTGCAGAGTGTAGATCTATTCGAATAGCCGCGTCCACGGTTATGGACGGTTGGAAAGGCCATACTGTTCCATCATCAGACCATTTTTTTTCAAAATGTGACATGTGAAGGGTGACTTGTGACTTGAACTTGAAAAGGGTGACTTGTGACTTGAACTTGAAAAGGGTGAATGGTGAACTTGACTTGAATCACAACTGAGTTGTGGGAATGACACTAATGTTCTCACTTGAGTTAGTTAGCAAATGAAGAGGCTTTTACTAAATGTTTATGAAATAAAACTAGCTTTATGCAAATGAAACTAGAGCTTAGCATCCCCTTCCCTAGTTGATAATACTTACCTTAGTATTAGTTTGCGAGTACTTTAAAGTACTCATGGCTTTGTCCCTGGCTATTCAAATGGCCAGACTATGAAGAGGAGTACCAGAACCCGGAAGAAGGACAGCAGGACGTCTACGACAACTAGGATCACTCCTGACATCAACAGTTGCCTGTGGAATAGATGGACTACTACTACGCTACTTCGCTTCCGCTATGTGTTTTGTAATTGATCAATAGATCATCTACTATTGTAAGGAGACTGGATCATGTGATCCTTTGTTGTAAGACAATTACGATGTTGTAATGAATGATGTTCTGTGATATCAAATCTATTATGTCTCGCAAAAACAATATTCCTGGGATTGCGATGAATGGCATAATAGGCATCTGGATTTAAAAATCCGGGTGTTGACAAGTTGGTATCAGAGCCATTGTTGACCTTAGGAGACCCTAGTTAGAATGGACGTCTGTAAAACTTAGTTTCAAAACCCAAGAAGTGAATATTTGTGAAAAACTTATTCTCACCCTTAACCTTGAAATCTTTTTCAAAATGAGAAATCCATACTCTACTTTCTTTGCAAGCCTACATAAAATTTTGCACACTTGACTACTTCTTAACTTACTTATCCTAATTGCTCACAGATGAAGTACCAATGGGAGTCCTATCAGCTTGGTTCCGGAGGCGACCTAAGGTTCGAAAAGGAGTTGAAGCAACTAGTGGACTATCTGGGACACCCGTATCCCGAGTTCTTCGGAATACCCCTCAAAGCTCAGTTAGGAGAACCACCTCGGTGGGACGTTTCTACTGATCTACGAAGGAAGCTTGATGCCCCGGGATGGGAAACCATATGGTTTTCTGTAATGGGAAACACTTGGAAGGAAGGACTAGACAAAGCTATGCAAGAAGCAATTTCCCGTCTGTGTGGACAAAATGAGGACAAGATCAAGAACACTCGTTTCATCTACTACCCAAGACATGACTCCATGGGAAGACCGATGACCATGCCCCCACCACAACCAAAGATGAACCCCTATGAAGCACCTCAGGACTTCAGGCAGTACAAAACCCACAGAGATTTGGACAACGCCCTCGCCTCTCGCCAAGCACCTCACCCGTGAAGACGAAGAAATCCCCCCCCTGAAGAGTAGTATCATTTGAGCACTTAAGTAGGTGTGAGTTGTATCAGGATCCCCCTTGTATCGTAGAACGATGAATGGTTCTTCAAACCAACGGTGTGTTAGCTTTGTAATGTATGATGCTTGGTATGAATGAAAAAGTGTTGTTGGTTTTTACCCCCGCAACACTACTCAAATTTTTCAATTTGTGAACTTTTAAAAATTTAACAAAACAAACCATAGAAATTTCCCTCTTATCTTATCATCTACCTCAATGTTCAGATGGCCCCACCAACCCGCAACACCACCCAGGATGCCATGATGCAACTGCTGCAGACGATGATGGCAGACCGGGAAGCCGAGAGAGCTGAAAGACAAGCCAACATTGCAGCCCTTCAACAGCTTGCCAACAACAATCCAGGCCATCATGATCACCCAGGATCAAAGCTAAAGAACTTTCAGAACACCAACCCACCTATTTTCAACAAGACTGAAGAACCCCTAGATGCTGATGACTGGCTCCAGACAATGGAGAACAACCTCGAAGTTGCGCAAGTTGAAGCCGCAGAAAAAGTACTGTTTGCCACGCACTACTTAGCAGGACCAGCCAGAGCTTGGTGGACAAGTGCCCGTGCAATGAATGCGGGACAGATGATGACCTGGGAAGACTTCAAGCTAAAGTTTAGCAAGTACCATGTGCCCCAAGGACTGATCAAGAAAATGAGAGACGAGTTCCGTGAACTCAAGCAAGGAAGAATGTCCGTGGTGGAATACCGCGACAAGTTTCTTACTCTGTCAAGGTACGCCCCGGATGAGACCGACACCAACGAGAAGAGAAAGGAAAGATTTCTGAACGGACTGCATGACGAGATGCAGACTATGTTAGTGAACATTCCGTTCGCTGACTTAGAAGCCCTTGTAGACTCAGCCATACAGATGGAAGGAAAGCTACATCAAGCCAATGAGAACCGCAAACGCCGGATGATGAACCAGAATGGACCCCACCATAATCAGAAGTATCGCAATAACTCCTCTGGAGGATTCACCCCAAGATACAACAAGCCCCCTGCCCAGAATTATCGCCCCAACTACACCAACAACAACGGAGGACCCCCGAAGCCCGGAGGGAACAACAACAACAACAACAACAACAACCGCCCCAACAACAACAACAACAATGGAAACAACAACAACCCCAATACTGCCCCAAGGACTGGAAGCAACGCTGTTCCCGTCAACCCCAAAGACAAGTCCACCGTCAACTGCTACGAATGTGGAGTTGTGGGTCACTTCTCCAATGAGTGCCCCAAGAAGCTTGCCAGGATTGCCGCCAATACCGTTGCACCTGCTCAGCAACAGCGCCGCTTTGCCGGAAGAAGGAACCAGAACAACAACAACGGCCGTCTCTACCACATGATCGCCATCAAGCTCGTGAAGCACCCCAGACCATGCCAAGTATGTCCTCCTGTTAATAAAATGCTCAATCTCTCTTAGGAACCTAACTTTTCTTAAAATCTCGGGACGAGATTTGTTTAAGGGGGAAGGGTTTGTAACAACCCAAAAATTTCAAAACAAACAAAATGAATTTCCCTAGTTCCAAATTTTGGAACCAACAAAAACTTTTATTAAAACTAAGATTGATACATATAGATCTGGTTTAAATCTTGTGTTTTGCCATGATGAGTGTTATTATGCTTATGTGCTAAACCCTAAAACCCTAAAGTGATCAAGTGAAGGTCACCAACCCAATAAAATAAAAGAGAAAGAAATCAAATAAGAAAAACCTTAAACCCTAATCTTCTCCAAAAATCATTTGGATTTATTTTGAGAAACCAAAATAAAATAAAAAGACATATGGGGGCATATAGCCCTAATAGGTAAATCTTGAACCCTACCTTTATTCTTTATGCTAAATGGTGGTGAACCCTTGTGAACCCCACTAAACCCTAAACCTCACCCCTCTTTTCACCACCCTAGTTAAATTAAAATAAAAGGAAATTAAATAAGAAAGAGGCATATGTGCCTATGGCTATATTTATAAATCTTTACCCTAGACCTTTCCACTTTGTTTAAAGGTTTGGAAAACCTTCACACCCCTTACCTAGTACCTATCAAACCAATTCCAAGTTGAAACCAAAGAAAATAAAAAGAAACTAAAAATGCCATAGAGGCATATGAGAGTAAAATGCGAATTTGTGAATTTGAGAAGATTGACCCTAGGACTTGTTGTGAATGGTTGGATCACTTCCATATGCCATTTCAACACTCAACAACATCAATTGGGTCAAGCCAAGTCAAATTGAAAATCAAATGCAACATATGCATAGAGGCATATGTGACACATAGCCATTTCACCAAACTTTGACCTATGACTCTAAACCTTGACCAAATGATGGGAAACCATCTCTCAACCTAATATAACACTAAATTGACCCTAACCCATGTCCAAGTGAAGCAAGGGGAACAAATTACAAAAATAATAAAATTTGAACCTCACCTCTTATGTGTTATGGTCAATTTTGCAAATCTTTGATCAAGCCCTTTTGAAATGGATTCAATGGTTGGAAAATGTTTCTAAACTAATAAGAACCACTTTAGAGTCAACAAAAGTCAACTCAAATGGGGAGAAATCAAATGATGAGAAAATCCCCTTTTTACTCACATACACACTTAGCCAAATTTGCAAAATCTTCAACCAAGGCCACCAATGCTTGATCTATTTGCTTGTAGAATACTTATATATGATAAACTAACACAATTGCATCAATAAAACCAGAATCAAACCAAAGGAAATCTCAAAATCTTCACACATATGATAATGGTCATATGTCACCAAAATATTTTCTTCACTACTTTACCCCTCTGGTTTTCTCTATTCTTAAACTAAACTTGGTCAACTATGACCATGTCATCCAAGACCATGTCAAGGTCAACAACTTCCATGTTGACCATCCCTGCTGAAGTTGACCAGGTTGACCAGTAGAGAATTGCCAAGTGGAGACTTTGAATTAAAGAGAAGATGATCCACCTTTTGAAACTTTGCAAATCTTCACCAAAATGAACACCACCACCACCATTATATCTCTATGATTATATAAATGAGATCCACCAAAGGAATTTTCAAAATTTGAAAACTTTTCTCTTTCGGCCATTTTCACAAACACCTTGCAGGCAGTGTATAAACTTGAGCCCATGCTGGATTTTTGGTTGGACTTGGTCCAACCCTGGCCCTCCTCAGATGCTCTGGCATCTCCTCTCACCTCACTGCATCAATGCCACCACCTGCAAGCACCTCCACTTGACCAAGTGACACGGGCATGACCATGCCGTGGCTTGGCATGGCCACCCCATGCCATTCCTCTCCCCTCTCACCTCAACGACGGGCCATCATGTCCTGGACGCTCCTCGTGCTCTCCTGGACCAGCCCTTGCCCTCCCTTGGTCAAACCGACGCTTGCACACGCCAGCAGCCGCGTGCCTAGACGCGCCCAGAGACACCCCGTGGCTCGCCAGGACGCGCACGATGGCATCCCTGGACGCGACAGGACGCCGCTGTGCCCCATCGCCTCACGCCTCCCCTCACTCTCCCCATGCGTACGTCGACTCACCACGGTCCCCTCTACCTCCTGGACATCGCCATTGGCTCGCCAGAGCCCTGTCACCGTCGCCATGGACGACGACCACCCGCCACGGGCACCGGAATGCGAGGACGATGACGATCGCCACAGACCGCCATTTTCTGCGCCGTCAAGTCCCACACACCCACAATGACGTCGCCTACCCGCTTGCGTCAGCTCCCAACCCTCTCGACCACTGTATCGCCGTCGTCACCCTGGACATGCTCACACCCCTCGGCCTCGACCGCCAGCTATAAAAGGAGGCATCCCCGCACCTAGCTCTCCACACCAAACTTGCTCTCCTCCTTTTTCTCAAGCTCCTCGTCCACTCGCCTTGCTCGATTAGCCTTCGCCGCCGTCCAATTTGACCACCGGAGCCCGCGGAGGTGCTGAGAAGGGCGCCGCCGTTGCAGCGCACCCCCGGCGACGCCACTGCTACCATCGGCTTCCCCTTCCTCGACAACGTCTTCTCCGCGCCTCGCCGACCCTCGCCGCGCCGCCGGTAAGCCGTCGCCTCGCTGCATCGCCGGTGACCTCCCCTCTCGCCGGAGACGAAGCCGTCTCTGGTTCGTTCGATCTCCGTCTGATCGTGCGGTTTAGATCACGCATACCGGTTCGCCGTTTAAAACCCGCTGACATGTGGTCCCCGCACTGTCAGTCGCCCCGTTTGAATTCAAACTTGTTTATTTCTTTTTCATTTAATTTGCAATCTGATGCTAGTTTCAAAATTTAATAGGGACAAATCTACTGAGCCAACTTTTACAAATTTTATATATTTAGAAAGCTCATGAAAGGCCCCATCCAACCACACTGGATTCAAATCAAAATATGTTGTAGAATTTGAATAGTAAAAATAACAAAGCAGTAACTTTTCAAACAACAAACAATGATTAAAAATCAACCCTTTTGAATTTTGAGGTGTTTCAAACTCTCATAATTCACTTTTCAAATACTCTAATTGATTATGTAAAAATATGATATGGGTACTGTATATGATCATGGGTTAGAATCAAATAATGGCTATGTAGCCATTACTAGCCCATTTAAATTATTTTCCAAATTTAAGATTTCAAATCTATGAGGTGTAGCACCTCATTTAAATCATCTTCTTAAGTTGTATGAAGTAGTGTGATAACCCTGGTTGCTTGGTCTCATAATTGCTCATTTAAGAATATTAAATGTTTGCCATAGTAGCATTTAAATTGTCCAAACAAATTATTAAATCTTATGGGAGTGTTTCTCTCATTTAAATATTGTCATGAACAATTCAAAATGAGGTTGAGACTCTGGTCATTTAGGTCTCACATGAATTGTTGATGATATTAAATCTTTACCATGTTAGGATTAAAAGGTATGAGGTGTTCACCTCATTTAAATCATTTTCTCAAATGATAAGTATGAAGAGGTTGACTTTGGTCAACCTAGGTCATATATTGTCCATGAGAGAAATTAAATCTTAATAAGATAATGAGAGGAAATTATTTCTCTAAGTAATTAAAAGTAACACCTTAATTAGTATGAGAGGAAATTATTTTTCCTAAATAAGAAAACAACACATTTACCCACTTAATAGTAATGAGTGATGCTAGTTTACTTGTGTAAATTATATGAGGTGTTCCACTTCATTTAAATCTTGTCCCAAGTACTTTCATATGAAGTTTGAACCCCTGGTCAAATACTCTCACCTGAAATACTTGGAGATTTTAAATCATAATAGGCATTATTAAATGGTATGAGGTATCCCTACCTCATTTAAATCATTTTCTCAAATGATGATGATGAATGGTTGACTTAGGTCAACATAGATTCATGTGTGATGGTTTGAGAAATTAAATCATAAAGAAGATTCAATGAGAGGAAATTATTCCTCAAGAACTATATGGAAACTATCTTTTACATATAAAATGAGAGGAAATTATTCTTCCTCAAAGCAAGACCACCAATGCACCAAATTGTATTAATTGTGTGAATAGAATAGTTTGTGTGAATATATGTGATGTTTGGAATAGCCAATAAATTGTTTGGTGATTGTATCCTCGTATTCGTATTTTAGACGCTAGTACCAAGGAGTATCAAGAGGAGGAGGAAGTCTACTTTCAAGGAGAAGAAGACCACTTTGATCACCTCAACCAAGGCAAGCTATATTATTGCAAGCTAACACCATTGCAAGCTAATATTCTTGCTAAGTGCAAGGCTCTACAAGAGCAAGGCACCACCACTTTTTACTTTATGATTATGACCCTATTTCCCAGTTTTACTTTACAAGCTTTATTTACTTTTGTTTTATCAAAGTACTTTTTGATTTATGATTCACTTGGTTAGTATTAGATTAGCACAAGAGTATCAAAGTTAGCCTAGAGGCAAAGCAAAATACTTAGCACCCCTCATCCTTAGATGCTAGTGCTAAATTGAAAATGACTACTCTAGTTGGGAACTTGTGAAATGAAATGATTTTGAAAACCTTGGAATGGTGAGTCATTCTATTGAAAGATTTTGAAGGTGAATATGACTGGTGAATGACTTGGTGAATTTTAACAAAACTGATGGTTGGGTTCGGATGCGATACCATTCCAACTTTGCAAGTACCCCCACAATACCTGATATGGGTAGGGCTTAACTAAAAGTTTATGTATCTTAGTATGGGTTCCCTCTAAACAAGCGTCATCGGGGTTATGCTGGAGGCTGCCTCTACAAAAGTGAAGTGATATGAAATGACGTGAAATGAGGTGAATGTCCGGCCCAAGCCCTGTGCAGTTCCCAGGCTGACAGTTTGTCTTCACTGGGAGGCCAAGCTCATGGGGAGAGGTGCCTATACTAGGGTATGTAAATGAAAGGTTATGGTTGGTAGTCCGCACACGGAGTGTGGTAAATCAGGGCCAGTTAACCCTGACGGATTATTGCAAATGTTGTGGCACAAGTGTACGACCTCTGCAGAGTGTAGATCTATTCGAATAGCCGCGTCCACGGTTATGGACGGTTGGAAAGGCCATACTGTTCCGTCATCAGACCATTTTTTTCAAAATGTGACATGTGAAGGGTGACTTGTGACTTGAACTTGAAAAGGGTGACTTGTGACTTGAACTTGAAAAGGGTGAATGGTGAACTTGACTTGAATCACAACTGAGTTGTGGGAATGACACTAATGTTCTCACTTGAGTTAGTTAGCAAATGAAGAGGCTTTTACTAAATGTTTATGAAATAAAACTAGCTTTATGCAAATGAAACTAGAGCTTAGCATCCCCTTCCCTAGTTGATAATACTTACCTTAGTATTAGTTTGCGAGTACTTTAAAGTACTCATGGCTTTGTCCCTGGCTATTCAAATGGCCAGACTATGAAGAGGAGTACCAGAACCCGGAAGAAGGACAGCAGGACGTCTACGACAACTAGGATCACTCCTGACGTCAACAGTTGCCTGTGGAATAGATGGACTACTACTACGCTACTTCGCTTCCGCTATGTGTTTTGTAATTGATCAATAGATCATCTACTATTGTAAGGAGACTGGATCATGTGATCCTTTGTTGTAAGACAATTACGATGTTGTAATGAATGATGTTCTGTGATATCAAATCTATTATGTCTCGCAAAAACAATATTCCTGGGATTGCGATGAATGGCATAATAGGCATCTGGATTTAAAAATCCGGGTGTTGACACAATTCCAATACCACTAGTATCACATTCAATCTCAAATTGTTTATTCAAATCAGGAAGTGCAAGAAATGGTGCAGAAGTTAAAAATCGTTTTAGTTCATCAAATGCATGATCTTGGGGTGCATCCCACTCAAATGCAACACCCTTTTTAGTCAATTCATTCAAAGGTGCAGCAATAGTACTAAAATTGGGCACAAATCTTCTATAAAACCCAGCTAGACCATGAAAACTTCATACTTGACTCACATTCATAGGAGTAGGCCAATTTTGAATTGCTTCAATTTTAGACACATCTACTTCTACTCCATGCTTTAGAGACAACATAACCCAGAAATATGACCTTATCTTTGCAAAATGTGCACTTCTAAAGATTACCATAAAGTTGATTATCACGCAACACTTGCAAAACATGTCAAATATGCATAGTATGATCAGATTCATTGCGGCTGTAAATTAATATGTCATCAAAGTACACAACCACAAACTTGCCAATAAAATCACGAAAACATGGTTCATCAGTCTCATGAAAGTGCTAGGTGCATTAGTTAAACCAAAAGGCATTACTAACCACTCATATAAACCAATTTTTTAAAAGGTTGTTTTCCATTCATCCCCCTCTTTCATCCTAATTTGATGATAACAACTACGCAAATTAGTCTTAGAGAAAACAGAAGCACCATTCAATTCATCTAGCATATCCTCTAAACGTGGAATAGGATGACGATATCGAATAGTAATATTGTTTATCGCTCTATAATCTACACACATGCGCCATGTACCATCTTTCTTAAAAACTAGAATAACAAGAACAACACAAGGACTAAGGCTTATGCGGATAGAACCTTTGTCGAATAGTGCTTGTACTTGCTTTTGTATCTCCTTCGTCTCATCGGGGTTCGTTCTGTATGGTTCCCTATTAGGCAGCGAAGCTCCGGGGATCAAGTCAATTTGATGCTCAATACCATGCTATGGTGGCAATCCAGCTGGCACCTCCTCCGGAAACACATCGCTGAATTCTTGCAAAACACTAGAAACACAAGGAGAAATAGGGGTCATGTCGTTAGAAACTAAAACCTCACCCTTGTACATGAGCACAATAGGCATGGCTGTAGGATCCTCACTAAATTCTCTCATGTCCTCTTTGGTGGATAATAGCACTAAGGAATTCACTCTCTCACTTTTCGTTATATCACTCACGGCATTACAATTCTCTCTCCTATCTATGGGAGCATCCTCCAAGTTTACTTCAACTTTCTGACGAGACTCATTGACAATTTTATTGTGGTGACATAGCCTGCAAGTTAATTTTCTTTCCCTTGAACTCCAAGTGATATGGATTGGCACGGACATTGTGTTGCATAGAACGGTCATAGAGCCATGGCCGATCCAATAGTAGGTGGCACACCGTCATAGGAACCACATCAAAATCAATGGAATCCTTATACGGTCCAATCTCAAAATCAACACGCACCATGTGGTTTACCTTCATCTCACCATTGTCGCTCAATCACCGAATATAGTATGGATGCGGGTGCGGTAGATACTTCAGTTTCAGCTTGGTACACAACTCCTTGCTTGCTAAATTGCGGCAACTCCACCATCAATAATGACCCGCCATCAATAATGATGTCAACACCCAGATTTTTAAGTCCATATGCCTATTATGACATACATCGCATTCCCAGGAAGATTATTTTTGCGAGACATAATAAGTTCATATCACATCACATCATTCATTACAAACCATAATAGTCTTACATCAAAGGATCACATGATCCATTCTTAATACAACCATTGATCAAAAGATCAATTATATAACACATAGCGGAAGATACGTAGTAGCGGTCCATCTGTTCCACAGGCAATGCTTGACGCCAGGAGGTAGTCCTAGTTATCGTAGTCATCCTGCTGTCCACCTTCCGGGTACTGGTTCTCCTCTTCATAGTCTGTCCATTTGAATAGCCAGGGATAAATCCAAGAGTACTTTTAAAGTACTCGCAAACTCACACTAATAGAAGTACTAATAGCTCTAAAGGGGTTCTAAGCTCTAAGTTCATTTGCACAAAACCAGTTTTATTTCATAAACACTTACTAGTCAAGACTCTTTATTTACCTAGCCATACTTAAGTGGGAACATTAGTGTCATTCCCACAACTCTGTTGTGATTCAAGTCAGAGTCACATTTCAAGTCACCATTCATTTTTAGAAAACATCTGACAACGGAACAGTATGGCCATCCAACTGTCCATGACCGCAGACGCGGCTATTCGAATAGTTTAACACTCTGCAGAGGTCGTACTCTTGTGCCACAACTTTTGATTACATCCGTCAGGGATAGCCCTGAATCATCATAACTCAGTATGCGGATCATCAACCATTAACGTTTCACTTACATACTCTAGTATAGGTACCTCCCCTATGAGCTTGGCCTCCTAGTGATGGCAACTGCCATCCTAGGAACTGCACAGGGCTTGGGTAGGACATTCATCTCTTTTTCACGCCATTTCACTTTCAACGGAGGCAGCCTTGGCATAACCTCTATGACGCTTGTTGATACGTCCAATTTGCATCACTATTTTATATCATAATTTGCTGTTATTCATTGATATATTTCATATTGGGACACATTACTTATGTTATTTCATCTATTTTGCATGTTTCATCGTTATTGGAGGATCGAACACCGGAGCCAGGATTCTGCTGGAAAAAGCACCGTCAGAACGCAATATTTCGGAAGATCAACTCTGGAAGGAAATTATACCAAAAATCCTATTTTTCAAGATGACGAAGGAAGCCAGAAGGAGGAGCCAGGAGCAGCCAGGGTGGGCCCACACCCTAGGGCGGCGCGGCGCGGCCCCGCCGGCCTGTGGTGTGGAGGGCCCACGACCCCTTTCGCCTCCTTTTCTTCGCCAAACCCTTCGTCCCGAAGACCTAAGCCACAGAGGGTACCTCGCGAAGAGTTACAGCCGCCTCTGCGGGGCGGAGAACACCAGAGAGAAAAGAGCTCTCCGGCGGGCAGGAATCCTGGGAAATTCCTCCGGAGGGGGAAATCGACGCCATCGTCACCGTCATCGAGCTGGACATCATCGCCATCACCATCATCATCATCTCCACCATCATCACCGCCGTCATCACCGCTGGACACCGTCACCGCCATAGCAATTTGGGTTTGATCTTGATTGTTTGATAGGGGAAACTCTCCCGGTATCGATTTCTACTTGTTGTTGATGCTATTGAGTGAAACCATTGAACCAAGTTTATGTTCAGATTGTTATTCATCATCATATCACCTCTGATCATGTTCCGTATGATGTCTCGTGAGTAGTTCGTTTAGTTCTTGAGGACATGGGTGAAGTCTAAATGTTAGTAGTGAACTATGGTTGAGTAATATTCAATGGTGTGATATTTAAGTTGTGGTGTTATTCTTCTAGTGGTGTCATGTGAACGTCGACTACATGACACTTCACCATTTATGGGCCTAGGGGAATGCATCTTGTATTCGTTTGCCAATTGCGGGGTTGCCGGAGTGACAGAAACCTAAACCCCCGTTGGTATATCGATGCAGGAGGGATCGCAGGATCTCAGAGTTTAAGGCTGTGGTTAGATTTATTTCTTAATTACTTTCTTGTAGTTGCGGATGCTTGCAAGGGGTATAATCACAAGTATGTATTAGTCCTAGGAAGGGCGGTACATTAGCATAGGTTCACCCACACAACACTTATCACAACAATGAAGATTATTTAGCCGTATGTAGCGAAAGCACTAGACTAAAATCCCGTGTGTCCTCGAGAACGTTTGGTCATTATAAGTAAACAAACCGGCTTGTCCTTTGTGCTAAAAAGGATTGGGCCACTCGCTGCAATTATTACTCTCGCACTTTACATACTCGTACATTATTCAACTGTTACATCAAACCCCCCTGATTACTTGTCTGTGAGCATTTACAGTGAATCCTTCATCGAAACTGCTTGTCAACACCTTCTGCTCCTCGTTGGGATCGACATTCTTACTTATCGAAGATACTACGATACACCCCCTATACTTGTGGGTCATCAAGACTATTTTCTGGCGCCGTTGCCGGGGAGTGAAGCGCTATTGGTAAGTGGAATTGGTAAGGAAAACCTTTACTGTTGTGCTGATTTTATTTCTCGCTGCTGCTATAAGTCATTATGGAGAGATCTTCTCTTCAATTTCTATTTGGGAAATCTACTACTACTGCAACGGTAGTGGATGAAGCGCCAGGTGAGGAAGTAATACCATATAAAATACCTATGAAAATTATTGAACGTGTTATGGATAACCGCTATGAAGGGGATGGAACTGTCCACCCCGGTGATCATTTACTATTTTTGCATGAATTATGCGGGTTATTCAAATGTGCAGGTATTGCTATGGATGAAGTGAGGAAGAAACTATTCTCTTTGTCACTGTCCGGTAAAGCGGCGCATTGGTATAAATTATTGGATAATGGGGATTCTCTTGAATGGAATGATATTGTGCCCCGGTTTTATTCTAAGTTCTATCCTCCAAGTGAAATTCATAAGGATCGGAATCGCATATATAATTTTTGGCCTCATGATGGAGAGAGCATCGCCCAAGCTTGGGGGAGATTGAAGTCTTTAATGCTCAAATGCCCCATTCATGAGCTTCCTGGTAATGTTATTATTGATAATTTCTATGCAAGACTTTCTTTTCAAGACAAGACCTTGCTGGATACTTCTTGTTCTGGATCATTTACACGCAACAAAGAAGAGTTTAAAAGGGACCTTCTTGATCGAATCCAAGAAAATACTGAAGGATGGGAGAACGACAAAGATCGAGAATCAGGTATAATTTATGATTATAAATGCATTGAAGCTTTTATGGATACTGATAAATTTCGTAATATGAGTGCTACATATGGTCTTGATTCTCAAGTTGCTGTAAATCTTTTTAAAGCTTTTGCCTCTCATTATGAATTGCCAAAGAAGAACTTTGATAAGTATCATGAACCATATAAAGATAAAATTGATTCATCTATTAATAAATGTGTTGTAGTTGAAACTGCTGATCATGTTATTCCTGAGGTTTATATTGAAAAAACTCCTTTCCCTGCTAAAATGAAGGAGTACTCTGTTATCAATAGTGCGGTTCATAAAAGTGAAAAGAAACCTGTAGAACCTGAAGAACAAATAAAAGTTGAACCTGCTGTTGCAATAGTTAAAGATCTTGTGACTGAAAATGTGGAGGATGGTCATATTATTTTCTCGTGAAGATGCTTCTAATATTGTTTCACATCCTAATAAACCCAAACCAGCTAGGGTTCCTATGCTATCTCGTTAGAATTGGTGATCATTGTTATTATGGATTATGTGATATTGGTGCAAGTGTTAGTGCTATTCCGTATGAGCTTTACACGGAGATTATGCACGAAATTGATTCTTGTGAACTTGAAGATATTGATGTGGTTATTCAGCTGGCTAATAGAGAAACTATTTCTCCAATTGGTATTGTTCGAGATGTGGAAGTTTTATGCGGTAAGATTAAATATCCTGCTGACTTTTTGGTACTTGGTTCTGCTGCTAGTGATTATTGTCCTATTATTTTTGGTAGACCTTTTCTAAATACTTGTGGAGCTATTATAGATTGCAAGAAAGAGAAAATTTTGACTAAATTCGCGGGTGAATCTTATGAGTTTAACTTCTCTAAATTTACTAAAACTCCTTATAAAGCTGATTTGCCTAGTAATGATTTTAAAATGGAGCAATGTGCATCTATTGTTCTTGTTCCTAATAATCCTTTGCAGCAACATTTGGAGGATAGCGAGAGCGAAATTTTTAGGAAAGAAAGAGATGAGCTTGAGGAAATTTTTCTTCGCCAACCTATTCTCAAGCATGATTTACCGGTGGAAGATTTGGGTACAACACCGCCACCAAAGGAAGATCCTGTTTTTGATTTAAAGCCTTTACCTGATAATCTTAAATATGCTCATATTGATGATAAGAAAATATATCCTGTTATTATTAGTTCTAAGCTTTCAGAGATTGAGGAAGAAAGGTTATTGGAAATATTGAAGAAGCATCGAGGCGCTATTGGCTACACTCTTGATGATTTGAAGGGGATTTCTCCTTCTATTTGCCAACATGCTATTAATATGGAAGATGATGCAAAGCCTGTTGTTGAACCTCAGCGTCGTCTAATTCCAAAGATGAAGGAAGTGGTAAGGAATGAGGTACTACGACTCCTTGAAGCTGGTATTATATATCCTATTGCCGATAGTAGATGGGTTAGTCCCGTGCACCTTGTGTTCCCAAGAAAGGAGGTATGACTGTTGTGCCTAATGATAATGATGAGCTCATTCCTCAAAGAGTAGTTGTAGGGTATAGAATGTGCATTGATTTTCGAAAAGTTAATAAAGTTACTAAAAAAGATCATTACCCTTTACCCTTTATTGATCAAATGCTAGAAAGATTATCTAAAAATACTCATTTTTGCTTTCTTGATGGTTATTCTGGTTTTCACAAATTGTCATAAAGCTAAAGATCAAGAGAAAACCACTTTTACCTGTCCCTATGGAACTTATGCTTATAGACGCATGCCTTTTGGTTTATGTAATGCTCCTGCTACTTTTCAAAGATGCATGTCTGCTATTTTTCATGGTTTTTGTGAAAGTATTGTAGAGGTATTCATGGATGATTTTTCCGTCTATGGGAATTCTTTTGATAGCTGCTTGCGAAACCTTGATAAAGTTTTGCAGAGATGTGAAGAAACTAACCTTGTTCTTAATTGGGAGAAATGCCACTTTATGGTTAATGAAGGAATTGTATTGGGACATAAAATTTCTGAGAGAGGTATTGAAGTTGATAGAGCTAAAGTTGAAGCAATCGAGAAGATGCCTTATCCGAGGGATGTTAAAGGTATTCGTAGTGTTCTTGGTCATGCTGGGTTTTATAGGAGATTTATTAAAGATTTCTCTAAGATTTCAAAGCCTCTTACTAATCTTCTTCAAAAAGATGTACCATTTGTTTTTGATGATGATTGTAAGGAAGCGTTTGAAACTCTTAAGAAAGCCTTAACAACCGCTCCTATAGTTGAACCCCGATTGGAATTTACCCTTTGAAATTATGTGTGATGCTAGTGATTTTAGCTGTAGGCGCCCTCCCTGGACAGCGAGGAGATACAAAACTGAATGTTACTCATCATGCAAGTACAACTCTTGCTGCTGCACCAAGAAATTATGCTACAACTGAAAAGGAATTATTAGTTGTAGTCTTTGCTTGCGATAAATTTAGATCTTATATTGTTGATTCAAAAGTTACTATTCATACTGATCATGCTGCAATTAGATACCTTATGACAAAGAAAGATGCTAAGCCGAGGCTTATTAGATGGGTACTTCTGTTGCAAGAATTTGACTTACATATTGTAGATAGGAAAGGTGCTGATAATCCTGTTGCTGATAATTTGTCTAGATTGGAAAATATTGCTTATGATCCTGTTCTGTTAATGATAGTTTTCCAAATGAACAATTGGCTGTAATAAAGGTGAGCTCGCGAGACAGTCCTTGGTATGCTGATTATGCTAACTTTATTGTTTCCAAGTACTTGCCTCCAACCTTTTCAGCTCAGCAAAGGAGGAAATTCTTTTATGACTTGAGGTATTATTTCTGGGATGACCCACACTTATATAAAGAAGGAGTGGATGGTATTATGCGAAGATGTGTCCCTGAATATGAACAACAGGAGATATTGAGTAAATGTCATGGTAGTGCTTATGGAGGACATCACGCCGGAGAAAGAACCGCGCAAAAGGTTCTACAATCAGGTTTTTATTGGCCAACTCTCTTCAAGGATGCGAGAAAGTTTATTTTATCTTGTGATGAATGCCAAAGGGTTGGTAATATCTCCGTGCGTAATGAAATGCCAATGAATTATACTCTTGTTATTGAACCGTTTGATTGTTGGGGATTTGACTTTATGGGACCTTTTCCGTCTTCGAAGGTAACACTCATATACTCGTTGTCGTTGATTATGTTACTAAATGGGTGGAAGCTATACCTACAAAAAGTGCTGATGGTGAGACCTCTTTAAGAATGCTTTTAGATATTATTTTTCCTAGATTCGGAGTACCTAGATATATTATGACTGATGGAGGTTCTCATTTTATTCATGGAGGTTTTAGAAAAACTCTTGCTAGGTATGGTATTAATCATAGAATTGCTTCTGCTTATCATCCTCAAACTAGTGGTCAAGTAGAGTTATCAAATAGAGAGATTAAATCTATTTTGGGAAAGACCGTTAATAAAACTAGAAAGAATTGGGCTAGTAAATTGAAGGATGCACTTTGGGCTTATAGAACTGCTTATAAAAATCCCATGGGAATGTCACCTTATAAAATGGTTTATGGGAAAGCTTGTCATTTACCTCTAGAACTAGAGCACAAAGCTTATTGGGCTGTTAGAGAATTAAATAAAGATCCTAAACTTGCCGGTGATAAGAGGTTGTTGCAATTGAGTTCTCTAGATGAATGGAGGAATGAAGCTTATGAAAATGCTAAGCTCTTTAAAGAGAAAGTTAAAAAATGGCATGATAGGAGGATTATCAAAAGAGAATTTAATATTGGGGATAAAGTCCTATTGTATCGGTCTCGTCTCGCATTCTTTGCAGGAAATTACTCTCGAAATGGGAAGGACCATATGTTGTCGAGGAGGTGTATCGTTCAGGAGCAATCAAAATTAGCTCTCTCCAAGGCAATGCTACGCAAGTGGTGAATGGACAAAGACTCAAGCATTATATCTCGGGTGATTCTTATAATGTTGATGTTGATATTATTCAAGTGGAAACACCGGAGGCCTACATCAAAGGGCAAATTGACAAATTCACTTAACTCGATTTTGAATAGGTAACAGTACTGGTAATGAAAAGTACGCAATTTACTTTCCGAACAATATTTTCGCTGTTTTTGGAAAATAAGAGAAATTACGAGTTCGAAACGGAGTGGAAAGGACGCACGAGGGGGTGCCACCATAGGGCGGCGCGGCCTGACCTGGGCCCGCGCCGGCCTATGGTTTGGCCGCCTCGTCGCCCCTTTCCGACTCTGGTTCGATCTGGTGCTTTCCTTTTGTCGAGAAAATTTTTGCTATATAATCCCCCGGACCCCTGGAGGTCCGTATATCGTTTTCTCGACGTGTTTTGTTTCGAGCTGTTTCTGCCAGGATCTGTTTTCGGTTTAGAAGCACCATGGTCTCCAAGAACAAGGACGTCAAGGAAGAAGATGAAGAAGAGGTGGAGGAAGACTCGCGCGCACGCCCGCGTGCTACCATCGCAAGCATCAAGGTGGTGGACAACCCTTTTAGTGCAAACAAGAGCGCAAGAATTTGCACTGGAGGAGCGGTCCCACGTCATTACCTAGCTCCGAAAACATCTCCATCAGGCACTCATCACCCCTTCCACAATCTAATTTTCAATAATCAAATTGAAGGGACTCCCAAGGCAGCATTGCCTAGCCAGTGGGATATAGATCGTTCTAACACTGCAGGAGAGAAGGAGCCTGAGGCTGAAGAGTGGGGAAATAACTCCAAGAGCTGGGACTCGCCATCGTACGGACTCTTTAACCGCGTCGAGCACAACTCGTAGATGATTCGCAACCTCATATACAGGATTGACGAGCTTCGTGAGCTTATTGAGAAGCTTGTCGTGAATTCATCACCATCATCGCCGCGGGAGTAATTCATCATCGGTATTGGCATCCCCTTGGTTTGTTCCAAGCTTGGGGGAGTGCCGCGGTATCACATTATCACTACCTTTTACTTTTATTGTCAAGTAGTGTCATATCATGAGTAGGGAAGTTATCATATAAGATGGGTTGCGTTTGGAAGTATTTCTCCTTTGGTTGGTTGTCTATGTATCCCTTGGTGTGAGTTATCGTTATGGAATATTAATGGGAAGTCTTATCATTTACATATTGCACATCTTATTTTAGTTTGCAATCTCTACTATATGATTCACCTTGTTGTTAGTATTGGTATCACTTTGGGAGCATTGAATAAATCTATTTGGTTTTGGCAAACTTAGCATTGGTCAATAGCAACAACACTTTGAAGTTTAAATAGAAAAGAGAAATACATGTAGTTGTTTCATTGTCTTTCTTGTTAGCTCATAGCTTATTATTCTGAAGTTAAAATTGTTTGTGTTTGCAAGGAAGATGCATGATTGTTTCTATCATATGTATATTTGTTTGTTTCCTTCGACTCTTATGCTTGCTAATTAACCTTGCTAGCCAAAGACCTGTACTGAGAGGGAATACTTCTCGTGCATCCAAACCTTAACCCAAACCTATGTCATTTGTGTCCACCATACCTACCTACTACATGGTATTTTCTGCCATTCCAAGTAAATACTTCATGTGCTACCTTTAAACAATTCAAAACTTAGTATCTCTTATTTGTGTCAATGTTTCATAGCTCATGAGGAAGTACGTGGTGTTTTATCTTTCAATCTTGTTGGGCAACTTCCACCAATGGACTAGTGGCTTCATCCGCTTATCCAATAATTTTGCAAAAAGAGCTGGCAATGGGATTCCCAGTCCCAAATTGATTAAACTAAATAGACACTCCTCCATGGTATGTGATTGATGGACGGCACCCGAAGGATTCGGTTAGCCATGGCTTGTGTAAGCAAAGGTTGGGGGGGGTGTCATCATCATAATTAAGCTAAAATAAAAAGGCACTCCTTCATGGTATGAGATTGTTGGCAGGCACCCGAGGATTCGGTTAGCCATGGTTTGTGAAAGAAAGGTTGGAAGGAGTGCCACACAAAATGGAAATAATATGGGAGCCGCTCTTAGGAGGTTGTCTGGCAAGGGGTTAGAGTACCCGCTACCGATCGTTGACAACAACAAACACCTCTCAAAATGTTACTTTTATTACCTCTATATGATTGCAAAACTGAAAAAGCTCTAGCACATGATTTAATCCCTGCTTCCCTCTGCGAAGGGCCTGTCTTTTACTTTATGTTGAGTCAGTAAACCTATTTCCCTCCATCTCAAGCAAGCATTTGAGTAGTTGTGATCAAACCATTATATTGTGATTTGCTACATCATGTCTTTTATTCTTCCTTGTTTAGTACAAGTTTTATCTGAATGAATATAGCTTTGCAAGTTATCAATGATTATGAGAAGACCATTACGATTGAGTATGCAAGTTGTGCCTTATAAACTTTAACATGAGAGCGCTGCTCAATGAGATAAATATAATCTGTTAATTGTTCTCTGACCAAGAACGAAGTTTGCCATCACCAATCATGATTTCTCATGCACCTTTACTTGTGATTACCTTATACTTGTTTCAATATGAGTTATAAGAGGTTGTTTACTATAATGTCCTGTGTGAATGAATATGATGCTTCTTGTCCGTATTTTATTTATCGACTCTTCACTCCATAAACATGTGGTCATGTCTATCGAGTTCAGTTTCGCAGGGACAAGCGAAGTCTAAGCTTGGGGGGAGTTGATACGTCCAATTTGCATCACTATTTTATATCATAATTTGCTGTTATTCATTGATATATTTCATATTGGGACACATTACTTATGTTATTTCATCTATTTTGCATGTTTCATCGTTATTGGAGGATCGAACACCGGAGCCGTGGATTCTCGCTGGAAAAAGCACCGTCAGAACGCAATATTTCGGAAGATCAACTCTGGAAGGAAATTATACCAAAAATCCTATTTTTCAAGATGACGAAGGAAGCCAGAAGGAGGAGCCAGGAGCAGCCAGGGTGGGCCCACACCCTAGGGCGGCGCGGCCCAGGCCCTGGCCGCGCCGGCTTTGTGGTGTGGAGGGCCCACGACCCCTTTCGCCTCCTTTGGTTCGCCAAACCCTTCGTCCCGAAGACCTAAGCCACAGAGGGTACCTCGCGAAGAGTTACAGCCGCCTCTGCGGGGCGGAGAACACCAGAGAGACAAGAGCTCTCCGGCGGGCAGGAATCCGCCGGGGAAATTCCCTCCGGGAGGGGGAAATCGACGCCATCGTCACCGTCATCGAGCTGGACATCATCGCCATCACCATCATCATCATCTCCACCATCATCACCGCCGTCATCACCGCTGGACACCGTCACCGCCATAGCAATTTGGGTTTGATCTTGATTGTTTGATAGGGGAAACTCTCCCGGTATCGATTTCTACTTGTTGTTGATGCTATTGAGTGAAACCATTGAACCAAGTTTATGTTCAGATTGTTATTCATCATCATATCACCTCTGATCATGTTCCGTATGATGTCTCGTGAGTAGTTCGTTTAGTTCTTGAGGACATGGGTGAAGTCTAAATGTTAGTAGTGAACTATGGTTGAGTAATATTCAATGGTGTGATATTTAAGTTGTGGTGTTATTCTTCTAGTGGTGTCATGTGAACGTCGACTACATGACACTTCACCATTTATGGGCCTAGGGGAATGCATCTTGTATTCGTTTGCCAATTGCGGGGTTGCCGGAGTGACAGAAACCTAAACCCCCGTTGGTATATCGATGCAGGAGGGATCGCAGGATCTCAGAGTTTAAGGCTGTGGTTAGATTTATTTCTTAATTACTTTCTTGTAGTTGCGGATGCTTGCAAGGGGTATAATCACAAGTATGTATTAGTCCTAGGAAGGGCGGTACATTAGCATAGGTTCACCCACACAACACTTATCACAACAATGAAGATTATTTAGCCGTATGTAGCGAAAGCACTAGACTAAAATCCCGTGTGTCCTCGAGAACGTTTGGTCATTATAAGTAAACAAACCGGCTTGTCCTTTGTGCTAAAAAGGATTGGGCCACTCGCTGCAATTATTACTCTCGCACTTTACATACTCGTACATTATTCAACTGTTACATCAAACCCCCCTGATTACTTGTCTGTGAGCATTTACAGTGAATCCTTCATCGAAACTGCTTGTCAACACCTTCTGCTCCTCGTTGGGATCGACATTCTTACTTATCGAAGATACTACGATACACCCCCTATACTTGTGGGTCATCACTTGTTCAGAGGGAACCCATACTAAAATACATATATTTCGAGCTAAAGCCTTACCCATTATCATGTATTGTGGGGGTACTCTAAAATTGGAATGGTATCGCATCCGAACCCAACCATCAATTTTTATCAAAATCACCATGTCATTCAAAGGTCACATTCACCTTCAAAAACTTTCAATAGAAAGAATCCTTATTCCAAGGTTTTCAAAATCCTTTGCTTCACAAGTTCCCATCTAGGGTAGTCAATTTTAGTTTTAGCACTAGCTACTAGTCATGAGGGGTGCTAACTAAGGTTTAGTTTTCTAGGCTAAGTTTGAAGCTCTTGTGGTACTCTATACTTAGACTCACATGAACTACAACAACTAAGCCTTGGTAATCAAAGTAAAAGCTGGTAAGATAAAAACTTGGAATTGGAAAGATAAAACTTTAAACAACAATACTAGTGCCATGGTATCTTGCACTAGTAGCTTGGCATTAGTAGAGCTTGCCTTGATTGTGTATTGATCAAAGTGTTCCTCCTCTTCTTCGTAGAAGACCTCCTCCTCCTCGTAGCCTTCGGTACTAGCGTCTATAAACGGATACGAGGTAACAATCACCAAACAATTCTTAAGGAGACTACTTAGCCTTAATGGCTCACTCAAGATGATCTAGCATCATCTCAATCATCACTCAAAATAACACTAGGGTTTTCTTATTTATTGTTAGGAAAATAATTTCCTCTCATTGAAATATACTAAGATTTAATATCCTAAAATAAGAGAATATGAGGCCATGAAACTAAAGTCATCACCTCACATTACATTACTTGGGAAAGTGATTTAAATGAGATGCTACACCTCATAGATTTGAAATCCTAAATTTGAAACAATTTAAATGAGCTAGAAATGACTACATAGCCTTTATTTGATTCTAGCCCATGATCATATTAAACAACTATGTCATATTTTTCATAATCAAATAGAGTTTTTGAAATGTGAATTATGAGAATTAGAATCACCTCAAAATTCATTATGGTTGATTTTTAATAATTGTTGGAATTTTGAAAAGGTACTAACTTGTTAATTTTATTGCAAGTGTTCTGTAATGAACTAGGGTTTGAGACCAGTGTGGTTTGCTAGATAATTTCATCTATTTTCTCCCAAAATTGGAATAAACTCAATTGGGTTTGTAGATTTGGTTTTATTCAATTTTGAACACAAAACCAGTACTAAAATTCAGCTAAAAAGGAAAATTCGAATTTGAATTTGGTGGGCTAGGCGGGAAACGAAACTGGGCCAGAGAGGAAAAAAAAAACGGGCCAGCCCAGCTGCGCGTCTCGCACGAGCGGGCAGCCTGACAATGGGCTCCACATGTTAGCGGCTCTTAAACAGCGAAACGGTATGAGTGAAAGGGAGCCGTAGGATTAGATGGAGATCGAACGGTCGACGCTCATCGTCGTCGACGACGAGCGCGAACCCTACTGGCGACGAGCCTAGGGGGTCGGCGGCTCACCGGTGGTCCGGCGATGATCGGCGATGATGCAGAGCGACGTTGTCGGCGACGGCGATGCTCCTGGTACCGGTGGCTGCTCCTGGGGTGGCTCCAATCGACGGCGAGCTTGCAGGGTGCTGGCGGAGCTCCGGCGAGAAATTGGGTGGCTACGGGCTGAATTGAGACGGGGCAATGCTCAAGGTGGCTCAGTGAGAAGAGAGGAGGGGATTGGTGTGAAGGAAATGAGCGGGGGAGGCCTCCTTTTATAGGGTCAACGAGGTGCCGAGGCTCGCGGACATGGCGATGGTGGCGACGATGCTACAGCGGCTCAGTGACATTGGCGAGGATGCGGTGCTGTTAAGGGTGTCACGGCGATCATCACGAGCATCATGGCACGAAAAATGGTGGCCTGACGCGGCAGGGAACGTGACGCGTCTGGCGGTACCGCGGTGGATGTCGTCGACAAGGACGATGGCGACAGGTCTCTCCGGTCCGATTGGGCATGTCTGGGAGGGAGCTAGTGGCGTGATGATGCTCGGGGCAGACGCAGGAGTCAAGGAGAGGACGGAGTTGACAGGGTGAGCGTGTGCTCTGGCGCGCTCCGGGTCGTGTCCGTGCACGCTCTGGCATCACGGGCTGACCTGGGTGTGTCCTGTGCTGGCCGTTGCACGCTTCTCCTTGGCCAAGGGCTTGCATCAGCAGGTTCAGAAGAGAGTGGGGAAGCTCAAGGACAAGGTGAGGTAGGCTAGATGGGAGAGGAGAGGATGATGGCATGGAGGAGTGGCATGCTCACGGCATGGCCATGTCTTGGTAAAAATCATCAAGGTACAGTGGTACAAGTGCTTGGCATTGTCCAAGAGGTTCAAGAGGAAGATAATGATGACTTATGGCGTGATGGTTGAGGCTAAAACCCTCTGGATATTTGAGTGTATGCACATAGCTGAAACCTGCACACCAAGTGTTTGATGAAATGGCCGCATGAACTTTGAATTTGAATTTTGCCAAACTTTTTCTTGGGTGTGATTCTAATAATGTTTGGCATCTCCTGGTGGTCTTGGTTTGAAATTTGGAAAAGTTTTGTGAAAATCAAATTTGGGGATGATTGATAACCCACAAGTATAGGGGATCGCAACAGTCTTCGAGGGAAGTAAAACCCAAATTTATTGATTCGACACAAGGGGAGGTAAAGAATACTTATAAGCCTTAACAACTGAGTTGTCAATTCAGCTACACCTGGAAAAGCACTAGTAACAGGGGTGATGTGAAAGAAACAATAATATGAGAGCAATAGTAACAGTAACACAGCAACGGTAATAGTAACACAGAGGCAATGACACCAGAAAATAGTTGATACTACTTCCAATGACATATAGAACGAGTATATGATGATGAGAGATGGACCGGGGTTCCCAGTGATCTACACTAGTGGTAACTCTCCAATAACAAGTGACAAGTGTTGGGTGAACAAATTATAGTTGGGCAATTGATAGGATTGAAATAGCATTAAGACAGAACATCAAGATTATTAATCATGTAGGCATGTTTTCCATATATAGTCGTACGTGCTCGCAATGAGAAACTTGTACAACATCTTTTGTCCTACCAGCCGGTGGCAGCCGGGCCTCAAGGGAATCTACTGGCTATTAAGGTACTCCTTTTAATAGAGCACCGGAGCAAAGCATTAACACTTGGTGAAAACATGTGATCCTCATACCTACGCCTTCCCCTCCAGTTGTCCCAATTTCTGTCACTTTGGGGCATTTGGTTCCGGACATAGACATGTGCATACAACTTGTAGATACAATCTAAGCAATAATTATAGAGCTTAAATCTAAGATCATGTCACTCGGGCCCTAGTGACAAGCATTAAGCATAACAAGATTGCAGCAACAATAACTTCACAAACTTTATAGATAGACTAATCATAATGTATCATCCATCGGATCCCAACAAACACAACACCGATTACATCAGATGAATCTCAATCATGTAAGGCAGCTCATGAGATCATTGTATTGAAGTACATGGGATAGAGAGTACCAACTAGCTACTGCTAGAACCCGTAGTCCATGGGGGAACTACTCACGGATCATGATGGAGGCGGTGGCGTCAATGGAGATGGCTTCCGGGGGCACTTCCCCGTCCCGGCAGGGTGCCGGAACAGAGACTTCTGTCCCCCGAATTGGAGTTTCGCGATGGTGGCGGCGCCCCTGGAGCCTTTCTGGAGTTTCGTCAATCCGTATCGAGTTTTTAGGTCGAAAGGGCTTATATAGGCGAAGAGGCGGAGTCAGAGGGGTTACGGAGGCGCCACACAACAGGGCGGCACGCCCCCCTCCTGGGCCGCGCCAGCCACATGTGTGGGCCCCCTGTGGCCCTCCTCTGGCCCCCCTTTGACTTTCTGGAAGGTTCCGGGAAAAATAAGATGTTGGGTCTTTGTTTCGTCGAATTCCGAGAATATTGCCCGAACAGCCTTTCTGGAACCAAAAACAACAGAAAACAGGAACTGGCACTGTGGCATCTTGTTAATAGGTTAGTTTCGGAAAACGCATAAAAACATTATAAAGTGTGAGCAAAACATGTAGGTATTGTCATAAAACAAGCATGGAACATCAGAAATTATAGATACGTTGGAGACGTATCAGCATCCCCAAGCTTAGTTCCTACTCGTCCTCGAGTAGGTAAACGATAAAAGATAATTTCTGAAGTGACATGCTACCAACATGATCTTAATCATACTATTGTAAAGCATATGAGATGAATGAAGTGACCCAAGGCAATGATCTATAGTTGCTAACAAATAGATAACATATAGCAAAACTTTTCATAAATAGTACTTTCAAGACAAGTATCAAAAGTCTTGCATAAGAGTTAACCCATAAAGCAATAGATTCAAAGTAAAAGCATCGAAGCAACATAAAGGAAGATATAAGTTTCAGCAGTTGCTTTCAACTTTCAACATGCATATCTCATGGATAATTGTCAACACAAAGTAGAATAATAAGTGCAATAAGCAAGTATGTAAGAATCAATGCACAGTTGACACAAGTGTTTGCTTCTAAGATGGAAGGAAGTAGGTAAACTGACTCAACATAAAAGTAAAAGAATGGCCCTTCGCAGAGGGAAGCAGGGATAAAATCATGTGCTAGAGCTTTTTAAGTTTTGAAATCATATAGAGAGCATAAAAGTAAAGTTTTGAGAGGTGTTTGTTGTTGTCAACGAATGGTAATGGGTACTCCAACTACCTCGCCAACCAGACTTTCAAGAGCGGCTCCCATGAAGGACGTTATTTCTACCAGCAAGGTAGATCATCCCTCTTCTCTTTTGTTTACACATGTACTTTAGTTTTTATTATGAGTGACACTCCCCCCAACCTTTGCTTACACAAGCCATGGCTAACCGAATCCTCGGGTGCCTACCATCAATCTCATACCATAAAGGAGTGTCTATTTGCAAAATTAAGTTGCTTACTGATGAATCAGAGCAAAACATGTGAAGAGAATTATTAATGAAATTTGATTAATCGGGGCTGGGAACCCCGTTGCCAGCTCTTTTTGCAAAATTATTGGATAAGCGGATGTGCCACTAGTCCATTATGAAAGTCTGTCAAGACTAAATGACAAGGTTGAAAGATAAACACCACATACTTCCTCATGAGCTATAAAACATTGACACAAATTGAGAAGCATTTTGAAGGTTTAAAGGTAGCACATGAAGTATTTACTTGGAATGGCAGGAAATACCACATAGTAGGTAGGTATGGTGGACACACATGGCATAGGTTTTGGCTCAAGGTTTTGGATGCACGAGAAGCATTTCCTCTCAGTACAAGGCTTTGGGCTAGCAAGGTTGTTTGAAGCAAACACAAGTATGAACCGGTACAGCAAAACTCACATAAGAACATATTGCAAGCATTATAATACTCTACACTGTCTTCCTTGTTGCTCAAACACTTTTACCAGAAAATATCTAGACCTTAGAGAGACCAATCACGCAAACCAATTTCAACAAGATCTACGGTAGTTCTCCACTAATAGGTTTAAACTACATGATGCAAGAACTTAATCATGATCTACTTGAGAGCTCAAAACAATTGCCAAGTATCAAATTATTCAAGACAATATGAGGCATTTTCCGTTTCCAACCAAATAACAACAAGTGCAATAGCTTCCAACTTTTACCATTGAACCTTAGAAGTAAAACGAAGAACACAAGTGTTCATATGAAAAAGAGGAGCGTGTCTCTCTCCCAAACAAGGATTGCTAGGATCCATCTTTATTCAAACAAAAACAAAAATAAAAACACACAGACGCTCCAAGTAAAGCACATAAGATGTGACCGAATAAAAATATAGTTTCAATAGAAGTGACCTGATAAATTGTTGATGAAGAAGGGGATGCCTTGGGCATCCCCAAGCTTAGACGCTTGAGTCTTCTTGAAATATGCAGGGATGAACCACGGGGGCATCCCCAAGCTTAGACTTTTCACTCTTCTTGTTCATATATCATCCTCCCCTCTTGACCCTTGAAAACTTCCTTCACACCAAACTTCTCATAAACTTCATTAGAGGGGTTAGTACTCAAAAAACTTTAATCCACCTTAGCCCTGTAGTGACACATTGCAATAACTCAATAAAACATTAGCTACAGCTCTCCACGTCTAGAAAGGCTCACTTAAAGTCCACAAGAGACAATGCAAAAAAAACAGAGACAAAATCTGTCAAAACAGAACAGCCAGTAAAGACGAATTTTTAAGAGGTACTTCCGTTGCTCAAATCAGAAAACTCAAAACTAATGAAAGTTGCGTACATATCTGAGGAACACGCACGTAAATTGGCAGATTTTTCTGAGTTACCTACAGAGAACCCTGCCCAAATTCGTGACAGATAGAAACCTGTTTCTGCGCAGAAATCCAAATCTAGTATCAACCTTCTATTAGAGACTTCACTTGGCACAACATTGCAATAAAATAAAGTTATGGAGAGGTTTCTAAAGTAGTAACAACTTCCAAGACACAACAAAACAGTAGCAAAATAAATACATGGGTTATCTCCCAAGAAGTTCTTTCTTTATAGCCATTAAGATGGGCTCAGCAATTTTAATGATGCACTCGCAAGAAATAAGAGTTGAAGCAAAAGAGAGCATCAAAAAGCAAATTCAAAACACATTTAAGTCTAACCCACTTCCTATGCATAGGAATCTTGTACACAAATAAATTCATGAAGAACAAAGTGACAAGCATAGGAAGATAAAACAAGAGTATCTTCAAAATTTCAGCATATAGAGAGGTGTTTTAGTACCATGAAAATTTCTACAACCATATTTTCCTCTCTCATAATAATTTTCAGTAGCTTCATGAACAAACTCAACAATATAACTATCACATAAAGCATGTTTTTCATGATCCATAAGCACATAATTTTTATCAAGCTCAAAAATAGTGGGATTAAAACTTTCAAATCCACTTTTATCAATAATATAACAGGATGATTGATCATTCTCAATAGATATGAGACTCATAGATAAAGTCAAGAACTCTCCAATCCCATTTTCATTAGTAGTACAATTAATATTATCAAGTAACATAGGACCATCATCTAGAGCTTTATCATAAACATTTGCTACGCAAAACTCTTTAGTACCATGCATCTCGACATCAGGCACCAACAAAGCATTATCATAAGATTTATCAAAATAGCATGGATTATCATAAATAACAGTAGCATAATTATTCTCACAAGTTTTACTCATAGGTAAGATTTCAAGAGAATCCACGGGAACATAACATTCAACCTCCTTTGGTAAGCATGGAGGACAATCAAATAGTGTAAGAGATAAAGAGTTACTCTCATTAGAAGGTTGGCTTGGGTAGCTAATCCATTCTTCCTCCTTTTGTTCATCACTCTCCTCTTCTTTTTCATCCAATGAGCTTTCAGGTTCATCAATTTCCTCCTCTTTTTCATCCAATGAGCTTTCAGGTTCATCAATTTCTTCTTCCACAGGTTCCTGCAAATTGTGAGTGCATTCTTGTGCATTAATGAGTCTCTCTTTATAATCAATGATATAAGGATTATCACTGTAACTTTCTATGCAAAAATTAAGGATAGAAGAGACATAATCTTTAAGGTCCTTACAAACAACACAAGTTTCATAATTCTTAACTATGAAGGATTCGATCTCAGAGGCTCCCATAAATAAAACAAATTGTTCTACCTCTTCGAACCCAAGATGAATATAGTTATTCCAATTGTAGTTCTTAATTAAAGCTTCCTCACTAAAGCCACATTGGAATTTCAGATGTTTAGTATCCTCTTTAGAGCAGCAATTTATATCATGGCGTTTAAGCAAGATTTTAGCAATTGAATTCAATTTTTCTATCACAGCACTCATGACTTTACCCGTTCTTGATTCTCTATAATTATTATATAATTCTATCAGCTCCAAATAGGTTGTGGGTTCTCCCATAATAGCAGTTTTTAATTTTTAGGGTTTTCAAATTTTTATGGATTTTTTGGTATATGAGAAAAATAAAACAGGACAAAAAGAAACTAAGCAAAATAACACTAGACAGAAATAAACTAAGCACAAATAAACTAGACAAAAGTAAACTAAGCAAAACAAAATAAAATAAAATAAAAACAGAGAGAGAGGTAGAGTGTACTCCCCAGGTGAACTTATGAGTAGAGCTATGCCTCCCCGGCAACGGCGCCAGAAAATAGTCTTGATAACCCACAAGTATAGGGGATCGCAATAGTCTTCAAGGGAAGTAAAAACCAAATTTATTGATTCGACACAAGGGGAGGTAAAGAATACTTATAAGCCTTAACAACTGAGTTGTCAATTCAGCTGCACCTGGAAAAGCACTAGTAACAGGGGTGATGTGAAAGCAACAGTAATATGAGAGCAATAGTAACAGTAACACAGCAGCGGTAATAGTAACACAGAGGCAATGGCACCAGAAAATAGTTGATACTACTTCCAATGACATATAGAACGAGTATATAATGATGAGAGATGGACCGGGGTTCCCAGCGATCTACACTAGTGGTAACTCTCCAATAACAAGTGACAAGTGTTGGGTGAACAAATTACAGTTGGGCAATTGATAGGATTGAAATAGCATTAAGACAGAACATCAATATTATTAATCATGTAGGCATGTTTTCCATATATAGTCGTACGTGCTCGCAATGAGAAACTTGTACAACATCTTTTGTCCTACCAGCCGGTGGCAGTCGGGCCTCAAGGGAATCTACTGGCTATTAAGGTACTCCTTTTAATAGAGCACCGGAGCAAAGCATTAACACTTGGTGAAAACATGTGATCCTCATACCTACGCCTTCCCCTCCAGTTGTCCGAATTTCTGTCACTTTGGGGCCTTTGGTTTCGGACATAGACATGTGCATACAACTTGTAGATACAATCTAAACAATAATTATAGAGCTTAAATCTAAGATCATGCCACTCGGGCCCTAGTGACAAGCATTAAGCATAACAAGATTGCTGTAGGATAACGTTGCATAGAAAACAAAAAATTTCCTACCGCGAACACGCAATCCAAGCCAAGATGCAATCTAGAAGACGGTAGCAACGAGGGGATTATCGAGTCTCACCCTTGAAGAGATTCCAAAGCCTACAAGAGGAGGCTCTTGTTGCTGCGGTAGACGTTCACTTACCGCTTGCAAAAGCGCGTAGAAGATCTTGATCACGATCGGTTCCGGCGCCACGAACGGGCAGCACCTCCGTACTCGGTCACACGTTCGGTTGTTGATGAAGACGACGTCCACCTCCCCGTTCCAGCGGGCAGCGGAAGTAGTAGCTCCTCTTGAATCCGACAGCACGACGGCGTGGTATCGGTGGTGGTGGAGAAGTCCGGCGGAGCTTCGCTAAGCGTGCGGGAAGTGGAGGAGCGGGGCGGCTAGGGTTTGGGGAGAGGGGGGCGCCGGCCACTATGGGGTGCGGCCACCTTGGTGGTGTTTGAGGTGGCCGGCCCCCTCCCCCTTGGCCCTCTATATATAGGTGGAACCCCAAGAGTTGGTCTCCAAGTCTTCGAATAAGACCCGAACCAAAAACCTTCCATATGGAGGGGAAACCTAGCCAAGCTAGGACTCCCACTAGAGGTGGGAGTTCCACCTCCCATATGGGGGGGTGGCCGGCCCCCTAAGGGGGAGTCCACTTGGGACTCCTCCCCCACTAGGGTTGGCCGGCCATGGAGGTGGAGTCCCATGTGGACTCCACCTTCCTTGGTGGGTTCTTCCGGACTTTTCTAGAACCTTCTAGAACCTTCCATAGAACCTTCCGTGACATTTTAATTCACATAAAATGACATCCTATATATGAATCTTATTCTCCGGACCATTCCGGAACTCCTCGTGATGTCCGGGATCTCATCCGGGACTCCGAACAAATATTCGAACTCCATTCCATATTCAAGTACTACCATTTCAACATCCAACTTTAAGTGTGTCACCCTACGGTTCGTGAACTATGCGGACATGGTTGAGTACTCACTCCGACCAATAACCAATAGCGGGATCTGGAGATCCATAATGGCTCCCACATATTCAACGATGACTTTAGTGATCGAATGAACCATTCACATACAATACCAATTCCCTTTGTCACACGATATTTTACTTGTCCGAGGTTTGATCTTCGGTATCACTCTATACCTTGTTCAACCTCGTCTCCTGACAAGTACTCATTACTCGTACCGTGGTATGTGGTCTCTTATGAACTCATTCATATGCTTGCAAGACATTAGACGACATTCCACCGAGAGGGCCCAGAGTATATCTATCCGTCATCGGGATGGACAAATCCCACTGTTGATCCATATGCCTCAACTCATACTTTCCGGATACTTAATCCCACCTGTATAGCCACCCAATTACGCGGTGGTGTTTGGTGTAATCAAAGTACCTTTCCGGTATAAGTGATTTACATGATCTCATGGTCATAAGGACTAGGTAACTATGTATCGAAAGCTTATAGCAAATAACTTAATGACGAGATCTTATGCTACGCTTAATTGGGTGTGTCCATTACATCATTCATACAATGACATAACCTTGTTATTAATAACATCCAATGTTCATGATTATGAAACTAATCATCCATTAATCAACAAGCTAGTTTAAGAGGCATACTAGGGACTTCTTGTTGTCTACATATCACACATGTACTAATGTTTCGGTTAATACAATTATAGCATGATATATAAACATTTATCATAAACATAAAGATATAAATAATAACCACTTTATTATTGCCTCTAGGGCATATCTCCTTCAGTCTCCCACTTGCACTAGAGTCAATAATCTAGATTACATTGTAATATACCTAACACCCATGGCATTCTGGTGTTGATCATGCTTTGCCCTAGGGAGAGCTTTAGTCAACGGATCTGCTACATTCAGATCAGTGTGTACTTTGCAAATCTTTACTTCTCCATCTTCGATGTACTCGCGAATCGAGTAGTAACGCAGCTTGATATGCTTCAGCCTCTTGTGTGACCTTGGCTCTTGTGCATTGGCAATGGCACCCATGTTATCACAGTAAATGATTAATGGGTCCAATGCACTAGGAACCACACCGAGCTCTACAATGAACCTCTTCATCCATACCGCTTCTGATGAAGCCTCTGAAGCCGCTATGTACTCTGATTCTGTTGAAAACTTCGCCACCGTGCACTGCTTCGAGCTTGCCCAGCTTACTGCAGCACCATTCAATATAAACACGTACCCAGATTGTGACTTAGAGTCATCAGGATCAGTGTTCCAACTTGCATCGGTGTAACCACTTACAACGAGCTCTTGGTCACCTCCATAACAAAGAAACATATCCTTAGTTCTTTTCAAGTACTTCAGGATATTCTTGACCCTGTCCGATCTTCCATTCCTGGATCACTTTGATATCTGCTAGTCAAACTAACAGCATGTGCTATATCCGGTCTAGTACATAGCATGGCATACATGATAGATCCTACTGCCGAGGCATAGGGGATTTTACTCATCCTTTCTCTTTCTTCTGCCGTAGCCGGTCCTTGAGTCTTACTCAAGACTTTTCCTTGTAACATAGGTAAGAACCCTTTCTTACTTTCGTCCATTCTAAACTTCTTTAGAATCTTGTCCAGATATGTACTCTGTGATAGCCCTATTAGGCGTCTTGATCTATCTCTATAAATCTTGATGCCTAATATATACGATGCTTCACCAAGGTCTTTCATTGAAAAACTATTATTCAAATAACCTTTAACACTGCTTAATAGTTCTATATCATTCCCGATTAACAATATGTCATCTACATATAATATCAGGAATGCTACAGAGCTCCCACTCACTTTCTTGTAAATACAGGCCTCTCCATGACACTGTATAAATCCGAAGTCTTTGATCACCTTATCAAAGCGTCGGTTCCAACTTCTTGATGCTTGCTTCAGTCCATAGATTGAACGCTGAAGTTTGCATACTTTGTCAGCATTTTTAGGATCGACAAAACCTTTGGGTTGTACCATATACAACTCTTCCTCAATGTCTCCATTAAGGAACGCCGTTTTGACATCCATCTGCCAAATCTCATAATCGAAAAATGCAGCTATTGCTAACAAAATCCTCACAGATTTTAGCTTCGCTACAGGTGAGAAAGTCTCATCGTAGTCAACTCCTTGAATTTGTCGGAAACCCTTTGCGACAAGTCGAGCTTTATAGACAGTAATATTACCATCAGCATCTGTTTTTCTCTTGAAGATCCATTTATTCTCGACAGCCTTTCGGCTATCAGGTAAGTCTACCAAAGTCCATACTTTGTTATCATACATGGATCCCATTTCGGATTTCATGGCTTCTTGCCATTTGTTGGAATTTGGGCTCATCATCGCTTCTTCATACGTCGCAGGGTCCTCATCATTGTTATCCACAATCATGACATTTAGACAAGGATCATACCAATCAGGAGTGGTACATTCCCTTGTCGATCTGCGAGGTTCAGTAGTTTCCTCGTTCGAAGTTTCATGATCATTATCATTAGCTTCCTCTGTTGCCGGTGTAGGCGGTACAGGTACAACTTCCGGTACTGCGCTACTCTGATCAACGAGTATAGATTCATCAATCTCATCGAGTTCTACTTTTCTTCCAGTCACTTCTTTAGTGAGAAATTCTTTCTCAAGAAAGGTTCCGTTCTTAGCAACAAAGATTTTGCCTTCGGATTTGTGATAGAAAGTATACCCTATAGTTTCCTTAGGGTATCCTATGAAGACACATTTCTCCGCTTTGGGTTCTAGCTTGTCCGGTTGTAACTTCTTTACATAGGCTTCGCAACCCCAAACTTTCAGGAACGACAGCTTAGGTTTCTTATTAAACCATAATTCATACGGTGTCGTTTCTACGGATTTTGATGGTGCTCTATTTAAAGTGAATGCGGCTGTCTCTAATGCATAACTCCAAAATGATAACGGCAAATCAGTAAGAGACATCATAGAACGAACCATATCTAAGAGAGTTCGATTACGACGTTCGGACACACCGTTACGTTGAGGTGTTCCCGGCGGTGTCAATTGTGAAAGTATTCCGCATTTCTTTAAATGCATGCCAAACTCATAACTCAGATATTCACCTCCACGATCAGATCGTAGAAATTTGATCTTCTTGTTACGTTGATTTTCTACTTCACTTTGGAATTCCTTAAACTTCTCAAAAGTTTCGGATTTATGTTTCATGAAATAGATATACCCATATCTACTCAGATCATCTGTGAAGGTTAGAACATAACGATAACCACCGCGCGATGCTACGCTCATTGGTCCACATACATCGGTATGTATGATTTCTAATAAGTCAGTAGCTCGCTCCATCATACCAGAAAATGGAGTCTTTGTCATTTTTCCCATTAGACATGCTTCGCATCTATCAAGTGACTCAAAATCAAGTGATTCAAGTAATCCATCAGTATGGAGTTTCTTCATGCGTTTCACTCCAATATGACCAAGGCAGCGATTACCACATATAAGTAGAATTATCATTCAATTTAATTCGCTTAGCATCTATGTTATGTATATGCGTATCACTACTATCGAGATCTAACAGAAATAAGCCATTCTTTTGTGGTGCTCGACCATAAAAGATATTATTCATAAAAATAGAACAACCATTATTCTCAGACTTGAATGAATAACCGTCTTGCATTAAACAAGATCCAGATATAATGTTCATGCTCAACGCGGGTACAAAATAACAATTATTTAGGCTTAAAACTAATCCCGAAGGTAGATGTAGAGGAAGTGTGCCGACAGCGATCACATCGACTTTGGATCCATTTCCAACGCGCATCGTCACTTCATCTTTCGGTAGTCTTCGTTTTATTCTTTAGTTCCTGTTTGAGTTACAAATATGAGCAACCGAACCGATTATCAAATACCCAGTACTAGAATGAGAACCAGTGAGATAAACATCTATAACATGTATATCGATATACCTTCTTTCTTCTTCTTGACAAGGCCGCTCTTCGGATCAGCCAGATACTTGGAGCAATTACGCTTCCAGTGTCCCTTCTCCTTGCGATAATAGCACTCAGCATCAGGCTTAGGGCCGTTCTTAGGTTTCACAGGAGGCGTGGCAGCTTTCTTGCCACCCTTCTTGAATTTTCCCTTAGACTTGCCCTGTTTCTTGAAACTGGTGGTCTTGTTGACCATCAACACTTGGTGCTCTTTCTTGATCTCAATCTCAGCAGCTTTTAGCATGCCAAAGAGTTCAGGTAACTCCTTGTTCATGTTCTGCATATTGTAGTTCATCACAAAGTTCTTGTAACTTGGTGGCAGTGATTGAAGGACACGATTAATCCCTAGTCTGTTAGGAATCACTATTCCCAAGTCACTAAGTTTCTTCGCATGCCCGGTCATGGCGAGCATGTGCTCACTAACGGAGCTGCCTTCTTCCATCATGCAGCTGAAGAATTGTTTCGATGCTTCATAGCATTCCACGGCCGCATGAGTCTCAAAAATAGCTTTCAGCTCTTTCATCAACTCATGAGGATCGTGGTGCTCAAAACGTTTTTGAAGATCGGATTCCAGACTGCATAGGATGGCACACTGAACTTGAGAGTACCATATTTTCCGAGTCTCGTAAACAGCTTTTACTTCATCGGTTTCAGTTTCTGCAGAAGGGTCACCTAGCGGTGCATCAAGCACATATTACAGATTTTTGCCAGAGAGGAAGATCCTCACATGACGGAACCAGTCGGTGAAGTTGCTACCGTTGCTCTTAAGTTTCTCTTTCTCTAGGAACTGATTAAAATTGATTGGGGACGCCATCTCTACAACATATATTTGCAAAAGTTTAGACTAAGTTTATGACAAATTGAGTTCAAATTTAATTCAATATAATTTAAAATCTAGGTGAACTCCCACTCAAAACAATATCCCTCGCATTGTCTTAGTGATCACACGAACCAAATCCACCGCACCTATGTCCGATCATCACGAGACAAGGTGTGATTTCAATGGCGAACACTCAAAGTGTTCATCATATCAACCATATGATTCATGCTCTACCTTTCGGTATCACGTGTTCCGAGACCATGTCTGTACATGCTAGGCTCGTCAAGGCCACCTTAGTATCCGCATGTGCAAAAACTGTCTTGCACCCGTTGTATGCACTTGTTGATTCTATCACACCCGATCATCACGAGATGCTTCGAAACGACAAGTCTTGGCAACGGTGCTACTAAGGATGAACACTTTATTATCTTGAGATTTTAGTGAGGGATCATCTTATAATGCTACCGTCGCGATCTAAGCAAAATAAGATGCATAAAAGGATTAACATCACATGCAGTTCATATGTGATATGATATGGCCCTTTTGTCTTTGCGCCTTTGATCTTCATCTCCAAAGCACGGACATGATCTCCATCATCTTCGGGCATGATCTCCATCATCGTCGGCGTAGCGTCAAGGTCAATGGCGCCGTCTTCATGATTGTCCTCCATGTAGCAACTATTACAACTACTTTGAAATACTACTCAACATGAAATTTAAAGACAACCATAAGGCTCCTGCCGGTTGCCACAATACAATAATGATCATCTCATACATATTCATCATCACATTATGGCCATATCACATCACCAAACCCTGCAAAAACAAGTTAGACGTCTCTAATTTGGTTTGCATATTTTACGTGGTTTAGGGTTTTCGAGAGAGATCTAATCTACCTACGAACATGAACCACAACGTTGATACTAATGTTTTCAATAGAAGAGTAAATTGAATCTTCACTATAGTAGGAGAGACAGACACCCGCAAAGCCTCTTATGCAATACAAGTTGCATGTCAAACGAGGAACAAGTCTCATGAACGCGGTCATGTAAAGTTAGTCCGAGCCGCTTCATCCCACTATGCCACAAAGATGCAAAGTACTCAAACCAAAGATAACAAGAGCATCAATGCCCACAAAACCATTGTGTTCTACTCGTGCAACCATCTATGCATAGACACGGCTCTGATACCACTGTAGGATAACGTTGCATAGAAAACAAAAATTTTCCTACCGCGAACACGCAATCCAAGCCAAGATGCAATCTAGAAGACGGTAGCAACGAGGGGTTTATCGAGTCTCACCCTTGAAGAGATTCCAAAGCCTACAAGAGGAGGCTCTTGTTGCTGCGGTAGACGTTCACTTGCCGCTTGCAAAAGCGCGTAGAAGATCTTGATCACGATCGGTTCCGGCGCCACGAACGGGCAGCACCTCCGTACTCGGTCACACGTTCGGTTGTTGATGAAGACGACGTCCACCTCCCCGTTCCAGCGGGCAGCGGAAGTAGTAGCTCCTCTTGAATCCGACAGCACGACGGCGTGGTATCGGTGGTGGTGGAGAAGTCCGGCGGAGCTTCGCTAAGCGTGCGGGAAGTGGAGGAGCGGGGCGGCTAGGGTTTGGGGAGAGGGGGGCGCCGGCCACTATGGGGTGCGGCCACCTTGGTGGTGTTTGAGGTGGCCGGCCCCCTCCCCCTTGGCCCTCTATATATAGGTGGAACCCCAAGAGTTGGTCTCCAAGTCTTCGAATAAGACCCGAACCAAAAACCTTCCATATGGAGGGGAAACCTAGCCAAGCTAGGACTCCCACTAGAGGTGGGAGTTCCACCTCCCATATGGGGGGGTGGCCGGCCCCCTAAGGGGGAGTCCACTTGGGACTCCTCCCCCACTAGGGTTGGCCGGCCATGGAGGTGGAGTCCCATGTGGACTCCACCTTCCTTGGTGGTTTCTTCCGGACTTTTCTAGAACCTTCTAGAACCTTCCATAGAACCTTCCGCGACATTTTAATTCACATAAAATGACATCCTATATATGAATCTTATTCTCCGGACCATTCCGGAACTCCTCGTGATGTCCGGGATCTCATCCGGGACTCCGAACAAATATTCGAACTCCATTCCATATACAAGTACTACCATTTCAACATCCAACTTTAAGTGTGTCACCCTACGGTTCGTGAACTATGCGGACATGGTTGAGTACTCACTCCGACCAATAACCAATAGCGGGATCTGGAGATCCATAATGGCTCCCACATATTCAACGATGACTTTAGTGATCGAATGAACCATTCACATACAATACCAATTCCCTTTGTCACACGATATTTTACTTGTCCGAGGTTTGATCTTCGGTATCACTCTATACCTTGTTCAACCTCGTCTCCTGACAAGTACTCATTACTCGTACCGTGGTATGTGGTCTCTTATGAACTCATTCATATGCTTGCAAGACATTAGACGACATTCCACCGAGAGGGCCCAGAGTATATCTATCCGTCATCGGGATGGACAAATCCCACTGTTGATCCATATGCCTCAACTCATACTTTCCGGATACTTAATCCCACCTTTATAGCCACCCATTTACGCAGTGGTGTTTGGTGTAATCAAAGTACCTTTCCGGTATAAGTGATTTACATGATCTCATGGTCATAAGGACTAGGTAACTATGTATCGAAAGCTTATAGCAAATAACTTAATGACGAGATCTTCTGCTACGCTTAATTGGGTGTGTCCATTACATCATTCATACAATGACATAACCTTGTTATTAATAACATCCAATGTTCATGATTATGAAACTAATCATCCATTAATCAACAAGCTAGTTTAAGAGGCATACTAGGGACTTCTTGTTGTCTACATATCACACATGTACTAATGTTTCGGTTAATACAATTATAGCATGATATATAAACATTTATCATAAACATAAAGATATAAATAATAACCACTTTATTATTGCCTCTAGGGCATATCTCCTTCAATTGCAGCAACAATAACTTCACAAACTTTATAGATAGACTAATCATAATGTATCATCCATCGGATCCCAACAAACACAACACCGATTACATCAGATGAATCTCAATCATGTAAGGCAGCTCATGAGATCATTGTATTGAAGTACATGGGATAGAGAGTACCAACTAGCTACTGCTAGAACCCGTAGTCCATGGGGGAACTACTCACGGAGCATGATGGAGGCGGTGGCGTCGATGGAGATGGCTTCCGGGGGCACTTCCCCGTCCCGGCAGGGTGCCGGAACAGAGACTTCTGTCCCCCGAATTGGAGTTTCGCGATGGTGGCGGCGCCCCTGGAGTCTTTCTGGAGTTTTGTCAATCCGTATCGAGTTTTTAGGTCGAAAGGGCTTATATAGGCGAAGAGGCGGAGTCGGAGGGGTTACGGAGGCGCCACACAACAGGGCGGCGCGCCCCCCTCCTGGGCCGCGCCAGCCACATGTGTGGGCCCCATGTGGCCCTCCTCTGGTCCCGCTTTGACTTTCTGGAAGGTTCCGGGAAAAATAAGATGTTGGGTCTTTGTTTCGTCGAATTCCGAGAATATTGCCCGAACAGCCTTTCTGGAACCAAAAACAACAAAAAACAGGAACTGGCACTGTGGCATCTTGTTAATAGGTTAGTTCCGGAAAACGCATAAAAACATTATAAAGTGTGAGCAAAACATGTAGGTATTGTCATAAAACAAGCATGGAACATCAGAAATTATAGATACGTTGGAGACGTATCAATGATCTAGAATCTGTTTCAAAGTTGCCACTTTGAATGCTCAAAATAAGAATTTGAAAATGAACCGGCAAGGTTGGTCAGCACCAATGTGATCACCTTGATGTGTTCTTGGATGAGGATCAAAGAAATGAGAAAGTTTAGTTTAGAAATTGTTAACCACAGGGGTGCAAAGTAGGCATCAGGCTAAAAATGTCACATATGACCATTATCATATGTGACTTGATTTTTGATTTTCTTTTTATTTGTTTTGATTTTCTTTGAATCAAATGTTAATATTTTGAGTTTAATAATGTTTTCAAACCATTTACACAAGGTAAACATGGCCTAGTTTAAGATTTACAAATATGGCCATAGGCTCATATATGATTCCATTTTTATTTTTTTTCTTTTTTATTTGTTTCCATTTGACTCCAGAGAGCAAGGTTTAGGGTTTAGGAACATTTCCAAACACTTCACACAAAAATCATGGCAAGAACACAACATACATGCATGATCACTATGCATACTTAGTAATGCAATTTAAGTTTTTGTTGGCTCCAAAATTTGGGAAAGAGAGATTGATCTTCTTCATTGATTTGAAAAGTTGGGATGTTACAAACCCTTCCCCCTTACAGAAGATCTCGTCCCGAGATCTAAAGAAAACTAGGAACTAAAGAGATCAGGGAATTCAGTCCTAATGTAATCTTCTCGCTCCCAAGTGGCTTCTTCTTCAGTATGATTGCTCCATTGAATCTTCAGAAAGTTGATACTTCTGGTGCGGGTGGTTCTGAAGGCTTCTTTCAGGATACGAATGGGTACTTCACGATAGGTCATTGTTGATATCCACATATCTTTGATCGATGTTTTTGAAAACCTCGGTCTTCTCGGTAACTTCCAAACACTTCCGAAGTACCGAGATGTGAAACACATCATGCACAGCTGACATTTCCTCTGGCAGTTCCAGCTGATATGATACTTCTCCTCGGCGACTCGAAACCTTGAAGGGTCCAACATATCTAGGGGCAAGCTTTCCTCTGAGTTGGAATCTCTGCATTCCTTTGAGGGGTGAGACTTTTAGATACACAAAGTCTCCGATGTTGAAGGTCATCTCTCGGCGTCTCTTGCCAGCATAACTCTTCTGTCTCGATTGGGCAGTCTTGAGGTATTCGCGGATCTTGTGAACCTTCTCTTCCGCTTCTCGGAGAATGTCGGGTCCAAAGATCTGAATATTTCCGACATCCGACCAGTTTAAAGGGGTACGACACTTCTTTCCGTACAATGCTTTAAATGGGGCCATTTGCAAGCTGGCTTGGAAACTGTTGTTGTATGAGAATTCTGCGAAAGGCAGACTGTCTTCCCATTTGGATCCATACTCTAGCACACAGGCTCTCAACATATCCTAGAGGATCCGGTTGACTCTTTCAGTCTGTCCATCCGTCTGCGGGTGATAAGCTGTACTGAAATTCAGCCGGGTTCCTAATCCTTCGTGTACTTTCTGCCAAAATCTTGAGTTAAACTGGGATCCTCTATCTGAAACAATTGACTTTGGGGTTCCATGCAGACTAATTATTCTTGAGATATACAACTCTGCTAGCTTAGGTCCTTGGTAGGTGGTTTTGACTGGTATGAAATGGGCTACTTTGGACAATCTATCGATCACTACCCAAATAGAATCATTTCCTCTACTGGACTTGGGAAATCCGGTGATGAAATCCATTCCTACAGAATCCCATTTCCATTCAGGGATCTGTAATGGTTGCAGTAATCCCGCGGGTCGCTGATGTTCTGCTTTAACTCTCTGACAGATATCACACTTGGCTATATAACTTCCAATCTCCCTCTTCATTCCATGCCACCAAAATTGTTCCTTCAAGTCTTGGTACATCTTGGTTCCTCCGGGATGAATGGAATACAGGGTATCATGGGCTTCCTTCATAATGACTTGTTTCAGCTCCGAATCTGCTGGTACGCAGAGGCGATCGTTGTACCAGAGAACTCCTTCTTCATCTTCAGTAAATCTATGGTACAACCCAAAGGTTTTGTCGATCCTAAAAATGCTGACAAGGTATGCAAACTTCAGCGTTCCATTTATGGACTGAAGCAAGCATCCCGGAGTTGGAACCGACGCTTTGATAAGGTGATCAAAGACTTCGGGTTTATATAGACTCATGGTGAGGCCTGTATTTACAAGAAAGTGAGTGGGAGTTCTGTAGCATTCCTGATATTATATGTAGATGACATATTATTGATTGGAAATGATATAGAACTACTAAGCAGTGTTAAAGGTTATTTGAATAAGTGTTTTTCAATGAAAGACCTAGGTGAAGCAGCGTACATTTTAGGCATCAAGATTTATAGAGATAGATCAAGACGCCTAATAGGGCTTTCACAAAGTACATACCTGGACAAGATTCTAAAGAAGTTTAGAATGGATGAAAGCAAGAAAGGGTTCTTGCCTATGTTGCCAGGTAAGGTCTTGAGTAAGACTCAAGGTCCGGCTACGACAGAAGAAAGAGAGAGGATGAATAAGATCCCCTATGCCTCAGCAGTAGGCTCTATCATGTATGCCATGTTGTGTACTAGACCAGATATCGCACATGCTGTTAGTTTGACTAGCAGATATCAAAGTGATCCAGGAATAGAACACTGGACAGCGGTCAAGAATATCCTGAAGTACCTGAAAAGGACTAAGGATATGTTTCTTTGTTATGGCGGTGACCAAGAGCTCGTTGTAACCAGTTACACTGATGCAAGTTGGAACACCGATCCTGATGACTCTAAGTCTCAGTCTGGGTACGTGTATATATTGAATGGTGCTGCAGTAAGCTAGATGAGTTCCAAGCAGTGCACGGTGGTGAAGTCTTCAACTGAATTGGAATACATAGCGGCTTCGGAGGCTTCATCAGAAGCGGTATGGATGAAGAGGTTCATTGTTGAGCTTGGTGTGGTTCCTAGTGCATTGGACCCATTAGTCATCTATTGTGACAACATGGGTGCCATCGCGAATGCACAAGAACCAAGGTCACACAAGAAGCTGAAGCATATCAAGCCGCGTTTTCATTCGATTCGCGAGTACATCGAAGATGGTGAAGTAAAGATTTGCAAAGTACACACAGATCTGAATGTGGCAGATCCGTTGACTAAAGCTCTCCCTAGGGCAAAGCATGACCAACACCAGAATGTCATGGGTGTTAGGTACCTTACAATTTAATCTAGATTATTGACTCTAGTGCAAGTGGGAGATTGTTGGAGATATGCCCAAGAGGCAATAATAAAGTGGTTATTATAATATATCTTTGTGTTTATGATAAATGTTTGCATACCATGCTATAATTGTATTAACCGAAACATTGATACATGTGTGTTATGTAAACAACAAGGAGTCCCTAGTAAGCCTCTTGTATAACTAGCTTGTTGATTAATAGATGATCATGGTTTCGTGATCATGAACATTGGATGTTATTAATAACAAGGTTATGTCATTAGATGAATGATATAATGGTCACACACCCAAATAAGCGTAGCATAACATCACGTCATTAAGTTCAATTTGCTATAAGCTTCCGATACATAGTTACCTAGTCCTTCGACCATGAGATCATGTAAATCACTTATATCGGAAGGGTACTTTGATTACATCAAATACCACTGCGTAAATGGGTGGTTATAAAGATGAGATTAAGTATTCGGAAAGTGTGAGTTGAGGCATATGGATCAAGAGTGGGATTTGTCCATCCCGATGACGGATAGATATACTGTGGGCCCTCTCGGTGGAATATCGTCTGATTAACTTGCAAGCATGTGACTAGTTCACAAGAGATGATATGTCACGGTACGAGTAAAGAGTACTTGTCGGAGATGAGGTTGAACAAGGTATGGAGATACCAATGATCAAACCTCGGACAAATAAAATATTGCGTACAAAGGGAATCAGTATCGTATGTAAATGGTTCAATCGATCACTAAGTTATCGTTGAATATCTGGGAGCCATTATGGATCTCCAGATCCCACTATTGGTTATTGGTCGGAGAGGAGTCTCGACCATGTCTACGTAGTTCACGAACCGTAGGGTGACACACTTAAGGTTTGATGTCGTTTTAAGAAGATATGGAATATGGAATGGAGTTCGAATTTTGTTCGGAGGCTAGGATGGGATCTAGGACATCACGATGTGATCCAAAAATGTTTTCAGATTCTTGTATGTTATGCAACCTACTATTAGGGAAAATTAACAAATTTGAATTTTCACTTTTTTTTGCAAAAAAGGTTTGAAAAATGGTAAAACCGCATTAACTTTTGCATACGACGTCGAAAAAAAGTATAATATATCAAAATGAACGTGGGAAAAAGTTACATCCGAATTCACCAGGGTTTACCCGGTTAGCCAAATTTTAGATTCTCAAAATTCCAAATGAAAATACGAAAGGAGGAAGATTTTAGTTTTTGCTATAAATTACAGATTTTATATTTTTTATTTTTTAGAAAAATAATTTTTTTAATTGCATCCTGCATTAAAATTACTACTCCCTCTGTTCCATTCTATAGTGCCTATTGTTTTTTGGCACGGAAATTAGCGCAAGAGTATTTTTTACACAAGACCCCTTACTGAACGATTTGAGATCAACGTAAAATTTGGTAAATCCATATCTTTCTAACTTACCATAACAATTTTTGGGAGCCTAACGATTTGGGAGCTGAACGGGGAGGGGTAATTGAAAAAATGCTAAGCTAAAACCTTATATTCTGAAACAAATGCCGAAAATCTATAGGCACTATATAAAGGAACGGAGGGACTATCATTTTAACCCAATTTTTAGATTTTCAAATTTTTAGGTTTTAGGTTTGGCAAAAAAAATAATTAAAAAAATAAAAATAATACAAATTAAAAAGTTAATGTTTATTTATTTATTCAAGATTATTATTACATCATTACTTTTGTTTATTAAAAGAATTATTTGAAATTTAAACAATAAAGAAATGTGACATCGATCAACATGTTAATAGGATTGATATGATACTAATATCACATACATGCGCGCGAAGCACTTGGATGCGGAACGGGATGGAACTCGGAAGTTAAGCGTGCTAGTGCTAGAGTAGTGGGAGGTTGGGTGACCGAGCGGGAAGTTTGACCACGAGTATGGAATTTGACTAGAGATAAGTGTAGTTAGAGATAGAGACTAAACTATGCAAATAACTGAAATAATAGAAATTCTGATAAAATAGAAAAAAAGTGGAGTGAAAAAAAATTAGAAAAATTTCACTTGGGGACATTTTTCGTCCCGACGGACGGAACCCACGTGGATGGACCTTTAGTCGCGGTTCGTAAGCAACCGGGACTAAAGGGGGGGCCTTTAGTCCCGACCATTTAGTCCCGGTTGCACAACCGGGACTAAAGCCCGTTGTGAACCAGGACTAAAGGCTCTTTCTCTACTAGTGATTCACAGTAAATTCTAGCATATGCCCGCACCTACAGTTATATTATTGCATCTCTGTTTCAGTTTTACATGTTGGTTTAAAGGGACTACTACATGTTAGAATCAGGATCAATTGATGTTTAAAATGTAGTACAAGATAACATCAGAATCTCTAGCCAGATTAAGACCTAAATTAGAATTGCATAAAACAAGATATAGTTTGTCTTCTTTTCAGGTAGGTAGTTTGGCAATGCTGAAAACAAACTAGTGATAGTAACTATGATATGGACAACACCGTTCTTTTCCTCCTGATAAGATTTTCATCCGACACAACAACAATCATATAGAAGCTATAAATTTACAGGGCGATAAAGTTTAGTTCATCGCCGATTGACAACAGATCAATTAGACTCCACTCACCAACAGAAACTTGAGGTATTGGCAGCTCACTCACATGCTTGAGGTCGGCGCGGGAGAGACCAGACATGGAGAAGAAATTGGTGGCTTCGGGCGACGGGAGAGGCCGGACATGGCGAAGAACAACAAGAGAAGCATCAGCGTCGAGCCTCCTGCCGCACTCGTCCCCATGCCCTCCAGATCGAGTGCCCCGGCGTGAGCAGCACACCCCTGCGGCTGCTCCGAGGCGAGTTGTGGTGGAGGAGCCACTGCTGCGTCCTCAAAAGCATCCACTTTTTTGGCCACGAGAGTGCATGCGCGGATTGAGACTTGGAGGTATAGGACCGATAGTGGGCAAAGGGAGGAGGGAGCGGGTGACAAGGGATTAACTTATCAATGCCTACAGATTGTAGACTAGGGTTTTAGTCGGAAGTAGAGGGCAAGTAGATCTCGAAGGTTTCAGCCGAAAAGTACTCGACGATATAAAAACTAGGGTTGCGTGAAACAATGATTCGATGCCCTCTTCGTCCCTCGACTCCCCCTTATATAGGAGGCGGAGCCGAGGGATTCGTAATACACAGGTTACAGAGTCCGGGAGGGTTTCTAACCCGTCCCGTGAAATTACAAGTCTATATTTCCTAATACAACTCTAGCTTTCCTTAGTACTAACTTGGGCTTTTGAATCTTCATATTCATCGAGTCGTGGGCCTTTAGTAAACCCCGGGTACTATCTTCGGCAGGCCCATTTGGGGATGCCTATGTCAGTAGCCCCCGAGATTTTGCTTGAATCGAAGAATCAAGGAAAATCTCCAACTTTATAATCATTCAATAACTTTATCAAATTTATCACATATGTTTTGACACGCAATTCTATATTGTACAGGGATAATGGTAGTTGGGGCTAGTTCATCTGACGGATCAGGTACTAGTTAACTGCTCTAGTGGCAATCCGCAAAAACCTACTTCAAGATCACGTCCCTGGACATGATCTCGGGATACTGGTGTTAACTTCGACTGGTGCCGCTTAAGGTCTTACCATTCTGTCGAGTCCCAGTCATATTTTATCGGGTACCTAACGCGTCCGTTAGGATTTTTCTTCGTATCTGTTGATACGGAAAAAAGTAGCAAACCGACGTCAGAGACGGTGCCACGCCGCTCAGAACGGATCTGGGGTCTTACCTTCGCAGAGTTTTGCGGCATTCAGAGATTATTCGCGACATTTAGCGCTCTGAGAATATATTGTCGAGTGCTTTTTCGGCTGTTGGAATAGCACATTTTATTGAGTCAACGGATGACTTATCTTGCCTTCCCGATGGGAGTATATGCAGAGTTATTTATATAACTCGAAATATACTTACTTCTTCTTCTCTCTTTCTTTTTTTATAATTTCATCGGGCACGCGAACAGTGTTCCCGATGGGAGTAGCCCCCGAGGCTACAACCAAGGACTCGTACTTGGTTGTAGGCTCAACAGATTAACACCTTCTTTCGCTATATTTTTATTCTTTCTCGAGCTTTTCATATCTATCGGGTGCGCGACCAGCGCTCCCGATGGGAGTAGCCCCCGAGGCTATGAACAAATGCTTGTATTTGGTCATAGGCTCTCGCCATTTATATTTTGTCATACTCGAATTTTTCTTTTTTCCAAAGTAGCCCCCAAGCATTTGAGCAAAAACTTGTATTTGATAAAAGGCTTCTCGAAATTATCAATAGTCTTTGTCTGCCGCCAATTTCATTAATCTTCATAGCCGAGATTTTTCTTTTTGCAAGGTGACATCATCACTGACGATAGCCACGATCACTGTATCGGGAAGACGCGAGTATTGCTCTCTCTGCCTTGCGGGCCCAAAATCCTTATCAAGTTGACACGTCGTGCAAGTGGGGGACACACGTCTCCACTTTTCCTGGCGCACGTATGATACGTCTCCGACGTATCGATAATTTCTTATGTTCCATGCCACATTATTGATGTTATCTACATGTTTTATGCACACTTTATGTCATATTCGTGCATTTTCTGGAACTAACCTATTAACAAGATGCCGAAGTGCCAGTTGCTGTTTTCTGTTGTTTTTGGTTTCAGAAATCCTAGTAACGAAATATTCTCGGAATTGGACGAAATCAACGCCCAGGGTCCTATTTCGCCACGAAGCTTCCAGAAGTCCGAAGAGGAGACGAAGAGGGGCCACGAGGGGGCCACACCCTAGGGCGGCGTGGCCCCCCCCCCTTGGCCGCGCGGCCCTGTGGTGTGGGGCCCCCGTGCCGCCTCTTGACCTGCCCTTCCGCCTACAAATAGCCTCCGTCGCGAAACCCCCAGTACCGAGAGCCACGATACGGAAAACCTTCCAGAGACGCCGCCGCCGCCGATCCCATCTCGGGGGATCCAGGAGATCGCCTCCGGCACCCTGCCGGAGAGGGGAATCATCTCCCGGAGGACTCTACGCCGCCATGGTCGCCTCCGGAGTGATGTGTGAGTAGTCTACCCCTGGACTATGGGTCCATAGCAGTAGCTAGATGGTTGTCTTCTCCCCATTGTGCTATCATTGTCGGATCTTGTGAGCTGCCTAACATGATCAAGATCATCTATCTGTAATTCTATATGTTGCGTTTGTTGGGATCCGATGAATAGAGAATACTTGTTATGTTGATTATCAAAGTTATATCTATGTGTTGTTTATGATCTTGCATGCTCTCCGTTACTAGTAGATGCTCTGGCCAAGTAGATGCTTGTAACTCCAAGAGGGAGTATTTATGCTCGATAGTGGGTTCATGCCTGCATTGACACTTGGGACAGTGACAGAAAGTTCTAAGGTTGTGTTGTGCTGTTGCCACTAGGGATAAAACATTGATGCTATGTCTAAGGATGTAGTCGTTGATTACATTACGCACCATACTTAATGCAATTGTCTGTTGCTTTGCAACTTAATACTGGAGGGGGTTCGGATGATAACCTGAAGGTGGACTTTTTAGGCATAGATGCAGTTGGATGGCGGTCTATGTACTTTGTCGTAATGCCCAATTAAATCTCACTATACTCATCATGATATGTATGTGCATGGTCATGCCCTCTTTATTTGTCAATTGCCCAACTGTAATTTGTTCACCCAACATGCTGTTTATCTTATGGGAGAGACACCTCTAGTGAACTGTGGACCCCGGTCCAATTCTCTTTACTGAAATACAATCTACTGCAATACTTGTTCTACTGTTTTCTGCAAACAATCATCTTCCACACAATACGGTTAATCCTTTGTTACAGCAAGCCGGTGAGATTGACAACCTCACTGTTTCGTTGGGGCAAAGTACTTTGGTTGTGTTGTGCAGGTTCCACGTTGGCGCCGAAATCCCTGGTGTTGCGCCGCACTACATCCCGCCGCCATCAACCTTCAACGTGCTTCTTGGCTCCTACTGGTTCGATAACCTTGGTTTCAAACTGAGGGAAACTTGCCGCTGTACGCATCACACCTTCCTCTTGGGGTTCCCAACGGACGCGTGTTGAACGCGTATCAAGCAGCTTTTTCTGGCGCCGTTGCGGGGGAGATCAAGACACGCTGCAAGGGGAGTCTCCACTTCTCAATTTCTTTACTTTGTTTTTGTCTTGCTTAGTTTTATTTACTACTTTGTTTGCTGCACTAAATCAAAATACAAAAAAATTAGTTGCTAGTTTTACTTTATTTGCTATCTTGTTTGCTATATCAAAAACACAAAAAAATTAGTTACTTGCATTTACTTTACTTGATTCATCATGTTTCCTTTTAATTTTACCATAAAAGACATACCGGTAGGACGTGGGTCTATAGTTGGGAGAAATAATATAGAAGAATTCTTCAATCATGTTAGTACCATTGAAAATTTTGAAGATAGACACTTGGTAGACCTTGCGCCTACTTATGAAATTGCTGCTGCGCATTTAGTTCGCCTGTTGGAAACTAAATTTGTTAATCTTAATCCTATAATCCAACACATGTTTCTCACACTTGGTGATATGGAAGAAGGGGAAAAGAAAGATTTTGTTTTAGAAACCCTTCTTAGAGAATTTGGTGGTCTAGCAAGAGAAGCTAGAAAGGTCTTTGCTAAATTTAATATGCTTGGTTCGTATACTAATTTTGTTAGTCTCCTTGAAAAGATGGACATGGATAGAATAAGATACACCAATAATATGGATGATGGTGGGGAGATCAAAGCACCAATACCATGTAAACTCCTAGCTATGAATGATGCACTAGAAAATAACTATGCCTGGCTTGTTCCTGAAAATTTGTTTGACGAGAGTAGCACGCCTAAGACCAATGAAAAGGGAGATGCTAAAACTTATGTATCTAATATACTATGCCTGGCTGAGAATGCACCACCCTTCGATAATACTTGATACACACTTTCTGCGCCTAGCTGAAAGGCGTTAAAGAAAAGCGCTTATGGGAGACAACACATGTTTTTACCTACAGTACTTTGTTTTTATTTTGTATCTTGGAAGTTGTTTACTACTGTAGCAACCTCTCCTTATCTTAGTTTAGTGTTTTGTTGTGCCAAGTAAAGTCTTTGATAGAAAAGTAAGTACTAGATTTGGATTACTGCGCAGTTCCAGATTTCTTTGCTGTCACGAATCTGGGTCTACCTCCCTGTAGGTAGCTCAGAAAATTAAGCCAATTTATGTGCATGATCCTCAGATATGTACGCAACTTTCATTCAATTTGAGAATTTTCATTTGAGCAAGTCTGGTGCCATTTTAAAATTCGTCAATACGAACTGTTCTGTTTTGACAGATTCTGCCTTTTATTTCGCATTGCCTCTTTTGCTATGTTGGATGAATTTCTTTGATCCATTAATGTCCAGTAGCTTTATGCAATGTCCAGAAGTGTTAAGAATGATTGTGTCACCTCTGAATATGTTAATTTTTATTGTGCACTAACCCTCTAATGAGTTGTTTCGAGTTTGGTGTGGAGGAAGTTTTCAAGGATCAAGAGAGGAGTATGATGCAACATGATCAAGGAGAGTGAAAGCTCTAAGCTTGGAGATGCCCCGGTGGTTCACCCATGCATATATCAAGAAGACTCAAGCGTCTAAGCTTGGGGATGCCCAAGGCATCCCCTTCTTCATCGACAACATTATCAGGTTCCTCCCCTGAAACTATATTTTTATTCCATCACATCTTATGTGCTTTGCTTGGAGCGTCGGTTTGTTTTTGTTTTTTGTTTTGTTTGAATAAAATGGATCCTAGCATTCACTTTATGGGAGAGAGACACGCTCCGCTGTAGCATATGGACAAGTATGTCCTTGGTTTCTACTCATAGTATTCATGGCGAAGTTTCTCCTTCGTTAAATTGTTATATGGCTGGAATTGGAAAATGATACATGTAGTAATTGCTATTAATGTCTTGGGTAATGTGATACTTGGCAATTGTTGTGCTCATGTTTAAGCTCTTGCATCATATGCTTTGCACCCATTAATGAAGAAATACATAGAGCATGCTAAAATTTGGTTTGCATATTTGGTTTCTCTAAGGTCTAGATAATTTCTAGTATTGAGTTTGAACAACAAGGAAGACGGTGTAGAGTCTTATAATGTTTTCAATATGTTTTTTATGTGAGTTTTGCTGCACC